>NW_013550603.1:2443295-3643295 GCF_000835555.1 Rhinocladiella mackenziei CBS 650.93
AAAAAAAAAAAAAAAAAAAAAAAAAAAAAGCAAAAAACAACAAATCAAAATCAAAATCAAAATCAAAAATATCGGAATGAACTGGACGGGGAGTGGAACAGTGGGAGGCTCTCTCTTCGATTCACCCCGGCCGATTGGCTTGAGGGTTCAAAAAGCTCACCTGAATTTTTATTTCCCCTTTAGTTACCCAAACAGGGGTCGACCACATTGCCTTTGCTTTAGAGAAGAAGACTCTTTCGTCTGCATGAACCAAAAACATCTCGTTTCCGCGTTCGATTCAGCACCAGGAATTCGAATCTTCGAAAACTCTGGTTCTTGTTACACATGCATAGCAGAGGAGAGCTTGGGTTTTCATGACTGTACATAGTGCTTACATTCTTGATGATTGTTGCCTGCTTTCGCTTACGAAGGAATGATTGACTTGACGGGATGAGCATGGACTGGATGGGTGGGTGGGTGGAACTTCTCATGGGACACGACTTGGTATGGGATCATGTGGTATGACACTCTTCATTTGCATAATTGTCAAATATGACTTGACGATCATGAACACGCGAGAGAAGGAAGAACCAGAAAGGATCAGACGGAGCTTGAATAAGACTATTTCTTTTCTCTCTCTCTCTTTTCTTTACGCGTTCATTATCAAAATGATGCTTAACTACTGGCTTTGTGAGAGGGCGGACAAGTTGTTCCTTTTTGAAGCAAGCAAGCCAAAAGACCTTTCTTTCTCGGACAGATCTCTCGAGTTGTTGATATGGGTGGAATATTGCAATTTAATAATTTCTGTTCGTTCACGATCTATCTTTTCCCCAGGCTTGCAAAATCAGCAGCAAACGAATCGGGCGCCATTGTTCCTGTGTGCTTGGCCCCCGTGTTCACTGCTGTTCACTCTAGTACGACACGAATTCAACCGATCGAATCCCCCATCTCACGACCGCAGATTTGACTGAGAACTACATGTTGTGTGTCTCATGAGTAGTAAGTATGTGTAGCTGCATGGGAAGCAGTGTCCTGTAATTTGCTTTGTAGGCCTAACTGTGCGCATCCAAAACCCTTAGTCTTGATCGTTAAAACTTTTCGTTCATCTTCGATTCTCAGCCTCGTCGCCTTTTGGGGAGGTTCGAGTTGGTAGCAGCTTAGCTCGCTTCGGTGTAACCACCAGTGGTGTAAGCGTCGGCTGGGATACGTACTCATTCCTGTCATTCTCCACATGGTACTTTATGTATATGTGTTCTCTCTTTTTTTCCCTTTTCTTTTCCTTTTTTTTCCCCCCTTTCCCTCCCTTTTCTGCATCTGCCGGAGAAGTCATCCCACGCTCAGATCGTGTTCGTGTAACGGGAAACAATAGGATAGTGGTTACCATGCATGCCAGCAGGGTTGCACAGCATGACAGGAGGTAGGGATACGATTCCGTATTTTGCTCGTACGTGGTTGTTTGTTGCCAATGGGAGTGTCTGGACTCGATTCGATGAAACTGCTTTTGTTAGTCTTTTGCTTTCCTTTCCTTCTCGTTTCGATCCGGTCTCGTTTTCAGTGAGCAACTGACAGCGGCGTTCATGCACGCCGCTCCGAAAATCTCAATGCCTCCCAAGCCTAAACGTACTTAGGCGAGAACGATGGGATGCAGCAGAGTAGACCAGCTCATGCACTGCGCAATGGCTAAATGCGTGAAGCCGTCTGGATTCGTGTTAGCGGCGAGCAGGGGTGGTTGGTGGTGGTCTGTGACTCAAGCCAGCTTCGTTGCGACTTGTCACCATCTTGTAGCGATTCACCCAGGCATTTTTCTTTCAAGGGATTTGTTGGAAATTATGCTCGTATTACATCATGGATAAACACCGTTATTTTAATTCTCGGAGGAATTCCTTTTGTTCTGCCGGGATTGTTGGGTAAAGAGAGCTATGGCCGGAGGGGATGATACCTCAGAAGGGCCGGAATGTGATGTGGCTTGCATTGCAGGTGATGAGTAGAGAAGGGGGGGGGGGTTGTTTATCCAGTGGGGTCCGGGAGGATACTTCCTGCAAAGTTTCTCTGGACCAAGGACTCGCCGGCTGCTGAAGTATCAGGGTAGTTGGTAAGCCTTAGTTGCGGTGAGGGTGAGGGAACGCATCTTGCATAATTGACTAAGTCGGCTGAAACACAGACAATTGGTGCCGAACGAGTAGAAAGCTTCCCTGAAAGGCTGGGATCCAACTCGTAAATGGTGGCTGAACATTGTATGTCCTTGGATGGACGGTTATCCAGAAGTTTCTTTGGGAGGGTGAAAATCACCTGCGAGTCGCTCAAAAGGGTGTGCATGATTGGAGAGGACGTGGGAAAACTCCCATGTCGTACGACGCTCGAGACGGCCCAATATAGCCCAGCCATGGAAAGGCTCTACATCATCCCTTTTGGTCTACATGGAATCATGTTAGCGCTGTGCTCTAATTCTCAAACGCAAGGCACTGGAAATGGGACGTCACAAGATTCAGGACATGTTCTTTTCATGCTCAGCGACTTACTGTTCTGCGTCATCGTTCAGCATTTGGATGAGCGGTGACTGGGCCAATGTTCGATCTTAGCTGAGTTAGGCGTGAAAGCTGAGTTGAAGTGGTGTCCACTACTGCTGTGCGACATCTCTAGCTTTCCGTGGTCAACATAGTTGATGAAGAGATTTACTTGCCAAGCTCGATTGGAAGCTGTGTAACCCTTCCCCCCGAAAAGCGCTATCATGCGGCACGGCTCGGGGCCGTTTCCCTCCTTATCCCCTGGTCCAGAACCATGGCTTCAGGTTAAGACTAAGATCCATGTTTTGTGTTACCATCCCGGAAAGACAGAGAGCTCGGCAGTTAAGAGATTTTGATGAGGGGAGAATTTGGCGCCTCAGGCTGTATGCCCTTGAGGGTGCTCTTTGGAGTCCTCCAGGTCTAGCTTTGCCGATGTCGGTACTCAACCTGGTCGACAAGTCAAGGGAAATGTAGTGTCGGTGAGCTTTGAAGGATTGATAACCCCACTCTCCACCTGGTCTGGTGTAGTCTATAGGCCAAAAGTTCCAGAGACTTGTCCAAGGTTCACAATTGAAAATCACGTGCAAGGCTGGATTCTGCCACTCGCCTCCTTCGTGCTCCTGACCTGGGCGCTGAAAAGTACCAAGCAGTCCCAGAATATGAAGATCGAATATCGATCTTCATGCAGAGTCACCTGAGAAACTCTCGATGCAGACGGACCTACACATGATGGTCTCGTGCTTCACCTTGTTGATCAGGCACCGTTGAACTCGCGCGGCATGCAGCCAAAGTAATCAAGCACAATGTAAGAGGTTTGGTGTCCTGGCTTAGTTTTTCATTGCACCTGCATTAGAAAGGCTGCAAGAACCTCAGGTCCACCTTGCAGTGGTTGGATTGACCTGTTCCCCCAAACCTAGCGCCCACCTTTGAATATCGTCTCTCCTGGACACAGCCAAACAGTCACCTTTTCTCCGCTTATGATCGGCCGACATTCTTCTCCAAAGTCCCTGTTGGGCCAGCTTATAGGATGGACGCCGAGTTAATTCGGTATAGTGTGAGGAAGGTGGGTTGACGCATTGATCCTGATGATTGTGAGAATTTTTCCTCGCAGATGAATGCCGAGTTCAGGAATAACTTGAGCTTTGAGTCGTGTGTATCTCCACAGGACCTTTCTCTTTAACTGCCCCGAACGTCGTAGAGCGGTTAAAGGCGGAGAGTATGCAGGGTCGAGTCAGACTTAGGCATCCTGCATATGCACACAACGATGGGTCGGGCATCAGAGCGGGACAAGTCGGACAATCAACGGATAAGGCCATTGATATCAAGGTTTCCGAGGGGGGTCCGCGTAGATACATGGGATTTTGGTTGCGGCCCCCGCCAGCTTGCGAGCAGTGCCACCTTAACGAACAACTGCGGAAATTTCAAACCCGCAAGGTCAGTGTCAGTATCCAAGCCACGAGTTGAAGTCAGAGAGAATGAAAAGGCGGAAGCACTAGGCCCGCGACTTCTGCTTCCAGCTTAGGCGCCGTAGAGACATTTCCCTTTCATTTCTTGAACTTGAACAGATAGTTGCTCTTTCCAGAGAGACTGTCTGCTACATGGTCATAAATGGTCCGAAATCAAGGACATTTGACGATAGGAGGAAGAAAAAAAGAAATACTGTGAGAGGGGAAAATCATTCTGTCTGACAGTCTAAGAATTTCCACAAATATGCGAGGAACCAAATTGTAAGAAAACTGACGACTTGTCAGACTGTTTTTTTTTATCCCTTCTAGGGGATTCGGAAAAATCCATTTCTCCGGCCTTGACTTCAATCCTTTCCCGTGCCGTCTCAGCTTGGGAGCATTCAATCCAAGTCAATGCCTTGTTCAAGCAGCGTTAACATCATAGTCGACGAGACGTCGAGGAAAGAGATGGCTTTCACACCATCATAACCGACCTGGGGGCATTTGCCCAACGACAAACCCCCTCTCAGGAATCATTGTGCAATGACACATTGACCACCACAACCTTCGCAGGAGTGGCGTGCTCTCTCCAGCCCCTACAAAATTACCTCAGCTGCCCTCCGTTTTTGATCCAAGGCTGCAATATATGGCAATATCCTGGAATGGCCAGCCATGTATATGCTTGGGGTGTAAGTCGAAGTCTCTCGTTATCAGTGATTGTTTATTGTCCACTCTTATAATTTACCCGTTGGTTACAACGGTTGTTATTGTCTTCTTTCACAATATCTCTCACTTCAACCCTCGCCACCGAGCAAGACTGGGAAGAATGCGCGGCCTCTCTTCGCGATACATTTGAGGCCATCCAGCGCTCGCACGAAGATTACCTCGCCGAACACGACTCCAGTCTCGCTCGCCCAGATGCTGCCTTCGGACGTCCTGGGTGACCAACATCCTCAAGGCCGCTAGCCCCAATCGTACGATCGCTTCCTCCGCGGATTTCTCAGATCAATTATCTCACCTCATGGCCAGTTTAAGAAGCTCGGTAGAACTGTTGATTCAGCTTCTCTCTTCACAGGAGAACTTGTGCCTCTGTTCCCTGCTTCTAGGCCCTCGTCGCTTGCTATCTTGCCCATTACAAATCTCACCACAACGCCCCACATATATCCAACACCGCCTCCAAGGAATCCTACTACAACCACAACAAGTCTTCCGCCGACAGAGGCGTCTACATTTAATCCGCAAGCCGACAACTTCAATGTCGTGTATTACTCTCAGACTGACCTAACTCCGGCCATCCCTCTCACTCAAGTCTGCGATGACAATTCCATCGGATATGGTCATCATTGCATTCGTCATCAAGCTCTTTTGCGTTGGAGGGCCTCCCCGAATTGAACATGGCATCCAATTGCTGGGCACCAAACTCAGCACAATCAGCAGCGGGGGTGACCAGCCTTCTGGATTGCATGAGAGATGATTTCGAGAGCAAGATTTCTACCTACCAGAACAGAGGGAATAAGTTCTGCTCAGCCGTGGGGGAACTTTGGAGATCTCTCAATGTCCCGCGGAGAGAAAGTTGTTAAGGTGGCACATACAGTGTGAAGTTTATTTTCGGGTGGATCGGATCCAAACTTGACGGCGATACAGCCTTATGGCCTTTCCTTTTGAGCGTAGAGTGAAACCCACTAATATCTTCCAGGCAACGAAGTCACCACCGACGCAGTCTATATCCCGACCTTAGTATCAGTGCTGCACTAGCTCCTAGTAACCGACTCGTCAAAGTCGTACTACGTCACCACAGCGCCTCAATGCCCACGGCCGACGCCTCCACCCCTGTCTCCGAATTGCTTAAGGATATCGACGTCTTCAGCGTGCAGTTATACAACAGCTTGTCGCGCAACCTGGACGCCGGCGACGGCTTCCTCGATCTCTACAAGCGTGGCCCAACAACCTCCTGCCCAGGGGCATCTCCGGGCGGAGAAGAGCAAAAAGTTCCCACCGGGCCGCAAGATTTAGCAACGATAAACTTCCTCCTCCGTTCCCCCCTCGTCGAAGTTCCACAGCATCAACAACGACATCATTGCCCCACGCCTACTGATCGTCACCTCGGCCTTCGTGCACGCACGTTCCCTCTACGTTGACGTGTCGGGCCACAGGACTGTTCTGGAGCAAGCCAAGGCTCTGTCTCTCCCGAATCTTGCGGGCGTAATGTCCTAGGACAGTGTATATCAGGAAAACCAGTGGGACAGCCTGTTGACGTAAGTGGTATGAATATGATGTTCGTAGAGGTTCGTCAGGTAGGTTATGCCGTAATTTGGAAGGATCATAGTGATCTACTCTGGACAGGAGAGTGAAAAATGGTAGCTCATGACTTCCTGTCTGATAAAGAAATCCTTTCCTTGCAGCTACTAATATGTGTGACATGGGATGAGGCTGCGAGCCCCTAGCACGCTAAACAGTGTCTAGTGTAGTCAAGTCATGGTAACAATCTTCGCCTACTACATAAATATACAATGTTTCGTCCCGGTATTGCATTCGGAAGAGGTCCTTGTCTTCCTATCGCTCGTCTGTTAAAATTCATAGATCTGAAACAATTCAGCCCAATAAAGGATCAAAAATGTCTCCCATAATCCCTGCCTCTTACGACTGCTGTCCTGGCGGCATAGTAATAAGCGGCCAACCCAGGGGCCCAAGTCCGTCAAAGTAATGGCTGGGCGAGAAGTTCATCATGGGGTCGCCACCACCTAGGCCGTTTTGTGTCTGCGGAGACGTCGGGTAGCTGACATACATACTGTTGGAGTCGTTGAGCAAAGAGGCTAGCGATGTGGGAATTGTCTGGGTTGGTGTCGTTCTAGAAGGGCCGGTCGCGGGAGATTGGGAGAAGGCGGGATATATGGGAGAGGTAGGGCCTGGTTGTTGGCCTTGACCTTGGGATTGGGGTAAGAGGGTGAATGGGGGCTGCCATTGCTGTTGCGGCGGATGACGATTCGATGGAGACTGGGGCTGGTTGTGATTCCTCACTTGGTTTTGCATGTACAGAGGTTGAGGGAGGTGATTCATCTGATTTGATGGATTCTGATTTTCCTGATATGGAAGCGAGTTAGGTAGCTCGAATTTATGGGTAGATGGAGTGTTGGAGCCGTTGACAGGCATAAATGGTGTTTGAACAGTAGTTTGTCTCGAGGAATTGTCGACCAAAACTTTCCGATATTCTTCTTCGAGAGCCTGGACACGAGGCTGAAACTGTCGTTGCAAATGGTTACCGGTTCCTATGAAGGTGTCAATATGAGAACGTCGTGCATCTGGAGCACTTACTCATAACTAGATCTGCATACGCCATTAGTGATATCCAGCCTTTCAACTCGTTCGTCATGGCCTCAAATTGTTCCATCGTTACTGGTGCTATTCTTCTCCTATAGATGTACAGCGTGATACCAAACCCCGTGGCGTAAGCCAAGGTTGAGTGCCACGTAAAGTCGACACCTTTGTACTTGCTCGATAGGATATGAAAATTTTGCAAGAGACGTTTTGACGCCTTGTGGCACATATCTAGACGTCGATCCATCACGTCGGGATCATCGCTTGTACAACATACGGGATGATGAAGATTCAACTGATATTCAGCTGCCCACGTTTCAATGAGTAGGGTCGCCACCACGAGATTGACATGCTTGGGCTCCGATTTGGTCGATTCCTCCCAGTCTTGTCGCCAGGCGATGATCTTGGTATTCAATGCTTCCACAGTTCGAAGATATTCCGCAGCGGGTTTTCTTACAGCAATGATGTTGTTATGAAGTTCTGTTAACAGAGGGAGTAGTTTAGCCACGTGTAAACAGGGCCAGAAATCACAATGGCCCGAAAGGTCAGAAGAAATGCCGTGCTTGGATATTTCAGAGTCTTTCAGAGCTTTGGGAAGAGGCAAATCAATATGCTGGAATTGCCATGGAGCAGGCAAACCAACCCGACATCCCGTCGTCACACACACGGCCAACATAGAATGGAAGATCCTTTTTCGAAGCTCCTTGGAGAGTGGGTCGTTTTCACCTTCTGGGAGTTCAATCTTATCGGGATCTCGATGATATTCTAACTCGATTGCACGCACAAGGACTTTGTGACTGTAAGTCCAAGACACCCCCGGTTTGGGGAGGGTCCGAAAATGGACAATGATCAACGCCATAGCTTGCATGGAAGCGATTGACCGGTCATGGAACAGGTCGCGGTAGAATCCCAGGGCGTAATGTAAGTAACGCTGTGAATCCTCGAACTTCTCGGCGGAATGAAGGTGGTTTCTAACTGCCATTTGATGGGAGATAATGACAAACACCATCACCACTTGGACCCGCTCCGCCGCTGACACCGAACTCCGGTCGTCATAGAATCTGTGGACGAGTTCCATGAAGCTCGGTCTGTGGACCACGGGGACATATTGTGACATTACGACCAGAAAATGATGGGCATCTCGTAAAGCTTCATCTTTGGAAGGGAGCCTGGGATCTTCGACTCGCTGATATCCTGTGATCGTGTTGGTGATGGATGTTCTCGACAAATTGAATACGTTCCTTGTATCCTTTGGGTATTCTCTCATCATTTCACAATCCCAATCCGCAATATCGATTGTGCCATCGAGAGTGTCGACGAGGGTACCTTTGACAGGGCCCGAACAAAGTGGTTCCGAGTGATCAGGAGCAGGCCACCCAATGTAGCGTGCATCTGGCACAGAGGTTGCAGGACATCTTATTGCAACAGGAAGAGACTCTTTTGGCGTCGCAGACACGGGAGCGACGGTCTCTACCCGCTGCAGAGGACCGTACCTGTGCTGGTAAGCCGCCAGTTGTTTTCTCAGGAATATGAGCTCGTTTTCTGCACGATCTGACTCTCCTCTTTCCCTAGCTTGCCCTGTAACACGATCGGTGGTGTAGCATCGCAGACCCTTCACGCGACACGGTTGACAGGCAACTGGATCTGTGTCGCACTTCATCTTCCTCTCTTTGCATCGATCGCAGGCCTGACCCGTCCGAGACGTGGCTGCGAGTTTCTTTCGCACGGCATCGCTGTACTGGGTAGGCACTTCGGAGAGGGGCTTGATTCTTTTCGCAGACGGACTAAGGTCATCAGTGGGAGGCGAAGGTCGTTTCGAAGGCGTGTCCATGGAACAGGAAGAGTGATTTGATGAGTGTTCGAGTGAGTGGTGGCCAGAGCTAATGGCAAGTACCGTGAAACACAAAGGGCTTACCCCAGGATTGGAGATGCAGGATAAACGAACCCATAGGCCAGGATTGTTTGGGATCCCAAATTTCGGGGAAGCCGCCTGTTGTCTCGGGGGCAAAAGCCAAATGGGTCTCCCTGACGTACTCGAGAGCAAGCGAAGGGGATGTTCGCCAATGGATTTGCTCGTAGACAATAGAGGGTGGCGGGTTTGTCTCTGGGCCTGCCGATAACCGAAGTCCGCGATCTCAAGGGCAGGCCGGTTTGATGCCCTGCAAGTCGGTGCTACTTAACGACCCGGTAGCGTTTCGGTCAGCAGATGAATGCCGTTAGGTCCCCAGTTTCAGCCTGGAGAATTTGATATCTTGCTCATTTTCTGTGGAAAAGCTTCAGCTCTTCACAAGACAAAAGGGCGCAGAACTGTGCGGTCTGAAAGGCCCTACCGTCTGACAAAGACATCTATGACCATATCAGAGAGATTCTGATGCAATTGAGCGTCAGACAGCCCTTTTCCACCGGCATTCAGCTTTCTCACGTGACACATATTGTCTTGGCATCATATTTTCAACTTGAAAATGGTTTGCCTCAGGCTCTCAAAGTCACCAATCCGCCTCCAGCCTTCCATCTCATCGGCCATGGCAGAATCAGTTATCGCACTGAGTGGTAGCCTAAGCAGTCAAAACAATCACACATCTCATCGTTTCCTTTTCTAGCATCACCACTTCTCGAATCCTTGACAGAGGACAGAGCTTGAGTAGGCCAATTCTCCATAGAACATGCGCTCGTCCAAATATGATTCCCCTCGACCTGGCCCGAAACCACCTCACCCGACTTCTCCGTTTGCATTTCCACCTAGAAGACAAGAAGACGTCTTCAAGTCTCGCTCACCGGACCAACGGAGTGAACCATCCCCCCATTTTGTGGAAGACCGCAGAGGAGACCGCCAAAATCTAGCATACGGATCTCTAGATCGACGCTCCATTCCACGCTATCATACTGCGGGTAATGGTGCATTGATCGGCCTGCCTTCAAGGTATCGCATCACGTCTCGATCGGAAACTCGTCGTGAAGTCGAAAATGTGGACCTTGACTCGGTTCGAAGATCACGCAAACAATCTCTACTTTCGAATGTATTCAATGATGATATGAAGTCCAAGAAGCTCCTTTCCCGCGAAGAAGGAGACGAAGAGGACCCGCACAAAGATTTCCTGAGGTTTGAACACCGCCATCCAAATAAGAGGAGACGGATAGATGCAGACGCTGATCGCCACGATTCCCAAGAAGACGACAGTTATGGGTCGAGCTCAGGGGCCGAAAATGAGCGTCTAGCTGAGAATGCATTTGATGCTTTCAAGAAGGATCCTGTGCATCAGCACCACCTGAAACTCGCAAATGCCACTTCGGAACGACCTCATGACGTACAAATATGGCAGGCTCTCATCGACTACCAACAAACTTCTTTCCACCATGACTCTCATGATTTCCGGCCTTCTTCGGTCCGGAGTCTAGCAGAACTCAAAATATCTCTCTACGAGCAGGCACTCTCACACATAAACGATCGCGAGGGAAGACAAACCCTGATCCTGGGAATGATGCAAGAAGGTAACAAAATCTGGAACGCGGAAGAACAGGCTTCACGGTGGCAATCTTTCCTCGACAATGACTCTTCCTTTGACCTGTGGATTCTCTACCTAAACTTCGCGCAAAGTCATGCTGTCAAGTTTAGCTTTGAAGAATGTTTGAATGTCTACAAACGCTGTCTTCGAATTTTCCGGGATTCACCTGCTCGTTCTCGTGACGCACAGTGTGTCTATCTTCTGCTGCGTGCAACATTGTTTTTGTGGCAGTGTGGATTCACTGAGCATTCCATCGGAATTTGGCAAGCGCTTCTCGAATACAACTTTTTTCGGCCGGCCAACTTAACAAGCGAAGAGCTTCTATCATCTTTTGGTCAGTTCTGGGGAAGTGAAGTTTCTCGGATAGGCGAGGAGGGTGCAACCGGGTGGGGTTCTGAAATGAGTCCCGACCTTGAGCCCAAAGCTGACGAGGTTCGGTCTCCGATCCACGGTTTGGATTTTGACACCTGGGCATCTGCCGAGTCTAATCTCGAAAAACATGCAGGGATGCCGGCAAGATCTCTGGACGATGTGAACGAAGACGACCCTTACCGAATTGTTCTCTTTTCAGACATCAAAGATTTTCTCTTCACCCCACTCACAGACCACGGCTTGAGAATGCTTCAAGACGCCTTCTTACTCTTCTTGGGGCTCCCAAGAGTCTCTCATCTCCCCGAAACAGAGCATTGGACGCGCGATCCCTTTGTTTACAGCCACTCTCCTGCCACAGCAGAACCCGCTCTATTTCTGGGTACTCCAAAAGACGGCGGTGGTCTATCAGAGGACTTTCGACATGACATTCCTGTTTTCCAGGAAGTGAGGTTTTTGCCGCCTGGTGTTCTGTCTCCCTCGAGAAAGCCTGCAGGGTTCCATTCCCACTTTGCTCGCCGCGTATTTTCCCAGTTAGCAGCAATCAAACTTCAAAATCAACCCGACGAATTAATGATGGAATATGTGGTAGCTTTCGAAGCTGATATCGACCCAAAATCCGCCCGAAAGCTGGCCAAATCATTTCTCAAGTGCAAGTCCGATAGCCTGAGACTCTACAATGCGTATGCCAAGCTTGAGTGTCAACTGGGCAATTTCGAAGCGGCAGAAAGGGTATGGTCTACAGCACTATCGATGCGCAGCTCGCTCAACCAAGATGCCGAGAGCAGGACCTTTTCACTGTTTCGCGATTGGGCATACTCTTACATGTTCCGGAAGAAATACCGCCAGGCAAAAGTCTTGTTGACCATGGTCACGGACACCCAAATTGATTTGAATAAGCTCCAGAAAGAAGACGCAGAGAGCTCAAAGCCGTCGGTTGCCACCCAGATCAGGGTAGAACAGTACATCCAATCCCAATTTGATAATCTTGTGTCCAGAGGTCGATTTGACGTTTTACCAGAGTTGATTGACGTTCTCGCCATCCACAAATACCTGAATGATAACTTACGTCTGGAGAGTACCTTACAGACTTATGACAATTTCCTCAAGCTTCTTACCGGTCCGCCAGCGACGGTGTCTCCTGCTGTGGAAAGAGTGCACGTACAACGAGCCAGTCTCCTTCATGCACATTCAACCACATTTGGGAGAGATTTCAGGCCTAGGGAGATATGTGCCATATTGATGGAATCAGTTGCCAGATTTCCCGAAAACTTCTATCTTCAGTTGCTCTGTCATTACTATACCCAGAAGTCTGGACTCATTGACAGATTGCGCCAAGTTGAATCCAAAGCACGAGTGCACGATTGGACTAAGGATGCAAGAGGCAGTATCATTCCATGCATACTTGATCTTCTGGTCGAACTCAAGAGACCTTCCTATTCTGGAAGCACAAATCACAGCATTCGCTCGGCTTTCAAACGCACCACTGAGCAAGGGTCCCCGGGGCATCACAGTGTTGAGATTTGGAAGGCGTATGTCTCGTGGGAATTATCCAATACGGTTGACGACGATCGAATAAGACATAGCACCGAATCCAAGGATCAAAAGAGAGAACGCGAGAGGAAAAAATCGGCTGCTGAATCTTTCTACGCCTCTCTTCGGGCATGCCCTTGGGCTAAAGAACTATATATGCTTGCCTTTGGGCAGCGCGTTCTAAGAGACGTGATTGGAGATGATGGTTTAAAGCAAGTGTATCAAAGCATGGTGGAAAGGGGTCTGAGACTGCATATTGATATCTCAGATAGCCTTCCGGATTCCAAGTAAATAGAATTAACCATGAATCGCTGGCAGGAGTCCTTGAACTCCGAAGGCTGAGCAGCACCACCCGCCTCGGTCGTTTGATAATCCGCAAGGCTGCCAACCCGACAAGGGAAAGCACTCCGCAAGGCTGTGATTCAGTCTTGGCATGGTTTAAACCCGAACTAAACTCCGCCACCTTCACGGTTCCCCCAACTATATTTTCTCATGGCAGCGTGAAAAGTGATTATTGCGGCCTCAATTTTGCGACGCAGAACTAAATTGTGAACGGTCTTTCAAGTATTGCCATTGGCATTTCAGATGCAGTTTTCTCACGATTTGTTAGTAGTGCAATCCTGCTAGTGGCAATCTGCCGGCAATGACCACGACATTCGCGGCGCAGTTACGCACCATCGCCGCAAACTCGACAAACGAGTTAGACCTCCGTGCTCGTCGAGACGCCCATGGCGAATCCCTCATTTTCGAACGAAATCTAGCCGTCCAACAGGATTGGGAGACTGTATATCAAATATGCGTCGATGGTTTCCAGGAGCTGTGTCGGTTAGACTCAAGACTTCGAGAGTTCGATCAGAATCTCTACAGCCCACAAGCCAAGAACCAGGACAGAGAGCAATTGAACAAGACGCAAAATGAGGCTCTCGGAGTCGTCATTGAACGATGTCTTGCACTTCTGGGGGGGAAAGTCATGCTCCGCCCTGGCGTTAGAGCAGTGGAATGGCTTGTGAGAAGGTTCCGCGTGCACGTTTACAATACCAGGGCGTTTCTTCTGACATTCCTTCCCCATCACGAGGCACCCGTTTTTCGAAACGTGTTGAGCATTATTCCGGCCAACAAGATCACGGGCGAATGGAAGTTCCTTGGACCCTATCACAAAGTCGCCGCCAACATTCCCCGCCACGCACTGGTGTACACCGCTACACACGATGACGCCTTCTTTTCGGTCTTCAACCATCACACTCTCCGTGTCTGTCAGGAAGGCGCAAGTTACCCACAACTTCTACGCTTCTGGGGCAGTATCGTCGTTGAATCGGTTAGAGGCAGGCTGAATCAAGTCAAGAGCGGCAGAAAGGAAGTTCAGAAACAACGGTTGGAAGATGCATTATTAAAGATCCTTCCTGCGCTCAGCGAAGGACTGGGAATCAAAGATTGCGCCGAATTGACATTCAGCTGCTTTACGATATCTCTGGTTTTGTCGAGCAACTCCGAGCTCGAAGACCGTGTGATTGATTCGTTAGTCAAGGCTATTTCACCGTTCATTACCGATGGCGAAGTTGATCCGAAATCCACCTTAGCTTGTTTGTGCATTCTCGTGGCAAGAAAGACGGAGAAGAAGGTTTCGAAAGATGTTCTTGAGCGTTTCATGAAGATCAGCAATTTGCAAGGCCGACTTCTCGAGTTGAGAGCACAGGTTCCTGTGGATGCATTGTGCGAATCGCTAATTCGTTCGTCGCTCACGGGACTGAAAATCTCGAATCTTAATTCAAGATTTGGATTCGTCGAGAAGGTTTTTGATATAAGCCTTGAGCTGTTTGAACCCTCATCGTCGAGCGGTCTTGTTGCCGTCTTGCTTCGGAAACTCCAGAATACATCTTCCACGAATGCTCTCGAGTCAGCCATCCGAGCCCATGTAATTCGGCTGCTACAGAAGCTGAACGAGTCTGCATCGTTGTCGTCTACATTCTACCAAGCCGTGGAATTGACAGACCAATCCTTACCCGAGGTTGAAGCAATAATTGAGGGAACTATTGAGCCGGCCACGTCTGTTCTCATTAAACCAGACCTCGTGGATGTGGATGGGTTGCATGCTGAAACGGAGTCAGATCCTGATAAGGCGGAGCAAATGTTGGCCGTGCTACCCTCACAGTCTACCGAACTATCATTTCTGAAGCCAAATCATTCAACGCTATTCGATCAACTTGTTCAGGTTTTCGAACTCTGCCACAAGACTGAAGCTAATCTGGCTAAATTTCAGGACCTGGCATTGTGGCGTCAGCAAACAAGAAAACCTTCGGACCTGCAAACGAGTTTCCTTTTGAGAGTTGCGAACCTTGCTCTTCCAGTTTCCGAGCGGGCCTCAGCCCTTCGGATGCTCTCAAGAATGCTCGAGAGAGAGCCTCGATTAGACTGTCAATTGCTGCTGCCCTATTTGACAGTTCTCCTCGCTGATCCCGCACGACCGATAAGGCGAGCTACCGTGACTTGCTTAACGACTATCCAAAAGTGCATGTCAGAGAATTCTGAAGCAGAGAGCAGCACCCAGAAAGATCCGGAAACAATGTATGACGGTGTGACAATGGCACATGTCAAGCGAATTCCTCCCTTGCAAGTAGTCAAACTTTTAAGTCAAGTCTATTTGCCGACCCTCGAGGAATGCATTCTAGATGGCTCCCACATTCGGAAGGTATTACAGATAGCTCTCGATGGCCCGTCTCGTCCTTTTTCGGCTGGAACAAAGACATGGAATATCGAGTTGAAGAAGTCGTTGAAGCAGAATTTGTACGACCTATTGACAAGCTGTGCAGTCAACTGTCCCCTTACAAGGGTCAAAATTGGTGTCGTTGAACTACTCATCGACGTTCACAAGGTAGGCACCACAACCACCAGCAAGGCCCTGACGCCAATCCTGAGAGATTGGGCATCTTTGAGCGACACCGATGCTACATCCATTGCCATGGTGGAAGGCCTGTCGCTACCTCAAATCGATACGGTGATGGTCCAGCTCATCAATGCACGCGACAAGGAAGCGGTCGAACACGCCCTTGCCATGCTTGAGGAAGAAAAGCTTCAGCCTAGATTGGACTTAATCGAGGCGTTTTTTGGTCGAATCGCTGCGATTTGGAAGGAAATGCGCCATGAGTCTCAAATCTCATCAGCGGTACGCCTTTTCGATATGTCATTTTCGGACACGCCGTCTCACGCGAGAGGAAGTCGTCATGTCCTGCATTCTGTCACGCATTCCACCGATGTACTTGCCACCCTACTTGATCACGCTTGTTCTGGTCTGGCTCAAATGCAGATGGAGGTGCCGCCCAAAAAAAGACGCAGAATAAGCCATGGCCGCGAAAGCATACCGAAAGAAATGATGCTTGAATTGCACGTCGCAGGCTCGAGGCTGACATTTGCGCTTGAGATTGTCGAAAATTCCCAGCCTGAGTCCCATCCTCAGCTGTTAGGAAATTTGTTCGAAGTCCTCATCACTTTGAGGCGACTTAAAGACAAGAGCGCGTCAGAATCTCCATACTTGTTCACGCTGTGCCTGGGCAGTATCCTGGCTATCATTGACAAGGCACGGGATTCAAGGAAACCAAATATTGATATGTCCAGCATTCGTGCCGACTTAGTCATCGATTGTGTTCGATCATCCGAAAATCCTCAGGTTCAAGCCACGGCTCTACTCCTCTCAGCATCTCTAGCGTCTTTGGTCCCCGATAGAATTTTGCACACCATCATGCCAATTTTTACATTTATGGGTCACAACATCTTGTCAAAAGACGATGAACGATCAATTTATGTTACCAACCAAGCAATAGATCAGATAATTCCACCTTTGGTCTGCACTCTGAAGAGGCAGGATGCAAGCAACCTAGTCCACTCTACTTCAAGTCTCCTCTCAAGCTTCGTTGCCGCTTACGATCATGTTCCTCAACACCGCCGAGTGGCATTTTACCAGAGGTTGTTGAACCGACTGGGCGCAGATGACTTCTCATTTGCAATAATTGCATTACTTTCCTCCAGACGACATCATCAAGATATGTCGACATTCCTGTCCAGCTTGATGGGTGTTTCATCCGCTGCAACCCAACTCTTGACATTCAGAAAGATCATCGAGTTAGTCACGGACATCTTTTCCCAAAATCCTCACAACGCCGAACCATTACTAGACATCACCAGGTCTAGTAAGAATGACAAGAGAGAGCGTGAAGCATTAGTCCTCTTGAGAACTGCTTCGAAGCTCCTTGAGCCGAAAAGATTGAAGTCTCAAGTCAAGGAAATGTGCAAGACGGACGAAGCTGAAACACGACTATTGTGGACCGAGTTCAAACTCTGCATTCCCAAATTATTGGCTATGATGAAGGACCAAAAGGCCAGCCATCCATCTTTGACCTCCTCGACCAAGACGTGTCTGAGTGCACTGCTTGAACTACCTTCTCTGGCAGAATTATTGCATATCACGCCAGACCTTTTGCAGGAAATGGAACAAGTCGGAGATCAAGAGCTCCAACCTCTTGTACTGAGAGTTCTGGCCACACAACTTCAACATAACGCACCGAAAGATACCAAGACCCAATCTGAGGCAATCTCTATCCTTCTCACGATCGAGAAGGTCATCACAACCACCAAGGATGAGCAGTTCCGACACGCCGCAATCACTTGTTTGGATCGAGTTGTCGAAATCTATGGTCGCAAGAGTCCTGAGGCGATCCTGTCCACTGTCTCCTTGCTCATCGACAGGGAATATGGTCTCAAATCCCCAGATTCAAGGACCCAAATCATGTCTCTTCTCTGCCTGGCTTCAGTGATGGAAGTTCTCAAAGAAGCAGCAGTTCCTATTGTGCCGCCAGCAATGACCAACGTCTTGGATCTCTTGAAAGCGAGCCTGAAAGACGACATCTGGAATGCGGAACTGCACAATGCCGCGTTCGCGCTAATTTCGTCCTTCATCTCTCACGTTCCATTCATGATTTCGGATGGAAATGTGGCGGAGATACTACACACATCCTACCAGTCATCGACAGCCAAATTGGAAGCATCCTGTAAAGAATCTAGGACAGAGACGTTGAATCTTCTCGCGCACAAGATCGATCTGGTCAGCATTGCGACAGGTCTAAATCAAGTGTGGAAAGCTCTTTCAGATAAGATCGAAGCTGAAGCGGTAATGGAGTACCTCGACCTACTCTCACAGGCCATTGAGCGGAACTCCAAATCCACAGTCGCGCACTCCGCAGATGCAGTCTCTACATTCGTCCTACAAGTCTTGGACCTCCGACGTCCACGTGCGTCGAGTGGTGGTGAAGAGGACAAGAACAACCTCCATGCAGAAGTCATCGAGCAAATCGAATCCAAGCTTCAGGCTTTGGGCATCACATTCATCTACAAGCTCAACGACACGACTTTCCGCCCCGTCTTCGAAAGCTGGATTGACTGGGCGATGCAGGGTTCCGATCTCTCCGTCGCTTACTCTGATCAAGCAAAGACAGCACGACTAACGAGCCTATTCAACTTCATCGGCCACTTCTTTGCCACACTCAAGAGTATCGTGACTTCGTATGCAAGCTACATACTCGACGCGGCCAACGAGATTCTCCGCTCCGTGACCCAAGAATACGCCACGGGCGATAAAGGTGCCTCGGTCTCAGAAGCCTCGCTTGCGCTGTATGAATCAACATTGCACCTCCTCACGGCAGCCATGACACACGACGCCGACGGCTTCTTCGCATTCCCAGCCCATTTCTCACCTCTTTTCAATTTACTCGTAGCAGCCCTAAAGCTATCATCCGCGAAGCTCAAGGCCTTGCGCAATACGGTGTCGACAATGGTGATTCCGGCCCTCGTCTCGCTGGCGACCGCGACGCAAGATACGCCCGCGCACCACCATGCGCTAAACCACGAGTTATGTCAACTACGCCACCACGGCTCTAGTGCTGTGCGACTAGCCGCGATCCGAACGCAGCTGGCGCTTACGCAGGCCGAGGACGTCGGTGAAGAGTGGGTAAACAATGTCGTCGTGGGCACGACGAGCACCAACACGGAAGGTGGCGGAGGTGTTGGAGTAGGTGGTAGTGGTGAGACCATGGTGTATGTTAATGAGAGTCTGGAGGATGATGAGGAGGAGGTTGAGTCCGAGGTGCGAAGGTGGGTGAATATTGTTAGAGAAATGGTAGGGGAGGATGTTTTTGAGGTGTAAATGTCGGAAGGGATAGGATAGGAAAGTGTGGCTGAGTTCATACGGGATGGAGAATTGGGGAAATGATGAGATGAATAATGAACCGAGAGAGAAGTCCATTGATATGGGATAGAGGAAGCCCCTGAATGTCCAGCCTTGCTCAAATGAGGCGTTGAGCATGTGCGCAGAGCTTGGCCAATGATACGATCCTTGGGTCCCTGGCATTTGTTGGGCATTATTGGCAAGGAGCCCGGAGCACTCCATCGTGGTGTTCGATGACATGTGGAGTTGACATTATGGCTATGTCAAGTTCCCATGCGGTGATGAGCCACGTGGCATAATCAGTGGCATTCGGCTACTCCTTCGCGAAGATAGATTATTCGTCGTGTCTTTGGTTTGAGAACTTTAAAATCTTCATTTTGCTGATGAACAGTATTGATTTCGGTGTTTGCTGCTGCTTTGCCTTTGGATTTACCAGTTTCATTCTAAGAGTGTGTGAGATACTTGCTGAAGCTGGCCCAATTTGATAGAAAAATGTTTTGCCCAAAGATAATTCTGTTGCGAATCGAGATTGAGATTTTTCATACCTTTCTCAATGTCGCGAGTTTCGGCCTGCCTGTTTTTGCTAGGACGGTTTGCCTCCTTGTCTCTGCGATCAAAAGGCCATGCTGTGTGAAATTTCTTTCTTTGTTTCCTCTCGGCTGCTCCCAATCGCCTGTTGAAAGCCATGTTAGAGACCACGAAGTTGACTGTGATGAGGATACCGAGAAAGAAGACCACCACTTGCCGCTGAGAAGAGTACGGACTAAATATGAGAAGTCTGGTTGCCGAACTGTTCGTGCCACGAGCCAACAATTTGTTTGAAGTAGCGAAACATCCATAGTTCGCTTGACGCAGATCAAAGGGCCTGTTTGGATTGGCTAGCAAGGCAACAAATATTGGAGCGGTTTGCCATGATGGGAAGCAGAGTAGGAACAATGGAAATAGCTTTGCATCCGGTTCACGTGCTGATGTAAACCAGAGAAATGGGTAGGGAAAGAATGGACAGTATGATAAACAAGCTTGCTTGTTGAGATGCAGAGTAACACTTGCAGAGTCAATGCCTGAAGCATGTTGGCGCACAGCAAAGATGTTTATGCAGACGCGGTCGGAACAAAGGATAGAACTAGAAATCATGGTATCAACATGGGGAAGGATAGATGACCCCTGGACTCGTCAGCCTCGAAATGGCCATGGGGAGATTCTTGGACGGAGAAGGAACGAACGAACCAACTAGATCCCTTCTGAGCTTCGCACTCTTCGCTGTGCCTTTTGTCCCTACCTCTTCCCCTGCTCGACTCTTCGCTTCAACTCGCCATTGAACTTGTTGATCATCTTGATCAAATCCTGGACCATTGAATTTGGCACCAGGAATTTCAACATGCCTTCAATGCGCTCCCCATGGTCAAATCTCGTCTTCCCTCCCTCTTGGGGCACGAGAATAAACCAGTGGTGACCTCTAAGAACCCATGACAAGCTGGTGGGCATGGGCCCTCCTTTCCAGGCGAATTCCTTCTTTGGTTCCCACGTGACCATGTGAGCATTGTAGGTACCCGGTTTGGCGGTCTCGGACGTTTTGTTTGTAAAAGTGATTTTAGTTCCCACTGCCGGATTGGGGTCATGGCTATGAATCGATGAGAACCAGGTATTCCAATCTTTCCAGTGATCGAAGTCGATGAGGACATCCCAGACCTGGTCGGACGGTGCATCGATGACTATTGAGGATAGGGCGGGCATTGTGACGCAGATAGGCCGTCTCAACGTGCTCTCAAAATTGTGAAGAAGGTAGTAGAGCAACTGTCATCAACTCACGAGATTGCACGTGTTATTATATAGGAGGGCCATTTGGTCCCCCTCAGATGTTTTAGTCTGTCAGCTGCAGGGTCCTGCATATGAGAAACAAAGCCATTGCTGAACCGGGCACCCTTGTCGAGGCGAATGAAGCGATTTCAAGCTGGTGGAAGACAAAGTGAAAACCTGGAAGTGAGGCCGACATAAGCACTTTACTGTGCCAAGCCACCGCGTCGTCCGTCCGATATTCATCCGTGCAATCGACCTGCTCAGTCCTCAAGGCTGAGCACCTCAGGGGGAAAAAACTGCCTCTTCATGAGCCTACGCGTGGTGATTCTGAGCAACTCATACTATCTTTACACGGTCATCATGCACCTGACTCGTCTTAGCTCCCATCATAACCAACATACGCAGCACATTCATATCATACTACATTTCCCCGACCTGTGACTTGGGCAGCGAAAAACCTTTTGATAGTCTCCCAATAACAATGACATGATGCCTATTGATGTTGGATAAACACAGCAACTATTAATCAATTCCATCGCAGCCCAGCCGACTCATCTCTTCGTACTACGAGTCCGTCTCGTAGTTCGTGTTGACTGTTCTGGCTTCTTCTCTGGCGTTGTCTTCTTGGTCGGAGTCGCCTTTTTTCCTTTTTCCCGTCCCTTACTCTCGCCTCTAGCGTTTCTCTTCTCCCGCAACGGTGGTGACGACTTCTCTTCTTCTGTCATATTTATATCTTCACCCTCATCAGCTGCATCTTCGTCTTCATGCACATGAACTTCTTCTTCTTCTTCTTCGCCGCCATTCTCTTGGGTTCTCCCCTCGACTTCCTCATCCGGATCATGGACTGTCTCGTCCTCGTCTTCTCGTTGTGCCTCTCCGTCTTTGACCTGGGCTTTCTTCTTCCGATAAGAGGGCGGCGTGCTTGCAAGTCGATCCACCTCCTCCATTTCAGCGTCATCCGCGTCACTATCTGCCTCGGCATAAGACACAGCGTTTGAGACACGGGCACTCTTTCTTGATGGCATTGTCGGGCTTGAAGGTTCGGAGCTTTTTCGCTTTGGCTTGGGTGTCTTTCTGATTGCGAGAGAGGCCTTCCGGGGTTTCTTGATCGATTTCTTCCTCTCCTCGCCATCGCCGTCATCATCTCGACCAACAGCGTCACTCTTTCTCTTCTTGTCGCCCACGGTCGACTTCTTGGCAGGCTGGCCAGCATTCTTCAAGGATCTCACGTAGGTTCGGACTAATTTCTCAAGTCCACTGGCGACATCCTCGGGCAGATAATTTTTCTCGGCGATTTCCTGTGCGGCTTCGTGACTTGGTAAGGCTTTGAACAAAGACCGGGGAAGAGTTACGTGGCCAGGCCAAGTCTGGAGAAGGTTGACACCTTTCGCGTGTGCCGGCATGAGGTCCGCATAGTTTCGAATGACGGCTTGAGAGAGATCACTCAAAACGTACAGTCGCTTGCTAGCATCATCCGAATTGGAAATGCCGTCCCTCGCGCCCTTGACACGTTGGGCAATATGAAAAATCAACGACAGGTTGTCGTCTGTAGCAACCGTGAAAAGGTAGAAAACAACATATTTCGAGAAATCCAGCAACTCTCCATCAAAGTCATGGCTCTCTGGACTTGGATAGTCTGGGTGGTGCGCGAGCAGGCTAAGGAGGCGCGCAAATATTGACTCCAGGACATTCTGATGCAATCTCTTGTCTGCCGATTTGGCTTGGAGTTGTTGCCTCGCATAGAACTGTGCTCGAGCTCGGATCCAGGTTATCGTCGACGTTCGAAGCTCGATGTCGGGTTCATAAGCAAGGAGGAATAACGCGGTGAACCATCGATGAGCAAGGCGATTTTGGCCGAGGTATTTCTTGAGGTAGTTGACGAAGCCGCTCCGCACTGGATTTGGAGGATTGATCATGATCATGGCAATTGATGTAAATACGGATGGAGTGATTGCGTCCTCGCACTTCCGCTTGTGACAGCAAAGCTTGAGGACGAAATGGACAGCGGTGAGTCGTAAGCGGTTCTTCTGTGCAGCAGGGGTGTCCTTCGAAGGAGTTATCTCACCATCATTCTCGATCAAAGACGAGAGATGGCCAATAGCATCTTTGGCCGACTGCTCAAAATCGGCGGCATCGAGTTTCTCATCTTGCGACCGACAACGGTTGACAAGGATCTTCAACGCCAATTCTTTGGATATTGTTTCGTCATCAGGTATGTCGCTCCAGGCATTTGGGTCGGCCTTCGAACCGGGCGTGCGATTCTTTTGCAGAATGTCTGCGACCGCCAGCTGTTGAATGGCACCTGCCTCCATACTAGCAACAGTAGGAGCGAGCAAACACACCTGGGAAATGGCTGATAGTCGAGCTAGGAAATTCGGAGAGTCCGGTTGACAATGCTTCAGCGCCTTCGATAGTACATCTTTGGCATACATCTCCTTCTTTTCGGCCGCCATCATCACGATCGAGACAGCGTGCTTTGCAGCCCGAGGAGATCTCGAGAACAGCGCAAATTGAGTCAACGCGTTGAGAAATTTACGGTCCTTTGGCACTTCAGAGGGATATTTTCGAGTGAACCCTGCACATGCTTTGAGTGACTCAGCCGCGCCGACTTCTTCCCCCCTCAAACCTGAAGGTGCGCTTTCTTCGATTTCCGAACACAACGCTTGGATGTGGGATTTGAGGATCTCCGGATTGCGAGCTGATATTTCTTTGAGGACTTCATGGGCAACGTCTCCCAACCCGCCTTCGTCGGTTCTCGATATCTCCATGATAGTTGGGACATGGCTACGATTGTAGGTAATCAATGCACAACGATACAGGATAGACAGGATGGTATCCAGAAGGGATTGCAAATTAGCTGGACCCTCACGAATTCGCTTGGTGAGCTCTTTGATGGCCTTGGTTACCGTGCGATAATCGTGCTCGGCGCCCATGGCAAACCTTATCAGTTGATACCAACGACGATTGTGCTGTTTGGCGAATTTCCAAAGCTCTGCCGCGACACCGGTCGGGTCTGGGAAAGGCTTAGAGATGGTATCGATGAAGCGGGTGAGGCGGTCTTTGATCGTTGTTTCAGAGGCGCTGTCATCAACAACACCACCATTGAAATCTTCGCATGTCCGTAAAAAAATTGTCATGGCTTTGCTTAGTTGAACCTGTCGATTTTGAAGATTGAAAAATACGGGACGAGATTTGGGATCCAGACTTTGCACCAAAGTCAAAATCCGGCGGGCTCTGATGGCATCCGGATCGGAAACGGGGCCTTCTGGTGAGTTTTCATCTTTATCTTTCGCTCGCTGCTTCTGGCTGTCTGTCCGAGAAATTTGTACTTTGAGGGGTGGAAATGCGAGCGGCAACAAGCTTTCATAAAGAGCCTTGTCGAGTGCAGCATGAACGTGCGCGTCATTGGTATAAAAAGCACGGAATAAACGATTCGGAATGTCCCCCACCACCTCTTTCACAATCTCAACGCCTTCTTCGATATCTCTGGAGGCAACACCCCAAATTCGAGCCAGTAATTCAATCGCTTCCTCTCTGACGCTGTGCTTTCGGTCAGTGACACGATCCATCAACGTGGACAGAACAGTGCCGGGCTTGGCTAGCCCTCCGTCTGCGCCGAGAGTATTGATGATAGCCAGATAGCTGAAGTTATTGATGGAGTGGACGGCAGTTAAGCGGACATGTTCCTCGGGATCGCGGAGCATTTGCGCGAATCCGGAGAGTAGTTCCTGAAGCTCTTGATCGTTGAGTCCAATACCTCCCGCCGCCGTCAAAAGTATCCGAGAAGCCGCAACGGCCCATGCCTCACGGACAGCTGGTGATCTATCATTCCGGCGGCCCAAGAAAGTCTGATACGCTGCAGCATGTACTGTAGCAAACGGCTTGGGGGAAGCCGGTGTCACTAAGGAATTGGTCGTCTGCTGAGGGGCCTCTGACTGCTCTATCGACGGCAGGGGGTAGGCAGCGGGGTCAAGGGGCGCTGAAGGAGGAAGTCGTGCGATTCCGATGCCAGCCATGATGTCTCCTATAGTTTCGGTGGCAAGCTGGCGAAGGGATGGCGAATCAGCAGAGAATTCTGCTTCGATTTGGGGGATGACATTGAGAAGGACATCGGGACATGCCCGCCATAGCTCCCTCAGGAGACGATGAGCTTTCCGCAAATCTGCAATTCCTTCTTGCTCGTCGTCGTCCGAGTCATCCAGGTCAGAAATCCTTCTATGTGATGGTTTGGAGAAGCTATTGGCAGATGTAGTAGCAGTTGCATCCACAATGACCGTACCGAAGTACTGCGTGATATGTGCGGTCATTTTCTCAGGACAGGTGGTACAGAGTGACTTGGCCATATTATAGGCTGGAGGATAGTCCTTGAGGAGCAGAGTCCCTTGTTTGTTATCCAACGCATCCCGCTTCTTGCTTTTTGCACTTTGTTCCCGGACATTTCGAGCATCCACGCGCATGAATTGGGATATAATGATATCGGTGACTTCTTGGGGTAAGGTTACTTCATCCACAACTGCAGCGAGGAGGTTCTTCAAATGATATTCCACGCTCTTTGAGACCTCCACTCCGGAGGTGTTGTTGCCTGACCCAGAAACAATATCAAATGCTGTAGTGAAAAGGGAGACGATCAAATTCTCGTGATTCGGAATGTCAGTCACCAGTAAAATACTCTGCGACTCGGCCAAGGAGCTCAATATGTACATGTGCTGGACATTGTAGGCGTTGGTCGGTTCAGCAAGAGCAGGAAGAATGGAGTTGATGGTAACAGTGAAGATGTCCTGGGAGGGGTATTAGTCGTGTGCGAGACGCCGTGTAATGTTCGGGTATACTCACTTTGAGCTGACTGTCAACGAATGGTGCATCCGGTGCGCAAATCTTCAGAACATCCACTATACATGATACAGTCCACGCTCTCACGCCCTTATCCTTGTGTCCTAGAAGATTCGCATTTGCGAGGTCATGCGCAAGTGTCGTAAAGGAGCGCGAATCGACCTGGTCAAGGTCAAAGTGGCGTAGTTCCGCTGCGAGCTTTTGTAATCGTGCCAGGAGTTCTGCAACAGGAATCGCCTTGCCAGCGCGCCATGAAAGAGTCTCGCCGAATTCGAGGCCGGGAATATCATAAGCTCGTTCTTTTGACGCAGCTTCGGCCGCGGTAGTAGTAGTTCGACGCCGAATAGGCATTGTGTAAAGATTCACGAGCTGATAATCATTTTCGAATGGCGCGAGGGCGACAGGAGGTATGCTTGCGTCAAATTCCAGAAGTTGCAGGTGTGGTGAGGGTGGCGCCAAAGCGCTGGCAGGTGAATCGAATTTAGTGGAGGAGAAAATTGGAGATGATTGCCAAACGCGTCCGGAAAACGCGTCCAATCCCGCAAGCCTTAGCTGCAAAGATCATACTTTAGGGCACTTTTAGGTGAACCGAGTGATATAGTCATGATCGAGCAACAGCAATGCGCGTCCATGCCTGGCTCCCATCTCTTTCATTCTAACTGAATAGAAAGCTCCTCGAAATATACGACCAGATCATCCTTCTCACCATGAGGCGCGGGCTTCGCTGCGTACACCCCAATCCAGCATTCAGTGTCCTTGTCAAGATCTCCCCACCAAGTCACTTCTCTCAACGGAGATTTCTTCCCGTCCGAGGCCAGAAGCCACACCCAAAGGCTGCCATCGCCTGCACTTTCCATCTCGATAATGGCATGATTGCTTGACTCCGCCAGCAGTGGCCTGAGACTCCAATCCGACCATTGGTCCTTTGCGACGGTGCTCACGTTGGCTTGTCCATCCAGGAACTCAACGCCAGTTTTCACCCAGCGAGTGACATCGGCCGATTTGATAACGAGGCATAACCCGCCCTGATCGTACTTGTCCTTCCAATGCGCCGAGACTGAGACCTGGGCGGTCTTGAAAGATTTTTTGGTTGTGATTTGATATATTATTGGCGCATTGAATGAGTGGGTTAAAGGAGGTTTATCCCAGATGTCAGTGCCAGGAGGGCAAGTAATTTGGAAGGACCCCGAGAGGTCAGGAATTGCGTGATTCAGGTGTTCTGCCTTGAAGACCCAAGCCATTTCCGACCAAGAGTCGACAGTGTGTTGACGGTGGCAGGGGAATTTACAAACAAGTTCGTCAGCTGTTCTACGTGAATTTGCCAGGCTAAAACGTCCTTGATGGTGCTTGATATAGAAGACGAGAATCCCTCATTTTGGTTGCTCATAACCAAGTCTGGGGGGTATTGGTAGCGGGGGAGAGCTTGATATGGCAGCCCGGCCGCTTTCTGCATACCGAATTAGGAGCGGTCCGCTCGATTGGAAATTCGGTTGCTCCAAGAATCTGGAAGAGAATGATTGACACCCATTGGGGGCTGCAAGCCCTGTCATCCGAAGCTCTTCCGTCGTCCATGCCTGAACTAATTCCTACCTGATCATGGTCATTTGAGACGATGTACTATAGGACAAGTCGTCATCGCTGCAGTGAGGATTCCTCCCACTCTACGTGGGTAGGGATGTGCGGTGGGATGATTCCTGCGTCCGCCATACGTGTGCAATCCTGGGTTCGAGATTGTACTCGGGCTCCTTCTCTTGTTAACGACGCCTTGGGGAATATTCGATAAAGGGGGGCCGAACGGCCTAATTGAGGTGTTCCCTGCGAGGTGTTTCTCACAGGGACGAAATTTAAATCGACCAAAGCAGAAGACTCGGCTATCGAATTCGACGAAAACAGGGGTTTCTCGCGCAGTTCGCCTTGGAGTTAAATTCCTGATTCAGGTGCAAATCTCGTAGGCGAGTGATTTGTTTCAGCGGACAAGGCCTCGGAAAAGAGAAATGAGATCCACGGCTGTAGCCTGTCAGGGCAAAACACAAAAAGCTCCCAAGGGCAGGGGACTGCTGACGTGCTGCTGACAGGGCGGCGACCTTTGATTGGTCTGCGGCACCTAACAGCCCAATGGCTCAAGGGGCTGTCGAGAACACCAAGGGTTGGTTAGTGGACAGGACTTACGTAGTTGGGGAAAAAAAAATGAATACGAGGGTCGAGAATTCCGCAATTATAATTTAAACCAATCTTGGGAGGCTGTGCAAATGATCCTCTGCGCCTAGTTTATCGCAATGACAAACAGGATTGTGGCACAAACGTGCTTGCTGTTTCTTGCTTCATCAATAAACTAATACCACCATACATTCTTTAAAGGTCGCCTTGTTTTCCCCCTTACCCCAGGCATGCGCCCTCTTCCACGTTTCCCACTTCTCACAGCCTCTACTTTATATCTACAGGCTGTTGGCTCTCAGTCTTTGTTGGATTCCTCCTCCTTTCATCTTATGGCGACTCGATCTCCCTGGTTACGACCCTAGCCATATCCACTCGTTCCCCCGGTTCCCCGCACGCCATGAATTATCAGGATGATGAATATGAGCTATCGGGAACCAGTACACATACCTCGGAAGACCAAGAATCAAATCTTCTCTCCTATGACCACGACTACCACTATGATGATCCGCAGTCCCATCTCTTTCCTGGCCAGAATGTGTCCAGTGTTGTCAATCCTGCGGTGACTGCCCGCTTTGCATCTTTGGCACCAGCATGGCTGCGCAAACCACACCGCCAGAGGCGTGTATGGGTCCGGGCAAAGCGTCGAGAGCGCTGTTGCTCATGTTCTCCGAGATTCCTCCTACGAAAATTTGCCCTGTTCATCTACCTCCTCTTCACGACTATCTTCATTCTCCTCGCAGTTGGAGCGATTTTCTTCCCGGGATACACTCACCTGCCCGCCCATTATCAAGCTCTGCGAGAACAGGCACTGGCTTCTGATAGTCCGGGCCGTGTCAATTTGCAAAACCAAAAAGTATTCATAGCAGCGAGCATCTACGACAAGGGTGGAAAGCTTTGTAGCGGGGATTGGGCACAGAACGTACTGGATTTGATACAATTGTTGGGACCGAAGAATGCATTTCTGTCGATATATGTGAATGACTCGGGCCCGGAGGCGAAGAAAGCGCTGGAGAACCTCCGGCAGCGAGTACCTTGTGACCACGAGCTGGTCTTTGAGGATCATCTGGAGTTGGATGAACTACCTCACATCACCACTCCCGATGGGTCACAACGAGTTAAACGCATCGAATACTTGGCCGAGGTGCGAAACCGAGCCTTGAGGCCTCTTGAAATTTCCAACACGACCTTTGACAAGCTTCTATATCTAAATGATGTGGTTTTTCACCCGATCGACGCGGCGCAATTGCTATTCTCAACGCACACCGTGGCAGAAGGGACCACCGATTATCGAGCCGCATGTGCGGTAGATTTCATCAACGCGTTCAAATTTTACGATACTTTTGCCACGAGAGATATGGATGGCTACAGCATGGGATTGCCCTTCTTTCCATGGTTTTCGGCCAACGGTGACGAGCGAACCCACCAGGACATCCTCGACGGCAAAGATGCTGTCCGAGTCAGAAGTTGCTGGGGCGGCATGGTCGCATTTGATGCCCGATTTTTCCAGAAACGACCGGGTCAAGACGTTGAACCAGTAACGGCAGGAAATCAAAGCCCCGGCAATCTCACCGTTCCTTACAGGTTCCGTGCGGAGAAGGATCTTTATTGGGACGCCTCAGAATGTTGTCTCATTCAGGCAGATATCCAGAGCCCAGAACCAGGACATTCGGGGATATATTCGAACCCCTTTGTACGGGTGGCGTATGACTCCAAAACGTTGTCATTATTGGGTTTCACTCGACGGTTTGAGCGCCTCTATACGCCAGTCCACTTCTTGCTGGATATTCTCACCGGTGCACCGGGATACAACCCAAGGAGGTACGAGGTACCGTGGCAAGAAGTGGAGGAAACGATTTGGATTCCCGATGAGAAATCAGAGGACGGCGGTTCTTTTCAACAAGTGACAAGGATCGCTACCCACTCTGGCTTTTGTGGACGCCAAAGCCTCCAAGTGATGAAAGAGAATATCACTGAGGGGGAAAGAAACTGGGAATTCTTGCCAGTACCATCATGATTTGCATAGCAACGGTTGGGATTGAGCTTCTTTGTACGAAATAAAAGAGTGAGCAACAATGATTTTTGTTTTCCTTATCCCCCCTGGAACCGAGCATTTGCCGCTCTTGTATCTGACCCCTTTTCCCCTCGTGCTGCCCTCCCTCAATGTGAAGCCATTAAATATCACAATCCCCCTCGGTTGCCCTCTCTTCACAAGTTCTTGCGATACGGTTACATACGACTTGCCCGTCGCCTTTCCTGCACTGTTGTCGCACGTTCTCTCATGTGCCTCACCCGCCGCGTCACGCCATCTTTTATTTACTTCTCACCCTCGAGACTTCCATCCTCATTTTTCCAGATCGTGCAACAACAGCAACAAGAACAACTTACACCAAACATATTTTTCATCATCGCCAGGTTCATTACAGAGGAACATTTGTCAACATGGTGGCGCCATTTGACAACCTTGACCACACCAACGCCTTCCAGCGAATCATCAACGGAACCCCGTTATCTACGAGCCCAAACGCTCGGCCGTCATCAAACTACGGAAAACAGTCAGGTATGCATGTCACACAATAACCTATCGTGACCCAGGAACTGTTGCTAACTTGAACGAGGAATCCTCTCCAGGTGTGACTGCCACTGCCTCATACAAAGAACCTGACTCTAGTTACACCACTCTAGCAGTGCCCAGCACCACTACTTCTGCTGCAGCGAGTCCTTCTACAGGCCATCGTGCTCCTCCAACGGCTCCCTAATTCTCAGACATTGTCTACGAACGACAAAATGGGTCAGCTTGGCTCTATCGAAGAGACCGAGGGTGACACAATGAGTGGGTTGCCAAAAGATTCGTCTCCGAGAGACAACAACCAGTCACCACTTCCTCAGGAAGAGGACGATGCAAAGAAAACTTCTTCTCCATCTCAAACTAAGCTCACACTGAAGAATACCCATATTCGTGCTGATTCAGCGGCCTCTTCCTCCCCCAAGACGACTCCCACGCAGAACTCGCTCTTGGAAAGAAGGTCGAATTGGAATAGAAGGCTAAGATGGCGCCCACGGCCGAGATGGAGAAGGAATCCAATGGATACATGGGACAAGGACATGGAAAATTTCCGCATGTCGAGGGAACCAATGTTTACTCACGGACGCAGCTCCAACATTGAACGTGGCAGTTCTGGTAAGAGCTACTTATTACCTCGAATTCTTCGACTAACCTCGTTATAGGAACACAACCTGATGACTGCCAGACTGGAACGCCCGACACTGAGCCCTTTTGAGGATACCACAACCACCACACCGGATGAAAAAGTCAAGCCATCACACACTCCTCTCCACTACGGTTAAAGCTCTCTTTCCAAGGGAATCTTCCACATCAGTCAGCCCAGAGTCCAAGCCAGAGGATAATGACGACGACAAGATTGGAACTACGCGGGAGACCGACAGCAGCACTGTGCTCTTTCAAGGCACTCATTCTCCCACCATCGTCGTTACGGCTAGCACTGAGACCGAGGCAAGCGAGGATGGAGACAGTAAAGAGGGCGACCATATTACTCGTTTCGATTCATTGGGTGCAGCTGCAACGCACAATGAGCCTAGTAAGTGTCCTTATTTCCCGTGCACCAGGCCTTTGCTGATGCTCCTAGGTTCCTGTGTTCTCACTGTCATTCTCGGTTCGCTCCACTTATTTTCGCTTTGCTAATATCATCGACGCCGTCAAATTCAAAAGCTATCTCGGTGGAGAAGCTAACTGAGAGGGATGCTCGATTGATTTCACGCAAGACCCATGCGAGAGGGCAACTCGTGTTCATGTCGAATGAGCGGCTTGCTCCAAATTCGGTATGCTCCGGGCCGTTCTAGGTGTGGTACAAGAGCGAGTCGAAGATCGCAAGGAAGATCAAGGATAAGATACCGACATGGACATTGGCATGAAACGGATCATAGTATCAAAGTTGCCGCGGAGAGTTGAGACAGAGACAAATATGTCCCGACTTTTGAACCTTCGAATCTCCATTTGGAGAATGGCGTGATACGTGCAGAGGGGTAGCCCAAGATTTGAGTAAATGCCCTGTTTGGTATGCCCCACAGCTGTGACTTTTTTCCTTTTTTTTCTTCAATCATCTGGTCCCACCATTAAGACGGCACAAAGAGAGATAAAAGTTCTAATACCTCTCCTCGGTGCCTTTTTCATTCTCGAACCTAGGAATCCACACTCTCCAATTTACTAGCTTGCTCGCGAAACATCACCATGGGTCAACCATCTCAACCGGCGTCCAACGCCATCATCTACACCACATATAGCCTATTCCTGTGCGTTACTCTCTCCTACCCAACGACTGATTCATAACTAATTCTTTCTTGTTCAGCGTCTTCGGCCTCTTCGTCGCATGGACTCTCCGCCATCAAACCAAAGGCGAATACCTCGCCACATTACGAACGCAGAAGGGTTAGAAGTCGAGCCTCATGACATCCTTCCCACTCTCTTCCACGGCAAAATGCCCCCCTACTAACGCGCTCCAGGCATACCATTGGCCCTCAACTTCATCGCCTCGGGTGAGTGCGCTTGGAAGGCAGCATTGGCCTGAAGCGGCAGTAAAGGAGGGCATTACACTCGAGACGACACACAGACAAAAGGATTTCATGGATTCAAGACCACAATGACCGATACAATTCTGCTGGGTGTCATTTGAACAAGGGCTATCTGAGGTTCGTACGCTTGCATCAACGGCATTGGTCTTGTGCTCTCGGCCGATAAAAAGCATGCATTTGACTATCAACCTGAAATCACCCGCGGAGATACAGGATAGGAATGTTGTGTGAATTTTTGAAGCCAAAGGCGCAAGGCCAGTGTGCAGCACTACGGGCGCTTGTGTGGACATTCCTCGCATTCATCCACCTGATCCTTCTCCAAAGAGACCAGAGATGAACGAGTTTCAATGTCGGACACAATGCTGAGATTGTACCGTTATGACTCGATCAAGTTAATGCTTGCGTGGGAAACGTGCTGCCGCTTCTCCCCTGCTCCCAAGAACCCCCCTTCTTCCCCGACATCCTGATCGAACGTACTAACGGCACTTTAATTTGGTGATGTCTAGCTCTAGGTTCGGGTATCCTATTCTCGTATCCACAGATCTCCACCATCGCTGGTGTGCAGGGACTCGTGGTCTACAGTCTATCCTCCGCTCTGCCACTACTGGTTTTCGCTGGGCTCGGCCCTATTATCAGAAGGAAGTGCCCTGAGGGGTTCGTGCTCACCGAATGGACTCGCCAGCGATATGGCGTAATCACGAGTCTTTACCTATCCGCTTTGACGTATGAGGATGATTAGGATCCCGTCACCAATGCGCAGTTTGTTCTAACTCTTTGCAGTTTAATAACACTCTTCCTCTACATGGTTGCCGAGCTCTCAGCCCTTCAACAAATTGTCACAGCTTTGACAGGCCTGAATGGTCTCCCCGCGGTCATCGTCGAGTGTGCAGTAACCACAATTTACACATCACTTGGCGGGTTCAAAGTCTCCTTCATCACCGATAACGTCCAAGGTGCCATGGTTGTTGGACTCATCATCGTCGGCTGCATCACAGTCGGTGTCGAGACAGACATTCAACACGACCTGATTGACCGCAGTGGATACCTCGACGCAAGCTTGTTGGGCTGGCAGCTAATTTATATTCTTCCCGTGGCAATTTTGACGAACGACTTCTTCATCTCAGGCTTCTGGATGCGCACATTTGCTGCAAAAACAGACAAGGACCTGTACATCGGCGTGGGAGTGGCGACGGTGGCAGTCGCAATCATCCTCGCAGTGGTCGGTGTCTCCGGCCTGTTGGCCGGCTGGTCCGGCGCACTGGGAGACCCTCCGGAGGAGTCATCCATTGCATTCTTCTTGCTCCTAGAGCAGCTCCCAGCCTGGGTCATTGGAATCGTTCTCGTCATGACAATTTGCTTGTCCACCGCCGCCTTTGACTCCTTCCAATCCGCCATGGTGAGCACAGGGTCCAACGACATCTTCCGGAACCGGTTGAATTTCTGGTTCATCCGCGCCGCTGTTGTCCTGGTGATCATCCCCGTTGTCGTTGTGGCGCTGAAATCACCTTCGATCTTGCAGATCTACCTGATCTCGGATTTGATTTCTGCATCAAGCATCCCATGCTTGGTGATTGGATTGAACGAGCGAGCCTACGCCTGGCGCGGCTTTGAGGTCGTGGTCGGCGGACTCGGAGGCATGTTTACCGTGTTCTTGTTTGGGCTGGTCTTCTACGACGGCGACGCCAGATTGGCAGGAAATCTCATGCTTCTCGAGCAAGGACTCTACGCCAACGATTGGTCCGCGTTCGGCGCATTTGTTGCCGCCCCTGTGGGAGGTCTGCTCTGGGCTCTTGCGGCCTTCGGATCCCGGCTTGCTGTGCAATGGTGTCTGGCGAAGTTCAAGGGTACCCCGTTCGAGGCGTTCGAAAAACCTGCCGCTCCGACCGCAAGCTTCTACACCGGCGGAATCAGCTCGGGTGTCAGCGACGGTGAAAGAGAGATCTATACTGACACCGACGGCGTAGAGAGAAGCGAGGTCAAGATTAAGGGCAAGTTCTTCTGAGAGCGAGGTACCTGTGGCTATGAAAAAGGAAGAGAAGGAAGCGATCCAAATTTGATACCAGGGGAAAAGCGGTATTATTTGCGACGGGTGATCGGAAGGGAAAAGAATTTCGGAGTTTCTCTCTCAAAAATGTTCCTTGGAACACAGAGCATCTTGGTTCGAGCCACAGGTATAATTCAATCGGGGGCGGAAGAGGGTAAGGAAGAGGGAAGAAACGACAGCAGACGCATCCAACCAGATCATGGTTCCCAGCACCGTAATAATTTCCACCAGGTATCGACAAGCGACATCAATCATCCACATCAGCATTCAGTCCTGTTCAGAGGCAAGCCAGACCACAATACAAAGTTTGCCCGGATCCACCATGATTTCCGACAATCCTTTTCTTTCATCTAGGAACTACTAGTGCTTGTTGTCTTTCCTCGAGACACACGCCGCGATCGGGGTGCAAATACGACGAGACTACTTATGGGTGAAGGATGGACGGGCTTATTTGGACTGATCTAATCTGATCACAGTCATTCGTTAACATACGTCATATACATATACTCATTCCTTCTTTCATTCAATCTTTTGGTTACTTCTCTCGTCATGTTCCTGGGCAAATAGGCTGTCTGACTGTAATAGGTACACCGAAGGCTCAATTTTGCATTATTCTCTACCACATACTCTTACTCTATTCCTGGTCTCAGAAGCCTCAATCGCCCTCGCCTCATCTTCCACGTCCTCTCCATCCTCCCTTCCAAAGACAACAAATCCCATTCTGCTCGCACCAGGCCCGCACTTCAAGTGGATTCACTTCTCGATCCTCCCCGATAAGCCTGAAGCCCTCCGTGTTCAACCAGACGGTCAGATCTTCAAGCACGATCGGGTCGTACATGAGGATCTTTTCGCGCCAGGTCGGGGAAAGAGTGTGGTTCCTTACCCTGTCAGGGTTTGAAGGAGTGAAATAGATTGCGGCGCGGATTTGTGTTTGGATGTCTGGCAAGGCTGGGGTTTGCGCGGGTGTCAATGCACCGGGGGTCGTGATCTCGCGATTCCTCGAAGTCGGGGGTAGAATTGATGTCGAAGGGTCCTGCACCGATGGGCCTGCAGGCAGAGGTTCAAAGGCAGGAGATGGCGAAAAGCTGATCGAGGGTAGTGTAGGAGGAGGTGTTGCTGGTTTCTTAGGTCGTGAAGGGGCTCTGGCGTTCGAGGTCTTCTTCTTCCGCTTCATGATTATCTTTTCCGCCGGTCCTCCTTCATCTTCAACATTGAGGGAAAGGGAGTCAATATCATTCACATCCATGATGGTCTCGTCCGAAAGTTTCTTTTTCGTCGCCCGCTTTCGGGGAGTCTTCTCTGCTTCGCTCACGGGATCCTTTGACATTGTTTCGGTCCTTTCCCTCTCCTCGGGTTCCATTGGAGTCGGGTCAGAAGCCTCTGATTTGCGCTTCGCTCGTGCCTTCTTCGCTTTCGGGACTTGCCGAGCAGAAATATCGTGGACCTTACTTAGGAAATCACCGTGCTTCGTTGTATCGGCGGGCTCTTCTTCTTCTTCATCGGGGGTCACGCCATGCTTGTCATCCCAACATCTATCAAGGATTTCAATCATTTTCTCCCGTTTTTTGATAGGCTTGAACCCGTACGCGGATAATTGCTTCTGTAAGTCATGAGTTGAGAAGCCTGCATAAGATGGTCTAACGGGTGAGGTTGCAGATTTTTGTGGAGCGCTCTTCTCTCTTGAATTCTCGTCAACGTCTTGAGCCCCTTTACCAGGTCGTATCTGCGGTGCCTCCAGAGGTCTGGCTGTATGGTACGATCTCACGTGCAATCGTGTTGGTGAGTTGATTGTAGCTTGAAACGCAGGCGTGACAATGTCGTCAATGTCTACCATTGATTCACCTTTTTTAGTTAACGGGGTCTCATCATGATACAATATCGTCCTTTCTTTCCGAACAGTTCCATTTTTCTGATGACCAGGCACAGCGGGCTGAACAAGGGCATCTTTCCCGGTAAGAGCTAGACGTACGGCAGGAGAATCTATCAGATCAATTGTGTCAACCTGCAGAAGTGCATTGTCTTCATCTCGACCAGCAGCTCCCCATAGATTTCTTCTTTTCACGAATCTATTGGTGCCCCAAGAATTTTTGGCCGACATTGATTCGATGGAGAATGGCGGCGTCTGCTGGGACGAAATGGGATCAGACGACAGGAAGCACTCTGACCGCTTGAGGACCTCTGGAGTATCTCTCATCAAGGTCGGCGATTCGTCACGGGCCAGTTGACTTGCTGATCCAAAGAGCATTTCTTGATCATCAAATGCCTTCAGCGCCGATGTTGGAGATACCAATCGACTCTTCGTGGGAGCCTTCTTGCTGGATGCTCTTGGTTTGGCAGGCTTTTTCCTGGCTTTCTCCATGGAGGATTCCAACTCGCATCCCGCACCAAGCTGGGTTGCAGTCAGACGTTCCAGCATTGGTGCAGTCTTTCTGCCCTTTTGCTGCTCATCACCATAATTTGAGGTTGCTAAACCAGTTATTGTAAGCGCCTTCTTGGAAGGCGATTTATTTCTTTTCTTGCCTCCATCCTTTTTTGATTCCTCGCGATTGCTTGAGATGTCTGAGAGCAACGACGCCTTGTTATGTGATTCGGCTGTCATAGCAAAATCAATGCGCCTTCTCTTTGTTGGTTCCCCACGCGTATCGATTTTCGTTGTTATCTTGTCCGCCGATTCTCCGGCAAGGGTTTTAGCAAACGTGAAATAATTCAGAAGATCTTTGGAAAATCCGACAGACGGCTCTTCCAAGTCCGAAATGTTGGCCGAAGCATTAGCATGTGGTTTAGCAGGAGTCCAGTCCAATCGCCTTGGTAAAGCCTTTTCCAATTGCAATGAACTTGACTCTGCCTGGGAATTAGATTGTGGTATATGAGTGCCGTCATTGGGAAAATCAAAATTTTTAGCCTGACGGGAGGCTTCAGGGCTTTCATAACACATTTGTCCTCCAGACTCGGGGTTTTTGACATGCTCAGAATGCTGCTCATTCTGCGAGCTCAGTGTCGTGGTAAGGAACTTTGCTCCAGTGGCAACGTCCGCGCTGCTCTCTGGCACAGACGCTGAGCCTGTCGATTGGAAGCTGTCTTGGCCTGGAGAGTGCAGGGGGATGTTCTCCACGCCGGCTTTGGTTGTAAGCAACGAACGGACGCCGCTGAAACCATCGGAAAATCCATCTCTTGTCTTGTTTACAGATTTGAACCGCTTCAAACCTTCCGTAACATCGCTCAAGATTGAGCCGGGTGAGGGTAATGGGGGTGGAAGCTCAGAGGGGGTGGGTGACCGGGCAAAGGCTCGAGGTGGCGACGAAGAGAGAATAACAATCGTCGACATGGCGGGAAGGCCACAGAGTGCCCATTGGGGCAAACGAGTTAGGGCCAATGCGACACCAAATGGTCATGGACACAGTAGCAAATGCATCAGCTTTGGGGGGGGCCGAGTTGGTGAAAATGTCAGATGGTTAGCAAGTGTGAGTACACCTCTCATGGTGTTGTCGTTCAACCCAGAGGCATGATCAGGCTTGGCTTTCAGGAACGCGGTCTTTCAACGCTCCGAAATCGCGAAATCACATGACATCGAATTTTCAAGTGCCCGTTCACCCTTTACGACACTTTAAGGTTTCATACTCGATGGTACATAGCAAAACGTGGCCAAAGCAACCAATGAAAAGACTTTTCCCTAGCCAAATGCAAACTTTGCGCCAACACCCGCGTCCCTCGTTATGCCTCCTTGTTGCCAAACACCGAACACCCCCGACCCAAAACAAGGTATCTACCCCAGTGTGCTGATCCAATCCGTATTCCTCTTATCATCCGGAAAAGGCCTGCTCAGGGAAACTTGCTCCAATTCCGCTAAAGTCTCTCGGATCATTTGTGCTTAATACAAGAGGTGGTGAGCCGGGCGGTGACAATACTGGCGAAGTTCGGCCCGATGGATTGGCCGTGACACTCGTCGCGGAAGGTTCGGAGGACGGAGGACTGTCACTGTCGTCCGCCGGCAGAGAATGCTGGTCTTTGCCATGTCCAAACCCTGAGACCGTCAGCTCCAGGCTCAATGGAATCCAAATGAAGCCATTGGTTGAATACTCACATTTGCAGAGAGGACGAACACAAGCCTGACACGCGTTGAGGGTGGCATAGACAAGTGACAAGATTGCGGAAACGGTATAGCTCCAGGAGTTCCCGAAGAATGAACTGATGGCTTGGAACGGTTGCATGACTCAGATTTCGGCTAGATCAGCTAGATTATCTATCGTGAAAGAGAGGTGTGGCTTCGTTAATGAGTCAAAGCCATTTGCTGCGTCGGGGTGGGCGAGAATGATATAGCAACGTGCAAAAGGCAGGGCAAACATCGAGTCGATGCCAGCAGACACACTCGACCAAATCACCACACATAAAATCACCCATGGTAGAAAGAACTGAACTCATAGTATGCCCAGGTGTGCGATCGAGTAAGGAGGGATTTGGGCAGTCCACGGATATCAATCAGGATCGGGGGTGCCATCATGGTCGGTGGTGGGCCAGCACTACTCATGAGTTCGAAATGTATTCAGGCAGAAGCTGGCTTGACGTGAGGTTTTGTCCATGATGGTTGGTCCGTGGAAAGGAAATGGGATCATCGGGATGTGGATTTGGGCTCGGTTGAAAAGGCGCCCTGAGGATATCGCTATGCTATACCGTAGCCAATGCTCCCGGAAATACGGTTAAGCAAACTCGCTCACCAAGTATGAGGGGTTCAGGCAAACTGCCAACTCCCAAGTTCCTAGACGGGCACCAGCCACCCTTCGATATTACTGGTCTTTACGGTCCCAGCGGCGGCCGGGGTAGGTATTGAGCCGGGCATTTCCTACTACTTCGGCGCGCCACCTGTCACCTGCGACATTTCAGCCGCAGCGCTCCTCTGTCATCGATGATTGGGGCCAAATAGCAAGGAGACGGAACATGCGAAACAACTTGGACCCTTCGCGACCTGCACAGCTCCTGCTGGCGCCCCCTGCCCTGACTGAACATCGGTGATAAGGTGGTCTTCATGTCATTCCATATGTATGAAGCTCCTCTCTTGACATCCGTATCATAAAGCCTCATCTGGAGACACATTGGCTGTCTGCGGAAAGCCAAGCTGACTGACAGCTCACGTGGCGACTGATTCCAGATCAGGCTGAAGACACACCTCATTGTCGACGTCGGATTTGCGGCAACGGCGAAATCGGTTGTGGTCATGATGGCGTCTGAGGACGAGTCGCAGGCTCTCGATAATCACCATGACGAAAAGGATTGGGAGGCGCAAAAGGAGAACTTCCGGATCTGTTACATTGACCACAACATGACGAGAAAGGGCGCCGCACAGTACATGAAAGAACACTTTAATTTCGATGCGACTCCGCGCCAATGGGAGCGCAAAATCAAGCAATGGGGATTTGCAAAGTATTCGAGCCGAGACGAACGACTGCAGCAAATTGCGGCTTCGGGCAAATCCGTCTACGATTTCAGTCGTCCCGGTCGAAGACCCCGGCCTCATGGAGCCGAGCATGGCAATCTCCATCCCCATGAAGACCGAAACCTACGTCGCTTTGCTCGTCGGGAAGTCAGCCGGTCGAGATCCCGGTCGAGATCTGACTCCTTCAGCCGTCAACAACGGCCTCATCTCAAGGACGAGTTTCAGGACGAGTCTTCCCTTGCCGTCACGGATCCAACCTTCAACCTCAACATTCCGAGCCCAGGACTGCTGCACCCACCGGGCCATGGTGGTTTCATTGTGGCCGCGACGCCAGCAGACGAAGGGCCAGAGTCAGGAGTTCCATTAAATTATATCCCCGCGCAAAAACCCCCCGGCCTGGGTGAGCCTGACGACCGCAGCCTTCTTCTGTCTGTCGATCACAAGGAATGGTCTCAGGCGGCCCTCGGGGACGTGTCAAAACAATTCGATATGCCGGGCGAACAAGAACAGTTCCCCAGCTTCCCGGACGATCTGACGCCGACGCACGCACCCACGGGCAGAGGGCCACACCGTCCTCCAATACAATATTCACTCGATGCGAACAACCCGTCCCTCGGATTTACGATGACCGACCAGTCGATGCACGCACCGGCAGGGTTCCCCCAGTACGCCGTTTCCGGGGACGGCATGGGGATTGACCCCAGCATGTTGAACGAAAATATGATCGGTGAACAACAGATGTTCGACAATACCTCGCCAATGCCACAAGGCCCAAATGCGCTGAATCAGCCCCATTTTGACAATCACCCGATCTTTCGATTTGATTTGATCGACAATGATTCAGCACCGGCTCTTCCACCACCTGAGGAACCGACTTTTCACGATCTGGGCAACGTGCCCGAAACAGTTCCCGACCCGTTGATCGGTAATGAGGGCCCGTTACAGAATGATGTGGCGCCGTTAGTGGAGGAGTATACCAGAGCCGTTCACGATGCGGCGCTATGGTGCTTGAGCAATCATCATTATGGCGATGGACTGGGGGACAAACTCGCGGCAGATCTCGACCCGCCTGGTAAGAACTACACAACTTGGGAACTCCTCTCGGCTCAAGGCTGACTGATGTCCGTCCAGGACAAGTCTTCATGGCCAAAATGGCGGTGGTCTTGGATAACTTTACCAAATCACAGCAAAGGGCTGTTCAGAGCATGAAGGACACTTGCAGCAAACTTCGCCAGAAGAATGCCATGCTGGAAAATATTATCAATAACAGTAAGTGGGAAAGCGGCTTGCCTGGGGCGTTGGGTCTAATGTGTGGTAGGCAGTCGAATTCCTCCCGACCCAACATCAGATCCGCCGCCTCATCGATCGTCGCTTCCGGTGCAACCCCCCGTCTACGATGGCATGTTCTCGTCGAACTTCTGAGAAGCGAGGCGGGAGGAAGGTTTGGGTTACTCGATGCCACCTCCCCCCTTAAGATTGACCTTCGCCATCACGTGCTGGAGGCTCGGCAGAAAAGTACCCTTCGCTTTTCCCGAGGCAACAGGCGACCCGCGACCAGGGGGGACCAGGCTAGGGACGGAAGGATCCATATCAGCCGCACACAAGTTTTTCTTTCACTTCCAGTCTATCTTGACCACCCACCCCGTTCCGGGTTGGTGACGGGGAGTGAAGATAACGGCGTGAAGCGCCTATAAACTCCAGTCTGTGATTTTTCTGCCATGCTCGCGATCAGAGAACCGATGACAGCAGACATCGTTGAAGATGTTGGTGATCCTCTTCGACCTTGATACTCTCCTCCACAACACCGTGGAATTGTTGGGCTCCAAACTCATTCCGGCATTGGAATCACCAGAACGACTGGAGGTGATCGTGAAGGCGTTGCGCATCTCAGAGTATGATGTCCGCACCATCCAGCTCCGCTCTTTGGGGCAGGATGAGCGAACGTCTCGGGTGACTCGGCTCAGCTTGGAAACCCACAATGACGGGTATCTTCAGCATCTACGAGATGTCTACGAAGAATGGACATCGGCCGGCTTGATTGAAAAAGACGGACATGTCCTATCGGAATGTTTTTGGTTCCCCACATCCGTCGGGAAACCGATACAACCACCAAAGGATCCTTTTGCGCGAGCGGGATATTACGCTTTTGACATGAGCACCAGTATCATGTCAGAGAGCTACCGAGCGATCATTGCGTCCGCCAATCTCGCCTGCGAAGGCGCCGACATGCTGTCAAGATTTCCCGGCCATGATGTCGACACGGTCTTTGCTCTCTGTCGACCTCCCGGACACCATTGTGACGGTCAACGTGCGGGTGGATATTGCTACATCAACAATTCCGCTCTGGCCGTGAGCTCATGGCGAGCGTCGAATCCCGATGCACGGATTGGCATCCTTGATATCGACTTCCACCACGGCAACGGCACACAAGAGATCTTCTACGCCGATCCCAAGGTCCTGTACGTCAGCATTCACGGAGAAGACGAATATCCCTACTACACTGGGGCGGAAGACGAGCGAGGCACAGGAGGAGGAGAGGAGTTGAACATCAACATGCCTCTCAAAGTCGGCAGTCCCATTGGGGAATACTTGGAGAAACTCGAGTACGGCGTGAAACGGCTGGCCGAGTACAGGACCGAGTTCTTGATTGTCAGTCTTGGCTTTGACACCTTCCATTCGGATCCGTTGGGGGGCTTTCAAATTCACACCGAAGACTATGAAACAATAGCGAGGGCGACGAGACAAGGGCTAAGGGAAATGCCTGTTCTCATACTCCTCGAGGGTGGTTATGTGATTGAACATTTGGGGGAAAATGTGTTGTCATTCCTCAAGGGGTGGAATTCTGGTTGAGTTGTCCGAGACTCCTGCCCTTCCCGTTGTCCTTTCCTTGTCCTTCCATGTTGTATGGTGTATCCGTGAACCAGTCCAGCTGTACCTGATCTCCCCAGGAGCAAAGGAGGAGACCACAGGCCCACTTGTGTTTTCCTACGCCAGTCACCGTGATTGTAGGAAGACCATGGTCGGACGCATCGGTGTTTCGACGGCGCAGTTCGATGGTGGCATCTGTTCCTTGTGTCAGTTCAGCTCTAGAATAAGTCTCATAAGGCTATGTACCTGGCATCTGACGGTTTGCTCGGTGAGTTTGCCAAAGAGCATATATACCGACGAAGAACATGGCAAGACCAAAGAGAATGTTGCTCAGCAGTTCTGGTGAGATGCGGGGAATATGGGTCGGCATCTTTGATATTTGATTGGCTTTGTTGGCGGCGAGGCCGAGGACGGATGCTTACTGAAGCAGAGGTCTGGTGGGCTTTGGTATTGCTCGTGTTCACGCGACTTACCGAACGCAGATGGAGATGGTAAGGAGATTCGGGAGATTTGTGCAAATTTATAGCCTGTCATGGTCAGCAAAAAGAGAAACCCTTGCTTTGACCTTTCTTTTTTCCCCGTGATATATTTCCCAAGGATGAAGTTCTCAGAGCCATCATATCAAATATTCGTCTTTTCTTGTTCCTTCTTGCTTCCCCACCGACCACGGTGTGACAAGCTTGTATATCCCAGTTACTAGCGCCTTGGCATAGGTCTTAGCTGGTCGGAGAGTACAGCCACACAATCAAAACGTCAAAATTGAGGCGCTCACATACCTTGGTCATTTGCGGGCTCTTTACCTCGTTGTCGCTCGATTCGGACTTTCCTGGCGTTATAGTGCCTATTTTGACTTTGAACCCCTCTTGTTGCCGTCGCCCTCATGGCCACTTCCTTCGTTGACGACTTCTGGCGAGCCCCCCATTGGGTGCGCTGAGCACCTCCGGACAACGCTCGCACAACAAGGGCCAATTGGGTGCGCAGACAGTTCCAGACCCACTCTCTGTTGTCCGAAACTCTCTGCCAAGAGTCTCTCTCCCGAGAGGCTCCCTCTAAGTATCAATATTATTTCTGCTAAGTAGTTCTTCTCATCATCATGCTATTTACTCCTCTCACAAATTCCTATTACCATTATCGGATCTTCCAAAGCCATATAACAAACCGCATCATTAGGACTTACAGCCAGAGGAAGATTCAATCTTCAATCGGTCGACCTGCTTGCTGCCGCTGTTTCCAAACGCCTGACCTCCATTTTGACAGCATCGATCACCTTCTCAATGAGCGTGTCCTCAACAACGTCCTTCTGCCACGAAACCCCTAGGACCAAACAACCATCTTGCCCCGTGACGACGGAGACCTCGAACGCACTCCCCGTAACATTCGCACTCTGTGTGAAGATCATCCTGCCCACCTCCGCTTCCGCTCTACCCTCCCCTTTATCTGTCCTCTGCACTTCTTCCCCTTTTGGGGAACTCTTGCTCTTGAACACCCCTAGATTCGAAACTTCATAACTCGACCCCCGTTCCTTCCCAACCTTCGACAAGAAGAGTTCTTTTTGGAAATCATCCACATACTTCAACAAATTCGGTCCAGCATTCTGGCCTTTCAAAGCTAGTGTTTGTTCCATCGTCCGTCGGGACCGTCGGGCTTCGTTCCACGGTAGCAAGCATAAGGTCTTGGCAATCTGATCAGTCTGGAACTCATCGCGCAAATACCGCTCGTTGAGATCCTGGATCCAGACGCCCATGCTATCGTCATCGATGTGTGCGTCTGCAAGCCACCGGCGCGCAGATAGCGCGCCTCGACACTCAAGCTTCGTCCAATTATCGGGGAGACTGCTGAACAGCGCGCCAGCAACGAGCGTCTGGAGGGCTGCTGTGATCGTGGTGCCGTTGGCGCGACAAAGGTCTTTAAATGCGGTGGTCTCGGAGCGTGAGAATGCAAAATGCCGTACGTTGTTGACCAGAGGCGTTAGGATTTTGGAGCCTGTCCATAAACCCGGGTCGCGGGGTGGGGACCAGATTTTCTCCCGGAAGAGGATGGAGAGCAGATGGAAGATGGTGACGGGCATGGCGTGGATGGATTCCACGTTGGGGAGGAGGGGTGTGGTAGGTGACTGTACTTTTAGAGTCGTGCTCAGGTCTTTGTATGCAGCCGACGAAGACGAGGTCGTCAGGACTTGGGACAACGCCTCGTGGAAAGTCCTATGAAACACCATCCCGGAAGTCCCGTCGCCGAGGGCATGATGGAAGACAAATGCTGCTGTGAATCGATACCGATCGTTGGATGTGGGGTTCAAGTTCGTCAATATACATAGTCGCCAGAAAGGGTCGGGTGGTTCGAACGGCGTATTATGTTGAATCGTGAGGAGTTCGTCTAATTCAACGTCCCGGTCTCGATCTGGTGCCGGAGTGCTCGGTTGACGCTCTTGAAACAGCACGCATTTCTCCAGATCGATCTCCGGTAGTCTCGCGAATTGTGGGGACTGCGTGTTCTCTCCGACAGGGATGGCAGAGAGGATGGGATGTTTGCCAATGGCCCTTGCACAGGCTTGGTAGATGTACGTTCTCAGCACGCCAGGTTGAGGATCGGTCGGCGTGCTAGTCGTGGTTGGCAGAGTCAGCATATACGACGCCGTGATGGCGACGTGAAGGTAGAATCTCAAGTCATGTCGTGCTGTGGAGTATTGCTCGAGTCTACCTGTTCCATAAGAATCAGATCCAGCCAGGCAAAAAGAAGGGGGTACAGAATAACGGATGGGTGTAGTAACCGCGGAATGGTCAACCCAGCCCAGGGGTCGTACCAAGAGGGCGCAATCTTTCGAACTTTTCTATGTCCATTTTCTTACAACCAGCTTGCTATGGCTCATACACAAGAATTGAATCGAGCCCAAAGTTTACAAGATCAATGATAGCACCTGGATAAGTTGTTACATACCTCTATGGGACTGTCTGGTTGCCTATTCTTCCCCTTTTTTTCTCCAACTGTACCACAGGACCTATACTGATCCGGAGTAGTTTGATTTCGAGGCTTTATTCTTTCGAGTCGTGCTGGTCGAAATTTGACCAAGGCCCAGCTTCTTTTCTCAAGGGGTAAGGTAATGTGGATCGCAAGTACACAGATTGGCATTTGCGTTTGAATCTTTCCTTTGAGAGCGGAAATGTATTTTCAACTTTTTATGGCATTTCTAATATACAGATCCCCAACAACCCCCAGTGCAAATTCACACGATCAAGAACAAATGCAGGCCATCGACGCGTATGCTAGGGAGTCGTCCCCCTCGGTGATTCACATCCCCGACGTTCCATCCCAACGCTCCCTCCAAAGTAACTCATATTCTGCTGAAGCGGCACGATGTGCCCTTGTTTTCATTGGTTGGTCGAGATTCGTCTCAAACTTCTGGTCCAAATCTTTCCATCACACCCGGTTTCAATCGATCATCTCCTGTTGTTGTTGGATCGCATGCCCAAGATCTGGACGAAGCGAATGAAAATGTTCAAAAAGTCCAATTCAAGGCTGACACTCTCATTCACCACATCTTTTCTAACCAAGCCACGCTCACTCATGCGGGCATGGTGAAGAATCTTCTGGACATCATACAGGGTGAATCCACCAAAGACGGCCAGACCACCGTACAACCAGATATTCTCAGTCCAGGCCAGGGTTCGGACGGCGGTGGCGGGAAGAACGAGAGGAGCGAACCCAGAAATGGCCACGATGGCAACACCGGCTAACAATGGGCCCCCGAGGTATAGATATTTCTCTTGCTTGGCAGTGGCACCGACGAAAGCGATACTGCCCATCATACCAACGGTGTAAAGACCCGCTCGGGCCAAAAGAGCAGGGGACAAGAACATCAAAGGCGAGAGAATCGCGGCTTGGGTTACGTTGAAGGCGGTCCACAGGGCGTACTTCTGAACATAGCTGTGGACATGAATTTAGCATTTGTTGACATTTTGAAGAGGAGGGGGGGGGGGTGGTTTCCATCAACTTACTTGTCGGGGTGGGTATAGAAGGTGCCGTACATAGTTCCAATACTCGCGGCAAGTGATACCCCGATGACCAACCACGGGTTTGTGGCCATGAGACGATAACTCCATCCGCTCGTATGCAATGTTCGAGCGGCCAGAGCAATGATACCAACTCCCAAGCCCGTGTGCATGAAGGTCTGGTTGAGATACTCGCGCTCATATTGGGGCATACCACCATCTTCCCGTGTCTCTCGGTTGAAGATCATGTTCGTGGCGACAATAGTTCCCCCCACCAAAGCAGCACCATAAAGCAGTCGTTGTGTCAGGTTTCCAGTGGCCGCCGGGCTGGCGGACTGGTAAGAGGGAGTCTGGTAACCACGTTTGAAGGCATCACGAAGAGCCGTGGATTTCAGGAGGGATTGCGCGTTCGATCTTGTCGGTCGAGGGTTGAAGAAGGGGCTTGATTTGGGACCCGAGGAGTGAAAGGTTCGGATGAAGCTGGAAGGTTTGCTAAATGGTTTGAAAGTGTTGGAGGAGACCGCAAACGGCCTCCTGAGAGTGAAGGACATTGTAACTCGATGCACGGGATTGTATCGATGATGTGGTGAAGGGAAGAAGACACAAGAGAAAGAAGTTGCAGGCAGTTATAGCTTTCGTGTAGGGATGGATGCCCGTGCCCACCTGCGAGACTTCGAGAAATGACGTTTCGAGTCGATGGGGTTTAGTGTGCAATTCGATGACTGCTGATTGGCCCAAGGGAAAACGTCGGCCATCACGTGGACTCGGAGATAATTCTCCGGCGTCCGGTCCATATAATGTTGAGTTTCGATATCTTTCGATAAAATGCATATTTGCAACTACGAACCCCGTCCATTCGGCGCTCCCATCAGTCTTAAGCACAAATGACTTTGCCGACACCCCGACCAGTCCTATGGAATATACCTAAAGTCAGGGTGCTTGTGTCCTAGATCCCTCTTCTCATCCGTCCTCAGCCCGTCGAGACGATGGTTCCGTCTTCCCTGATCCCGCACCCTGTTCTCACGCATATTGTATGCAATTCCAAAGCTGGCCACGCACAGTACAATGATTTGGGCCGTGAGGTTGATGGTATGGCCGATTGGATATCGAGGAGCATCCCGGACGAGATATGTCCATCTGCCACGGTCAGTTCCCGCTGAATCCCGGACACGCAGGAGCTTGATTACTTACGTCGCCAGTACACCTCCTAGTGTGCCGACTGAGACAATGTAGGCTGTCGCGACTGCTCGGACCGCCGGACCGGCGGAATCTATCCCCATTAGCCACCGACAAATCATCCGCAGCATCTCAAACATACTGTTGATGCCCCAAGACAAAAATCCAGGGCCCCCGGGGAATGCACCAGTAGTAATGAAATACACTGCCATATACCGAACTGATGCATTTGAATTCCATCTGAGGATAGAAAATCCAACAATGGGCGGGAACGTTGCCAAGGCCAGGTAGATTCCACGTCTGCGAGTCTTGTCGCTGATGAAGGCGATCAAGATAGCCACCAGACAAGCAGCCACATACGGTGGGACTGAATATAGCTGTGCTTTGGTCGCCGTCCAACCTAGATCGGCCAGAATGGTCGGCATGAAGATAGAGAGACCTTGCACGGTGATGTTGATCAGAAAGAAGCCTGCAGCGCAGAGGTTGTTATTCACATTCAGAACCGCAGCCTTAATGTGATGCCATTGGACTCGTTCATGCGGATCCTAACCTGGTCAGTGGGGGGAATGCATTCATGGACACACACTCTCTCGTCGATACTCACAGCTCTGTGCTCTCGAACCAATCTTTCATGGGCAATATGTCGTTCTCGTTCGCTGAGAAATGTGCAAGTTTGTGGGTTCGATGGCATGAAAATCGGTGCCGCGGCAGCGACAAGGGTAGTAAGCTCCTGAGGGTAAGTCCATCTTCAGGGGATATCGGCTCACAACAGGCTTACCAAGCCTTCGAAAAAGAAAATGTTCCTCCAGCTACACACAAGATGATCAGACCTCCGGGGATCTCAAATCGTGTAGACATAAGACTTACGTGTGGATGGGCGTGGAATCGGTACCCCAGCGGGGAATGCGCCTCGATCCTGGTCAGCCAAACTTCTCAATTGTATTCACCAGGGTCCTCTCACGCTAGAGCTGTCGCGAACAGACCGCCAAAGGCACCTGCAATTGAAGCGGCAGAGATGAAAATCCCAATTCGGAAGTAGAGTTCCCGTCGTTTGTAAAAGGTGCTCAAAAAGAATGCAATTCCAGGCATGGTACCTCCTTCAAATACGCCCAAAAATGCCCGGGCGACACAAAGCTCGGCGAAATTCTTGACAAAGGCCGTACACAGAGATACAATGCCAAAGCCTGCCACAAGTGCCGGAATGTAGAATCGGGGCCCAATATGCTTCAGAAGAATATTGCTAGGCACTTCGACCAGGAGGTAGATGATGTAGAAGACGCTGAGAGCCCAATTGAACCGGTAGCCGACCAGTTCAAGGTCTTTTGCCATTCCTTGAATTCGAGCATTTCCAATGTTGGCGCGGTCGAGGAAGCAAAGCAGGTACAAGAGAGTCACCAGGGGCACAATTCGCCAGTCAATCTTTCTCCTGATGGTCGTTTCTTCCCGTTCGGTCCAGGTGATCTCGTCATTCGATGACTCGCTCCGGTTGGGGTCTAATTCAACATGATCAAAAGCTTCAGCTTTCAATGTCGCTGTCGCCATCGTGGTTGGAGTTTCACGTTACGAATAAGTAGGTATGAGTGGAGGGTTCTCATCGTCCGGCGAGGCGAACGTCAGGAGCGTATTATAGCTACATAGCCAGACTCGAGAGAGTACCACGCTGTGCAACCCTGCCCCACATCTTAAACAAGAAACATGTGGATGTTTACCACCGACCAGGCTCAAAATTGCCACAGCTCGGTGCAAAGGGCTTTCCTCCCCTCCCCCCCGCCGGATGAAGCACCCTGTTTCCTGGTTACACCGGGAAAACTGGACAAAGTCATGGTGGAATGAAGACTTCAGGAATTACTGGGGCATAGGGACGGCCAAGGCGGCAGGGCAGCATTCTGTTCGAGCTGATAGGATCGCCGTGAGGTTTGTAAGGAAGCCAAGGAATAAGGCAGGCTTGGAAACCATGGGGAGGAGAAGGCTGGAGGGTGGAAGCGAAATAAATGGGACAGATCTGGGGTCAGGGAAAGTTCTCATTCTTGGCTCGGGGCGATTCTGCTCGAGTTGTCTTCGCGTGTGGATTGACTTACTTCTCATCACGAGGCAGAAGGCGGCGGGATGTCCTAGGCCCTTTTCTTCTGGAACAGCCCGTGAAAAGGAGAATTCCCGTAGGATTGGTTATACTCATTCCACGCACCAGATCTACCTCATCTTCGCCAGCTGAGATGGTTTCACAGACGCATCGTCACAGGAGCCTAACATCTTCTTTGAGTGCGGAGTGACTTCCCGGACAGGAAGGTGTATGCATGTTCCTCCAGCAGATTTTGGCCTTTGAATCACGGCAGATGAGTTTCCATTTGGTTCGACTTTGAAGAGAACGCGACGACTTGGAGCCTCATGGGGCTTCAAACAGCCACTACAAGAAGGCCACTTTTGCTGTTTCTTCTTTGGCTGACGCAGGCAGGGTTACAGCTTGGTTGAGCGCCACAAAACACGGCAGATATAAATTACGGCAGAACATAAGAGCACAAGTACAACGCCAGAGGATCCGCCGTAATCCGTCGAATAAAGAGCCTTACCGTGCCAACGGCCTCCAGCATAGACATCGATAAATGCGCCTCTTCCAGGTTTGTAACACTCTCCGGCAGGATATGGTAACGGAAACAAGTGAGTGATGTGGTGAGTACTTCAATTCTTGACATCCCGCCCACTCAGGATAGGGGCGTAAGCTGTTTGCCGAGCAAGACGCCCTATCAATATTGGTATCGACGTCGTTTTGACTTGCCCATGTAAACACAACATTGGATCCTTCTCGAGTCTCAAACTGAATCCAGCAGTTAGTCTTTCCACCAGATGACGCTAGTACATCAATACTTTTTTCGTTTTGAGCAAGAAACTGAAATCTCTGCCCTGTGTCGTCTCGCATGTGCGTTGTTTCGACAGGGAAGACATATGAATTATCCGTTTCAATGATGGTCAGGTCGTCATGGTCTTCAATATCGAAAATTACGAGAGATATTGCGATAGCACCTATCAGCCGCACTTGATAAGTCTTGTCCGACTCCCCGTTCATGACCCAAAGTAGACATGAAGAATCTGATGTGCCCGGGTTCTGCGAACTTGGAGCAGTGCCGCTTTGGCCGTTGATTAACAGTGGCGTGGGATCTTCAGTCCAAATCCAGGGAATGTCCGTCAACATTGACTCGACGGTGTGATCGTCTTCGGGGAAAAGTCGCCAATCTTGAGGGCGATTTCGTCGTCATAAACATAGGGAAGAGACATTGTGTCGTCCACAATTAATGGTCTCGAGACAGTAATGGCTTGAATTCCGACATGGGAATGATAAAAGGAAGTACCAACCTCATAGAAACTAGGATGAACTTCGTAGCCGAAAAAATGGCCCGGTGGGATGGGCCATCGGAGGCTTGTGATCTATCAGCATAAAGAGCCAGGGCCATGGAGAGTCTGTACCAGTGCTATTTCCAAAGACATATCTCCGTTAGGCAAAACGATCCAGTCAAGTTCCTAGGATTGCTTAATCACCCATTGTGGTATTCACATCTGCGTCGTTGTAGACTCGAATCCATGTTGTTTGATCGGGTCCGAGGTAAATTGGAGGCGCAGGGTATGAACCATTGAGCAGTGTCGAGAGACGAGAATGACAGTTCAATTGGATGGTTTCGACGCTCGCTCGAAGGACTATGTCTGGAATAAAATCTGCGTCGTGCTTGACGAGTCTGGCTCCCGTAGTAGTAGAAATGAAAGCCACGAAGAGAGAGAAGATAACGAATGGTGAACGAAATGATCCGTACATTATCGCACCTCCTATCCCTCCACACGGATCCTGAAATGAGAGAATCTCAATGCTGTCCATGGGACTCGAGTTCCTCAATCCCCGTATAAAGAGGTACTTTAAAGACGATGAGTGTACGGCCTCAACCACGTAATCATCTCCAATACCCGGCGAAGCTTTGTGAACTGCCTGCTACATTGGAGGCAGAGAAACGGGTTACCTGGATCTTCAGATAGCTGCTTGGCCACTTACGCCGGACCAGATATGACCACTCTCCTCATGCCGTGGACCGAGATATTTTCGTAGTAATTGGGTCTGAAAGGAGGGGGGGAGGGAGACGCGTTTCTTTTCGGTCCCATGCTTGAAAGGTCAACATGATCCGAGTAGCCGACAGGTGTTCAGAGTGTGCCCAAAGATGAGCTATAACGACAAATTCATAGAAATATCTTGTGACACCTGAGAGACAATCATCGTGCGAGATCGAGGTCAAGGTGTAGAGGGAGTGGAAATTGTCCGACGGAGAAACAAGTGATGAATGTCGTCCGATGTCCGCGTTGGAATGTCCCGCTTTACATAGAAAAGGATAATGAATTTTGTCCGTAAAATTGTTGATATATGCGGAGTGGGAGACTGACGTGATGAAGCTAAATAATATGAGGTTGATGGGCGGATGTTGGAATCAAATGGCGGACGCGTCCCCAAAGCACCGCGCGTCGTCCTGCGCTTTTCAAATATTTGACCACCAATTCTAGTGAGTCTATTCTATTTCACTCGGTAACATTCCTCCCGACAATTTCATCACAGCTTAGGAAATCTCACCCTCAAGAACTGACTCGGCCAGGCCACGTCCACACCCAACTTCCACGCCACCTTCAACACCCACTCGGGCTCCCTCATAAACTGCCTCGCCACCAAAATCACATCTGCCATCGGCTCCCCACCACCGCGCTTCGCATCCGTCATTTCTTTAGCTGCCGCAGCCTCGTCGTCGATGCCTCTATCCGGTCCGTCTTCAACGATATCCCTCGCCTGTTCCGCCTCGGTGATGAGTCCGACGGCCCCAATGAGAAGTTTGAGTTTGGCGGCTTTCATTGTCTGTCGAATCTGATTCGCGATCTTGGTCTGGTAATCCTTGGACGCAAACATATTGATTCTTTGAAGAGGATGGTTTCCCCCACTGCTGACATCGAGAAGATCCACTCCCAGGCCTGGGAGAAGACGAGCGAGGTTAATTGTGCTCTCCACGTCCCAGCTTCCCAGCTTCTTGGCGAGCTCCGTCTCCTCCAGCCATTCCGTCGAGCTGACGCGGAGGAATAAAGGCATGTCTGATGGGATCTGTGCGCGCACCGCCTCAATGACTTCGGTTAGCAGACGCGTACGGTTCTCGAAGCTGCCGCCATATTGATCGGTGCGTCTGTTGGAGACCGGGCTGAGGAATTGGTGAATCAGATAGCCATGCGCGGCGTGAATTTCAATCACGTCAATTCCAGCCTCGACTGCTCTTCGGGCACTCTCAGCGAACGCCTTGACTGTCTCCTGGATCTCGGCGACGGTCAGCTGTCTTGGGGGCCAGAATCCTCCGTCGTCCGCCAGACCTTTGCCATCCCAGGTCTCCTCGAGACCTCCCATCGGCCCAACCACATCGTCAGGCCATCCACCTACATCTTCATCCGCACGCATCGAGGATCTCTTGAATGTCGCAGCGATCCAGGGAGGAACAGTACTTGATTTCCGTCCCGCGTGTGCGAGTTGAATGCCGGCCAGTGAGCCTTGAGATTTGATGAATTCCGCAACACGCTTGACACCTTCCGTCTGGGCGTCACTCCAGAGCCCAGGACAATGAGGACTAATACGTCCGTTGGGCTGGACGCCTGTCGCTTCGATGAACACTAACGCAGCACCCTTCAAGGCGTAATGACCGAGCGTTGCGATGTGGTAGTCTGTCAGTTTCCCAATATCAGGGCCTGAAGAGGCCGTTGAGTATTGACACATAGGGGCGACGATGATGCGATTCCTCAGAGTTTTCGAGCGGACTTTCAGGGGGGTGAAGAGTGTCGGCGTATCGGGTGAAGGGATGAATGGGGTACCCGGGTTGGAAGCATGAGAGGGCGTGTAGTAGGAGATATTAGGAGCTCCTGGATTGAGTCCCTTGGGATTCGATGGGGAGGACATCGTTGGGTTTGGGCGCTGTAAATTTGTAGGGTACATCGGGACTCTTGATATACTGGAGGATGGCGAAGGTGGAATGAGTGCAATCGAATATATATATGTGTGTCTATCGCAGATCTAAATTGGAAATATCAAAGATAATTAATGATGCCAGACTCAATTGAGGACGTATACCGGCACCTCATCGGGAGCTCTCTTATTATTGATTTATAAGACATTTTCCATGGGGAATCAAGGTTGACTCGAAGCCGGCCAATAGAGCCGAACGGCTGTTCGTTCCATTGCCGAGGCTTGAACTCTGAACACTGAATGGTCAAAAAGCCAATTTATATTCCCAGTTTGGAAGAGTTGCCGACTTCGGAGGGTAACGAGCAGAGTGTAGGACAACCAGTCTCTAAGCTTCCTGGTCAGGAGATAATAGAGATTGGCGGAAGACAACAATTGCGATTGCGTTGCTGTCTCATATCTGAGTCGGCACACAGGATGGGATGCACGTTTTAATCACCAGGGTAGTTCAAATCCCTCGCGATGCCAAAATTTGCCTGTATCCTCTATCTGTTTCTTGCTGACAATGTTCTGCCACAATTTCGTCGCCGCCTCCTCGGGCTCGACAGTCTCAGGAGGCATCTTGGCTGTGGGCAACAAATTGGTCCTCACATACCCAGGGTGCAATAGCATCACCGTGACGCCCTTGTCTTTCAGATCTATGGCCATGCTCTTGCCGATGGAATTAACAGCGGCTTTGGACGAGCGGTATGCATAGTGACCTCCCGTGCTATTGTCGCCCACAGATCCCACGCGGCTAGAAACGATACCGATTTTGGGGTGGGAAGACTTCAGAATATCGGGTAGAAGGGCCTGTGTCAGAAGCAATGGCCCAAAGGTGTTGACGGCGAATGTGCGCTGGAGAATTTGAAGATTGGTCGTCGTCAGACTATCCTTTTCAGACGCAGACGCGACACCTGGTGCGGGACTTGGTTATTCTCACATCTTCTGCTCGTAGACTGGAAGAATATCTGACCTGCGATGTTGAGTAAAAGGTCAACGGTCGTACCACCAAGCGATTCCTCGAACGCTTGAATCGATTCAGGAGAAGTCACATCGACCTGGGCGGTACGGGCTTTGGCCTGGAGAGCCTCCAAACCCACGCCCTGATCCCGATCGACTGCATATACTGTGTATCCCTACCTGCAGAGTCACCGTTTGTCGGCTAAGTCATGAGAAGTGCTGACCTCATCACAGAGTAATTTGGCAAACGCATGGCCAATGCCGCTGTTTGCGCCGGTCACAATTGCGGTCGGCATCTTGTTCGTTTCTGCTTCTTCTTGAGAGTCAAGTCTGTTTCACGACCGAAAAAGGATTATTTCGTAGGATGGATTAGAGTTACACAAAGTCCCTTTTTGGGTGAGATGACCGAGGAACGACAGGGTGCCACAATCCTGTACGGGGATGACGTGATTCCACGGTACTTGGGGGGACGTAGTGGGCAAAGCCCACGTTTCCCGAACTCAAATCCCCTATCCAATCCCAAGGGCGCCGCTTAATCTCATCCCCAAGACGCCCAGACGCCACCCATTCTTAGGCCTGACGGCCTTTTCTCCCAAGCGACCCTGAAGCGGAATTGCATCGCTACGGCGACAAAGCGGACGCAATCTCAATCTGCCTTTATGTGGTCCTTTAACCAGCGTGCCCGGATAACGGCCCATAAGTTAGGCAGGTCAAGCCTTTTAGTAGGTCTTGGTATCGCTAACGTCGCTCCGGATGGGCAATCACGGCGGGCTCTCAACGTGGGGGCGTGGGCCATAGAGTCCTTAGGTCCAAATGAGGCTGGAGACGCTTGCGAAAGCACTTGCGACGCTGCCGTCCCTGCCAGGCCTTATCAGAGGGCTGCTTGCTCTTCATTTTCCATCTCATCGTCGTTGTCGCATTGACCTTGTACTTTGTACAGATATTCGCGAATTACGCGTCATCAAATCAACATCGAGGTGTCTTGTCGCCGAGTTATGAAAGCTCTTCCAAGCCAATTGCTGACGCTACTCCGCACCACGGCTTACTCCAGACCCAGCAAGACAGAAGAGCCCACACCCCGCACCCACACCTCGTCACGGCGGCCTCTTGTGTGGAATGATTGACTTGCTGTCCAAGTCCATCACGGGCAAGCTCAAAACTTCACATTCAGTCCACATTCGCGACTGGAGCACTGATACCTCCAGTAGCGGTCTGCTTAGTCCGGTCGGCTCACCAAAATGGCGACGGGGCCATCGGCGCCAACTGAGTTTGACGAGATTCTACATCCAACCCGGCAAAGCCATATGCACGGCCGCCGCGATAGCCCTGTTGACCGTCGTCGGTCTTTGGTGGTCGTTCAGACCGGTCGGCCGGGTGCCGATGCAGGAACCGGACATCGAAGGAGACCACGGACTCATACCAATGGGTCAATCAGAAAGTCGCGACGGAAGAGAGGTGTTCTGGTGGGAACAATTCCCCCGGTGAGTCTTCCAGATTCGTGGCAACGCGACGTTGGGGTTAACCTTTGTCGTCTCCAGGCTCCATGGTCTCTACCGTGGTCGCAAGAATATCGTTCCCTTCTTGGAATATGCTCCGGAGCAGCAGACAAATTCCTTCAACCCTTTCGATCCCGGCCCACAAAATGATCCCGACTTGGTCGCTCTGCCGTCGCCGCTTCAATCGGACATGGAGCAGTGCTATATCGATGAAGAAAGGAATATTCTGCCGCCGACCATATCTGCATACCAGGGATTACCTCAGGGAATGTCGGCGCCTCTGTTTGGCTCTCAGAAAGAACTCGGTATCAATGATCGAGTATGCTATGACCGAATCAACCGATTTGCGCCATACGGGCTGGGTTTTGGCCAGGATGAAGGCGGACTGGGTTTGAACCTGGACGGCGACAATCAAGGCTTGAACCATGTAGTTGCGACTGACTGGAGGCACGTCAATTGGCGCAACGCGCAAAAGCAGTGCCTCAAAAAGAACGCCGACCGGGTGAAATCTCGCACGGCATTGGTTATTCGCACATGGAACACCTTTCAATATTCCGAATATCACATCATGATGCTTCGGGCCATGATCAGCGAACTGGCCCTGGCATCGGGAGGACAATATTCGGTGCATTTCCTCATTCATGTCCAAGACGACACGATTCCCATCTGGGCTTCTCAGGACTTGTACAATCAGGTTCTTCGAGACAGTCTCCCGGAAGAATTTTGGGGAATGGGGAGCCTCTGGTCGGTGGCGCAGATGAAGTTGATCTATCCTCCACCATTCCCGGAAAGTATTGTCAATTTCTCAGGAGGCGACATCTATGAAGCTTATCGCTCTTTGCATTTCCCCTTGCAATATTTCGCCTCTCGTCATCCTGAATACGATTACTTTTGGCAGTGGGAAATGGATGTCAGAGTTACCGGACACTATCATGAATTATTCCACCGGATCACGACGTGGGCTGAACGCCAGCCTCGGGAATATGCCTGGGAACGTTCTTCCAAATTCTTTATTCCTTCCCTCCACGACGACTCTTACGACAACTATGCCCGATCCATTATGGACGAGACCACAGCGTCCAACAAGACACCCATCACGGGACCACAAATACCCCAAGAACGTCTTCTTGACATTCCTGAACAATCAATCCCGCAACATGCCGACGAAATTACAGATCTGATCACCTTGAACCCCTTGTTCGACCCCACCCACACTCATTGGGCATTCCACGACGACATCACCGGCTACAATGTCGATGTGGATGGTCGACCTCCCACACGAGCAGCACTCATCACCGCCTCCCGAATGTCCCGTCGTCTACTCCTCCTAATGCACGAAGAGACCTACCGCAACAAGCACACGATGTTCCCCGAAATGTTTCCTGCCTCGATTGCCCTCCACTACGGCTTCAAAGCAATCTACGCTCCTCTTCCAGTATATTTTGACCGTAACTGGCCAAGTGAACATGCCAATGAAGTCTTCAATAACGAACCGCTCAGCGCCAAGAGCCAAAGAGAGGGAATGGATCACGGAGACGGCTACTTCCACGGTGAGGGTGGTAGTGTATTCGGGCCTGGTGAGCATGTGTTCCGAGGGGCAACCTATTATTCCAATGCCGCCTTTGCTGGATACCTGTGGCGACGATGGCTCGGGAAAGAGAATGACAATGATGAAATTGCCTGGGAATCAGAAGGGGGATATGGTGGGGGACGGATGTGTTTGCCGATGATGGTATTGCATCCTATAAAATATGAATGACGACAGGAGGGAGGCCCCCGGCGGCGGGGGCAACAACGTTGATGACGGACCGACAGCTGAATGCGAGACCTAATTGCTTGGGGGGGGAATGCATGCATGGCGTTTACAAGGAGCGAGAATCAAGAATTGAGGCGTATCCGAACGATTTCCTTGGCCATAGGGCTTATGGTCAACCAAACAACTAATTTGGTGATGATGGTAGAAGTGTGTCTACCAAGCATGAATGGCACTGCACATACTATCTGTGGAGGATGAAACAGAACTTTCTACAACGATTAGTACCCCGTCTGGGAAGACAGCACAGGAAAAACCCTAGAAAACATGGTAACATCATGGCTAATATGTCGATGAGTGGTGCACCACAGATACCCAAGTACTCTTTGCTCTGAGCCCATAGTTATCGAAGAGCTCTGCCTGTTACCCTGCAGTATCAAAGAGCCTCAGCTTGATCAACATGATAACCCAGGACGGACTAATCCGGCTCTAACAAACAGGGTTCATGCATTTGCCTCGTCTTTGCCCGGCCCCCACCAGCTTTCTTCGGAGGCTAAATTCGTGAGAGCTGAGGGCTTCCTCTCCCACAGGTGGTCTGAAGCGACGCTGTCATTCTCCATGAAAAGATCAACGTTGATCCGGGTTGATTTGAGATCGGAATGAAATCCACAATGCTGACACGATCTTTTCGACGCGCTTAGAATTATGGCTGGTCACCGCTGCCGCTCAGATCTCCCAGACCCTCACAGCTATCATTAAACGAGCGAAGAAGGCTCCAAAAGAGTGCCAGGATGCTCGAGCAGAAGTTGATGACATGCGGAGGATCCTAGAACAGCTGCAGCTCTTTGTGTTCGGTATAGCGACAGCTTCACGGACCAGAACATCCTTGATCCTAGTCGATCAGGTCGTTACTACTCTCGCCGCGGCAGTTACGACGTTCTCGGAGTTGGATGTGTTTGTGGAGGTTCTTGACTCGGATGAGAAAATGGGATTGTTGGATAGATTCCGCTGGGGTTCGAAAGCGAAGTCACTCGGAGAGATCACACAAAAATTACAGCTACACAAGAGCTCTATGAGTCTAATGCTAGCTATATTAACATGGTAGGTTTGCAGATTGAGGACCCTTGTTCGAATCGATGAATAATCGGTGCAGCCAGAGCACCGTTGAGGCTGAAGATAAGGTGGACAAGTTATGTGACCTGGTCGAACAAACACTGAAGCAGAACACCCTCCTTGCAGAGAGGCTTGCGTGGCACCAGATGAAACGGCACAACGACTTTCAGAAGATACATCCAGGCCTCCCGAAGAACAGAAGCAAGAAGCAGAGAAGCCAGCCAGCTGAAGACGACAACAGCGAAAAATCTGTTTCTCCGGATCCATCGCAACCTGGTGCTCAAGGTCATCCTCGGGCATTCGTCTTCGAAGAACTGCTGATGAAATCGAGAGTCTATCGGAAGATGGCGTGGGATAACAGCGACACCTTCTCAGTTCTTAGCTCGGCTGGTAGAACTGGCACCTGGTCTCTGCTCTCCGGACTCAGCTTGTCAGAGATGTCCAATATTGCAATTCTCGCTCTTCCAGTTTATGCAACTGATCTCGAGAATAAAGAACGCTATGACTTCAGTTCTATCACAGAAGAACCGACCATCCCCATACTCCCCGATTCGCAAGAGACCCTGGTGGCCTTACCAAAGAAGACCGACACATCGTCCAGACCCAAAATATCTCAAATCTTTAGCAGGCGAAAGAAGGCCAGTGCTGGAGCTGGAACTACTACCCCGGCTCAAGAAGACACGTCCACCACCGATGCTCCGAGAGTGATGGGGGTGCCGGTTCACGAAAGTATTCGATATGCCAATGTCGCCATCAGCATCGAAGATGAAGAAGGCCAGGAATTCATTTTCTGCTACCTCCCAATTGTGGTGGCCAAATGTTGCAATTATCTAAAGGATCCCGGTAAGCCTGCGTGGCAAAGCGCCATGGAATCACTCTTCCTGACTCCGGTGCTTCTTAGGGCCCAATATGAAGGGCATTTTCGCCACCAACGGACGCCCTTCCCGAGTTCTTGCTTTGGAACAAATATTTGATAATCCAAGACGAAGATATGGGAGGGGGGTTGATTGGACTGGCTTTACCATACACGACTGTGCCGCCCTTCTCCTCCGGTATCTTAAAGCGCTTCCTGAGCCCATTATACCGTTTGACCGCTATTACCAGTTCACCGCTCCTTTTCGGCAGCACTCAGACTGGAAGCTGCCATACGATTATTGGCCAGATGTCGAGTCATTTTCCAGAAATCCTCAACAAGTGACGCTGATCCAGCATTGCAGAGAGGAAATATTTGGCCTTCCTACCCTCAATAGGCAATTTCTGCTCTACATCTTGGACTTGTTCTCCTACGGCGCCTCGAGATGGGAGAAGAACGATATGCCCATCGCGAGGCTAGTAAGTGTCTTTCATCCGGCAGTTCTGTCAGGGAGACCACAGGAAATGAATGAGGCCGAGCATCGGCTTGCACAGGATTCTGTCATTTTCCTTACTCATTGGCAAGATGGATTGTTAGAGGTGGTCATTGATCAGGCCAAAAAGGACTTGACCAAGGCTCGGCATAGTACATGACCTCATGGAACCGAGCTTACGTGGACTCATTCACCTAGACACGCGGCCGCCTTGGAAGAAACAGACTTGAGACGAGCCTATCTAAGAAACTCACGGGGAAAGGCATATTCTGGCGTAAGAGCAATTCCGTGGGGGGTTTGAATCAGCTAATGTTTCGAATATCTCGATTGTATGACCAGATGAATGGCCCTTCTGAGGTAGGGAGGGCGATAAACAGCACAGGGCTCCGGATCATGAAACACAGAGCCTTTAAATGCGGACTGAGTGGCTGAAGCTTGGTGAGCATATTAGATACAAATGGTGAAGAAGAGAGTAATTGGGTGATGTAAAGCGGCACTGGTTTTCACCGTCTTGGGACAAGCGAGAATTCGTTGACGCCCAAACTTCAAACCTGATCCTATCGCTTCAGGTTCTTTTCTATCCACCACTCCCATTCTATCCTGTCCTCGAATACATCAGAAGCAAAACCTCTTCCTGTCCGTCTCTCTGTTAATCACACCTCCTCAGCGAAAAACCGCCAAAATGGTCTCAACAATCCATCTAGCACACATGCCCCCCGATCTCCTCCTCTATGTGGCACTCTACGTCGATGTGTCGAACGCGGCTTTCCTCAAAGATCAGCTCTTAGCTGGCAACGCCGAATTCGAATACGCATTCATAGACGCGAGCATGGTAAGAAAGAGAGAATCTGACTCCTTTCTCCTCCTCTCCCTCTCTCTTGGTTTTCACAAACATCGGAATACTATAACCTGGCGTCCCCAACATGGTCACTCGATTGGTGGCTGGCTGACGCATGTTGACAGATTCTGTCAACCAAACACGTTCTCGCAGCATCCTTTCGCGCCATGAACGACTACTTGAACGACAGGCTCAAGTCGCGCAACATTCATTCTGAGATCGTCTTCTCATTAAGTCCGAGTAATAATGTAAGTCCCTTACATATATATTCCGTCAATCTTTCCACACTTCTCCATGTCTATACTCATCTACTCTCCTCTTATCCTTTTTCTCAATACTCATCGTCCACCTTCAAATACACGAACTGAAAGGTGTAAAGATAGCCGAAGCATTCCGACGCTTCGGCATCACCGAGACCACCAAGAATCTCCTCGTGCTCAAGGTCGCCACTACACCCGACGTGACGCACGAGAGTGTCTCCTCACATTTATCAACGCGCATTCAAGGCACGGAGTGCGTGTTTGAAGACGCGACGATTCGTAAAGTTTCGGATCTCGAGCGGATTAGGAAGGCATATAAACTCGGCTCGGCCACCAACTCGGCAGACAAGCAGGCTAATATTGTTGATGGCACGATGAGGGGAGGGAGTGGCAAGGACGTTGATGACGAGCAGACGAGGATCAGGAATCTTGAAGTTCAGATCCTCGGACTCATGGCTCTCAGAGGCGCGACTTGAAATTGACTTCAAGTTACGCTGCTACGCCGGTTTCTTGGACAAGTACTCTGAGTCATCTCCCCGGGAATGCGACTTGAAATCAGCCAAGTTCCGTACGGTAAGAGTATTTTTGGACAAGGCCTCATAGTCACTCGTTGTCACGAGTGCCGCGTCCATTCAGCCCTGCAGAGCTGCCACGATTCGAAGAATCTTGCCGATGTGGCAGCCACGGCATCTCTGATACGGTCGGAGACCTGCCATTTCAGCCTGCCGACCTATGGAGGTGATTGCTGTCTTGCGGAAAGTGCGGATGCATCGTCAAGCGCATGTCCCTGCAGATCTAGTATGAAACATACTCCGATCGACGCCAACCAATATCATATCGAATATCTGGTCTCTCTGTCCTGCTCTTCTCAGCCCTACCGGAACGATGAAGAAGTCTGTCGACCGTACGTGTGCCTTCTTCAAACAAACCGGGGCTAGAAGACACCAAGCGATGATACACCATGGGTTGGCAATGTAGATCGGATCCGCTCGATTCAACCGTCAGCATGTGGAATGGATTGATCTATTCCGGGGGGACAAACGGGAAGTGAAACAGAACAAGAACACTCGAGAATTTTCCACGAAGTGCAACAAACAACCAAGACGGGAGACATCTGAGGTTCATCTGTTCACTTTTTATTTCAGATTCCATAAAGCTGACTGATTCAGTGTCCACCTGACATTAGAAAGCAAGCACAAGCTGCAAGCAAGCAAACCAATCCGTACCTAAAGCCATCCCCAGGTTCTTGTAATGGATGGATTGTAAAGTCGCTTTTTTTCTGTCATTTTTGCATCCATTTCAGTCTCCCGACCATGCCACCGGTCTTCCATTCCTTTGGATGCGCCTCTTTCCATGTCCACTTGCTTGTTTTCGATCAATCCACGTTTCTTTCGGTCGATAACAATCTATGTTTATCTTAAAGTACACTGCAAGGGTCTCGTTCTCGTGCTCTCTCTTCCATCCCATTTTCAAGTTCGCCGTCACGAAGGCGCTCTTTTCCCGCACCCAATCCCTGAATGCCCGCTGCATCTCATTGCCAGATATGAGTATTGAATCGTACTCCCTATTTGGGTGATTCCATTTCCTCTTCCCCGACTAAAGAACAAACCCATTCTGATTTTCTTACTCATGGAGAAAGTATATCTTTCCATTCCGTTCCATGCAAGCAAAATAACAAGTCGATCGAATGCGTGAGGGAAAAACAGTGTAAAACCAATCCAACGCCGTCGCTAATGATCGAGTTTGTTTTTGTGAAAAGACATATGTGGCCGGATAAAATAAGGCTGGATCCAAACGCCAAGTTCAGCGCTTGATTTTCCGCCCATAGCAATTTGGTGTTACCGAGCCGTAAAACAATGCATGACAAACACAAGGCCACCCCATTAGACACAGGTTGAAGACAGAGTGCCAAATTAATGGATCCGTCATTCGTCCTGTCTCTGAAATTTGCATCGGGTTGACATCCAAGTCATGTGATGGTACAAAGATGTTTCAATCCTCTTTTGGAGAAGTTGGTGAATATTGTGGACTGTTCGGAGAATATTGGGGGCTGGTGACAGATGACGATCTAGCCTGGGGACTTCTTGGAGAAGCATTGTACATCGGACTCGTCGGTGAGTACGATGGACTGGTCGGTGAAGTCGGTGAAGTCGGGCTGTAAGTTGGTGATGTCGGCGAATAGCTGGGTGACGTTGGAGACTGCTTATTACCACTACCACCATACATAGGGCTAGTTGGGCTGTACATAGGTGACGTTGGACTATATACAGGTGAGGTAGGCGATGTAGGTGAAGTGGGACTGAAAGCCGGAGAAGTAGGAGAGTAGCTTGGCGACGTCGGTGAACCATAAGCAGGAGATGTTGGTGAGTAGTTTGGCGACGTTGGAGAATAGCTGGGCGACGTAGGCGATGCTTGGTATCCAGGGGAAGTCGGCGAGTATGCGGGCGAAGTCGGGGTAAACGCTGGACTCGCTGGAGAGAAGGATGGTGATGTCGGACCAAATCCAGGACTGGTGGCGCCAAACATCGGCGAAGTGGGAGAATATCCTGCGGTAGGCGAGAAGCCAGGTGAACTGGGACTGGTACCAAACGGACTGGCAGGCGAATAACCTCCAGGACTTCTCGAACCGTATGGACTGAATCCTCCAGCACCACCAAAACCCGGTTGATAGTCGGTAAACCCTCCTGGAGTCTCGGAACCAGAAGCGGCAATGGGTGAGAAGGAAGCACCGTAGTCAGGAGAGCCCAGGTAGTTGTTATCTGGCATCGGCGAACCTGAATCATAGGGAGTGGCAGCGCCATCGAGGAGTTGTTGAGAGCTTTTAACGCCAATGGCGGCGCCAAGGCCGTAACTGCCATTGTCGACGACGGTCGAAAGCATGTTCTGGTCGAGGAGGATCTCCATCGTTCCCGTGCCGACAGGAGCAGGTTGACCCAGGATCAAGTTCTCGGACACACCTCGACAATCGTCTAGTTCGCCAGCAGCTGCCGCTTCAAGCAGAATCTCCACAGTCTGTTCGAAAGAACATCTCATGAGGGCCCCAGTATCGGACTTGTTGATGCCATGACGAGTGACAGCCATGACGTAGCCACGTGAAGTCATCACATCGCACAGGATGCCCAAGTGGCGAGCGTTGACATAAGAGCCATCGAATGACAACACTTGAGTCAGTTCGCGAAGAATGGCCGCGCGAGTAGCCTCAATCCCAAGGACCTCAAACACTTCGGTGAAGCGGTTGGTGTAGGTACGAGCGGTGTCAACACCTTCGATTGCGAGAACCTTTGCAAAAGAACTGCCACTGGTCTCGAGAACATACTCGTTACAACGGGGATCACTCTTGGCCATGAAGACCGAATTATCGTCATTGATGATGGCACGGCTCTTCTGATCAATGAAGGCTCGAGTCACGCCAGGAACACCGTGGAAAGTCAGATGGTCGAGCATTTCGTTCAAGAAACGACGAAGAACCTCATCATCTTCCTTTCGATCTTCGTCCTCATCTTTACCATAGTTCTGGACCAGTCGAATCCGGATGATTTGCTCGTCGGCATTGATATCGCTAAAAATGACCGAGAGATCCTTTCCGTACGTTGACTTGATCTTCGAAGCGACATCTTGAATGTTGAGGCCCTTATCGAGAAGTTTGGCACGGCTGAGTGTGATACGCAACAGCCATTTAGAGTGAGCAGCCAAATCCTGATCACTGTCCTCGGGGATGATGAAGTAAGATTCGACCATGTCCAGATCCTCGGGAATGATGGTGCTCTGGATATCGGGATCGTACCACAGTTCGCAAGCCTCGGCCACGGATCGCAGATTGGTATGTTGGACGCGACTTCGAAGGAGTTTAGCTGACTCTTTGTCGCCCGCATTCTCAGGAAGTTGGTAGACCGTCATGGATGGGGTTCGGATGTTTTGAGACACGTTCAAAATTTCCTTGAGACGAGGGACACCCAAGGTCACGTTTTTAGCCGACACACCAGTAAAGTGGAACGTGTTCAGAGTCATCTGGGTGGCAGGTTCGCCGATAGATTGGGCAGCTAAAACACCCACCATTTCACCGGGCGCCGCGGCGGCCGCAATGAATCGACTTTCCACACCACCGATGATGTTGTCAAATGCCAGTCGGTTGATCCCATGTTCGAGAACAAGTCGCTTGTATGCGAGTCGAGAACGTAGCTGTGCCTTCAAGAGAAGAGTGGCATTGTTCTGAGCTTCTTTCGAAATCGCATCTTCCCCACGAACAACAATGAGGCGGTCCAGCAGTGACTTGACCGATGGAAGAACATGACGAGGATCGAGGTCGGTCTTGTCGCCACGACGGATCTTGAAGTTCTTTTGCGCTTGGTCGATGATTCGGCCAATATTGAGTGGCAATTGCATCGAATCCTCGGTGCCTTTGCCCATCTTTCGTAAGAAGTCTCGAGATTCTCGAAGAGCCTCAAGCTCCTCATCGAACATCTCCTGCAATTCGGTGTCACCTTGAAGTTCTCGAGCTTGGAGCAATTTGCCTCTCCACATAGAGATGTCGCCGCTCATGATGTCAACAGCATAGCGATTGTTGAATGCCTTGTCGGACATGGTGATGATGTCGACTTTTTGGTTTTCAATATGCGCACCATCAAGACCATCTTCGCCGTAGATGAATTGAATGACATTTCCACGCGAGTCACGGACCGTCGAGTCGTATTTGACGGTCACTTCTTCAAGAGCCTTGACAAGTCGGCGTTGAATGTAACCAGTCTCGGCAGTCTTGACAGCGGTATCAATAAGACCTTCACGACCGGCCATGGCGTGGAAAAAGAATTCCGTGGGGGTCAAGCCTCGGAGATAGGAATTCTCGACAAAGCCTCGAGACGGGGCGGAGTAATCGTCCTTGGCGAAATGGGGTAGAGTGCGATACTTGAAGCCGAACGGAATACGCTTGCCTTCCACAGCCTGTTGACCGACAATGGCGGTCATTTGTGCAATGTTGATGGTCGAACCTTTGGAACCGGCGCGAGCCATGGTGATGGCATTGTTGAGATCTTTCAAGCTGTCTTCGGTTGCAGCGCCTGCCTGGTCACGAGCTTGATTGAGAGAGTTCATGACCTTGCTCTCGAAGGTTTGGCGGATGTTCATACCCGGTGATGGTTCCAGGTCTTCCTTGTAAGCCCGGATCGTGATTTCGTCCACTTCGGCCTTCTTGGCGTCGACGGCTGCTTGGACCTTGAGAACCGTTTCGGGGTCAGGCACTGTGTCACCAATGCCGATGCTGAAGCCGTTATGCAGCAGCCAATAATTAACCACGGTTTGTGCACCGTTGAAGAATTGCATGGCGGCATCATGACCAAATTCATTGAAAATGGTGTGGACGATCCCACCAGCACTGGTGCCGACGAACTTCTTGCTGAACAAGCCGAACATTAAGTTTCCTTCGAGGACCATCAGCCCCGTGTCGTTCGTAGGCACATATGGGTCTTCACCCTTGGCGTCGAGTCTTTCAAGGTTCAGGGCCGCTGGGAGCACCATACTGATCATCTGCTTCCCCGTCCAGCGAGGTCTGGGCTTGATGATAGCGGGTTGAGGAATCACCCCATCCCAATCGGGAACCCAGAGCATAATGTTCATGACTTGCTCTCGACTCAAGAAGACATCACGACGACAGATCTTGTAGATACCGCACAGAGTATCCTGCACAATACCCATCAACGGGCCGTTTCGTTGCGGAGACACAATGTTACGAGGGACCATGCAAAGATTGGCGAGCTCGGCTCGAGACTCTTCGCCCTGCGGAACGTGCAAGTTCATTTCATCCCCATCGAAATCAGCGTTGTAGGGAGTGGTGACGGAGAGGTTGAGGCGGAAGGTGGAGTAAGGCATGACGCGGACTCGATGTCCCATCATGGATTCCTTGTGGAGAGATGGCTGACGGTTGAAGAGAATGACATCCCCATCTTGAATATGTCGTTCGACTTTCCAGCCGGCTTGCAAGATCATATCTCCGGTACGCTTGTGATGCCGCAGATCGATACGCTCGCCGGTGTCTCGAATGACATATCTGGCACCAGGATGCAGATTCGGACCGTTGGCGACGAGACGCTTGAGCTTGTCCGCGTTGAAACGGGTGACGGTCTCCGGGTAGGTCAACGTGCGGGCGATGCTTCGCGGAACACCGACTTCGTCCAGGGAGAGGTTGGGATCACCGGTGATGACGGTACGAGCCGAAAAGTCGACACGTTTTCCCATGAGATTCTGGCGCAGTCTGCCTTCTTTTCCTTTCAGTCGAGCGCGGATTGATTTGATGGGTCGACCACTCTTATGCTGCGCTTTGTCCAAGCCGGCAATCTCGTTATCCATGTACGTGGCAATGTGATATTGAAGAAGGTCGCAAAGATCAACCTTGATGTGATCAGGTGTCCCATCGACTTCAGTACGGAGTACCGCCTGGTTGGCTCGAATAATATCGCCGAGTTTGAATGTAAGGTCGTCTTCACCACGTTGTCCTTGACCGCTGCCGTCCACGCTGATGCTAGGACGGACGGGCGGAGGAGGAACCGGAAGCGCCGACAAGATCATCCATTCCGGTCGCGCATAATCGAGACTGAGGCCCATCATTTCCAAGGTTTCATCGGTCAGGGTGCGGAAAGTATTCAACGCATCCTGGGGAAAGATTCTCTTCTTGTCTGGAGTGATGTCTTCGTCCTCTTCACCCTTTCTTGGTTTCCATGTCGCCCACAATTGTAGACCCGTTCTTCGTATCTCTGGTTGCGCATTGCCACAGCCGCCATGCTTAGGCTGAGAAGGCCCCTTGAGAGGTTGGTCAGGATCTTCAGGAGGATCCGCTTCGCAGACCAGCCGAGGCTTGCTCAACCGCCACACGGCGTCGAAGCGTCGTTTTCGGTCTCGGAGAGAAACGGCGTGACGAAATTCTTCGGACTGTTGGGCGATGAGGTTAGCAAATCGAGCGGTCAAGGACCCGTTGGGGGCAACTAACATCAAGTGCCTTGATCTTGCCACAGTTGTGACAGACCGTCTCCAGAATCTTCTTGACCTTGGTCATGAACCCGTAGTGGAAGACCGGAGTTGCAAGCTTGATGACGCCAAAGTGACCAGGGCATTCAGCCATGTTTTCTTCACAAGTACTGCATTTGAAGTTACGGTCGATCGTACCAAGAGCAGGATCGTTGGGACCTTTCTCGCGAGGTCTGAGGCGCTGCTCATCCCTGGTGAAGAAGGTTAGAAGCACATCTCACAAGTCCTGTTTCTTTCTATTATCTACATACATCGTCTCAGGATATTCGATGTCGATGACCGCGAGGCGTTCAGTTTCTTTGGCCGAGAAGAGGCCAAACTGAATCTCCTCCACGGTGCGCAGAGGAGCGCTCGAGTAAGGGAAATTGAGGTTCGACATGATGGCTCGTGTATCCTTGGGAGACGATCTTTACTGTTCAACACGATCTGGGATGATCGCAGTCTTGCGCAACGGGCTGCGCGATGCGGTCAGGAACGACCTTCGCCCTGTCGGGCCACCCAAAACAATGCAACCTTTCACCAGCTGCGCGCTTCACCAACTCTCTTGTTTTGGGATCTGAAACTTCCTGGAAAGCGATCAACTCGTCAATTAGGGCGTCGAAATTCGTGGGCGCAATCGAGTCGAGATGGTTGAAGTGGGATGGTGATGGAGGAAGAGGTTGAAGGGCTGATGAGAGCGATGGCAAAATTTACACGGGGCTGGCGCAGGCAGCGAGCGCCAAGACAGAAAGGGATTAGCGCGATATCAAACTTGAAAGGCGCAGAGCGACTTTTTCGGGCGTCTGCCTCGCCTCACTGGGGATAGATGCGCTTCTACAACCTCATCGTATTAAGTTGTAGAGAACGGCTTGTGAATTACACAGGTGCCCATAGAAGTTCTTAGCGTCAACAGTGAAGATACAGTGGCCATGATATTGACCCGGCTGCATTCCCTTCATTTTCTCTTCACACAATGCTGTGTGCGGTTTAATCAGAACAATCCATGAAGCAGCAAAAGACACATCTACACTTCTTCTTACTCCTATTCTCGTTTGTGGCATCTTCATAGGTGTATCCGGCCCCGACTCCCGTGTGCTACCCCTGATGGTGGAAGCGGGGTCTGGCGCCAACCAATCGGCGAGTGGCGCGAAAGTCTCGTAGTTACTGTAAACCGCTACGGCATCCATTCCATCCTCTGCGCCTCCTGTTCAACCACATCATGAATTTGGCACTGATTGACCCTTTCCAACTAGCCCAGGACTCGCCAGACGCTCTCACGAATGATCTCAGTATGTCAAAACCCCTTCCCATAACTGCCATCTGCGGACAGGGCGACATCGCTTGGTTCTCACCCACAAAACTAACCCCGAACAGGATCTGGCCATGCCACCACCCTCCGGTTCAGTCGCAAGGGCGACTACCTTGCATCGGGTAGAGTGGATGGCAAGGTCGTCATTTGGTAAGTCAAACCCAGATACGGTGGTCAGAGAAATGGGCTCTCGGGGAAGATATCAAAGTGGATCCCCAAAAATGTCAATTAACACCGCTCTTCAAGGGATATGGAAACATACGGCGTGGCGATGAAATTGCATGGTCACTGGAAACAGATCCAAAGTCTAAGGTAATCTCCATTCCAAGCGCCCGCCTTTTATTGTCTTGCCAAATTCTCATCTCGTGCCTGATCAGCTGGTCAAGAGACGGCCGACACCTCCTCACAGCATCGCAGGACTGTCGAGCTTGCCTATGGGACCTGCAAACACAACAACGGATCCGGACCGTCAAATTCGAAGCTCCCATCTACACCGCCGAACTACACCCCTACAACCACAATTTATTCGTCGCATCCCTTTTCGAAGACCGACCATATCTAGTCGACATCACGAACCCCGAGCCCGTCAAACGCATCCTCCCCACCACTCCGCTAAGCGACAGCATTCCTCGGTCCGAGAACAAACAAGCCACGACCTCTGCCATCTTCTCCGTGCTGGGTAACCACATCATCGCCGGCACCTCGAAAGGGTACATCAACATCCTGGAGACGGAATCGCGCAAAATCATCCACTCGACCAAGATCTCGACGGGTCTGATCTCCTTGCTCCGTCTGACATCCAACGGCCGCCAGCTCCTCGCCAATAGCACCGACCGCATCATCCGCACCATCAACCTGCCTGACCTCTCACTGATCACGCCCTCGACGGCCCCGCCCTTCGAGCCGACCAGCGAAGACGACCAGCCCGACCCCGCCACCCTGGCCGAAAACATCGTGCTAACGACCGAACACAAGTTCCAGGATCTAGTGAACCGTCTGCGCTGGAACCACTGCGCATTCAGTCACTCGTCCTCGACGGGCATCGCCGACTACGTGACCGCCTCGACATACATGAAGAAGGACATCTACATCTGGGAGTTACGAACGAACTCACTGCTACGCATCCTCGAGAACCGCGAAGAACCGGCGATCATCGAATGGCATCCGTCCCGACCTCTCCTGGCCTGTACGAGCATCGAAACCGGCAGTATCCAGATCTGGGGGATCGAGCCGCAGCAGAAGTGGTCGGCGCTGGCGCCCGACTTCACCGAACTCACCGAGAACGTCGAGTACATCGAGCGCGAGGACGAGTTTGATGAATACCCGCAGGAAGAACACCAGAAACGACGGCTGGGTCGCGAAGACGAGGTTGTCGACGTGTTGACGGTCGAGAGGAAGATGGGGGAGGAAGAGAGTTTCGTTCTGCCTATGCTGTATAATATCGAGGACAGTGACGGGGACGACCAGGAGCTGGTGAGGATGGGAGTAGGCACCATGCGGAAGAAGGAGATCAACGAGGGCAAAGAGTATGAGAATGATCCGGAGGAGGTTGCGAAGACGGCCAGGAAGCGGAAGTAGTGTTTTCGCTCCAGTCTAGAAACATTGGTTGAAGAGGAAATAAAGTTACCACGACGGCTGGCACAAAAATTGCATGCTCAATTGCTATGTCTTACGAGAATGGGCGAAGTCGATGAGACCAATGTCCAATGGTGGGTTCCTTGGGTACAGAGACGTTAGGATCTTTGCCAATCTCCGCATTGTCTATGGATCACCGGTCCCCCAATGCCGCTCAATCGTCAAATTCCGTGCACGATCGAGAGACGAAAGGATTGTACGCAGCATTGACAAACTGCGCAGACCACATGACTGGTTCAGAAACCTCGTATGGCATCGTCTGAAACATCATATCAAATACATCCTGATCCGCACCCATGGAATCGAAAGTCGACGGCATCGTAGTTGACAAAGGCGCCCTAGATGAAGTCGCATCAGAGGGATTGTCGTGCCCGCCTTCAATTCGAAGAAGCTCACCACTCTGAGCATTATTTGGAGCCCTCGCTAGGTGTGAGTGAGATGGTCAGTATCGGGACGATCACAAGAGGCCCAGACCGAGGACGAACCTTGAGAACGAATCCGAGTTTCTTTCAGCCTTTGCATCATATCTCTTGCCAGACGTGCAGCATTCGAATTCGAACTCAGCGCTTGGAAAACAGTAAGACAGACATCGGCGTCTTCATCCACGCCAGCCCAGTCAATGTCCTGAGTGTCTTCTCCATCCAGGTCCATGCAAATACTTGCCACCAAGAGGATCGAACTTGCACAAATGAGGCAGGAGATCATTTGCCACCAGGGAAATCCGTACACAAGACTTTTCTTGTCTTCGACATTGTGAAGCAGTCGAGCCGTACATTGGGCAGCCAAAACGCATCTCCTCTTGGACAAGAGGATCTGTGCTCGTTCAGATTGATAGAAAGCCATTGGGTCGGCGCATGACTCAAACAATCTGGCCGGGGCAAGCAACGGTCGATGAATAAGAGCCTGAAGATTGTAGAACTTGATGGCCAGCATATTTCGCTAACGGCCCAGTCAGAAGAGGGGAGACCGAAATGTGGCTCTGGCCGTGCGAGAAGTACCTACCTGTCTTTTGAAGGTCATCGAATTTTCGAACGTGTGCGAGAGATCAAATCTCAAAGTTCGCGGCAAGCTGGCTTTCCATTGCGATAACTCACGATCTAAGCGTTCGATTGTAGACAACGTCATGCCGGCATTGACGGCCTTATTGGGCCCGTAGAGACCATTGAATACTCTTCCGATAATGCCAGAGAATTGGATCATTGCGATGAAATAGTGTCCCACCAGGGCATCACCGTGGGCAGGATATTGATCGACCGTGGCATGGCTGTCGTCCGATATGGCAAAGTCCGACATTCGGGACGGAAGTCGAAGATTAAAGCCATCGTCATGTATCGCAGGTGGTCTCCCCAATTGCAAGGCAAGAAGGCGGTCAAGAACGTATAAAGAGAACCAAACACGTCGGCGCGTTTCGCTAGATCGTTCATTCTCCGGCAGCTTTCTATGTCCTTCATCAACATGAAGACCAATGCTCTGGGCAATTCTGACTGCCATTCCCAAAGTCGTCCAGCATCTGCCGGAGGATAAGTCTCAAGGGTGGAGATTTAGGCCTTTGGTGGGACATACCGATCGGTGTGGCACGTTGCCAGGAGGTAAAAGCACTGAGCGAGGAGAGCTTGAACGTGGCCCACGGTGTGTTTCGAGTCGTATTTCTGCGATAGAGCAACCGCCTGGTCAAAGTATCGTTGGTGCTGATGGGATAATCTTTTGGAGGAACTGGCATTTTCTTGGTCTGCCATTTTCTCATAGCAAGCACCGATGGCGAAGATGGTCACTTCCACGTCAGTCAAACCCGTCCACCACGGGGCACGGGGCACGAGGCACTCACAAAGGAGGGATAGCCAAGGGCCTCGAAAATTCTCCAAGGACCCGGATCGCCAGAAGGATTCGTATGTTTTCTGGAAAGCTGGCTGCCAGATAAAAGGGTAAGCAATATGAATGGTTGAGAAATATACCTCGACGAAAGCATTGGCAGTGGTTTTGCGCGGCAGGAATGCTTCATTTTCGTCGAGACACTCTTGCAGTGGGACTCCATCTTGCTCATAGCTGTCGATTCGCACTTCGCTGTTGGTTTCTCCTCCTTTTTCAAGTTCGGAGGGCTGACAGAAAGCCTGCTCGATCGCACGGAAAAAGCGGATGTCGCTTGCTTCTCCCAAATATCGCTGAGAAGGGGATGATGGAAGCCGTGCCGTGAACTCGTTGTCTGGAGATGAAGGACTTGCAAGGGCGCCGTCCGTCGCCCCCAAAGCAGAAGGAGGAAGCCGGATAGATGAAAGTCCCAAATCGACAGCTTTACGGTCACTTTCGGAGAGCTTGTTACGAAGACCCTTGAGGAGTCTGTCATATATGCCAACTGCGTGCCTCAACTTCTGGGCTTCATCACAAGCTGACAAAAGGTTCAACCGAGTTCGTTTGTTTTCAACAGCACTTGTCCTCTGACCAGCATCATTCCACTGACAGGCATACCCATATCCAGCACACCGATCGCACGTCGGACGCTTTCCGTCACACTGGCGACAAGAGATGGTCAGTGACGGTGGAACTGGTCGGCCGCTAGAAGAAAAAAAGCACACAGAGTTTACCACGGGCAGGCTCCAGGCGGATATCACTCCGGTTCATCCAGGTTCAACCATGATCTTAGCAGCCTATGCTGCTTCTCATATCAACAAGTTGCCATTGACACAATAACTCACCTTTGCCTTCAACGCCCTGCAACTGTCACAGGCAATGGCAACACGGCGCCGCTTAAGAGGGGGTTCACCGGGCATATTCGTCAGATATAAGCAGCGCAACGCGGCGTAGGTAATAGTCTCTATGACCCGATCACCTATACACGCTTCGGGACTTTATCATCCAGTGGATGGAGCAACATCAGGGAATGCCCACTCAAGATGAGCGACAAGATGGGCGAGAAGCAACCCGCCGTGGAGAGAAAAGAACGGAGCAAGCTTCCGCCTTATCCGTCCGGTCCGGTTGAATCATCGCTTTTCCTTACTGATTTTATCCTCCCCTATCCTGAAATGGCTCTATCTTTCCGAAGTTGGCCCTGAATGGGGCAGTTAATACGGCCAGAGTCTTTCGCATTCGCATACGGTATTCCTCTCCAGTAGTGATCACGGGTACAACAGCCGTCACCACGCAGACCAATTCCGTTTACAGGATGCCTCCCTGCGACTCCCAGATTCGAGCAGACGGGATAGGCTGAGGGATTTTCAATGAGGTTGGACCTTTCGCGCCGTTCTCCAACCATTTGATGAATACCCTCTAGACTCGCCTCCGGTATTTGACCCGATTCCCCATGGGTAAGTTGAGCTTGTGCAATGCTTGTTCTTCGGTGGGTCGCTTGCGCGGTATTCATTACTTTCCCCTCCGACAGGCTACGCCGCCCCGAACGGAAGGCGTCTCACGACCTGGTTGAGCATCATGTGAGGGGCTCTATACATGGCCAATGTTGGCGGCATTTTGAACTTGTACACGGCTTGATTCGTCAATGTTGTACTCTTCACTCACGCCGCAGGATGTGCGACACAAGATGCTGTTGGCCGACAGATATAGATAAAAAGCAAGACGCTCGGCCTCAGAAGGGCATATCTCACTTAATCCCTTCTGATGCAACTTGTTGAAATTGAACCACAAGTTTTGCTCCTTCTCTGGCGACAAAATGGCCCTTTCCATAAGTCTCTCCAATGACGATGGAAGGCCATATACCCCTGGTTCGATGGTTCTAGGAGTAGTCAGGCTGGACACATTTGAAGACCAAACAATCGGCTCCCTGACCATCACCTTTAGCGGCCAGACCAAGGTTCTGTTGAACCAAAACTACGGCGACTTGACCGTGTCAAGAACAGACTACTACTCCTGTGGCTATCTCTTCAGCCGGCACCTCAGCCTGTACCAGGGTAAATATACCCACCACAAGGGGACATATGCATGGCCGTTTGCATTTCGGATTCCACTGTTTGCGGCGCCCAGAGCAATTGCCCCGGGATCCAAGGAGTTATTTGAGCGAAGGCCCCCATGGAAGGGTGATCGGGGACCGGAGCCTCATCCTCTCCCACCTAGCATGTTTTACAGGGGAAGATTCACCAGCTCCGTCGAATACGTGCTTCAGGCGATTCTCGCACAACCTTCAGCCAGCCCGATGGCGCTGAACAAGAACCTAATCGCCTTGAAGACGATTCCCGTTCACACCCTTGCGATCTCGCCAACCCTGAGCTCCGAGGATGATTGGCCCTATATAAATCACCGCCACGTCGTGAAGTGCCCGCTTGCTAGCGCTTCACAGACAGTGACAAGTCGAATTTTCTCTAAATTCTACCGTGGCAAAGGCAACGTGCCTGAGGTCGAACTTTGGCTCTGTGTCTTACTGCCCAAGAAAATCGAGATAAAAGCACAAGCGGCGTTGTCGATTCTTGTCTCTGCGACGGCCCAGCGCTGCATTCCGGAGACCCCAAGACAAGATCGCGGAGGGAATATACTGAATTCCCATGCGAAGCTGACAATCACGTCCTTCAAGCTGTCTCTGGTCCAACGCACCCAAGTCCGAGCGGGCTGCCACAGTCCCTCATCGGAGCGACAAATCTTCACCCGAAAGGGATCCTGCTCGGTGCCTGTCTCCCAATCACCTTCGACAACAAGCAGTACCGAACCCAGCAATCCAGAGGCAAGGACAACAGAAGCAACCTTCGTCAATCTCGGCGACTCAGCTGATCTCTCGGTGCCCATTGCATCTCTCGTGCCCGACTTCTCCACATATAACATCGCACGGTCTCACACGCTAGACCTCGCGTTGAACGTGGAGTATGAGCGCAAGCGGTTCAAATTCATCCTCAGAACTGTACCGATCCGAATACTGCCGAGGAGTGGCTCGGATCTCGAGAGGCGATTGAGCCAATCCCTCGCTTTAGATGATGAGTATGGTTGCGAACAGCGCAGTGGACAAGGACGCGTCAACAGTGGAATTCAGAGCCTAAGGCAGGGTCAAGGGGAAGAATCCTGGGTGGTCCCGCCGCCAGAGGCGCCCAATGCTGACAACATCGCCGACGCCGACACCTGTGGAGTTCCGTCCGATGCGATCTTCGCGGAGCCGCTGCCAGTGTATACCGTCCAAGCTTGACCGACCTAGGAATGGGGAGCGTTTTTGCTTTGAGGATATTGACGGCCGTGATACCCTTGCTTGTTACATCACGCTGCTGGGTGTTTTCGTTATGGGTTGGGGACCATATATTTGCAGGAGAATCCTCAATCTTGTTAAACTTCGTTGTCCTGTCTCTTCATCTCTGTTCTACATTACATAGCTCCATCCGGTGGAAGGCTATCAGGCCATCTCGTCACTCAGGTCTCCGTCGCTGAACCGCGCATGTGGCTCCAACACAGGTGCTCCCTTGCAAGTCTACCATCTCTCCCGGCCCGTGAATACCCCATTTTGGCTTTGTACTTCATGACATCGACACGGGGATGCTTACCCCTCCCCCTACGCCTCTGGGACAAGACACGATATCCAGCTCGTTGTCCTCTTTCTTCGCTCAAAAGAAGTGCTATTTAGATTGGGTATAATTTTTCCTCTCGAAGTGTGACTGGAAGACGGTAAGTTTGGCAATGTCGTATTGTGGACGATGCCCGCGGCGGTACCTGTATCCATCTTGCTTTCCGATTCCCTTGTAGAGGAGCTTGCCGATGTTTGTCTTTTGGACGCCCCGTGTCGTTCTGTTTCCCGGCCACGGTGACATCCGTTCAATGCTTGGGAGATGAGGTCGAGGGCAGACCTCGTGAGAATCGAGTGGTGCTTTGTAGGACTATATGGCAATAAGCCGTCGCCACGGCCGGTTCCTGGAGGGCCGTGTTTTGGACATCTCCTGGACCTCTGAGGGCAAATTAGCCCGGTAGCTCTGGACGTGCCCGCGCCGGCTTTTTCTCCTGAGAATCTGCCTCGAGACGGTGCGCGGAGAGGGTCGCTGAGATTACATCGTTTGTAGTGCCCGTGGAGTAAGGAGACTGGCCGGCGGCCGGCACGGAGTAGCCGTCTTGGAATGGATCTGCTGGAGTAGTTTGGTAGTGAGATGCTGGAGGGACGTCCGAGAAAGGGTGGCCGTGAAGTTCGTGGGGGGCCAATTGAGCCCTGTTGCGTCTCTTCTCACGGAAGAGAAGCCATGAGAGCAGGCCGATGACAGCGAGCAGTGGAAGGCCCACACCGAGCCCGGCGCCGAGGCCGGCTATTAGAGCCGAGTCTGAGTCGTCAGACGATACTGGAATTGTATTCGAGTCGATTGTTGCTGTGGCCGTCAAGGTAACTTGGGAGCCTGAGACGTCGGTCGTGAACGTGTATGTTTGCAACAATGTCGTCGATGGGTTTGGTTCACTGTCGGTGAGGATGTTTTGGATGGGCGCGATGCTGTAGCCGCTGAGGAAGGCAGAGCCATTCTCGACGACTGCGTTCTCAATGATCTTGAACAATTCGATTCCCTGGTCATTGCAACATGATGTCGAGTTGCCACCGCCGTTGGAACAGCACCATTTGTCGTCATCGCATCGGTAGACCGTGCTTGGTTTGCCGAGCCGTCGTGGAGTTAGACAGCGGGGGAAACACGCTTCATCTTGCCACGTGCTGTCGGTGCATAAGCCCGTGTTGAGAAACGTGGACTGGCTTTTATGTCAGTGCTGTGAGTCTGGGTATGCTTGGCCTCGCGTATTGCGTACCTTATTGAGACAGAGTCCATTCTTCAAACAGGTCGTGCCCTCGTTGCAACAGTGGGTCACGTTCGCTGACGGGAAACACGGTGTGTGTGTTGTCGATGTTGTCTGAGTGCCATCCGGGTTGTAGCAGATGTCTGTGGCAGCGAAGACGGCTGTCGACAGCGCCGTCACAAGGACACCGGCTGCGAGACTGAGCAGCATCTTTGGTTTAATTGACCGGAGCGAAAGAGGGGAAACAAATAGACGAAGAAAATGAAAAAAATTATGCGATGAATGGTCAATATAAACCCACGGCAAATTTTCTTCGATGGTTGCATCTACCGAGGACTTCCGCGCAATTCACTCATCTCCGTGACATTCAAGCTCCTGTTTCAAGAGTGGTGGCCTTACATTGAGGTGGAGAGAGCCCCCCTAGGCCTGCGCCATGCGCCAGCCTTGACACCGAGATTGTGGAACCCCCATTCCATAGACCTTGAAGACGCCTCTGTGTAGAAGCTGTGCCTGCAGCGGCTGATAGACAACCTCCTTTAACGGCGGTCGGATCAGCTTCAAATTTCTCTGAGAGTCCATAGGATGGCATCGTGGTAGGATTGGCGGAAGGGTCAGACGCCTGGTAGCATGACAGGACAATGAATGGTAGGGCAGATTAGAACCTTCGTGGCCTGCGACTTGTCAGGGGTTCTTTCAGCTCCAACGGCAGGTAGGTCCGCGGGTGCCAACGACCCTTGTCGCCGATCTCGTTCAGTTGACGAATCGCAGCTTTTCTGGAAAGTCAAAATATAACGGGCTTCCATCTGCCGTTCCGGCTCGTATGATGGCGTTCCGTGGGAGGGCCCAAATTGGATTTGAAAATGTACTCACTACTTCTACCAGGTTCACCCGGCGCTTGTCGAACAAGTAATGCGAGATTGAAGAGATATCTGATCGCCAAAAGACGGAGGGAGGGGGTTGTAATGAAGGCCATCAAGTTTCATGTGATTAGTTGGGCCAAGTCTGACAGATGCCTCTCTTGGCCGCAACCACTTGTCCTTTTGCAGGCGTCGGGGAGACTTGCCATCTGCGACAATTTTTGGCGGATAAACCGAACTCTTCCGATCACTGTTCTGCCTCTTCTCGACACCGCTTACGCCACTTAGATTTGTATTCTTGATCGAATGGCTGTAGATGGCCAGATCTCTCCCTCTTTCACATAATGACCTCAATTGACGACCTTTTCCGCAGGCCGAATGCTGCTCCGAAGCGGAAACTCGAAGATCCTACAACTGCCTTGACCAATGCCCTTTCCAACAAGTCGACCAAATTGAACAACGGCTCCTCCCCACGCAGCTCAAACAATGGCTTTCATGAACCATCCACCCCTGATGGTTCCGATAGCAAGGCTGCTTTCGTGCCAGACGAAGTTCCGGATGACCAAGATGACGTCGACGCCGGACCGGCCTTGCCTCGCGAAGATCTGGAGGATGAAGTCGGTGACGACGAAGAAGGACGCTTTTTTGGCGGTGGAGTGACAAAGCAGGAACGTGAAGTGATTGAATACATCGAGAAGAATGAAGGGGGAGAGGCCGAAGAGAAGATTGACTCGACATGGCTGCGTCGGACAGCCATTAACTTTGAACGAAAAATCAACAAGAACGCAGAACTACGCGCCAAGTACGAGAGTGATCCCATGAAATTTGTGGGAAGTGAGGCAGATCTGGATGCCGAGATTAAAGGCTTGAGCTTGTTGAGTGAGCATGGCGAGTTATACGGCGAATTTGTTAAAATGGGCTGTGTGGGCAGCTTGGTGGGTCTGCTTGCGCATGACAATACGGACATCGCCATTGGAGTCTGCGAACTGTTTGTCGAACTCACGGACGAAGACTCTGCCACCACTGAAGAGCAGTGGAAGACGCTTGTGCAGGCTATGATCGAAAGTGATGTCATCGATCTTCTGACGAGCAATCTTGGTCGACTGGATGAAGAGAACCACCTCAATGATCGAGCGGGGGTCTATCATGTCTTGAACGTTCTTGAGAATGTGCTGTCCGAGACAGAATATTCGGAGGTTGTCGGGGCCCGTGCTGAGATGATGGACTGGCTTCTTTCGAGAATCAGCAAAATTGATCCCAATGCTCGAGGAAAAGTCGGACAGAACCGTCAATACGCCGCGGAGATCCTTGCCATCCTTCTCCAAAACAACAGAAACAACCGAGATCGCCTGGCACAGAAAGAAGGCGTCGACGCTCTCCTGGAGCTGTTAAGTGTATACCGCAAGAGGGATCCCGAGAAAGATTCCGATGAAGAAGAGTTTGCCGAGAACCTTTTCGATTGCCTGGCCTGTGTCGTCGAGGAGAGGTTTCCTGCAGAAAAGTTCTTGGAGGGTGAAGGAGTCGAATTGTGTCTCATCATGCTTCGAGAAGGGAGGCTCGCCAAGGCGAGAGCTTTGCGAGTCCTCGATCATGCCATGAGCGGGGGCAATGCGACAGCAATTTCGGAGAGATTGGTTGACGCCGCCGGCCTGAAGACCATTTTTGGAATGCTTATGAAAAGCCATAAAATGGAGCGCAGTCTGGTTGAACATCTCATTGGAATTCTGGCGAGCCTATTGAGATATCTTCCAGGAGGATCTGCGGCCCGGATCCGCACCCTAGCCAAGTTTGTGGAAAAGGACTACGAAAAGATCACGAAACTGGTGGAATTGCGGCGAGAATACAAGACAAGGCTCAGTAAAGTTGATGCCCAGATACGAAAGGAGCGACAAGAGATGGGTGATGCCGCGGCAGAAGAACTGGCCGACGAATGGCTGTCTCGACGCCTTGATGCCGGGTTGTTTTCTCTCCAGGCCCTTGAACTGATTCTCAGTTGGATGGTGGCGGAGGACAACGGTGCGAGACAAACGATTACCGTGCTGCTCGGGGAAGACGGGCTCAAGATTCTTGAACGGAGCCTGAGAGATCAACTGGATGGGATGGACCCAGACCAAAGCGACGAATCAAAGTCTACAGAAGAGATGCTGGAAGCGTTGCTTCTCTGTCTTGAATAATGATGATTGCAGGCCGCTTATCCTGGGACGGCGAGGCATGGTGATTTGAGTTAGAAATAGTTTTGGGATATCCAAATCGAGACACCCTTTCCTCCGTGCTGACCGTTTCTTCGCCACCACTGGACAACGGGAAATTCCAACGGCCAGGTTTTACATCAGGCCGAATCAGGGCTAGCGGCGGATGTGAATGCCAAGACTGCGCCTTGCGGATTTCGCCTCCCCAAAAGGTCCCCAGCCAGATTTTAGGAATCCCGACAACATCGTCGTGACCGTGTCTTGTCAAGTTCCTCGTGCCTGTGGCTCGCGACTGCATTCCATGACTGTCTCAGATATTGTGGGTTCTCCTTGGAGGCATTCTAAAGCCTTGGCTGACAACCCAGTGCCTTGGGTCAGGGCGCGACGAGAGGAACCTGAAAACCGCCTGACGAGGAGACCGCTCCGTTCTCTTTCGTTCGCACTGATTTTCACCCCTCCATTTCAATTGTTGACCCACGAACGCGCAGGATGACCGATTACGGGGATCAAAAGTACGATGTGAACGGTTATTACGGAGAAGATGTCGGATATGATGACGGGGAAGGGGTTGATCAGGACATTACTTCGGAAGATTGCTGGAAGGTCATCAGTTCATTCTTCGATGTCAAGAAACTGGCCTCTATGCAGATCGACTCGTTCAACCACTTCATGAGATCGGGGTTGCAGGATCTGGTCAACGAGAAGGGAGGAGTGACACTGGACCACGCGCAAAACATTGATGAAGATGATCCCAATCCGGTTGTTATCAAGAGACATGAAGTCAAATTCGGCAAGGTCACACTCAGCAAGCCCAACATGGTGGAAGGAGATGGTGTCACGACGGATTGTATGCCACACGAAGCGCGATTACGAAGCCTAACGTACGCGAGCCCTGCGTTTGTGAAAATGACGAGAAAAACATACTACGCGAAAGAGAAGCCCTGGGATGACGACAGCGCGGATCAAGGCGTCATGAAGGAGGATGGGACCGAGCTGTTCTGGCGAGAAGGCACAGACGAGGATGATTACGACACGGAGCGAGAGGTCTACATTGGCAAAATCCCCATCATGGTCAGAAGTATGACATGTCACCTGATGAGCGACAGATTTCAAAGCGAGAAGGATTTGTTCGCCTGGGGAGAATGCCCTTATGACCAAGGTGGCTATTTCATCATCAACGGGAGCGAGAAAGTCCTGATTGCCCAGGAACGAAGTGCTGGAAACATTGTTCAGGTCTTTCAGAAGGCCGCTCCCTCCCCATTCACCCATCTTGCCGAGATCAGATCGGTCATCGACCGGGGCGCCCGGATGATGTCTCAGTGCACGGTCAAACTATTCCGGAGAGTTGATGGTCCTGATGGAACCAAAATCGATAACCCGATCCGAGTTCAACTTCCATACGTCAAGCAGGATATCCCGCTGGTCATTGTCTTCCGCGCCTTGGACATTGTTTCCGACGCCGACATTTTGGAAAAGATCTGCTTCGACCAAAGCGACCAGGAAATGATGGATATGCTAATGGGCTCTCTCCAAGAAGGTCAACCTATACAAGGTGCCGACCTGGCGAGAGATTTCATCGCTCGTCGGGGAAATGTTCCGACTCTGAAGAGTCATGAGCGACAAAAGCACGCAACGGACATCTTGCAGAAGGAATTCCTGCCTCATATCGGACAAGGCCCCGATGCTACGGCACGAAAAGCATTCTTTCTGGGGTACATGGTCAATCGACTTCTGAAATGCGCTCTTGGACGAGCGGAACCCGACGATCGAGATCATCTCGGAAAGAAACGACTGGATTTGGCGGGCCCGCTCATGACCAATCTCTTTCGCTTGCAATTTGATAAGGCCACCAAAGACTTCTATCGCTACATGCAGAAGCGTGTGGAGGCGGGCCAGCCGATCAATATTATGGCCGGCTTCAAGCATCCAATTATTACCAGTGGCTTGAAATACTCTTTGGCCACGGGCAATTGGGGCGATCAAAAGAAACTGGACAAGGCGAAAGCCGGCGTTTCCCAGGTTCTCAGTCGCTACACTTTTGCCTCCACTTTGTCCCATCTTCGCCGGACCAATGCTCCCATCGGACGAGAAGGTAAAATTGCCAAGCCTCGTCAATTGCACAACACCCATTGGGGCTATGTGTGTCCGGCCGAAACTCCCGAAGGGCAAGCTTGTGGTCTGGTCAAGAATCTGTCTCTCATGTCAATGGTCACCAACTCTTATGAAACTGGACCTCTCGTCAACTACGTTATGACAAAGCATGTGGAGGCACTTGAAGACTGGGAACCTCGTCTCAATCCTCAAGCTACCAAGGTCTTTGTCGATGGCGTCTGGTTTGCAGTGGTCTTGCGGGATCCGAAACGCCTAGTTGATGATCTCCGAAAGCTTCGGAGAAAGGGGGTGTTCGATGCCCAAGTCAGTTTGGTGTGGGATATTCGGGACAAGGAATTCAGAATATCGGGTGACTCAGGCCGAATCGTTCGCCCCTTGTTCGTCGTCGAAACGGATCGGTCTTCCGAAAATCTCGGAAATCTTGTTCTGAACAAGGAACATATCAACAAGCTCGATCAAACCGCATACCTCAAGGAAAGCGGCTTCCAGTTCACCGACGAAGTTCGACCTTATGGATGGACCGATCTGTTGGAAAATGGTGTCGTCGAGTACCTGGATGCCGAAGAGGAGGAGACGGCAATGATCATCATGACACCCGAAGCTCTGGCCGATTCGAAAGCCAAATGGCTGGGCATGGAGATTGAGAACGAAGATGATCCGTTGAGGAGGAACGATCCGCTCCTGAACCCTCACGCACATACCTTCACCCACTGCGAAATCCATCCGAGTATGATCTTGGGCGTCTGCGCGAGTATCATTCCCTTCCCCGATCATAACCAATCGCCTCGTAATACCTACCAATCGGCCATGGGTAAACAAGCCATGGGCGTTTTCCTCACGAATTTTGACCAGCGCATGGAGACCATGGCCAATATCCTCTACTATCCTCAGAAGCCTTTGGCGAGGACGATGGCTATGGATTACTTGAAATTCCGAGAACTCCCAGCCGGTCAAAATGCCATTGTTGCCATTGCATGCTACTCAGGCTACAACCAGGAAGATTCCGTGATCATGAATCAAAGCTCCATCGATCGCGGCCTTTTCCGATCTCTGTTCTATCGAGCTTACCAAGACGCCGAAAAGAGTGTGGGACACTCTGTGGTGGAGCAGTTTGAAAAGCCCACGAGGGCCGACACCCTCCGTCTCAAACATGGTACCTACGACAAGCTTGATGAAGATGGTATTGTGGCTCCAGGTGTGCGTGTGAGTGGTGAAGATATTATCATCGGCAAGACGGCTCCGATGGCTCCAGACGCCGAAGAATTGGGTCAGAGACAAAAGCAACACATCAAGCGTGACGTCTCAACGCCCCTGAGATCTACCGAATCTGGAATGGTTGATCAAGTCATGCTTACCACCACGGCTGAAGGTCACCGATTTGCCAAGGTACGCGTGAGGACCATCAAGGTTCCCCAGATTGGTGACAAGTTTGCGTCGCGTCATGGCCAAAAGGGTACCATTGGTATCACCTACCGCCAGGAGGATATGCCTTTCACCAGAGAGGGGATTGTCCCTGATCTCATCATCAATCCACACGCCATTCCCTCTCGCATGACTATTGCTCACTTGATCGAATGTCAGCTGTCCAAGGTTGCCACCCTCCGTGGCGATGAAGGCGACGCTACTCCATTCACCAAAGTCACGGTCACACAGATCTCGGAGCTCCTGCGCAGAATGGGATACCAGTCACGCGGCTTCGAAGTCATGTACAATGGACACACCGGTAGAAAACTAGTGGCCCAAGTCTTCCTGGGTCCAACCTATTATCAACGACTCCGACACATGGTCGATGACAAAATCCACTCTCGTGCCCGTGGTCCTACCCAGATCCTCACTCGTCAACCTGTCGAAGGTCGTGCCCGTGACGGTGGTCTGCGATTCGGAGAAATGGAACGCGACTGTATGATCGCCCACGGCGCCAGTTCGTTCCTGAAGGAGCGCCTCTTCGACGTCTCAGACCCCTTCCGAGTTCATATCTGCGATATCTGCGGTCTCATGACGGTGATTGCCAAGCTCAAAAAGAACACGTTTGAGTGCAAGAACTGTAATAACAAGAACAAGATCAGCCAGATCTACTTGCCGTATGCGGCCAAGTTGCTGTTCCAGGAACTCTGGAGTATGAATATCGCGGCCAGATTGTACACCAAGAGAAGTCGTTAGGAATGAATGATTCTTGGCAGGCAGCTTGGAACCAGTCAGGAAGTGGAAAGGGGAAAAGACGACGAATAGAATCAGTTGGCGGGCTCGGCGTGGTGAACTTGGCTCGGGGCATTGTGTTTTCTTCAGGTTCAAAAGGAGTAAATTCACAAAGATGAGTGACGCTCTCACAGAAATGAAAGCGACTTGATCCAACAACAGAATTGTGTACAACTTTTTGAGCGTGGTATTTGTTTATCTTCGTACCCAGTTTCCCAGGATGGGAGATTCCTGGTGGCGAGAGCTTGTCTGATTTTCACCAAAAACATCAAGTGTACCATAGAAAAAGAACACCCCGGCCTAACGAGAAGGGCTGGGGGATCAGCGATCGGAGAATGGCAATGATATTCACAAAAACTCTGTTTTCGTTTCATTGGTTCTTGCTGACCCATTATAAGGAAAAAGGGGGACGAGTAAACAAATTATATCGATTCCATGATCACCGATGAGATCGGCGTGTCTGGCTAAGAGCAGCTATTTACTGTCGCTTGCTAGCGAATTAAGCGCCCCGAGCGTCCCGTTATCCTCTAACTCGAGAATTTGTCAGTTGCTAACCGAACGCCTGAATTGGTGCGGCTTTTGGGAAGGAGTTTAGCGGAATTGGGACGTTTGGACAAAATGAAAATTTCATCGATTTGGGAGGGAATAGATGTTGGACAGTCATTGTTCGTTCGCCGTGGTAAAAGGGCCGGGAGAGAAGTGTCATGTTCCATTGCCTAGTTCCCCTGACTGAAGCTCGTCAAGGTCAGGTAATGGCTTCAATGCACCGATGATTCCGTATGCCAGACCACCCTCGTGCCTGTGTCCATGATAATGAAAAAGCCCGCGTTGCTCGGCCATTTCTAGCCTTGACTATTCCTCAGGATACTTCGCTGCCTCGGGGGTCTTTAGCGGGATCGTACGGAAGACCTGTCGTAATGTCGTGCGATCTGGGTACTAGTGGTGCTTGCTTCTGTTCCTGTGACGCCTGTAGTATCAGAAGTGATGCCTGTTGTTCCTGTTGGGTGTGGTTGCCTTTTCAGCTTTGCTGGTCCTGGGTCTAACAACCTGTGGTAGCAGCATGTCCTTGTCGCTCTTGCCTAAGACTGTCCGCTATGGGCGCATCACTTGTTTTTGGTTCGATCTTGAAGGGGGTTATATGACGGTTTCTGAAGGCCGCCGATAGGTACTCGTATGTGGCTTTTCAGATTCATGGTAAGCTGCTGCCGTTCCTGTCGGCACGGCGGCTCCTGCATCCCCAACAGTTGCTGCTTCGGCGGTGCGATAGTGCCGGTGTGTTTCGTCCTCTTCATCGGTGCTGTATTCTTCTTCTTGGCCGGTCTCCTTGTTCTTGCGTCTCTTGAAGATCCGTTTGAAGATATTCGGTTTCTTCTCCTCCGGCGGATCTTTGTACAGTCTGTGACGATCCGATTCCTGAGAACCCGTAGTTCTTGTTGGAATCTCTTCAGTCGGCTGTTCGTTGTCATGCATAGCATAGGCGCCCGTGCCGGCAGTAGCACCGGTTCCAACGGCGCTGGCGGCAGCAGCTTCTCCAGCCTCGAGACGCTCCTTTTCTTCTTTGGCAGCAGCCTTCTCCCTCGCTTTCTCTTCCTTCTCTAGCTCTTTCTGGTACTGCTTCTTCTCTTGGGCAGCTTGCTCCTCTGCAGCCTTCTGGTCTTTTCCAAATTGTTTTTGTCGAGCATCTTCCTGTTCAGCTTGATGCTTGTCGTCCTCGTGAACTCCACAGGCTCCGGCACCAGCTCCAGCGGCTCTGGCCAGAGCGGCATTGCGAGCTATATGGCTTTCATTCATTTCTAGCGGCTCGGTAGCGGGTTCAGCATTAGGAGCTTCTTCCGAGGCAGGAATTGCAGTAGCAGCTGGTGCCGCACCCGTAGTTTCCTTCGTAGATGTGCCTAATCCTTCCTGAGTGGAAGCAGTCTTCTCAAAAGTGGGTATTCGGGCTTTGGAGGCTTCAGCGTCTCTTGGGGCTTGGGTGGTTGAATATGAATGATCAGCCAACTGGTTCCCTGTCTCAGCTTCCTTCTTTTGATTCAATGCATAAACACCAGCCGGACCTGCACCAACACCAGCAGTGGCGAGGCCTGGATTACGAGCAATATGATCTTTGAATTCTGTTTCCTCTTGAGCGGCTGATGTGCCCCCACGTGGGGCATTGACAGGGGCTGGTGAATTCAGACCTGCAGGATACGCCGTTGTGGGAATGCTCTTCTTTTTATGATGTGGTGGTGGAGGTCCCGAACGTGTTGGAACAGTGTACGAATCTATCCCTGTGGTGGTTGTTGGCGGCTCTGGGGTATCCGCCATCGCTTGAGTTTTATCATCCTCGCTTGCCTGGGAGGCAACGATGCCAGCACTCCCGGCGACCGCTCCGAGACCCATAGCTTCCAATATCCACGCCATGACTCCAGATTTCGGTGGCTCGGCGGAGTCTCGCGCAGTGGTGGTATCTGGAGTGGCGGTAGGTGTTTGATTCGAAATATTTACATCAGATACTTTGGGCTTTTCTGCTCGGCTGTTTTCGGCTGGTCGATCGGCAGGGGATGCGATTGTCGTCAAGGCCGAAGGGGGAACTGTTGTAGAATCCTGCGCTGGCGCCGTACTGGAGGTACCGGCCGCAGCAGAAGCGGTCCGTGCTGAATCGGTTGTCGAAGGTTCGTGTTTGGGGAGAGCTCCTGGAATATGAGAGGCTAGGAGGTGTCAAATCATAGTAAAGGCGAGGTAATGACTTATAACATACTGCTGTGATTCCTGTCTTTATTGGATGTGGTCGACGCCGCTCCTCCTGCTGCTCCCGCAGGGACACCGGTGCTCGATCCATAAGAATGTTCGGGCATTTGGTAGGTGGCGAGATCTATTGATGTTGGATCTACGACGCTTGCGACAGCATCACCCTCAGGCAAGGTATGGGAGCTATACGTTGATGTTTCGCCCATAGTGGCTATGCTAGTCCTTTCGCCGGATATACCACTTGTGGATGATGTTTCGGTCGCTCGCTTTGCATCTGCAGCGGAAACTATATTAATATAGCCCTGTCCATAGATGACAACGCCGTTTCAAGATGATTCGTCATATCAAAATATAACTGTGACAGCCTTGAGCGTACCTGGAACGTAGCCGGAAGTAGTGTTCTGGGGAGAGGTGGTAGTATTTGCAGCGGGTTCATCTCTTTTAGGAAAATGTGAGCCCTGGCCTGTCATTCTTCCAGTTGGACCGCTGGTATCAAAGACTTGGGGGGTTTCTACCTCCCTGCTAGGTCTTGGAATGTGTTAGTCCGATGCCTGCTGCTGTTCAGATGAATACCTACAGCATAGTTTTGAGTTTATCCATCTTGCATGAGATTTCTGGTTCTTTCGCCATCTGCCGGTTAGTTTGGTAGAAGGCAGCCCCTTTTGATGAGAGGAATTTCGACGATGAATTTTAAAACCAAACAAACAAGAACCAGACCAGCAAGCACGGCGAAGACGAGCTTATACTGTAAAGCATCTTCGAGGCATCGTTTCAAGTTACGTCATAACAATGATGTGTGGAGGCACACAATATATTCGCAACTGTGCTCTAGGGCTTCAAGCCACCAGTAATGAAGGTGGAGTTTGCTGATTGGGCGACCGCAAAATCAGCCATGGAGGATGTATGGAGGGTACGCAGAAGGGTTTCCTGGCGTGATCGGCGATGAGGAGCGAAACTGTGATGGTCGAGAGGGTTCGCTAACGGGCTGGACAGGTGGTTGGACGTCAATGAAGTCATCGGCCGCGGTAAATGGACAGATGAGATCGTCAGACTTCGTTGCTTGCTGAGGTTTGAAAGGATTGACATCTGCATGTCATCATCCCATTTGATCCTTATCAGACGGCTAGATCGAGACGGTGGGGAACGCTTTGAAAACTTTACTTCCAAATCTGTACCGTGCGTCGTCACCTTGTGGTTGGGCATGACGGACGATGTTTCAATTTCAATCATAGGCTTGACGTCGGGGGACGAGCGCAATGGAGATTATGTAATACTCACGTGACTGACTGAAGCGGTCGAGCCTGCCATCGGGGAGTTTATTTGACAGCCAGCCATACTTCACCATTACCAGAGCAGTTTCACCCATCAGTTGCCTCACAAAGCGTCACGATAAAATATTCAGCCCAGTTGGACGATACCTTTAGCCGTGGAGTGATGGACCTCTTTATCTTATCTACCCGCAGGCCCTCAGCCAAGCGAGCAGACTGGTCAGAATGCCAACAGGCCCCTTATCAGAAGAAAAAGCCGGTATCTTTGCCTATCTCAAACGATAAACCTCAACCTATAAGTGTCGGCCGGTGTTGTGCGAGACGGGTGGCTGGAAAATAAGCGTGAGCACGCTCTGCAATCAAGTGATACGAGAGGTGAAGCTAGGCGACCAATGCAAGGAACGCGGACTCGCCACCCAACCAAAAGCGTCCAAGCCAGACAAGCCCAAAAACAAGCCAGTACAAGTCCCGGCGTTGAGTTTTTCTAGAAGGCGATACGGCTTCTTCGATCGACACGAGATTCGCATATGACAATTTTGTGAACACGACATCATCCAACCGCGAGATGTCCACAGCCGATCTTGCTTATTGCGATGTTTTGCCATCTCCCCCCGCCAATTTTTACAGCAGGTTGCATTGCATGGGCACACGTCCACCATGACCTAGGACTTGAACAGCGCTCCGAACAAAGGGTAGCTAGTGAGGTAGGATTGGAAAGGGAGCCCACCCGACTTGTTGGCGTTCCACCCCATAGGCGACATACATGCGGAATAGTCGGGATCCTTAACCTTGGCCGGCCAAACTCGCCTCCTCCGGGCCATACGTACTCAAAACTGCGATGAAAACGGAATGATAAGTCAAGGTGGATACTCCCGCCACATACAACTTGTGTTGCACCCAGAGAGCACATCTCATCCCATCTCTTTGTCTCCAACTCCCAGGCCCCACTGCTGTCTCGTCACTCCCCGGCCCATGGTTTCGATTGAGCCTGGTGTGTCACGGGCCACCGCCCCAATTCTCATCTCACCTGAGTAGATTAGTACATTCACCGTTCCTTTGAGATTTGTTCTTCTCAGTCTATCCTATCCATCATTTATTCCTCAACCTGAGACAAGACCTTTCATATTGACCACAGCAATCGAAAACCCCTCGATCAAGGGGCCTTATCGAAAGCTGGACGGCACCATCGATGTACATTTGTGGGTGGATCAAACTCACGTTGATAGCAAACATTACGAAGTCGAGGCGCTAGAACCATCATGGGCCTTCGAGTAAAACTACGACGGGCATTCACTTCCAAGAAAGCCAGTCCCGACGATTCAACACCTCGCAACGAGCAATACTACACCGACCGTACAGACATCGAGTACTACAAGCCTCACGAGATCCCCAAGTCCAAATACAAAGGCAGAGTCGATCCAGAGCATCAAGCCAACCTGGCAGCCTTCTCACTAGCCGATGCCTTTTCAACAGCCCGGAGACGGACGTCACTTGCCCTATCCGGCAGCTTTTCCCCAGGTGGCACCAAGGCCCAGAGCAGAGCAGCAAGTCGGGACCCAAGCCAAGCTCCAAGCAGAAGATCGTCATGTCAGGATCAGCCGGGATCGAGACGGAGGATGGAGAGCGCCGGGGAGTCAGATGGAAGTGATGACTCAACCAGCACCAGCAGGGAGAAGAGTGTAGCTGCCAGTACAGCGCCGGGCCCTGACACTGCGAGCAGTATGTCTTTCGATCCCAATCGTCTTGAACTTAGATTCCAGTCATTAACATCCTTAGCGTCCCTCTCTGATCAGCCAACTGCGGCCCCTTTCGCCCCTGCCGAACTCACCGCGAAACTCACCCAACATGACAGCGGCATTGATATGGGTAACGGTCTCTTGAAGCAAGTCACGGCTCCCGACACGCCCTTCACTGCCGAAGAGCTAGAGCAAGCAATGTCGCGAGCAACTTTGAAGCCAAGAGGCTTGGGTGCCGAGGGCAAGGGCATCGGTGTTGCTTCGTGATAATGCCCGAGCTGCCGGGGGATTCGGGTGAAAAATTGTTGTGAAATACACAAATGAGGCATGGAATGATGAAAAGAAAGCAACGTGGACATGGACATGACTGGAATGACCTGAACAACAAAAACATTCTTCTAGTGTAAGCGGACGTGTTGGGAGTTGAAGTCTGGCATTTTCCTCCTCGGTGGCATTAGGCTCCTCATGATATGGATAAATGGGTCCAGGATTGTCTCGTCGCTGTTGTGACGGGTATGAAACTTAGAAAATGGCATATGTTCTTTCAAATGGCCGCAGGGCCCAAGAGATGGCAAAAGGTTCAGGTTTTCTTTCCGACGCACCAGGAATATCTTCGGTCAAATCAATGGTATTCTAAAGACTGGGGGGGGGGGGGTTATGGAGGCGGTAGAGTTGTCGGATCGGTTCCAAGGGAATGAATCACTCTCCTATCAGACTCTTTTACTGGCATTGCTGAATGAGGGAATATAAGAGGTCATGAGGTGTGCCGTCTATGGTCGACGATCCCTCGTTTCTCGTTTATTCATGGCGGCACAAGGCTTCCTCTCGGGTTCCGGGTTTAATTCCTCTGGACTGTATGCTAGAGCTGATCTCGTCTTTTTGCATCACAGAAGACAAGGGTTTTGGTCCAGAAATGCAGGATGTATTTGACAAGTCGTGTCATCGCGTTCACGTGTTGTAATTTCCCAACCGCCCTCTTCGCCCGCTAGCTCCAAGGTGCATGGTGATTCTGCGATACGCCACTCCCTCATTTCAGTTCTCAGCTTTACTGGCTCTCACTCACGTCATGCTCGTCTTGTCGTATGGACAGTCCGGAATAGAAAGGGGGAAGCTTTGGATTATTGTTTTGGCGGATGGATTCGAGCTCAGTATTCCATAAGGGCTCGTGATCAAGTGATCCAGATAAGGGCGATCAGCCGGAACGTTTCCAGAAATCAAAAGCTGGGTGGCTCACATAGGTTTAGGCTTGGGGAGAAAGTGATGATGTGCCGAGTCGCTTACCTCCTTTCGTGGAGACAGGATCCGCAAAGTGGACGAGAGAATAGTGTTTCCTCTTTGACCGATCAGGCGCAAGACCCTCGACATTCTGAGGCACCCGTTGCGGTAACAGCAATAATCTTTGCGGATCTCGGAAAATCGATGGGATGTATCCCTTTCAATCATCGGTATGCGTAACGGCCATATCCAGAACCTCGAGTCTTCCTCTGCCTTTGGTTTCGGCAGAACAGAATTCGCCCAGGGCCTTGAAAGCACCTGGTTCAACAAAGCCAATGACTTCCCACTCTTCACCCAGAACCTCCTGGCTCTCAACCTGTTCGACGAACGACAGGATTCTGTCCTTGATGGTTCCTTTACCATGCTCCCCATCGGTGCTGTCATCCGCGCTCGCCATCTTGGATTTTGGTATTTGCTTCGCAATGCTGGTGGGACAAGTAATTCGTAACCTCATCCTTGCTCGCATGACTGGAATCGGCTGCCAGGCTATCAATGCCCGAATTGCCTCCAGGGCCTGTTGTTTGACTGACTTGGTCGTCACAACGCCAGTCCACATCGGCATGTCGCTCTTCTTAGCCTTTCCGTTGCCCGTTGATTCGTTGTCGTCATCAGTCATCGGTGTCGCTTGGCCGCTGGTGTCGCTGGAACCTTTTGGTCCTCCTGAGCTTCTCTTAACTCCCTCTTCGAGATTTAGTTTGCCTAGTTTATGTCCCAGAGAGTCCTGCACTGGAGCATGCCCGCCCTGTTTTGAGAGAACGTCGAGTCCCTTCTTGATCATGCCGGTAGTATACACCCGTTTTGTTTGCGGATCGACAAGTCTCTGTACCACCTCTTCCACGATCTCTTTCTCCATTCTCTCCAATAATTCTTTTCTCTCGCTGGCATTCACTTGAATCTCGCCTTTCTTCAGGATTTCTTCTATAATGGCATCTTTCCAGGACTTTTCATCGTCACCTTCGTCGGTGGCAGCAGCCTTGCCTCTGCCCTTCTTTCCTCCTTTTCCGCCCGACTTTCCGTGCGAGGATTCTTGAGGCTGCGAAGAAATCGGCCAGGCCTTGATCAATTCCGCGTTCGGAGCGGTCTCGCCTTTAGAGGCATTGAGGAAGATGGTTGGGACTTGTAGAACATTGTCGAGGTCGGTTTCTGTGCCTGATCGATATTCTAGCAATTTGTTCTTGTAACAGGCGAGTTCAAACCGCTTCTTGCCCTTCTTGTATCTCACAAGCGACACGTTGGTCAATTTGATCTGATTCGCGGGCTGCTGTATCGTCGGCATGTTGACGGTCGAAAGGAAATCGTCAGCAGTATGCTCAACAGCAAAATGTTTTTCCTGACGGTTATTGTAAAATTCTCTTGCCGGTGATGGGTAGCCTTTGTGCGCCTCTCCGTTAGTCAATACGGGGGTCGCCTAAGCCAGTGAAGGAAACTCGGCATTTGAGGAGGGAAACGCGGAGAAAATTTGAAAGACATCCGCCGCGTCTGTGGAATTCATGGCTCACGCTTCTCAAACCTTTCCCACTAGATCTGTGTGACTATGTTGGCGTCGAAAAGCAATGCAAGAATAACAATAAGCCAGCAACTAGGATACATATGTCCAGAATGTCGCATCCGCCTCCGAAGACGACTTGCTGCACAGCGTCCCTCTATCCTTGCCGCCTCTAGACAGTCTCCTGATTTTACCGGCGATCAACACAAACAATCTGCCCAAAGACGATATTTCAGCACAAACGGCGAACTTCGGTCGTTGGAACAGGTGACTCACCACACTGACCTGCCGCTTCCCTCAGGCACGTCGAGTGCACCGAAGCCGAATGCGAAAGGGATAGGGCTCGGGAACTCCATTATCCGCGATCATTTAAGAGCATGGAGCATTCAGAACGAGAAGGACAAGCTAAAGAGAGCCGAAGCTGGCTTCCAAGGCCCAGGAAGACTGACCGCACTTCCCGATTCACTCTTCATCGAAGAAACAAGATTTGACGATGACCATCGAGATCTGGACCCAGAGCTCTCACAATATGAAGATGAGCTCGAGGGCGCAGCGATATACAATTTCAATGTCGGTGATTTGTTATATTTGGAGCCGAGGAACGTCAGGTTTCGTGCACAACTGGCCGTTTTTTTGGGTATCAGCGGCTCTCAGGCTCAATTTTTCCTTGCCGATGGCAGATGGCTGGTCGAGAAACCGTCAAACCTGACCAGCCCGATCTTACCGCAATTCGCCTCCGCCGAAGAGGTTCAACCGATCCAGAAGCACCTCCCGATAAAGCCTGTGGAGAGGAAGGTAGAAAATCTAGACATTAAGGCCAGTGAACCTTTTGCCGACGATGTCCCGTATGTGGATGCGGCCCCTCTAGTGCAACGCCTTGCAGATTTTACGGAGGAGATGTTGTCTTTCCGCCGAGAACACATTCAACTTCTTGATTCTCTGTATGAGCGGATTGCCGATGATGAGCACTACACTAGCCTCTCGTTTGACGGGCTCCTCGCCAAGTTGTTGGGTGCAGGAGAGTCAAAGGAAATCTCCCAGGCAGCCCGGATGATGGTATATCTTTCGGTGAAAAAAGAACCGGCCTTCATCCAACCAGTCGGCGCCAGGATTATAGATTCGGGCAAATTCATCATTACTCCCAAACGACTTGCCGCGACGTTTACACAAGTTTGCGGTTGGGCTCGACAATATCAAGAATCCGCAGCTCAGGCAGCCCAGGGGAAGGACGTTACCAAGATCCTGGAACGCAACCCGCTTCTCGCGTTCATTGACAAGGCAAGGCGTCTCATCCTCAAAAGCCGCGCTCTCCGCTCTCCAACAACCACAGGCAGTCTTGGGCCGAGCTCCGTCCAGTCCATCGTGGATTCCAAGGTCGCCACCATGCCCACGGGAGAAACCTTCTCTGAGCACGACAAAATGTTTCTGGAATTTCTCTGGGACACTTATATCCGTCAACCAGACTCCAAGATTCGTACTCGCCATCATTCCATCGGCTCGCTGATTCTCCGAGCTATTGGCGCGTACCCCAAGCTTCGTCTTGAACGAAAAATTGGCAGCCTTTTATTGCAGGAACTCGGAGTGCTCTCTCCATGGGCAGAAACCATTGATCAGAACGTGACCCTTCAAATACCCGGGCGGAGGGGATGCCACGAATTGGATGCGCTCTGTCGCGAATCCGACAAACTGTGCGAAGAAATCGGGTTGAATGAAGCACCCAATGACAGGCTGCTCCACGATTCCATGGCTTCATTACGACAAGACTTTGGTGAAATCCCCGCATTTTGCGTGGACAAAACTTCAACCGCCGTCAGGGATGATGCATACTCTCTTGAACCTAACGACGACGTCCCAGGCACCTACTGGATACACGTTCACATTTCGCATCCCTCAGCTTTTTTTGATCCGGAGCATGCCTTCTCCAAGAGAGCCCGTGCTCTTTGTCAAAGCTTATATCATGTCAACTTTACTCACCCGATGTTTCCTTGGGGACTTGCTGAAGCCTTGAGCATCAAGGATAATGGCCCGGCGCTCACTATTAGTACCTTACTTACGGAGGATGGCGATGTTAAAGACATCAAAATTTGGCCCACCAGGCTCCAGAACGTTGTCGTCCTGGAGCCAGAAGGGGTGGATGTGACTCTCGGAGCACCCTTGGAGGAGAAAGCTTACTTGATCGTGGGCAATGACGAAGGGCACATCGTGCCCTCTGGTATCGAGGTATCGGCAGAGGCCATAGAGAAGGCCCAGAGACATCGCCCCGTCCTTGAAAAACTCTACAGTTTGTTGCTCGCTCGGAATGAAGCCCGTCGTCGGGACGTTCCTGAATATGCCAATTGGTGGATCGGCCAACCAAGCTGTCAAAGCCTGGTTTCCTACGTTGAAGATTACGACCCCGACCGTCTCTTTCAGAGCTACCACTACTACGGCGACCCGGCCATCAAGTGCTTTGCCGACCGCTTTCCGAAGCACACTCGACTAGCAGAAAGCACCGACGAATATTCTCTGACTAACATGGCCATGAACCTCGCCGGCGAATCTGCGGCGAAATGGTTGGGAGATCGGAACATCCCGGCCATCTTCTCAGGGGCTCTCACGCATCCAGGTTTCCCAATCTCCAAGCTCAACAGTATGGGTCGTTATGACCCGAAATTTCTTCCCCTTTCGACCTTCTCGTCGTCCCCTGTTCCCAATGTGTTTCTCTGTGCCACCGCGTACTCACGTATCAGCAGCCCACTCCGGCGATTTTCCGATCTCCTATCACACTGGCAAGTGGACGCGTATTTGCGAGCGGAAGCCGCTGGATTAGTCACGCAAAAAGCTGATGCCAGCACCATTGAGCTCCCTTTCACGAAAGAAATGGTGGACGAATATATCTCAGTCGACACCGCAAGGCTACGGGAGACACCACGTGTGATATCCAAGGTCCCCCCCAAAGATTGGTCTATGCGAGCGCTCTTCCGCGCCTTTCACTTCAAAGAAGCAGAATTACCGGAAAAGTGGGATCTGAGAGTGTCGACTACCTCGATGAAAATGACTACCCCGGACGACAGTAGGCTGCGGGGGTTTCTCTTGCCTTTCGGTTTCTTCGCGAAAGTGTTGACCTCGAAGGAGGGATGGGAGACAGACTCATGGCTTGGTGCTTATCTACCGGTAAAGATTGAACTTGTCGACCTGGACACGATGTGTGTCTCATGTTGTGCCATCGGACCGCCCCGCAACACGTTCAACTTCACGGATCCTATCAGGATCGCCCCGAGACCTGTAAAACCATCACAAAAGAACTGAAGACGTTACGCCGGGAACGATGGACAGGATAGCCCCCCGGGGGGGGGGGAAGGGAACCCGGGCGGGAAGGAAAAAAGGAGTTGGGGTCTCAAGCTTGTCCCTTAAGACTTCGCCTAACCAACATTCGCGACAATATTCCCAGATAGCGTGCATTAATCTGACATCATTCAGAATGCTGACGAACTTCCCGAGGGATCGTTTTCTTAGGAAAATACTTCGATGTCCGAGATCTAAATATCTAGCTATGTTATCTGGCCATCCCGAAATTGCGTTAAAACAGCGGATTTCAGATTTCGGTATGCGGGCCCGCGGAGGAATCTTTTCTCTAAAGGAGGCAATGGCGTAAAGGGGCCCCAAAAGTCTTACCTACCAGCCGACGACGGTTTGTTGGATCTCTTGAGCTCTGAGTTCCTCTCCATGACCAGGTGTGACCCGGGGAACTGGGCATGCCAACGCCGTTCTAGTACCCCCAGGAAGGGGGGGGGGGAGGGGGTTGAGCCTCCGGTGACCAAAATTGGTGAGCCTGCTTGAAGACACGGATTTTTGCCGCCGCTCCTTGCGCGCACTTGACGTTTTTGACATTTCTGCGACGTATTTTTTTCAGCTGCGTGGGTGACGCGGGAGTGCTTCTGCAAAAGGAAAAGGATTTCTGCAGGAGGCGAGAGGCGAGAGGCGAGAGGCGAGAGGCGAGAGGCGAGAAGCGAGAGGATCCATAAAACCAAGCTTCGCCGTCTCCTGAATCAGAAAGATCGTCGCAGACGGAAACAGGTTCTGTATCGTGTTAGAACAGTGGACTCAGTCCTGGGTGGACAAGATCCAAAATTGCAACTCAGTGCGAGTCTACGACCACGCATAGTTTGGTATCACCAGTACACACTACTCTACCACTAGCAGCAGTCATGGAGCACACTGGTTGGCGACAACAATGCGCAGGATGTCGAAACAAGGGAGCGTCGTTTTGTGAAGCTCCCTTGGCTACTTTTCATGACCAGAGATATGAAAACGACCAGGGTGTCCCATTCGCAGGGCGAATAAGGCAGGGCCACATGGAGTTGCTCACTGATCATGACTCACCGCGCAATATCATTCCTGTCGCTTGAAGCCTCCAGTCGAGACTGAGGACAGAGCTGGATATCCCCCAAGGCTCAAAGGAGTGTCCCCTTGTCTTTTCTGACCCAAACGCCGATAGCTAGCCTTGTCCTCTATCAAACATTGCGACATGTGCGAGGTGGCAAGCGTGAGTTTCTCGGGCTTTACGTACATTTCTACCAAGCTCCTGGGACGGGCGGGTTTTGGGGGTCGCCTCAAAACAGGTGGCGCGTTAGGGATTTGCCGGCGTTCTAGGAGTGAGGCGAACGGTGAGTGGACGGCGAGCCGTGCTTGCGAAAAGGATGCCATCACCGGACTTATTCAAGAGGCAGAGCCCCGAAGCCACCTCCCCAGGGAGTCTGAAGCGAGGGGAGACAGCTCTTTACAGTAACTAGCCCGGAAGTCAGGGCGAGGCGGCCAAAAGCGGTCTACGGGCTGCTCCCTTGAACCCAGGGCACTCCCCGGTCCCCTTTCTGTCACAGATTCCCAGACCTTGTGGCATGCCGGGTTAAGGGATTTAACAACTCAGCTGGCTTCTCGAGGCTCCAGAGGAACTAGACAGGCCAGGAACGTGCCTTTCTCCGCCCTCCTGAAGCAGACGTGATGTTCAACCTTCAAGTTCCAAGATCGAATCCACCAAGGCAGACCAGGATCCTCAGGATCGCAATGGCCCAAACCTGCGAATGCAAGCCAGAACACCGGCGTGGCTGTCAGTGAACGCGGGGCTCTCTGTCCGGGAGTCAGATGCAATAATTCACATGTATCGGCCAGTGTGAAAATTTTGAGGGGAGCTGAACAAGAGTGACAAGCCGCATGGGTGGGCCAATCAGGCAGTCTGCCGGAGTGATTCAGAGTGATGATGGCACTAGCCGATTCAGAGTCCCAACCCACAGCTCTGGCTCCGGCTCAAGAGCACAACAAGATCTGGGTTTTTCCCAGATCTCTCGTCTATCGCCCCTTGTCGCTAAACATTCCCCGACCTGAGTGCCAACAACCTCTCAGCACACGGCGAATCCCACCGCTACGACGAAGCCTTAGGCCGTAGCAGCCCATCGCCAGCATCCCATGGAAGGGTCGCAACCGACACCACTCAGATCTCGGTCGCCCAGGATCAACCGCAACCTAGAGAAGGGAGATTTTCCTGCCCTTGATGCATCATGGAAGATTTGCATTGACCCGACTCATGGCCCGGGGAAAAGGGCAGACGTGAACTCGTGGACGAAATGCCACGGCTCCTGAGCCACAACTTGGTCAAATTAACTGAATTGAATCACACCTCTAATCCCAGCTGGCCTGGTCCATGAGGCCCAAAGACAACCCTGCTCGCTTGCTGGTCCTAGTCAACCGTCAACCATCGACTAACGAGTCCCAAAAAGCACAGACGTCTTTCGAAGCTTCTCGACCAATAAGCCCGTCGCTGGCTAAGGCTGCCTTTTCCTGCTTTTGTGGTCGATTCCCATCCCGCGAGTCCCCGATGCCGTGGAGTCTTGTTTAACCTGAATTGACTTGATGAACTCGATTGCGTGGCGGATGGCTGCAGCAGTGTGGGGGGGCAATATCTACCAGTCTGCTGTGACTTGACCCCCTCCATCGCTTAACACGAGTTTAGTGTCGAAACCCTCTTTCGACTCCCTCGACTATCCAGTTTGCCTTCGTGGTATCATGGGCGACTGCTCCTGATTGGCACTCCCCGCTAAGCACCTAGGAGGGTACATCCTGGTCGCCAATGCCACACTAAACCAAATCATGCCATCAAACATGGACAATGTTTCCTACCAGTTGGGCATTTTGGGAAGTCGGAAAAATCGAAATAGCACTGTTCTCTTGCAGCTGGATCTGATCCCAATTCTCATGCAACGTATATCCTTACCCTCTTCGACCTTTCCTGACCCAGGCATACGTTTATTGGAATCGCGACGCCTCGCCTACTTTTATTGTCTGCGTCTTCGCCTCGAGCCTCATTATCAAACCCTCCGCCTCCAAAATCGGACAGGTACAGTCGCACCTGTGCCCAAGCTCTCACATTTCCTTTTTTCCCCCAACAACGGCGGATTGAAGTGTATTGCTGTCTGCCAACTTCTTGATATACTTCCCTGGATTTTGCCCTGAATTATACGGAGATTGTGCTGTGTGCCATTTGTTTGCTATTCCCGTTTGCCTTGGATTTAAAAGCAGTCGCGTTGCACCGTGGCCGTATCGGAGACCCGGTGGCAGGAGATGGTTGCACGAACTATGAGGTTGACAGTTGACTGTGAAAATGTCAACACCACCTCCCCGGTCGCCCCGAATCGACTATGCCGCCAAAGTTCCGAAGAGACGAGCTAATTCCTGCGTACCATGTCGTGAAAGCAAGTCACGGGTATGAGCTCGCATCGCCCTTGAAAACACACCGGCAACGACTCCTGCTGATGAGAATCATAGTGCTCTGGAGGTATTCCCTGTTCGACCTGTCAAAGGAAGCGCCAGAAACCTCGATGCTTCTATCGCACCATAATAACGAGAACGGGTGAAGACGGCGAGGTCAGCAATGTATGGCTCCGATCAATCAACGGTGCATGACTAACTATCATGACAGCTTTTTGGACGTAGTTACTCGGAGCAACTCCAAAAGGAGGGGTTTTCATCGACCGCTCTGCAGGATCTCGCAAAGAGGCTCGACCAAGCCGATGATGAAGGTCACTCTTCCTGTCCGAATGATGCCTTCTACGGGTGCTTTTCCCTCTCACGCATTGTAGACGAGGTACCATCTCACATGCCACCACTTGCGATTGCGCTGACCCATTGCGCAGTTCAAGCTACTTTTGCCCTTTGAAGGATCGATTCAGGATCTTGTTGCGTCAATCCAAACCGTACCTGTCTTCAGGACTGGATTCGATGATGAAGAAACTCCAATGTCGAAAGGTTGGGGAAACCTGGGCCAATTGCTTCGCGGAATCGGCCTACGCACGTTCGTGGTTACGGATGCCACTAGTGAACTGACACCATCTCTGCGTCGCCTCTATCTGAAATACCTGTCGATACGGCGGCTCCTCGATTCGGGAAAGGTGGCGCGGGCCTGGGCCAACTTTCCCAGTATCGTCCGCGATGCTCAACTGATGGGCTGTAAGCTTGTCCACGTCTGCAAGAACGACCTCTTGCTAATGAGTCTAGTGGACCGAGACAAAGGCTTGAGGGACTCTGCTGCGGATGGGGATGACACAGAGCCTCGCCGGCGCATCTGGTGGCTTCTTATGGATCTCGATGCTCAGCTCAGTTTCCTTCTCGGTCGACAACCTCTCATATCCCCTGCCTCAACCGTCCCGAAGCCGGCCGTTGATGCGTCGCGGCGCGAGGTGAAAGAATTGCACCACAATATCATGGATTTCTCGCAATATTTGGTAGAAGCCCTGGGCGAGATGACTTCTGATCGGTCTGAAATAGGAACCGAAGGGGAAAGGCCTCCGCTAGAGACAATCCCAGGCCAGATAAATTCCGATCAGCCTGCGAAAAGGTCTACACTCGAGACATACCTGTCGCGGCTCCAGCGACTGCAGTCGAAGCTCCCCCACCTTCCACGAAACGGAATGGCCGAAATATCACTATGGATAGACATAGCCGAACACCAACTCGAGGTCCAGCTCTTCTCGATGGTCCTCAATTGCCAATTATCTCGATGGACACCGCCAGAACCAGCTCAACCCATTATTGAGAGGTACACCCCTTCCGCTCCAGAATTGGGAACTCCTGGTAATTTGCCCAAGCCGTCCTGCAAAAATTATCTCAATGAGACACTTCAGTCAGGCCGAAGTATTATAGACACCTTTGACTATATCCATTCCCTCGACCCTTCTAAGTCTACCTCTTCCTGGCCGCGCTGCTTCGGCGTATTCTGCGCCGCCGTGATCTTGGGCATGGGTCGACTGGGTCGCAAGGTCGATTTGGAAACAGACTCCACACGCATTGAGCGAATGCTCCAAATTTTCCAAAAACTTTCCAAGAGATCACCAGGGTCCCGAATGCCTCAAATGGCGGTCAAGATACTCGGTGACATTCTCGAGGGAATCAAGGTCCTTGATGGTCTTCCGGGGTCCAGAACGGACTTCTGCATAACTTCAGCTGTTGGCGAGACCTCTTCAGTGACTCGGCCAAGACCGAAGGACAAGGTCGAAACGACAGACCCTGGTCCTCGAGTCCTCCTCAAACGTCCGAAGACATCGACATATGAGGAAGACATCGGAGCGCCAAAGCGCCAGAGATATAGCGAAATTCAGTCAGGCTACGACACTTCCTTGCCCGAGAATGCTTCACCGTGGCAGACGAGTCACGAGCAGCAATACACCCAGCACATATCTGCGTTTCGTGAGATGCCCCCGGCTCCATTCCACGAGTCATCTAGCCAAGACAGCTTTGCGCCGCCGCCGCCGTCGCAGCAACAGCTGGCGTTTCCTCCCGGTGCGTCAACGTCGTTCAATGCAAGCGAGCAACTGGAATACACCAATGTAGGCTTCCCCTCGTCTCATCCGGATAACTCCTCGGAGATTTTCTCGGTTCCCTGGTGGGTACATCCACCAATGATGTTTCATCCGCCTATGTACCATGATGGATGGCAAGGCCAGGACCTGACTTTTACCATGATGAATGCCGATGCCGCTCAACATACGTTCTACTCTGAGACCTCAACCGTACCGGTAAGGGAACCACATCCACTCGATCCCAACATACATGATGGTCAACATATTGGCCTGAGTGACATCGGCCCTCCTCCATCTCGGGGTGAGCCTGTACCTCTGAGCGATCCCAAAGCTGTTCAAGCAGCGGGCAGCATGCAAGTAGGCGTGGAACGTCCTCGCGAACGGCAAGATGGCCACTTCTACGATGATACTGGGGAATGTTATTCAAGCCAGGATCATCCGGCCAGTTCTCCCTCTCTTGGAGGGGATTTCTCGCATAAAGAGGGCATTTTCGGCCGCCCCGCGGCCGCTACTCGTCGTCGAAGCGCCGTTGATGAATATCAGCGAAAGGGCAGTGGATGGCCGATGGACACGCCACCAATTTTTACTAACAAGATGGGCAAGGGCAAACACAAGGACGGAATCTATACACCTCAGACGCCTCCACATGGAAGCTTACTCTCTCCTGTCAGCGAAGACGAGTCTAAATCACGCCGCCATTCGTCGACGCCTAGGCAGATTGCGAGGCCAGCTCTACCGGCATCGCTAGAGACGCGTTCTGATGTGCCCACGCAGGAACAGCAGCACATGTCTCTACGTAGCATAGACGAGGAGAACTACACCCCTCTCCGAAAACACTCAGTGGTACATACTCCTGAGGTCGGGATGGCGGATACCACGCCGCGAGGAGAGGCGAGGGTGGAGCATGCAAGAGACCACGCTGGACAGCACGGTTGGCGAGACCAACCCCAATCTCAAAGTGCCTTTGACACGACTGGACCAGTGCCAATGCCTTACGATATGGAGATGACAACTCAGGGGATGGGATATGATCAGGACTTTCATCGGCATCTTCCCTCCACGAAGGTCGTCACAACAGGACCGTTTACTGGAGAAGGGCATCATTGGTGGTCCAGATGAGCAGAACCAACGGTCATTACCGAGGAAAGCGTTCTCTTAGCTCTCCAAAGACGTTGTACAGTATATATGAAAATTACCGACTTGGCGGCATCACGCATGACTTTTGGTGTCACGACGCGATGCGAATGGGCATGACTAAGGAAGTCATGTCTGATGAGCCCCACACAGTGAACAAATTAACCATCCATTCCATATGTGATCCACTATTTCATCTACTCGACGAACGACAGTTTGCAGTCTTGAACCTGTAGCCTTGCGCGAGATCACGTGAAACTGACCTAATCTGGCAGGTCTTTGCGAGATGTCCGCAATTCGTATAGCAACACACTTCAAGCGGCCGCGCTATCGCTAAACTACTCTTCTACCATTCGTGACTGTGATAATTAGCTCTCCTCGACCCGTTTCTGAACGATTTGAAATGATGTAAACCGTCAAAATGTATCCGCCATTTGATTACTTCGAGCACCGCCGGGCCTGGTAAGTGTTCAGCTATCAAGTCTTCATCCCGATGCTGTCCTCTGTCCTCATGCTGATACTCTCTTCCTCAGCGTGATCAAGCAGCGCCAGCGCGATGCCCGGTTTGAATCTCTCCCAGACCCCTACAAAGGCCCATTGACCTCCCAACAACGATCTATCCTCAATGCCCCCATTGCCTCGCTAGTCAACGACGTACAAAACTCGATCCTGTCACCCATTGACGTTCTCCGTACCTACGGAAAGACCGCTGCTATCGCTCAACAACGGACCAACTGTGTCACTGAGCTTCTCCTCCCGGAAGCGGAGTCCTGGGCTAAAAACGATGTGAATCTCAGGGGTCCCCTGGCGGGCATACCAGTGTCACTGAAGGACAGCATTGCGGTGGGAGGCTTTGATGTGTCCGTAGGATATTCAAGAAACGTCTTCAAGCCTTATCAGGAGGATGGAATCATGGTCAAACTTCTCAAGAGAGCCGGTGCGATCCCTCACGTCAAAACCGCACTTCCGATTACACTGCTATCCTTCGAGTCGGCCAATGACCTGTGGGGTGTCGCCAAAAATCCTCATAACCCCAAGTACTCCCCCGGTGGGAGCACGGGCGGTGAGGGCGCTCTACTAGCTTTGAATGGCTCCCGGATTGGGATAGGATCAGATGTTGCGGGATCAGTGCGTGCGCCAGCCGCTTGGTCAGGAATTCATTCCCTTCGGTGCAGCACCGGCCGATGGCCCAAGATGGGCATGAACACCTCAATGCCCGGACAAGAGGGTGTTCCCTCGGTTTTCTCTCCGATGGCTCGAACGCTGGACGATTTGACTTATTTCACCAAAGCCTTCATCCAGATGAAGCCTTGGGAGGTGGATTACACGGTGCACCCTATCCCCTGGCGGCAAGAGCTGTATGACGCCACTGCTGAGTCGAAGCGTGTGCGAGTTGGCTTGATGACCACCGACGGTGTCTGTACACCTGCCCCAGCTATTGCACGTGGTCTAGAACTCACAGCAGAAGCACTACGATCTGCTGGCCACGAGGTGATTGAGATTCCCATTTCATCATTTCCGGCCTCAGCCACTCCCGCACAAGGGTTGCAGATTGCATCGGTGTTACTGTGTGCCGATGGCGGCAAGACATATCACTCTTTCTTCCGCACCCTCGAGAGAAATGACCCCGGCGCCGCTCAGATCAATTTCTACATGTCCCTCCCCCGCCCCATCAAATATCTCTGGTATCTTTGGACGCGCTACGTCAAGCGAGATCGACTCTGGGCTTCTATCCTGCGGTATTTCCACCCGCTATCCGCCGCGGACCAGTGGAAATGGGTTGCGAAGCGTGAAGCCTTCCGTGGGACCTGGTTTGACTGGTGGGACAAGCCTGCGCAGAATTTCGACTTCATTCTCTGCCCTGGAAACGCCACACCGGCACTCCCACACCGCGCAATGCACGACGCTGTCTCTAGCTGCGGATACACTTTCCTCTGGAACCTCTTGGACTACACGGCGGGCATCGTCCCAGTGGCTAAAGTCGACGCGGAGAAGGATAAGCTGTCAAAGAATTTCAAGCCGGCCAACGGCATCGAGAAGGGCGCCTATAAGCATTACGACAGCGACAAGATGGCGGGCTTGCCTTGTGCTGTGCAGGTCGTGGGACGCAGGCTCACGGAGGAAAAAGTCCTCGCATACATGAAGATCGTGACCGATTCTCTTGCCGCTGCGGGCACCGTCTACGAGCACCTGAACATCGAGGCCCTTCCGGAGATTCATGACATTGAGGCACAGTCGAGTAAAGTCCCTGTTGATCCGAAGAAGATTTGGTAGTAGTGGGATGGTCTGAGCCCCTGAGCTGAACATGTCAGTCGTCTGGCCGCCCATGATGATCATCCAAGCATCTGGATGGAAGGGAAATCCTGAAGGAGGTTGAGGATGAGGTAGGGGGGGGGTTGCTCTTCCGTATTTGCCGGGTGATATGGCATTGGGTGGGGATTGCATAGTATATAGTTGAGTCTTTGGTTTATTCTATATCTACATCGTTATCAATATCACTATCTGTATTGAAGCCTAAGGCGACGAGGCAGGCAATTACGGGATCTCATATTCGTGTCCATAATCATGCCATGTATTTGATTGATTGACAAAGTATTAACTGGAGAAGTTACCGGGGGACATGTATTGGACTGGCTGGCGGAACCGATCCTTTCTTCATCCCCAGACCAAACCACATCAAAAGACATTCCATCGAATAAGTAAGATCGTCTCGAAGAGAAATTAGGCCACGCGACAAAATTCGTGACAAAGGTGACGAGGCCGACGTAATGATGCATATCCGCATGCTGGCGTTCAAAACATTTCTCAATATCTTCAACGTCAATATCAATACCAAATCCGACAACCATGATTGATCCCCACTCAGGAAATTTCGGAACGTCCCTTTGAAAGCAGTTCAATCCTGGACGCCGTGCTATATGTATGTCCCACTTTGAACAAAAGTTCGGAGCTGATTCCCTTTATCTCCCGGTTTCTCACGTTTCATAATAAAGCCGTTCATGAATCTCTTTTCCTACTTCCCTCCCAACTAAGCCGATCATTCGATTATCCGACCCCTTCGGCAGTTGAAAAGCAAAATTTCGTAATATTCGTAAAGGACAGTGCTCACCACATTCGTCACATTCTACCAACCTGGTCTTCCATGGACCTCCGCCGTGCTGCCTTCAAACTCGGGCGAATCAGGACTGTAGTGAATATTATCACTAGCTCGGTGCTGCTGTACAAATCCCATATTTGAGGGTCGATCATTGCGGAGATCTGCTCGATGTGACCCTAAAGCCGATGCGGAATCCCGGAGATGATTTGTATACGAAGAGTGAACAAGAACATTCTCATCTCCATCTCGCAGTACACTTGATGTCGTCGAGTCTGCGCCAGTGGAATATCTCTTATTTCGAGGCGTGGACGCTTGAGTATTCGAGAAAGGGATACGGTTCGCGCTTAGGTTCTGCGAGTGGCCTTTGTTGGAAGTGGGTTTTGACTGTCCTATGTCCGATGATCTTAATCCGGCACCAGCTCTATTTCCCGAATCGCCTCCAGATTGTCTTCGGGAACTTTTTCGCGGTATGGCAGGAACTGCCGGGACCTCTGGGACCTCTCCTGTCGGAGGTTTTGCGCGAGCCTTTCGAGATGCTTCAGACCCGATTCGACTTGGCAGTTCAATAGCCCCCACGGAGTCTATCAGTGGTAAGGAAGGCGGTCTTGCCGGAATGTTGCTGACCGGTTGTTCCTCATCGTCGGATTCCATGACAGACACCTCATCGGAGATGCTCCGTCGTTGTGGAGAAGCCAGCCGAGCACTGTTTTGCACGCTGCTCCGTTCTTGTGTCGTCTCCTCAGCGTCATCATGGTATGGCTCGGGACATCGACTCTCTGGGACAGGTGTTGGCGGAAATAGACCGGGCGGTGGTGCCCGAGCACTTCGGACAACTTCGAAACCCTTGTTTTTCTCCTTCGTTTTGCCACCAAGGAGGCCCTTAAACCAGCCCCTTGCCGTGGAAACCGGCCCAGTGGGATCGGCCGGACCAGTCTTGAGTTTCCTGGTTCCGCTGGACAATGCGGCGCCACGAACGCCATAATAGAAGTCGACTTCTCTTACGGCGTAATCGATCTTCGCTCTGGCACCATCATTGGCAGGATCTTCGAACTCATCATTCTCCACCCGCAGAGGAGTGGACGTTCCTTCACCTGCATCATCGTCTACAGCTCCCTCGGTGGACACCACGGCCTTTGAGCCATTATTAGCGACTGACATGGCCGGGCGCCGGTCAGTGGAAGAAAGTGGCTCCATGGTATTTCGGCGTGGTGGACGATAGTACGGATCCTTCGATTCGACCTGCCGTGGAAGGCCAACAATTCCTCCTAATGAGCCAGTGCCGCTCAATCGGTCGGTAAGGCGCCGGGATCCTCGGGTAGATGATCCATCCGGAGTAGTCACACCCAACACCCGGCCATCAAGGTTTCGACTGATTCTGCTCGAATTTCTCCCGCTGTCCAGCAAGACAGCTGATGTGGCTGACACGCTGCGAGACCTCGTCTTGGCCATTTGCAGTTGCTTCTGCTCATTTTCCGTCGCCGCAAGCATCGCCACGTTCGAAGACATGCTGTGACGGGGGTGGTGATCGCGTCGAGGCATTCTTCGCGATAATTGTCGCATCCCAAACACTTTGTTCAAGCCACCTCTCGTTGGACCGGATGTGTTCTGATCCCGTCCGCCGGCACCCGCCAGTCGGGCGATCACTTCGATCAATGTTTGTACCGCATTGAGGAAAAATCCGAAAACCAGGGTACAGGCATGGACGACGAGGATCGCGTATCCAATCCAACCTCTCGATGAATCTTGAACGCCCAGCGACGGTACAAAGGCTATTGACAGGAGAATGGTGATCAGTCGAATGACGGAGAAACATGTATGGTAGATGTTCATCGAAGTGGCGGATGGAAACGGTCGGAAGGCGATGATTGTGAGGATGAGGACGATTTCGCAAATGGCGAGCAGAACCACTTGTGCCACTCCCGAGGATTGAACGGCTCCAATGGCAATGCCACGTAGAAAATTGACAAGAAGCGGGATGAGTGCAAAGGTGGCGACATCGTCGCAGTAGGTGTTGTAAAGAGGTCCATACGCAAGGACCGTGAGGAGGTCGTCGAAAAGGAACGAACGTGGTCGTGTCCGAGCGAACAAAAGTATGAGTCGAACCGAGAACGCAACCACGGCGACCAAGCATACCGCTGCCAGTGCCACGGAGTAAGCCGGACCGCGGCCGGCAATCAAGAGCTGGTAAAACGACAGCGAGGCTAAGGGTAATAAGAAGAAGTTCAGGACAATCCGCACCATGTTTCCGAATGTAAAGGGACCGTTCTTGGAGCGCAGATCCTCCGCTGGCTCATTGGCGATCTGTCGGTGTACCCATCGCGCGGCGAATCCCACTTGAGTCAAAATTGATGCGGCCGCGACAATGACCACCAGCCAGACGATCATGTCGGCCCACATGTCTTTGTCAGATGTCATGCCCACCAGTTGACTCATTCGGTCAAGTCCATATTTGGTATTGCGTCGAATCTCGTAGACCCCGTCGACCAAGCTCTGGGTGCCATTTCCTCCGGTTACCAAGCTTTCATTGAACATGAGAGACGACCAACCAACGCGGCTCACAGCCGGTTGGTAGAAGCCCGGATAATTGAGGGTCAGACTGCCGGTGAGGACAACAAATTGGATATATTGCAAGCAGTCTCCGAAACCCGGGGTGACCAAACGGAGGAGATCCTCATCACGACCAAAATTGCTGCTCCAGTTGAAAATGTCGGTCGACCCCCAGGGACTGAATATAGCAGCCGCAATAGTGGCAATACCAACGACGATGAGGACAGCGAGAGGCAAATATCTCAAGATTCCTTGTAGGTAGCCCCCTAGATCGGGTGTAATGGTCGCCGTGACACAGCTGTAATATTGGCCGTTGGCGTCACCAGATTGAACCCGAACGGTTGCTTGAAGCGCTGCAAACGCATAGCTTGAGAACAGGTCATGTGCGACGGAAAATGCGGGTAGTTGATCGAGTTCACTCGAGTTGACATAGAAAGCCGGGGCCAATGGGCAACCTCCTTGAACAACCGAGTTACAAAACCTGGAAGGGTCGGCATTCCACGCGGTATAGCTCAAGAAATTGTATCGCGCAAAGAGCGTAGTATACTTGTTGTTGGCCTCGCTCAGATCAGGGATTTTGCCAAACGTATCGTTGGGATCACTCCATGACGGATCATCGGGAGGAGGATATGGCTGAGCGGTAGCTTGGCCTGTTACATTTCCATAGATCGTAATGTTCAGATTGTGGTTGCCGGACGAGTTATGAAAGACGGCAGAAACGTTGACGGGATCGAACTGGAGGAGTTTCGGATTCGAGTCCACGATACTCGCGTCCAAACAATTGCGAAACTCGACATAGGCGGCTCGGGTTGACGAGGACAAGACGAATAATGAGAGAAGGATGATGGTGAGCGAGTGATTCAATGTCGGTACTTGCAGTTTGCGACAAGAATGGCATCTGTGCTGTTTCGGAAAGACAAGGTCTGCATTTTCACAGATCACCGCCATTGAAGCACGTTGTGTACACTTCCCTCTCCTTCTCTTCCCACGTCAATCTTCTAGATATCCGACATTTCTCCAAAGTAAATAGCGGTGTGACCTGAGGGGAATGAGGATCTAGGTCTTCGGCGTGAGGCCGGGGGGGGTCGCGATTCCGAAGGCCTAATGGGATCAAATTATCCAGCTTGGGAAGGGGATTTCGAGTGTCAAGCAAATATTATTCGAGAGGTTTGAGGATTAGAAGGCAGCAGTGATTGAATTTCGTTTGGCCTGAAGCCTGCCAAAAAGGCGTGGTGCAAAGCAAGTGGTCGCGGCGTGAATTGATTCGATAGATTCGGGAATAGTGATCCCAGAATTATGCAGAATAACGAATGGCAAAGAGCAATGTAATTAGAAAGTGGGAATTGATGGAAGGGAAAAATATTTGCAAGGATGAAGAAAGACGTAAAGGGGATTTGATTGATGGGGTTCACCGTGTGATGAAGAGGAGTATTTCGGTAGAGTTCTCAGCAACGAGAATAAAAGCGATGGATGGAGCCTGAGGCGCAGGGAGAGACATGGAAACAGTTCACCAGAGGGTCCGGGCTGGCGAAAGCATCATCCCCCGTCTGTGTTAGGCTGCTCGAGCAGGCTCCGGGCCGCCAACAGTTTTAGTGGCTGACTTGAGTGGCATGGCGCCAGCCCGAAAAACCAGACGGTAATCTCTTAACCGTCTCCGTGGCGGGAATTACGGTACGGATACGCACCATCGCTCTAAGACCATCGTTAAGGTGGCGAGTCCCAGTCGCTAAAGTAACACTGGTGCGCTGCTATTTCTGGCTCCTTTTTTCCTCCTCACCTTCAGGATGCAACCGTTTTGGTCACAGAATGGCAGAATTGCCCTCTCATGGAACACCCTCATCTGACACCATATTCTGCAGACAAGAATTTAATTCTGCTTCAGCCATCAGTCCGGTGCAGAGGGAAGAACAGCAATGCGCGCTGTCCCGAGTTTGAGAGCGTTTCTAGACTTCCATACCTTCCAATTTGTGACACTCAACCTCTCAAGCATATTACACGAAGCTATGACCTCACCATTTTCCGAATCCACGGCTCCAGAATTCGAACCCGGTAAGTAAAGAACCAAAGCATGGGTTGCGGCCAATGAAAAGATCAACAGCGCAGTGTTGAGGTCACGCACTGGAGCCTGTCGCTTTACTCACCCTCGGCTCACCTACTGCTTCCTGAGCGCTCCCTAAGCTTTACCTGAGCCCTTTAGTCTTTAACCAACTTTTATCAACTTTAGACGGTGAGACCCGTTTAGGATACTAGGGGATTCTAACCCCCCCCCCCCCCCCCCCCCCCCCCCCCCCCCCCCCCCCCCCCCCCCCCCCCCCCCCCCCCCCCCCCCCCCCCCCCCCCCCCCCCACCCCCCTCCTAATATACTCCTCCTCTTACTCTTACTTAAACTACTTAGTTAGGCGCCTACTATACTACTCTATTGTCAGGATAAGAGCCTTCGTCCCTTGTATAACCAAAAAGACAGAGAATTCGCTATTCCGTAGCGAATATCTAGGCTCTTAAATAGATATCCTTGTGTTATGAGACTGCCTAGCTGTAGATAGAGAGTAGCCAACGCTAGACCCCTGTAACGAATAGGTTCTTAAGAGTATCACTAAGTAGTCCCGTTAACCGTAGCTAACAACATCGACTCAATCGTTATGGGAGTTGTAGAAGACTCCCATGCGTTTGAGGTGCTCTTACCCTGTTCTCCTCGTGCGAAGCTAATTCACAATCTGCTCCTGAGATGGCGAACTCCCCTTCTCGGAAAGGCGTGCAATAAGCCTATCGCTCGCACGTGAGAACCATGTATCCGACCCTCGATGTGTTCCTGACAGTTGTCACACCGCGAGGGCGTCACGTGGGTCGGGGGTCAGGGACCATGAGTATAAGGCTAAGGAGCAGTAGATACAGAGCGTATCGATGTATCTAATGGTAGGGGTGTGATAATGAACGAAGTTGACTACGTAGAGTATCGAGGGGTGAGGCCACGACTCTATAGACAAAGGTATTGCCAAATGTGGTAATGAATGATATGCCAGGATACCGCAGCATATTAATTATCCTCATATTTCCCATTCCGGGTGTCACGTGCTTCCCGGCGTACCTTCCCTTATGGTCCCTTCATAGGCCTACTTATAACACTAGAGCGATAGAGTACGCTACGTATCCTCCCAGCCTTACCGACGAGGCTGTATATTTTAGGCGCTCCCTCTCCGCCCACATTCCTTATTCCCTGGGCGGCCTCTAAGGTGGTCGCGTCCGTAACATGAGAGTTAAGCAACTACTATTATTCCACCCCTACACAATTGAGGCACCAAGCATGATCTTTCCATCAAGCATTTTGGCATCCTCGGATGCTGGAACCCTTAGCCCCTATAACAACGCTACTGTATACTAGCAGGCGGGATCCGATATTCTGACGTATCATTTTAGACAACTCAATTGTGCTGGAAGATCGACAACTAGTTGACACGCAACACAGCGGCACTGTTCCTGACGATCAAAAGCTTACCTGCGAAGCCGCTGATCGAGCAACCAGCGATCTGTCCCCAGGTTCTTCTGGAAGATGTACCGAGCCTCTCACGGATGACAGAAAGAAGACTTCGGAGTACTCAGCCAAGCATAACACTGACAGCCGTGCAAGTCACGAGCAAGAATGGGGCAATGAATCACATAATGACGAAGCTTTCCACACTCGTACTCTCGCTGGAGGTAGTGGTGTTAACGGGTGCAGTGGCAGTGGTATAGATCAAGACCACCGGCATCTGCTGGGCAAATCCACGACCTCTTTGCCGAGTATGAGGAGACGTTCGGCCAGTCCAAGTCAAGGCGAAAAGCATCGCGTTGGACTCTCCATAATTACCCAGAGAGTGGCACCATAGCAGACTCTATCCCACACAGACCTGCTTATTTTGCTGCGATGTGTTGATATCAACTCTGCTATCTGGATATATCGATATCGATATAACTCTCTGTCTCTTAAATGGATATCAAGATTGATACCCACCAAAACTACGCGCTCCGCTCCGCCTTCCTCGTTTTGCCGGAATGGCTTTGCGCATAATGCTCTTCCACTGTAGATTTTCCCTGAATCATGATAATTGTTCGCAACAAGTGTAATACCCCACCACCAGGACTCAGGGAGAATCTATGAAGGCTGGGAGACAAGGTATAAGAACGGGTCGAAGAGGTAGGTTTCGGTACATTGCCATCCTACACCCTACCTTGTACACTTGCATCTTCTGTGATTCCTCTCGATCCCCACCGTGACAAGCATATACCACTTCGTGGTACACTTATCTAGGTGATTTATCGTCCATGTCATCATCTCGGATCACCGCCGGCGGGTCGCGCAAGCGCAAATCTATGGAGGATATTGACATCTATCGAGTAGGGTGCCCCCCGGCCAAATGATCCACGGATTGGATCCGATGGCGGTGGTCCTTCGTCGGATCTGATCCATGAACCATGTCGATGGTGATCGATAGAGCTTCACATGATCCATGGATTGGATCCGATGACGGGCGGGTGTGATATGTGGCGACGCCAAGGCTTGTAAAGACCTTCGGAAGCGTTGTACGCTTCGTACACGCTTCGAAAGTATATAGTCTGACGGTCCCCCGGACCCTTCGAAATAGGACAAGTCCTCCGTAAAATCACACGGGAGTGTACACGTGCCCACGTGATAACGCCAAGACATGGGCTTATATGATTGGCCAGCACATCCATCTTGGCGTCGCCGCACAACGCCAAGCCCTAACCAGGCGATTCCAAAATGAAAAAAAAAAAAAAAAAGAAAGAAAAAAAATCCAAGTTTACATTTTATTCCGCCAGAAAAGTTGATGATATCCTCTTGTTTATACCGTTGGGAGATCACTGATTCAAACCCTTCTGCAGTTGAACTTGTGTGGCTGAAACTTTCACTGGCTGCGGCGCCACATCTATAAGTTCGTCAGAGATGGACTAGGACATGATACTACCCGCCTTTTTGAAAAGGGATATTGAGAACGGAACCACCTTTCGATCCAGGATGGAAGGTGATATACAAGAGACAAAGACTCTGGAAGCTAAGCACCAGGATATTTTGTTACACACACGCACCTGCCTTCGGTGCGAGGCCGCGCCAAGGCGCGCCAGCCAGAGAGGGCTATTCCGACCTGCGAGTCCTCCTGTCTCTTAGATGATCATGAACCAAAAGCAATTCCTCATCACTGCCAACAATATTCCCACGTTAGCTGGCAACTACCGCTCAGGTAAGATCTATTCTCGCGCCGTCGAACCTCATCCCCAAATTCTGCCATATGCAATCACAGAAAACGCCAGTCCCTTTCTACAACATCCATTTCCGTCGTCTCCCACGACTCCCGAACAGGCGATCGGATCTGATGCTAGTGCTGTCACCTAAGGAACATGACCACGAAAATGATCTTGGTCATCTACTAAGTGTCGACACGGGCGCTCCTCTAAAGCGACCTCGCTGTGCCGCGAAGGAGACACGCAAGGCAAGGGAGGCAAGGGAGGCGAGACGGTGGAAAGCAAGCAGTCTCAGACATTATCAGGTCGATCTTGAAAGAACAGGGCTCCTTGCATTTATCGTGGTGCGGGTCGTGTTGGCAAGGTGGCAAACATTGAGATGTCTATCTGCGCAGGATGGCTCCACCCAGTGTCTCGTCACTCGGCAGCCATCCATGATTACCATGGAGAATCTCGCAGGCGGTGAGGTACGACGGCGGTGCGAGCAGCTGTTTGGGAAGAGGTATGGCAACCCTCAAGCGGCAAAGCAAGAAGAGATGAAGACATACCGGTTCTCCCTTGACCAGCAAATCTACACTGCCATATGAAAACAGAAAGCGACTGAGCCGATGTCGCATAATTGAGTCCATTGTCCTACTGATCCGGAAGGACCAGCGCGCTGCGTGCTCGTAGTAGGCCGACGGTACCCCTATTTATGCGTTAGGGTCTGCCAGAGACCTCCCGCATCGGGTTCGAACGCAGTCATCTCGCCCTCCCAGTATACTTTGATCGCTGCAGTCGTCGCCTCCAAACATCTTGTTTTCAGACCCTTACATGTACGCACTTATGCAAGTCTTTGCACCCGGGTCATCCCATGTAGCGTCCGTCCCATTGAACAGCCAGCAGTTGCCTCTACCCACGTTGTATTCGGAGGACATTGATGCTTGAAAGGTAACAGCAGAACAGATCTGCTCATTGCGCCAAACATTTAGTCCGCCGCAGGCTTCGACGCACTGCTCTGCGGTGTAAGCCGAGAGCTGCATTATAGTTATTCCCACATCCCCCCTGTCATTACCGAGGAAAGCAGTTTCACACTGCCACTTGAACGTTTGGACAGGAAACGGGTCGTCATTTATCTGGTAGAGGTAGTTTTCTGTGGGGCAAGGATGTTGCAGGAGCTTGACCTCCGAGGGTGCTAGTGGTATATAGTCTCCGGTCGTCGTTGTCGCCGTCGCTGTCGTTGGTGTTACGTCTATCGTCGCTGAGATGGAAGAAGCTGATGTGGCTCCGGTCATTCTAACACCATCTGGCTCTGAGGGCGAGGCGCTCTGCGATCTGTCATCGCTGTTAGCATAATTCGTACTGTTAGATGCTCCAATTGCAGTCCAGAAAAGAGGTTCGAATCGTAGAAAGACATACCCGGACGGGCATTTAGATGATGAATCGGCCAATGCTGCACCTACGCCACCGCCAATGGCGGCGCCAACAACAATCATCGTAACGATAGCAGTAAGCACACCGAACCAAAATGGTCGGAGGCCGAAGGGATTATTCCACAACTTGCGTTTGCCACCAGTATTCGGCACATCCTTGTAACTCAGGTCTTCGAGGCGGTTATTGTCCTTGTTGGCTGAAAAGGTTGCGTATAAAGCTCCTTTCGTCCGGTCAGCCTCTAGAGTATCTTTCGCCCTGTCAACTTCTAGCCCTGGCTGCTCATTCTCATTGTGCATCATACTGATAAGTAGTTCTTGGTGATACCGAAGGGAAGAGCGGAAGGATGGGGGAAACGAACTGCAATGGTCCGGCAATCTGTGCTAGAAATAACGGCCCAGCATAAAGCCGCCGACCCGATGGTTGACACAATTTTCAAACGCATGGTGAACAAGTCAAACGTCTTGGCATTTACAGGATGGCGCCGCAGTCGGCGGCTCTTTCCCCTGCATTCAAGAGCGCGCCAGGAAGTACTTGGACTGGAAGAAATCCAGGGGAAGCAAAAGAGAGCATGTTTAGTCAACAACCCAGACAAAATAGACTCTAGCTATTCATGCTTTGCTTTCGAGCTTGACGACCCTCGCGACGGGCCGCTAAGCATAATCTAACATCTACTACCCAGCATCTGGTCCTAGACACCGCCACCATGCTCGCGGCAACCCAAATATTGAGCTTGGTATCAAATAGAATACTTACGAATGGCGCCTAAGGAATCTAGTACGGAGTATTGCGTGACCTCCAGGTGACCCAGGGGCATCGCCCTACCAATAATGTTTGCAGAAACATGGGTGGGCCATCAAGCTAGTGGAATTCCTCGCCGGGGTGGTGGCCTGGAAATCACACTGCTGTCTGCGAGCAACAAAACATCACTCACGCTAGTCTCACACAAGTTAAGTAGGAAAAATAGTGGATCACGTGATCATTCCCTTTGGTGCTTTAAAGTGCGAGCTGAGGCAATGAAATGAGGGGCGTGGGGCTTCCGACTAGCTATTTTCTGTGCCGCCAAGAATGGTCGCCCAACCTACTTTTCACCTCGAACCTCCCATCCTTGGTGATCCTGGTGCAGTAGGAACTCGACTTCTATTGTCATCAAGTCTACCAGCGGCCTATCCAGACGCGCGTTCGAAACCTCAGTACGTCCTATTCACACACGAGTTCCGATCATAGCGCCCTCTTGAGTTCGTGATGCTTTCGAGATCGTTACTTGGGGTCCTGCTCTCATTCTGCGTGGCTTTGGTTGCCTCGCTGGGTGGTCTATGTCGGCCTCGGATATGCTGGAATCGACATCGCAGTCCCATTCTCATCCGCTGTCATACGTGACACCAAGGCACCTGCACAAGTTGAACAGACTTTACTGTGCGCGGTAGATCTCCAGAAGGATTGGCTTGCCTTGATGACGACGAATCTGCTGTTGGTCTGCCCCCGTGTCGCCGACGTATTGAAAAGCCATCAACAGATGTCATTCATTCGGCAGCTTCGCAACTACGTCGAATTCCAACTACAGCAGCAGGGTAACCCTCGTTTGGAATGGATATTCTTTCTCAAAGACCGCGAAATGTTGTTTTCGCACACGCCGAGATCACTCAAGAAATTCCTGCACTCAGTCCCAGCGGAGATAAACGTTCTCTCATTTGGATATGGCAATGTGCAGCAGGCACTCGGTATCTTGGCAATTCGAGTCGATTACAGGAGTATTGGTCTACTTGACTCGGCCCTCGAGCTACTTCAACAGCGACCTGGCTTAACTGAGGCCTCGGCTATCACAATTGCTTTGGCAACTCTGAACAACGTACTTAGCGCGTGGCCTATATCCCGCAATGGTGGTTCGAGGTCAGAGGCAACTGCCTTGAACCAGCTACATGGGAGGCGCAATCTGGCGTGACTCATGTGGTGAAAGCAGATGAGCTTTGTTGTGTCTCTGATCTCTGTCAGGCTGCTCTGAGTGACGTTGCTAAACAGTCCAAGAGAACAGGCAATCAAGCCATGGATTCACAGGCTCCTCTCACGTCTGACTCAGGGTTATCCGTCGAGCATGCTGTTGAAGATTTCTGGACCTGTATGAAAAATATGGACGTTTGTTCTGAGGTCAGTCCGGCTGTCAATCTTTCAGAGGCTCTAGTAGCGGAGCAGAGCGCTGCAGGAGAATGCCGGGGTGTGTAAAGATCATCAGTCTAAAAGAGACACTCGGCAGGGCGAATTTTTCTATTTGTAGGGGAACTCGCGCAGGGATGTCGCGCCCAAGGTTATTCTGAAGGGCTGTAAAATCGGATGAGTTGGACTATTCGCTAGGAGGGCCTCGAGCAATTTTTGGATATCAAACTACTAACTAAGGGAATAGGCTTTCGTTATAAAGTTCCATTTGACTCTCTTCTCCTTCCCCGAAGATTGAGTAGGGCCTCCGTATCAGGTATATTGATCAGCTTCCTCTGAGGCATTCCTCGGGAGATTCTCTAGACAAGCAATCTAGCTTGTTGAAAGAACATCTTATGGAGGTCAAACGAGAAAGCAGGAAACAAGACCAGCGGTATCAAAATCATCAGTATCTTCAATGCCATCGAGTATTCAAAACAGACACATACGAGTAATTCACGAACGTCAATCCTGATTGCGTGGACGCTACATGTCAGTGGGTGCTGTCCAACCCTCAATGTCGGCAGTGGCACACAACGACCCATGATGACCTCCTCTGGATCTCGGCAGACTTGGGGTGCGGCAAGTCAGTCCTCGCCAAAGCGCTCGTTGACGACGGGCTTCGAAATGCTGATCAGCACACTGTATGCTACCCCCTTTTTTTCAGGACTACGAAGAGCAGGGTAACCTGGCCACGGCTCTTTGCGCGCTCCTCCATCAATTGTTCACTTACTAGCCCCAGCTAATCTCACATGTCATTCCGGCGTGGGAGAAGACGGGCGAGGTTGTACAATGTCTGTTTCCCAATATTTTGGCAGGCAACAAGGCCGTATGACGACCTTCCTGAGATGAGTCCGATACGACTTGGGGACTGCTGGGCCAGGCCCAAGGTTTCACGGAAATTTAGGCAGCAGCGTAAGGGCAGGGAATCTGCCAGGGAGCGCTCAGCGATGCTCAGCCAAAGGCTCAGTTTAAGCCCAGGTCAAAGCGGCCTTCGCTCACCCACGAGGATCAAACCGTAAATGGCAATTAGGTCGTTCTCGAGTACATTATCCCACACTGGTAGCGGTTGATTGCCATTTACCCCGTGCATCAGCGAGAGGGTTTGCAACGAAGAGTTGTCCTCAACACATTTGGTTCTTCTGAGGTCATCTGAAGGAGCGCTTGAAGGTGACGGGACGCTGGGACCAGCCGGAATTTCTCTCTTCTGAATGATCTCTGAAGATGGAAAATAGATGATCGGGGATCTGGTTGACGGTTTGCTATGTCAATGCGATATTTTGGGTCAGAGTTGCCATTTCATATCGAATCCATCTTCCTTCATCTGTATATGCGGCTGGAATCAGGCTTGGTTGAGTGTAGACGTGGCACAACTTGCTCCGCACGGAACTGTCCATTTCTTGACGCCCTGATATTTGAACGAGGGAGCGCGAGGGAGGAAGGGCGCATAAGTGATAGCCCAAGGATTATGGAACAAGATGTCCATACTCTATACCTCCGTAAGAGATTCAACTTCGGACTAGTACCAGTGGAGGCGATAGTGAGACGCCGGACTCGACTGCGTCAGTTGGACGGGCATATTTGGAGAAAGGCTTCGGCGACGGCCACTGCAACTTGAACCATCGCGGTATCCGACATCAATCAGTCACTTTATCTGATGACCTGTTCCTACCACGAAGCCTTACACCTAACCCATCGCGTCGGATATTATGTAGGCATCTCTCCTGTGCATGCGGAATCGTCTCGATATTCCCAATCACAAACCCACCTGCGCCCGTCTTTGCTGGTCTCTATGACATTGTATGTTCGGCCCCCTTCTGTCGTTGCCACGTGCCTGCCTTCTCAACCTCATCCTCCTTTGAATCACCAAATGTTCACATCGCTTTGCTCTCTACCTGACTTGGGGATCGGCCTACAAGGACATGTCTTCATCTGATTCAATCAGTTCCCGCAGCAGTTTCGAGTCCGATGCCGCTACAACGTCCGGTCGCACGTCAACCCAGCGCCCACTCCCTCCTCCTCCTCCACGACGCGCGGGCTCAAGCCACAGCGGGCAGATGCTGGCAGCCATCCTGCGTGACCGTCCATTACCTCTTCCGACCGCTGATCAGACGACTGAAGAACGCAGGCAAAGCATCCTCGCCCTGGACCGCAAGAGAAGGCTGACCAACCCTACTACATATGATGAAGCCAGGAGAAGAACAATCAACGATGGCTTTCAGGAGCGGAGATACACCCACGATGCCTACCGACGGGATGGCCCTTCGTCTCCTCCGGCTCGCGGTCATGCCTCCTCAGATCCAAACAGACCCCTGCCGGAGATCGTAGACCTGACAGACTCCTCTCCTCCTCTACCACAAACACCGCGGGACAACAGGCTAAGTAGGACATCCTCCAACGGCTCCAGACGATATGTGGTACCTCGATGGCAACCAGACTCGGAGGTCAGCGAGTGTCCTATCTGCAAGCGCCCATTTACCTGGATGTTTAGACGGCACCATTGCCGAAAGTGTGGTAGGGTGGTTTGCAATGACTGCTCTCCCCACCGCATTACAATTCCTCGACCATTTATAGTACGCCCTCCAGGCCTGGATATTACAGCCTCGCCCAGTGACACAACCGCACGATGCTACGATGCAGCTGATCTGACGGAAGATGATGATGAAAACAACCCGTTTCAAGATCCATCCACTTCTTATCCTTACATAGCTGATTCTCACCTAGAAGGTGGTGAGAAAGTGCGGTTGTGTAATCCCTGTGTCCCAGATCCACAGCCTGACCCCCTACCGAACTACCCTCCTCCCAACGATGATTTTCCAACCCATGAAGGACCATGGAGCACCGCAACTGCTCAGCGTCCCGGCGGGGTTCACACAGGAGAGCCTTATCAAGGGCTGGGAAGATATCGAGCTGATATAGGGGAGATATCAGTAATGAGCGTGAGTTCCCTTTTTTTTTTTTTTTAATCAAATCTTAGTGTCATAGACCATTCTCCTATTGACGTTCTACCCTTGGGTGTTTAGGGAAATTCCGCTCATCGCCACCATCATCGCTCGAGTGGGTCTCTTCAACCCAGCTATAGCGATACTCGAGACAATGGTATGTCTTGGTTTGGATCGTATCGCGGGCAAATGTCACCAGCCCGCCACCGTCGACAAGAGTTACCTACCTCGCCTGACTTTGGACAATTCCCTAGCCCATCAAGAGTAAGTAGAACACCTACTAAAGGACACCCTCATATTAATCAGGTCAGGATTACATCCCACAGGAAGGCCGGGGAACCTTTGGTATGTCACGCGCCTCCTATCCCGGAAGTCGCCAGCCTCGAGATGAGTCTGCCAACAACTTTCGAGAGTATAATTCTGTCAGGTTGTCACATGATTTTTCTAACACCAGAACCGATCGACATCCTCGCCCTCTATCTCACGTGGTTGAGCCTCCTTCTCGACCCCGGCTGCACGAGAGAGACATCTGTCCAGTCTGCCGTCGAATATTACCTCCTAGAGGTGCCGATGGCGATGAAACAGCCCGGGAGATGCACATTATAGACTGCATAAGGGCGCGAGATCCTTCATACCACGTCGAGGGTGGTCCTGGAGGATCATCTCAACCACGGATTCATATGCTGCCGTTTATTGCCACAGAAAAGGATTGCGTCGCGCAGGACGGCAACGCACAGGAATGTTCTATATGCATGGTGGAGTACGATGTTGGCGATGAACTAGCACGGCTAGAATGTCTCTGCAAGTTTCATAAGGAATGCATCGTGGAATGGCTTGGTCATAAAGCAGAATGCCCGGTGCATAAACTGATTGCATGAACTCACGACGCTATGAATGATTATTGGACGACCGGGAACGACATCTTATTGATTTTTTGGTTTGATGGGATCTTTTATCTGCAAGGCAATACTAGCACTATGGTACAATAGAGCCACTGGACACGCCGAATGGGTCAAAAAGGGGCGATGGGAGTGGTTTGAATTTTGATATTTCTACAGGAACGAGTCCCGTATCACTCTACCAAGGTACATGTAATAGATCTCCATCCCACGGTGCGACTAGTTACACTTGTCCACTTCATGAATCATCAATGATCGCGTCGATGATGGGGGGGGAGAGACGCGATCTATTATTAAATGAAATGATCCAAGTTCGCTAGCGAGCCGTCTTTTGTCTGAGTGGCTGAGCTCGCCAAAGTTAAAGAAGAGCGCACAGCCCTTGGTGCGGTGGTGGCCTTTTGATGCCGAGGGTGTCGTTCAAGGTCAATTGCAAATACGCCAAGACAACTCGTCATCCACCACGACTTGTCTGCTACCGACTGTTGTTCAACTGAGAGCGACCGCCTGTTCCTGAAGAGTCATCGTTGAGTGGAAGCGGTGATGCAAGTCATAAGTACTCGGACGCGACACCATGCTCACATCCACTCTTGACGAGCAACGTTGAACCCCTTCGCCGTCGGCGCGCGGCATCCCAGACGGCGAGAACTACCACCGCATTCCCGACATACTGACCACGAGTCCACACTTCCGCGGTCGACTTTACCGAAATCATGGCGAGCATCGAATCCTTTAATCCCATCGATCCAGCCTTGCGAGGCTCTTCTTTGACCTCCCCTCCAAAACCACGCGATTCCCAGTCCTGCCAGAACGGCGCCGCTGCTGCCTACTCGTCCTTACAGGCATCACCGAACAATTCCTACCAAAGCATACAGACGCCAAACTATTATCCCAACAATCCGCAGACTCAGGAAAGCCCGGATGACCAGAGTCCTTCGGGCAATCCGGCCGATCCCAATGATTTGAAAAGACCTCGCGCCTGTGAGGCGTGTCGACAGCTGAAGGTCAAATGTGAACCAGATGACAACAGCCCCACGGGTTCATGTAAGAGATGCGCCAAAGCAAACAGACAGTGTATTGTCACCGCCCCGAGCAGGAAGAGGCAGAAGAAGACGGACAGTCGAGTGGCCGAGTTGGAAAAGAAGATCGATGCTCTGACCGCCACGCTGGCTGCCCGAGGAAGAGCTGATTCAGATCTGGCGGTAGATCCCGCCATTTCTCAAGCCCATGCCTCTCAGCCTGTTCGTCCTCCAGCATATGGAGATCAATGGCATGGCCCGCCACCAATGGGCACCCAGTCTCCACAGTCTCTTCAGCAGGGCGTCAAGAGGAAGATTGCAAATGACTATGATTACTTTGGGGGTGAGCTACACAATTCCTCCTCTTCATCCGCCTTCAAACCTGCTGCGCCTGTTCCTCAATATCAGCACATGTACCCGGACCCTGTCAAGGCCAAAGCAGACCCTGATGAGGCTGTTTCTGTCGATGCTGTCGAACGCGGTATTGTGGATGCCAACACTGCCCGGGTATGCTTCGAACGGTATATGGCGGAGATGTGCGAGCATCTCCCACTCGTGGTCTTTCCACCCGGTACCAATGCTGATGAAGTTCGCAAAAGCAAACCCGTTCTGTTCCTTGCTGTTCTTGCAGTAGCATCAGGCACAATCCGACCAGATCTACAGCCCAGGCTCATCAGCGAAATAACTCGGACCCTTGCGGATCGAGTCATCTTTCGAGGAGAGAAGTCACTCGAGCTGGTGCAGACAATTCAGGTGACCACGTGCTTCTATCAGCCTCCGGAAAAATACGAAGAGTTGAACTTCAATCAACTTATCCATATCGCTGCTGTCATGGCCCTGGATCTTGGTATGGGGAAACGAGCTAAACGAGGAGGTGGAGGCTTATGGCGGCCATACCACGAAAATAAAAGACCGTTGACGGATCCTAACAGCGCAGAGACCAGGCGATGTTGGTTGGGTTGCTATTATATGTGCTGCAAGTGAGTAATGTGACGACGACGACGATGATGAATAGTCCCTTCATCGACTAATAGGTATCAGTTCATCCATGTCTCTGAGGCGACCATTACTTGTTCGCTGGAGCCCTTATGCGGAAGAATGCATCGACATTTTGAATTCTTCACCGGATGCCCTGCCCTCAGATAAATGGCTCTGCCATCTCGTTCGTGGACAACACATTGCCGAAGATGTTGGATTGGAGTTTTCCATGGATGATCCCGCCTCTCTCTTGACCCTAGCGGACCCGAAAACGCAATATCATCTGAAAGCGTTTGAGCGGCAATTGAAGGAATGGCACGATGCAGCCACCAAAGAAATGCTCAAGAAGCCATTCGTCCAACACTCCGAAGGAATCATCAATCTGTACATGCACGAAATCGCCATGCACCACAATCACAACATCGATGATTTTCGACCGCCATTCAATGCCACCCCCATTGAAGGTCCTCCAGATCCTGACAACGTGACCCCGGCTCACATTGAAGCTTTAACCATTTGTATCCATTCTGCCCATGCTGCATTTGATGCTTTCCTGAACATGGACATCAAAATGCTTCGGGCGCTCCCCACACTTTTCTTCGTGAGGAACTCATACGCCGCTGTTGCGTTAATCAAAATGTACTCCGCGGTGTCTGCCAAAGGCTCCAAGTTTGCTTCAATATTCAAGACGAAGGATCTCAAAGTGGAATATTATCTTGACCGACTTATCGAAGCCATGACCAAAACGGCTGAGGATGGTATGAGCAGGGTAGCACACAAATTCAGCCTGATCTTCAATATGTTGAAGAGCTGGCATATGAAACGCACTGAGCCATCCCACAATGGCAGTAATCCGGTGTCGAGACAACGAACTCCTGCAGGCAGAGGTAATGCACAACAAATATACAAGGCCATGGCCCCTCAGCAAGACCCTGGAAAGTTGGCATGGAATTCACAAAATCGAGCAGCTATGGATCAGAATGCTCAAGTCCAGCAGCAACCAAGAAGTGGTCTCCAAATGCTCTCCGAAGCCGCAATGGGACCTGGGCCCCCTCCACCAACCGTCATCCCGCAACAATGGATGCAGCCAATAAGTCAAGCTCAAATGCTCCCTGGCGTTACAGAGATGGGAATGCAACAAGGAATGATGCCATATGGCATGCCTGGACCCGATCTGGGACACATGGACGTGACTTCGGATGAACTCATAGCATATGGATTTGGCGACGAGTTTCTGGCGATGAACTTTGGTTTCGAACAGGGCGGCTGGCCACTTTGAGGTCCTCCAGGCTTCGCTGTCTGACCATCGCATCGCCAGCGGCTGATCAATGACCTTTGAATTCCGTGGCTTCGAGCTTCATCATGGGTTTCCCCCACAACGACTTGCGTATGCCCGTACCATGTCCTCTTTTATGATTTGCATGTTTTCACGGCCGAGAAGCAAACGACTTGCTCATGACTTGTTCATTGTACCTTGCATCTTAAAAGCTCCCCTCCGGTTAGCCCATACGAAGCTAAACAATGGATTTACACTATTAACCAGGTTTCCACAAACTTTTCTTTTCTGATGTCTGAAATCTCATCATGAACCCACACTTGGCCGTATAACTGATTAGAATATGACTTCCTGAACTGACTGTATCACAGGAACAGTCCCCCACCCCCCATCCGGAAAAAAGAAGTCTTCCTACCTCGGACTAAGACCGCAACATAGCCAGAAGACTCGGCCCAAGATATCGTGGAGAATTGCTTGCTTGAAGCTTGAAGCACTGGACATGTCACTATCAGATGTGGGATTCAACAGAACCAACACGCCACACTTTTCGGCAGTTGAATCTTTTCTCGACTTAGATGTCCATCATACATCTCCTCAATCAATACCAAGGGACTACTCCGGTCAAACGCCGCTCGGGTGACCGTCACCAGAATTATACGACAGGCACCGGGCCACTATTTGCAGCCCCCTCTCTCCCTCTCCGCATTTGTTCCTTCCCCATACTCCAATTCCACATTTGCAGGGATCAAGAGGTTGGTGCTAGCTCTACAGAAGCACCATTCCTAGGTAGGCTATGATCGGTTATTCGTTATATTTCATCTTGTTTCGCTGCGAAGAATTGCCTTTGGCGTCAATGACGAGAGCTCTGACGGTCAGCTTTTCCGGTCTACATCACTGTCAAGCTCGATTGCTATCATCTTCAAACATACCTCCGCCACCATGGTCGCGGCTCCTATTTCTGCAAACCCTCTGAAACTAGACGTACGAAGTCATCTCAAATGTCTAGCCATCTGTGTTGTCGCGACATTGTCGACTTTCCAATACGGACTGGACTACGCGCTGGTGGGCGGATTTTTGTCGATGCCGGGCTTCCTCGAAGTTTTTGGTTATTACAGTGAAGATTTGCAAAAATGGAACATCGACGTCAGTTTCTGCTGGCCATGTTCACTCACTTTATTGACCATGACCGTCAGGCTACTGTCCAGCAACTTATCTCCTCCCTCATGACAATTGGCACGTTTGTATCTTCATTGCTGGTTGGTCCTTTCAGCGCGAGGTTCGGGAGACGACATGGCCTGTGGGCTGCAACCATTCTCAACTTCATCGCCACAAGTATTCAACTAGGCACCACGACTAAGGCCGCTCTCTATGTTGCTCGACTCATTCTAGGCAAGTTGCGTATTCGAATGTTGCAAGCTTCATTGTGCTGACAATCTCAGGCATATCCGTTGGCTGGTTTTTGACGTTTGCTCAGCTGTACATTCATGAAGCCGCGCCGGCCCATCTTCGCGGCATTGTCTTTGCCGTCTATCAAAGCATGCTGTCAATTGGGTCCATTGTTGGGGCCAGTATTGACTTTGGGACCCACACAATGGATGGCAGGCAAGCGTACCAGATTCCACTTGCAATATTCTTTGTTGCTCCAGCGCTCCAAGCAGTTTTACTTTTTGTCGTCGCTCCAGAGTCTCCAAGATGGCTCATGGTTCAGCGAAAGGAAGATCACGCAGAGAGAAGTCTGCGACGGCTACGAAACTCAAGTATAGATGAACTGGAATTCCAAGCCGAACTGAATGAAATCCGTCAGTCAACTAGGGAGCAACTGGAACAGAACAAGAAGCTCCTTTTCCTGGAAATGTGGCGAGGGACAAACTTGCGTCGCACCCTTCTTTCGATTGCGGTTGTGTGTTTCCATTCCGCCAACGGGTGCGTCTTTTTCAAAATGTTCAGGACCAATCCACTGACTTTTCTGTTAATAGATCAAGCTGGGTCAACATCTACACGACATACTTTTTGGAGATTGCCGGAGTGCACAATCCTTTCGCCTACTCGATTCTAGTGACTTGCACTGGCCTTATCGGTGTCCTCGTCAGCTTCTTCTTCGTGCGACTGATAGACCGACGCATGGTCATGCTTATTGGAATCACGGCCTGTGGGATATGCCAACTGATACCCGCAATTGCATGGAGTGCAAACCCCGGTACCGAATCAACCGGCAAGGTTGTCGTTGCATTCATTGCTCTCTTCACTTTCTTCTATGTTGCCTACGGTAGGTCCGCCCTTTCATTTCCCGAGCACGGCCCTTCCCGAAACAGGGTTAACATCTGTTAGCACCTTATGCCTGGCTTCTCGGCGGCGAATATGTGAACAATCAACTTCGTGCGTTTACATTTGGCCTGGCAACAGCCATGAACTTCCTTGGTAATTGGCTAGGTACATTTACGGCCCCTTATTTCATCAACCCGGCAAAACTCGCCTGGGGACCAAAGTACGGGTATATATGGTTCGGAAGTAACATGATTTGTGCGATATTTACCTGGTTCTTCCTACCAGAAACACGAGACCGCACTTTGGAGGAAATTCACGAGATGTTCGAGGCGAGACTTCCGGCAAGGAAATTTAAACACTATGTTTGTACAGGAGTGGAAGGATATGCTGCCGAAGCGATGGGCAAGGATCTTAGCGAGCGAAAGAACATGGGTCAGTCCACCCACGTGGAAGAACTCAGCGAGGCGGAGAATAAGAGTCAAGCATGATTGAGAGGGCTCCTCCCTGTTGGTAATGGGCGTAGAGAGGGGTTGATCGGGGGTCCGGGGTGGTGTCCTGCTGCAAATGTGACTGGGTAATTTACATCAAATTCCTGTCAACCCGAAGACCACTCTTCAGGACACTAGAAACTATTGTACCATCCAACTTGTTCCCAATTTCTCAAGATTTGAGTTCAGGAATATAGACAAGGCTGCAGTGCAATGGGCCGCTTACAAAGGCACGAACCCACTTCCCCCCCAACTCTCCAAATGATCCCCGTTTAGCTTACAGAATACGAGATCCAATGTGCTCGGGACAGTGGCCTATACTACTACTTGGTAGAGAAACATATATCCGTCGTCAAAGCACGGCAGTTGTTTCAGCGACAACCCAAGAGCCGTCATACCCGATCGGTCTTCTCACCAGTGGTCGATCACCTGGACTGCAGATGGCACGGACGTTCTGAGCCTGAACATAATCATTACATCTAGGCCAAGGTTCGCCCAATTCAAACACTGGGGAGCCATTGAGATGAACACGAAGAGCATCGATTCGAAACCTGACCGCGAACGTCGGACAACCATTCTTGCTGTCCATAACCTACGACATATCGTCTTCGGCAGATGTTTATTTACTACCAGACCATTCCGGTCTTTTAAACGAACAAGCCCCATGGGGTAAAATTGCAATGGCGAACTCCAATCCGACAGACGTGAAACAACTTCCCCACATAGAGACAACGGGATGGTGGGAGCAAGACTCTCCGCAGTCATGCCCACACCAGAGGGGTTGCCTGGAAAGATTGATATACTGTACTTATACAGCCCCACGATGGAGATGGCGGATGGCGGATGGCTGACTGTTACATATCTTCGGAATGAGTTGACATACAAGCCACGATGTACGATATACAACATTTATCGTTCCATTTTGTTATTGTTGTGTCGTAAATCGTCTTAGTTTAAGGCAAGAATTCAAATACAGGTATATAGGATCACACGAACATAACATACCTCCCTACGGCCACAATACCCAATTCATCTCCCTTGCATCAACCAATCAATTGAAAATGGGTTCCATCTCACACATGAAACTCAAGCGCACACCGCTCAAAAACTCCGGCTCCATCGACCACCTCGAATACATCGACGTCACACCCATCATCGGTCGCGAATATCCAACCGCCAAACTGAAAGATATCCTCCATGCACCCAACTTCGAAGACCAAATCCGCGACCTGGCCATCACCATCTGCGAACGAGGCGTGGTCTTCTTCCGCGCTCCTCAAGATGACTTGACCGTCGCGGAACAGAAGACTATTACGGATTTGCTTGGGAAGTTGACGGGACGCCCCAAGGAGCATGGTCTGCATGTTCACCCGCTGTATAATGATCCGAATAATATTCCTATGGCGGATGGGACGACAGATAAGAATATGTGAGTAGGCCCTTTCTATCTTTCTATCAATGTTGATTCACTTGGTCGATAGATATAGCTTCTGAGCGACCTGCCAGCTTGGTTTGCTACTGCTATCTTGTCTCGTCCTGTAGGTATATATATGACCGTTATGCTAACAAATCCGAAATATACGTCTAGTTACGTGATCAATTCCGAAGCCATGAAAAAGCTGTACAAGACGATGAAAGATCGACCGAACAGCACCGGCGAACCCAAGGACCTCAGCAGAGAATGGCATAGTGATTGTTCGTCCCTCCCCCCTCCCCTTCCCCCTCTTATCCCTATCTCTCCCTTTCAATTGGACTTTTCCCCTACCTCTGCAATAAATTTTTGAGCATAATCATCGTTCATTGCCGATCCGTTTTCTCTTTTCTGAAATAATCTTAGGCCTCTTCGAAGAATGTCCCGCCGACTTCTCCTTTCTTCGCATGCAAGACACGCCCCCTTCGGGCGGCGACACATTATGGGTCTCTGGATACGAACTGTACGACCGCCTCTCTCCCCCGTTCGCTCGCTTCCTTGAGACGCTCACCGCCACCTGCGCTCAACCCGTCTTCAAATCCGCCTGCGAAACCGGCGGATACGAGCTGATGTCTCCGCGCGGTTCACCATTGAACATCGGCGATAAATTCGCCCCTGTCCACCCAGTGATCCGCACACATCCCGTGACGGGGTGGAAGAGTCTATTTGCGGGCGTAGGGCTGCACGTGAGCAGGATCAATGATGTCTATGCATACGAGGATCAGATGATTAGGGACTATGTTCTCAGGTTGATTACGAGGAATCATGACTGTGTGGCAAGGATGCATTGGACCAGGCAGGCATGTGCGATTTGGAGTAATGCGTGCACGTTGCATGCCGCCACGGTATGTTTACCTGAAACTCTCTCTAATATTTCACCTTTTCTCTTGCCCACTTCTCATATTTTCTTTCCGCTTTCCTTCGTTGGAATGTTGTATTGCGGTGAAAGTCCGGTTGGGATTGTATTGGCTCGGTGGTGGAGATGGAGGTTGAGGCGGAAAAGACCCCTTTTTGCGCTCAGCCTTGTCGGTCACTATTCACCATCGCCCACACTAGAGCTTAATTTTTCAGTCGGACATTGAATTTGATCTTTTCGGTGTCGGAGGCTAACATGGATGTTCTTCTTTAGCCGGACACGCATCTTGTCGATGGAATCAGAGTTGGCGTACGTGCTTCTGGTGTTGGTGAGCGCCCGTATCTCGACCCAGCATCTACAGGGCGTAGGGAAGCTTTGGGGTTGCCGAAAGTGTAAATCAGCAGTCTAGCAAGCAAAGGCCGAACGAACCATAGGCGGGTACTCTTCCTCCCCCTCGCCTTGTGGCTCTTCCACACTCTCCCCCTTCCTCATTGTAATGGATTACATGCAGGTACTTCCAAATATTAGGACCCCACGCGATACAAGTCCTCATCTCCCCGCCGATTTTTAGGTGATTCTTGATTAGAATAAAGTTTCACGCTCGAGTAATTCCTCGTCTTCTAAAGTCCACTCTCTGTGATTCTCGAAAAGTTTGGCTGTGACATAGTGACCTCGACTCCGCGCCCAAACTTAACGGCTTGGTAATACTGTCTTCGGTAACTTATAGTCCATCTGTCTGTGCTCACATCGATCCATCCGTGTTCGGCAGCATTTTCAAGCGCAGCTCGCCCAACCTTTTTGCGGCAGACGCATTCACATTACCATTGGTATGTGGCAAGATGCGAATAGTTTCCTCGTCACCTAATTCGATGATCAATTGCAATGCGGATCTCGGCGGCACGATGCTATATTGAGGTCACAGTATGGCACGAAATAGGATCCGAGTTAACATTTGCACCGTGGTCAACTCGAAGACAGATTACGTCGTGTCTTCTAGCGTACACAGCTAGTTTCAAATACCTTCTTGCTTTTCGAGAATTATCATTCAAGCTTCCTACATGCTTCAAAAACATTTCGAGCATAGAGTGATCCTGATGTTCCACTGCCCGCCTCAGAGCAGAATTGCATAACAGGACACCCCACGTTCAAGCAGAATTTTAAGGATATTCATGTCTGTACCCTGGACCCAAGTCAATCAACGGTATATCCTGTGTCCGATGATATGCTCTCTTTTCCTCGATTCTTAGGTGCCACCAGCCAGCATCATGCCGGCAAACGGGAGGGGGAATGGCGCGGTAGCGGGAGGGATCGTCATACAAGCGTGTTGCAAGAAGCAAGCTCACAAGCTGGGATTTCCTAGTCGTGGGATGGACCACCATACAGATGTTGAGAGGTACGGAGCGTGGAGAGCAAAAGTGTATTTCCAGTACATTGCCATCTAAACACCTGCTTTGAGCGCGAAGAGGACGTGATGGGTATTATGCAAGCATTGTGTAGAAAGGCAAAACCTTCGTCTGCTGGTCAGTCTCGAATTCCTTGACTCGAATTCCTTGACAGTTCGGTTCTGTTTCTCGACAGAGAGTTGATGCCCTATAAGGGAGTGAGATGGCCGCTTCCGGCTCGTTGACTTACCAGATCCAAAATCCCCAACCTGCGCCCATCCAGCCTTGCTGATTAGACTCCACGCATGCCAATAGCTCTCTCTATGTACTTGTGTGGGCTGGGCTGTCCAAGCATTACGCTGGCTAGTAAGGTGAGCTGCCTCACAACACGCCGTTCTTAACTAGTTATCTCCTTGGGCACCCCAAGGTTTTTGACACAAGCAGTTTAAGCACTAGCCAAGCCCAGTGGCTCCTCTCCCAGGTGGAAGATCCAGTTTAACACGGTTCATATTACAGTAAGGCTGGATCAAGGCATGAGCCTTTGGTCGACCATGGCTTTGTAAAACTTCTGGCGGCATAAGTTGAGCGAAGTCATCCTGGAACTGGACGTTCCGAGTAAATGAAATTCCAAAGCTGGGAACCCATAGCCCAGAAAAGGGCCCATATAGACGGTGGTGGAATAGCCCTCAGGGCTGCCCTAGGTGCTCAGGACACGCTCAGGGCTAGCAAAGCCAACTTCAGGATCGCACGGCCATGGCTGAAGCAAAACAGCAGGTGCTCAGGTCTAGAAACGAAAATGGACTTTGGTGAGGTCAAGACTCGGGAATGAATATTACGGGATTTGTATTGAGTATCCGAGGGTGGACGCGAACTTTTGCTACCTCACCTCCAAAGGTGCAGAGTATTAAAAGGCCGACTTGTGCTGTCAGCACTCAGTTCCAAGATTGTCCTTTCCATCAGCATCGCTCAACCACCCCAACGTCGACGCTTGGCTAATGAGAAACAACTAACGCCCGAAAATTCCCACAGCACACATCAAACCGCCTTCTAATGCGTCGAAGCTGAGCGAGCTGGCTTCTTTGGCCATCAGACCCGTGTAACTAAAGCGCTGGTTGATCTGGTATCGTTATATATTCTTGCGGCTCTCCTCCTTCATTGCTCTCAACCGTTTCTCGCATCTTTCATCCGCAATCCTGTTATCCTCGAGCAGCTGTTTCCTAGCGCCACCCCACGGCTTTCGGCGACCCATGTCGAATAGTCGCCATATCGTGGGCGAGAATACACCTCCCAGGCACATCTGGTAAAGTTTTGGCTCGTTCCACCAGAGCTTCCATCCTCGCCATTTGAACCAGCCGAAATGGTCGAAGATTCCGGTCCCGGCGGTTCTATCCAGCCATGTCAGAAAGGAATGGATAGGAAGAATGACGACATAGAACGTCCCCTCATGTCTGTGATACGCGAGGAGCCTCTTCATCGCCTTGACATTGTCTTCACGCCACTTTTTCATTTCCGAGAGTGATGGGAGTACAGATCTGCCTTGCCAAATCTGTGAGATAGCCATTACTTCCAACTCATATTGAACAAGACCTATGAACGAGGTAACTCCTTGGCCCACGAACGCCAAGGAATTGCGGACGGCTGGGTCGGGATGGAGCGGGAAGATATTTTGGTACAGCATGGGAGCTTCACCCACGATCGGATACGGGTTATACTCCGGTGGCATGAGGGGTACCGCGAATTCGTATCCCGTACAATACACGATTGCATCAATATCTTCCAACACACGTCCATCGGTCAGTTCGATTGACTTTGGACCAACAACCTTCCGGGTGTTTGGCACCGGAGTGGCAAAGCCGGTGTTCAAGAAGGCATAGAGCTCATCTGCTACAAGTGGAAGAGAGACAGCAACAGACTGCGCAGGTGAGAGGCTCCATTCCTTGGGCTGGTGGGGAAATGCTTTCTTGGACATCGATTTTAAGACACGATCCAGGAAAGCGTTGAGCAGGTTGGGAAACCATTTGTCTGCAAAGACTTGGAAGGCCACAAACCGTAGGTTCATGTCATAGTCAAAAGTACGGCCATCCGGCGTGTACCGGGGAGCCTAGAAATCGAGTTTAGCCCAAAGATGGGACAAACCTTGACAGACTTACCAGGATCACACCGCTCCTATGAGCAATATACACCTTTCTGGCGTTTCCTGCTAGTTCCTTCACCATGTCCGTTGCGGTTGCGTGCAATCCGACCAACAAGACATTCTGATTTTGGTATCGAGACCCGTCTGAAAAGTCAATGGCATGGATCACGGAGCCTTTGAAATTTTCGGCTCCGGCCAGACTCTGTTTGGGGTATTTGGGGCCCGCAAAAAGTCCAGTCGCAGACAGGATCTTATCAAATCGCTGGACGATCGTTTGGGTGCCGTTGACGAGGACCTCGACTTCCCATTTGTCATCAGCCCTTCTCAGATCCTTGACTTCAGCGTCGAGCTGAATGTGGGGTCGAAGTTCAAAGTGGTCAGCATAGCTTTCTAGGTATCGATGGATCTGTTCGCTAGTGGGAAAATCGTCCACCTCCTCCGGGAATGGAAAATCAGAGATCGAACTGCGAAACCGACTGGTGTTGAGGACTGTACTAGGTGTAACGGAGAGGGATGAATCTTGTGTTGGCTTCCAAATACCTCCAACATACGGTTTCTTCTCAAATGCCGTGACTTCAAACCCGTCTTCTTTCAAATTCTTCAAAGCCATCAATCCCGTGAGGCCAGCACCAATTACGCATACTCGGACCGCCATGATAATCAATGCTTTTCGATGGGACTTGTGGTAATCCCGATCAACTCAGTCGTTCCACAAGGCAGAAGGGCTCGCTGTCCAAAGGGGAGAAGCGTATATGTATACTCTAGCTCCTGTACGAGCGCCGCACTTTGTGTCAGAATTGTGACGTAGAGCCTCCCCGCAAAGAGACAGTCAGGATGAGCGTTTTATCTCTGAGTAAGCAAAGGAAAGGTTTACCGTCTCCTTGTGCAAGCTATGGTTGAGCCAAAAGCAGGGGCAGAGCCGTTACATTCTAGAGTTGCCATGAAGGTGTCACGAGTCAATTCGTGTTTGATGAGCCTTAAGGCGTCGTAACCAAGCTGAGAGCAGCTGATAGCGCCTGAGCATTTAGGGGCCGTGTTGCTGAGAAAGGCGTCCCGTGGAAAGGCAATCCTGGAGGCCTGATAAGCTTATATAAATGCATGGTCAATGAGCGAGTACGATCAAGGGCCCAGATTTTGAGGAGAATGATCCTTTCTTGCAGATCTTTATGAAGGGAACGCTTGCGGGCAGAAAATCTAATGTGGAGCATTATGACGAGCAACTCAAAATTCAAAATCCATTTTACCACCTTCCCACTGCAGCCAAACGCCATCCTAGCATTCGCATTGAGATTGAGCAAGTCTCCCATGAGTCCTTGGTCTCCGTTGAGGCATAGGTCGGCGCCGTAAGGGGAGGACTCTCGTGACGACGGCAAGGGGGAGTTGTTGACTAGTATCTAGTATCCCGCTAGAGGGAACATGGTCACGATTTCTGAGTCTCAATTCCGGATGTACACGTGTCATCTTTTTCGCGCAAAGCCGTCCTCTCCGGCTGACGCTCACCATGATCATAGGCATGCCGATGCTGATGGGCGCGTTCACCGTACAACCCCCACCAGAAGAGCCCGCTGTTCCATGGGGTTCGAAAAGCTGGTCCGGTCCAGTGCTTGAACCCGTCCCCCGGTCGTTATAAAATCAATTTCTTTCGTGCGATACTGTAGATGAATGGTTCATCCAACGAGATCTCTTATGTGATTAGTGAGGCTGTGCAGAGAGCTTGGGAGAAAGTATCTCCTCGGTCTTCGAAGAAAGAACTCCGACTCGCCGGCCATCAGAGCTCGTAGTGATGATACAGTCTGTGTGAGAGTGTGTGTATTCATTTACCCTGACCCCTCCCATTTTGGTGATGCGGTCTCTTGTAAAATCGGCCATGAGATCATCAATCACGTACGAGGCTATCTTTGACGAAGTTTCTCCGTTATGGTTCCAGACTCCTAACATTCACCTCTTCTAGCCCGATTCTGAAGGGGAGCCTAAGAGCGGCAACAGAATTCTATGGGGTAGCATATATGGCCTGATGTACTCCGCGAGTTGTAAGGATATTCGTTGCCCTTCGAAAGTACGAACCTGTGGTCTAAGGAATCAACAACTGAGACATCGTAGTGCAGGCCTGAGTCACAGTGCTTAATCTAAGTGCGCCGAACATCGCGCCTATACGCCAGGAAGTACATCGCCGGTTGAATCTGTTGTCCATACTCACTCAATGGAGGAGCAACCAGTCACAGGCCGCACCAAATAGCCAGGCATATCAACACAGAAGACAGCATCTTACTGGAGTTGTCGAAATTGAGCATAGCACCATCAGGATCGTCGAAGTCACTTGGCGTATGGCCGGGTCAAGCACCTTAGACAGAACCTGATGCCTTCCTGGGAGTTTATAGGCAAGACACGATTGAGTGCCGTGATGACTATTCGTTAGCCTTGTGATTCTGGCCAAGACGCCAAGGACGACGCTTATAAAACGGCCACGATTTGTTCATAGATTAGGCTAGTCTTTAACACACTTTTCACAACCTTTTGGATAAATACCAAGGATGAAACGTTGAAGACGAGATATAACTGGTTTGAGTGCGGTGATTCTCCACGAGTCTGCTGGGCCCCCAGCACAGAGTGCAGATGAAGAGAAGGTCAAGGTCGACGAGGTCCGACGGGTTATGACATTCAATCATTCTTTCTAACACGCGCTCAGGGCAACATCATCATCACCTCTCGGTCCGCGAAATTAGCCTTCAAGCAAGGGGCATAGTGATTTTCCCTTTAACTTTCTTCTCCCACATGGTAAACGTTCTGCTTCCATTGTTTTCTATGGGATATTCTCGAACGCCCTCAGAGGGACAAAATCCTCTGAAGTATGAACAATCGAAGGCTATCTGCAATTCTTGAAGCATTCGATGCATGGCCGGGCCGTCTACTCCATAAGGGTTCGTGTTGAAGTTTGTCTCTAGCAGGAGCTCGCAAATGGTGACCGGCGACAGAATTGCCGACTCTCCTGGTTCAACTTGTTCAGGGAATGTGGATGCCTCCAGCAATGTATTGACCACAGCGGCTCCATTGGCCAGCGTTAAGGACTAGCGCAGAGCAGTTGGCCATGAAAACACCGCATGTCTCTATGATGTGCCTGCGGAAAAGAGAATAATCCATTGATCCACGCCCACGGTCTAACCCGAATACTGTGGCGTGACGGCATTCCCACACTCCAACGCTAGAACTACATTGGATGGAGGATCACCGACATAACGCAGCAGAAATAGGAGAAAAGCTCGGGTATCCTCTTGGGGCTGGCGTCTTAATGTGACAGATCCGCAACCTGTAAAACATGTATGACTGCAAGAGTGCAGACAGGGAACGCTGAATAAATGCATCAGAGTCAGGGACCAATGAATCTGCCAGAGCACAAATGCTGACATCGACAACCATGGCGGTAAATAGCACGAATGTCGAATCGGATATTCTGACTCCTCACTCATGAAGTTGGCTCTTGATCCAGTTCTGCCCACTGAGGTATTTGGAACCGCATCAGGCATTTCTTTCGGCCCCGTTTCCCAACTCAGAGAAGTCATTCCATGTGTTGGAACGACACTGCATTTCGTACATTACACATTTCAATTTTCTTCCCTATCCATTCCAAATGAATCTCCCCAGGGAATTCCTCGTCCCTGTTATTCGCCTCGCCATCCCATTGCCTTAATCTTAATCGGACATTCGCTTGCGTGACTTCACGCGGAAGACCACCACGCCAACCTCCCGCTCTAATTCTCCTCAAGAACTGTTGTACTCGTCGAACGAGAGAAGACGGTCTGCTATTTTCCACCGTCTGTCCGCCTCGTTCTCGGAACCCCTCAGCCATCGTAAATACTGAAAAACCGCGACCTGCTGACGGATAAGATCATATACGAACATAGCAAAGAGAGGTCCAAAGATGTAGACGCCCACTGCTCCAATAGGCGCTGGGAACGCAGAAATGCGGAAAGCGTCACGGATCGAGATGAGAAGAGAGCCCCAGACGTAGAGGGTTATGGCCAACACGAGCAGCGTCGCCAGACCACCAATAAATCGGGCAAGGAAAGGCTGAAGGGTGAGGATTGGGCGGCGGACGACTGCTTCTGCGCCGAGAGAGACAGCCACGAGACGGCTTTTCGTCATGCTTGAAAATATGAATGAGCATGGTTCGTGTTTATACCCACAGATTCGCCGCCAACAAAGTCAAGGCTGTTAGTAGTCTCAAAACAGCGCCGATTGCATGAAAACCGTCAGCTTTTCAATATTGTCACATCTGCACCATAATTCGGCTCCATGGTTGGACTAGCAAAATCGGCAATGTGTCTTGGAATATTGAAAAAGTGGTGTATTAATAGTTCCCGGCCTGAGCAAACGGCACCGTCGAGGTAGTCCATCCATAGGAATTTTCGAGAGGGCTCTCTCCCTGCGCTGACATTTCGGATCGTAAGGGGTTCCAGCAGTATGAACTATTTACAATTTACAAGGGGCTTGCGAGCGCCATGGCCCCCTGCAATCAACGCTTGTGTGAGAGTCAAATACGAGACCGCCAATGGGCAATCCCGAAATCTGAATGTCACTCCGCAGCCCGCAATAGCTACAGGAAGAAAATATCAGCTGAAAAATTTCACCATATGTTAAAGACATATACCCAATTCTTTCCGGTGCAATCAAGTTTGAAGTCGTGGAGTCCAAAAGCCAAACCCATAGCATTGTGGCTTGTTGCAAGAGATGAGTCTGCTATGGGCAAAGATCAGTCGTGATTCGTGGGTGGGGACCCATCTGGCCACTGATCTTCTGTCAGCCCCGTTTGGTCTGATTTGCTGCCTCACACTGTTGGTCTTCAGAACCCCTTTTTTTACATGCAGCAGATTCGCCTCTCGTATTCTCCGTACAACCTAATGCTAAATCCACCTTGTCTGTCTCGCCACAACCAGGCTGGAGACGAGAAGGCCCGTGCTCTAGAAGGCAACCCGTAATTGAGTTGTGATAACATCCATGCGTATGTTCGTTTACAGCTTAGAGGAGCTCCCCATCTTGACCCGGCTAGTTCGGTCTTGATGTTTCCACGTGCGCCCAAGCCTACGAGCACGGACCAGTATTCTCCTTGACGGCCGCTGGAAGGAGATGGCGTGATAACGTGTCGAAAAGGCACGGACACGGGGAAAAGCTTTCGGCAAAATAGATTGTTTTGGTACCCCAGTTTCTCGTTGAATGATTTCCTGAGCCGTGGCCGGCACAGGCAGCGCGACGTAGTCAGAGCGACTTCCACTTCATAACGAAGTCGCTCCCTGGGCAGGACCAAGCTTCAACGAGATAGGGACTCAGCTTCTGGCAGGTTCGCCCACTCGCGACCTTCGCTGTTGCATTTCCCTTTTCGATATGCATGAAAAGGCATCCTCTTATGGGGCAGCAAACACAGATTGTGTCTCCAAGTTTCAGCTCTGGGAGAAAAATTATTCAGAAAAGATCTAGTCGAAGCCAGTGGCAAGAAAGCGCGGAACACGAGGATGTCATATTATGTACTGCATACAGGGTTTCCGACTCTGGCATTCCACGGCATTCTGCGGTCGACGTCAAGAATTATAAAATCCAAAAAGCAACTGTTTCCAGGCGTGCCATTCCATTAATTTACGTGTTCAACTCTGTGTGCAATGCTCGGCGTCGTTGTTGTCTTCTAGGAATGCCGAACCACAGCCATTTTAGTGCATGTGGCGTCCATGGGGTCTATAATGGTACCCGCCCAGGTGTCGTCTCTTGAGGCCTGATTCATATGGAGCCTTGCCTTCGCCACCAGCAGCTTCGTATGATTCGTAGGCAGCGCACTCATCCTGGAAGGAGGGAGTTTCCCAATATTGTTCGGCGTCAATGGCATCTGGTTGTTCAAGGAATTGAAGGCCCATACCGCCGTCCGCGTGCCAGATGATGTGGCAGTGCATGACCCAGGCACCGGGGTTGTCGGTCTGGAAACCAATGACGGTCCAACCGGAAGTGAATGCTGTTGGGCTGCCGATACCGAAGAGAAGGGCAGTATCTCGTCGAATAGGGTTGTCGAAGTTGAGTTGTCCCACCATGTCGGACGTGAAGACACCACGACCTTGACCAAGGACGGAGAAATCGTGCCCGTGAAGATGCATGGGGTGTGAGGTCTGGAAGTTGTTCTGGATAACGAAGTAGACCCATTCCCCGGCAGGACCATCCAGGACAGCCGAGTTGCTGTACAAGGAGCTGTTGAGTGGTAAGGTTGGCAAGGTCGCAAGTGTCTTGAGTGTGGGTTCACTGTAAGTCACATTGACGGCCTTATTAGCCGCAGGAGTAGCGCTGTTCTCGGAAAGTTCTTTGAGACCCCCCAGGAACCATCGGATAATAGACCCGTAACCGTCAAAGTTCTGGCTGCCAGCATTCCCCCCCGGGAGGAGTTTGACAGTGGAGGTAAAGTCGCTGGTCGAGCCGGCATTCTTGGACACGTGAGGAACAAGGCTGGCAAGTGGTTCATCCTTGCAGTCGCCGGCGGTGGTGATGGTGAAGTTGTCCGAGACTGGCGTGCCGCAAGCGCCTTCGTATGTGAAGATACCATTAGATGTTCCAAGACCAGTGTTGCCACAGGTGACACCGCACCCGGTTTGGGTAACGGCACGCAGGAAGTATGCTCCGGCAGGCTGTTTATGTGTGAGTCTAGATTGACAAAGCTCATGATAGCTGCGCTTACCTGATTCATCTCGACAATGACATTGTATCGCTGGCCACTCTGGATCCACAAAATATCGGTCTCGTACGGCACAATGGGGGTATAGTCGGCGCCGATGACGGTCATCTTGTGGTTGTCGAAGTGGACAGCGTATGCGGTTTGAGCAGAGCTAATTTACATATTAGCAATCGAGGAGGCATGGGACTCGGCTGAGACTTCATACCTATTGATGATGCGGAAGAGATGCTTCTTGCCCTTCTTGACGGTCCATTTCGTAGCTTCACCCGTGGTGCCATCTGGAGACTTGTTCTTACCGTTGAGCAGGTAGTTAGTGGATGGTGGCAGGGCTCCTCGGACTCTGGCAATGTTATAGGCCATTTGGAAGATTGTTTGACTGAAGGTTTCATCAATCATAACTGTGCCCATGTCGAGGTCATAATCTGCGGTAGCTGGCCCATGAATGATGACAGGGCCTCGGATACCACCCCCGTACTGAGCCAAAGCATGAGAGTGGTACCAACCCGTTCCATAGGTCGAAGCATGCCATTTATAAACTCGAGAACCCAAGGGGGGGATGGCACATTCAGTCACACCAGGAACACCATCTTGATCATTGGTGCCCACTTGCCGAATACCATGCCAATGAATAGTGGTGGCATTGTCGGTCATTGCGTTGATGACTGTGACCTCAACCATATCACCCCAATTGGCAACGATAGGTTCACCAGGAGACTTGCCGTTGACAGCAAAGGCAGGCTTGGCAGTGCCATCAAAGTCGATGTCTTGAGCGGTGATTGTCAAAGTGTATTCCCTGGTTGTTCCGGTGTAGAAGGTATCGTGAGTATCATCATCGACCGATTTGCCCAAGCACCATTTGCTACGGTCTTCTGGGGTATTGCATGTCGGAGTAGGAATACCGGATGCCGAGACGGTTGAGGCAGCACAGGTGGAAGTGGTAGAAGTAGTCTTGCTTGTCGTGGTGCTCCCAGATGTTGTCTTTGAGGTGGACGTGACGCTGCCAGAGGTTGTCTTGGTTCCGGAGGCCGAAGTAGTCTTCGAAGTCGTTCCCGAAGTAGTCTTTGTGGTTCCAGAAACCGAAGAGGTAGTCTCTGTGGTTCCAGAAACTGAGGCCGAAGTAGTCTTCGACGCCGTTCCAGAAACCGAGGAAGACGTAGTCTCTGAGGTGGTTCCGGAGACTGAGGCAGTAGTGGTCTTTGAGGTGGTTCCGGTGGGTGAAGTAGTTTCACTTTTGCTGGTTGTATCGTGACCAGGTATCTTGGTGGTCGTATCTGTAGGGCTGGTGGTGCTACTTCCCTCACTTCCTTTCGAGGTTGTGGTAGTTTCAGGACCGCTGGGCGTGGTGCTGCTTTCGACATAGCTTCCGGAAGTTGTAGTGCTTTCACCAGGGCCACCGGGATGATGACCACCGTCGTGGCCACCTGGAGTGGTGGTGCTTTCAGGTCCACTTGGGTTTGTGGTCGTGCTCTCCGGTCCACTCGGAGTCGTAGTGCTATCAGTTTCACCCGGAGTGGCAGTGCTTTCATCAGGACCCCCGGGATGATGACCGCCCGGCCCATGGCCCCCTGGACGTCCAGTGTGTGTCGGCTCGACCGGAGTAGTGTCGGGGTAGGAGGCGGTGTTGGTCGGAAGATCGATATCGCAAGTAAAGAGTTCCGTCAGGGGGCAGATGGTCACTGTTCTGGTCGTCGTTACCACCACGAGGACATCTTTTTCTTTGTTCCAATCGGCCCATTTTGCTGCGAGGCCATTGGTGACGAACAGGGGCAACAAGGCCGTCAAATACTTGAGCGACCTCATCACGAAAAATCAAGAAAAGAGCGACAAAATAATGAACGAAAGGACGAAGGCAAAAAATACCTTCCAAAATCACAGTGCGAGTTGAAATGAACGTGAAGGCAATAGGTATGACGAAGAGAGTAGAATCAGGAAAATGGACGTTCTCAGCACTTTGTACTCTCGGCACGGGGAAAATAAGGCTGCCTCTCGTTCGGTCTGGTCATTTCGGGAAGCGTCGCCTAACGCAAAACCATGGTTATGATCCTATTATGGCACGCCGGCCTGCAGCGGTCTTAGAGGAATGCACCACTGGAAACAGAAATCTCTCCACCGTGAGTGTGAGTTGGCGAGGCAGGAGGGGCCAACAGCTCACATGGCGCCAGCGAGGTCCTACCATGGCCGACAGGGGGTTGTGGATCTGTGGAGCCCGATGGGATTTGTCGAAAGTTGAGACTCAACGCCATGCTGTTGTTCAGGAGATTGGAATAAGCCACAAAAAAAGGAGGAGCCAAGCATGAAGATGTCCATTTTGAGACGGCCAAGTCCACTTGTTCGCTTGTCGAGAGAAGAAAAAGCGCCGTGGAGTCGTTGGCAAGAAAAATGGGGAGATTAAAAGCTCCAATGCCAAGAGAAACAGTGGTAGTGAGACACGGGAAAACAGGAGACGAAGAAAACGCGTTTTGAGTTACGTACTCACAAAATGGAGCCAGACAGTGATGGATCATGTAGATATGGTAATATTTGGTATAATTCAACAACCAAGTAAAACATAAAATCAAGCCTGAATATGATGGTGACAGAGGTTGTTCTGATGATGTCATCCTAATGTCAACACAAAAATCATCACCCACAGAAGCGCCCTGACTCCTTCAGGATCCAGGGGGTTGAAGAGTCCAGACTATTGCCTTCGACATGGTTCACTGCCGCCAACGGGGTTTCTACTCCTGAAATAGTCTAGACCTCACTCAATACGTCCATACCAAGCTCTGCCATCCTACTCCGCGGCACGGCCTACTCAGCCTCGTAGGCCTAATTTTCTCGGACTCCTACCCGCATTCTCACCAATGCTTGTTTTCCCTCACCATTTCCTACATCAAGACGCTGACGGTACCTCCTGAGAAAAATCCTCGAAAATATGAAACATGGTGCTTACAACTCGAAATTATGGAACATTCCTCTGCCATGCCCGGCCTCGGGCTTGAGTAACAGCGTTCCAGCCGAACCAGTATCCCTTCCCCCCTGATGCTGCTTCTGGATAATGGTCTTTGAACTGACGATGAACTATTCGTTATGTCTAGCTCCTCGTATAGTACTGTATAGGCTATATTCTTTTGAATCCCACTGGGGTCATCCCCAGAATCCCAGCCATAATTCAGTGTACGAGATGCATGATCGGGCAGTTCGGAGAATTCGACTCCGAATGTGACCCAAACCCTTGTCCTGGGAGTTTCTGACTCACCCACAACCCTTTTTCATCAAGGCACCGCGTGTTGGATGCCATTTCAAGTGTGAGCACCTCTCATGTTTTTCATTATCATGTGGAGGCGCTGTTCATGGATTGATCGCTGCATCGGCCTCGTGACCTGACCTTGGGCCATATCCCCCGTCCTTTTTTTTTTTTTTTTGGTGGGGGTTATTCGGGCATGGAATCTAACCTTGAGCCCTCAACCTTGACCATTCAAGTTCGCCATGCATCGAAAATTATCCTGACGCCGCCCCAACATTCCGATGGGCCTGCCGTTCTGCTCGCTCTCAATGATCCTCGCGTCTACACGAAACTCAACGGTCCTCCATACCCGTACCAGGAGAAGGACTGGGAAGAATGGTATCCCACAATCTCGAACGCTTCAGCGAGCGCGCTGGAGGATTTTAAAGTCGCTCAAGAAGAGAGGACTCGATACGGGTCGGCAACGAAAGGGGTGGGCAGGACTATGTGGCCGTTTTCGATCAGGCAGGTTACCCAGCCAAATAATTCAGGCGGAGAAGAACAGAGATGGATCGGTGAGATCTCGATCCAGAGAGGCAGTTTTCTCTACATTGTAGAGGAAGATGAGAGGGAGAAACGAAAAGAGCAGAATGACAGCCTCGAACCTGGAGATCCACGAATTATCTGGGAGATTGGCTGTAAGTAAAGTGACGACACATCCCCCATGCCCATCCATTTCCATGGCTTGCCGGGAAGATTGCATAAACACTCAGTCAATTAATCGAGTGATAGTCTATCTCATCCCCGAATATCATGGCCGCGGTATCATGCCGGCCGTCCTCCAGACGCTGATGCACAGATTATTCGTTCCGTATATGAATGCCAAGACTATCCGGGCGACATACTTCGAGTACAACTCTGCTAGTCGGCGAGTTTTTGAAAAGTGTGGCTTTCACTTCTTAATGTTTGTACCGGATGCGATTACTCTGTCGAAGACAAAGACTGGGGATCACACGCCAAGGAAGTTGGGGTTAGGGGTCATGGAGTGGACACAGGATACCTGAGAGTGAGGTTATTGGAGTCTATGGGAGGATAGAGGTTGTGGCATGATTTCCTCGGTTGCAACGGTCTGCTCGTACTATTCATACTTTCGTTTGGAGCTGTCAATGAGCGTCTCGCTTATGTCAATGCTTCGCGAAGGTTTGCGCACGAGGCAATTTACGCGAAAAGAAACACCAGATCGTCGATCAAAGCATGGCAAGAGCGCTTGGTCCTTGTCATTGCGCTGATTGATAAGCACGTGTAGTGTGTGACAGAATGGTCCTTTTGACAGAATTTGGGAAAGTTTCAGCAGCTGAGTCGTTGACAGCTTACTTTCAATTCGGAGGTCTTGTAGTCAATGGGAGCTATTGCCTTGGTCTTTGATTGTATTGCCGGGCTTGGCTGAAAGCTTGAAACTAGTAAGAACGTGACCCAAACTGTATAGAATTGAGAGGCGCTTTGAAAAGGAGATACGAGGATAGATGTGTTCCTTGATGAGCTCCGGCACTTCCGTCCCGATATGTCCCTGCAATCAACTCGAGCTATTGGTACAGGAATGTGGCTGGTTGATTATTCCGCGAACGTGGGCGAGTGTCATCTGTCCCCCTTTGCTTTTGTTGATAGATGTCAAAGCTGTCATTTAGCGGTTTTGGTGGGCAGCGAGCCACCAAGAGAGAGAAAGTATAGATATCTGGACGCCTTGCAAACTTGTGGAAGGCTGGAAACTGTCCGAAAACTTTAAGGTATCGCCGATTCTTTGTTCCAGGTAGTCTGTGGTGGCCCGAGGATCAAAGACCATTAGGGGATAAACTCTTAAGCATCTGGAGGAAGTAGCTGCCAGTACTGGTCATAATGACGGTCTGGTGGTTCGGAAGCTTAGGAGAATGTTCGCCGGCCGTGCTGAGGTTGAGTAGCTCCTTTTCTGGCGTCAAGAGAGAAGAAAGCGATTGAATGGCACAGAAGCATCCAATGAGTATAATTTTCTGCACATGCCTGATCATTGATATGTCGTGGAACAGACCATATCCTTAGGGCCTAAAGAACAGAGTCAGTACCGTGTATCAGACATTTCTCTCACGGGGAAGTTTTCAACTGTGCTGAACGCACAGTCTACAGCAGGAATCCAGTGATATGAAATTGAGTCCGTCGTCTCGTTTCCCTTGCAGTGTCTGTTCTGTTGTCGAAAGAGGAGTTGTTTTCACCAAGATACCCGCACTCATCTCTGCTACATCTGTATTGGCAGACACGCATTTGACACGTCGCGCCACTGACTGCCTACGCCAAAAGAACCTGTCGTTCAGGAGCAGGCTTGGTGAGGGTCACAAGGTGCGACACGTCAAGGAGAGCAAACGTGCGTCGAGTGGGCATCTGAGCTTCGGGTTTTGATAACAGCCCTCACCCGGTCGAACTAAATCGAAACTGTACAACATAAGACGAACTGAGCAGATCGGAGTCAGTGCATCGAATAAGCTTTTGTGTGGGCTAGACCCTAATGCCTTAACAGCACAATTTGTGAGAGGTGTCCATGTCCCTTTTTTAATCAATCGATAGATCTGATCTGTGGCTGTCGCTAATACCTACTGGAATGGGATTTCACGTAAAAAAGAGCGAATCAGCTTTAGGATTGGACTGCTTGCCACGAGGTGAGGCTGCTTCGGTAATCTGCGGTACTAGGGAAGTTACGGTTCTTTTACGATTGATGGCTTGAGCCAGCTGTTTTCTTCTGCAAAGCGCCGTTTGAAAGGCGGTTAGATTGAGGGTAGATTGGCACCAGCAGAGTTGGAGCTGGTTGGACCATGGAGCTGGCTGGCTTGCCGGTCCCAAAGGGGAATAGTATGTTAAACTTTTACCCTAAAAAGGCTTAGTGGAATCTTGAGTTCATGGCCATGGGGGTCTGGACCACTTGAAGTTTTGACAGGTTTCTCTCCCTCCATTTTCCTGCTTCTGTACTAGCCTACCATCGCTCGCGGCGACTGGCCCATTTTTGCGCTGATCAGGCTGCCCGAACACAGCGAGGTTAGCCCCCATCGGGCGAAAATGACGAACGATGGCGTGTCGCTTGCTGGATGGTCCTCTTGATCCATCTGCTTCGTGGCCCTGGCGCTTGTGCACTTTGGTGCATCCTTTCAGTACCGCACAAACAACTTCTTCCTCTCCCAGAATGTTTTTTTTCAGCCGCGCCCTCTCCATGGCTGTCTTTTGTTACTCTACAACCTTAATCCCCCCCGGTCCATGCGGCTCCACTCGGACGTGGACGTGGCTGACTGGGGTTGATCAATGATCTATGAGTGCAACCCGACTACACAGATGTTGATTGTCGCGCCCGACGCACAGGCTCGTGTTCGACTATCTTCTGTAAAAAGACCTTTATGTAGGCTTTTCCCTTGCTTTTTCATCCCTCTCGACTTCACCATTTTGCTTCTTGTGCCCGGCGTGGTACGATCCACGGTCCTCAGTACACGGTGATATTGCAAATTACACATATCCATCAACATGTCCCCATCAATTTTCTCACCCGTCACCGAGAAGGTGTCAGCAGCCTTATGCTCACACGACCCCCTCTGCTTCGCAGCCAAACCTGAAGTCCGATCAGAGATGACTCGACCAGCTGCTTCGAGACTGTTTTATATTTCAAACTGGAAGCTCGGCACCCTATCGACGTGCGAGGAACCAAATTTACGGAAACTTCTGGGGCACCTCTCAGTGTACGACCAGGTCCGAGAATTCCCTCAAACGCAACAAATACAATCTTCAGAGGAGACCCCAAGACCCAACGAGTTGTCAACATATCTCCAACACCCGGTTCCTTCCTTCAGGGAATTCCAGGCTGCCATTGAAGTTCAGCTCGCCACAATAGCACACATCTCAGCCGCTGCGGCCCAACTCAATGTTGAAGAGTATAGCAGTGACGAAGAAGAGGATGATGACGACTGTGACAGCAACGATGGTGAATGGAGTGATGAAGATACGGCGGCTGAAAGCGATGACAGCTTCACCGACTATGACAGTGTGGAAGGCCAACGGTCACAATGCAGTAGCCCAACATCGTGTCCAGACGATAAAGGAGGTGAAGAGGGAGACCTGTGGGCCATACGGCCATTGACTCCCTTCATGAATAACCGGCAGGTTGATGTCGGCTAGGGCTGAACCGATGGATACGCTTGGCTACCATTTCAATCTCGTGTCAGACCTTGGCAGTGGTAACATTCCTTTTTTTCCTTCCCCCAAGACGTTGGTGGATCTTGGAATGAGTTGCGAAACTCTATTGGATGATGAAGCATTTCAGCAGGAAGAATTAGAACAAAAGCATGGTGTCTGAACACAAAGGTATACCCCAATTTTGTAACTATGTACTGTCGAAACAAAGTCTTGCGGTCCACCCTCGTGACCGGCAATAAAAATGAAACCATGGCAAGGTACTGGCATGATCCTCTTGTCTTTTTCGTCGAAATTCCTTGAAAACTCCGTCTCGGCAATGCTGTTGTCGATATTGATCGATCTGACCATGTGCCACCGAAACTCCAGTGGTCCTCCGGCAGAGACACCGTCACATCATGGAACTCCTGAAACTCCCCCCACCCCGCACATTGTATCGGCGACGGGGTACCCTAATGCTTGCTGTCCACGTATTTACTGACATCGGCGCCCTCCAAGAACCACTTGGACGAGTCGAGATTGGCATTCCGCTTGGTGAATCGGTTGTTCATTCTGTGCCCTGATCTTGCGGCCTAGAAACATCAGCCGCAGTCCTTGGCATCAGCACTGCCGTGTTGGGATGGGTTTGTGGCTAACTTCCGACTTGACGCGCGGGGCAGCAAAGCCGATAGGAAGCATCTCCAACACGAGGTCGAGTAGACTTACTGCATATGTTACGCCTCCCAAAGTAGCCACGGTCGCTGCAGTGAAAACGCCGCGCATTAATGACCGATCCTTAGGTGACATATGTCCTGATGAAGTCGAAGCATATCGAGCTGGGGTGGTCAATCGTTGGCCGAAGCCCGTGACCAAACGGCGAGTCATCAGTTGGCGAGTAGCATTCATTGGGGGTAAGTTGATCGGTGATAGACCAGAGAAGTGATGTTGGTGACAGGTGGGAGTGGGGGGAGATATTAGGATTGAGGGATTGTTTTATCGTGTGCTTCTATATTGAATGGAGAGCTTGGAGGAACCTACCTCGTTGTTGCACATTCTTTGAGAAGTCTTTTAAACCACTCTTGAAGATGAATCCTACCTGTTACGTGCACCCTGTATCTCCCGGGCAGCCCTGATAGGTAGGGCCACGGTATGCGTCGACTTCATCAGCACACCGAGAGCAGGACTCAGCAAGAAACATGGGCGATATCAGGTGTTGCATGATCAGATCACCAGCCCTGCGAAAAAGAGGGAGTGAAAAATGAGCGTCCGCGGTGGCCTCCGAGAAATATAACGAACGCCCGGGGGTGGATGATTGACCGGAGCTTGCAAGGCTGAGCACTAAGCGAACCAATCGTACGCCAACGGTAGAATCCGGACTTGTGTCAGGTGATGATTTTGAGTGGTACGTCATTTACCGGTCCCAAACCACTTACTTTGGTGTGCACAGACGGTCATTACCGTCATGAGGAGAAAGTCTCCTGCTCTCCTGTACGGTCTCGATTCAGGGCGACTTGTGGGGCCCGACCCGTCCAGCCCGTCTCACGCTCTGTCACTGTATTACCGCACGTGACCGTCTGGAGTCCTTTGTAGGCTCTCATTGGAGAATACATTACCAGCTCCTCCTTGGCAATACTGCGGCCCGACATCGTGGTGTGACGGGAGGGAAAGTTCTATTCACCCACCCTTGTCCGTCCTCAACTCTTTGCCGGGTGTACCTTCGGTTGGCCGTTCTCGCCCGCCTTCGACCACCTCTCCCAAACTCAACGATTTTTTGCCGAGCCTCCTTCGTCACCATGCAACTACGGTTCTTTCAACTCCACAAAATTCCTCTCACTTCCATCATCGTGGCCTGACACACTCTCTTCTTCAATACCACCAAAAACGAAATCTACGGCCTCCCTAGCCTCTCAAGGGTACCAGGCGCCCAACCAGCTCACGTTTTCGCCCACCGCAAGCACGATAATCAGCACCGATTAGGACTGTTTGGTGGCAGCGAACCTCCGAAGAACCCTCTCCGAAGGGGCCATTGAGCCTGTTCGTGCGGCACCATTTCCCATCCAGCACCAGGCATCCCCGTTTCTCGAGGAAACAAAGGGGTTCAGCGACCTAAAAAAGAAAAAAAAAAAACGCCGGTGAAACAATGCCTTTCCCCACCGTCTACCGGCAAGAAGAGGGCTCTCATGACTTTCATAACCAGCACGGTTTCCAGCGTCATCATCCCCAGATAGCCATCGTCAATCCTGACACGGTCGATTACAGCGGGTGGCATGAGATGGACTTCACAACTTCCCTTCTCAACTCTCCGTTGACCAACTCTGCTCCTCACCACCAAAAATACGCGTCCAACATGGAGACCGGCGTCGATTCGCTGGCCTATCTACGATCCTCCAATCATCGACAAAATTCCACCGGTTCGACTGTCAATCCCTCTTGTCAATCTCGATCTCATCAGCAGTCTCCCGAGGCCAACGCCCTCTCAGGAGATCTCTACACCACCGGACCTTTCTCTTACTCTCAGCTTCTCAACATGGATTCAGACATCTCACCCATGGATCAGTCGAGTCTTTGTAGCTCACGCGCTGATGGCGATTCCAATATGCTCAACGACGACAACACTCTTCCGACTTCCTTATCTGTATCAGACTCACTCAACACCTCGCCGCCTGTTTCCACACTCGATCCCATCTCCATCTCATCCAAAACCGATCCTTCAGAGAAACTCTGCCCTCTAATTGCTGGACAAGTCGACACCTGTCAACCTCAACGGTGTGGCCCGGACGCTCCCTGCATGAATTTCACCACCCTTCCTCCCATTGAAGAGTGCACATCTGTTCCGTGCATTACACAATCCACCAATCCCAATGAGACCATGATCACCAGTGACAGCGTATCGGTCTCCTTACACTCGCGACCCAGCATCAGCGCCAGAACCAGCAGCGGAAACACCTCCTCCCATTCCTCTCCCCTCCGTCGCTCTTCAGGCTCATCAAATGACAACCCGGTTCAGTCGGTACCTCTACCGCCACGACGCTCCGCCGCCGCCGCCGCCGCCGCCGCCGCGGCGCGACGCCGAACTCGAACAAGTACGACGACAACATCAACGAACACCATAGCTTCGGACGACGAGGAGGAACCGGCGACCGCGAAGCCCATAGCGCCATCCAAAGCCGACGCGAAACAAAGGGCCAAACAAGCCCATTCCCTCGTCGAGCGCAAGTACCGCGAGAACCTCAACGCCAAGATCGCCCAATTGCACAACACTCTCCAGTCGTCACATTATGGACCCAAAATCGGGGATGACGCCGACAGCGATGCCCCGGCTGCAGCCAACGCCATCCCCACGGGCAAAGTACGCAAGAGCGACGTTCTCACCGAGGCCATGAACTACGTCAACCAAACCGAGGTGGAAATGCGACATATGGAAAATGAAATCCACCGCCTCAGTGAAAGAGTGAGGGTGCTTGAGAAACTTGTCCGCTGTGAAGACTGCAGTTTACTCAAACAAATGGTCAATTTACAAGTTCAAGCTGTTTGAGGCCGCTTGGTGGACTGAATTGACACATGAAACATGAAACATGAATTGGAATACGATGGAAATGCGAATCGGAATCAAAGATGTGGGATGGTTCATATTTCACGTGATACTACATTTTTCCTTGGATCGTTCATCTGATAGCTTTTTAAATGGCTTGTTCTGTACGATGACTCGCGGCACCGAGCAGGATGTTTGGCCTGGAGTTCAGGAGTTGGTACATTCTACCGCGTTCATCTAAGGCGTCTCGGGAATACGAAGAGCAAGGGACCTAAGATCCGGCAAAGATCCGGCATTCACTTTTTGGGGGAAGGGGGAAAGGACGTTGAAGGACAATTCTATGGCCCCCTGGGCTTTCAGAATTCCTCTCACCAAATTGAGGAGAGTGGTGGTGGATGTGGATACCTAGGAATCAAGTCATGAAGCATCAGCTCCTCAAAAGCAGATTCATCAACTTGTCAAGCTGGCTGACAGCCCATGCCCCCAAGATTGATAGCACGAATCAGTAAATAAGTACATGATGTTGTACTGTATCTCCACACACAGAAACCGTTGATCAAGATGCCACCATATCTTGTGAAGACATGTGATATCTCTGGGCACGTGCAGGAGAAACTGAAGAACTACTGGTCATGCCGCTATGGGTCGGGGGAATTTTTTTCCGTTTCTCAGCCCCTTGGAATTATAAACTCAGACAGTAGTTCATCGCCACCTAGTTTATGCGCAAAAAAAACAAAAATCATCCCCAACAATCCTCATCCATCTCAGCCCAGCATTAGAAAGCACTCTGGAAATGTATTTCGACCTTCGTCCCGTCTTTGCTCACCTGCATTTGTTGTCCTTTCTTCATGAACATGGACATGCTCCACGAACTCGAGCCGTGTCCCATTTATTCGATTTCGATCCTGATTCCGCCACCCTTCACGTCTTCGACACTCTTTTTCGGTAAGTCGATTCTCAACAGGCCACCTTCAAGTCTGGCTTTGAGCTCCTTCATCTCCACGTCGTCAGGTAACGTGAAAGTCCGTCTCCAAGGCCCGATTTTTCGTTCGGTCAACAGCACGGTCGGGATGGCGTCGGTCATGAGTTCAGCCTCCATTGTTTCTCGAGAGGGGGTGCGCATCAATGGGCCACCGTCAGTGGGTTCCTTCTGTTCCATCTTGTCAGCTTGGGGGTTTGTTTTATGCAGCATGTAGAAAGGTGTTGATCAACGCCATTGTTTTGATAGAGAATTTTTGAATCGTACCTTTCCATGTCCAGCCTCCTTCGGCCACCCATCACCTTCACCCTCCCAGATTCGTTTCCCCTCCTCACTGTCCAACAGTCCGATATTGGCAGGCCTCTTACTCTCCCCCTGCACCATCAATGTATGGGGACTCATCCACTGGATCAAGATGCTATCTTTCTCCGTAACACCAGGTGTTTCGACCTCGATGTGATACGCGCGCATCGTCTCGCGGATATCCGTTGCCGGCGCCCAAGAGGTTCCGGACTTGGGTGCCGATACGCTGCCGGGCGCGTGAGGTCCGCGGAAGTGTGTTCTCAATGTCATTTCGTGCAGCGATGTGCGTGGGAACTGGAAATGTGATGGGTGTGATGGGTGAGGTTGCACTGGTTCATGAGTCCTGGGGCCAGCGGCAGCTGCTTGTTGAGCTGCAGAATGGGCAAGAGAGCCTTCTTCGACAAGGCGGATCACGTAGTTTGATGGTACGGCGTAAGGGAGTCCTGCCATGGTGAGGGTGATTTCTGAAGTGGATTGAGAGTCGAAAGGGGAATATGGGTACCAAAGGGTCTTTGGAGGGATATTGTCGTTAGGTCGATCGGGAAACGCGTGTTTAAGGCTAGTTAACCTTGAGTCAGGTCAAAGGTCATACACGAAATAGGTGCGACCGAGTTGAATTTATATACCCGAAGAACAGACCATCGAATGCAACGTAAGCTGCGTTCATTACTCAGGAGCAACAAGGAAACGGAGAAAAAAAAAAAAAAAAAAGGATTTCTCAAACAAACTCCGCACAACTGCCACCGTGTTTACTGTATGGATTGCTTAGAGGCCCGTGAATCTCATGGTGATGTGATGTGCGGGCTATACGGAAAGAGGATCACACAAGACAACAATGACCAGTTTCGCAGCGTGGGAAATTGCCCGATAGGTCCAGAGCCCGCCTCGCTTGGCTATGGGATGCGAGGATCATGAGAGCCAACAGATCGGCAGAGTAACGAGACGAGATTCCGGGGGTGCAGCGGAGCGGAGTGCAGGGAAAAGAGAGAGGAGAGGCACCGGAGAGAGGCACCGGGCAAAGGGATGTAAGGTGATTCGTCGTGTAGTCGCGGATGACTGTCTATGGAAGATCCTATTCGATTCAGAGTAATGACTCAAGGAAAATCACCTCATGATTATACGGTTGGTTGTCGGTCCTTATGAGGCCGGAATACGTAGTTGCTGCAGTGGTAGAATGGTTGGGAGCTTCGGCGAGAACAGGACGAGATCTGCTGTCTATCAGATTGGGAGGCAAAGAAATGACTCGGCCAAAAAGGGCTTTCGTGGTTGCCCAACAAAACTAGATCGTAAGTTTCCGCGAATAGGATCTTCGGTTGCAATAGTCCTCGGTCACCATACGGAAGCTGTATGGAGGAAAGATGGGCGTGGTGTGATATTGAACAAGTGCCGTCAGACTTGATCATCCATCCTCCTTCGGGCTGCATCTCACCGAATCCGTGCCTTGTCCTGACAAACTCCCCTTTTTTGAGCCGCCGACGAAACATTTGCGTTCTTGAATGAGCAGAAAACTCGGATCGTTCTGTCAGGCAGCATGATCGTCCGGTCACCGTGTCCCCAACTGTGATTTTGTCTGCACCTGCTGAGCCATGACCTTGCCAGCTTGACAGGAATCAATCGTGGAGATATCGAAGGTATGAAACGCTTTCCAAGGAGTCGGCCTGACAATATGATGGGACTACAAAGCATGGGAAAGCCCCCGCGCCGCCTCCATACAGCTCAAGCGAGGTAATTGGATCCTCATCTATAGGAGGTATCCATTAGGTGAGATTCCGTGGGAATTGGCAACGAAGAACAACAGCAGTTTTCCTTGTCCTATTGACATCCTTCGCAGCTTGGTCGGGCTTGTTTCTATTTATCCTTTGGGGTCCGTATGCCCAAGTTGATTGGTAGGTAGACAGAACAGAGAGAGTACTACAGGAGCGAATTGGCGCGCATGGACTTGGAGTTCGATGGCATTATGAGGTTTGCTGGCGGCGTTTGCTCGATGGACGGGAACTGGAAACTCGGGGTTGGCCTCCAATGCTCGTTTGACCAACGTCTGTGGAGGCAAGCAAGGGCACAAGAGCGGCAAGAATCACAAGCCATCGCAGTGGGATGGTGTATCCCAAGGACCTTCTGGTAGCCAGCAATTGCTCGTTGATAAAGTTCCAAAGCTTCCTGCCAGCGCCCGTCGGTCCATTGACTCCGCCTCATCATACTTCCCTTGATCTTGCAGCACCGACGCCAGATTGCCCACACTCGTCAACGTGTCGGGGTGGTCCACCCCCAATACCTTCTCCCCCCCCCGCCAGTGCCCGTCGGTTCATTGACTCCGCCTCATGTAGTACTGTCGCCATCAGTGACAGACTGTTGAGCGATATGTCGTTCCCGTCCCCGAGCATCGCCACCCGTATGTCGTACGACTCCCGGATGTGTCCAAATGCCGCCTCATACTGCCCGGACGCCCAACAGAACCACGAAACATTGTACTGGAGGTCCCCTCGACTTTTACTAGTGAGACCGACTCCCTCTTGGTGTCGTAATGCAGCCAGCACGTGAGGGAGCAAAGTCTGGCACACGGCCCAATTGCTATGGTCTCCACTGGGGAAGCTCTCCGCCAATAGCTGGACCACTTGGTCGACGTACGACTCTTTCTCCTTGTGCTGGTCCAACCAATACCGCACCGACTCCTGCACGAGAGGGTGCATGGAAACCCGTCTCATCCGCGGCCGCCACCACCACCAAAGAGTAACCCGCCACCGTCCCCAACGCATGGCGCCAATCTGCCTCCGCTGCCTGCGTGTGCCGCACTAGCATCGACGGGATCGACTGCCCATCTAAAAAGGCCAGGAACGCGAGGAGTGTGGCCGCCGCGGGATCACGCTGTCGCATCTGATCGAAAGACAGTCTCCATGTCCGAAAAATCGAGTTAGGGAATCCCGGCTCGCGACGATGATCCTGCAATTCAATACATCCTTATTCCGCGTCGTGATCAGGAGCCGCCTTGATCGATCGACAACCCGGGGGAGATAGTCCATCAGCGGCTTCGTCGGGGTTTCCCTGTCGGTGCTCACTTCGCCTGACGGGATCAGACCTAGCATGAGATTCGCATCGTCGGCATTGTCCACGATGAGTAGCCATGGCCCATTCTTCCTCATCATCCAACCACCTCGCTACTAGCTCGCACGCGTCCGTTTTGGGATCGTCACATCCAGGCAAGCGCAGTCGCTGTGCCATGCGCTGGCACGCCTGCACAAACCGACTCGATGTGGCCGCATATATCCAGAACACGTGGCTCCGTGGATGCTGTTTGTGGTATTGATGAGCATAAGCGATTGCAATCTGCGATTTTCTGGTTTTTCCGGTTAGTTTGCTGAAGATTTTTTCCGGGGTCGAAGCTTGTAGCCTCACCCTGTCCCTCCCATGCCGTACAGAATGGCCCGCTGATGATCATCGAGCTGTTCTTCGATCGACGAGGAGAGCGTATCTCGGGATATGTAATGGGGATCAGGCTCGAAGGGAACGTCGAATATCGCCTTTGGAGCCGAGGGACGTACTGTCGTCCTGTCAGTTCCTGGCAATCCTACCGACCTCATTCCATTCCCGGATCGTCACAGATCCCATCTCTGGCCGAACCAACCTTTTTTTCATGGGGGGCGGGCGCAGAATTCACCTACTCGGCTCAATTGAAGGGGTCGGCTTATTCGTGACCGAGGACTGCAATTCCTCTTCCCACCGAATAAGCTCCCCAAGTACCCTTTGAAAGCCTGTTTCTTCGGCGGATGCAAACCTAACCATGTCACGATGATTGGCGTGGATACTGATGGGATTATATCCTGCAAATGTGGCTGACTCCTTGGAAACCCCTTTCCCCACCACCGGTAATGGTAGTTCTTCAAAGAAACAGGTTACCTCAAGCCGCCGATTGTTTTCTCTCAGGTCTCGAATCATGGCCAGGAATCCAACCTGAATAGATTCAATAAGCTGATCGTCCGTCTCTAAAATCTTGAGCAACGTCGTATTGGTGGATTTGAGGATACCCAGAGCCGAAGCAGGGAGTTTCGCCCAGTCAGCCATCCAGTTTCCGGTGTGAGGAGTGCCCATGAATATGACCCCTTTGATGCGGTCGAAAATTTTCTTCAAACGCATCTCTGGGTTGTTGCGAGAAAGCAAGATCGCCTCCTTGCACACTAGGCCACCAAGACTATGAGCGACGAAAATGATGGGACGATCGGACGCATTGTTGCTGCTAGCTCGGTACGTCGTCAGATCGTTCAGGAGGTTTGTCGAGTGATCGATCAGTCGATTCGACGAGGCGACAGATTTTCGTACCACGTATGCATCGTAGCCGTATGTTAGGATTCGTGCTCTGTTGAGCTTAGGTCCAAGGCCCGCGGCCACGGTTGGGATTGTCCTTCAGCCGTCCAAGTGCTTTCTCTGTTTCCGGTCAGCCCATGAATGAAGCAGACGTCGACTATCGCGTCAGTACAGTCATGTAGCACCTGAATACCGTCCGGAAAAGAGATGGTGGGTGGACGATTTGGCGACGACAACCTCGAGCTTTCAGCCTCACGTGGCGCCTGAGCTACAACTGTCTTGAAGAGGCTCTCCTTGAACTTGCGCATGATGGCCAGCTCCGTTCAGCGAGGCGAAGAGGGAACGTTGTGTCTAACCTAATCGCCAAAGGTGGGCCAGCAATGAGAGAGAGCAGTAATTGGTCTCGGTCTTGGCATTTCCGAACCCACGCAGCCCTTCAATGGCATTCACGCCGAAAATTTGTCAATAATTACGCTGGAAAGACACCCACGGAGCTTGAAAGACACGTGGAAATCACCCGGGGAGGAACAAGGTAACTTAACTTGATTCCTGCTGTCATCTCCCCCTCTGCTCCGCAGTCGAGAATGCTGGCAGCGGGCAGCGGGCAGCGCGGTCCGTGACAGACGTCGTTGCCGCTATAATTAAATAGGCTATGAATGACCCATTTCTGTCTAGGCTAGGAGAGCTTTGCTTTGTATCCGTAAAGGGTAGGGCGGTTTCGGGCCCCACTGTGGTCGACATTCGAATATGAATGAAAGAAAAGTTGATCAAGCTGGTCGCCGTATGAGATCGAACATGTCGAAGGGGAAGCGCGAAAGGGAAATGCGAGCCAAATAACCATTAAACAGGACCATAAGATTGTGATCACCCAATCAAAAACATATCCCAGAGGATCTTGGTGTGAGATCTTCTCGTTGGGGGGAACATACATGGCAAAATCCAATTTAGACCACCATCCAGTTCCCAACCCTGATCATCCGAGAGCAAACTGTTGTTGCTTTGTAGTATACATGAGTCCTTTGAACGCCGAAATCCATTCGCCCGTGCCATCATTCAAAGCCTTGATTGCCGGGCCTCCATATCAGCAATCAGTTCTTGATGCATAATCTCAGCCACTTCTTCTGCGACTTGCCTCTCTATGCTCCTTCTCTTTTGCTCGATTTCTCCAGGTTCCTCGACCAGACCGTACCGCTCACTCAGGTTCTCAATCGGAGTCACGTTCTCACAGTGGCAGTCATGATGATACCCGGAGTTATTGTGACGGTCGACCCGAGTCTTCAGAGTGATTTGTGTCGGCGAGGAACGCCGATCAACATGCTCTTGACTGACCATATTCTCGGGGCATAGGCCTGAATGTCGTCGAACATGATGGATTGAAGAAGGTCGAGGGGAGTTTTCCGTTGGCATGGAGATATCCGGACAGAATCCATCCCAGGATTCCTCGTCGGAACTGTGGTCACGGCTGCGGCGGAACAGGAATTCTTGGGATGGCCGCCTCATGTGACATTTGGGACAATAATTTGGAGGAGAGCCGTGACTGGAGGAGAGTCGTCGCAATCGTGGATGAAGTACTCCCGGATGATTGACCGGGCTTGCTCCATCGTTGGAGTGGGTTGATTCCTGCGTGCCCTTCTCACGTGTGGGAAGAGTCGAGGCATTAAACATCGGTGCAAATGGGTCGTATTGGACCATTGATAGATGTGTTGAGGTGGTTTGATTGGTGGATGATTGTTTGTGAATTGGTTGTTTGGATTGGTAGGATGATTGATTCCAGTCCTCTCCATGTTCTTGTCACAGCATTTATGGATTTCGAGGCTGCCATGGTCGAGGTGGGAAGCGGAGGCGGTACCGACAAGTCACAGTCAGCCATGACGAATGGGGATGGACTCTGAGATTCCGCTCCGCTGTCACATCCCCTACCCTCTCCGACGATGAGAGGTTGAGTGAAGTTTCTCGAGCCGTCTGGTGATGACCAAATGTCGCAGAAAGGTGTTAGTGGAGATGACTGGATCAAACCACGATGACCGCTCAGTTGTTCAGTGGTGGTGCTTGGACGCAACACTGAAAACCTTGATTAAGCAAAAGCCTGATGATCTATTTAGCTCCTCGGCGGCCGCCGATACAGTTTTGACAGGGTCCCTCGGGCCCAAAATCACGCCAGCCTCGCCATCACAATGGCACAGACACCGAGTCTGGTCACTCCACCGCGCCGACAAAATACCGCAGCTTGACACGAGCAATGATGCGCCGCGACTCCTTAGGGGTCTGTGTCACTATAGGCGTATTCTGACTTCCCTTCTTATTCCTACCAATCAGGCGATGTTGTTGGACGACCACGTATGGAAATTCCGTGTCTTTGATTCAATAAATTCTCATATCAAGTTGTAAAATACTGTATGGCCGCGAACAGTATTTTTGACGCCGTCCCTCAGAGACTTATTGGAATTTACAACCTGTCAAGGGGAGTGCAAGCATGTCAGGCTTGCGGCGAGACAAAACCCCTCGTCTTCGTGCCCCATAACCATCAATTAGGGGGGCTCTGGGGAAGTTTCATTGTCGGTCCGAAAGAGTCTCCTGCTGAGACGATGAACATTTCAAGCCCGTTGACCGTGGACAAACAGGCTTGAGAGATGGCCAGCGGAATGCGAAGCGAAGCATGCGGTCAATCGTCAGAGACTCAGGTCTCGTAAGGTAATGATACTAGCTGCACGTGCGAGAAAATCAGTCTGGGGCCGCCTTTTCTAAGCGAGGTGTATCCCACTGGACATACAGATTTCCCGGGTGGCTTGCTGACCAGGAATCGACATTGTTGGCTTTCCACGATGCGGCACGATGGATCGTGATACCTGTTGTCGAGATCACTCCGCAACTAGATCACTTCTCTCTGGTGCAGGTTCTATTCAGGTAGGAGTGGTTGCACATGATGGAGTTCGAAAAACCCATGATCAATCAGTCTCGGGTGCAAAACCATGGTCGGAAATCTTTTTGGTGTGTTTCCTTTCGTTTTGCATACGGGATCTCTGAAGCCGTCACACGACATTGTCCAGGGGCGTTCTAGGCTTGAGATTGCGTCTCAACCCGGGACCTGCAGAGCATCGGGGGGTATCAACTAGCGGGTCTTGCCTCGCGAGAGGGAAGGCCTTTGTCTGTACGGAGAGCAAGAATTGTCAACGAACATGTTACAGCGTGGTTTACAGAATCGGTAAGATCTTCGGCAGAATTTTTCTCGAGGTTCGCGGCTTGGGCTCAGACGTGCTGCGGTACCCATCTAGTCCGAGGATGTCGTGCGCACAAGAGGGAACACCTGATCCAAGCAATTCTCACATGCTCGCGCAATGTCACCTGGCGTGGTTTCGAGGCGAACTTGTGAAGACTTTGTTTTTCTCCGGATATACTCACACCACTCTTGAAGATCGCTCATCAAGGATAGGGACAGTTTTCAAAAGAAAGCCGCTTATTCAGGATGGGAAGAGTTGAATGCTAAAGTCGATCTTCCGGAAAATCGATCCTAGATTGTTGTACACTTTCCAAGTTTACAAGAATACGGGTTCACTGGTGAAGCGGTGCTTGACAAAGGGTGTGGTATGATCAACGGAATCTATGAAAATTCAACATGGGCTTCTTGATGTCATCAACATGTTGCGCCTGATAACGAGCAAGAAAGGGGATGAGGACATTTGCCTAGCGCTGTAAATCAATCCATCATTAGTAAGTTTTTCAGGATTTTCTTAGGGAAGACCTTGAGCCATCCTTTTCCAAACTCCAACGCCAAAATTGTTGTGCTCACATTACACAACAGCCCAAAGCTGACCCTGTGATGAATCCCAGCATCAATCCAGATTTGTGTTTCTTCCCCTTTGACCTCATTTACAGTCAGGACTGGACTGGACTGATTTCATTTACCCTGACCCCTCCCGTTTGGGACTTGGGCTATCTCTCCACCACCATTCAATCGTAACTAAATTGTATGAGCGGACTTTTCGCCTCGTCAAGGGCCTGTGTTGTTCCCTCGGCTTGGCTGCCGGAGCCCGTGACTTGAATCGTTGAGATGCTTCCGCGAATTCGAGGACTGCCTTGAGGGCTTCTCGATTGATTGTACCATTTGCTCCATTTACAGTCTCTTTGCAGAACCGGCTTCACACCCCAAATGCAACCGGAATTACTCTCCGCCCACCTCTACTGCAAGGGTTCGGCTGCTTTACCATAGGAGTCTAGGGCCTTCTGTCCAGTATAAAAGCGGCAGCACAATTCCTCTGGCCCAACGAAACACTTACAGACATGATCTTGGCCAAACTTAAGTCATAGCACTTATGTGGGTATGCTACAAGCTGTTATGCACTGGACGGGAGGATCCTAGGCGAAAGGTGACTCCGGTTCTTGAACCACAGGTTGAGGTCATCAGTCCTTGATCGCCTAATTGTCCAGCGGCCTGGCTGGCAGACAAGCTACAGTGGATTGCGGATGCAGTGTTCCAGCCGCACTTGTCCCGTAACAAACGTCGGCCCTGAACACACTACAATATACATCGAGCACCACGCGAATTCGGGAGTGGGCGCGGTTGGTCGTTGCACGAAAATGTGGCCGTGACTACCTTATCTGGTACAGGACTGGGAATTCGCTGCACCCGTTGAAGAACTAGTAACACTCAGCAAAGCGCTCTTGATGACCTGGTTATGCTCGAAAAGGGAAACAGCATTGTAACATTGTACGGAATGGTTAGTCGGACATGGAATGAACGGTGGACAACGAGGGTAGCGAGTAGCAAATCACCTAGTCACTCTATGGATTCGGCCCGCGTGGGAGTCCTCTGCTCTCGGCTTCTGGCCATAGATCACGTAGCCAGGGACATGGTCAGGTACTTGAAGGATTTGATTAGCTGGAATATGGCATTCACATTGGCAGATAGCTTATGTGTCGACTTCTGCATCCATACCTTCCTCACATCCACCAACAAAATTTCCCATTTCTTCCGCCGTCCAGTCCAGCGGTCCGGCAAATGCTCTCACGCTCAGTCCGTTCGGGCCTTCTAACAAACCTCGCAAGGAAGAAGGCGCCAGCTTGTCGCAGACGCTTGTCTTGCAGCCAGAATCAAATTCTTTAGGCTAGGGTCTAGTGAAATGATACGTGTACTTCGGAAACCAAAGCCTCTTGCGTGATTGGTGCGTTGGAATTGACGCTCTAGACTGCATATGGTAAGGCAACCGCCCACCTGACCTGAGGAGCCCCTTATCTTGAGAATTGACAAACCTAAGGTCCAGAGATTGAGTTGGGGTGCCAGAGAGGCGGGGATTCGTAACGAGACCTGCATTTGGCTCGTCATTCTCAACAACGTAGATCTCGATTCTGATATATTCAGGTGTTTCGAGTCCCCTGACCAGACCGTCCAGGTTGAAATTGACTTGATTCTCGTTCGAGTCGCTATCGCCGCGAAAGGGAAACACAATTTTCGTACCAATTGGACCTCGGTGCGGACGGCCACAATAGTGCCGGAATTGTCATTTCCACGGTGGATGTACATGGACTTGATGTTCAGGAACTGAAGGATGTAACAGTCATCTGACATATGAGATGGTGGCTGTTGTTGGACGACTGGTCAGGGTCGGCATCAACGACACGCATAACTCTCTCGTTGAGGGGATTGGTCGGTCAGTTGCGAACAAGAATTCAGAAGAAAACGTCAAGGACGAGGCCACCTCCGTACTGGGTGATGGAGGTGGATTTGCGTCATGATCAGAGACTGTTTGATGGGCTTCCGCTTCTGCAGCCTTTGAAGCCATTTTTTGTCGTTGTTGTGGATGCCTCCAGAGAGGATGCCTTTTCTCCCTCTTATAAATGCGGAAGAAGGGAGTACCACAATGAAGCATCAAAGATTTTCGAACTCACACGAGAACTGCCCGCGCATATGATAGCTCTGGTGGAACGAGGCTGAGACACTGGTCGTCATCACTAATGCAGTACCTCGAGACGTAGAGTAGTTGCACATACTATCCTTCACACAATTACGCGATTTCCTTGGCCGTATCCCCGTCCTTGTATTTGCATACCATTCGTCCTTGAGTAGTGATGTCAACCGAGCTGCGTGCCGGGGCTACCCTATAACTTGGCAACTTCGCCTAAGTTGGTGTCCAGCATCTTTGAACAGAATGCTTGACTAGTTCGTGGATCTTCAAGGAACGTATGCTTTGAGGAACAACGACGGAAATAGCGTTGTATGGTACACACACCGTCCGCACTATTGAGTCAGCTTGATTGGTTCTCATCTATAGCATTCAATTGGGAAAAGAGATCTTTGTGACATGTTTGGAAAGGAATGTTATCACAAATATAGGTCAACTATCTGAAGCGCTAAGCTAGAAAGAAGGCCCCATGATTTGTAGACTTTTGTTGCCAATGCCGTTTGGTTTCTCATGCCTGAAGATAATGTACAGCAATTGTTTCAAAGAAACCAGACACTTCCCACACCTAAACACCAGTCACTAATGAATGTGATTATCGTATACGTTATCGTTTAAGTCGTATGCGGAGCAAACGGAGAAATGAATTGGAGGCAATGAGTGACTGATAGAGTAAGACGAGACGTTTCGAGGTTGAGTCCACTGAACTTGACGTCGAAGCCAACTTTCTTACTCAGAGCTGATCTGGATTCTCTTGGATGATTTGGCCCTTTCTAACTTTGGCACGATGACGCTCAAGATACCATTCTTTAAGCTTGCCTTGACATGTTCTTGATCAACGGGATTGGGGAAGGAGAAGCTCCGAGCGAATTCACCCACGCTGCGTTCCGAGACCCAGTAAGTGTGTTGAGGCTCGTGCTTGCCGACTTCCTTGGGGCCCGTGGTGGTCACTTCTTTGCTGGACGACTCGACATGGCCTTCACCTTCCCTAACCTCCGTGGCTTCAGTTGGTCTCTGGCCTTCTTCTTTGTACCGTTCGGTACGACCCTTGATGGTGAGGGTCTGTTCGTCTGCAAACTCAATGGTGACGTTCTTCTGGTCGATTCCTGGCAATTCGCCCTCAAGAATGTATCTGTCTTGTGCTTCTTTGACGTCGAACCTGGGAGCAAAGGTGCGTGATGCCGTTTCGGACAGCTTCTGGAGTTCAGAAAAGGTGTCGTTAAAGAGGTTAAAGAAAGGACCTAGCTCATGGCGAGAGGGTCCGAAGGAAGAGGAAAGTCGTGGGAAGAGCGCCATGTTTCTGGATCGAATAATTGATGTAAGCTTTGGAGAGATACGGTGTGGTAGCCTTCGAAGACTGCTAGACATGAAATGGGTTTTGAATGCTTTGCTGTAGTCTGTCGATCAAAAAAAGTCACTTCTGAGATAACTCGAGGGAGATTTATAGGGCGTGGGAGTGGTAGATGAAAGTTCTGGAAATGTATCCTGCGTGACGAAAGGATGAGGTAAAGTGGGGTAAGGAGGGGTGGCGTGAAGCTTCTAGAGACCCGCGTCATTTCCTATTTTGGCATCACGAACATACTGACTCCGATGAGGCTCACCACCCTGTCTAGCAGGTACGCAACCGGGAACACATCATCTGGAGTCTTGTGGCACTATTATCATTGCAAGCAGAACATATATCCCTTATGAGATAACTGTATCTTGTTCCCTGGCGGCTGTAAGATAACAGCACAAGTGGTTCATCTCTGAAGCTTGCAATGTCCCCTTGACGGGGAGTACCAGGGCTTGCGTGCGTCATTGCAACCGCAAAAGAACCCCCAAATGTCTTGTGACGCCTGGAGAACTCTCGATATAGCTAGAAAGTTCGGCGGGTCCCCGGCGATCACTCCACCCGAGCTGGGCATGACCCCCGTAGCTTCCGTATGCAGGGCTTTCTGTGGCCGATTATTTGCTGTCATGACGATGAGGTGACCGGGGACCGTGATCGTTGGTGAGGAGTCTGTAGTACACGTCAAAACAATGCTGTTTGCAGCTGGATGTTGAAAATCAAGTATCTACGTTATGTCCTCATCATCGCAAGAGATCATGATGGTGTTGCCGTTGGCAATAGTCGGCACGGCGACACAGACCACGTGACTCCGCAGATGGCTGGCTCTGATTGGTTGGAAATTTGTGATGCGTCTACCTCTTTCGCGATGTTAACATTGCATTTACCACCTCGATTCAATGTGCTCAAGGTAGGACAATGTCTCAGGCCCTGAATGTCTAGAAAACTGGTGCCAAAGCAAGGGGGTTGTCATAGATACTCCAGGTAAACATCCGAGGATACTCAATTTGACCCATTTTGACAACACATATACCGAGCGGTTACAAGAGAAGGAGCACAGCTCAGCCGATGAAGATTTCGCGCAATCTTTGATTTAAGACTCGGGAAATGTCTCGTCAGACACAATCCTCTCACTCATAACACCTTCTCGCTGCTCAAAATGGGGGAAATATTTGCCTCATATGTTGAGGCGGCTGCTGATCAACAACTCCCTTAGTTTATTGGAACCATGTCAAGACACTAGTTTGATTTTGGTATTGCAAACATCCTCCCACTCAACATCTTCTTGCAAGGTCATTGCTGGCTGATTCCGAATAACCAGGCTGTTAACAGCATCTGCCTTGGCTATCTCATCATGCGAGCTGCCGGCGGATTTCTCATTCGTGACATTGCTGCGGTCGTCGGTGGAGCCCCGCTTGCAACATAACCGACCGCCGTGCTTGGAATATTGACCGCAGCCCTCAGTTCTCCTGTGTCACAGGCCGCAGACTACTGGGGTGGAAAATGATTTCTTGTCATCCTCACGGCTTTCGGATGCGTCGGTGGCATCATCATTTCGAGAGCAAGCTCAATGGGAAACGCAAATCACGAGTACTCGAAACAAACTTCAATGTCTTGACTGGATCGGATACGCTATGGTGGGCCCGAGAGTAGTTTTACTCTGCATCGGTCTCTCCTGGACTCCAAATTCATCTCCGTGGGCCATTCTCATGTCTTGGTTCCGTTTTTGGTCGGAATTGTTATTCTGCATATCCTTTTGGTCTGTGAGTGGAAATTCAAGAAGGATGGAACTTTTCATCATGGCCTGTTCCGTAACCGGAATTTCGCAAATTTCACAATTACGCTTGCCCTGCATCTATATCGAAGGAAATGAAACTTTTCAGCGAGCTACTTCGTGCCGTTCGAACTCAGTGTATTGTACCCAACGATGGGCTCTTTCCGAGTTAGGCTTTGCCATAACCATTTTTATGTAATAACTCGTTCATCGTCTTCGCGCTATTCGTCAGACCTTATCTGGATAATCAAGACCAGTTCAACCACCAACGATGGCTGGATTCCCGGTATTCTTACTGGTTTTCATCTTCGCAGCCGCTGCGAAGACAATCACCCCTAAGGCTGACTTCTGGGGCTATATGGTATTTCTAGGAGCAGGCCTTGGTGTCTTTTAACTGCTCTGGTTGTCGCAGTACAGTTTCCAAACTGCACCACAGCTTACTGCATTTATGTCTGGTCTGATGCTCTCGGTTCGGAGTCTGGGAGGTTCCTCTGACTGGGTGATCTATCAAGCCGTCTTCGGTCATGGAATTTCGAAGAACCTGGTTCTGAAGATAGCTGCGACAACACTACCATGGGGTATCCCAGAGCTATCGTCAGAACCTTTGATTGGGACCTCGATGTCGGATAACACGGCCAATACTGCTGAACTGCCTTGTCGGACGTACCAGGGATTGACTCCTGAAATCACCGCAGCAGCAGGCTGGGCCGTACAGGAAGCATACAAACTTGCATTCAGCTATGTCTGGGTCGCCACGGCTTCGTTTGCATTTGTCGCTCTCGTTGGTAAGTCTTATCCCTGATTCACTGTCTTATTTCCTTGCGTGCTAACCAAAAATTTGGCGCAGTGCTCCTCGGAGGCCCTAAGAACGAGTCCACCTCTTGGACCGCAATCAATTCAGAGGTGCAAATTTTCCCAAGTACGGAGCTCTCTTGGCGGCTTGTTTCGGTCTACCGTGGGCGGCGTTAGAATTCCTTGAAGCGAGCGGGAACGAGAGAGTGGTAGTGCGCGTCGCACGGTATTGGTAGACCACTCCACAAAGGTAAAATACGAAGATTTGGTGAGCTTGTTAAGCCAATGGTCAGTGGGGCTGCGACTTGTGAGCTGGGGGGATTTCCGCCGCCGCCCTGCTCATTTCGGCTGGTGGACGCGACAGAACGCGGTACCTGTATCTGAGCTAATTTAACATTGTCCCGAAGAATTTCACTCCGGAACAGACGGGATTCTCCCTCCGCAATGTCTCCCTGTCCAGGCGCAAAGAAAGGAAGATACAGAGATTGCGTCATTACAACTGGAAAGGGTATTCGGACATCGTATGATTCATTGAGGGATCTCGATTTTGCTAGAAAGTTCGGCGGGCCTAGGGGCTCGTAGGCGGCCACTGCAACCAAAACCGGGCATACCCTGCAAGCTCTCTCTGAGAGGATTGTTCACATGTCATTACAATTTTCAGAAGACGAAGAAACAGGATATCGTACAGGAGCATTGGAATCAAAGCAAGGCCGTAACTGGGATCCTTTTTCCTCCATTAAGTCCAAACCTAGACAGACAATCCTGCGCCTCTTTTTCGAGCACTACCTCGATGCTCAACTGTTTCCACCCATGCCACAACAACCCAGGCCCGCTGCAGACCACTGTGAAAGTCTCATTTCCCGTCGCTATCACTTGCTTCAGAGTCATTTCCTTGGAGCAGGGAGATCCCCCAGACCTGGCCAGCCGTATGTTTCAGATTCGGCCGCATTGTCTATGGCCTCGAACGCAGCGGCTTCCATCTTTGGTTCCATTGCAGCGACTCTTCCACTGCCGGATTTGGTCGAACTCTTACGTCGAGTTTGGGCCGGATCTTTCGGGGGCTCGGCATAAGTTCCGAGACCCGGCCATCCCCAGCTGTCTCTCCTCCCTTGATGTGATTCAGCGCCCATGCCATTCTCATTGAGCTCAGACTCCTGACGGGCTTCGACCGCGGGGCTTGTCGAGTCTTTTGCTTCGGACTCCCAAAGCATTTCTTCCTCGACTCGTTTGCGTTGGGCTTGGTCTTGGTCGCGCAACTTCGCCAGACGTTCGCCTGCAGCGGGGTTGTATTGGTGATCGTGATGGGCCGCTTTCCTCTCACCGAACAGTTTTTCTTGTTCCTGAGCAAGAGCGTGTCGAATCGAGTCCATTACCTGGCCCAGTCTTGAGTTGCGTCGTTCATGGAGGTTGGGGTCTGTGCTTCTCCTGCTCGCAGAAGGCGAGGTGTCTGTGTTTTCGGGTTGCTCCGGGTAGTCCGTAAGTGTGTTTGAATTGCGTCTGGTCATGTTTCAATGTCAAGTCCGATGTTGTTATAAGCTTTGTTGGAGTCTCGTTTAGTTTGTGCCGAGAAGAAGATGGGGCAATGGGAAGGCTGGAATCCTTGGTGACTTTTATACTTGTCACAGGGTACAATCTTCACATTGATAGATATCCTGTGTGAGGGTCAGCAGTACGCTGAGAATCATGTTCAAGTCTGGATCGTGCCCGAAAGCTCTGACGGGAGTGGTGGAGTTTCGGTAAGAAAAGGGATTAGTGACGACAATACTCGATACATCTTGTGTGCACCATGAGCGTCCAGTTCAGTGCCAAAGGTCACGCCACTGCTTGTCAATCCATCGGGCGGTTAGAGCCGAAATCACGCTCCCCAGCATCGTGGAGAAGTATCGAGCATATCGTTCGCGATCAAGATCTCCGGGTGTAAGGCGCTTCGGACAAGCCTTTTTTGAGTGAATGACTTTATTTCTATCGGTACAGCTATGCCCGCGCGTGATAGAGAAAGGGGAATGGACAGTTCATGACCAGGCCACTAAAACCCTCACATTTTCTTCTCTCTTCTCGAAAATTCCGAGGAAAGTTTCCCGAGTTCAAATGACGCACAAGACTCGGCAAATGTCGCGCAGCCTCATGACTGCTCTAAGATTTTTCTTCGCCGCGGTGGAGTGATGGTGTGACCCCCAAGGTTCCATCATCTCACTTTCGGCTTCTTCAGATCTTCCATCGATCAGGCGTTCGCCTTGGCATTCGTATTCACCAGCGCCATCTGCGCAATTCATTTTCGAAGAGAGGGAGATGGACGGGAAACAGGTCGGCAAGTAATGGCAGGCAAGACGCACATCCCTGGCATCTCGAGGTCGTACCCCCTACGAATTGAAGTCATAACGCGAGAAAATGAATCAATATGCATTGTGTTGAGTCGCAGGCATCTCATTAATTCGAGAAGCGACTGTCGCGTGCCAAATTTCTGGAGAAAGAGAAGCCAGCCATCATATATAATCACAAACTCCCGATGAATCCGATCGTCCGACGTCAGTGCCAGGTTGGCTCCTACCCAAAAAGGAACCAATGGCCTGAATAATGCGTTATTTCCTTCACACGTACGAATATCACCGAAATTGAATGGACATCCGGAGCGCAGTTTGAGAAAAGAACGCGTCGGTTCATTTGCTCGCCTGTGAAACCAGCACCTGATATAACCCCGGTAACAACAGTCAGCCAAGGAGTCCCAGTTTGAATATTGTTGAGTGGTGTCAAGGAATAGCAATTCCGCAAAGTCTACTGGCGTCAGTTCACTAGCCTTTCTTGGAGGCTCCTTTTCCATGGTCGACATCACTGGACTGCGGAGCAACGTCAGCGATGATAATCAATACTCTTATGAATCCATTACGGAATGAAAAACCAAGGCCAAACTTACCATCCACGTTTCCCACAAACCAACGATGCACAATTCTGTCGATCTACCTTTATAGTCCTGCAGAACGCCACTTATTGTGACATCTGTGTTCGGTATGTATGCTCATGACATGCTTCCAGCTGGAATATCTTTGTTACCGGGTGAATCCAAAAACTGGGAACCCTTACCCGCGCCACACTGTCGACGACGATTCAAACAACGATAAAATATTGGCAAATTTTCTTCCGCCCCCGTTTCTTTGATTGAGACCTTAATCGCTCTACAATTGCATTGGCCTTCCCACGGCATCTAGGGTTTGAGACGAAGACGGTTCTAATTCTCGAGCTCTTTTGGAAGTTAAATGGATACTTCAACTTTCGTTTTCTATCGGAAAGCGATGCAAACGATTTTGCAAGCCAATCATAGCGATGGAGCCACCTGAACAGTGGCTTTGAACAGGCCGTGTGGGCTCCTCCACATGCAACGCCCTAGAGAACACTTTCTCATTGATTACACGGATACGCACTCCAACCAGGGCCCCCCTTTTCCCCCAGATGAGGGCTTTCGGTTTCCCACAAACCCTGACTCCAAGGTTGTTCCCCTGTGTTGATAGAATGGTAAACCCCCGGAAGTCCCTCACAGGTCCCCTCCTTTTTTTGGGGAGGGGGGGAAACCTTTCAATTTCCAAAGTGCTCGTTTATGGAGCAACTATATCTCATTTGCTTACAGCCGTAAAGTTCCTCTTGATGAGCCTTATCCTACTGTACAACCTCCGTCATCAAATCCTCCGGCCACCTCGGTGCATCCTTTCCATTCCCCCTCGTGCCCACATTATACCTGAGCACGACCTGATCGTTGACAAACTTGATGACTGGTTTGATAGTCCGCACGACCACGCCGAGAGCTTTGCTTTCGCGATACTCGAAGAACGACGGATCGAAAAGCTTGCTGTTTTTCATGATCATTCCCATATATTGAGGGATTGTGTAGTTCATGTTATGGTAGCACCTGCAATCCAAAACACAATGAACCGTTAGCTGCTCAACCTCTTTCTGCTCCTCGTTTCAATGAAGTTTGCATGGTCATGCAAGAAGCTCACCTGAACACCTGCTTTCCATTTCTCTGCCAGACATCCTGCCAGACATCCTCGGGGTACTCGCCGACCGAATTCGCCAGCCACTGATTATAGTAATTTAGCGCCACGTCGACCTGGTAACTGCCACCTTCCTCAGCCCGTCGCATCAGTGCGGCTAGAATCGCCGTCACACCAGCAATCCCCGTCATATAGTCACTATTAGGAAACACAGGTGTCACGGCCTCATTATCCTTGAGACCCATCGCTTTGCCGAACGCGGCGGAAATACCCACGCACGCATCGCTGATCTGCTGCCATCCAGACCGATGGCTCCAAGGGCCATGCCAGCCGTAGCAGTTCTCGCGGACGGAGATGATGCCCCGCTCACGGTCCTGGATCAGGTTGATGATCGCCTCCTGGCTGAAGCCGTGTTTATCCAGGACACCTGGCCTGTAGCCTTGAACGACGACGTCGGCGTCGCGGATCAGGGCTTTTAGTTTCTCCTTGCCCTCCTCGGTCCTGAGGTCCACACTACATTGCCACTTCCCCCAGCTGAGATCGATGAGGAGGCTGCTGAAGTCCACGATGTGAGGGCTAGTAACGCGCATGACGCTGGCGCCGAGCTCGGCGAGGCCCCTCGTCACGGCCGGTGCGGCGATGACGCGCGTCAAATCGACGACTTTGAGGCCCGCAAGCGGTCTGGCTGCGCTTGTCTGCGGCGTCGACGGCCACCAAGAAGGCTTATGAGCCGGGTTCGGGACGGGGTAGATTTCGAACAGTCCAACGTGCGCGTTGGCTTTGCCGTGCTCCGAGGCGCGGAAGGAGTCGACCGTCTCTGCAATGACGCCAGCCTGTCGGTACACGTCGGACGCGAGGCGTTGCATCTCCGCTGACTCGATTGTTGCAAGTCTCTCGATGAACGGCGTCAGAGCTTCGTCCCAGGTCTTTAGCTCAGGTCTGTCCATAGGGAATCCGATGCTCTCGAGTGTCGGGTTTGGGTTCATACTGCCGTGCAAGTGGAAGTACCGCCCGTCTTTGGTGCGATAGATATTCGTCGCACAGTGCCGGAACAAGCTGGAGGTCATCTTGTGGAAGTCGTAGTTGGGAATCAACTCGTAGAGTTTGTCCACGTTCTTACCCAGTGAGATGGCGTCGTCAGTGCCCGGATTGATTTGCCAGATCAGCGTCGACATAAAGAACAGCTGGGCATGGTCGGTGTTAATCTCCGCACCGGTGAGGTCGACGCTGTATTTCCGCTTCAACAGGGCGGAGATAATGCATGCTTCAAACGCTTTCAGGCATGCGGCTGACTCGGCGAAGCGCCAGTTGATAGGGATCGAGGGCAGATCTGTACCTTTGAAGATGATGCGAGAAGCGAAGTCAGCGGCTTCTTTGGGTACGTCTTTGGCGATTTGGGGATTATTGAGTAATGCTTCGGTCAGGAGTCGTTTGGATTCCGAAGGGATAGAATAGGATGAGAGAGCATCAATGCCGGGTGTGTCGATACTGCCCATTTTGGCTACGCCAGAGACAGATCGGTCACTTGTTCGATGTCTTGAGAAGTCAAGTGTCTTGCAATTTTCCCAGACGTGAGATATAAAGCTGCGCAAGAAAAAAGGGTCTAACAAGCCCACGTCAGGAATTTCTAACGTGAACAATGTTATGTGACAAGATGCGTTCGTGAATGCGGACAAAAGATCCCAAGAATCTCATTCGATATTCCCGACCTCGGCCCAGGCGTCAAATCGCTAAAGCACGGGAAGCTGGACGCACCGTGGGGCTTTCGGATATTCACTGCTGAAGGGACATCCATCCGTGAGGAGAAGAAAGCAATTAGAACCTATTGAGACCGTGATTGGTCGATGCCCGCGAGTCAACGTTCACGAGTCGCGGCAAAGAGCAGTCCAGGTTCGCGACAAATACCTCGGGGAAAGTTTGGAGTGGGAAAACTCAAAGACCAATGGACTCAGAGGACCGTGACTCAATGTGGCCACGACGGAAACCGGCATGAAATTGCCGTCGGTGTCTTTGAGGAGGTAAAATAGTGGACGTTGTGAATTTATGCAAAGTGGCCTTTCAGTTTTGATTGACTTGGGAACGCAGTCGCATGTTACAACAGTTTTCGCGGCGTAGGCGAAACGAAGTCAAACTTTGGCAGGAGACCTTTGTTAACTTGCAAGAGTTGAAACGGAATTTCTGATTCCCAGCGAAGAACCAACGGGTGGTGCAATATCAGGACATCGACTGATCCGAGAAACCATCCGAAGGATTCTGCTTCCGACACCATTACTGGACGCAAATCACCATTCCAGTCAGCCATATAGATTCAGAATGGGTGATCCGGGTCCAAATACCATTCCAACAACGCGGCCTTGCAGGATAGCCAACTGTTCGGGTGCCCGGGGTGATCCAGGATATCAGATGCGGCGCCAGGCGACGTTGGGTCCAGTCGATTTCATTACCGGTGACTACCTCGCTGAGATGAACTTGGCTGAAAACACGGAGAAGATGGCACTGGGACAACATGACGGCTGGGAACCCACGGCATGGGATGGCCTTGAACAGACTCTCGATGTGATCAAGGACAAAGGTATCAAGATTATCATCAACGGTGGGGCGTTGAATCCCAGGGGACTTGCGCAGAAGACCCAAAGGTTTGTGAACGAGAAAGGGCTCGATTTGAAAGTCGCGTACGTCTCCGGCGATGATCTGAAGGAGGAGGTGAAGAGCAATCTTGAGAAGACGGGAAAGCTGCCCCAGCATTTGGATGGAGAGAATGACCAAGTCACATTGGCGGAGAACGCGGCTGCTTTGTTAGACACCAAAGGGAAACCTATTGTCAGTGCCCATGCCTACTTGGGAGCAAGAGCTATTGTCAAAGGACTGGAACTTGGTGCCGACGTGATTATCTGTGGAAGAGTGGCAGACGCAAGTCCTGTCATAGGAGCTGCCTGGTACTGGCATAAATGGACCGACACGGATTATGACAGGTTAGCTGGAGCTCTGATTGCCGGACACTTGATCGAGTGCTCTGCTTATGTCACGGGGTCGAATTTCTCGGGCTTTGATGAGTATCCGTTGAACACTTTTGTCGACTTGTCGTATGGTATTGCTGAGATCGCCGATGACGGGACTTCGGTCGTTACCAAGCATGACGAGACCAACGGCTTGGTGAATGAGGACAACGTCAAGTGTCAATTCCTGTACGAGCTTCAGGGTGGCATTTACTTGAATTCCGACGTCTCTGCAGACACAACCGGCGTCGAGATCGAGCAAGTGGGCAAGAACCGAGTCAAGTTATCAAACATCAAAGGATACCCACCTCCTCCCACAACCAAGTTGGCTATCTTCTATCATGGAGGGTACGAGGCACAATTTCTTGTCAATGCCACCGGATATGCCACGGCCGAGAAATGGCGTCTATTTGAGGCTCAACTGCGATATGCTCTTGAGCAAAAGGATCTGGCGGACAAGTTCCAAATGCTGGATTTCCAAGTATTGGGGACCCCGGAGGCAAATCCAGGATCTCAGTTCGCCAGCACCACATACTGCCGAGTTTTTGTGCAGGCCGATGCAGAAGCTCCTATATACGGGTTGCTGAAATCCTGGAGTGAGATTGGCATGCAGCATTTCTCTGGCTTTCATCTTTCTCTGGATTTGAGAACGGCACTCCCAAAATCATATTTAGCCTTCTATCCGGCTTTGTACCCGCAGGATAATCTAAAGGAAAGGGTTGCCATTCTGTCGACCAATGGAGAAGACGCACAAAGTGCAGATTCAGGCCATCCTTCTCAGTATCAAAAGCTGGCCCCCAGAGAGAATTATGAAACAGCCCATCCCGTGGACATGACTTCATTTGGACCATCACGACCAGCTCGGCTCGGTGATATCTGTCTGGCACGATCGGGCGACAAGGGAGCCAACATCAACTTCGGGCTTTTTGTACGACGAGGAGAACATTATCCATGGCTGCAGACATTCATGACACGTTCAAAGCTGCAAGAACTCATGGGTAAGGATTGGCAAGACGATTTCTTCATTGAACGAATGGAATTTCCTAACATCTGGGCTGTCCACTTTGTGATTTATGGGCCTCTTGGAAGAGGCGTGAGTAGCTGCCGGTTGCTTGACTCCCTTGGCAAAGGCTTCGCGGATTATATCCGAGACAAAGTAGTGGATGTGCCAGAGAAGTTTTTGGCAGACGTAGAGCAGGTGAAGCAGCAAAGGAGGGCCATGCTATGAGTGGGAAGTGCTGATGGATAATGTGGAACCAGGGAGGCAGTGGCCTTGCACACGTCAAGGGAGAAGGAGGGGGGATTTATGCTCGAGTTATGCTCGATTATTGGCCTTTGGAATACCGACCAGTTGCGATGCAATCAAGTCGAAGCGATATCCAGTCTCTGGTTTGCTGTGCTTCATCCTCGCTCTCTTCACATGCCGTTATATATCAAGCCACGGCCGGAACTGCCAAAAGTAAGCTTCCGAGCTTTCCATGCTTCCACGAGGATTCTTTGAGGTTTCACTTTGGTACGGGGCGAAAGGATTAGAAATCAGAGAAGCCCGATCGATGCCTCGGCAAAATCGACGCAGCATAGCCTTGGGTGGCTCATTATGATCTCAAGGCTAGGTAAGATTTGAGCAAGGCTCTGTGGATCACGGAGGTGAATTCCGTATCAGGATCGAGCCGAGGCTCACGAGGCTGCTGCTGTCCAGTCGGGTAAATGCCTCGACTCCGCTGGGGCTATATATGTGGGCACCACCCCTATTTACGGCCGCTCCTGGGAAAAAAAAAAAAAACTTTGTCTCGTATTTCGTGTTTGCCATTCAGATTCAGGGCCACACGATCCAACAAATGAACAGGTACAATTACATTTTTGTGCGTTGGTGCTCTATGAATCGCGGGCAGTCGGAATTGGCTCAACAGCAGAGCAACCATCCACAGATCCCATACATTCCACAGCGGTGGTCTGTGATAAGCAGCGATAGCAGATCACCACAGATCACCGACGTGCCACTTTGTGGATTATGTAGAAATTCTATTTGTCCAGCTTCCGGCCGAAAGTTGTTCTAACTCCCAAGTCGCCAGGCCCCGAGACCAAGCAAGGCACACCCAACGGCCACCCGATATCAGGCAACGTTAATGGCCGTCCAAACCTGCTACCTTTCTCGTACTCTGGGACCTGTCCGCCGTTCGGTGTCCATGCCATGTCAAAATCAATTCCAGATTCTGTCAAACATCCAGCCCGGTTTAATCTCGAATGAGTAGCATTACAAGCAGACCCACCACTTATCTATGCCTTTCCTCATTTTTGTGCTTCGTGATGCAATACACGTGTTCCTTCCTTTAACAGTACGGTTGCGCTCATGTTTTATTTGACTTCAGACTCTCTTTCTCCAATATCTCAAGTTGCCTCGCCGCACGGAAAGAAATGACTGAAAAGACTGATTTCGAAGACTCTCGCCCTCGACCTTGGCCTTTGCTTCGGCTCGTCCTTGATCAAGCTCGAGTGACTCAGGAAGTCCTCAAATTCCCCTATCCAGGGTCGGGAACGGATGATGATCCCTATATTGTCAGCTACATCCCTCACGATACCGGCAATCCCTACAACTGGGGGAACCGCTCCCGGTGGACCATCAGTTGGATCGTAGCATTTGAAATGTTAGCTACGGCTTTTGCTTCGAGTGCTTTCAGTGGTAAGTGCGCTGATATGATCTTTCTGGTCGTTTGAACTTCGCTGATGCCCTTTAGGAACTCTTCGCGAGCTCATCATCGACCTGCACGCCAGCACCGAATTAATTACGGCGGGAATATCACTTTTCGTCCTGGGTTTTGCTCTTGGACCGCTGCTTTGGGCCCCATTGTCAGAGATCTACGGCCGCCAGGTTATCTTCTTCATCAGCTTCTGCGGATTCACGGCATTTTGTGCTGGTTGCGCCGGGGCTAACAGCATCGGATCTCTTCTCGTGTTGCGATTCTTTGCTGGTGCGTTCGGCTCTTCTCCATTCACCAATGCTGGAGGTGTCATTGCCGATATCTTCAATGCTCAGGATAGAGGGCTGGCACTAGGGATCTTTGCACTGGCACCTTGTATGGGCCCTACCTTGGGCCCATTCTGCGCGGGTTTCTTAGGTGAAAATCAAGGCTGGAGATGGGTCATGGGCTTACTCGCAATCTTCTCCGGCGTCCTCTGGATTATTGGAACTCTCTTTGTGCCCGAGACTTATGCTCCAGTCCTGCTACGACGACGGATACGTGTGCTCTCGAATATGACCGGAAAAGTCTATATATTGGAGGCAGACAAGGAGAAAGGTCCTCCTTCACCCAAGACCCTGCTGTCAACTGCACTGATTCGTCCGTGGATCTTGCTGTTCCGAGAACCGATTGTTCTGCTGTTGTCGCTTTACATCGCCATCATCTATGGTAAGCAACAATCTCAACGTCTCACCGACTGTCAATATTAATTTGATTAAATAGGAACTCTATATCTTCTCTTCGGTGCCTACCCGATTGTATTCCAGGAGAAACGCGGCTGGTCCGAAGGTATCGGCGGCCTCCCCTTTCTCGGTGTGGCGTTTGGGATGGTTATGGGAATTGGATTTTGTGGCTACACGAACAAATGGTACACCAACGAAGCTGCCGAAAAGGGGGGAATTGCGCCAGCGGAAGCCCGGCTACCTCCTTCAATGTACGGCGCCATCGCGATCCCAGTCGGATTGTTTTGGTTTGCATGGACAAACTACGTTTCCATACACTGGATCTCGCCTGTCCTCGCAGGGGCTCCATTCGGATTCGGATTCACCATTGTCTTCCTGGGCGTCACGAACTATCTTATTGATTCGTACACCATCTTCGCGGCGTCGGTGCTGGCCGCCAATACGGTGCTGAGATCACTGTTCGGTGCTGCCTTTCCACTCTTTACGCCTGACATGTTCGACGCCCTCGGGATCCATTGGGCATCCTCGATTCCGGCATTCCTGGCTCTAGCCTGTGTCCCATTCCCATTCATCTTTTACAAATACGGGGCCCGAATCCGCGCCCGCTGCGTGTATTCCGCGCAAGCCGAAGTCGTCATGGCCGAACTTCGTGCCAAATCCGCACGAGCAGCTAGTCATCAAGCTATCGTTACATCCGGCCCAGAGCCAGGTCCCAGTTCTTCTGGGCCCTCGGTTGTTGAAGTCACTGATCCTGAGAAACACGGAGAATTGAGCGCTGGACCTCGATTGGAACTTCTGAAGACCACCAAATTGTCGGCGTCTGAAAAGGCAGTTCGATCGCAGTCGTTGACACGCGTCCAGTCGAAAACTGGAAGTATCAGCGAAGCAGCAAAGTACAACGCCAGTCCATATGACATTGATCGTGTGAACACGACGACGTCATTGTCGGGGCTCGATCTCAGTAGGGCCAGGACAAGAAGCTCCGCAGATCGGTGATGACGAGATGATTTCTCCAGAAATTGTTGACATGGTTTCCAAATACAACATTTTTCTCCACCATTATCAACGGCGCTCGGGAAGGGGAGAAGAGGACAGGAAGGATAGGACAGAACAGTAATTTTGGGATACCCATTACGCTACGGCGTGCCACAATCTTCCTGCTCACTAGAATAAGAAAGAATGAATAGAAGATTAGATTTCGATTTTTACGTATATTTCATATCCGGCGATTTGATCTAAACTTGACATCCACATCTCTCCTCCCTCATGGGCGATACAGCTACCCTTGCCGATTCCAATTCGACTTTGATGCCATCGAGAATTCGTTTCCACAGTTCGCCTAATGCTTCCTGTAGGATGACAGCAGGGTTTTCAATCTCATAGTCCTGGAAATGCGTCTCGAAGCTGAGGATACCGTTGCTGTACTCCGGGCCGAGCCAGGGGTACGCATGAGTATATTTAGTAGTCCAGCCGGGGTCCGAATCTGGTTGTGGTGCAGTGAAGACCGTGGTCGTAGATGTTGGAGATTGACCCTGAGTGAAATAGAAGTTTTGAAGAAGCTGTTTTTATTGCTCTCGGATTAGTTCTCGTGTCATACTTTGGCGCATATTATTTGACCAGGACAGAAATAAACGAGGGACGGCATACCGGTAATTTCTCGATCTCAGCCATGGTTCAGTTGCATTGAAAGAACGAGATTGCCAATTCTGTCGTACTTTTGCGAGGAGAAAATATTGGTGCTACAGCTGCAGTGTTGCAACACTTGGGAAGAATGAACATCCTTGGAATCGGGAATGTTTTTCAATGTCTCGGATCATTCCTCTTTCACATGCCATTGTCAAATTGATAACGGGAGAACTAATAGCCCCGAGCCATGGCGCGGGCCCACCAATGCCTAAAGTAGCATCCCACTCGAGTGGGAACAAGGCTCCCTCTTTGACTAGTCCACTACCAATTCAGGTGGCATACCGTGAATCACATGTCAGAAAAAGACAAAATTGGATTCACGGCTCAGGCCCAGGGGAGGGGGGTTCCCAAGTGGACTGATTCTAGGAATTCGGGTGTAGAGGGTTCCGTGAAAACTAATCTTGAAACTTGGTGCTCTGGGTGGCATCGGATAAAACTTTAAAAGTTCTCTGCGTGCAGTGACCAGAAAGGGCAGTCTCTCGACATGGTTAGCATAGTTGGTTCGGCTTCAAGCACAGCAAGCAAGCTTCCACGAACAGACCTTAGGAGCCGAGGGAGTTCTCCTCACTAGACTCAAGACAGCTTTATATCTTGACTCATGCGGGCTATGGAATTCGACTCCTCGATCACAAAGTGTTTTTGATAGCTGGATTTGGATTTCCCGCAATAGCAAACTCTGTCAAATATATTTGGAGCCATTGTAATAGATGAATGGGACATCTTGACCATGGTAACCCGGAGTCAAAGCAAAGATGTACGAATAAGTCTGCTTGGGGAAGGTCTCAGAGACAGCGTGTGCCGTCCAGTGTGCGTTACAGGTGAACGATGCCTCTGCAGAAGACAGATAAGTTCGAGCTTCATTGGACGAATAGCCGTATTTGAGATTCCTGACCGTGCTCCAGGTCCTCCTAACCGAGGGATATAAATCTTCGACAACCAAATTCACAATCGGTGGCTGAATTGTATCAAAGGTGGTTTGAAGTCTCCGGCGAAAGTCGTCGTCGCTGCTGGCACTTCGTCGGTGAAGAAAAGCGTCTCATTGGAGGTATGGCTATTTAAGACCCGGACAGATTTGTCGAATCTGCCACTGGCGAGCAGTTGACCAGGTAGAGCTGGTATAAATTTTCCGTCGACTGTTGGAGCAAACGTAAAGAGCCCTATGTCTGCACGTGCCACGAGATCACGATTGGCTTTCTGGAGGGCCCTGGTATGGAAGTTTTCGGGCTGCATCTAAACTGGTGACATTCAGGGCATCTAGGTATCGAATGAACAGAGTGTCTTGCTGGAAATTGCTGGGCACAGGCTGAAAACCTGGAGAATGAAGGATGGCTTGCTGAAATGGCACCGATCCGTTCATCCCGCCGTATGCTGTAATTTGGTGAAGGATTGAACCAGCTCCAGCAGATTGACCAAACACTGTCACCCGGTTTGGGTTTCCACCAAAAAGATGTATTTTCGATTGAACCTAGTCCAATGTAAGTCTCTGATCTAGGAGACCAACATTGGCATCGCCATTGGTTCGAATATCTGGTCCAGACAAGAAGCCAAATGCTCCGCCCTGAGCGTCATTAGTCGATGGGCATGAAGTTGAGATGAGAATCAATGTAAAGCCTCCCCCATAAACCCAGGCCATGATAGGAGCACCCTGGTAGCCAGCCTTTCCACTTCTTTTCCAGATGCTCTCTGGGACCGTAGAATGGCGGCATACCAAGCCGGAAATGCTTGTGGACATATTCTTCCCACCTCCCCATTTTGAATGTGAGATCAGTTTTCCAGGGGCTCTAAAGGTGCTCTCCAACGAAGGTTTCCTATGGGAGCCTGTCCATAGCGAATATTTGAGAAGTTATAATATGTACCAGAAGCCTAGAACGTATTAGACGGGTGAATTGGTAGATTTTGGTTTCGACTTACGTTGTAACTTGATGCCTGATGAACTTCATAGCCTAAGTCAACAGTAGGTAACTCAGCTGCTAATGCCAATACTCCATGAAGAGTGTAGACACAGACGAAAAGGAACAAATACTTCGCGAAGACCGGCATTTCGACGTTTGGGTTTGGGAAATGAAAATGCTCTAGGCAAGCGCAGGCATATCTGTCCGAAAACAGGAACATTGGCTCTTTACGTATCGGGGAAATTTGGTCCTGGTAAGGGGCAAGAGTACTTAACGGTGATGACCTGTTAATTTCCCTGGGCTAGCTCTGCTAGGGTAGCAACGAAACCATTCTTCCTCATAACTGTTGGCCAGCATGCAAAACTGCATCGGTTACGACGTCTTTGTTGTGCAAAAATTCTGCAGTACAGCACCACGGATTAGCTTCCAGTCCTGAATTACTATTCGGAGAGGAAGACTTGCCAGGAATCTGCGACGGCACCCAGCCCTTGAGCCAGAAATCCACGGCTGATTCTACGCAGCCCTCCACAGGAACGGGAAAAACATGGGAAAGGGTCCCGCCGGGCTCCATTGAATTCAACTGTCATTGGCGATGGTAATCTGCGGTCATTCTCATCATACCGAAGAATTTGCCGTCTTACTTGAAGGTCCTCGGATCCTCCTTGTTCTGATTGACCACCTGAAACATTGGGATCCTCGTCGGTGATCACGGGTGTGGTGGATCTTGTCCGTGACACTGCCAGGTTTTTGTCAAGCGAGATGCCCAGTGGTCGTCTTCCTCGTTTCTTGTGCGTATAGGAAGCTACTGTAAATCGAGTTTCTTTGATGCGGAGATCATCGGGGTGGTGGATCTTGAGGAACGTCACCGGTGGGTGTGATTTGCTGCTGTCGGACATCTTTTCAAACAATCATGGAGATAAGTCAATTCATTTTCGGAGTGTCTCATACGAAATCCAGGGATGAAGCTGATGATATACATCTTGCGTCGCTGCTCTCCTGTCTGTCAATGGGGCGGTACTAGGATCTAACAGTATCGGCGAGACCTTCTTGGTCCTGCTTAGCTGATGACAGGTATCTTTAGAATGTCAAATAGTATGCGAAAAGGAAAAAAAGTAATCCTCTAGCCAAGTGAGATCGAAGGTCTTGTCCGGTGGGCCCCTACCCGATGTGATAGTGGAAAGGAGAGCTGGGGCTGGGGCTCAGCCTAGCCATATCAGAAAATGCAACAGCATGAAGTTCCTTTGTTCAGCTATGCTTGGTGAAAGAATAGGTTTGGTAGGCGGTACACTGAACGGGTGTCGATGGATTGCAAAGACGTGGTTAGATCCAGACATGCGTGATTGGGCCCATTATTGTCGACTTGCGATGGCCAAAGTGGGCAACACGAATTGGGTCGAGGCTGAGCTGCGTTTTCACACCGCATCATCTTTGGCAACGCACGAGAGCGAGGTAATTGGGGATACTTGACGTGGACGCGGAATCGGGGATAGCGATGGCAGGTTCTTTTACCCGCTCTGTGAATTCTGAAAGGAGTGGAAGAGGAATTGGAAGTGACTTAATCACCAATATACTCCGCCGTAACAAAATTGCGTTAAACCCATAGCAACCTAACCGTATGCTCACGTGATGAACCTGGTCTTGACAGGCAAACTTCAAGTCATCCCGATTCTTGACCACTTTATCCACCACTTCCGACCCTCAACACTCTTTTGTTGTTTCAATACCCTCTCATCCTTCAACTAAGAGCCCATCGATCTCCCTTCCGACTCTACCAGACCTGATCGACCTATGTTGCCATGATGATGGAAGAGTTTCAATCGGAAACCGACAGCGACTACACCAGCTACTGGCGGGATTGGGTATGTTGATATCCCCCTTTCTATCGCCTCGGGCTCTCTTCGCACCCGGAAATGAAGTCAGTCTGCACGTGAGAGGAAGAAAGAATATGACTTCATCGTTTACCGTGTTTTGTTACCACCGTCCCTCGCCGTCTACCCACAGCCTTGCACCAGCTTCTCCAAGAATTGTAAAGCAAACCCGAGGCGAAAACGGAATCGAATGGCTGCAGAATCTTGATCTCTTCGCCATCCCCCAAGGCTACTAAGTTTACCGCGGCTCCCAAAGCCATTATCACACAAACATGAGATTTGCTCAACCATTCAATACCTTCGAATTCCTTTTTCTCCTCCTCCCCACCAAGAAAACGACTAACAGCCTTACTTTACAGTTCATTTCCTCCCGCGGCAACGAATATTTCTGTGAAATTGACGAAGAATACATCACCGACCGCTTCAACCTGACTGGCCTCAACACCGAAGTGCACTACTACCAACATGCTCTGGATCTGATCACCGACGTATTCGACCTCGACTGCGAAGATGACATGCGCGAGACGATCGAAAAATCCGCCCGTCACCTGTATGGCCTCGTGCACGCGCGCTACATCGTGACCACCCGCGGCCTGGCCAAGATGGTCGACAAGTTCAAGAAATCCGACTTCGGCCGGTGTCCACGCGTGCTATGCGACAGCCACCCCCTACTCCCCTTCGGACCGAGCGACAACCCAGGCTTGAAGACCGTCAAGCTCTTCTGCGCCAAGTGCGAGGACATTTACAACCCGAAATCAAGCCGGCATGCGTCCATCGACGGCGCCTATTTCGGCAGCAGCTTCCACAATATCCTATTCCAGGTGTATCCAGCCTTGGTCCCGGTCAAGTCGCGGCGGCGGTACGAGCCGAAGGTGTTTGGGTTCCGAGTGCACGCGGCGGCGGCACTGTCTAGATGGCAGGACTCCGAACGGAGGAAGATGCGCGCGCGGTTGAAGGAGGCCGGCGTGGTAGGTGAAGGGGCACAGTTGTTCATCGAGGATGCAGAGAGCAGTGATGGCGAGGACGGCGTTGAGGAGGACGATGATGATGTCGTCGAGGTTGAGAATAATGGAGATAGGAGCATGAGGATGGCTAGGCCTGGGGACGACGGCGTCGGCCTGAATAGGGCTCCTACTGCTGGCTAGGCTAAGCCACGCACTGGGAGAGATAAGGCAATGCGGACGGGGCTAGACCAATTCGGGGCTGGGACGGGGTTGAGGGGAGTCTATTGTTTCCTCCACGGCGTGCCAGGTCAACGGCGTTTGACGATGTTGTATATGCACGAGAATCAATTCAGTGACTTTTTCAGAGCAAGGGAGCGCGAATCCGAGTCCGGAAGAAATGGAAAAATGGTGGTTTTGGACTTCAGATTCGAGTGTATCTTTATCATTGTACATTTATTGTATCCTCCCAAGCCGCCTGCTAGCCCTGGTAGGTCTCCCTACTCCAGGAGTGGTGGTGGTAGACTTCTAATCTCGCCTCCTCCTCTTCCCTTTTCTCCCCGTTTCTTCCGCTCCCTCAACCTCCTCCTCATCTTTGCCTTTTTTGAGTTCATCAGGTGCGAGGCCCCAAGCTTCGGCGTCAATCCAGTCTTCTCCGTCAGACCACTCCCCTACATGTCCCTCAGTTTTGCACCAGTCCCAGACATTATCCCGCATTCTCTTCGCTTTGATTAATTTGGCCAGCACGGCTTCATACCCCCGAACACTCTCTTCTTGTTTTTGAATGAACATCATCAGGAGGCGCCGTGTTTCGATAAACTCTTCGACAGGGAGTCCAAGTCGGGATAGATTGCGAGGCGCTCGATGGTTGGCTGCTAGTGACGGAGGGAGGAGGAACAACGGATCAGCTTGCAGCAGCGAGGAGTCGATGGAGGAGTTGGTCGAGCGCCGTGATAGAGGAGTGGGGGCGTTTGAGCTATTGTGCTCGGCTGCAAGTGATCGAGTAATCCTCCGCGTTGGTTGTGGTTGTTCTGTGTCGTCTTCGGATGCGCCATCATTGCCGTGACCCTCTGTGTCTACTTCCATACTCTCTGGTGCTCCGCTTTTCGATTCCAGCGCATTATTCTCTTTGGCCTTTTTCTCCCCCGGTTCACCTTGGGATGTGTGAGCATCTTCGTTGGTATGAACCCCGTTTGTGGTGGCCGGGCCTCTTTCAGTCACGTCTACTCCATCGGTCGCACCCAGTTCGGTTTCCGTCTCTAATTCTCGTTCAGACTTGCCTGTCTTCTTGGAATGTGATTCCGCCTGTTCTTCAGGATTTGATAACTGGGCGTCGACGGCATCTTGCATAGCCAAACCATTCTCACCCACGTCACTGTAGTCATGTCCATTTATACCGTTTGGGGCGGCTTCATTTTCAGTATTTCGTTTCCGCTTCTTGCTTGCGCACGGCGTAGTCGACCTTGGCTTTGGTTCGAACATGTCCCAGTCGTCATTAACCTCCATTCTACCGCAAGGCATCCACGACTCATCACCCATGAACTGTCTGCTTAGGTTTTTGGCGCGCCAAAGATTAACCCTCTCTTGCCGCAGCTTGTCCTCTGTCGACTTCACCATGTCAGGAAGGGCACTATCGAGGAACGGGAGGGACAAGGTCGGGTGCCTTGCAAGATCGGATGGATGTTTCAGGGGACACAAAAGCTCTACATGAGTCCAGTCAGTAGAGGTTATTAGACCAGGTGAACGGGTGCGTGTTTTTTTGGTTGTTGTTTTGGTGGGGGGGTGAAGACATTACCCTCGATGCGAACATTGCTATACGGGTTCTCGTCTTCGGCGTCGGCATCTGCTTCAGCGTCGCTTTCGCTATCTTCCAGTTCGTCGCCATATTCATTGTATCGTTTTGGATTATAGTCCAAGATGTATCGCGAATATCCAGCGTGTTCAATTTTCTGCAGGCCCCGTGAGCCTCAGATCCTTTGAGTCTGCTTTGCGCATGTTGCTTGCACACACCTGCTTGTAACCGTCTGGACCATGGAGATAAGGGAGAGCACCCGCGTGTACGTAGTTTGCTCCACGTTTCAACTTGTTTCCTCTGTTCGTTGCCGAAGAGATAGGTTGGTCTGTAGGAGCTGGATGCGGAGAATGGATTAGCACAAAAGTTCAACAGTCACGCCTAACACAGCAAAAGAGGCAGCAAAGTACCTTCTCTCTCGCGTCGCAGAGTCCTTCTGAGAGCAGCGATTGTCTCTGCAATTTCAACGTGTTGCGGAGGCATTGTGTTGGCTGAAGATAGGAGGAAGTGGTAGGGCACTCGACCGTCGGTAAGAGAGCAGTATACCAGGGTGCAGTGAGCGGGAAATGGAGGGATGGCAGTGGGTCAAATTCATGTAGATTGATCAAATCCCAGATGCGAACAGTAGTCCGCCTGCGAAAACATGATATCGTCGGGTGGGCGAAGAACGAAAGGACGGTCAGTCGATCTCGCTGCTTCTCTACTCCTCATCCAACGGCCGACTGGGGCGCGCGCCAAACCGCAAGTGCATTTTGCATCATTCAGGTTCACCCTACAAAAGCCTAATTTTGGTATGGCGGAGCATAACTCCATCGATAGCGCTCACCTCAAGGGGCGCGGGGGTGAGCAAAGGACACCTGGATTACTCGCGAATAAAAACCTTATTCGCCATGTACGGTTTGATCCTAGAGAGTGAGCGAAAGCCTTAGCCTGGGCTTTAGCAGAGCCTCACCGAGCTCCCCTCCCTCAAGTAGCATGCTGAGCCCCCCGCCTTCCCGTGGGGAGCGGACGGCTACACATACCAATCAACTATTCAGATCAGCCTGAGTGAATCCGGCAAACCCTGCCGCTATACTACTACCTAAAATTCCTTATGCATCGCACTCTAGTAGAGCGCATCGTAGAGCCAAAAAGCTATTGAGAGAAATCGTGGTCAGATGCCCAAGAGGTGCCTAGAAGGCCCCATTAAACTAGGGCGACGCCAAAGGTACAGGATTGGCAAGGATCGGCACATCCCGCCACATGCTGTCCGCAGCCGCAGTAAAATCTATCTCTCAAAGACTCACAGTAGCGTAACCCAGCACTGCTGTCATTTCCGCTAGCTCGGGTTCGCCGTGGAAAAGGAACCTCAAGTTTCAAATTCATTTCTACACCCAAGCGCATTATCGGTCATGTTACTGCTCAGAACGGCAATTCAAGCCATGAAGGCGATTCCCCAACCACAAAACGCGGCAAAGGGACAATCGAGGAAGGGTGTGCCTTATGAAATCTCTGGCAGGCAAGTTACGAGCGAAGGACTCATGACTTGGAGGGGCCTTCAGGTAGACGAAGTGCAAATGGACGAGGGTGGCGCATTCCAGGGAGGATGGTTCGTGACCTAGGGATCGGATGCTCAGGCTGAGGACAACTCAGGCTCGATCTGCTCCGACTGTGTCCTCTTACTGTAGGCCTTCCAACGATGATCACAAATGAAGACGCTGACAGCTGCAAAGAACGATTGTGACATTATCCCATTGGCTCACGTGTTGGGAACCCCTATACCTCTGTTGCCGCTATCGTGCACTTACTGGAATCCAAGGGACCAAGATCGTATAGGTTGAGGGGGGGGCGAAAATCAACCAATCCCTGACAGCGAACCAGGGCCCAACCGGTGTACAGGCAGGAGCAGACCGAATCGATTTTGCATCCGACAGTCGACAGCGTTGTTCGCCATCGCCATGGGATCAACTCTTGTGGGATTGATAGCCGCCCTGCATGCCCACTCTCCTCAGCTGAGGACATAGCTTGGTGCACCACTTCAGAACAACCAACGTTCTTGATTCTAAACTTGAAACCCTCTCTCATAGACTGACGACGAAAATCATCTCTTACCTGGGTGCAGGTTTGTAGCTGGAAACACGGTCTCCATGTACCGTCGAAGGCCTCAAGCGCCGCAACATTGGTGACCCTAACCGATACGGGGTTTCGCACAGCAGCATCGCCCAAATACTCTTCATCTAACTCCATACCAATCGATTTCACCTCCCATGAGAAGCTAATCTTTCTCGTCATCCACATGAAGATGGTTGAGAACCCTTCGTTGTCAAGAGGGCGGGTTGTAGAGCTTCTCGACGGCTCTAAACCCTCCACATCATTACATTACCACCGGGACGTTCAGAGCTTACTGCACAAACCACCCAGCTTCTCGATGTCTGAAATCCAGAAAGCAACCGTCTCCTCTGTACCGACCAATCACCCTCTTGGTGACCACATGCAAACCCCGAGTCATGGATCACCTCCTGCTGAGGCATACACGATTGGCTGGATCTGTGCATTGCAGGAAGAGTATCAGGCTGCATGTCGAATGCTGGATAAAGAGTTCGTTGGTCCTGATGAGCTTGGTGCCAACGACAATACGATATACGTCTTTGGTAGGATCGGTGGACACAATGTAGTGATTGGATGCCTGCCGACTGGTTGTATAGGCAACAGCAATGCTGCCGGTGTCGCCAACGACATGGTCCGATCATTTCCCAGCCTGAAGTGTGCTTTGCTGGTAGGCATTGGAGGAGCGGCTCCGACGAAGAAGAGAGATATCCGCCTCGGTGACGTGGTGGTGGGCGTGCCTGATGGGCAGCAGCCTGGGGTAGTGCAGTACGACTTCGGGAAAAGGTTACCGAACGGTAATTTCGAACGAACCGGCCATTTGAACGCTCCTCCGAGTGTTTTGCTGGGTGTCATTCAAGAAGTGAGACGGCCCTATGACGACCCCCGAAAGCCCGATAGAATATCCGAGCACATGAAGCGGATGGACGACATGCCAGACTATCAATGTCCGGGACAGGATCGGTTGTATCGTGCCGACTACGAACATAGAGGCCCGCTTAACGATGAGGAGAGCGATCAGGAGGAGGAAGAAAGCTGCAAGAATTGTGGTAGTGATGGATTGGTCCAGCGCCCAGCACGCAAAAGTCTCCGTAACGTCACGGTCCATTACGGAACCATCGCGTCTGGAAACGCTGTCGTCAGGGATGCGAAGATGAGGGATCGATACGCCAAAGACCGGGAACTTCGTGTTCTGTGTTTTGAAATGGAGGCTGCTGGTCTGGTGAATAAGCTTCCCTGCCTAGTGATACGGGGAATATGTGATTACTCGGACTCTCACAAGAATGATGATTGGCATAAATATGCTGCTCTTGCAGCTACAGCCTACGCGAGAGAGCTGCTGAACCGTCCTCAAACCGCAAAGGGTGTTTTTCATGCCGTCATGGGCGAAACAGTGTACGTAGGATCATTCCAGAGGTCTGGGCTTTTTGCGGCGTCCCCATCCGAGTTCTAACACAACACAATAGTGGAAGGTAAAATCGATATGATGATTGAGGAAATAGTGAAACGCGATCAAGAAGGTAATTTACCAGTTCACTTTATCAAAAATACGAGAAGGTATCCGTCCGATAACACTTCTGACCTGAAGGGCGTGAAAATCTGGACATGCTACGTAGGCTGGAACCCTGTGACTTCGAATCAATCAATAACGAATACCGACTGAAATTCACCCCGGGCACATGTCAATGGATTGAGCAAGAGCGTGAGTTTCAGGAATGGGGAGCGGAGAAGAATTTACTGTGGATTTTCGGGTCGGGCAAAAGTTTCACTGCACATGTAAGTAGGAACAACGATTAAGGATGGAAATTCGATCACTGAAAATTTATCAGTACATTCGCGAACACTTGAAACGTAAAAATGACTTCTTGATGCATTTCTTTTTTGACTCGAAGAGCGCGGAGGTAAAGGGGCTATGGTCCCTTAGGGTGTTCTATCAGACCATTCTTCACCAATTGCTCCTCCAATTGATCGACAGGAATCGAGACACCAGTGAGAAGCTCAAAGCTGAATGCCTTGAGATTGTACGGTATGAAGAGACGCGCCTGGGGGATTTGAAGGGTGCGAGGTCTAAAGTTGCCATGCGGCAAATCCTGGCTAAGGTTGGACCGACATTCCTTGTCGTCGATGCTCTTGATGAATGCCCAGACAGCGATCCTGATGTATTACGAGACTGGTTGGGAGAGCTAAACGGGCTCCCACACCTCAGGACTGTCATAACAAGTCGTCCTGAACAGAGGATCAGAGACGCGGCCGAAATTGGACTCCATATCAATCTTGAGCTCAACTCTCTTGTTCACAAATCGAATGAGGACATCAGACTGTTCATTCGAACTCGACTTCAAAACTCCAAAGACCTGCAAGGTTCCGGGTCCGCTTGGGAGAAAGTGAAGGCACGGATAGAGGAGGAACTGATGGCGAAATCTAATGTATGCGGTAAGTTCAGCGCCGAAATGTTCACTGATCTGATAATTTCCCCAGGGAATGATACTCTATGCAAGGTTGATGCTCGATATTCTTGAAAACAAAGCTGCCGACGATGTGGACATAGTCAGAGAGCTAGACTTCTTGCCCACAAAGCCTGGAAAGGTATATGAAGTCGTGTTGAATAAGATCGACGATAGGAAATTTGCTCAGAGGATCTTCCAATGGTTGGTTACGTGCAGGCGACCACTGACAGTCGATGGACTTTGGGAAGTTCACACGCTTCGTAATGCAATTCAGCGGAAGCAAAGTTTCGAGTTGCAACCTCGCGATATTCAACCTGGAACGGACCGGTCTCGCTTCCGACGATTTCTGCTCAAAGGGGGCCTCCCATTGATAGAGATTCTCCAGGATGACACCGTGCGTCTCGTTCACACCACAGTTACACAGTTTTTATTAGGCCAACACTCTGAAGACGACTCGAGTGTAGAGTGCCCCCTCCCCTTCCGTGTTCAACTCGTTGAAAGCCATGCGGAAGTCGCGCTGACGTGCCTGACGTACCTTCGTGTCTCTTTGGGACGCAATGACGACAGGGACTCTGAATCTTTGAGCAGCGATGATTTGTACGATTATGCGGTGCGAGAGTGGCCGGCGCACACTGCGGAATCTGAGGAACAGATCATGCGCAAGGAGAAGGAGAGAAAGGTCATCATCTCGTTCTGCGAGGAGCAGGCATTCCAGCTCTGGCTCGAGGCTCGTGCGAGCGTGGACAGCCGTTTTGGGGTCCAGTTCTCGCTTGAGAGTGCAGTGGTCTGCTATCCTACCCCTTTACACATTGCGGTCCACTTCAATTTGTGGCATGTCGGGCTCCGGTTTTTGATCGCCATTAATGCGCGTGACGCAGCAGGCTGCACTCCACTGCACATTGCAGCCGGACAGGACAGCCCACGCATTGTCCAAGAGTTGTTGAGCAAAGGAGCCCGCACGGATATACCTGATACGCATGGCTCATATCCAATCCACAAAGCAGTGCAACGAGGCCGCACTGCTGCTCTCAGAGAACTCCTCGGCCGCGGTCAAGGCGACATTGATGTTCAAGACAAGTATGGGTTCACGCCACTGCACATTGCCTGCCAGCTTGGATGGATAGGATGTGTCGAGGTTCTGCTAGAACACCATGCCACAATCCAGATTGAGACTAACGCAATCGAGACACTTCTCGGACTTGCAATTGCAAATGGGCACTCTGATGTCGTTCAGGCTCTGTTGTCCCGAGACCGGTCTTTAATCGCACATTGTGGCAAGCCATTGGTACAGGCCGCTCGTAGAAGGAGGAATGAGATGGTGAAGTTTCTCTGCGAAGCTGGAGCCGACATGTCTCACTCAGACTTCCTCGGCCAGACCGCCTTACACAGAGCCTGCATTTCTGGAAACAAGGATCTGGTTGGATACTTGCTCAACAACCCCAAAGTCGACGTCGATCCAATTGATAGATCACAGAGAACACCGCCCTATTTTGCGGCCGAGAAAGGATATCTTGACATCGTGGAGCTGCTCATTGCTCATCGTGCGAATTTAAATAGCCTAGATCGGCGGTGGGAGACAGCCTTATTCAAACCTGCAGGTAATGGGCATACTAAAGTGGTGCAAATGTTACTCGCTGCTGGCATAGATGCCATGAAACTGGACATGTGGAAACGCACTCCCATGCGCTTCGCGGCTATGAAGGGTCGTCGTCCGGATGTTGCTTGAAAGGACAAAGATCGATCAAAACTTACCAGACTGGATGGGTCGACCCGTCCTTCATGTCGCAGCAGCGTATCTGCGCCACGGTCAGGAGGAAGTGGTCGATCTACTCTTCAAACATGGAGCACGGCCAGGGCATCGCGGATTTCAAGGTGGTAGCGCCCTTCATGCTGCCATATTTCGGGAAAAAAGTCAGCCACTTCCGACCAAAGTTCTCGTGGAGAAGCTTATACAGCATGGTGTTCCGCTGGACACTCGAGACAACTACGGGAGAACTGCCCTTCACCTTGCTGTGCAGACTAAAAATCTCGAAGCTGTTGAATTGCTTCTCCAAGTTGGTGCCAGTCCGAAATATAATGTGTTTCACTGGACAGCCGGAGATGGGAAAGATATGACGAAATATATCCTGAATACGTCAGATTTGAATTCTAAGGACGATACTCGGAGAACGCCTCTCCATTTGGCAATATTGTCAGGATGTCTGAACACTGTTCAGCAACTCCTCTCAGCAGGAGCGAATACGGAGCTTACTGATGAACAGAACCAGACACCTCTACATTATGCGGCTGAACACGCCGACCTGGACATCCTGGAAGCTCTTATAGCGGCGAGGGCAAATCTTGACGCCGTGGACAAATGGCGAAATTCACCCTTACATCTTGCCGCGCAGAAGGGCAATTCGGCCGTGGCCCAGAAACTTGTCGCTGCTGGGGTTCGATTTCAAGTCAACGGTGAGCAGAAAACTGCCTTACATCTTGCAGCCCAGGAGGGGCACGATGAGACGGTGCATACCCTGCTACATAGTGGCATAGGAGATCAAGAAGTTTTCCAACAGGACGACGAAGGCAGGACAGCCTTGCATTTTGCATCTGAGCGGGGAAGATCTAGCGTCACCACACAAATACTAGACTTTGTGGAGCAATCGGCCGCAATTGACATCCAGGACCATCTGAGCGTGACCGCTCTTCATTTGGCATCCAAGAGAGGCCATCTCCACATCGTGCAGAGCCTTATCCAGGCTGGGTCATTTGTATATCGAACGAACAGAAACCGAGATATGGCAGTGCATTTTGCCGCGGAGTCCGGGTATCTTGAAATCGTCGAGGAGCTCCTCGCTGCCATTCCAGCCCAGGTCGAGCGCTGCCTTAAAGAGTGGGACAGGTGTCTTCCGCAGTGGCCAAGCGAGGAGGATGGAGTCAACCGAGCATTTTTGGAAGTGCTTGTCAATATAAACGCGTTAGTCCGAGTTCCGAACTCCGCAGAATGGGGAGCCGCACCGAATTAGTGGCTCTCATTCAGGAGGCAAGCCCTAAAGTCCAAGATCGTTACAGGCTTGCAGACATGGGACAAAGAGAGATACAGCATTCCCAGCACCGCGTTGATGAGGGCCGTGAGGGGTGGTCACGTCGACATTGTTAAATTCCTGCTCAAGGAAGTCCCTGGAATGCCCCTAGACACGCCTACCTACCATGAACCCAATGTGCTATCGCTTGCCGCATCCAAAGGGAGAAGAGACGTTGCCACTCTCCTAATAGCTGCTGGGTCGGAAGTCAATGCTATCGCTGACAGCCAGGTGACCTGCTTACATGAGGCTGCAGAGAACCGCCATGCAGATGTTGTCGACTTGCTCCTGGAGGAAGGTGCGAATCCTGACCTGGCATCTCTTCGTGACGGATATACTCCACTGCATCTGGCCGCCGAGAAAGGCCACACCGAAACCGTGAAGTCCTTGATTCGTTTGGCCTTTTTTAATGTGATTGATGACCTTGGAAGGACGCCCCTGCATCTAGCCGCCGAGAAAGGTCACACCGAAATCGTGAAGACTTTGCTCGGTCTAGCGTTCGTTAATGAGATTGATGATCTTGGGAGGACACCACTCCGTCTAGCATGTCAAGGAGGCAAGGAGGAGGTGGTTGAGTTGCTTTTAAATGCCGATGCCCATGTATTAATCCTGGACTTCACGCAGAAGACGCCACTAATGGTGGCAAGCGAACGAGGTTATGAGAGGATCCTGGCACGACTTCAAGTCCAGGCCAAGAGACAGAGGCAGGCCGCGCCCAAATAAAAGCGATTGCCGCTTAATAGAGGCTCTCTTCTCATGAATTTACGGCTTATTAGACCCTACGGAGAGTAGTCTAGGCAGATTTGAGGGAGCCGGATTGGGATACCCAGCATTCAAAGTGGATTCTATCGTCGACAGATGACAAATGCTGGTATTTGGAATGAAGAGGGACGGCTAGGCTCAGGGAGACCTCTACGAGCACTTGGGGAATCGCTCGGGAAGCAGAAGGTTGGCGGAGGGCGAGCAAAGCGACAAGCGACTTAGCCAGCTTAGTCATGAGGCGAAGGTGGGCGACTGGTCTTTCGCTTGATACTAGGTATTTTTGAGGCTGTGTTGAACACCTCCACAGACGTGCCTCTTCTATCACTCTCGTTTCTATGCAATTTGATCTAATTCATCTTTCCGTTGGTGATGAATCCCGCGCTATGCAGTCGTATCATAACTCCACAGGGCCGAACGGCGAATCTCTCGGTCACCCTGTAACTCTCCCTGTCCATATCGACTGTCCTCTCCATCATGCCTTCTTGCGTTCTTTCTGTCTCGTCATGGATCGAGTCACCGGCCTAGCCTCCTTGTTCGCGTATATCTCGGCCGTGAAGGGACTGGGAAAAAGGTCAGCAAAGTCCTATCAATAAGCACACAGATTTGCAACCGAACTTACTCTTCGAACTGCAAGGCAATGAGATACATGATAAACACCTCCAGAGTGAGCAACACCCCCGCCGTACGACCCTTGTACAGTGCTGTTCCTAAGAACGACAACGTGCTTCCCCAGTACATCGGCGCGCCCGCGATGTTGAATGGGAATCCTTCGACTTTCTGGTCCATCAAGATACCGAAGTAGTCGCCCAAGTACGTTCCGGTGATCCCCAACGCCCACATGCTGGAGAGCACGAGGACATTGCCGATCAGAAACAGGACCACGCCCACTGCCGGGTGGTACAAGGCTGGATAAAGTGGTTGGTCATCCAGCGCATTCTTGTACAGAGAATCCCGGACAATGCCGATCGTGAAGATTACCACGGCCAATGCATAACAGCCATGGTAAGGAGAGCGGAATATCTTGGTCAAGAAGTGGGTTTTGTACTCTGACCACGTCAGTGAGAGGCTTGCTCGGGGGTAAACATCTTTGCCTTGTCGTGCGACAATACTGCTATCGTCAGTAGAGTCGTGTTGCTGAGCAGAAGTACTTACTTCCAGAAGATGGGATTGAATGCTATGGCTGCCGCGGCGACTTCAGGTTTGTCAGTGCCCTGTTGCAGAACCAATGATTCCAAGGTTCAAAAGTTACCATAGAGCGAAGGCTGCGACGTGTCAATGAAGCCAATCTTCTCCTGGCCGGTCAAGCTGGCGATATAATTCTGTATTTTCTCCATTGGTGAAATTGATAGCCTGGCCTCATAGAAAGGACATCAGGTTGGGAACTCAAACTTGAAAATTCGCCTGACCTTGGAGGTAAAGAGGGGCTTGGCATGACGTGACGCGGGTTTAGCATTTTGGATTTTCGCTAACGAGGCTGCACGGAAGGGCATTGGCCGCCCCCTGTTCATCCGTTTACGAGTACAGCAGCAAACGATAAAAGTCCACTAAAGGAATCTTACAACCGAAAAGTTTCGTCGTTGATAGGGGCATCAGCACCAGCACTGGTCGTCTTAAACCTTGATCAATACATTGCCCTTTTTATCCATCTTGACGCCATCTCCGCCAGGCAGAACTCGCAACGTCTGTCCAAAATAAGCGTCGACCACATTCAAATGGACCTCGATCCATTCATCTTTCTTATTCGGTAGTATTCGATATGTCAAGGTCTGCCTGCTTATGGGGACCAGACTGAGGGCGCACGCCTTTGGTCCACTGAAGGCAAAGTCTTCACTCGCCTCCATCGCCACGTTGAATGTAAGAAAGTGCATGCTTGGATTCTCGATCATGAAAGTCAGACGATGCGCAGGGACATTCGAAGAACTTAGAGATGTTTCCGACGTCTTAAGCATGACACGAGGTTCCGCCATTGGGGCCACCAATCTCGGCACTTCGAGGACCGTGGTGGTGATCTCCTGTGAATCTTGCCGATGCCATCCAATCTCGAGTGCGAGATCTACTCCCACCGTGTGCCGGTCACCGAGAGTCAGTTTTTGAACAGACAACTCCAAGTCGAAGCATTCCGTTTGATCGGGCCGTATCAACGATGGGATCGCAATCTGGTTTCCAGTTTCTGGTGAGTTGGTTTTCGCTCTCACGATGCCGTTGCTTGATGAGCAAATCGCCCCCCCAGCAATTTTGTGTGCAGTAAGCAAGATGGCTTCGATGACAAGAGGTTCCGTGGCAAATGAATAAAGATTTGCTGCGACGGAATACTTATGTCTTAACCCAAGGGCGCTAGAAGAGTCAGCATCGGAAGGGGGAGCCTCAAAGAAGCTTGGCCATGGATCATCGTCTAGCCGCGGTGTGAACTCATAGTTGGCTTCAAAAGGACGTATGATTCCCACATCGATCGTCACACTTTTAGTTAGGATTGTTTCGGGCTCCGAGGTAAGCCTATAGGTCGCGATAACTTCAACTTCATGATCCACAGCGATCACTGTGTCAGTAATTCGCAGCGAAATAGCCTTTTTCCCCGAGGATGGGATCGTTCCAAGCTCTCTAGGAGGCAGTGCCGTGATGCTGGATGCCGAAGCTGTACCTGGAGCATGGTCCGCTCCTGAATCGCTCCACCGTACTTGCGCAGCACCTGCAACCGGACTGATCATCCGTGACTCGATGGATACAATTGCGTCGTCCTCCTCGTGGTTGACAATGTCCAAGTCGATGCTTATGGACTCGCTGGTGTAATATGTTCTTCTGAGACCCAATGCTTCAATTTGCAAATTTGGCGGTTTGGGCTGAACATTGATTCTGTTGTATGCATTAGATTCTTGCCCAAGCGGGCGAGCAATGGGGTTGCCACCCTTTGTCTCCCACCACTGAGCAACGGCGTGCTCGAAATCTGACGTGGTAACGGCGAGTGAGAAATCGTCCTCATCTAACAAGAGTGTGATGGAAGCAATCGATATCTCACCTGCTTCCCGTGGCACAACACGAAACCGGAAGATTGTGGTATGATTTGAGGGTATTGTCAAATTAGTCCTACCCGTCTGGGATGCAATACTTCCCGCGGAGGACCTTTTATTTCTCGACAACGTGCTTGAGGTTGACTCCTGGAGACAAACATCAACAAATTCAGCACCTGAGGACGTAGCCTCGGCATCTTGACTTTCTCCGGCGACCAGGTAAACAGGCTTCAGACCACCCTCGAACACAATTTTGACCTCGGTCAACTGAATCGGGCGAAGTCCTGTCTGCGCTCGCGATTGAATGCACAGTTGACACTCCAGCGGCTCTCCCACGAACACATTGTGGGTGGAGAATGCAAAGCTTGGGACAAGCGGTGACAAGGCTCGGTCCATGTCAATTGCGACAGAAGGATGAGCGCCATCAACGCCAAGTGCCGTGATGGCGTGGCGCAAATCATAATCAATTCCCGGCTTTCTGTCGAAAACGTTGTTCGAAAGTTCCCATAGGAGTTGGATCACCAGCTCGGGCTCTTTCACTTTAGCAAGGCAGTCGAGAAGAGTCCAGCCGAGTAGTTGTAACAACTTCCACCACCCAGCAGTCCTCCAGTTCTGACTCGACCAGAGAGGCCGCAGTGTCGAAATGGCATCCGCCCAGGACCCCATTTCGATCTGTTCAAGTGCTTTTTGAAGTCCCAAGACCTCAATCTTCCGTACCTGGCCTCGCTTTGCAAAGTGCTGGATAGCTGTGTCCAATGTAGCCATGATCTCTTCCTCGTACTTGTATCCAGTGGTTCCATCAGTGGGAACTTCACGGTATGGCTCGAGTGCTAAATACGTATCATAGAGGTGGGCCTTGCTCGCAACCATCGATGCAGGTGACCGGCCTGGAGGCTGTCTGTCTTCCTCAGGAATTTGTAGAGCCCACTTGCGACGGGCAACGGTGCTTCTCCGGGCCATATCGAGCCAATACCCTTCATGAGGGAGTTGTTCCCATGGAGTCGAACGCTCACCAGCAGGAAGAGACTTGTCGACACCAGCAAAAATGGGAAGGATGTCAGGAACTCCGGGAATCTTGATATTGAGCAATGGATATTCCGATCTGGACAACAAATCCGCCATGACCATTGCCCACGCGGTCTGCCAGGCCTCCCATCCATAGCTTTCGGTCCCTTTGCCTCGGCGATTGACCAAGTCCCTGACTCGGTTCCTGTGCATGATCCAGGACCTCACCGCTGTCGTTCCTTGATCTGTCCACAGGAGACACCTGATGGTGCGAAGAGCAATAATGTCAGCCAGCAATCTTGCTTCGTTGAACCGCGGGCTCCAAATGGCAATGGCATCTATGATCTCCGGGCCAAAGAGACTCTCATAAGCGGTCTCATAGTTTCGACAAGCCGCATCCATCTCTTGTCGAAACTCGGCCAAAACGCCGAGTTTGAATTCGTACCGGACATTCCAACCTCGTAGTGACAATACACGCGAGGTCCCTGGTTGTACAGTGGGCGGGGGGACAGAATTTCTATTACGCTTTCGACGAGCATGCTTTGAAAGGTCTCGATAATAGTCTACACAGAAAGGATGGAGAATGGATAAGACCGAATTGACAAAATCCACGACCTGGAGGGATGAGGAATCATAAGGCAGAAAGTGAATGCTTCTCCCATCGAGTGCGGTGGCACGTCGAATGTTGTTGAAGCGATCTTCGGCATCCGAAGGGCTAATGTTACCATCACCCAGTAACAAAACCACAAGCCTAGTCTTATAATGGGTCGATGAGAAAACACTGCGAATATGGTTGATCTCGGCTTTCAACTTATTGTCCCGGAGAGAGCTCGTGTTGGGATCAGATGTGAACGAGAAGCAGGCAAAAAAGGCGCATGGTAGTCGAGACTGATGTTTCGTTATCCACAACGAGGATATGATGCCGTCAGGATACAATGGTGAGCTAGGGGTCAAAGGTGACAAAGGAGAATGGAGCACGAGTGGTGATGGAGGACTTCCATTTGCAACGGTGGCTGACAAACGAGGGGAGTGAGGAGGCGGAGGCGCTTTACGGGGGGGAAGGGTGTACACCTATCTCCGATGTCAGCATGGAGAATTGGGCAGCGACGCCACATTTCCCTCCACAGGATAATTTGGGAGAGCTCTGACCTACCCGTCCAACGGTCAATATCTTGAACACGCGGCCATTCTTGGAGAGCAGAGCGTGCGAGTGCCATGGGATATTAGAGCCATCTTGGTCGCGAAAGGCTTGGAGCAGCCGCCTCGCCAGCGGGCCCTGGACCACTGGAAGGTCTACCTTGATTCTGAACCCACCCTCATGCAAGAAGTTATGTGTCCGACCGGAAAGATCTTGTTCTGTCTGGTTCCCTGTGTCCAATCCGGACAGAAACAACAACGGCAGGTTATGAGTGGCATAATCAACAGGGAATCGGTTCATGATGATCGGGCATCCTGCGACTGAGAGGGACCTGGCGAGGTCACAGGAGCGTCGATGCGGCTTCTAAAGAGGTCAGTACCTGCATAATGTCTGAGAAATAGCTGGAAGGTGGGTTGGACTAAGTTGATGGAGGGATCTCGCACTCATCAAGTCGAGATGAGGTGAATCATGGAAGTGAAATCACCCGAATGAGGCGACTTTGAAGTGGCCTCGGCGCACTTTCCTCATCGGACGATGTGCGCTTCCATCTCAAATTTGACTTCCTCATCGTCTTTCTCGATGCCCCTCGGTGGTCCGTCTATCTGCGGGTCATCTCATATGTGCCAGTTTGTGTCAAGTATCCGAACGTCTTCGAGGGGCCTGTGTCGATCTCCAGTCGGTAAACTCGGTTCTGGTAGGGCTCCAGACAAATAGTTTCGACCCCACGTCCATTTCCGCCCAATTGAGAGCACCATTTCGGGTAGTCGAGCCTATTATTTAGTACAGCCTCTTTCCTCGAGACAGCGACTTGGATGCTCTCGATTCAATAACCTGACAGTTCTTGCATTTTGGAATACCAGATGTTCTCTGACAAACCCTTCTCCAGTGCGACCATTCTTCAGAATGCATTGATCGGTTCGAGCCATGGATCTCATCATTATAGCCCTCCTCCGGCGTATCTAATCGATGCATCGAGTTCAAGCCTCTGCTCAAGATGCAGAGGTGCCTTAATTGCTGACTAGTAAGATCCTACTGACTAAAGTTCGAATGCTCCAGTTTTGTTGAGGGCAAGGAAACATCAACCCTATAACAATGCTCGGACCACTTTGCCACAGGTATGCAAGGGCCAGCTGACAGCCCCACTATGTTTGTCATGCTTCGATACAAGGCACAGAGAGCTTCTGCCTCTACTTCTGCAAACGCACGAAGCAAATGCTCATACTCGAACATAAGATGAACAAGCTTTCAGTGGGAACGACGTCATTCTCAATACAGCATCATGATTACCGTCTCGGAAAGAATCACGATTCGCGTCGCTTCAAAGCCGCGATTGGCGTTCTCATGACTGCAACCAGTATAACCCTCATTTCACGTCTGCCGGCTTACCAATCCGCGCACGGAGCGGCTCGCCCTGCTGAGGAAAATATTGGCTGGCTGACACTGATTCGGCAGTCTCAGAAGGGAAATAAAAATGTTTCGAGGTTAATTGCCTTGTACGAACCAAAAGGATGGCTTTGGTGCACATTCCTTAAGAGGAAATTCTGCAGATTTTCTACCTGCGCTCCCACTCTGATATCTTGGTAGAGTCTTCTGGAGCGTCTGCACATTGCCCCAATACCATCACAACCTATGGGTGAGTTCCAATATTGCTGTACCAATGTCCGCAGAGCAACTGCTACCCAAGGAACCAAGGAGGATATTCCGCCCAAAACCCGAGGCGGTCCGACGGTACCCACCGGGATCGTTCCTGCTCGTCTGCCAATGTGGCGAGCCAAAGTCCCCAATTACTCAGAAACGCATCACCCATTTGTCCACGACGCAATCTGGTCATGATCAACTCGATCCAACTTATATCCCACAAGGCCACATGGAAACTCTTCCGAATTACCGGAATGGGAAGGTGGACTAAAGTGTACTTGACTACCAAAAAGCGATAATCTAGCCCTGAAACGTATATTGGCTCTTTTTGATCTGAAATCCCCTGGCAGACATTCCGTCCGAGGACATGGATCCAGGTTGTTCTCCTCATTCCTTGAGCTTCAGCCTTGCCACACTCTCCCCCCGTTCGCCAAGATTGAGATGCCCACACAGAGACTACAAAATCCAGACTAATCATCATGGTCGAGTCAGATTTCCTCCCCATATAAGAACGCTGTACGTAACGATACTTTCCAGAAGCCCGTCCGCTGCTGGGTGACTGTCGGATATCAAATAGCCAAGTCAAGTGGGCTTGTTAGTAACAAATTAATCAGCGCCATGCTACAAGTTAAGCTCGAGGCCAGGAATCAACAGACTATCCAACCAGAAAGTGAGGGCGCTTTTCTACCTTTCTATTTGGGATAACGAAGTCTCCGAACGATCAATGCTAGGTAAAGATATCTGGATGCTCAAGCCCCTTCGAATGCCATCTATTTGAGACCGAAATATTCAACTTCCGTGGGTTCTCTCTCTCAGCGACTTCTGCCCTGGAGCAGACCCGACATAAAACCCCCCCTCCCTCTGATCGAAAGATACAATTTCCACGATCCCGATCTGATCGAATGGTTTTGCCTAGCTTTCTAGCGGTGTTACCGACAAATGCCTCCGAGGGAGGACGGGACACCAAAATCATTCACCTGGATCACCGGAAATCCACGGAGCAAAAAAAATATCACACAAATTCATCGACACGCGGGGCAGAGTTCCGTAGTCAGGCCTGAAGCTCCATCTAGGCCTTGGACAAACCATGATTCACGGCATCTCCATCCGGACAATTCAATACACCCTCCTACAAGGGTCCTTCTCGTTAATTCTGCGGGTTCAGCGGGCGGTCATTCTACGGATACTGAAGTTCCTTCACTCGGGAATCAACGTGTATTCTACCCTTCTTTCCGACTAGGAGAAACGACAGCACCGGTAGCGAGTGCAAAAGCAAATCCTACACGAAAGCTGACCATTCGCGAGTTGGTTAATGTTCCGGATAATGAAGATGAAGAGCACTTTCCTGTTTCTCCCATGCCCACACGGAGGAGGGATCTGCCGCTGGTGGAGGACGACTCCCAAGAGCCTCATCAAGACGAGATAGATCCCCCAGTGTTGAAACAGGCCATGAATACAGCGCGAGGGCAATTCGTGCGTGACCAGCCCCGACATTCATCCCCGCACACAACGCCAGCACTTCGAGCCAACATTTCCAAACGGCGAGCGCCAGGTTCGGGCTCTTCGCATGTATCATGGCGTATTGGCATGGCCCCCTCCACCGTGATGACCTTGTCCAAAGAAGAATCGCAAATCGAGCAGATTCTCTCACAAACTAGTGCCTTCTACTGCGGCATGTTTGAAACTTCCTGGTCTCGACGGTTACAAGAGAGCAGCACCGCATTCGACATCATGAGCGAAATGGAGAATTTCAGCGGGTCGATCACTACAGCAGGGGGCCTTCTGGCTGTTGACAGAATCGACACGGCATCATTGATCTTGGGTCGAGTGCTCCCTACGCTTCAACACCTTTTGGTATCGCAACATCCGCAATTATACTATGTATTGGCGGATCTAAGTCTTGATACATCGGACAATGAATTGGGACGGCTCCGTGGGCAGGTCAAGCGATTTTCAGCAGGCATATCCCAGACCATTCTTGGAGCACAACATCCCATCACACGACTTCTGCGTCTTGACCTTCCCCTTGATCAAACCCTTCGCCTGCGTGAACTGATCCAGCGCAAAGTCCACGAACTACACGAGCAGTTCTTCAGCCAAACATCATACCAAACCACCGGACAGTATTACTATCTCGCACGTGTGCTAGCGCAACTCGGGCAAACCGACGAGGCGGCACGGATTCTGTCCTCGATTATGACCATTTGGGAAGTCAACTACGGGATGAACAGCCTGATGTCGGTGACGGCGCTGCTAGAGATGACGAAAGTGCGCCTCGCACAAAATAACCCGGACGTGCAAGCCGAGTGCCTAGTGAACGATGCACTGCAACGGACTCTGACACTCGAGGACAGCACTAAGGTACGGCCGTTGAGCGCGGGCATTGTGCACAGTCGCATGGGCTGCCTCCGCACACTGGCTCGGCTATTCGTGATGCGTAACAACTACACGATCGCCCTACAGCACTACACGCAAGCGGTGCAAGTGGGAATCAACGAGTTGGGACCTGCGGCGCCCGCGGTACTACTCGCACTCGCGGACCTCGACGCCGCAAGCAAGATGGCTGCTCACGCAAATGCAAACGCAGCGAGCATCGGTCTCGAGGAGTAAGGCGGTATTGATGTAACAGCTGTCAACTAGTCGAGCACTTTGAGCATAGCGAAGGCGGCGATAAACTGGGCCTGAAACGGCAATAGAAGCAAAACATGCATGATTTGACATTAGCTTCCAGCATCACTATCTCATATAGGTACATGTTCATTGTTGTCATCTCAGCAGGCACTTGACAAGTGGCATTTACGCAACATATCATACCATTGAGAGCATATAGCATCAAGATATAATTTTGTTCTTGTGGGTATCTCTATGCTACAATTCAGATTGCTCAATTTCCATTTTATAACTTTTCATGTCCGCTTTTGTTTATTACCTTCTACCTCCTCGTTTCCGCCTTTCTTTCCCTTTTTCTCGCTATGCTGAATATACGCTTCAGTGGCGATGCCTCCGAACACGAGCACCACGCCCATCCACTGGCCCTGACTGAGACTTTTGCCGAACCACACCACGCTCAGCACCATGGTGAGCATTTTACGGGTCACTGTCACCGTGACGAGCAAGAGGCTCGAGAACCGCTCCAGAGTCGCGTAGATGAAGAGCTGGCCTATGGCGCCACATGCCGCGAAGCCGAGGACGTCGTAGAAGGCTGCTGGATGACGGATGAGGAAAGACAAGGCCGTGGCCAGTTCATGAGTTTGACTCATTTTGGCGAATGACGGGACGAACGGCTCAGGTATATACGGTGTCGCGAGCAGATATACGCTCATGAGCACTGTGCCGAGCAGATTCAAAATGACCATCATCTGAGGCCCGGAGGTCTTGCCATAGCGACTTGGGGATTGGAATATATGATCTTGCACGGTGTTCGTCAGGCCGTCGAACAGCAGGTTTATTCCCAACAGAGTTAAGCCATAGATGCTCGAGGACTGCGGCTTTTGCTCCCTGCCCGGTTTCGGCGGGTGATAGAGTGTAAAAATAGCGACGCCACTGGTGACGGCGAGCACGATCATGTATTTTGACAGCGGATAGCGTTTACGGAAGAGCGTTACATGCAAAGCCATGACCGGGAGGAGTTTGCAGGACTTCGCGAGGACGAAGGTAAGGTAATCGACGTGGGCGAGGGAGGCATAGCCAAATGGCGACGCAAGGGTCGTCGTTAATGTGACAAGGAGGAGAGGGACGAGGGAAGCCTTCGACGGGAGGATGTTGAAGGACTTTGTCTTGTACAGCAGGTACAGGCTACCGCTTGTAAATGCGAAAAAGGCCTGAAGGGTGTTCAAGACGACGGGGAAACGAAAATATTCTGATTGCGCCTGCGCGGAGTCGTCGATCGGGTACGGTGTGGTTGTTATGCGCTCTTGGAGAAGACCCCAGGTCAGAAACGATGTATAGATTCCACTGACGCAGATGATGAGGGTCAGGATGCCAGCCTGTGCAGGCTGCGCGTGGGACGTCGATCTAGGAAAGGAGGAGGAAGGTGGATTTGATGTAGACTTTGAAGTTTTCGATATGTCTCCATTGGTGTAGATTGCACGTTTTTCTGGTTCGTCCGAGGGCATCTGCATGATCTCGCCGGAATTGATTCGTTGCACGGGAGCGACTTGTTTTCGACGTGCCATGATTGCTGGTGGACTCCGTGTGAAGGGTTGTGGCTGACGAATGTAATAGTAATGAATGACTGGAGTGAGTGGTTCAGAAGGAAGAGATAGAAGGACGCGAAGATCAACTCAGTTCTATGTCATATGTGGCCTCATGTTTCAAAGTCTGAGACAAAATTAGATGCCGCTGACAAAAAAATGTCCCAAGGGAGAGGCTGTCGGGAGCCGCATTTTAGCCTTCAGCCTTGCCAGCCTTGCCAGCTATTGTCACAGCCACAATTTGACCCATGCACTGAGCTTTGTCATGAATCATCAGGCCTGAGCTGTTTACGATCATTTGAATTCGAACGGAGAATTCATTGCTCAGAAAAAAAAGAGGGCAAGTTACATTCGACCTGGTCCCATCTTCCTATTCATCTTCGTCATCGCTTCCAAAGATCGCTTTGAAAACAGCCTGTCCGGGCCTCTCTTGCTCAAGAGCTTCATTTCTCTCTGAGTCCATCACCGCTGAGGCTACCGACATATCTCGCTCTGTGTCTGGTTCTTCAGACTTGGGCTTTTCGCTCCAATCTCCGCCTCTCTTAGAGTCACTAGTCTCAGCTGCGCCATCATGCTGAAGACCTGCCGACATGAAAGACCTGAATGGTGTTGCTGCCGAGCTTTGCTCTTGGGCGGACAAAGTTACATCGCCTCCCATCCCAGAAGCCGGAAAATTGGATGGATTGGGCACAGGGACGTTGAATCTCTTACAGAGTAGTCTGGATGGATAAAAATTGGACACTGATCGTGTCATCGGTCCAAACATGCCCAATTTGGCAGCCGACTCTGCAGGATCTTCTGGCCTTGCACTTGGTCTGGTCAGCAGCGAGTCCGCAGATGCCGTGCTTGACTCGCCATTTTGACTCTGTGGCAAGGATGAAGACGAAGTAAAGCGGCTGGCCATCAAGCTGCTGATTGGTTGGAAGACCTGGGCTGCTCGTGCGAACTCATGCATTTCCAGCACCCAATCCTCTTGTCTCATACCATCCGCACGGGGAGGAAGATCATCGCCTCCTGCATTCTGCCTCAAACCCGCCTGTATCTCGAGATAAGCGCGGTACCTGGATCTCTTGTTCTCATCTTCTGCATAGGGCATCCAACCACCAATTCCACGGTTGAGAGCATGAAGCGCCACATCGCGATCTAATGAAGGGACAAGTCTTCGGAGAGACTCTGGTGTGGACTTCGAAGCCTCGTAGCTTTCTGGAGGTGGTTCACTCTTAGCCGCTGGGAGGTTCTCACGGCCAGATGCAACAGCGAGCCGATCACGAGCTGCAGGCGTTAAGAAATCGAAGACCGATTTCCCCGGAAGCTGTGACTCGCCCAAAAGAGAAGCACGAGCTTTCGCAGTTAGGTTCGAGGATTTAGCGGCTTCAGCCATCGAGACAACAGTGGACGCAGGTTCAGCTGTCGTTTCCTTGGACAGAGATGATTTCCATCCTGCTGGCACTTCGAGAGGTTTGTACTGGTCGTCTCGTATGGCCATCATGCCGAAAGAATCCAACTGATCAGCCAATACAAATCCGTCGGGGGGTAACCGACCATCGCGACATTTCCTTAGCGCACCCTTCAAGTTTGCCAGCCTCTTGGACACAAAAGTGGGTTTATTTTTGAGTAGCGGATTTGTAGAACTGAGAGGATTCTTCGACTTGGCCTTCGATCTTTTATCCCCTCCTATGACCTTGTTGTACGAAATCTTCGGACCCATGGAATAGGGGTCATCGTCATCAGACCCTTCATCATTGAGAATGCCAACACCGATACCTGTCTTCCTGTCCCGTCGCAGTGGCTTCCGCGTGGTGGCAAGCCGAGGTCCAATGTCATCGTCATCAGAAGACTCAGTCGACGCCAGAGGCTTTTCATGTCTCCTATGAGCCTTCATTGTCGTGTCTGTACCGCACTCCAGCTCGCTTTCGTACCCTAGTCCTTTGCAATCCATTTTGCGTGGAAAAGAGACTATTGGGACATCTTCGGGAGCAAACAGGTGAGTTTCCTCAGTTTCGTCGAGCTCGTCATCGTAGTTGCCTAAATTTGCGACTCGTTTGACACGGGGTCCAATGCCTTGACCTTCTCTCCATCCCATTCTCTTCAATAATCTCGAGCCAATCGTTTCATCGAGTGGTCGAAAGATGTCAATGGCAGCACTCTTGCGTATTAAATCTTCGTCTGTGCCAAATCCGGCGAGCTCATTTGACATATGCAAGGTGCGCGATTCCTCGGCTTCTCGCAAGTCTTCCTCATCCATGAAATCCTCAGGCCTCTGCTGAGCAGATTTCTGGCTATCTTTCCTTCGATTCTGCCTTGAGGAGACGAACGAAGAAGGGGTCCATCCTTCCTTGGAGCCCACTGTGTTAAAATATCTGTTTCCACCATTTTAGCCATCATGTTCTTGAAGATCATGATCCGCAAGCTCACCCGGCGCTGAAGCCCCCGGTGAAGGCGCCGTGTAAGCGTTTTCTTCCTCTCTCGTCCGTGACTTCTTGCTTCCAAACCGGTACAAACGAGCCATCATCTCGAATGTGTCCGTCCCAAGGTGGCAGGGGAGTACCGTAAAGAACATAAGGTGACGTCTGCTTCTGGAGATCAGCTTCGAAGATGTTTCGAGAGCGTTTGTAAGCCATGATGTTGCGACATCAGGTCCGGTCGTCAGGGCTGCGAATTCCTGATCATGGAGTGGAAAGATCATGAACATGCAACGGAGTTGGGAGCTCTGTTGAGCGCCACAAAGTGGAGTATAATCGGGGCTGGCTTGCTGTGGCTGTGAATGGGGGCGGCATTTAACTGAGTTCTTATGGTCCTTCAGGTGCGGATAAACGGTCGCCAGAATTTTGTTGCCGGGTTGGTAGAGACACACTCTCCGACAAGCATCGTTCATTTGTTTGACTCTCAAGAGCAAACCAGGGTGCAGAAATGACAGCAACACGTAAAACGATATAGCAACCTCCTTGGCATGGAAGACAGAGCACATTCGTTGCACTCTCAATGTGTACCTAAAGTAGGACATCTGTGCAGCTTAGCGAGGTGCCCGGTCCAGTGCCGGGCCACTACGCTTGTACATCTTCTCGCCCCCAGTGCCAGTGTGTCCACGCTCCATCATCATCGACAAATTCGTTCGTAAGATGCGGTGGCCCTGCAACTTGGAACCAAGTATTTGCTTGACACAGACAGAGCATCTGTACCATCCATATCTTGCTCTGATCATCAATCTCGTTTGACCTGACACGCCGATTCACGGCAGCCCGCCCCATCACCCAGCTGTCATCTTACTCCTACCTCATGTGAACCCGAACCCGATGATAACAATCGAAGCATCCTATCCTCAAGACCGCCTTCATGTGCATCACTTTCTAGCACCATTACGGCTCCTGGTATCCTTGGGCAGCTGCCTTGACCGACGCTCTGACACTGAACATCGCGCAAACACAAAGCCTTGTGGCTGCAAGGCCCACGGCTGAAAGGCTTGCGTTGTTTCTTGTCCTTGCGTCTTGCAAGGCAACACATTCCTGCAAACGTAACGTTAACATCGGATATTGTGTCCAGCCTTTCCCACCACGACACGACATCCTTTTGACGCGGCGGCACCGTTGAAATGGCTAGCGCAGCTTCACAGCAATCACCATCTATGGTACGCAGCCATTCCTCCTCGCGCAATCCTCCCTCCTCATACGCACCCACCTCGCCTGCGCAACCTACCCGGACGCGTTCGACAAACCAAAGACCAGCCGTGTCCTCAGGCCATGGCCGTTCTGGGTCTCGCTCCCACGAAAATCCTCCTCAATCCAACCCCGCGGTTCTTGCAAATGTCGCCCGCCGAGACTTTGAACAGAGTAATCTAGCTCGGACGTCCTCTTCACGGAGGAGCTCTCGAGATGGACGAGGAGATTACAACACAGATTCGTCAGCACATGGACGCACATCTTCGCGTCCTGGATCAAGACGCGGTAGTCAAGACTTTCCTGCTCCAACAACGGTGATGGCCAACGGAGCATCGGCTCATCCACCACCTAGCGCGACATCACAAAGTGAGAGACACTCTTCGCAAACATATCCTACTGTGGGTCGTAGACGGACATCGATTACCGCCCAAACCGGTACCTGGGCTCTTGGGAAAACCATTGGCCAAGGTAGTATGGGAAAGGTCAAGCTGGCAAGAAATGTCGAAACTGGAGAGCAGGCAGCTGTCAAGATTATCCCTAGACAAACAGCTGACGAACACGGTAACCCCAAAGACGAGCGGGCCGATCGGTCGAAAGAAATTCGAACAGCCAGAGAGGCGGCCATGGTATCCCTGCTTTCACATCCATATATCTGTGGAATGATCGATGTGCAGAGAACAAACTACCACTGGTATATGCTTTTTGAGTATGTCAACGGAGGTCAAATGCTGGACTACATCATCGCCCATGGACGGCTCAAAGAAAAACAGGCTCGAAAGTTTGCCCGTCAAATTGCAAGTGCCCTGGATTATTGCCACCGAAACAGCATTGTTCATCGAGATCTGAAAATCGAAAACATTTTGATCAGTAAGACCGGTGATATCAAGATCATCGACTTCGGCCTCAGCAACCTTTATTCACCGCGTTCGCTCCTCAAAACATTTTGCGGAAGCTTATATTTTGCCGCTCCGGAGTTATTGCAGGCTCGCCAATACACCGGCCCCGAGGTTGATGTGTGGAGTTTTGGCATCGTCCTCTACGTTCTCGTTTGCGGTAAAGTTCCTTTCGACGATCAAAGCATGCCTCAATTACATGCAAAGATCAAAAGAGGTGTGGTGGACTATCCCCAGTGGTTGACGGCCGGTATGATTGTCTCCTCCATGTCCCATGCTTCATTACTAATCGTGTCTAGAATGCAAGAATATCATATCTCGCATGCTCGTCGTTGACCCTCGTGATCGAGCCAACCTGCAGGAAATCATGAATCATCCATGGATGACAAAAGGATTCAATGCTCCGCCTGATAATTGTCTTCCCCATAGAGAGCCGCTTCAGTTGCCTCTCGACCCCGAGGTTATCGAGAAAATGCAAGGATTCGACTTTGGGTCTTCGGCCTACATTACTGAGCAACTCACTCGAATCGTCGAGTCAGAGGATTACCAGAATACCATACGAAGAACCAATAAGGAAGATTATAGTCACACTTCCAGCAGCAGTGAGAAGAAACGAGGTGTGTTTGACTTCTATAAACGACGAAATTCCATCAGTCGTGAGGGCCTGTCAATCCCGTCCTCGGAGGCAATTCGTGGGTTCGACCCGCTCAATGCCTACAGTCCCTTGATTTCCATCTATTATCTGGCGCGAGAGAAGCGTGATCGAGAACGCAGAGAACAGAATCCGGGTGTTTTGGCCTTGCCCATAGCCCCAGGAGAGACACCACTGAAACTCCCGGGATTGCCTACACCCGAGGCCGCACATACCAACACATTTGCGCCAGAAATGCCAGGCGAAAAAGCCACAGGTGGCAGGGCGAGACCTCGCGCCCGGACAAATGGTGAAGATGATGTGGTACACGACGTGAAAGCCCTGGATATTCCTGAACGAAAACCTGGCCCAAGCGCAACCTCGCCCGCTACAGCGCCGCCTGTTGACCAGCCCGCGAAAAGAGAGGGAACGGCCATGGGTCTGCTCAGAAGATTCAGTACCAGACGTTACCGTGATCGAGACCCGGAACGGCCTCAGCCTCCGCCGGTTCTCAATATCCAGCCTCCGCAAGATTCGGCGGCCCCCCCACGAAAATCTTTCTCCGTTCGCCGCTCCCGCAGAAGAGATCCAAGCCCGACGACTCATCATGCCGGAGGAAGTCAGCCTCAGCATGAAGGTCTTCTCAGTGCCAGTGGCGGACTATCGAAAGCCGGCAAGTTCTTGGGAAGATCAACTAGTGTCAATTCCGCTGATTATCGGCCACGGCGTCTCTTGCACCGGGGTGTCTCAGGGAATGATTCGCCCTTACTTGCAGCTGAGCCACCACCAACCAGTGGATCTGATCAGTCGAGTGTGAATGCCGGCAAGGCTAGTAAGGGCGTGGAACTTACTGACCGATCCGCGCCCAACGCTAGTCCGATGGCTACACCACGTACTCCAGCCGCTACTCGTACGAAGTCTCTGGGTCACGCACGGCAAGAAAGTATTCAGGCTCGACGAAGACGGCATGAAGAGAGACGGGATCGAGAGGCAAACGTTCCAGAGGAGACCGACGCTGATATGCGAGACGATATGGATGCCCTAGACACTTCTACCCTTCCCGATACTCCTGGAACCGAGATTTCCAAGCCCGCAGGTCTCAAAGGCTTATTTTCCACTTCCACGACAAGTAGCAAGCCTCCAGAATTCATCAGGCATGATATCATTCGAGTCTTGAATCAGCTTGGTGTGCAATACACGGTCATCAAGGGAGGTTTTTCGTGCAGACATGCTCCTAGCATAAATCTCGAAGGGGTCAAAGAACCTGCGGCAGGTCTTGAAGAGGAGAGGAGTGGGCGTGTGACATCGGGTCATCAACGACGGATTTCATTTGGAGGAGCATTCCGGGGGAGGGAACGAGAAGATCTCAAGGACGAAAGAGTAAGCCGACATCATACGAGGAGAAGACAGCCCGATCAGAGTTTTGTCACAAATTCCGAGGGTTCGGATGAATACCTGCAACAAACGCGACACACCGGTGATCTACCTAACGACATGGCCGCGACAAGGACTCGGGTGCAAGATGACACCGGTGAACGCTTGGTGCTCAAATTCGAGATTGCCATTGTAAAAATCCCTCTTCTTTCGCTCCACGGCATTCAGTTCAAAAAGGTGCAAGGTGGTATGAACCAATATCGTTCGATGACTTCGGCGATTCTCAATTCTTTGAGATTGTGATGGAAACGCAGTGGATGGGCTTTTTCTACAGGGAGCGAGGTGAAAGCAAAGTGGACACAATCGCGAAGAGGACAAGCTGGGTCAGAGTATGTGTGGCTAGGTTGGGATGTTTCTGAACAACGTAATCAAAACATGAATGAATGCAGTAGTTGGGCAGCGATTTCAAGTGCTTCCCCACTCTTGCCACGAAATCCCTTTGTAGTGTGTATAATATGGTAGCTTTAAAAGATATGGCAAAGATTATTTTTTGGTGTTCAAAAAATGAGATGTGGTTGGTGCGACGGGGAATGCGTGATCCGCGGTCCGTGGGGCTTGTCGGGGATAGAACCAACTGCCAGCACAAGGGAAATCAATGGTTCAAATGACCCAAATTTTGGCAGTTTGGTGGGATGAGGGAATACAGGCGATGTTGTCATCGGCATCTGGATAGTATGTGGCCAGTATTGACATGAAAACTTGTCTGAGACCACTGGCTCTCATTCCATTGAATTATGAAACACTCTGAAAAGAGGAACACGAATAAAAGTACCGTGTCGACTAGTCCCACTCTGTGGTTTGGGATGCTGAGAGCTCTGGCAGTGAGCCTGTGATACACCTGCGCAGTTGTCGCGGGCAGCGTCATAAGCGGAGGAGAATACCAGCGAAGGATGAGGACTGCGCCTGCACCCGCGCACCGCAACTACTAACGAGCTACTGCAAACTGCTAAACTGCCTGACAACCCCGGTAACTTATTACAGACCAGCCTAACGACTGCTTTTCGGTTTTGTTCAGCTTCTTTAGCTGAACTTGTTATCTGTTTGACTGACGGGCAGATAGACAGGCAAGCATCAGGACGGGCCTGACTCGGTCGCAGAAAACCCCAAGTCCATTGTTTTTTTTTAAAAAAAAAAAAAAACAAAAAAAAAAGATCGTTGTCACATTGACCGTACGTCCCGACATCCGTACAGGAATCTAAAACTCCCCCAGCTTTCGGTTTCCACTTCAAACACAACCTCAACCTCATCCACAAACCAACAAACCTCCTCCTTCGAACGCCTCTTCTTCTTTCTCCTCCTCTCCATCTTATCCTCTCAACTCCTTCCTTGCAGTCTCTGTTATTGCTGCTGCTTGATTCTTAGACGCCTCAAAGTCTAGCTTGTCAGTCGCCTCGTCTGTCACGTCCTTTTTTATTTTTGGCGTGTTTTCCAGAATCCCGCAAACTGCGCTTCGGATTTCTCCCAGCTCGCTCGGCCACCTCAAGACTTTCCTGAGGCTCGTGCCCTCAGCCATCGACCCTCCACCGAGACTTCCACTACTCACCACTGTCAACCCTTTCTCACCCCCGAAATTTTATAATTCGCATCCGAGCGCAGTCTGACTGGCTGGCCCCCGTCGATTCAGCTCCTCTGAGCCTCTTGTGCGACTCTGCCAGCAGGAAACTGCAGCTAATGGCGTCTGCCGCTAGCGTGACTTCCAATCCTACGAACTCATCTGGCGCCTTACTGAACTCCCACCCCCCACAAAATAATGGTTTGGCAAGGAGCACTATGAGGTCAAGCAGCAACGCAAAGGTTGTGGATGCAGGGCGCAAGCAGAGTCCTGTTGACGGACTTGCACGGTATGTCTCGCCTCACTTGTCTTCATCTACAACCCCCTAACCTTTCTCTTGTGATACCCTAATTATTTCTTTCTGGCAACGTGCTTCACAAAAATTGTCTTCCTTCCATCATGGCTAGCTTGCACAAAAGACGTCTGCTGATTACTCCATCCTAGCCGACCGAGTGCTCAGAAAGCTTGGGGCTCGACCTCCAATTCCAGTTCGCAGCGCGGCCCCATGGCTGTCCATCAGAATGGTAGCACCTCTCAACCCAGAAATTCAGCCAATATGAGGTCGGCAAACCAGAAAGAGACGGGCATCACAGATAAACAGGCGCACGAGAGGTTGATGTTTCTCTTTGGGGCGGCTATTGTAAAATCTATCCTTACCCGACCAAGACGGGCTGCAAGTGACTGACCTCGGGTGGCAGGGCTTAAACATCATCATAACCGTCAAGTCTGGAGAAAGATTCGAGGGTATATTGTCCGGATCAACCCTCAATCCCACCCACTCCAAGATCACCATGAAGATGGTCCGAAAAATACAACCTGCCGCGGTGGGACAAGTTAATGGTGCTGCACCTCGGGAAGCGGCCTTGACTGGCTCGAGTCCCGAGTACGCAATGAACTTCGACGTGAAAGACATGGCCGACATGATCATTTCCGAGTTCTCTCTTCCCGAGAACTCTAAACTCGCCAATGGTTGGATTGACAGCTCCAGTTCCTCGACATGGACTAACATTTTCCCTGCAGGTACCCCTTCTGGATTTCAAACTGACAGCGACATCTCGGGCAACTCGCTTCGTGGAGAACGGACCCTGAAAAGATGGGTTCCAGACGGGCCGGACACAACAGACTTCGCTCTGGAGTCTGGCAATGCTTCTAGCTGGGATCAATTCACAGCAAACTCACAACTTTTCGGCGCCAAGAGCACGTATGACGAAAACCTTTATACCACGACTATCGACCGAAACTCCCCCTCATACAAACGCAGAGAGGCTGAGGCTGAGAGAATTGCCAGGGAGATAGAGGGCACGGCATCTACAAATCCGCATGTTCGTGAGGAGCGTGGTCAGGCTCTAGAGAACGATGGCGAAGACGAAGAAGAAAAATATAGCGGTGTTCGTCGTGATGATCGTGCTTTTCCACCTTTGCCAGTTGGTGGACCGAACAAATATACTCCGCCGGCAAGACGTGCACCAACAGGGCAAGCGACAATCCCTGGTGCTCCTGTTGATCCCGCCATTATCTCAGCGCAACTATCTCGATCTGAAGCCCCCCGAACCAATGTTCAGAAACCGAAGCAAGAGAAAGAAACCGTGGCAGCTCCGGAGAAACCTTCCGTCGCCTCGACCGAGAAGACCGAACCAGAACCAAATGGCGCGGCATCTACAGCGGCTCTGGAGCCATCGGCCGCTGGGACTCCCGTCGTGGCTCCGGAAGCCGCGAGCAAGGCTGAAAATGCAAAAACAGGACCACAGTCTACTAGTAGCATGGCTTCGCAACAGGGCCCTACGGAGAACGTAGAAGCCAAAGTCCTACACCACTTCCGTCAGTTCGCTGACTTCGAGAAGCAAAGAGTGATAGAAAGAAGGAAGGCACAACAAAGCCAGGATCGGACCGCCAAGTTGAATGAGTTTCTTCGTTTCTCCAGAAACTTCAAACTGAAGACGCCAGTCCCGAACGATCTCATTGGTATTCTTGCTAAAGATCCGGCCAAACAAGAGGCTATTGTTGAAAAGGCCCAAAAAGAACATGACGAATCAACTTCAACCGGTGCCAGCCCTTCACCGGCACCAGTGGCCAACGCCACCCCCCGCAAAGCCGATGTTCCACAACCTCCCCCTTCTGTGCCCGACCGACAGACATTCAACCGCGGTCGTGGGGGATTCCCTCAACCTGGACGATCTGACCGCCCGGTCAGCCAGCAACAACCACCACTTTTCCCCGGTCGAAACAACAATACTCCATATCAACCCAGATTCGGTTCCCACCAACAAGATCGCAAAGCCACTCAACCACATCCCGTCCCGGCTCCAATTCCCATTATTGACGGCCGAATACCTCCCACGGGACCGATGGCCGAGCAAAATGGAATGACCAGCCCACAACGATCGAACATGCACACTCCAACTTCGGCGATCTCGGGCAAATTCAATCTGAACGTGAAAGCTTCAGAATTCCGCCCTACTGCCGCAACCTTCAATCCCGGCGCTCCCTCCCAAACTCCGTCTAGTCCCAGCTCGACGCACAGAGGAGGATCCATTTCCCGAACGGCCAGTCCATCGGTATTTTTTGGCCACCGAAAACCCAAGCCCTCCTCAGAACGGCCATCGATTGCCAAAGATTTCAACCCGATAGTACGCATGAAGGAGGAACATGCTCCCAAGAAAGTAGAGAGCGGCACAAAGCCTGAAGAGGTGCAGAAGGACTACAGTGGCAATGGAGGCATCCCGAATGCATTCCAGACAGGACCAAGGTGGACGGTCAAGCCAGACAATGATCAAAAAACATATGAGGAAGCATTCGAGCAACCCAGTGGTCCGGTTGCTTCGCCAATTCAAAGCCGATCAGGATCCAGTCATCACATTCCATTTCCTGGACAGGGGGTGCCAATCCCGAATGGTCCTGCTAATATCCCACACATCTCGACGCCTCAGCATGCACCACATACCGGACCACACCAATACCCGCATCAATACGATGAAGGAAACCATCGGATACAGTTTGGGGCTGCCACTTCTGGAGTTTTCCCGTCTCCTAGTATGCCAGCTCGTCAGGCATCTGCTTATGCCTCGCCAATGGCACATCCCGCTCAACTCTCATATCAGCAACAACCCTATTTTGGCACGCCTGGTGGACAAATGCCGATGCAAATGCGACCTTACCCAGGCACTCCCGGGATGATGCATGCTCAGGTTGGACAGATGAGTGCACCGGTAATGGTTCAGCAGCCTTCTAATGGACCGTACATGGCAGTTCCTCAACAATTCAATCACCAAATGCAAATGTATTCACCGAACCCCAGTCAAGTATATCCTCAACAGAACGCCGGATACTCGAGTCCAGGACGGATGGCCCCCATGATGATGCAGCAAGGGTCACAACCAGGTCATCCGGCAGCACCGAATATGATGTTTAGTATTTCGAATCAAGGGGCTCCAATGGTATATCCGCAACAACAGATGGGAATGCCTCGAGGCGGCTATGGAGGTGGCCATCAGTATGGATCGACACCTCATCAGGGATATGCCATGCAACATCGAACAATGAGCAGCGGATATGGACAAATGCCCCCAAAAATGCATCCTCAAGTACAGCCGAACCACGTAAATCCCATGAATGGACCACCTCAAGGGCCAACGTATGGTCAGATGGAAGGAGTGCAAGATGATGGCAAGTGAAAACGTTGCCGGCTATGTTTGAAGGGGGAGGAAAGCCCCCCATCAACAACAGGTTTTCACGCTCCTTCGGCCATACTGACTAAATCCACGGAACAAAGTCCCAATATGACCCCAGATAAGGTCTAGGCTGGTATTTCCAAAAGTGGAGAGATCTCGACTCAAAGTGGTCGCAATATGCCCAGGTGTGCAAGAAACTCATTTAGCTCGTGCTTGATGCTAACAAAGATAGTGCAACACGTCACGACCAAGAAGCAGCAAGTATTGAAACTGCGAGAGAGATGCAGAGAAAATTAAAGCTGCCGCGCCCCGGGGCTGGTCTGTCCAAAAGCACCAAACTGGTTCGGTACACCAATTTGGTAACTGCATGTTGTGTCTTTGGTATTCAGCTCCAACTCACTTCGCTCTCTGGGCGGTGAATTGCGGACCGCGTTTGTTTTGTCACTGCATTGCTCTGTGGCAGGTGTGTTGTGTCACTGGCATAGTGGATGCCAGTGGCTAGGCCGCAGGCACAAATAGCGTGTTTGTTTCTTGTTTCTTTCTTCTTTCTTTTTGATCAGGCAGAACACACTCAGGTACCAGCAACGATTGTTCCTGGTTAATTGTTTCAACCTTTGGCGCAGTTCCTCTTCCCCAACCACTTCATGTTCTTGTCCTTTAGTTCTTCATCTCTTGCTTATTATCCTTCTCCCCTTGGCCCTCGACAAGAGGAAATTGGTTTCTCCGAGCCAGCCGAGAGGATGGGGCCAGGACTTCAAGGACTTCAAGATGAAAGTCTACTCCCATCAACACCAGCAGACCCGCCAACTTTCTGAAGGACAGTCTCAGAGAATCAGATCTGCAATGCGAAAAATTTGTACGGGCCTTGATTCGTTCTATGGCTCTATGAGGCGTACGTTTCGGTACGATCGCTTTGAGACCGAAAACAGTGACGACGAAGAGATTCCCCCGAGCATCACCAACCAAGATTGTGCGGACGCCAGTGACACTTTCATTTTTGAAGACGACGAGGACGTTGAAGATGGTTTTTGAACGCACGAGTCCCGATTGCAATGGCGACGAGCTTCAAGGCATCAATTTGACCTTGATGGAGGACGTGGTGGATAAGTATGCGATGTGCCGACGCTCGGCGCCTGGAAGTATTTCTCGAGCACTCCCAAAGATCCTAGTGATAGGACCAGGTGGACCAAAGAACAAGAGGATTGGATTGTTGCGCGTCTGAGCTGACAGGGATGGACGACTCGGCCGAATTCAAAGCAAAATTTTATGTTGCACGTACAGTCAACTAGACCGGGCAAGCGACTCAAGCGTATTGGATGATGGAAAGACTTGAGGGTAGACGAGTAACAAGGGATGCCAATGTCTGTTAGGAAGCAATTGTTGTCATGGCCAGCTGGAAAAGCCACTGATCGGCGGCTGACTACGTCTTTGCTGGTTCTATCTGTCATGGACTGTCAATGAGCACTAGATATTCCCGCTAATGATCCTAGCCTTTTCACTGAGAGCTATTGAAAGGCAAACGGGAAGAAGGAAAGACGCCACGCAATTTTCCGTAAGATCCGCTGTGAAAAAGAAAACCACGCCCTCCATGTCTATCCAGCTGGCGCAATCTTCGCATCCCAAGCTGCATCCAATGATCCTTGTCCAGAGTTCGTGTCCAAAGACCTGCCGAATCCAGAATTCCCAAGTACATATCACCCATGCATTACAAGCGCTCACCCTTTTCTGCCTTGGATTTTCCATATTTCTTCAACCGAATAGCCTGCACCTTAATAAAGCCACCCGCATCAGTCGGCTCGAAGTCGCCGATCTCGTCCATGCTCGACTCCGAGGCATCATATAGACGCTCCGTCTGCTGTAATTATTCCAAGTTCGTCAGCAGAGATCCATAACAACGGGGAAACAAGAGGGTGATAGACGGAGGTCAGGAAACAACGAGGTTGGGCCCGTCTTTGCAAAAGACAATTCTTAAAGGGCCCAAAAGGGACCCCTGGAGCGGAATGAGAGGGTTCCAATGGAAAAGCCCGCCATATGCCTTCGGTTCACGGTGTCCATCATAGGCGAATGCTACCCCGTTCGAGAAGGAGACAGGGATAAAACTTACGCTGCTCCTTCCAATCACTATACAGTTTCCCTTATAAAGTCTGAGACGGACTTGACCGTTAACAGTCTTTTGAGACTCGACAATGCTAGCCTGGAGGAACTCTCGTTCGGGGGAGAAGTAGAGGCCGTTGTACAAGATCCTACTCCAATTGAAGGTAACGAATTGGTCCCGGAGAGCACGGACCTCACGGTCCAGCGTCAAGCCTTCCAAGTCGATGTGAGCAGTGCGGAGGATAGTGAGACCCGGAGTCTCATAACATCCTCGAGATTTCAAGCCGATGAAGCGATTCTCGACGATATCAATCCGTCCAACACCGTGTTTGCGGCCGAGACTGTTCGCGGCAAGGAAGAGCTTAAGTGGTTCCGTCTCTGTGCCGATCGACTGTGCAGTTATTTTCACCGGAATGCCTTTCTCGAAGTCAATGGTGACGTCTTCGGGTTCGTCGGCGGCAGAAAGGATCGGATCAGCGGTTAGCTTCCACATATCGCTAAGCGGTGTGGTGTCTGGATCCTCAAGCATGCCGGCCTCATAGCTGCAGTGAGCTAAGTTCTCATCCATCGACCAGGGTTTAGCTTTGGTTGATGTAACAGGAATGCCTTTCTTGGCAGCATAGTCGAGGAGGTCGCTGCGTCCTTTAAAGGTCTCATAAAACTCGGGCATTCTCCACGGAGCCAGGACACGAATATTAGGCTTGAGAGCGTAGAATCCCCCTTCTAGCCTCTGTTGGTCATTCCCTTTCCCAGTTGCGCCGTGCCCTACAAACTGACATCCTTCTTTTTCAGCCACGGCGATTTGAGCTCGAGCGATGACCGGCCGAGCAAGTGATGTTCCCAGCAGATAGACATTCTCGTACGACGCATTGCATTGAATGGCTGGGAAGCAGAGCTCTTTGACGAACTCGTCTCTGACGTCCTCAACATAACACTTTGTTGCTCCTGTCTTCATGGCCTTTTCCTTGACTGCTTCGAAGTCCTCTTCCTGGCCCACGTCTGCGACGAAACAGATCACCTCAAATCCTTGTTCAATAAGCCATGAGGCTATGACACTCGTGTCTAAGCCTCCGCTATAGGCCAAACAGACCTTTTGATTCTTAGGCATGATGGCGGCGGTTGTCATAGGGGTCGAACTTGTGGTGGCCGGACTAGTAGTAGTCCCATAAGAAGTGTCAGTACAGCGTGCGAGAGTGCGGGCGAGAAGACACAGATAAGTAGCAGGCCAACCGAGCACAGAAAAAAAAAATAAAAAATAAAAAAAAAAAAAATTTTCAGGTCGTTCTGAGCAATGACGGTGACATGCGACCGAGCTTTGTGCGCGGAGAAAAAGGAAACGTTTATCATTGGGCGACTGCAAAGGCTCCGCCTCTACTGGCTGGGGAAGGGGAGACGTCACGTGGAAGCCAAATGCGCAGGTGTAATTACACTAGGCTTGGCGTGATGAAAAGACACGGACTTTTTTGGTGACTCTCTGCATATGGCTACGAATTGCGTCGAACTACTCTATATACCTACAGTAGGCGCTGCGGTGTGAAAGTTCTGAGTTCTGAGGAGGCGGGCATTTGGAGGGTGTTTCGTTCCTCCCTCCTTCAGACTTCTTCTCCCTGGCTATTTTCTCATCTTTCTTGTTCCTTTCCGCTCAGCGTGCCACGTGTCCCTCCCTCCTAGCCAAAATCGGATTCTCTGTGACATGTACTGGCAACACTCTTTTCTTTGGCGCCTTCGTTTTTATCTTGCTCTCTCTTGCATGAATCTTGTCTTTGTTAATTCTCGTCCTGTTTCCTTCTCCTCATCTTCCGATACCAGTCTTCCGCGGAAAGAATCTTTCTCTGCCGATCATATCTGGATCTCTATCCTACCCTCATCTTGCTCTCTTCCTCCCGCTTATCCTCTCCTAGCTAGCTTCCAGAAACCTAATTCGAACCCCGGTCGAACCGGTACAACGCGCTATCTCCCAATCTGGTAAAATGTCGACCAGGGGAGACGCGCTTGGTGCGCTGGCACGTTGCAGCTCTCCCAGATCGCTGGCTCTCAGCCTCTCGTCTACTTCTCCGAGCTTACCACTTACAACTGGTCCTCTCCTCTTCGATCATTGATTCTTTTGCGAGCTCTAAGCAGACGAATTACCTTTTCTGCTCCCCTTCAGTCGCTGCCCACCGCATCGTCGTCATGGTATGATGCATCCTGTCTGCACCTGCAGCCTCCCGCGGCCCTTGCCAGCACCTTAACTGGCAAACGCACACACTCACTCACCTACATTCGTTCGTTTTGGTTCCCAATCCGACCTAGAATTTCACCTTCGTTTTGTTTCTACCTGCTTTCCATCGGCAATTTCGAGCTTGATCGCCATCTATGCCCACTACGGTCTCTCGTCGATCCTGTCTTTTCCCTACCCTGAAATTCTCTCGATCAGGACCACCGCGGAGCTCCAAACTTCATTTCAGGGACCAAAAAATCGGGCAGCAATTCAGTTCCCCATTGGACGTCGTTCCCTAAAGGTCCATTCTTCACCTGACGACAGCAATATGCGTCAGACGAGAACAAGCGTTACCCTACAGCCTCATTTCCAGACCTCCTGCGACCGCAATTCCAACCTTGATCAACCTGTCCCACAATCATTGGCTAGAAAAATACCGTGCCGGGCGAATAGGCAATTTTGCGTCAATTTCTCGACCTAGCGGTCCAATCCCAAGGTACGGTGGCTTCAAAAATCTTCCAGCAACAAGGACGTCATGCAAAAAATCCTCTATGCAGACTCGACAGGCTGACAACTGTCCCAGATACCCGACACCTGAACAACCCCCGGTCTTATTTTGGGCAGCTGTCCTGTCCAATCCTGCTGCGAACCATTTTTCATCTGTACATTTTTGTAACAACAGCACATCCAAAAATTTAATACTAATTGTCCGGGCTCCTCCAAAATTTTACAACCTATACTTTCTCTTTGTACCAACACTCGATATCCAACCAATATCCGTTCGCTTTATTAAAGAAGGAGGAAGAGTCACTCGCTTGGGTCACACACTCACTTTTGATCTTGCTTTTCTATCCTCATCCAACAACGTCGAAATCCAAAAAGAGTCGATCGAACTCCATTCAACGGCCGGCTGTCTGAATCCTTTTTTTCCCACTCACCAAAAATTCTCCGAAGAGTCCGAACGGATTCCAAAAAGGCACGAGGCTCGGAAGCCCTGTCCAACTTGAATTACAAAAAATTTGTTCTGAGACAGCTGGTTGCAAGCGCCTAATCTGACGCCGGGCGGCTAGAGGTAAATTGCACTTTTGCCATTTTTCGCGTTCCACAAACCACCCTTCAGTCCAGTTCAGTTCAATTCACCACCATCACTTTGTGTTTCCTCCCATTGTTCTATTCCTTCAGTCGATGGACGATCACCAGGGTCTTTTCGACCGGATCGAATCGAATCTCTCCTGCCATTGATGCTGAAGAAATCAATCACCCCCAGCTTTTTACCATAAAAGCGTCCAGAATTGTTTCCAGCGACTCTGGGCGGTTGTTTCCATGTCCCAACGAGGCTCCTGGTGCAGAAAAATGGATACAGTTAACCCCGAATTCTCCGAATCATCACCTCCCACACGAAAACCATGGAAGCGGACATTCATTGAACTGACGTATCTGTCTCGACAGTGGCAGCCGTCGGAGGGCCCTCCCTTATATTCATTTTGGATGGCCTCCTCGGAAGTGGATCAAAAGTTTCTCGGTTATTTTGCAAAAGTGACCACCACAGAGAATAATTATCTGTCGAGGTGAGAGAGCCAATGTCCTGGCCGAGACATGTGATCAGACACTAATTGGTCATGGTGTTGTAGTTTTTTATTCCGTGTCCTGGGCCTCTCAGTCATTCTTGCCGAAAAGCTTCTTCGCGCTCGGAAAGCCAAACGATTGGATCCTGTTCGAGATCCGAGGGCCAGACATCTCATTCACCATATCCTGTGGCTGGCGCGAGAAGGACTTGTGATGGTGGAGCAGTATGTGCTCCCCATGGTAGGAAATTACGTCGAACTTCGTGTTCTGTCTCATAAATTAAAAGCCTCCTTCTATCATATCTTCGTCCTCTTTCACAACGAACCTCCCGTCAACGATCGAATCAACCGGTCGAGATCAGGATCGTTCTCACTTTTCCCGGACCCTTTATCACCCCGACTATCTTCCAAGCCCCCTTCGAGAGAACCTACTCTTCGTTCACCCACTGGCGGTCGCCAGCGTTCACCAGCAATCAGCCTCGGCGGCCCTGTTGGGGGAGGAACTACGACGACACGCACTCCCCCCGGCCTCCCTGTCCCCCCCACCCACCCATATACCAATGGCTCGGCCAATGGCAATGGTACCGCGACCTTCCTCCTCCCCCTCCAAGACTATCGACCTTATGCGACACAAGCGTTCCGAGAAGCCAACGAACTCGCCGAACGCCTTCTGCCTGGTTCACACCCCGTTCGTCTGTCGGTTAAAGTTGAATATGTCGCATACGTCTATGACTGCTTGCACGAGGCTGAACAGTCCCGCCGTATGGCAAGATTGAGCATTCGGCATGTGTATGAAGCGCAAGAGGGCATGGATGATGATTCATTTGAGGATGCAGCAGAGATGGTGGGGATATTGGGAAGAATGATGAAGAGAGGTCTAGGAGGGGGTGGAAGTTCAGGGAGTCAGCAACAGGCCCAGAGCAGGGAGAGGGTCAGTGGCGCTGGTGAAGGGGTTCGACAGGCTGCGCTCCTGCAGCAGCCGACGACGTGGCTGTAGATTTGACTTGAATTAGAACCATGCTGGCCCTGTATTCTACCTCACGATTCTGGCCACAGAATTGAAAATATATAAATTCCCCAAACATTTACATCATTCCTCCGAGCTGACACCCCCTTGCATGAATTTAACAATGGGGTTGTCGTGCAATGGGGTGGGAAATGGCTACCTGGTATCTCATGATTCCATCTCTGCGCACGACATGGATTGGAGTAATTGTTGGAACAGCACGGCCTTCAGGACAAAACCTCCAATTTAATAAACATGATAGTCAGCCCCTTGAGCAGAGTCTTCCATTCATTTTGACGACAAAGACAACACTGATGGAGGAGTCGTTCTCCTCACAACATCAGTGTATCACGCTCACTCTGAAGATGATGCAGATCCAGAAGCCGTTTCGAAATCAGGACGGGGATTATGAAACATCTTAAGTATTCGGTGGAATAGCCCTCTCTCAAGCAGGCCCCGGAAGCAAAGCTGCCTGATCGGAAACCACGAAGAAGCGAGAAGGAGGAAATCGAGACCCGGAGGATCGGGAGTCTTGGAGACGGCAATTTCGTATACAATTGAAGGAGGGACGATGCCGGCTTTGGCAGGTCGAAGAGTATTCCAGGAGAGAAGACTGTGAAAGTCACCGATTAAAGTGAGTGAGGCTCAGGAGCAAGCACAAGAGACTGACGAGAATGTTAGAGATGCCAGAATTCAAAGTCATCGGAGGATAGACGTGTTTGAGCAGGGACGCTGCTCACCAGAGTGAATCAATCCATCCTACCATGCTCTCTCATTTCTTTCGCCGTGCCATAAGGCTGATTTGTTGTCTTGACATGTATTGCATTTGTAAATCCGCAGGGTCAATCTGCTAGGCTCCCGCCGATTGTTCTACAAAACAGTGAAGCACGAGCGGTAATGACAGGACGATGACCAGACATTTGGCCTTGAATGCTGGGCGACCTTGCAAACGTCACTTCGTTGCTCGCCGCCTCAGGCTGCGACTGGGATTCCATTGCTATTTGCCTTTGGGATGCAGTGCCGCCAGCGTTGTGATTGCGACCTCACGCGCCTTCTGGAAATTCAATTATTTAAGTCCGCAAGGCTCCCCCTACTTGACTCTCTCTTGTCTTCCTCTTCTCTCTTACTTACATCAACTCTTCCATCAGTCTCTCCACCTTTCTATCTCCCCTCGACATCTCCGTCTCAATCACTCTCAAGACTTGTTCACCCTCTCTGCGTCAGTCGGGTAGGATACCACTAGCACTCGATCTATATTTCCCCCTTCCGCTCTTAAGATGACTCAATTCTAACACCGAAGCGCATTTTCAATAGTTTGCGCGACTGTGAAATTACCCCTCTCTTCGACAGACGTTCCTTTTCCCTCTCATCCTCCACCCCGATACAATGTCTGACGCAGGTCAACAATCACCCAATGGGGCCGGCGATATACCTGCAACGCCAGCGAATAATGAACACCTCAACATCAAAGTTACAGATGGAAATAATGAAGTGTTTTTCAAAATCAAGCGGAGCACCAAATTGGAGAAACTCATGAAAGCCTTCTGCGAAAGGCAAGGCAAAGACCCACGCACAGCCAGGTTTCTGTTCGAGGGTAGTCGAGTGCAGGCAACAGACACTCCAGAGCAAGTGAGTGGTTCTCTCAGATACACCCCCACCATCATGGTGAACACTTCAGAGCACAATGAATGGGATCGCACAGGCTGACAAGATTGACTCTAGCTCGAAATGGCAGATGGCGATTCCATCGAGGTACATCAAGAACAGATTGGTGGTCGGGCTTAAGAACACGAAGTCAACATTGGGTATGGAGGGCCTGCAGTCACTACATGCGAGCTACAAGAAGTGCTGCAAAAGAGAGATCCCTGGTCCACTGTGGCATTTGTGGTCTCTTGACGGTTTATATTTGCAAGAATGAAAGAGACATGCAAAGCAGGATGGAAAAGAACATGGTTTGACACGGAAAGGTGACCGCGCAGGCGAGAAAACCACTACAGTTGAGAATCATCTGCTTCCTTTTTGCTAACCTTGGCCCCCTGTTACCTGACCTCATGGCAGAAATTCCACAATCGGTCACACTTATGCATCCATGAACGTTCAAAGCAATGCCTCGGTAGATTTGTTTAGTTGATTTCAAAAAGCTTACAAAGTTGAAGGCGCCAAACATCTCAAATTTGAGCCTAAATCATGGGAATACTCTACCATGTTCCCCTCGCTACTCTACCTATTTACAGGTAAGAATAACGAGTATTCAGTCCGAGGTTCCTCAACAAATCGTCGCAGGATGCTGCCATCATTGTGGAATCCATCCGTTCGAGTGCGACCTCCTGGTGCAAACAATCATTGTAAAATATCGCACCCCGCCCACTTTGAACTGCGATAATTGTTATTCCTTCGCTCTACCTCTACGTCGCTGTTTCCAGCTTGCGATGTTTGGATTCCTCGCTCGATGCATAAAGCAAGGGGTAACGACTGTGCTGCTGATCCACAGCTCTCCATTTTCTTTTCTATTCCCTTCCCTTCCGCTCCCCGCTTCCCCTACTCTATGAATTTGTATGAGATCCGTCCCCAGCTCTCAACCATCTAGGGCATCGAGATTCGACCCGAACAGCACAGCTATACTAAAGATTGACTGACATTCACATTCAAGTTTGTAAAACCAAAATGCCCCCATCTTCATCTCCTAGGGCAGAGCAGAGCCCGCCAACGTTTTGTTCAAAGCAATGAGAATGGAACCCGTTTCAGTCGGAGAGGGACGAAGTTTGAGCGTACTGCAAGTGTGCGTATGAATGAGCGTGGTGACATCACGGATGTCAGATAGCAGGTGTATCGCATCGCACCATATCGTGTGGAATAAAGTTTGTAAAAAGGGAAATATTTACTGCTTAATTTCAGCCTTGTACCGATTCCCCCAACCAAGCCTTCCAAATTCCGTTCCTCCGTTCACTTATCTTCCTCGACCTGAATCTGAATCTCTCTCGATTTCATCCACTGCAGGATGCAGAGAAAGAAATATTCAAAGTTCCAAGGGTGAATCCGTGAGAAAGGTTCTTGAATCCGAGACTGGATATGTGGGAGCTCAGAGCGAAGCAAACGAACTAGGCCTTTCACTACGTATGCGTAAGCATGAAGCTGTGACTACTTGGAATTTTGGTTTGCGTTTGGGGGGCACGACTTGAAAGAAACGAGAACAGAGAACCGAAGACAGACGCCATCAACCGGTCGAGCAAGACGCATGAATCGAGAGACTCGATCCCAAAATCCAGGTCCAGCTTGTACAAGCCCAAGATGAGAAATGCTAGAAGGACGGAATTTGAATGTGGGTGCGAAACTTTGCTTGCCTTCACCATAGTTTCTTGAATTCAACTCCTACACTGACCGAGAATGAAAATTCGCCTGGCTTTGGTACGAATTGGCTCTGTGCCTGCCCGTCTTTCCATACATGATTATACTCGGTTTCACTTTGCACAAAGTAAAAGATGTGTTTGTGGCCAAACATCAGCAATCAATAGTCATGTCCAGAGCACACAACATGACCCAAGTCAACTCTTGTACCGATTCTTTCCACATTTACACTTCTTCCTCCAATGGGGCTTCCTCCTCACCATACTCTTCCTCGCCTTCAGAGATGCTGGCATCTTGGTATTGTTGATATTCAGAGACGAGATCGTTCATATTGGACTCGGCCTCGGTGAATTCCATCTCATCCATACCTTCGCCAGTGTACCAATGCAAGAAAGCCTTTCGTCGGAACATGGCAGTGAATTGATCACCAACACGCTTGAAGAGTTCTTGAATGGAGGTAGAGTTGCCGACAAAGGTAGATGACATCTTCAAACCACGTGGCGGGATCGAGCAAAGAGCAGTTTGAACATTGTTGGGAATCCATTCAACGAAGTAGCTGTTGTTTTTGCTCTGGACATTGCGCATCTGATCCTCGACTTCTTTCATGCTGACCTTGCCACGGAAGATTGCAGAGCAAGTCAAGTAACGACCATTTCGGAAATCGGAAGCAGCCATCATGTTCTTGGGATCGAACATCTGTTGGGTCAGTTCTGGGACCGTCACGGCACGGAAAGAATAAGCACCACGGCTGGTAAGTGGAGCGAATCCGACCATGAAGAAGTGCAGCCGAGGGAATGGGACCATGTTGACGGCGAGTTTTCGAAGATCAGAGTTGAGTTGACCGGGGAAGCGCAAGCAAGTGGTGACACCCGACATGACTGCCGAGACAAGGTAGTTCAAGTCCCCGTAGGATGGGTTGGACAGCTTGAGGGTACGTATGCAAATGTCATAGAGAGCCTGCAATGGTTAGCCAGAACAGACATGATGGTGACCAATATCCCATACCTCATTGTCGATGCAGAAGGTCTCATCAGAGTTTTCCACTAATTGGTGGACAGAGAGCGTCGCGTTGTATGGCTCAACAACGGTATCGGAGACTTTAGGAGATGGAACGACGGAAAAGGTTGCCATCATGCGGTCAGGGAACTCTTCACGGATCTTGGAGATCAACAAGGTACCCATGCCAGCGCCGGTGCCACCACCAAGGGAGTGGGTGATCTGGAAGCCTTGAAGGCAATCGCAGCTCTCGGCCTCTCGTCGAACGACATCGAGAACTTGATCGACAAGTTCAGCGCCTTCAGTGTAATGACCTTTGGCCCAGTTGTTTCCTGGATATATGTTATTGTTTGTCCCAGCATGTTTTCCACTTTTATATCTTACCGGCACCACTCTGGCCGAAGACGAAGTTGTCGGGACGGAAGAGTTGACCGAAAGGACCAGCTCGGACAGCATCCATGGTGCCAGGCTCGAGATCGACAAGGACCGCACGGGGAACATATTTGTTTCCGGAAGCCTAGATATGAAGTTAACAGGGGGGAGATGCGAGGTGGTGTTTTGGTGGAGGGATACCTCATTGAAGTAGACATTCAGACGCTCGAGTTGGAGGTCCGAAGTGCCATTGTAGCTGAAAGCGTCAGTTCAAAGGGTGCGGTGGAAGAGGTGAGTCTCCATACACGCCAGAACCATCGAGGCCATGTTCGCCAGAGATGACTTGCCTGTGATCCAGTTAGAGCTGTTGATAGGGGCTCTCTCGCGTCCCAAAAAGAATTGCGCACCAGAAGGCAGCTCCAATTTGGTTGCCCTACCGATCAGTCAGTCAAAATTTCCGAAGAAGACCGAGAATGAGAATACGTACACATTGGCCAGTCTGCAAGTGAACCTGTTGGAGAAGTTATGTCAGTTGTCGAACCTGTCAAAGAGCCGTGATGGTGGGGTCGAGGCAAAGGGGGTAGACAGGGTCAAAAGACGCGTAGCGCAGGCTGCCAAAACTCACAATTTCACGCATGTTGACGGATGAAAGAGGCTTGAGAAGGTAGCTGAATAAATGGGAGGATGATGATTGAAGATCGGAGAGCTACACCAAAGGGAGTCGGAGAGATGTAGAGATGTTGTTGGGTGAGTGATTGTGGGCAAAGTCGAGGGAATGGGGCTCCATCAACAAAAACCGGAAGGTGAACGCCAAGCTTCGTCCGCGATAGCCACTTTGGTTTAAAAAGCGTGAAGGGCGGTGAAGAAAGATGCTATTTCCTTGCACTAGAGCAAATCAGGCTAAAATGCCTCTACTACTTAGGACGGCGTGGGAAACCAAGGCCCGATAAAGGCAACGATTGTATTAACCACCAAGGAACCTATTCTGCCACCCAGGCACAATATTCCTGCAGTTGAAATGCTTTTCTCTACCTGCCGAATCCCATTCTCATAATTCATGCAATCTTGCCAGATGTATAACGCAGGGGTATACGGAGTCCCAAATATCCCCCATCCTACACGTCATTCGAAGGATACTCAACCTTGGTGGTGGGAAGAGTCTCCTCCTTTATCGACCTCATACTCACAAATCGCGACAAGATGGCAGCGGATCCAGCCTTGTCGTTGGTACCTGAAGCACGTGCTCCTCCAAATGGCTGTTGACCGACCACAGCACCTTGTTCAGTATTAACGGTGTATTCTTCGGACAGCATGAAATCATTGACACTCACCTGTGCTCTTGCAGTTGATGTAGTAGTTTCCAGCGGCATTTCTCAAAGCCTCCTCAGCATACCTGATTGCTGCACGATCTGAAGCAAAGACGGCACCAGTCAGACCATATTCAGAAGTACGGTCCACCACCTTGCAGATCTCCTCAAATCCATCGGCTTGGGAATCATCATAAACATAGACGGTCAATATCGGACCGAAGAATTCGGCGTTCATATTTTTGTGAGCAGGGTCCTTGGCGACATAGACGGTGGGATGCACGAAATATCCCCTAGAGCTATCGTATTTCCCACCGGTGATGAGCTCCAGGCCTTTGTCGTCTCGGGCAGCATCGATCACGCCCGAGAGCTTCTTAAAGCTCGTCTCGTGAATGACAGGTCCAATGAAGTTGCCAAATTCTTCGGGAGGGCCCACTTTCAACTTCTCTGTTTCGGTCACAAGTTTGGATTTGAAGGCGGGCCATATCGAGGAAGGTACATACAACCTCGAGCATGCACTGCATTTTTGACCTTGATACTCGAATGCTCCTCGGATGGTTTGCACCACGGCATTATCGATGTCGGCGCTCTTGTGAACGAGATGGAAGTTCTTTCCTCCCGTCTCCCCCACTATTCTGGGGTATCCCTTGTATCTTCCTTCAGCAATACCTTGACCGATTAGACCGTACAGTTTTCTGAAGACAGCGGTGGAGCCGGTATAGTGTAGAGCAGCAAATTGCTTGTGGCTGAGAACAGCCTCAGTCACTTCCTCAGCGTCCCCGGGCACAAATTGGATAACACCCGCCGGGAGGCCGGCTTCCATCAGGATTTGGTGGACCAGATAGTTGGACGCAACAGCAGACGGGCTGGGCTTCCAGATAACCACATTGCCCATCAGAGCGGGAGCGCCTGGCAAGTTTCCCCCAATGGCTGTGAAGTTGAATGGAGAGATCGCGTAGACAAAGCCTTCCAATGGTCGATATTCCACTCTATTCCAGACACCAGGAGAGTTGTATGGTGGCTGCTGAGCATACAGCTCTTCTGCGTATTTGACATTAAACCTCAAGAAGTCGATCAACTCCGCAGCTGCATCAATCTCGGCTTGCCATGCATTTTTGCCTTGTCCCAGCATTGTAGCAGCCATCAGTTCATATCTGTATTTTGTGCTAATCAAATCGGCTGCCTTGAGAAAGACGGCGGCACGGTCGGCGAAGGGAAGGGATTCCCACGCAGGCTTCGCGGCGAGGGCTCCCTCGATAGCTTGGTTGACATCCTTGGCGGAGGCATTCGAATATCGGGCAATGGAGGTTGCGTGGAAGGAAGGATTGTTCTGGGCGAGGATGGAAGAGGTCTTGATGGGTTGGCCAGAGACCACCAGAGGAATATCGAGGGGAGCCTTCTTCTGCAATGCTGCTACTGCAGACGCCAGACCTTCTCTGTCTGGAGAGCCCTTGCCATAGTGTTTATTTGGTTCGTTGGAGATGATGGGAATCTTGAAAGCACCGAAGGTGGACATGGCGGATGGAGAAGAATGAAACCCGCGTACAAACTGAGCGGGGGAAGACGAGGACGAAGAAAGAGAATGTCGAGGTAGAGAGACCAGATTTCTACACGAAATAGACATTTTTACTCGAAGTCACGAACCTACTGACGAAATCAGATTGGAGACCTCCTCACAGAAAACTGCCTACCCCACGTCGCCATTTGGCAGACTTTGTATTCTCTGATCCCGGTGTCCGCAGCGGTGGTGGCTATTCTCGGTTTCTCTCGGGCATGGAGAAGGCCGCCCAGAAGCTTCTTGATGGGGCGTTTCATACTGGCAGGAGAGGCTAACGGGCACGCGGGCTTTTGCGAGGGACAAAAGTTTGGTGATCATTATCAGTAACCAGGGCGTGGTAGCCTTGCAGCTGTCAAAATCATAAGCATGTAAAAAAAAAAATTTTAATCAGCGTAAATGCCATGCAACCATGGTACTTCATCCATCTCCGTAACATCATTAGGTCAGGTTCGACGCACCGCAAAAGGACATCCGGCGGTTCTCTCCTTTCTCAGCTTCTCCTTGGTGGCCTCCATCTCCTTGACACCTTTGCCGACAAATGCAGATGGACCAGCATTCTTGATCTCAAATCCTTCTGGATATGTGCCCTTATCACCGGGACGAGGCACTCCCATAATCACGTTCATGATCGCACTGGGGCCCCATCGATTCCATAGAGTTGGTTTGACATACACTGGCGTGGTGTCCCACTTGACATAATATCGTCGACCGTTCGCATCGGGCTCTTTGGTGAGGAGAGTAATCATCATGAAATGCGCTCTCGGAAGGGCGAGATATCTCAAGTAGAGCCTCCTCAATTCCATAAACCCATTGAAGAAAAAGGTATACGATGCGGGTGTCCTGTCAAACATGATGGCTTCTCTCAAACGATCATCCAGAGGAGCACTGATGACCTTTGTGAGCACGCCTTTCATGAAGTTAGGGTACATACTCTGAAAAAGTTGTCGAGTCTGGACAGCGGTGTCGTAGTTCTTTTGGTTGGGGACCATGTATTGCTTCTCATACTCTTTAGCCCAGGTATCGAGTTCACGATAGAAGTGGAGCCCATCCTTCCACCCGGTGGAGTACGATGGCAATGGTTCAAAAGAGATCTCCATGCCATCGCCCATGGCTTTGTGAAAGACTCCCATGGCACAAATTTCTAGATCTGTGAGTGGCCTCCATTCGTACTTGTTGATCCACTCCACTGGCTGATTTAGAAACAAAGAGAGCGTGTAAAGCATGTCGTTATTGCTGATCTGCCCTTGCTTGATGTAGTGACCATGCAAGTAGTTCAGCCTCGCATAGGCTTCGAAGCATTTCTCACTTTCAGGCTCAGCGGAATACATATCAGTCAAAAGCACCCCCGTATCTGCGTATCTCTTGGGGACATTCTTGGCCGTGGACAATTGAGTGGTCTTGACAAGCAATTTGCTGATGGTAGGAATTCCATAAGTCCGGAAGAGGGCAAATTGGAGACCCTTTTCGAACAACGCTGGAAATTCGAGGTCGCTCAGTGCTTGGACGATATCATGGGCCTCCTTGACTGTCATGCCTTCGTAGGATGGGTGTTCAGGTGTACCGTACTTGTATTTGGCTTGCAGACTCTTGAGTCGCCGAAAGCGAAGAACCGAGCATAGGAAAGGATAAGCGACGATGGCAGGTAGAAGGTAGTATGACCAGAGCCATGATAGACCAGAAAGTTGTTGCGAAGAAGCTGAAGCAAGCTTGGAGAAGGACTGTGTAGAGAGGTTCGCCATGCTGGATGATGTTCCCGGCGAAGACAACGATGACAAGGCGGTTCAAAGTGGGAGGGACAGTTGCCCTGAGTATACCCACGTGCTCTCTCCGGCGCGCGTGTGCTAGAAAGAATCAAGAAACAAACAAAGATGGGAAAATCAGCAATGTATGTATGACAGGCAAAGATGACCCGTGGAAGGACAGTGGATGAAGGGAGTGCAACTAGGAGTGACAAAAGTCAGCATTTCCTGATGGCCGAGCGTATGAAACCTTTTGATCTCTAGGTCGTTTTCTCACGTCCCAAGCCTCGGTCGCATCCTTCTTCGATTTGGGAGACCCTGTTGGATCCATGAGGCTGGCTAGCTGCCGGCATTATTTATCGGAACGAGGTTGGCCTAAAGTCAATTAGGCAGCTTCCTGCCTTGGTATTCCTACAGCCTGCAATCCGACTGTCAAATGCCTAGGCACAGAAGTCAAAACGTTTGGCTTGTCAAAACTGGAATGGGAATACCAGTGAATGAGCTCGAATGGAACCCATCGCATATGAGTTGGCTATTCCCAGGCCTTAGAAACAACAGATCACGATCTACCTAGAAGCAGATGCTCAGTCATCTCCCAAGCGATAGGGACTGAGACAGCGTATCGACGTCGACACCAATATCTGACTGCATGCGACCTTGCTCAGGAACTGCAAGAGCAAAACACTTTGAATGAAAACCATATTCGCATATCGACCGTTTCCTCTGTCCCCCGTTTCTGAAATCTTTACAAACCCACCCCGCCGCAAATTCAGAAACCAAAGTACTCCAGTTCGGGTGAAGCAAGCGATGCCATGGGGCGGTAGTGTATGGGGAAGGATATGCTTATTTTACTTTGGTATAGGTATTACCCCTCGACCATTCGTATCTTGCAGCTTTCTTGTACACGGATCCATAACATACAAATGTACATCTGATAGATAATGCATAACTTGCACAACTCATTTCTCTATCAACTCTTATGCAAAGTGTCATGCCTAATCTCGTCCCATATCCATGGTCCCTATATTCGTGGGAAGTTGTCATCAAGTCTACTTCCTCTTTGCGGTACCGTTGGCTAAAGCAATGGCTCGGGCGGCCGCCTCTTCAAAAGAATCTATCGTCATCATTGCGTCAGCAAATGTTCTGATTTGTCCATTTCCCGTCTCTTACCAAAAGCATCAAGTTTGAGGCCGCTCTCTTGGATCAGCTTCTGACCCTCGGCCTCACGTGTACCCCTAATCCTAACCACCGCAGGAACTTTGAGGTCCAAGTCTTTGAAGGCTAGTAAAATGCCGTTGGCGATCATATCTCCCAGAGTCAGTCCACCAAAGATATTAACAAAGATGCACTTGACTCGAGGATCAGATGCCACAATTCTGAAACCAGCTTTGATCGTCTCAGATGTTGCTTTGCCTCCCGTGTCCATGAAGTTTGCTGGATGACCGCCGCGAGCAACCAAGGCGTCCACCGTATTCATCGCCAGCCCAGCTCCATTTACGATTGTTCCGAGGGTGCCTTTGCCGGTCAGCTTCACATATGTCATGCCCTCCTTCTCGGCCTCGACGTCTTCGCGGACCTCGTTGTGAAGGTCTCTCAACGCATGAACATCGGCTTGTCGACCGGAACTTCGGAAAGCGGCATCATCGAATCCAAATTTGGCTCCTTGTACTTGTAGACCTCCGTTGCGGTCAATGGCGATTTTCGTCTGAAGCACAAATGCCTCTTTGGACATGAAGATGTCTACTAGCTCGGCAATAAGTTTACCCAGCCCGTGTTGACCCTTTCCAGAAATGCCCAAATGTGTCCGTACCTTCTCCAGCATCTCATTGGACGTCGCATCATCTGTTCCATAGGCAAAGGGAAATTTCCTCGAGTATTGAAACGCTCGGGAAGGGTCCGTAGTAGGTGATGCAATGATACAAGGTTGTCGCGCTTCTCGATCAATGGAAATAGCAACGAACTTTTCCTCCTCTATCGTCGGGATGTCCACGGTGGGAATACTCCGCTCCTTGAGCATATCGAATGCCTGCGATTGCTTGATGTAGAGGGTCCGGCGCTGCTCGAAAGTCGTTCTCTTTGCAACATGGGCCCGAGGCCGTTGTCGCATTGTATGGTATCCTCTCTTCTGTGAGACGTCAGGACCGGAAACATGCCGGCCCCCCGCCCGGGATCCCTCGCCTAGTAAAATCTTCATGCCCTCTCCCAGTTTTTCGGGATGGTCAACCACAGTGACTCCAGCATCTTCCAAAACCTTGATCTTTTGTGCGGCATTAGCCTCTCCCGGCGCAGCCCACGCTCCGGCGTGGCCCATGACGCGGCCAGGAGGAGCTTCGACACCGCCAATGACCGACATGAACGGCTTGGGGCTTGTTGTTCGCCGATTGTAGTCTTTGATCCAGTCAGCCGCTCTCAATTCGGCGCTGCCGCCAATCTCGCCAATCATGATGATGCCTTCAGTGTTTTCGTCTTCGACCAGGACCTGGAAGGCTTCGACAAAATTGGTACCAGCAAGGACATCACCCCCTATACTGATAGCATAGGTTTGACCGAGCCCAGCACGGGTTGTGGACGCTACAGCCTCGTAGCTCAATGTCCCCGATTTGGCGACAATTCCGATTTTGCCTTCTGTGAAGAAGGGTAGAGGCTGAAATCCCAATCGACAACGGCCGTGAGTGTTAATAATGCCAGGACAATTGGCGCCCACCAATCTTGTTTTCGACTGGGTTCGTAGCATCTCATGGATTCTTAAAAGGTCGTGAATGGGAATATGTTCTGCGACGGCGACAATGAGTGGGATCTCGTTTTCAATTGCCTCTTCCATTGCAGTAACGGTGTCATTGCCCGGAACGTAAATGGCACTGGCGTCTGGCTTGAGCTGCTGCACGGCGGCTCTGACTGTGGGTAAGACAGGCAACCCCAGATGCTCACCTTCCACTCCAGGTTTGACTCCTCCAACAATGTTGGTGCCGTACTCCAGGGACTCTTTGGCGTTCATGGTAGCTTGGCGTCCAGTAAGTCCTTGGTAAAGTACACGAGTATGCCTGCCTATCTTGAGATTCTGGATTGTGTCGGCATAGGACCTCCGCCGAGCGGAAGTCGAGAAGAATACAGCTACATTTCCACACGTACCATGCTTCTGTAAAGCGGCTTGTGAGGCTGTCTGAGCCCTGAAAACTCCCGGTAAAATGATTCTCGCCATTACTAGTATGTGGCAGAGTATAAATTGGGGAGACAAGGGTCGCAACACGAGACAAAAGCGAAAAGTGAGAATGACGAACTCGGGGGAGATTCTAGGACTCAAGACATGAGAGCGAGAGTATATGATATGGGATGAGGGGAAACATATACAAAGACAAGGTTTCGAGTAAGAGGAGTATGATGGGTGTTCGGCACGATAACTGATGGGAGAAGAAAAGTGGGCAGAAAGTTCCCGAGGTCGGAGACGTCGATGTTGAGAAGTTGATCCACTTCTCGAGATGCACTAGCTACAGCATCACCCTTCATCGCTCTCGTTTTCCGAGACGCTAACGAATTTTCGAGATGGGTGGAGGTCATGGTGCGAGCCCGGAGATTAGAGGTGTGACTGCTCGGAAGATGTCGGCCGGAGTAAGGATTTGAGGAGCCCGCTGTGCTATTGATTGACGGAGAAGTTTCATGTCGGTGATGAATCCAAGGGTTGAGATCGACCTGACGATGATGATTTGAGGAAGGTAGTGGTTACTGAAGGATGCGAGATGTAGAGGAGTAGGGGAGGAGTCTCGCATTGACAGGCTGTGGGAAAAAAAAAGGGGGGGAGATGTGGGGTTGGAGGCCCCCTAGAACTTCAGACCAAAAGTGTTCTCACGCAGTTTGTCTGGTAGAGCAAACTCGGCGAACTCGCCCGCAAGCGATCGTCTTCTTGAACACGACGGGCGCGTACAGCACCGCCTTAGGGATCGCGGAAATGGATGCTAGGAGAACTATGTCTACTGCTTTAATCGCGATATCTGACCCAGAGCTCAGTGCGATGCCCGTGTCTGCATGATTTAGGCTGGGTACATCGTCGACACTGTGGCCCGTACGGTCACGATGTATGATTCCGACCGGAATTCCTTGACGATGCGCAACTTCTGGTCTGGCGTGGTTCGGGAGAAGACGGTTTCGGTGTGTGAGGTTGTCAGAGCTTCCCACTGGTGTGGGAGGAGTGAAATGAGGTCCCGACCTGTGTGGACCTATCATCCAAGAGTACATGTACTGAGATTGAATATCCACTTGCAATATCTCGGTAAGACATACCCGCGAGACTTCAAGTGTCCCTGTTCGAATAGCATGAATTGCGCTGACAACCGGTGCCGCTGATCTGAGCATCACATCTCACCCATATGCGGAGATGATGGCGATTCGCCAAAAGTCGCAGATCGATCTGTGTATGCTTGGAGAGATCATTCCATGCTCGTTGATAAGTGTCTCCAGGCAAATTTATCGATATCCGATAGAAATGTTGGGGAGCTGAAAAGGAGTACCGCCACACCCAGCAAACCTAGCTGCTAATCAGAAATTGTCCATCTATGAATGGTTTGCCTTGATATTCCAAATAAGTATAGAAATATCAACTTCACCCAAGCCGGTCAAATTCTTCTCAAGATACGATAAATCAGCCAACAACATTCGAGAGTCACACGCGTGGGCCGCCATTGGACGAACACTCTTATTGACCGAGGACATTGTAAGAAGTGCATACCAGCGCCGAGCGCTGGAAGGTATAGTAGAGGATGATGAGAAGTTCGAGCGTGCAATGCAACGAGGCCGTAAGTGGTATATAAGCCTAGCTGTTTAACTTCCACTGACGGCGTTGCGGGTATAAGGCGCGGAATATCCTTGGGATGAAGCAGTTAAGCGAAGCCGTTTAAAGGCATCCCCGGCCATGGGGCTCAGGTCCATCATCTTCCGGCCTGAGCTTGATGTCCACCGAGACTAGTCGGGCTTCGGATCCATCCGCTGGAATTCGAAGAGCGAGCGAACTTAGCCATATGGCTAGTCCTGTTTCGCAGGTTCTGTCTTCTAATAGCGTCTTGCGTGAAGCTACCCACCTTGCAGAATCCCTCTCCTCGAAAGTTCTAGCACTTGGAGCCGGCGATTGTTGGAACCAGAATTAGTGCTCACAAAAGAGGCGACATAGGAGCAAGACAACGGCGTGTCTTGGCACTGCGAGGCCCTTGCCAACGCATCGACGCGATTTACCGTCCTTAACTAGCTCAGCGCATCAACTTCTATTGCCTCGTCGATGGGACAGAACCCAACACACGCAGGGTCGTATAACTTGCGACCATCAATTTCGTGCCACGATGATGAGCTCAACGCAGGACACGCAGGACACAGGAGCTATCCGTCCCGATGATGCGACAGACCTCGATTCGGCGTTGGGCAACGATGACCAGTCTGTTCTGACGGAGACGTTGAGGTCGAGTTTACTGGAGAGCGTGAGGGAGCACGGCCGAGGGTATCACAGGTACAGCTCCACGGCTGGGCCGCAATATCCCCTGCCCGAGGATGAAGTGGAGCAGGCCAGGCTGGATCTCCAGCATGAAATGATCAACCGGACTTTTGCAGGAAAGCTGTACTTATCACCCATCCAGAAAGAGATCCACGAGGTATTGGACCTGGGAACTGGAACGGGCATCTGGGCAATCGAGATGGCCGACGCGAATCCCCAAGCGAGAGTTCTTGGGATAGACTTGAGCCCGATTCAACCATTATACGTTCCGCCGAACCTTAAATTTGAAATCGACGACTTCAACAAGGACTGGACCTACGCGCAAAAGTTCGATTTCATTCATGCTCGGGCGCTAGTGGGCTCAAGTAACGACTTTCCCCGTCTGATCAAGCAAGCGTACGACGGCTTGACGCCCGATGGCTATCTGGAGATGACGGATGTGCAAATGCCATTTTTGTCGGATGATGGTACCATGGAGGGGACTGCTTTGGAGACCTGGAGCAACAGACAGGTTGAAGCGTGTGGTAAACTTGGCATTGATACCAGGGCACCTTCGAAGTATAAGCAGATGATGATCGATGCCGGATTTGAAGATGTGCAAGAACACAAGTTCAAATGGCCGGTTGGCACTTGGCCGAAGGACAAGTTCTTCAAAGACTTGGGAAAACTGTGCATGATCAACTTCCTCACCGGTCTGGAGGGCTTTACACTGCGACGTCTGTCCTCGCTGGCCTTGCGTTATTCGTAGTGGGATATACTGACATATGCTACAGTTTGGACGGGGGTGCTCGGGATGACTCTCGGAGGAGTGCAAGTTTTTCTCGTGGATGTGAGAAAAGACGTTCAGAGCCATAGGATTCACTCATACTGGCCAGTGTAAGACTTCGTTCGCTCGTTGGGATAGTCTGCGCTGACATGTTTAACAGGTATTCGGTGTATGGACGGAAACCCAACAAACCGCCTGCAATTTAGAGCTGAAGGCTCGTGTAAATTCTTTAGTTATTCTCGACTGTTCAGTCAGACAATTCATGACCCCCCCACGAACGAATATACAGAGTAATCGATGAATAAGAAACATTTTTTATCTTTGCCATCGTGCGTGTGCTTGTCTCCTCGTCTCGTCCTTGCCCAACGTAGGTAGACCCAAGAACAACCTGGTGTGAATAAATGTTGCATTAGCTTGGGTTCGATCCGCCATCCCCTTCGGCAGGGGGCATGGAATTGATAAAGGCATGGGCCTACTGATACTTTTAGTGTCCTTCTCCACCCCTAGCTCTGAATCTCTGAATATCTGACAATGGCGGTAACCAGCACCATCTTTCAGCTACGATAATTATCGGGCAGCCTTTCACTGCCTGAGCTGAACTGTCTCTGCGGCACTACGTAATACCACCAGCTCAACATGTCTACCAGTCCGACTCTTACAGGTTCCAAAGTCGCTGATGGTGTTCTTCTACTTCTTGTTATCGCCTACGTCACCTCCTGGCTTAGATCGTGGTACCAACTCAGCCATATCCCGGGGCCTCGAGGCTGGGGATGGAGCATTTTCCCGTGGCTGAAGCTTCACACTCGAACCGATCTTCTCGATCAGTTCTGTTATCTGACTGACCAGTACGGACCGCTCGTGCGTGTCGGGCCCAAAACCCTCGTCTGCTCCGACCCAGATGTTCTGCGACGTCTCTCCGCACCGCGATCGCCCTATGTACGTGCAGACTGGTACTATGCGATGCGCCTGAACCCAGGTGAAGACAATATTTTTTCGACCCTCGACGAGACTCGGCATGAAGAGCTCCGTCGCAAGATGGCGGCAGGATACTCTGGCAAGGAGAACACGTCTCTTGAACAGGATGTGGACCACTGCCTCCTTGAATTGATCCACCTTATCGACCGGAAGTACATCAGCGTGGGTGGCACCATCAAACCTATGGACTTGGCCCGCAAAGTCGCGTTCCTCACCAGTGATATCATGAGTAAGGTCGCGTTCGATGCCGAATTCCACGACCTGCGCGACGATAGGGACAATTTCGGCTACATTGAGGAGCTCGAGGCGCTTTTTCCGAACATAACTTGGACAGCCACTGTCCCGGGATTCCTGAAGGTCATGACGAACCTCGGCCTTTTGCAAAAGCTGGCGGCAGCTGCAGACGGCAACATGGGCGTGGCCAAGGTCAAGGCAATTGCTTTTGAGCAGGTAGGCAAACGGTTTGGTCCCGATGGAAAGCCCAACCAAGACAAACCGGACATGCTGGGAAGCTTCATTCGGCATGGGCTCACGCAGGAGGAGGCGAAGCAGGAGAGTGTTCTCAACTTGTCGGTCTCACCTTGACACCGCATCAAGGGTGCTAACTCATGATAGGACGGCTGGTTCTGATACCACTGCAACAGCAATACGAGCAACGCTTTTGTGCATCATGACCAATCCGAGGGTCTATCGGACACTCATGGCCGAGATTGACGAAGCTTTAGCACAAGGAAAGATTCCTGCCGGGCCAACAGAGGTCATCACAGAGGCGCAAGGGAAACAGCTACCTTATCTTCAGGCATGCATCAAGGAGGTCGGTCTTTGGTTTCTTCTTCCAGCGCGACTGTTAACAGCTGACATCCTATAGGGGCTCCGTTGGTACCCTCCCGTAACTGGTGAGCTCTCCAAGAAGGCCAGTATCCAGTACTTACCCGTGATTCGCTTTCATTATAATAACCGCCCCAGACTCCTCCTCAAGGTGACACGATATGTGGCTACTACGTACCCGGTGGTGTCAAAGTTGGGTAAGTCCTTATCCCCGGAGCCTTCCCTTCTGCTCGCTAACGATCCAACAGGTCCTCCGTCAAGGCAGTCCACCGCAATCCCAAGCTCTTCTCACCAGATCCCAACTCCTTCCGGCCCGAGCGCTGGATTCTTGCTTCTGAGCCCCACGGTCACGAATCATCAGCTGAGAAGCTCAAAGAAATGGAACGCAATAACGATCTCGTGTTCGGCTACGGTAAGTATCAATGTCTAGGCAAACCAGTGGCGTTCATGGAGTTGAACAAAGTATTCGTGGAACTGCTGAGGAGGTTTGAATTCGAGGTTAGAGACCCCCTGAACCTGTGGGATACTAGGTGTTGTGGGACACATCTGCAGAAGGACATGTGGGTGGTCGTACGTAAGAGAGCACTAGGCATCAAGTAGCGGGAAGATGACCCAGAGATATATATTAGGAATGGATCTTTTGACATATCCTGGAAGATCAACTCCAAGGCATGAAAACCATGTTCATATTGATCTGAGGCTTGCATGGAATGGCTGTGCCACCTTGCGCGCATCATTGATATCAAAATCACGTGGCACCATCCGCGAGACGCGAAGCTGCCTTCAAATATTGTCCAGCATTGTTTGCAGATTCACAGTTAAGGAAATGAGGGAGTCAGGATGAATCCTGCGGTGTCTTAAGCCATTGGTTTTTTTAGATTCGTCGTTTGTAATCCTCAGTGCCATCAAAGGTACGGTCTTGATGTCGCAGCGTGACCGGTGTAGTCATGTGCGGTCAAAACAGTCCTTTCTGAAGCCACGATGGTGACGCATCTACTTCGCGACAATCTAAGCACGGGTAAGCACTTGATTAGGATCCGTTTGGAAGGCGCCGTTGCAATACTGTGTACTGTAAACGTTGTCAGAACCTCCATCGTTCATTATTGTAGTTAGGAGCAACTCGCTTCAGTCTGCAGGAAAGCAATGCGCCCATACGTCCTATTTGCAACAATGGTTGCGTCACAATGTTTCGGTGCACGTGGACTGGGTGGCATCAGGGCGCTCATTGCACAGAGGTGTGGCTGGGGAGTGGAATAGAATGCTCGGAACATCGAGAGAGGCTCAAACTAGAGGTTACAATACATTCTTCCAATCCTTGCGCCGGGAACAGAAAAGGCCAGATTTTTGTTCAGCTGCAGGGGCCACAAACCGGGCTGGTTCAGGGAAAGATGTCCTGTAGCCGCTCCCGATCTGAAGGATTTGCGGTCAGCTGGGTGCGAGGGCCTGCTCAGCTGAATTATTTCTTAGTCTTGTGAGCATGATACGGGTCAATTGAGCAGAAGGGCGCACTAGAGAGCTGAAGAAAGCAGTTGGACAAGAACATTTGCATGATATCGGATATCGGTGACATGGCTTAGCTTCTTGAGGAATGGCAAGATATGGTGTGAAATAGAGCGAAAGCAAGAAACACGCGTTCTTTTGGGGCGGAGGGCCTTTCGGATGGGATCCCAGCTACTGGCAACCCAGCCCTGAGGACCAGAAGCCGGGAAGGGCACGATCGAAGCATTCGGGACAAGAAAGCAAAGCAAATTGAAGGGTTGTCTGCAGCACGTCGTTCGCTTTATCAGTGGGCTTTGGAGGTTTTGGAGCTGCTTGGCCTGCACTGCCCGGACTGCGCTGCCCGAGCATGGGCAGAATGGCACGACGCAGGCAGAAATGGGCCGCAGGCATGGTACCCGGGGATAACATCTTGTGAAGGCATCTTGTAGGGGCATCCTCGACAAACATGTATGGGATATATTTGTGGAAGTGTAGGACACTGTAAACTCGGGTCGAGGTTGAGAGGACGGTCACCGGTGAGAGGGCAAGGGTTCTGGTGGCCTAGGGGAGACATTTCGACGTCCTAGGTAGTGATCCAGAAGAAATAGGTATTGCAAAGGAAGAGCTGGATTGACGAAAGCCGATGGATATGGACTACACTGACGTGCTGATGATGATGATGCAGAGAAGTACACGGTAACGCAGGCACACGGAGGCAGTCGCCGCAAGTTACCGATCTGTTTCTCTGGGAGCTTGTCGGGTGTCTGGCGTACGAAACTCACTTTAATTCCCTTTCTTCTTCCCGCTTCCACCCAACATCTGTGCACTGGGACGGACTCGCTGGATCCCAAACCACCAACTCGTACTCCCGCCCCGCTGTTCCCGCCTGTAAGTCATCTGCGTCTCCATCCTTTACCTCTACCTTTTCTTGACCGACTCACAACAACGCTCCATCAAAATCTCAGTCAAAGCTCCTAAATCTCCATCCGTCCCGTCTCCCGAACCTTTGCTCTCCTTTCTCTTCCACCGCATCTTGTCCGCAGGCCAGTAGACCGAACCCCGTCTTTCTCTCGCCCACAATCGGTGGCAGGACACAAAGTGTGTCAGTGTCTTAGCCACAGTCCACACTAATTAACCTACCCCGAAAAAGGTGCTTTCCTGACAATCACCTCTCAACCTCTTTCATTATACCACCATCTCGTCCTACCCTCATCCTTTCGCCTGCCATCTCACTCCTTTTCTATCTCCATTCTCCCTGCTGAACCGATCATCCTCTCTGGTCGACGTCTTTCCGGCTTTTGCTTAGTCCCCCTATCTGACCAAATCCGCAGCAGCCATCATGGCTGAGATTCGTCGCAAGCTTGTCATCGTTGGCGATGGTGCCTGTGGTAAGACTTGTTTGTTGATGTAAGTATCAATCCCCCATCGACATCTCCATCCCTCTATCATTTACTGACAATCTCGCCTTGTAGTGTCTTCTCCAAAGGCACATTCCCTGAGGTGCGCAATCTACTCCTATCCTGATACCTCGACCTGATCTACCCTCGCGTGGATGGACCTCCTGTTCTAGGAGTTATACTGGCAAAAGAGCTGGCACGGTGCGGACAGGGTAACTGACGAGTAAATCACGCCAGGTCTATGTCCCAACTGTCTTTGAAAACTATGTCGCCGATGTTGAGGTCGATGGGAAACATGTTGAACTAGCTCTATGGGATACGGCGGGCCAGGAAGATTACGATCGCCTCCGACCCCTATCATACCCCGACTCCCATGTCATCCTTATCTGCTTCGCCATTGACTCTCCCGATTCACTTGACAACGTCCAAGAGAAGGTACACAGCAAGAGCTCCACAGTTTTGTCAAGATGGAACTGACCAATTTTCCACAGTGGATTTCCGAAGTCCTACATTTCTGCCAAGGTCTTCCTATCATCCTTGTTGGATGCAAATGCGATCTGCGACATGATCCAAAGACCATTGAAGAGTTGGCAAAGACCTCTCAGAAGCCCGTTACCCCGGAGCAGGTGCGTTTATTCTCTCCAGCAAAGAAATTATAAGGCGATAGGAACTGATTTTGGCTACCCTAGGGTGAGGAAGTCCGCAAGAAGATCGGTGCCTACAAATACCTTGAATGCTCGGCCAAGACCAACCAAGGTGTTCGTGAAGTCTTCGAATCCGCCACCCGTGCTGCCTTGTTGACTCGCAAGAGTGGAAAGAGCAAGAAATGCTTGATTTTGTAAATCAAGTAAACCAGTCTTTCTTGTAGCAAACATGTGGACCAAGTATGCTCCCGGCATTATATCAGGATATCATCAGACGGGGTCCAGATATCAATCAAGAATTGCAATGTTTTCTTGCTCTTGCTTCGACACAGGTCCGGTTCGGTGGCTTTGATCGTGCTACGCTTCGGCACTGATACATTAGTTTTGTTTCCTTATCGAGCGAAGGATGGGTTGATGGTTGAGGCAATACAAGAATTGCGGAGGCCATGGATGGGCAAACTTGGATGGTACTACAAAGCATGATGGCGTTCTACAGTCGAGAGATGTCGAGATCATCATCCAAATAGGAAATCCATTCACGGCGTTTGTCCTCAGGCTTCGGGCTCTTGATAGCATTCATCTCTCTTTCCATCTCTGCTTTGTGGTAGACAATTCTCGACCCAAGCAATGAAAGGATATCCATTTATACCATCTAATCCAGATCTGTGCTATATGTCCTGTTGAGGATACAATCTCTACGGAATCACGTTGCATTCAGACTTCAGTCTTTTTGGAAGTTAGCTTGCACTGATAATTTTCAATACACGAACTCTCGCGACCTCCACATCCTAACGTTATCTCAGGCCATTTCTCAACCACAATCCGAAAACCCCCTTTCCTCGCACCAATCTTTTGCAAACGAACATGCCTAAGACAACGGAAACCACATCCCCGACCTGCCACCTTTGTAAAGATGCACAATTGAGAGCCTGTTTGGCACTAGATGTCTCAACATGTTAGCACGTGCCCTCTTCGGGTCCGGCCAAGGCATATCACGTGATTAGTACAGCCTTGTCGGTGACGCAGTCCTTTGTGATAGGCCGGACATTTCGACCACGGGCTTCGCCTTTTCACTTCCTTGATTGCTCCGTTGTTCAGTTGTCGCACAGCGTATCCTAACTTTTCAGAGGAGCATTTGGATGAAAATCGCTAAGTCAAGGACGTATTAACCAAAGTTGTCGACATGGTTTTCATATCAAGCAAACAGAGACTGCGCTCTGAGTAGCGATGTCTTCTGGGAGCAGCCATCTGCGCGTCGTACCAGCTCACCTGTCCTATCTTGCCATATACAATCCCTCGCTTGGCCCGACCGATGAGACTGTACGCGATCAGATTGTATTTTATTATTCAAAGAAGCTAGAAGACGAGAGGGAGCGACGCAGGAAACAAAGAGCCTCAGGAAGCGGGAAACGAAATGAGCTATCCAAACATGACCAGCAGCGAGACTCAGATACCAAAGAGGAGGGGGAATCAGAGGAACATGAAAGACTGCGGCAAGTTGGGCTTGCGCAGGGTATGGTGGACTTTGTAAAGTAGGTAGGCAGCCAACCTTTCATGCACTTTTGGTCCCCGCTACTTTCTCCAGACTTGAGGAGGCAGTACTTGATTATCGATAAGGCGCTCTGACTTGATATGTATTCTACAGTAATTTCTCAAACGGTGCTCCCCTCGAGTCGATCGAAACGGAAAAATCCCGTGTTGTCCTGAAAGAAGTTGAACCCCAATGGTGGATTCTCGCCGCCATTGACCTGACAAAACTGCCATCTACCAATTCCGGTGCCTCGACCACCAAGAAATCAACTAGCTCCACAAAAGATACCGGATCAGCCAGTACTGAAAATGTCGAATTCTCGTCGCGGGAAGTGGCCCCGGCACCGCTGCTTCTCGCGCAGCTCACACAAGCGCACCGCGGCTTCTTGCTGCATCATGCATCGTGCCTAGCGGAACTTTGGAAGAAACATGAAAACAACAAAGAACTATTCTGTAGTATGTTGAGCCGATATTGGACACGTTTCATCTGGAACTGGGACGTTCTCTTGCATGGAAATCCTGCCGTAGAGCTATACGACGCCGTCAAGCTAGCCGGTGGCGGCGAGCTCGGCATAGGCGTTGGTGAGGAAGAGTGGGGAAGTGGTGAAAGAGAAGTACTGGAAGAGTTTGTAAGCCGAACTGAAGGTCTTCTCGACTTGGTCGTGGGAAGATATGGAGATGCTCCCATGGCCCAAGTTGATGGCAAGCAAGGTACGGAAGCGAAAGTGTCGGAGGTTTCCCAAGATCCAGAGCCTTGGTTAGGGAACGGAGAGGATTCTAGGGCTCAAGATGGAATAATCTTTTCGGGTGTGGGTGGCATCTCGCGCCGATCTCTTGCTGCTATATCGCAGTGGATGGATGCCATCTATGTTCAAGGGGAGGCTGCTTATGGTGTCAGCGAAAACCCTGCGTCTCCACCCAGGAAACACAGAAGGAAGAGGAAGCCAGGTAAAGATGGCTCTTCACGGCCGCGTTTAGATCGAACGCGACAACAGCAGCGTGACGAAGTCCAACTAAGAACTGGATCGCCTAGAGGAACGACACCATATCTTCGACGCAAAGCGATCGAGAACAACGCCACTCCCCGAGGGATCCCGGCGCCTCTTGTTAGTGCGGTGGAACGATCTTTGAATGATGTAACAGCCAAAGCGAATGGCAAAGGCCCGACTCAAAAGGACGAAGATGCCGGCGAGTCAACATCGGCTCAAAGTCAAAAGGACCAGGAGCAGTCCTCGACGTTTGGTGCCGAAAAGATGATGAAGTATCTCAGCCTTGGATACGGAACGAGCTGGACATTGAACCCAAAAGGCTTCAGCACAGACAAAATATCGCAGGAAACCCCGAAGGAGTTCGAACCATATAAGGACGAAGATCACGTTGAGGGCACGCCGGCAGCAGAGGAACAGCTGCCGGAACTTGATCCCACTCCGGAAGTAAGTGACGAAGAAGAACAGCCATTCGTTCAGCGACTTGAACAATCTATTGGGAGATTCTTGATCGGTCTGTCCGGAGACCTTGAAAACGCCGAATTTGAGGACGAGGCCAATGATGAAACAACCGACAGGGGCTCGGAGGTGAATGAAAATGAAGAAGCAGCGTCTTCGGCGTCTACAAAGATATCAAACCGGATTTTCCTCCGGACACTGGTGATGGAGATGTCCCCATCGAGATTTTCCAAACTGTCAACTGTCGACAATACTTTGCCGCAGCCTAGTGTCTTCAATTCCGAGACCCCGTCGAGCAAAGGAAATACCAGTGCAGCAGCAACAGCAGATGGTTCTCGGCCAGCGGTCACCAACGAAAAAGTCCAAGTCGCAGTATATGTCCATCAACCGTTCATCTTCGTTTTTTTGTTCCAGTTACAGACACCGAATCTCACCGTCCCCGGCTTTTATCGTGCGATTCACCACACTCTAGGCCCCTTACAAAAGAGTCTCTTACGAAGCACAGATCCAGAGCGATGGAGGGAACGAGTCAAAGAGACATTGCAGCCAGGGTCTAATTCATTTCCCAACCGAGAGCCGAGTCCAGCCGCTGTCCTCGGCTCAAAAAGCCTTTTAGAAATATACGATCTCGTCTACGATCCAAGCAAAGGAACAATACGAACCTCAATCCCCAACATCCCCCTTCCAGGAAGTCTTGCAGCCGAAGGTCTTCATCGGGCACAACAACAACTGCGTCCGATCACAGTTTCGGGGTCTTGGTACACTCTTGGGATACCGATCGGATCGTCATCATCATCCACCAGCCCATCTGGTGGGTCGACACTGGTGAAAAGTGAGTGGACCCGTATCGAGGCCTTGAATGTCCACGCGCATATCCTGAATATCTGGGCGACAACTCGTGAACAAAGAGTTGGCACTGGCCGATCCCGACAGGGAAATGCGGAGCTGGAGAGAACCGTGAAAACAGCCAGAGGATGGTGGATAGTATGGATGAGGGCACTCTCCCCGAGAGGAAAGCATGGAGGAGCCAACAATGAGACTGGGGAGAAGCAAACGTCACAAAACTGGAGTACGTACCATTCCGACTGTGATAAAAGCGATTGCCAGACAAACGGAATGGTTGCAACAGAAGCAATCCTGGTCCGGCGATCGCCACAACACCACGCTTCAAGTGGCAGGGAGACATCCCGCTCGCGGTCTGACTCTAGGAGGGCCGGTTCTGCAGGAAGATGGCTCCTTCGTGAACAACCACGTAACCGAGAAGTTAGCGGCACAGGGTATGGCAATGGCGCAAGTTCAGGGACGACAAATGCAAAGGACGTCAGCGAAGGGGTGGGAGTAGATGCGAGGAAATGGGTGGAGGGGCTGATCAGGTTGAGTATGTGAAAGGAGGCCGGGAAAGGAGGGAGATACCGCATTGTATGGTAGAGTCCCTCTCGAGGGCCGAGACGACAAATCCCAGTCTTTTTGTATAACGAGTAGAGTACCACGTCCCATCCTAGTAGCTACAACCTTGTAGCCGGCACGAAAACCCATGAATACACAATGACAAAAAATCCCTAGACGGAAGGACAATGTCTGAGGGCTCCATACGTGCCTATATTGGTCTATACCGTGCTTGTCAGTTGGCACGCCATTGAGAGTGGGGGTCGTGTGAAGGACGTGGCCTGACGCCCTCGCACCTCCACTGTCTGCGGGGACTCCTGGCCAAGCCACTGGTCTCGGCTGGTCTCCTAGTCCTCGACTGACATTAAACAGGAAGCCGGTGTTGTTTTTCCACGGTTACAGTGACCGTCCTGTTTTTAACGTCTGTAAGCCTGCAAGCTGCATACTGGCCGCTGCATGCTTGCCAGTCCTAAAGTGAAAAGCAGGGGATATGCCGGTCAAGTTCAACTTTGCCCAGAGACCCAAGGAAGGAAAAGGAAGGGGGTTGACAAGTCACGGCGACACAGCCATCATTGCTAGCGATAACGACAGGGAGAGTAATGTTGCTACTTCTCTCTACGCGCGACTCGGTACTCCTAAATTTTGCCAATTGAGTGATTGAAGGCTCGCGGCTGGCTGGCTTGCTCTTCGACTCTCTTGTTCTCCTGCCACAGGTTGTCTGGTTGGTTGGAAAAAAGGCAGTTGTTTGACGATTTTTCTGAACAGCTACACCTGCCATGACGTTTCTTCATTCTCCATGTCTCAATCTCAGCAGAAAACTATCATCGCCGTCATCGTCATCATCGCAGCCCCTCGCTCCCGCTACCGGAGCAGGCGGCGGAGGGGGGAAGTCTCTAAGAGAAAAGTATGCTACGGATGTTCGCTCCATCTCAGACTCAATGTTATCTACAATGGCCATCTCATCACCTAAATTGGCTTGTGGGGTGATGATGCTTCGATTTGTTGTTGTTCGTCCACTGCTCTTCAGAATCTGAACGACCGGAACCAACCCTGTCCCAACTGTCATGCGAGCAACACAACGTGCATCTATGACCCGTTATCAGATGGGAGGGCGACAAGAGGTTCGCAAGCGGCGGCTCGAGGAACTCAAGCTTCGCAGTTGGACCCTCGAAAAGCTCCTCGCCACTCTCAGGAAGTCCTCCAAATCTGAATTCGCAGCAACTGACTGAGCTGATCAAGCGGGACGTTCCATTAGAGGAATTCATTCGGTTCCGGGATGAACATCCTGGGGTTGCCGCCAATGAAACTTGTGCTGCTCTTTCTGCCAACCCCCTTTCGCCTGGAGGGTGGAAATCCGTTCGCATGCTTGCCATCAGTGAGTTCGTTGACCGCCCGCCTTTTGAAGTACCGGCTACGCCGTGGACCATGGTCACCAATGATAATACGTTTGTTTCGCATCTCGTCTCTGTGCACTTGACCCGGTATCACTGGTACTCTCACAATTTTGATGAAACGAAATCTGGAGACGTCAAATCGACATACTGTTCTCCATTCCTCGTCAATGCGGTTCTCAAAATGAGAAGCGTGAGTTTCGTCTCGATCAATGGTGGTCTCAGACTTGAGGGTTCCTGACTTCCTTGTTTAAGGTTCTTACGGATCATCCGGCCATCTTTGGCATCCCCAGGTGATTCGACTATTCGAGCGCTACACTTCTACACGAAGCATGTCGGCTCTGGATTTTGGAAGCTGCCCCACCAACACTTACAAACGTACAAGGTTTCACCATCATGATCACGCTCCAAGTCAGCCCGTTGGAGCCATCGACTCTGCCGACACTAACTGAATGCAGTGCGACATTCATCGGGAAGACAGGGTGAGAACGACGTCCCTAAAGCAACTCGATGTCATGGCACCCCCTCCGTCTTCGTCAATACATGAGACAATCACACAATCAAGTCATTTCTGAGGATTTTCGACGATCACGAAAGATCACGGAATGGGCTACATATATGTACACAACATACTATTCCAAGCTACTATTTCTAACGATTCTGCTGACATGTGGTAGGCCTCCCCGAGTGCGAAGCCCTCTCTTTGAAGCACCTTATGCGTCTCATGTCTGGCCAGGACATATGACGTCCTGGGCTCCTTTCCCGCTCCCCCAAGACCCAATCGACCTCCCCTCCGCAAGTCCTCTACAACGACATGTGCGAGCAATCACGCGCGACATTCAAGCCCTGGTGTGTTTGCAGATTTCGCGACCCTGGATGCGGTTGAAAACTTGGACGCATTTCAAAGGATGGATGAACGATATGTGGCGCGGTATAGCTCGTTGCCTAATCAGTTTCAGGTTGACGATCCGAAGTATATTCCTGATCCGACTACGATGGATTTTGGCGTAAGCCTTTTCCCCTGAGCATGGTCTTGCTCTGTCGGTTGGGGACCATTTCCGCTTGGCGATGTGGAATTGGACAATCCTGCCACCTACTGCTCCGTCTCAGCCCGTCGCTACTGAATCCGAAGCCAGCGATGAAGACGGATCAAAACCAACCCCATCAGCTCCGGATCCCGAAAGGTTTGGAAGAAATCAGGAAGAAATCCAAGGAGAAGTGCATGGAGATGACAAGCATCACAAAATGTCTTCTTCAAACTTTCGATGCACATTGTGGCCGGAGCTACTTCTATATCCTCATACCCCAGTCCAGTATCCTCGTCGCCAGCTACTCGCTGTCTAGTAATTTATACACCACCCCGGAGGAGGGAGTACTACTTCAAATCTTTCCAATCCTAGTTCGACGTTCACGTCGGTGTTACCCAGATGTTGCTCAAGGCGGGCGGAGGATAACCCCGCCATCTCTTTCTCTGTGTATATGATTTGGAAGTCCATGATTTGATCTAATCAACCAGTATTCGCACCTTGGATATGACATATATACAACTTTTGCCAATACTTCTTCCGCAATCGGCCAAAGGATCTGGAAACCAGGGCTTCCCGTCCGCTCAGCCGTACTTAAGCCAGATGCCGGTCAGTTAGTACCAAAGTGGGTGACCATTTGGGAATCCTGGCTGTCGATTGTTTTTTGTGGGATTTCCCTTGTGGGTAAGGTGTGGTGGCGGTAAGAAAATAGCAAGACTTTACTGTAAGTAAGCTATACAGAGAGACTGCGCCTAAAGGGGATCGACAATGCTTAGATTTAGGCGCTTAACCATATAAGTTATAGATGCCACTTGGCATGCCCCAGTTAAACCCGAAGTAACAATCATCGAAAGGAGAATCTTGGGCTGCCATATGTCTTACTACATCATCGAATTTAAACAGACAGCAGAGTTGAATTTACGACAGACAATCCCAGACATTAGGTCGGCCCTCGTCAATATCCTAGCTGTGTTTGACAAGGAGAGACCAGGAAACAGCCCGCTTGAGAGACGAAACTTTTCTTCTTACCTCCGCATGCCCAAGTCTGTTGATCATGAGCCCTAGATAAGGGGCTCCCTTCTCTCTAGATGGAGCAAAGAACAAGGTTATTCGGATATCTGGGCATCCGATCCTGTGTTGCTTTGAGCAAATGCCTTGATTGGGCTTCGGCCTGATCACGTGCGACGTATTATCACGTGAGATATTTTATTTCACGTGACCGCGTCTTCCCCCCTAAACGGACTAGCCTTGTGTCTCACGTCTGCAACAGATTCAAACCTCCTCGTTGGCTCCCCGGTCACCACAGGAGAACCAGCAAAAATATTACCGTCTCAAATTCAACTTCTGCCGCAACTACAGTCTCACAACGACTGTCCCATCGTGCAAACTGACCAGTCCGGCGCCTCAGGCTCACACCATTTCCCAAGATCGCGAACCTGCTCCGAAGCGATAAAGCTCCTCCGCTCCATCTGCCACATGAACTGTCTTGACCCATCGATCGACCGGCCCCAGATCTGGCGCCTCGTCCTTCACACCCAATTCATCCACCTCGCGTGCCATAACCTGCTACAGGAGACAACGGGGCTCAACCTCTCGCCCTAAACAAATACATCGTGGTCTTGTCTCCTGGGCTACGCCGCAATCATGCCATCCCCTTGAGACCAGTGGTTAGCGCCTGTCTTGCCCTCACGTCATAAACGGTTAGAGAGACATGGCCGTTTCTCCGGAATCACCACACGATACGAGCGTGCCTGGTCTGCCGCCCGACAAGGACCGTAAGGAGGGTTTTTGTAACTTTGATCTAGACTGACTAGGAAAAGAATACTCCGGAAATCTTGCCACCCGCGTTCGTACTATCCCGTTTGGTTCTCTCATCTCACTGTCGCGATCCAACCCTAGACCCTAAGGCCCTGTTTTTGGTAAACTCTTCGCCAATCTCTCAAATCTAACTTCTTTCTTTTCCTTCCCTTTTCCCCCCTCAAGGCGGGTCTTCTCTTTTCCCTTGTACTCGGGTTGATCTTTCATATACCAAGCTGGACTGACCAGATCCATTCTCTTTTCTTGCCTTTTTCTTGGTTTTCCTCTCTCTCTTTCTTTGAGACCGCGGCGCTGGCGCTGAGCGCTGGACGCTATTTTACCTTACCTTGCCTTTCTATTCTTTTGGTAGAATCTAGTCGGGTCAACCTTCTTTGACTCATTCACGTACCTTATTTGGATGGACCTTGGTTGGTCTTTCTCCTTTTGCAGTGTAAACAGACACCGCCGCTCGTTCATCAATCTTGGGTCCGAGCATTAAAATCAAGACCAGTTGCATCGAGAGTGAACAAACATCCGCCCCAGTTTTTGGTCAATTATCAGATTGGATCCAGTCCCGATCCCAGATCCGGTCAACAATTCAACAGTGACATCCAGAAGATCAACATCTCAAAAGTCAAAGCAGTTGAACCTCGTCCTTTCCGGTACCGGAAAATGCAGACCCGAGCAGCACAAGTGATCCTGCTCATTCTTTCACTTGTTCTAGCGATCTTTCTCCTCATAGCCGCATCCAAATATGCAGCATGGTCAAAGGTAATGACGGTAGCATCGGGAAGTTGGCTGTAAGATCCCCTATATGAACTATAATTGCTCTTTGGCCTCTCGAAGAGAGCTGTTCCAAGCGAAATACTGACAAGGAAATACACAGTCCATTAGTCTTCTATATCGGCACCATTCCATTGCTCTCGCTCCTCTACACAACTTCTCACTTGGCTGCTTTACAATTCAAAGGGCTCCCTGTTCCACCGTATCCCAACGCTCGGGACTCAATACCTACATCGGCCAAGTCACGCGAGAAACCCTACGATCCAGAACGTACGGTGAGCACAACATTCTTCATCCTAGCCGTGGGAGTGGTGCATCTCCTCGCCTGGCTCATCCAAGCAATATTATGCACATCGTGCGAACTTGCCCCCATCCTCGCCGGGACTCAAGGCCGAGTTCCACGCTGGTGCCCCCAGTCCCGCTTCAAAGACACCGGCAAGCCCGGGCTTGCCGACATGCTCGGCACACTGGCAACAGTCAAAGACTTCATGCAATGGGTGATGGTAGCGATGGCAATTTTGCTCATCGAGTGCGCACGCCGCGAGTACATGCGCGCAAACCGAGTACAACGGGAGGCATTCCGACAAGCCGGTGCAGGCATTGATTTCGGTGGACCCAGCAGAGGCGGAGATTTCAAAATGCCCGGTTTCACAAATGGTACGGTCATCGAGCTGAACAACTTGAATATCAGTGGACCCCGACTGTTCAGGCCCGAGGAGGAATTCGCGAACAAGCAGGCGCAAGGTGGACAGAGGATGAACGAGGAGGAGAATAAGGGGGCGCCTGACACCGGCCCACGACTACCTCCTGGGCCCGTCGGCCCCGGTGTACCCGGTAATCGTGACAATTACTATGGCAATGGCATGGGACTGAAGAGGAGCAACACCTTAAATTATATGTACGAGTCGAGAGTATGACACTTACCCAATGCATCTGTCGTCAGTCTCAGTCACTGTCCTTTTCCTGTCACATTTCGGCACCTTACTCTTTTTTTTTCCCCTACGTCGAGTCACTCGATATGGCAGAGTCCCTGATTGAATGTCACTGGAGTTAAGCAGGTGGTGTGGTGGTGGTGTATGGCATATGATGACTACGATAAGGGACGTCCTCCCCCTTCTTTGGAGGAATGGCACAGAAACAAAAGGAACAGTTGAGCTTCTCGAAGTTTTCATGTTGAGCGTTGGGCAAACCCCATCTTCCTCCGACTTATTGAGAGCTGAGTTGAATCCTAGATGAATGCTGCATTTTTCGTGGCCTCGCATTTACGATCGTTTCGTTAGCTGAAACACTTGCGTCGTGAACAGTGTAAGTGTATAGAGACAGTATTGGAGAGGGATAAGAGGCGGAGAGAGCGAGATGAGAAACCCCGGAAGATGCTAGGAGATGGAAATGAACTTGACTTGGATGTGGAGAGATGGATCATGCTAGCAGTCAGAAAGGACGGAACATTGAGTGCTAGATAGAGAGCATAAATAAATAGACTGGCACTCATCTACTAGTCTCGCCTATGTGCTACTGGTACAATGTCATATATATGTATGCGTGTGTGTATGCGAACAAATGTATGCTGGTATACCAATGTGATGTATGGCTCTCATTTCCAATCACCAATTTCTCCACGTATCAAGGTAGGGAGCAGATTCAACGAGCACGCAGGGACCGAATTGATCACGACATTGAGAGAGACACACCGCTTCCGCATGTTTACATCCCTTTCTCAGTGACATAATTATAACCATCAGTGGATTTGGATACCAGTACGACAGGGTGAATCGTAACTTTTTCGCAGGTCAAGTATTACATTGGGACGGAAACGGAGACAAGACGAAATATTCAGGACTCGAGCATATTCAGGTCTAGGTACTATGGATTATAAATCATGAATTATCTTCTTGACCTTTGGTCTTCAGCCACTAACTAGCCCACCGGCCTGGAAAGGTAGAGAGGGCCAGGTTGGGTTGGATTTCAACGGGTAAAACTAATTAGGACAGACAATACAGCACAGGACTCTGACCCCTTCAGCACGAAAGGTAAAGGGACCCCAGCACCATGTCGAATTGAAGAACGTCAAACAACGATAAAAAAAAAAACACAGACCGAGAACCATTACTAGAACCGCTTTTTGCGGGATACATATCATATCCTTTGTTTCCCCCTGCCCTTTTTCGCAGGTGGGTGTAGCAACTCTTGCTCCTGCGCTTGATCAAGATCGTTCAAGATCGACATCACTCGAGTCAAAAATGTCGTATGAATCGAGGACTGCATGCCATCCCCTGGGAGAAGAGAGACACCGTACAAGTCTGATGACCATCCACTATCAAATCCGAGAGGAAATCAATTAGGCCGCAACGGGAGCAGTTGGCGCTGCCTTGGGTGCAGCAACTGTAAGTTTGGGGACTTTGCATCAAGATTGTTAGCGGTCTTCCGACCACAAAGCGGAATCTCTGCAAGACGTAGAAAATGATTTAGATACTTACTGCTCATTCCATAACCTTCCGTGTGCCCCTCACGATCGCGATTGTTAATCTCGACTCTGATAGCGACATTCAAGCCACCTTTGAGAGCTCCTTCACTACTGATACCATTTGCGGCGGGATGCTGGGTACCAGCACCTTCTTCACCGACATGAAGTGGACTATGCCCATCGGTACTTGTGTCAGGACGAGATTTACCGGCCTTCCCCGTCGTGTTCATATGCGCGGTGCCATTGATCCCATTCGTAGGCTGCTCCGCATTTGCTCCAACCTCAATGTCTGAAATCTCCGTAATGCAGGCATAGTTTCGACTAGGCATGGTGCAGTGATTCCAATCCGCACTCTTCATTTGACCGCCGGGCTGTTTATCGAACATGTCCAATAGAGTCTCGTCAGTGTTTCCGTCTTTCAGATGATGAATCTTGTTGCGTCTTGCCAACAAATTCGCCACAGCCTTTGGAGGGGGTTTGTTCGTAATGGCCGAGGAAACAACGTTGGCCATGTAGCGTGGGTCCTCCAGTGGATCCACGTTGTTGGCCGGATTGGAGTAGAAACGGCCTAATGCGGCGAGATGCACGTCGCCACCAAGGATAGTCACCCGGACTGAATATGCAGCGGCGAATTTTTGGAGACGGATGATAAGTTCTCTGCGCTCGGTCTTGTGATGACGTGCCGTGTAGTGGTCATCAAGATCATCCAACAAATCGACCGAACCATCAAACGAGTTGAAGAAACCTCCTGCGAAGCCAAACCGCTTGTTGAGCAAACGCACGGGGGCAATTAGGGGCGAAGTCAGAATGTTTTCCAGCCATGCCAATCGCGGGTAGGCAATGGGGACACCCAAAAGGAGGATGAGATGCCTGATTTGTCCACGTGCTGCCTTGAACTCTTTTTCTAGCCTCTCGAAAATCAAGTCATACGTATCCGGGTAATTGACCTGTTTTCTCGTTCGTTCCGTTCGTGCATCAATCCCGCAAAAGGCAATACGTTTGCCCAGGCGCATGTAAAGGTTCCTCGACTTTTCCTCTACGTACGGACCTGGTCGCTTACCGACAATCCAGCTGGGATCATCTGCCGGTCTCTTGTATACATAGGTGTCCTTGAGCTGGCGAGGGTCGGGACCCGCAGTCCCATCTGCACCGGCCTCCATCGTCCGCGGTGTGTCTGTCGTAAACGTGGACACCGGCGGAGCTGTATGGTGCTGGAATAAACAATAGTACTTGAAGCTGACCCCACCAAGACCACGGAACACTGCACATCTCATGAAATGGTCAGTGTAGGAGCCAAATCCATCGATGATGTCGTGATCATCCCAAATATTGATCTGAGGAATTTGAGAGTTGGCCGTCGCGAAAGGCTCGGTGCTGTACCATCGAACGTAGTTCTCAAAGTAATACTTGTCGCATCGACCGCGGAGGTCCTCGCCGAAGGGGTATTCTCTTCTCTTTCTGGGATTGGAAATCGTCGTCCATTCTTTCAATGGCCCCTTGACCCGGACGCTATCATTGTAGATTTGGTCACCTCCGCCAATCATGACATGGAATGGACGTTGTTGGTGAGTCCTCAACACGTCGTTCCACAATGCCGGACCTAGCATCACATGTTAGCTGGTTCGGCCCGTTCAATGCCACGGAAATAGCACCGACCTGACCAAAAGTCCTCGTCCGTTCCCACAGAGAACCCATTGCAAGAATGAAACATTATCCGCATTGATTCAGTGGAGGAGGGAACGACAAATTGTCTTGACGCTGCCTTGCTGACATCCGAGAGGAACCGCATGTTGGCTATGGAGTATTGCCATTTTGCCTCCGCCTCAACCAAGGGGACCCGCAGACTAAATCGCCAAAAGGTTTTGTCCGGATCTGAGAATAGCTTCAGGCCTCCAACGAGCTGTGCCTGAGGGAACTTGACATTGGCGCTTGGATTCAACGCTCCCAATGACTTCAACTCAAGGCTCGGAACCTTTTGACCCAGTTTTGTAACAATGAGAACGGAACCATGCCAGAAGACTTCTGAACCCTCCTCGCTCATGCGCTGATAGTTGAGAAGAGGACCGCAGAGGATTTCAAACTCGGAGCTGTGGGAGTTGCTAACGTCGGGACCGGTGCCGTAGCCATCTCGAGTTTCGGAGACTCGCTGGTTCTCCGTTGACGCAGCCGTACCATCTCGTTGACCTGGTTTCCGTGTTAGGGCCCAGGATGGATAGACTGCGCCATGGCCAAACACTACCTTCCATTTAAAGATATTTCAGTCCGCAGGGCTTTTCCCGACAGTGAGATTTACTGTTGGTGCCTTTGTTTAGACAAATATCAGTGACAATAGGCTCAGGTGCAGGCGAAAATGAAGAAAGGAGCGCGTTGCTTTGGAAAGGTCCGGGGGGGGGAACCAACGGTTGGGGCCAAAAAGGTGAAAAAAAAAAAAAAAAGGAAAAAAGAGAGAAAGAAGACCAGCAAGTGATCCTATTCCTGATCCTGAATTCTAATCCGTCTAGATTACGGAGTATGGTTGCGAGGGAGAGAGAGGCTGGGATCATGAGAACGGTGCCAATAGCCAGCGATGATGAGCATGGTCCTGTCAATTCAGCCCATTGCGTGAGGATGACGATGACGCCAAGCTCCAACTCTGCGCGTGGACCATGGACTTGGGGGGATTGGAGGAGCAGTCTCCGTACAGGGTACCAAAGCTCCCTTCCTCCCGAATACGTGTGGCTAAGTACCGACTACCTACAGTACCTGTCGGTTCGACGGAAACCCTATTAAAAATAACTGGGTTTCAGCTGGCGAAGTGTTTCTTACTGAGTCTCCTATTCGCTCCAGCCACTTTGATGTGCATCAGCCACGATGCTTGACCTCATCGACTTTTGTTGCCGTGTGTTCGGTGATCCATTGTCCGGTCAATTTCCTGCGTGGCCTGATACTAACTAATAGATAAAGCCCAGACAAAGATCATCACCCAGCACAAACATAGCTCATACACGGTGGTCTGTGGTGACTCTAACCGATATACTTTGTTGCTTGGCATCGATAATTAGCCCCGTGCGCCCACGCCTCACGCCAGAAACGTCATTGTTCCATCAAAGCCATATTCAGTCCCTCGTCATTGATCCTCTTTCCCATTCCATTTTTACTCCTTGTCATCCTTGGGCTGAGGATCACCGATTCCATGTTCATAGATGGCAAACAAGGTGTCGCTTTCTGGCAGACAGGGACTGTCATAGATCTTGCAAATCCGAGTCTCCCCTCGGCCCTTCTTCAAGCTTAGACGGGTCGTGCTGGCATGTGCGATGATATTGCCGCCAATAGGTTTCTTCGGGTCGGGATTGAACATAGCGCTGGGTCCACCGTCCACTTGAGCAACCACTTGATTCGTGATGACAACCGCGATGCCAAACTCGTCCGCTAGTCTCTGCAATGTGCGCAGGAATTTCGCCATGTGTGACTGTCGTGATGACAGCTCTCCTCTTCCGTTATAGTCGGTTCGGTAGAGTGAGGTGGCCGAATCAACAATGAGCAATGAGAATCGTGTCTCGCACATCATCTGGGATGCTTGTTGGAGGAGTTGCAGCTGATGTTCCGAGTTGTACGCTCGAGCGTAGGCGACATTGTCAAGGACCTCTTCGCCTTCAAGACCATATCGGTTGGCCACCGACAGCAGTCGCACTGGTCGAAAGGTGCCTTCGGTGTCGATGTATAAGCATTTGCCTTCACCACCGCCCATGTCAAATGGCAATTGACATGTAACCGCCATTGTGTGACAGATCTGACTCTTTCCAGTTCGAAACTCTCCGAAAATTTCGGTAATGGACCCCGTTTCGATCCCGCCACCGAGTAACCGGTCGAGATTTTTGGAGCCGGTGGTGATTGAGATGAGGTCACTTCGGCGGGCGTGCATTTCCGTAGCGGTGGTGAAGCCCATCGGGACAAGTTTCATCGCTAGACGGGGTGGTCAGTTGGGAGAGAGAGTGCGCCGCGCCACGTGAAGCATACCTTCGTTCAACAGTTTCGATGCTTTTGCTTCTGAGATTCCTTTGATTTGTTCCAGTTGACGACGTGGTCTATGCCAGTTAGTTCAATTGGTTGACATGGCCACCGGCTCATTCACTCACGTGTATGCGATGGATTCAACAGTATGGAAGCCACCTTCGATCACCAGTTTGATATCTCGGTCGGTCAGACCTGCGACACCCTAGAGACATCAATACACCCCACGCGCAAGAGTGTGCTCCTTTACTCACCACGAGCTGGGAGACGGGAATGGGAGCTCCAGGGCCACCCGGCATGTCGTCGTAGTCATCTTGCTGGGTGTCGACACTCTCCATTTGGGTCATGATGATCTACAAGTGAGGGATCTGGGGACGGAAACAATGGTCTGAAAAGCGATGAGCGGACTGGGAGTTCAAATCGGTCGAAGACAGGCAGTTCCGAGTAAGAAAGGTGGTGGTACAACAAGAGGATGGGTCGTTCCGTCGACGCGACAAAAGAAAACGCGACGAAGCAACCATTTCGGGTTTAGCCAAAAACACGCTTTCACGTGATTACATGGAAACCGGCCCCCCCCTTTTCCATACCTCCAAGTCGTTCACGGGGAATTTATTATATCAGCCTGCAATTTGAACTACCTCTCAACTTTTGAATGCCCATGCACTACAGTAATGGTACACAGCCCCATCGTCAGTCCTCGACCTCAGATCGGTGGAAGGAGGGGGTATTCTTTGATATTTTGAACTCCATTCCTGCCCTTCAACGACCCATTGCAAACTTGATAATTCATGATACGCTTTTCCTTGTCCAACCCGGTAAACTGGCACCATCAGCCCAGGATGCTCCAATCTCTTTCCTTTCCATGTCCCGAACCGGCTAACCCAATCGTTTAGTCTATGACTCTGACAACATATTGCATGAATTCGCAATCGTCCAGTAATCGTTCCATATCGATTTCTGTCATTTGAATGACGACTTCGATGAATTCCTTTCGGTCGTCGTACGGAAGCACGATGCACGAACCAGGGTCTTTCGACCATGGTTTACGCACCCAGTCGGGTGGCCCCAGATCCATGTCGAATGTGGTCTCATAGCACTTCAACTTCTCCCAGCTTGTTACGTACATGTCGGCTCCGTTGGCTCGATCCATGTTGCTCGCTTGCAAGTCTCGAACATCACGGTCGGGTCCTGCGTATTTTGCCAGAGCGATGGCTTGCCGAATATACGGCTCGTCGACACTGTTGATGGCTTTACGTATCGCCATGGCCGTTTGCACGATTTGAGGAGTACTCGCGTTCGCCAGAGGCGGGATTGGCTGCTCACAGGCGGCAAAATCAATGGCAGCACCGAAATAGGACTCCGGAAGCGGTTCTCCAAGCTTGTTTCGGATGTTGATGGGGATGAGCAGCTTGGAGTGAGTGATCTGGCTGCTTTGCAACAGCGACGGCGCCCGGGCCCTGGTCATGTGGTGCCAGAGCAATGCCAGGAGAACGTCATTCGGTGTCATGAAATTACCATCAGCATGACATTCCAACGATCTCTTGACCTCCGCCAGCTTTTCCAAGGAGAAGGCGACGACGCAGCCACGTCCACGAGGCCTGGTGGGATGATTCACCGGAGATGCCGCACTGGTGCTCTTGCACTTCAGCTGTCGATCATAGACCAGATTTTCGGGAATGTACGAGAGCGCCTCTCTGACGACACTCTTGCGGTTGGCATATGCGTGCAGTCTCGACGAAAGACCTGGCATGTCATGGCCGTCGGCATCGACGGGACGGTCAAAAGTGAATTCGTCCTTCAGCACACTGCCTGATATCAACATGCCAATTCCGGTGCCATCGGAGATGCAATGGTGTAAGTAGACGGAGACAATGAGACCTCCTTCCACCAGATTTGCTTGGACACGAAACACGGGAGCTCGATCTTCGTCAGCAGATTCGGCCAATGCGGAAATGAGTTCGGGCTTGATGATGCTCGGAGGTAAGCCCATCCGGTCGAGATCATCGTAACTATATGGGACCTCTGCATGTGTGAGGCGGCGGAAGTTGACTCGGGGAAATTCCACAAAGTCTCTGTCGGAGAAGCGTACTTCGATTGCACCAACCCGGTTCCCCGGCTCTCGGACCGCCACCACGTAGCCGCACAGGTACGGCTTCGCATCAATCGTTCTCCTAATAAAGCTGTTCAGTTTCTTCTCCACCTCGGGGAGCATATCTGGGTCTGGCAAGCGATATGCCAAGCAAATGCGAATGTACGATCGAGGCATACAACGTTCAATGCTTGATATGTGAATGATGTGTTCTGGGCCGCCCGGGCCATGTCGTCCGACATCTCCATCGACTTCGGCGTCGAGATGCAGAGCGTTTGGCCCGGAGTCAACGACAAATCCGTTATGTTGAACTGGTTGAATTCGCGTTTGATCATCCTGATCCTCGGAGGGATTCGACGATATTATCGAATGCGGTGGGCTGCTGGGACTGACTGATGAAACAGACTCGCTCGACAAGGCAGACATTGGGTCGCTTCCAACGATATTTTGTTCTTTGGCAGGATCAGTCATTGGCGAACAGGCTCTTGAGGATGGTGTTTACCAAGTCCAGAACAATTGGGAGAGTCAAGATCAATTTCAGGCGACCAGTTGCTCTGTTGATCTATAGAATTTGGCCAGAATGGTGCATGAGCATTGCGATGGAACACCAGCATGGCTGGAGAATGGGTCATATATGGCGTCTGAGCGGTGTCACTGCCTAGTCGTCACCGGCACAGATCTTGAGGCCGTGATATCTTTTTGTTGCTTCACGTGGTGACACTCACCAACGCCGGTGGAAAGGAGAGTGCGTTTCAGTCACCACCAACTGGGACAAGATGAAGTTGAGGGAAGCGTTCTATTGTGGTATACTGCTTTTGAATATATAGACGCCCAAAAAACGGGTTGAGTCGGTCAGTGTGAAGGGCAATCCAATCAGATGTCAGCAGGCTGCTTGCTCGTCCAATATGAGAAGACCCCACAACTTGAACAAGGCAAAGATGGGTTCGTTCGAAAGCCACACTGCAATTGAATAACCCAGCCGGACAGAAGAGCAGGATAGAGGTAACTAAATAGACGAAAGATAACCTAGAAGACCTGGGGACAAACTGAGGGTCGCCGGTCGTAGATGAAGGGTGAAGAACTGGTTGCCTTTCCGCCGCGTATGCGAGAATACGTTTGATCTCAATGGGTTTTGAAGATGTCGATTATTACAGTACTGTACGTGCCCCTTTGCCTCTGTGTAGCAAGACCCATGTGGCTGGCTATTATTACTTAGCGCTGCCCATTCCAGAGAGGTGCGTGACGTGTGAGCTCGTGATGGTGGAAAAGTGGGAATTCTTAGGGTAGGGGATATGTAGAACCACGGCCAAGCCGGACCATTTGGATCTCGATATCTCTATCGCGGGCTGCGGGCTAGGAGCTCTGCAAGGCGAGCGACTTGGGAGGGATGAGCGAAAGAAGAGCGGCGAACACAGCGTGCGCTGTGTCACCTCGCCACTCTGCCGACCCGAGGCAGTCAGCCTCGCTTCAGAGCATCTTGTTGGACTAGCATTCGATGAGCCCACAGGGTCCACGGACAAAGTCGACATGGTTTTGAGGGGTGCTGGTGCGGCGAATGCGGCGAGTGGGCTGGCAAGGGCGTTACCAAGTCGTCCAGGAGCGGTAACAAGCAGGGGGGAGAGCGGGGGGGAAAGGTGAGGGTACGGGTCGACACAGTATAATTTTGGGTCAGCTGAGCGACAAAGCGGTGGAGGTCCGGCGTGCAGATGGCTTGCGGTGCTGGTGCAGGCACAGAGAAGGCACGTCGATTGTGTGAGCCGTCATCGAAGGGGGAAGGGAGGAGAAGTCAAGCGAGCCCCGTCCTGCTTGACATCGTGCGCTACCGCAGCATGCATGATGAAGAGAGGTGTGGTGTGGGAGGAAGTGACGAGATAAGTGGGATAAAGGACAAAGATTGTCACAAAGTGGAATAGTCACAGCCGGGGGCATGGGCACGGTGATGATTGACCAGTCTTTTGATTTCAGATAGATTTCTCAGTCCGTTGAATGTGCCAGCCCTCGTTAGTTTCGGGCTCCATATCTCGCCTCATGTGAGGATTTTCCCGGGCGTCACGAGTGATGGAGTGATAACGTCGGAACCCTGGGCGAGGGTTGAGTGCCTTGGTGCCACTTCTGATTAAAATCTTTCGAAACAAGCCTCCTCAGCCGCAAGGTTCCAGAAATTCGAGTTCGAACAAAAGGCGTACAAAAAAGGCTCGGAGAGCTCGGCCCCCCTGGTTTCTCCCCCCCGGGGAACACCCCAAATTCGACAAGAAGGGGATCTCACTGCCTAGACGAGCCTAGCAGCATTATTGAGAACACGAGGACCAGCGCCGACGCCCTTTTTCCTGAGTCTCAAGAATCATGACCACTGAACAGGAAAGCTGTCATTTTCAAGAGAAAAAGTCAAACAGTTGTTGCACCAGGGCATGTTCAAGGGACCCTTGACCCGTGGATCGCATTGTGGCATCAAAGGGCTTGCTCCTGTTCGCGCCGGTCGACGGGGAAGTGGCATTCCCCGGAAGGATGCCTTGGTTCCGCGCAGTTCAAGTGTCCCTTAGACTTTGACAAGGGGCTTCTTGAGCCTGTGGACATCCTTTGGGTGGAGGCTACTGTCAAGGCGAACCCACAATCTCCAGGCACCCTCTTTAGCCTTTAGCTTCTCTCCGTTGGCTTGGGCCCGGGCCTTGGAAAGTCGGGTTTGGTCTGGCCACTTCCGACGGTCATTCAAGAAGGTGCCCTAGTAAATCATCCTCGGACGTCGTCTCTTTTACTCTGGAGAATTGGAGATGTTGCGACCAATTTCCCCCCTCCTAAATCGAACCTGGAAGTTGGAAGAAATATCAAATAAAAAAAAAAAAAACCAAACACAGTCAACGGAGTGACAGGTATGAGAGTGCGGGTGGAGCATCCCGCAAAATCCTCCTCCACCATCCTGACTGGTGCTCGTCATGCACAACGTCAAGGGCTTTAGGATCATCTCTCTAACCCCGTCCAACGCGCCGGATCATCCCCATAGCTGTCACAACCTCATCAGCAGGACCCAGTTTGAGTGATGGTGCAGATGTCAACTCGTATCTCTGTCCAGTGCCTTCCGCTCAAGCCCTTCATTCCTGCCGGTAATGTCAACCGGAAGCAACAACGAGCATTCTGCTTCGTCATCAACTTCCCAGACGGTAGTATAACAAGAAACCGTTGTTCCGCTTTCATCGCGGAGGCTTTTCACGGCCCTTGGTGTAGTTAGTGGATGCTATGCTGTGCTGTGCTGTATATTTTCTATACCGAGTCCTATCGCTGACCTCGCCAAATTTGAACAAAGTGTAGCTGCGCGAAACATTTCAGCTCTCCGTGGACTTCATATGATTGGATTTGGAGCCGAAGGGATTTTTCTGGCGGAGGTGCGTAAGTTTGATTCTGGATGACCCCCTGAGGTGACCAGCGCTCGTTCCTCATAAATTGCCACTTCTGTTCACCGCCAGAAAGGACGTTGCAATTTGCAACATTGTATATTTTTGAACTGCCATGTCTCTCATGCTGAGCATGGAAAGGCGCCCAACTCTTGATCAGCCGGTGTTCGCTAACGGTAATTGTTGACAAGAGACATCGGACCAGGGTTCTGAAAGTCCGGAAGCGCAGCTAGCAATGCCCCAAGAATTATGCGACCCATGCGTCTTGAAATGAAACATCAAAATCCATGGCGCAGCCACAAAAGCATTGCAGGCTCTCATTCTTTTTGATACCAGAACATGGCGAGGAATCACACGCACCAAAGACGAATCTGAATTGTGGAAGCAAAATGAGGTTGAGCCAACATTAAGCTTCAAGGGAGGAAGACATCCCTCCGCGTATCCGCCCGGAGCGAAGCCTGAAAGCGAATGCCTGGGACCCAGAAGTATCCTCGAGTTTGGGAAAGTAGGTGTGCTGAGATCCGAAGGGTATGGTATTGAGGGACGAGGGCACCTAAAATGGGCTGCATTCGGTGGCTCACCAGGCGACCTGCCGATTGAAGGGTTTAAGCGCGTCGTCGCCCATCAATGGCCAATCCGTTGGCTCTCCACGCTCCACCTTCTGGGGCTTTTTCTCGAAGGTTGGGATTTATTGTATGACAATCTGAGATCTGTAACGTGATCGAGTTTGTCGTGCTGACTTCTTTTTCCGGCGCATCAAGGATTGGGCATACAGTTTGTCATTGTTCATCCATCAGGGAGTCAGACGAAACATCGCCCTCATGCCCGACCTAGTCTTTTGTTCTGGCTTCTACATACCATATCATGTATCGATGTCAAGCTTGCGCAGTCAGCCGACCTGTCCAAACAGACTCATTCGGGATCAGGGGAGATGACATTGGGTCTCTCAAGCAGGTCTCTGGTATCTGCAAGGCAACCACGACCAGGGTAGGCAGCAGAGTCTTTTGCCTGTGCGACTTGATCCCGGTTGGTCCCTTGTCATCCGAATGCCCAACGCGCACCAAATGCGACTGGTAAGGGGATGTAGAAAGCCTGGAGAGTCGATCCCCGCTCTGGTTGAATGAAGCGAGTGTGTGTGTGTGTGTGTGTTGTTCGGCGACTTGGCGATTTTTCCCTCTTTCTGCCCTGGGGATGGCACAAGCCATGTTCACAGACACGCTGTTACTGTCTGTCCCCATCACGTCAGTGGGTATCCGCCCTGGTCAAGTCCTCCGTCGACTTCCGTTGGATTAAAGGTAAGATCAGCCCTGTGAGAAAGGTGGCGGGTAAAGGTCTTGCGACCTGACTCATTCATAGCCTTCTGCGGAAAAGTGGACTTCATCGTGGGATGTCGAGTGTGTCTACCCGGATAGGATATTGCTGAACTTTGTTTTTGAAATTTGATGGCTTGCATGGCTTCTTGCGCTCCGCAAGGTGCCTTAATAGAGTTTTCTTCTTGCGCGGACGTCGGGATCTGACAGGCACGAGGAAAGTCCAAGGCTGTGGCTCTGGCGGGGCGTCTCCCTGTTTGCATGGTTTCTCCCATCCCAGCAAGGATCAATACGTCGTTGGGGGGTGGGGGTGGGAAGTTGAACAAAAGACTCAATACTTGCGCAAATCTGTTGGTGTCAGTGTTGCAAGAGGCAATCCATTGAGACCGTCATCAGTATGCGGTGTGGCATCCGACTTTGTGTTTGTTTGATATTTTTTTTGGGTTTTTTTTTGGGAGGGGGGGGAGGTCTTTGGGCATTGGGCATTGAACCATCACTGTTACACAAGCCAATGGCATCCATCCACGGTGTCAACGGCACGGGCAAAAAGGACATGACCAATTCGTTAGCAGTCTCATGGGGGCAACATTCAAAGCAGCAGGCGTGAACTTGAGCAGTAAGTCGCGAACAGGGCCGCATGTAGCACTCTGTATAGACTTCCTGGTACCCGGTACCTCACTCCGAACTTGTGTGTGTACCGAATTCGGAGTACCATTACATGCATGCTCAATGTGTACCATGGACTGTAACGTAACGTTCTGCGCTACACTTGCGCAGGAAGGTCTGGCGACACACTTTGACTTCCTGCCGCCGCCGTCGACAACGCTGTCAAACGGCATCCACATCTCAGAATACATTCTCCAGTCCACCACTGTCGACCATCGGACTATTCCAACGACCACATCAGGTCGCAGCCCATCTCATTTGTGACCTACAACGCACTGAACTCTCCTCCCGACAATACGCGTCCCCCCCCCGCAAAAGAGTCACCACTCAAGGAGCAGTCCTCAATTACCGCAAACACGACAGATCGACTCTTCCGCTCCCATCCCTGTCAGAGCACAACTATGGTGTAGATGTCTAGCCTCTCTCCCCATTGGGCTGGCTTCTCGGCCATCTCAGCGGTACCGATCGGTCCAAATATGTGTCAAGAATGAACCTTGCTCAGAAACATGTCCTCTTCGCCGCCTTCGCCGCTTTCGTCGCCTGGGGTTTTGCGGTGCGCTGGCTGCCGGTCTTGCGCTTTCTGGGATATGCCTTCACTGGCGGCTGCCTGATCACTCTGGTCGCTCTTCTGGCAGCCATCTTGACCGTCACTCGATCGCGAGCAAGATACCACCACGCCCACGCGCTCCCTGCAGCTTCTCCCGCTTTCCTGCTCCCCCCCAAATGGCGTTCCGAACTGTCAATCCTGCAAGCCTCCCGTCAGTACAAACCCATCCAACTATATGACCAATCATTTGTCGTTTCTGAGGCACTAGACACTCTGCTTGGTCTTGCTTTGAGAGATTTTGTGTCATCTTGGTACGGAACGATCACCAAGAGCCCGGTATTTGTCAATGAGGTGGACAAGAACATCCGGGCCGCCTTGGCCGAGATCAGAGATCGAATACTCAACGAAGACATGGTCAATGTTGTCGTATCCAAGATTGTCCCCATCATCACCACACATTTGCGGGACTTTGATCAAGCAGAGCGGGCAGTCCGAGGTCGCAGCTTGAATCGCAGTGTCACCGAGTCGGAAGAGCTGGAGCTGGCCATAGCGGCTAAATACAAAGATGGAAAGTTACATCCCGCCGCTTCGCTCGCCTACTCCGACACCAAGATCATTCAGCAAGACCATCTCCGGAAAGTATTGGTGCGAATTTTACCAGATGTGCTGTCACCGAACACGATAGGTAGCCGCGCAAGCTTGGTCCTGGTTAAGGAAATCGTTTCCGGCGCTGTGTTGCTTCCCACCATGCAACTTCTTGCAGACCCTGACACATGGAATCAAATCGTCGAAGCTTATGGACGAACCGCTTTACAAGATCGGAAGACGGTGCGTAGAATGAGGGCCGCCCTGGATCAGCACGCGTCTCCGGTTCCGAGAATCAAGCCCGACCAGGAATCACCACGCCTGGCACCAAATGACAGTGAACGCGCCTTTGAGCGTTTTGTTAGAGCCATTCGCAAAACCAAGAATCTGTCCGATGCTCGGCGGTTTCGAAACTCGATTGCCAGTCAGATCCAACGCGAGAGCATGGTTGAAGGTCAAGATCCTGTCTATTTGCGCAGGCTAGAAATGGCCAAACGGGTGCTCGATCAGAAAATCACCAAACTGAGTCGAACACGAGCGGTCCCGCAAGCCCCTCAGCCCGACTCACGGCCAGGTCCGACCGCCAAACCTCACGAGTGGACGATGGTCGAAATCATGCATACCGCTTCAGGGTTGTCATATTTCATGGAGTATATGGACCGGTTGCACCGTATGTCGTTGGTACAGTTTTGGGTGGTGGTGGACGGATTTCGCAATCCTCTGGAGGACGACTTCGGGGATGAATTGAACCCCGCCTTGCAACAGAGCTGGACAGACGCGGACCGGATGGACATTGCTCAAATCAGCGAAACCTACATGTTGAAGGCGGAATTAAACATCCCACAGGAATCTAAGGACGCCATCAAATCCTTTTTGGCTGCTGGCCGCAAAGCCACTCCACAACAATATCGAGCAGCCAGGACGGCAATTCTATCTGCACAGTCTGCCGTCTTGGAGGAATTGGAAACTCGACATCTCCCCAATTTTCGGAAATCAGATCTCTATTACAAGTTTCTCGCGTCTGGAGAAGCATCGGCCATGCGTCCTCGGCTCCAGAGTGCAGATAGTATTCTCGAGATGAATGACTCGGCTTTGGCAACCGCCCCAAAAGCGCCAACACAAGCCCCCGCGATGACGAGGACCAACTCTCAAACTGGTGCTCGAGCCAAAGATCTGAAGCGAGCCGCGGTGTCCTCGTCAGATGTGCGCAGTTTGGCTTCTTCCAAACTGTTTGATGATGGCGATTTCGCCAAACGTGGCCCTTCCGCACCACTCTTCGACGACGGGTACGACACTGATCCATTGGCACATTCCACCCACAGCCTCGGCCATGAATCGTTGAATGGTGATTCGGTGGAGCAGCGCCAGGTTATCGAAAGCATGGAAGCAGCCATGAATAATATCATGACCGACAGTCCAATGGAAGATAGCATGAGCTATGACGACGATGCGCTTTTTGGATCTCCCACGTCAGGTTCGAGATCGACCAAGACGATGGAGTCGCCGCGAAGTTCTCTCGATTTTCAAAGTATGGATACCGCAAACAAACCGAAACCGAGCTTAGCCACCCTCGGACTGGTCAACACCTCGTCCCGAATTGGCGTGTTTTCCGACAATGACCTTTTCCCCGATGAAGAAAAATTTATTGAAGATGAATATGTGGATAACGATGAGACGAAGGAAAACGATGTCGATGAAGATGCAATTCACGAAGCAGCCCCCGGAGATCTGGGACTTGCGGAAGCTATCACGGCACTCAACAATGATATTGAACGCCTGGTGTCTCAAGAATCTGTGGTCGACGCCCTCACCCGCAAAGCTGAATTGACCAACAACGTGGCTGAGCTCAGGATTCTCAGCAAATCCAAGTCAAGTCTCCAAAGAGAGATTCGACGAAAGGAACTGCAACGTCAACAGTACATCGTCCAAGAAAGTGACAATTCTTTATATGGCCGATCTAGCATTTCAATCAAGTCTGTCGTGGTAGGCAAAGAGGATGATGGGCGAGAATTCGCTTTGTATGTCATTGAGGTCCAAAGACAAGCCGGGGACCAGATGCCGGCCGCGCTGTGGGCAGTGCCGCGTCGATACTCGGAATTCCACGATTTACATCAAAAATTACGCCGCAGATATCCCTCCACCAGGAGTCTGGAGTTTCCTCGGCGGAGAGTTGTGATGAAGCTTCAAAAGCAATTCCTTCAAAATCGACGACAGGCTTTAGAGCACTACTTACAACAACTCCTTCGAATGCCCGACGTGTGTCGAAGTTGGGAGTTGAGGTCATTTCTCTCACAGCAAAGCATCACGTCACACCAACGCGCAAACAGCGCCTCCGACGCACAAGACATCGTCACCCGAATCTATAATTCAGTCACTGACGGCATGGATGAATTCCTCGGGAATGTTTCAGTGCTCGATCAACTATCGGTTGCCGGGCAGAATCTGATCTCCGCGGCGACGAATCAACTTGGAATTCACCAAGGTGATATAGTTCCCATGGACCCTGGCCCAATTGCGGAAGCCGAGGCCGAATTGTCGGCCTTTGAGGACAAAGAATTGGAACCATTCGTCAAGCCCATTTGCGATATTTTCCTTGAGACTTTCGAGCTCAACCGAGGAAACAATTGGCTCCGTGGTCGTGCCGTGATTGTCGTTCTTCATCAATTACTCGGCGGCACCATAGAACGCAAGGTTCGAGAGATCGTCAAATCTTTCACGCAAGAGGACGCGCTCTTGAAATACATTGACTTGATCAAAGAAACCATGTGGCCTGGAGGCGGGAAGATGAGGGAAGTACAACCACGGACGGCTGCCGAAAAGAAGAAATCCAAATCGGAAGCGTCCATGATGTTGGCGACGCTCGTGCCTGATTTGGCTGCTAATGTGGTAGGAAGAGCTAATGCCCAAGCGGCCGCTAGAAGAATTTCGGCCACCATGAACAATGCCCGACTCAATCAGCATCTCCTTTTTACTATTCTGGACGAACTTATTGGCGTCCTCTTCGATCCTTCCAAGAAAGGATTCGGATGAGCCAGTACTTTTAGCATTGGCACTTGAGGTTATGACAGAACCCCCTAAAAGGAGGGAAAGAAAGATGCTCATCAAGACCCCAACAAAAGAAGTTCAAAATTACATGCAGGAGAAGGAGGAGGGAGGAAGGTCATGAATGTGAGATCATATTGAATTCCCTATCTACTTATCTACCAACCTATCTACCAATTCTCTCTCAAGATCAGGAAACAACATCGTCAACGTCTATATCCACGCATAGACAAGCTGCTAGTACTTCGATGAAGAATATCTTAAGAACGAAACTCAGATAATTCGAGCATATCTCCGTCGACAATGTATCTACCACCTGAATACCTAGGTACCTTTCTTTACAGCCAACTGTGATGATGATGTGTATCATAAGTCCTCGCAAGGCTGACATGCTATTGATATGCGCAAGATATCAAGGTAGGCGTTGTGCCACGTCGTGTCTGCATTCTGATAGCTACGAGCAGTCTTCACTACTTGTGTCCTTCTCCAACATTGACCAGGCTCCCTCGGTCTTTGAGTTCAGAGTCATTTGCGTTTCCGCGTTGACACCGTCCAGTTGTCAGTAGCAATTTGACCACCTCTATGTGTCCTTCTTCACCAATGCCATCTCAGAATATTTTGTCCTCTGAATTCACGTCGATCCTATCTGCTGTCAGGAGCAACTTGACCATCTCTTCGTGCTCTTCCGCCACCCTCGTTAAGGCGGTGGCGTCCAACCAGTCACGGGAATTTATGTCGACACCCTCCGCAGCCAGGAGTAGCTTGACCACCCCCTTATAGCCATCCCTAGCAGCCACGAGGAGCAGCGTCTCAGAGTAGTCATTTTTTGCGTTGATGTCGGTCCCATCCGCAGCGAGTAGTAACAAGTGGCCTAGTAGCATGAAGAATCCACGAGAGAGTCGGTTTTGCGAGATCCCGCTTGCCATGCCCTTGGTCTCCAATTCTTTGCAATGATCGTTTAGAAGTTGCATTCAGTCCGTTTTTCTGTTTGTTTAACCCCGTAAGGAGAAACCTGAAATATGTGTCATCAATATAGGTTTCGCAGCATGCAATGTAATTTACACTCCATCAACGTCGCTTGTCAGTTTGCTCTTAATCATCTCTTGGATTCTACCAGGGAAGATGTCAGATGGTAGATGTCGCATTCGCCCTTCAAAGAACTTTGCAGCATCTCTCCGGTCGCACGAATTTCGAAGAGAAATCTCATCATTGAGTGAGTTGGCAATCTCATCGTTGAATCGAGAAGCGGCAAAAAGTGTTGGCTGTGGTTTCCTCTTGCAGGCTGAATATCCTCCAAGAAGACGCTGTTCGACACCCGTCGGCGGTTTGGCGTTCGTCCAGCGCGTCAACAACAATGAATACCTTTGAGTGATTGGAAATAACCTCGTCATTTGTCGGTCTCGTACGCCTGTTCTTGTGCTGCTGGTAGAGGGTTGTCACACTCTCCGGTAGCGGAAATTCCTCTTGAACAAGCTGCTTTAGAAGACTCATCAGCAAGTGATCGAGCTTCTGATCCTGATGCTGTCGGAGATTGAAGTATATATATGCGATGCTGAGGGAAGAATCTCTTGCAACCCCAGATAAGAAGTTGTCGACAGCAAGAGATGTCAGAATTGCCGGGACAGAACAGTACTTGCTGACTGGTGTTGAACTACATCTGGATCGTATATGGTCTCTGATCCATTGACCGGTCCCTTCTTGCCCCCGCTTGACGTAGTCTATTTGATTAGGATGGGTGTGAGCCAGTCAAAAATGATATCACGTTCTTCGCCACGATATCGAACAGAGAAGTTTGTCGACTCCTCTTGACATCTCACTCATATCCTCTTGGACTCCTGCACACATGAAATGAGTAACCTTCATGGCAAGCGAGGATCATATTCAGTCAAACTGACGAGAGAGGGTATCGACAATTTCTTCCTGGGTTTCAATCTTGCTTGGAAAGATTCGATCCAGGAGATCCTTTGCGTACGCAGGCCCCGTCATCGCCGCATAGCCATGCCACTGCTTGTTCTTATGGGCGTCCGAATAATTGCATATGCCGCGAATAATCTAACAAGGAAAGTGGATTCACAAGACCTGCTGTGTCAGGAAGAGGTCTGCAGTCCTTTGGGGATCGCCCCAAAGACTAAGAATCCGGTCATTTCATGATAGAAATTTGGACCTCCTAGCTTATATACTTGTCATAACCCAATTTGTGACATGCCGCTTCCATTTCAAACCAAACATCCATCTCCTTGCAAGTTTATCACGGACCAAAGCGTTCTTCACTACCTCATTTGCCGAAGTAATCAAATCATTGTGGATTTTGGGATTGTCCACGTCCCCAGGCCGTTGTGTCGGGCCGCCATGCAAGATGCTTCATCAGCGCAGACCGCTGGAGCCTCGGCTTCAGCTCAAAAATGGTTTGGATAGTTTCTTGAACTTCGTAACCGTCGAGCTCATATCGGACTTGGAATCTGTTCACGGCTGCACCAAGGTTCGTTGGCGGCGCATTCAAGAACCCCATTTGTTGAAAGCATTGTTCCTATATGGGTTTTCCAAAGTCATTGTGCGCAGTCAAGACCTTTGTGCTTTTCATCGAGGAACGCTTGCGCGGCAACATATTCTGTCGTGATCGCACATATCCAGCCAACGGTGTAGTCTTCAGTCTCCAGCATCCTCCGACAGACGCTATCAGCTGCTTGTTCTGTCTCTTCATGCACCAGCTTCCTGCGCTTGGAACTACAGGAGCTTGGGATTGCGATGTCTCCATGGTTCCTGGGCCCGTCTGACTGATCTCCCGAGGTTGAAGCCAGCTCCTATTGGTAGATAGAATCTCCATATATCTACTTCCAGTATACCCGGAGGATTTTCTGAGAGGCAGGCAATGCGTCGCCCAACGCTCGATACCCCAGATACTCAGAATCAAATCGACAGAACATGTCCTCAACGGAAACATCGTAATCCAACGCCGCTATCCGGATGAAGTGGCCAGGCTGAACAGTTGAGGTCGTAATTGAGGCTGGCCAGGCTCCTGTTACACAAAATTGACTTTACGTGAGGACCATCAAGAGCTATTGGGTAATCTGCAGCTACAAGCAAGGAGTACCATTCCAAAGTACCATTCCGCATTCGCAGGTCATCTAAGCCAGTCACGCCATTTCATCAACAATGGTGGTCGATCTGGCGTCTGGAAGCTGGTACAGGGAAGGCTCGTGATCAATCCGAGGGCATAAAGTCTTCCCGCACATTATCTAACCGTTCTCCTGAATTCCGAGCCTTGTCACGGCTGGCACGTGCTTTCTCAACTTGGCGCCAGCAGGACTACATAGGGGGTGACTGGGGGACTCCTCCACCAACAGATGCGTTTTCGGTCGATGACAATGCCAGCCTGGGCTTGATTATGATTGGTGATATTGGTATCTCTGTCTATGATATCGTGACAACCCGAAACAACTATCAGTTATCGATCGGGGTGAAGGACCTTTACCGACTTTGAGCAAGAACACCCTAACATCTGGCCTCAGAATGTTCTGAATCACCTCCTTCATGCGCGCATGCCCCTTTCGTACTGTAAAAACCACGACTCAAATTGCAAGAAGCAAACTGCACAATTCTAAGATCCTGCCGAGACTCAACTGGACAAGTCCTTGAGTTGTGTATTTGGCATTCCAGTGGTCCTAACGAGGGAACCGGCAGCGGAGAGTGAAATCAACCTAGGTGTGTGGGATAGACGGTCGAGTTCCAGCCGTCTGCGCCAACGTCCCAGGACTTGCAGCCACTCGAGGGGAAGAGGGAATTCTTTAGCACCTTTTGCAAATCAGAGGTCCGCTTGAGCTCCATGGACTCTTTAACCTCGTACATGTCCACATCACCTCTCAAGATTGGCCCAGTGAAGCTCAGGTTATAGTTGACCATGCTCTCCCTTGCGAGAATCACGCTGTTACGGTCTGTAGCCGTGTTTGGGGCCGACGATGAGGCTAAAGTTTGGGAAGCCGTCCATCACAGTTCCAAGATATGCTGTGGCTCCCACCCCGCTCCTCCCATGTTTTTATACGGACTTCGCCCATTGCGACCTGTAATGTCCAGTGGGTGACGCCACTGGTTTGTGTCGTAGCCACCGGCCATAATGATCACATCCGCCGGGATTATCCTTGCTTCGGTGGGCGCCGTTGAAGAAGATTTTGACATAGGTGGGTAATGTCGTCCCGGTCCCAATGTCACTGATCTAGGCTGAATGGAGGTGATAGGCAGAGTGGTGATTCCCACATTTGGTTTCTGCAAGCTGGCGAACCAGCCTTCATCCATGACACGGCCGTTGCACAATACCTCATAATCCGGTGTCATAATTTCATGGCATCCTTCTGGTACCGTCTTGTGGAGGTATGCCAGGAGCTGCCTGGCTTTCTTTTTTTTGGTCATTCCCGTGCAGCTTCATTGGGGTGAAGATTCCCATGGGTTCGGCCTCAAGGCCCCGCGAAGAGGAGTTTACGTAGGCCGTTTCGGAAACCCGGCATGGACTGGCAGAGTTTTGGGGGTGTATGTCCTGTAGGACTCGGCAGCGGTAGGTGGAAGGAAGGACACAGTCCAGGGCGGAGAGCACATTAATTAGGTTACATGCTTTGCGTCATATTTCGGGCTTGACGAGTCAAGGCATGACCTGCCTAGCATTACATCCTGTGCCGATGACGGTGGCCTCTTTGCCCTGCAAGATGAAGTCTGGCTTCCAACGGGCGGCATGCACGATCTCGCCTTCATAGGTTTCAATTCCCAAAATTTCAAGCTGAGGCTTGGGTTCAACCAGGCCACCGACAGCGCTCACCGCAGCTTTCGCTCGAACACTCTCGGTCCCTAGAGTTGGGGAATTCCGCCCCTTTTCTTTCTCCAACGCAACACGCCCGTAGGTCGCCAGATCGCCGAACCCAGAGGGCAAAATGCTCGAGCGCAACCTCCCATTCTTCTTCGTCATCGAGCCGGCGCACGCTTTTGACCGAGGTATGTAATTGGATCCTATCGAGGATCTGGAATTTCTCGCACACGTGGTAAGGTAGCGAACGGTTCTTTGCCCGAGCGAAGAGAGATCTCCAGTACGGGTTCTGAGCAAAGGAGAATGAATATAGAATTGTGGGTCTATTCCGTCAGTGGTCAGCAAAGAGTCCATACAATAGGATCAACGGGAGATCTCGTACACGTCGCAAGTAATGCCTGGGTCCTGGTTAGCATATCAAGTACCTCCCAACCTAGACCTCCTTACGAAGACGCGGAACTGATCGAAACCCAGGGCTCATCGTAATCTACATCCCATAGCGATATCCGATATCCGATTCACCGGTTCCGATAATCAGGACTGGGTAGTAGGTATAGGTGGACTTCTCGGATCCTCCGACGTGTCGGGTCCCGTCGATTGGGTGAGAGGAGAGCCAGGGAGGGGTGGACAATAAGACAGTGAAAGAGAAAGAGAGAACGTGAGCCGACAAGAAGGACTGACTCTTCAACATGAATGACGATGTTAAGGGAGGCGCATCAGTAATAGGTCTCAGGCATTAGGATCCCCAGCATGGATCGCGTTCAGGCCACTCCTCCTCAAGTAGCTTGCACATCTCCCCGCCATCTCTATACTCGTTGCAATACTGCCAACCGAAGCACGGACAGCCTCAGTCCAGAGTCGAGCAATTAGCAACCTTTCGGTAAGAGACAGCAGGGCCGAGGGCGCAGCCGGAGCCGAAGTCGTGTGTACTTCGCCCGCCTGACTTTCCCGTTCGGGTGATATGAAACCTCCATCACTGCTGCCTTGCAGCGACCCAGGTTCCCAAGCTACCACCTGTAGAATCGACAAATCCTCATACCCGAGGGGTCAGAGGATTGAACACAATCTCGACGACAAGTCGCAAGTGGGGATACGAGATATGCAAAGGCTCTTCTCCCTCCGTCGCTAGGTACACCGTTACGGCCTTGAAGAATTTCATTTAGAGACCAATGCAATGTCTTGCCCAAAGAGCAAAGAGCACAACAGCTCTGCACAAGGTCTTCAATACTAGCATCATCTCCCTTCTTTCAAGATATCAAGCTCGACACTTCAGCGTCTCGTACACCAACAAATCCCTCAAACCAATCCCTTTCCTCCCATCATGGGACGCGAACATATTTGCAGAAAAAGCATGCAATCCAGGCCTACCCTATCGACTCCCCCGATCTAAAGCCCATATCCCACCCGCATGCGACAAATGGTTCACCCACGACAACGACGCCGGCTTCGTCATCCTTGACGAAGGCATCGATGACCACGACAAAGTCCATATCCCCGAGTCATCCGAGCTGAGGTCTTCATTCTGGACCGAGCACGGGTCCACCATCGTGCCATTGGAACTGACGACCTCGAAGTCTTCTGCCGACGCCGTCAATGCTACTAAGGACAAACATGGGGAAGAATTCCATCGTGCCGAAGCTCCCCTCAGCCTTCTTTTAGCATACCTCTCTTCCAAATCTCCTTCGCCACCCGTATCAATCTACCTGGCCCAGTGCGATCTGTCCACGCTCCCAGCCTCGCTCCAACGCGACATACCACTACCTTCGCTCCTGGACCCGACCTCGACCTCCGGCGTAATAAAAGGCGACATATACGCGTCCTCGCTCTGGCTGGGCCGCGCGCCGACATATACGCCCTTACACCGTGACCCGAACCCAAATTTCTTCATGCAACTCGCGGGGCGGAAACGGATACGCCTCCTCCCGCCGGCAGTGGGCGACGCCGTGTTCGCAGACGTGCAGCGCCAGTTGGGCGCAAGCGACAGCCCGACGCTACGAGGCGAGGAGATGATGGTCGGTCCGCAGCGCGAAGCTCTGGATGATGCAGTTTGGGGCACCGGCACGCAGTACGCGGAGATGCTCGACACATACGGCGCTGAAACGGTGCTAGGGCTGGGTGATGCATTGTTCGTCCCGCGCGGGTGGTGGCATAGTGTCAAGGGCGTCGGCGACGGTGTGACGGCGAGTGTGAATTGGTGGTTTCGCTAAACGACGACTTGAATTGAACACTCCTAGTCAGCGCCCTCGGAAGGTATGTGTTTATATGCACTGCAAAGGGTCTGATGGAGAAGCGGCAGGCCGGGTAAAGAACGGCACCCATTCATCCCCGGTGGTGATGGATAATTCCAACAAGGGTCCTTAGCATACGATTAAAAAGGGAGCAGAAATGGACGAAGAAGAGTTTCACCGAATCAAAAAATCGGATTGATTTCTCCAGAGCCACGGCCAAAGACTCCGTATCTTAACGCATCTACTCAAGGGCCTTGGCCCCTGGAACACATCCGCCTCTGAAAAGGGATCCCAATACCAATCAATTGATCATCACACCTGAAAATTCCTTCATTTCCTTTCACTCCATGCTCCTTGCTCACTGGTATCTCACCCATCACCTATAACTTGGGCCGTGCATTCAATCCCATGGCGCGGACTGTGAATCCTCCTTTCTTTTGATCCTCCCTTTCCAATCAAATCCAGTTTGACTCAAAAATGACAAATGCATTGGAATGCCAAAGATGTCTGATGAACTCCAAGACGCCATGCCATGCCATATCCAGAATTCGGATTCAAATCAATCCACCCCTCTGCTATTGAGACGGGGGAAAAAGGGAGAGGGAAAAAGAAAAAGAGTAGAACACAACACGTCTGGAGGCTCGCAATTTCGTCGATGAAAGGATGCAAAGCTGTACCTGTAAACGTGCGGGATCTTTTCTGTTTGGTGCTGTTAAAATGACTGGCCTCGTGTTCACAAACTGCTTTGCGATTCTGCCCAAGGCGTACTTCATACCACCATCCTCCGAGGAGATCGCCGTTTTGTTTCTTCATGGCTGACTGTTTGTGTGCCTGTTCCGGTGCATATGTACTTCCAAAAGGTCCTCAGACTGTTGTCCGCATATACCATGCCATCTGAGATTTGGGCGAAGGGACCTAAACGTTCCGTTTGACAGGCCGGTGTGCCTTCATATTGGCTCCCTTCTTTGGATGAGAGCAATTGACTAATAAGGAGTTTCTCAGAGGGTTCATCTCACCCGGTTTGTCCTGAAATTCTTCATCAGATTTCTCATTCTACCTCATCGTCTCGTCTCAATCGTGTCGCATCATATCCAATTTCCACCTTCATGCTGCTGTCCTGGAATCTCCACGCCTTGATTCCGGGCTGTTGCGGACTTTCGTCTCGATTTACCTCGATTTGGAGCCTGGCTCTGACTTACCATCAATGCTTCTCCATCGGCATCAGGCTCTCGTTTCGATTTGCCCCTGTTGTTATTCTGACCTTGACTCTGACTAGCCATGAGAGCATCACCGTCAGGGTCTACGCCTTCTTCCACGTCTTCATTCTCCTCAGGTCTGATCGAGGGGTCTTCGTCACCGTCGACGGTCCCACCATATCTTTCATGATATATCCTGGCCTCATCGAGTTCGTTGATGTCAAGGGGCTTGGATCGAAGCCACTTCATTCTCGGCCCACTTTTGGCTCGCTCTGAAACTCTGAAGCCGTAGATTTTGGGTTCGTAGATTTTACCTTTGCCCAGGCCTGGTGCGAGGTTGTGCGTTGCGATTCCATTGATCGTCGCCGGCTGCGGCGGTAATGTAGTAAGGGACGTGGCGGTTCCAGATGCCTTCTCATCCTTGGTTTGTGTTACGCCCGGAACAACAGGAGCTTGCGGTAATGTGAGGCTGGAGCTCCTGCTCACAGTCATACCACCACGCGAAGTGTTCGCCTCATTGGGGCTCAGGGTGCTTTCGACATCATCGATTCCTTGGTTGGTTGAGTCCCGGGGAGCTCGCCTCTTCAATGGAGCAATGTCGAGGTCGGGATAGGACATAAAGAACAAACATGGAAATGTCGTGCCGAAAAATGCGCCGTCGACGGCCTGAAATCGAGAATTGGGAGGTGTGTAAACATCCAGACAGCTGGGACAGAAGAGTTTGACGGTTTGCTGACCAGGAGTATCCGTCAGCCCCACTGGCAAGACCTTGGCTCCGGCGCAATACACCCTCGGACAGAAACCAAAGTGGGACAATTCATACTTTTCCATCATTTGCTGAATCCCGGGTCGGGAAGTGATATATCGAGCATGAATCAGTCCGTAAAGGAGTTCGGCAGACGACTCGATGACAGAGGCATCAGAGGAAGTACGGCCGTGCCGTCTCCCCCCCGCAGAAACACCGGATTGTCGTCTCGTGGCCCCATTTTGGTTGGCGGGAGGGTCGTCCAACTCATCTCCCAAGATGCCGTCATCTTCCTCTTCCTCCTCTTCCTCCTCTTCTTCCGACAAAGCCGAGGAATTCGTATCTGACGGCTCAACATCGAGAATCATTTCCAAAGCATCCTTGTACATCGGTACTTGGGCTTGTAACCCCGTCAGGTTGAAATCATCTTCGATAAAGTCCTCACTGACTTCCGCAAAATATTCGTGGCCGACCAGGCTGCAGAATGTACCTATCCAGCTGTCGGGACTTTGAGACGAGGATTGCGACATTTCGGATATCGTAGCCGAGGAGCTGGTGAACTGTTGGCAGTACAGTGATTCAGAATATTCGGATGTGATCTCGAGCCTGTCCAGGCCAGTGGCCAGAACGGAGGCCTGTTCCGCAGACAGATTGGTCTTGATGGTGCCTAACACAAGGCCGTCTTCGTGATTTTCCAGTTGAGCTTCCGCCGTAGTTCGTAAAAGGAGAGAGGGGTGGGCGGAGGTTGGAAATCGTTACTGCGACGGCCACATGGAGAGGTTTTCTGGATGCTGTACTCCCGTAGCGACGTATGTGGTCTCCTGTTTAAATACCAAAATCAACGCGCACCCGGGAAAGACTCGGACAGGAGCTATCGAAGATGCAATGACACTGTGTGGGCAGCGCAGATTAAGGAGCAGTCAGGAGTGGGTGGGCCAGATGGGAAATTCGCACAGGATCACGAAGAGGTACTTGGAATATTGCCTTCCAGAAGGAGTAGAATTGAAGGGCAGGATGTCGAGTTATTTGGCCGTGCATTGAACTTCAGAACACATCGATGCCCAATTGTAATGGGCCCAAAGTTGAGAGTTCGGCCGCCAGTGGCACAACGTGCTCCGGCCTTGGCACATTGTCATGTGGGCGAACCGAGGAGGTCGACAAGGCTTCAGCATCAAGGTCAGAGAGTAGGGATTCCTCAGACATCCCTGACACCGATCACTGATATACTCTAAGCGTTTGGGCCATATGTGACATTATCATATCGGATGCTAGCTGGAATTCTAGACGATTCAACGGAGAGGTGCTAGAGAGCCCCCCCCAAATCAACTTATGCCTGCTAAACTTAGAAGATTCCCTTTCTTCTTTTGACCCTAGGAACAATTCCCATTCCACTCTCAAAACAATTCATTCATGATTCTCGTCAGTTCCGGTTCGTTTCCAAACGCAGTGAAGCCTTCTCCCAAATTTGTGTCCCCGTTCGCACCGACAAAATTGAAGGCGTCTGGTCCGGGAGTGGTAGCTCCGTATCCTCCGGCCAGCTCAAACAAACTCGATAATTCATTGGTGATCTGAAGTGCATCGTCAGGACTGACTCCAAGCTCTTCATGTCCATTTTTCTGAGGCGGATTCTCAAAAGATGAGTAGTCGACCTTGTGTCCAGCCAGACCAGCCATGGCAACCGCGGCATCTGAATGAGCAGTATCTTGCTCAGAATCGTTCAGAGAATTGCCTCCGCGTGCTAGGAGGCCGATCTTATCGCCCATATCTTTCAGACCGCGGATTGTCCTCCAGAGACGCTTCGACACATGAGATTTCGTACTGAAACCTTTGACAATCTCGATGGCAGCATAGAACTCTTGCCTCGTTTGTGAGCAAAAGATTGCTGGAGCGTGTGCCACAGAGAGGAAAAGCACAGCCAAGGCTTGGACCAGGAAATAGTTGTAAAGGACTTGCTGCGTCTTGTAAATATCGGATATCTGGTTGATCCCCGTGAGGGTGTTGATTGTGTCTTTGGCGACGTCAATGACGTTTTGAGCGTAATGGCGATTTTCCATGATGCTGGTGGCCGAATGAAGAATGGGTCGATAAATGGAAATGCGTGCTTGATTCCTCCGCAGATACATCAACAAGCGAAGACGCCGGACACCCCGTCCCGGAATCTCGCTCTCTCGAACAAGATCTCGGTTGTTGAACTGCATTGATTCAGGAAGCTGCTGGTACCATTGGAGGATCTGGTAGTCCAAAAAGCCAATTTCGTCCTTTTTGGTATTCCGTCCTGCTTCGTAGGCGAGGTTATGGTACCAAAGTTTGGTTGCAATCTGGTTGTATTTGGTAATGTGTCTCAAGTATGGATGGCTCTCGTCCTGATGCAAAGTCAGCCCGGGGGGAGGGGGGGTTGAAAATGGACCCGGGGCAGGAATTGTCACATACAGGTTCCGGCAAACTTGGATCAATGTCAGCATCTTGCAATGCGAAAGGCATTCCGGTTCCAAAACTCCAGCGTCGATCAAGAGCATATACTGTCCAGAAGATTCGAATGGCTTGTTGATACTCGGCTTCGTTGATGAAGGATTTGAGCAGGGAATCCTTTCTGTGAAGACCCATCTCTATGCACATCCGAGCCGCAATGCCAATGAACCGCCACGCCTGTGCTTCTTCATCCTTCTGGAAATAGAAAGTGGCCTGCAGTTATTACCGGTTAGTGATATTACCCCGAGGGTATGCATGCGGTCACTTACCGTCAGGACCGTCAAGACCACCGATTTGACGTCCAAGGCCGTGACGAGCTTTAGATCCGTAGCTGGCTTCGCGGCATCAAAGAATCTTTGGCCCAAGTCACTACGACCGTGGCCTTCTACAGTCATGGTGATGGCGAGGATCATTTTCAGGACAGTGGTCTCTTCGTCGTCAAACGTATCGGCACCCGGAAGACCTGGCTGGCCAAACCCAGTCCGAAGAGATGCACCAATGAACTTGTACAGCGAGTGGGCATGTTTCAGCACCTTGTCAATATCTACCACGGGGTACATGATGCCGATTTCCTCTTCATAGACTCGACACAAACGGACCACCTCGGAATGTTCGATCAACCACAGCGGATCTTTGCTTGGATGCGGAGGAAGCGAAAGGACCGGCGAGGCGGCTCGGGATCGTTCGCGCGACATCAGATCATCATCTGGAGCATTATGTGTAATTCCCATCGTCTGAAGGGAGGATTTGGCAACATCCAATCCGTATAATGTACTTGTTGGACCGTGGAATTGCGGTAGGGCTTTTGGTGGCGGTCTCCGGGGCGAGATCAGCGGAGGGAGTGTTCGGGAAACAGACATGGACAGAGAGCGATTCGAGCCATCTTGGGAGAAATGAGGATCGATGGGCGCAGAGTAGAGAGAGTCCGATCTGCTTCGGAGGTCATTCAGACTGGCGCAAAGGTCGTTGACTTGCTCTTGGAGGGCGGCAATATGGTCGCGCATCTGTTTGAACTCCCTGGTTCCTGGTTAGAGAGTTCTCACGACGATTGACACCACTTACGCCGAGTCCTTGAGAGAGTTTGTGCAGCAGTTGGGAGCATAGATACACTCGAGGGAGAGGTTTCCGCATCGCTGACAGGGTGTCTGGCCATTGCATTTGATCTTGCGACGCTTGCATTCATTACTAATAGCAGATTATATTATATTAACCAGGCCCGATTCTCTTGTATACGGCGCAGTTGATCAGTCTCTCACCATGCGATGGAAATATATCTGTTTCTTTTGGACCTGCTGTGAGGTTGCTTCTCAGCTGTTGGGTCACCTTCGGCTTTACGCTTTTCGCCATGGCCATTGGACTGAGGTGAGACATCTGAGGCCGCGACACTGGACACCATGTTGGTCTAATCGAAGAAATGAGGCCAAACGCGAAGGGGTGGAGTGATGAAGGGATTTAGGAATGATTTCCGCCGACACGCTGTCCGCAGCCTCAGAGTTACTCAGTGTGTGGAGAGCGCGCAGGCGAAGTCGGAAGAGACGTGGACAAGTTCGGCGGGTTGCGGAGAAGGCGGGGGGGTACCCTCAGGGGAACAAAACAGAGCCAGCCCGTGATCTCAACCAATTCCTTTTTCCCATTCCAATCATCGTCGCCGCATTGCATTTATTTTTCCTAACTCGGTAATTCTTGGAGGCTTCCCCATGCTCAAACAGAGAGAGAGGCAGATTTGACTGGAGGCATCCTCAACTTTGCCTGGCTGGGGCGGAAATCTTGTCCACCGTCTCTTGTGCCACATATATTGCTAGGTCCTGCTGCTGTTGGTACGTACACTCTGGAATCTCCTTCTCATACCTGTCCCTCACTTTCCATGCAAGATGTGGAAACAGCCCACCATCTCTTGCTTTTAGCATTGTCGTTGTTTTTTTGTCCCCAGCTCACTTTTTGCTCCCCTAAACCTCCATAGGCCCCGATCTCGACAGTCAGGCCACCAAAAGTGTGGAACATGTCGACGAGAGATCCCATCATGCGGATGAATGCCACGTGTAACGTGATCTCCAGCCAAAGGGGGGCCTAAATTGAAGAGACGGATTCGGTGTCCTCGGCGTTGAGGGAAGAGAGAAGTTGCCTTTATGGCCCCGATCCACCACCTCCCACATTCGAATTCTTGTCCTCAAAGGGAGAATGAATGACTGAAAGAGAAGGGGGGGGCCAGTGCTGGGGGCATTCCATCTCGGCTCGCCAACGCTCCAAATCCAAAGCAACAGTCCGCCCGACTTCCCATCTATTTCATGACGCCTTCTCCCCCCTCCAGAAATTGATGGCATGTACTGCTTGCTATGATCCTTGAACAATGTACGTGCATGGCTTCTCGAAGCCTTAAGTTTCGATTTCAAAGTTCCCCCTCCGGTTGACGGAGAATGCAACCAGAGTTTCAAAATATGCCCGCGCTGGACGTGTCCAGCTCATTCCGGACCCGGAACATCATGGTCCGCTATCTTTAACTTCCATTATAGAAAACTTTTACTGTTCCTGTGTCCCAGCATCTCCTAGGGCCAGACATGTCTTGCAAGGACACTTAGCGTGCATGGGCGAGGTGGGTTTTCTGCAAGGATTGTCGAAGGATCAAAAATGTTGATAGCCTCTTTGTGCCGAATTGGTTCTCCTGTTACCCGAGCCAAGGGTCTTGCAGAAACTGATTTCAAGATTGCAATGAGGATGCTCCCCCGGCGTTGAAAACTTACACGGTTTGGCCGACTCGCTCCTATGAAAAGAGAGTGGAATCCAGCGAGCGTATCGCCGATGCGAGAATCAACTATGCGAAACCTCTGACTGGTGCATGGCCTTGGAAGCTTTTCTGTCGATCATTCTTCAAGGTGTAGAGAGAGAGGAACTCCTTTCATCTCCTAGTCTAGCGTGCCGCCGTGGGTATACGAATATGCGCACTCGGTGAAACAAGTTCTTATCGTACAGGTGCAACCAGCTCTTCAAAACAAAGCGTTCTGGAAAGTGACATGTTAGAGTCACGACCACGGGAGTCGGATTCCTGATTCCAGCCATCCTTTCTCAGGATTCGGAACCGTCTTTTCCAGTGGTGGCGTATCAAGAGCCTTCCGAGGCTCAGCTCCGCACCAGAACCAGAGAGTCTGGGTTGAGAAGGATCATCAAGATGCTCGAACCCCTTACTCTGTCCATCGACGATGCGTTTCTCCGTTCAAGGCTCTTCTCCTGCGGATCTCGAAGCTCGCCTTGGTCTAGAGTTGTCTACGGATCACGGACATGTGCATTGAAGGGTATAGAGACGGATCTCTGCGTCGCCGCACCCAAACTGTTGGAGACGGCACATGGCCAAGCTGAGGTAAGGCCGGAACGAGAACCGGGAAAGGACTTTTGATCATCTCAATCGAGGGCCCTTGGGAGGTAGGCGTGAGATGGGAACGATTAACCGTGCATTACTCTTCGAAGGATCATTTCAGATATGACATGGGAAAATGGGGACCTCCACCAGCGCCACCCCTGTCCACATCATAGCCGTACGAACAGCTGTTCCTCCTCCCTAAATGGAGGATCACTCTCTACAGAACAACAGTCTCTTGGGGTTCGTCAGAGAAATACTCACAAAGAAGTACTCGTGGTCATTTCACCGCGTCGCCGGCCGTATTTTGTCAGACAACCTCCCAATCACGGGAGGGGCAGAATCCTGCTAACGTTCTCGCCCGCTGTTCAAAGGGCCAGCATCCTGTGGCCGATCGGCCAACACGAGATGGGAGTGCTTTGCGTACATTCCTTTGGGCACGACCGGAGTTGATTCAATGGGACGTCCCAGAGGCAGACATTCGCGTCTTCATCCGAATAATTCTCTAGCAGACTGGAGAGGCAGGACACCTCGATTCAAGCCCTCTCTAGGCTGCTTGATCTCAACGGTCCTGAATAGAAGGAGTATGAGGAAGGGTGAAGTCTTTCATATTTTCTCGTGTTGCAGTCACCGTCGCTTCTCACTCCTCCCGTCGCAAATGCGGTGATGAAGCTCTTAGGCAATGGTATGATAGAAAGGGGGACCTGTCCTCGGGTGATCCTTTTGGTCGATCAGCAACCACTTTGATGCCCACAAAATCTTCGAAGCAGGGACAGGGCGACAACATGTAGCACCAAAATATCAGGCTCTTCAATTTCCAGATGCATGTGGAAGAGAATCATACTGTTTGAAAGCGGTCCCCTGAAATTCTCAGCCTGGTATTAAGGGGTTCGTTGAATGATACCTGGGATTTCCCATGCCCGCAGGAGCTTGCAGCTCGGGGGGAAACTGGGAGAAGATGCCTAGGGGGTGGGCCTAGAGAGAAGGGGGAAAATGACAAACATGACTGGTGGGTGAGCACTATGCGGAACCGAGATTCGGTAGACCATTTGATGGGAGGAACAATTCCCCCCCGCCCTCTAAGGCCGTAAGTCATAGCGAGGGTGAGGAATGCAGCTCGAACCAATGAGGGCGCAGGACACTTGCGACCAAACTGTGATTCCTGATCAGCATGGGTGATATGTTGCAAAAGTTCAGAGCCCTACCATGGAGTTCGGCACTTACGTTGGGAGATCGTTGTCGACAGGGAAGGCGATGGAGAGGGTGTGGAAACACGCTAATGAACGAACAAATGGGAAGCATTTTGCCTGCTACCAAAACAGGATTGAAACGAGGACAGGATGATGAGGGTCCCATGGTGAGATATGCTCTGCCAGGAAAGGGGTAGGGTTCTGAAGAAATGCCTGGCGTAGCGGATGTACTCACCAAGCTTCTTCTTCTGGAATGTGCCGAGGAACGAATATGACAGCGGCGTGGTATGCTAAAGGGACTTGCTGCGTAGCACAGCAGTTGGGCCCAATTGCTTGGTACCAATTGGCAGTGTGGCACTCGAAATTGGTCGTGGATCGACGAAACAGCTGTCCGCATATTTTTAGGATTCCCTTTGTCAGCCGTTGAAAGGGTAGTGCAGGCCAGGCGATCGTTGCATTGGCGCCAGCCAAGCTAGATGCTAAGGGCTGCGAGGGGGGGCCCCGTGGCGCTGGTCCGCTGGATGGCCGGCGGTAGCTGCTAGGCTCGCTGCGAGAATCATGCTAGGGGACCAAGGGGTAGACTTTAATGATCCTCCCGTCCAATTTGGGAGTTGGCCTGCCCCTAGGGCTGAACGGAATTCTCGTGTGATTATTGGCGGAAAACGTCGGAGGAATGCTTTGCTCAATCAGGAAAATGAGAATCCGTGACCAGTGGGGCCGTATTCATCGTCCAGCTTAATTAATTATGCGTTCTCTCCGGCCAATGGCGTTACAAGATTTGATTCGTCGATGGATATCTGGCACGACCTATTTTCGCAAGACATTAGTCTCACTGACGGCCTGGGCACGATACTAGAAATGATTAATGACTAGTGAAAGCCTGAGACTGTATTGAAGAGGCGACTGACCGTTGAGCATTAATTTGTGGGCTTCGTTTCGACAGATCCTCTCTCGTTGGTTCTGGCGCCGCTTCGAGATGACACGTAGAACAGCGTGTAAGGCTTCATTTTGGCGCATCTGGACCCCCTAGAGAAGTAGTCCACCGCGTAGGGCAGGATGACAGAGCAAGTGCGCAAAGCTCTACATCCCTGACCATCTCAACGGATCGTGATGAATCCCTTCGAAGCGTCGACTCGTGTAACCTCGAACAGCAAGGGTCACGGGGTAGAGAATGTCCTTTTGATGAGGCCTATGACTGTACCCACATCCATGCAGTCCCAGCATGGTTCCGGCTGACTGGGAACCAATGACCAGCCTTGCTCATACAGGGCGACTCTGGATGAGGAAGAGGGATAAACAGCTGACTACCGGATTGGATCACTTTCCCTGGTTGGATCACACTCTGGCCATCTGCTTGTCGCTGTGACTTTTGTTTGAGGCAAGACTGTAAAGTCGGTCGGAGATGGTGATTGGGTGAAATTTAGGCTTGCCTGTTGACGAGGCCCATGACCGTTATTGCGACAGCTCACAGTCCCCGTAAAACTAACCTGGACACGCAGGAGGGGCGAGAGACAAGACTATCTCGTGGAAGAAGGGCAATTTGAATGCCACCCTCTCACCATGGCGCAGGGATATTCTGGGATCGCGACACGGCAGCCCTATGAGTGCCAGCCACAGGTGAATGTCTGGAGCCCATTCTCTTCGACTCATGTCTCGGACAATTATGGAACCAGCGGATTCTGAACATGAAACTGTGGTGGCTGGCGATTAGCGGCCTCAGGATGAATTGAGGCAGTTCGCCCAAATTGCGGCTCAGCCAATACTGTAGTCAATTATAGACCAACCCCGGAATGGCCGTGACAATTCGGTATGGTATGAACCCCCGAAGAAATTGGGGGGAAAACCATGTAGAGTTTACATCGTATTCGTTCAGTAGCCACCAGAAAGCATGTTTTGAGGTCATGGCGAAACGAACAAGCATACTATGGACAGCCTGAAAGGGAGGTTAGAGGTTAGTCGCAGCATAGAGATGTGGCGGGCTTGGCCAATGGAGAGCTAGGGAAATTAAGTTGCGATCAACCTGGAGATTGGGAGGCCCAAGGAAACTCTGCAGAGTGATGACCTAGCTCGACGCATTGTGCAGTGCGGAAAATGATCAAAAAGGGTGGTCCATCGTCTGGCTCTAACCCCCGTACCAGTCGGTGACACGACCCATTACTCATCGGCTCAGGCAGACCTCGGAAAACGTTTCGGCAAACGATGTCATAGCCAAGAACTAGATTTCGCCCACGATTTATATCCGAGAGAATTTAAGTAGTGCTCAAAGATCCAGATCACCGTGCTAGACACAGAATAGGTGATTGAAAATCAAGAATGTAATCACCGACAGAGAGCGTTTGTTGGGAGGGAGACGGCCATAACGGTTCTCCGGGCGGCGGGTTTTACCGGAGTCGACGCGGATTCTGGGCGGACAAATCATGAGGCATTTGCCATTGCGACACCAATACTGCGGTTTCGGCCAGATCTTCGAGGGCGACTTGTTCCCGTTAGCAAAGTTGTTTTGATTCAACATCGAGCCATGAGCTTGGTGGAGACAGATTACCTTCCCATTCCGAACTGTTAGGTGTGGTGTATCTCGTTCAGCCCTTTCTTCAAATGTGGAGGTGTCAGTCGTCTGTGGGCGTTCTCGTGGGGGCCAGGCACTGATGCAGGCACTCAGGGTTTTCTGTAGGGGGGGAGTTGACAGACTTGTCGAGAGTAGAGTGATTATGGAATAAGGTAGACTCTGGCCGTATGGATGGAAATGGGTGAGAAGCTTGCCAAGCTCGTTCTTTAGCGTTGCCTCGTGGGCATCTCGACGAGTCAGGGGACGAAAGTGGTAAGGGTTGCAAGGATGCAGATTCGCTTTTGGAGAGTTGGGGAGCGACCGAAGCAGATGGTGGGATGGGGTCTCGAGGGAGCCGCGCGAGGACGAAACAAGATGATGCAACGAGAACTGAAGGAGAGCTGCCAGATGAATGGCGGAGTATGAGCGGACAAGACAGTTGATGGGGATGTTTAATAGAGAGAAGGCGTAGGCACAGAGCGTATGCTGTAGGCGTAGGCAAGGCCAAACCCACAGTCAAGGGCGGAGGGGGCCTGGAGGGAAAGATGGTGGTCGCTGTCTGTGCAGACCGCCCTTCTGTTCAGAGCAGCAAGGCGCTAACATGCATCGGGTTAGATCCGCGGCAGGGGCGCAGCGCCTTACGACGTTGCAGTGGAAAGGCTCATTGCCAGCAATTGATCGAATAAGGCGAATCTCCTTCCAAAACTGCACCCTCCAGCACTATTTCCGTACCATGCCGGCTCCTGTTCACTGCCAGCAGCGTCCCAGCCTCAGTTGGCCGTTCGTCCGTCCTCCGACGTGGGACAACGCTACTACCACCAGCCAGGGTCGCCGCAACGGCCCCCTGCACCCTCTTGGGGCGGTCAACCCTCCCATGCTCGGTGGTCTCAATTCTCCTATGATCCCTGCAATCCCGCAGGGCAGGGCTATGACCCTGGACACGAACTGTGGACTCCTAGATGGAATTCACTCTTGCCTGGGACATGTGGCCGCCCAACAACGCTCATGACCCAAGTAGGCAGAGCGAAGTGCTTGCACAACCCCGGTTGGACTTTTGTGTACGGATACTGTCATATTCCCGATCCACAGTTACTGCTGCCGCTGCTAGCACGCTTTGGGCCAAGCGGTATTTGTATTTCCGCTGGCTATTATATATCAGGGAACTTCGTTTGGGCGTCCCGTTAATCTGTTCATCTACGATTGAACTAGCTTTCCGACCAGAGGACTATTAAGTCCCTCTTTCTCGTCTCGAACCACCTGCCGCACTGGCACCTTGATCTCTTCATCTCGAGATATCCGCCTACACCACTCACTTCATCACAGTCTCTGAGAGACACCCCTCCCCCTCCCCCAAAACCCAACATCACTATGCAACGGAGTCAAAGTTACTCCTACCCTCAGGCCATGGCCGGACACTCCAGATATGCTTCCACACACGCCAGCAGCTCTGCCTTCAGCGCGTCTGCAAACCCCAACGAGGACTGGACCAAGATCTCCGATCTAGCAGAGAGAAGGAGAATACAGAACCGGATCGCTCAGGTACGCGGTCGCCTGAACTAACCTTCCGTCGTATACTAACAAGATGGACAGCGAAACTACCGTAAGAAGCTCAAGAGAAGACTTGAAGATTTGGAACGTCGCGCCGGATCTTCCTCTGCTTCTCCAGAACAGTCTCACTCAGAACTGGCCACCCCTGTGACCAAGGAAACCTCCCCAAAGCAGCCTCAGAACATGGCCCGTCAACCTTCAAGATCCAGCATTTCCCGCGACGTTCAGCGAGCATCGCCTGAGATCTTGCCTTTAGACGACCATTCCTCGCTGTTTGATGCCCCAGCTACACGACATCTCTCCATCAACTCACCCCCAGCATTCACATTCTCGACATATCCACCTACGACAGCATATCTCCAGTACGAACACCAACAGCAGGCGGCTTACGACAGCACGCCTAGCTACTACTCAAGCTACCCATACCCTGTGGATGTCGCATCTTCAAGTCTGCCTCCAACACTCCCAGCCATGCTCCCTTCCACCTACGGGAAACAAGACCATCTCTTTGGGGATGACGACCTGTTGAGCCCTTTCAGCATGAACTACGCCTCTCTGGCTGGCCTTGAAATGCCCTCCAATCAAGCATACACGGGGGCTAATTCTCATGTAAATCCCACCACTCTCTTCTCTCGTTCATGTTCCAGCCCTCAATTCTGAGCCAGCTCAGTGCTCCGACAAAATTTCCCCCAACCTCGACTTCAAATTCGCAGCTCAAATGCTGACATCCTCTGGCTAGACACCACCGCTCACAGATCCATACTCAGTGGACTCGGCACACAACTCGCCCAACTACTTTGATGTGCCGCTGACGCCGGTGTCCCGAACGGCGAGCCCCAACATCCACCTATTCGACATCAGCTGCAGTTGAGCACTCAGCCAGAAGGAGGCTCAATCAGCCGCTACCAGACCGACTTGACGGGCGCTACGCCGCTCCAGCCGGGGGCCTGATAAGGCACAAGGCAATCTTCCAGTACAGCTGGGAAGCCGATTGTACGGAGTACGGCTGCGGGAAGCGAGGATAGGATTGCATTGCTCCGGATTGCGTTATGACGACTCGACATGTTCCACGCCATCTTATTGAAAAGGATTTAGATCACAGGGCGGCCCTTCAATGGGCGAAATACGGATAGGACTAGGGTGCCATTAGAGCTGCAAAAAGCCGCTCTGGAGCGTTCTCGGTGACTGATTTTTTATTTTTATTTTTATTTTTTTTTGGGGGGGCCTATTGCTTAGCGATACAGAGACGGGGGGACGGAGAGTGTCTGATTGGTTATTGTTTATACCGAAGTCACTGCCATAGGTATTATGGACTCAGCAGTCCATGGTGGAAGCCAGAGAATGGCCGAAAGGCCAATACAATGAATGCATTTTGCAGCGCCGAAAATGACGGGCTTCTCTGATGTGACTGAGGTCTATGGGCCAAAGTGCCATCTGTGTGATATAACGTCCCAATGGAATGCTGGATGCTACCTAGACCTGCATTCAGCTGGCAGGGCTGAAATAGAGAAGGTGAACAAAGGCAGCTCCCTTGGGGGGAAGTTGGTGGACAGCCAGCCACATCTTCCCTCCTGTTCCCCCTTGCTGCATTAGGATTGGTCTGCTGGATTTGAAACTTATGCGCTAGTCGCAATGAAAATACTGCCGACGAGAAACTGTACAAGTGGTGGCCCGTCCAGGAATCATCACGGAGTATCCGGCTTCCTGAGCTGGTCAGCCTATCCTTCTGGCCTCGTTCGGACACATTTGCTGCATGTCTTGATGCGAAGGAGAAAGTTTGATTACAGTCAAAGAACCCCCCTGAAGTCTGGGAGGATTTCACGCATCAACGAAACGCAAGGGTCTTGGGGAAAAGGAGTCTAGAATCCAGGACTGTTGCAAGGGAAACGAATTGGCCCACCGTCCCAAGCGTCGAATGTCGAATGGCGAATTCCAAAAGTCAACAATGGATTGCCTCAGCCAGTGCCGAGTGCTGTTTGGGGATGAATATGTAAGCAGTTGTTATTTTCGACCTCGAGCCACCGGACCCACTAATTGGGAGGTGCTGGATCAAGCGACGACAGGGTGCAAAGAGGGGAATCATTGGTACATACTGCTGGCTACTGCCTTCGCGTCTCGTTTCTAAAGCTCGAGGAATATCTTGTCTCTCGACGATCTTGTCGCAAGACAATCTCTGGCAGTCCTACTCTGGTTGTACCGGTAAAGGGGAGGGGGGAAAAGGGGGGGGTCTCTTTCCGTGGACTCCTCAATATTGAAACTCTCGGCGGGGGCAGTCTTCGCTCCCAACGGGGTGTTGGCGGTGATCGACAACAGAATTTTTTCCTCCTATGCCGGTGCCGAGGGCCTCGATCGACCCCTCACGATGTGACAACAAGGTGTACATGTTGACCCTCAAAGACCAACTACTTCCTCGCAATCCCATCCAGACAGTGGGCAAGTGAACAATCTCCTGTGAATACGACTTCTCCAAGGCAAAATGTCATCCAACCTCTGATGCTGCTGCTTCTTCCTTCGTCTCTCTTCTCCATTCCGTGAGACCGCTCTAAGCCCAATTACCGTGGCAAACCGAGCAACGATACCGATTCTGGACCTGAGCAGCATCATGATCAGAGGTTCGCTGGTTGGCCCGCGTCCATATTCGTAAGAGCTAACAGATGGCCAGTTTCTTCGGTTCGCAGCATGGAGATTATCGTTTGCATATCTATCGTCATCTGTTCCTCGCCCAATCAAGCAGCATCGTCCAGAGCTGACGAGAACGAATCGACGTGAACCTCCTCCGGTTGCCACGAGCGCTGTTCCACCAGAAGATGAGAGAGGAGAAGGCAATTCAAATGGGCCGGTGGCAATCTGGAGGTGGTTCTGGGGGCAAATTGTGAGAGAAGAGGCGGTGACTTGTTCTTCCACGGGTGACACTTCGAGCCTATGCCTAAGAAAGGTACCGCCTGGGGGTTCATTTTGTCATCGGCCTGTCCTTCGGTTGCAAACAACGCACACGATAAGCAACAATGACAATGGTAATGTCGATGGCGGTGTTCACCGGCCATCGTCACCCACCCGCAGCCTTTGCGATTTGTCATTCTGCCTTGGAGCCCGTAGCAGGAGTCCTCTCACCAATAGAGCCGTTGAAGTCGTCCATCTCAATATTATCGAATACGGCTCATGGCTGAGTAAGGTCATCATCTCCACCTCCCCTCAGGGCAGTCAAGCAAAAAGGATATATCTGCGGCAAAAGGTTTTCTGAAAACCTTTGAGAACCGTGGCAATGTAGTGCGCGTGCAATGCTACGAACTTGGGACTCTCGGATAGAATGAGGGATAATGGCCTTGAGTTACATGCGACGTTCAGCCTTTCACGAAGCACTATGCCTGCTCGGTGCGTATTGCCCAGAAAGGCAATCCCCAGCAGATGCTCATAGGCTCGTGTTTGGATACGCCGAACGGGCGGACTTACCCACGGTGCCCAGTACGAAGTACGCAATGGCCTCGTGTATTAACAATTATAAAACGTCACTTTGGCGTCAGGCCTGGTCCAAAAAGGTAATTTGGCAGCGAGGCTTGAGATCTTTGAGCCCGACCGCCTACGACAGACGCGTGTACGGTAAATGCCTCACAAGGCTTTGAGTCGCACATCGTCCGCTGGAAAAAGGATCGATAGGAATAGGCAGCTGGCGCCCTTGCATGAGACTTTGACCTGGCGATGCACCCAAGATCCAACAGTGGGAAACCTTGTGACCGCATTCGAGGTTCAGGGTGGAAGCGCAGACATTGACGGATGCTACGGTTAGTAGGTTGGCGGCACGTCAACGAGAGAATTGTTAATAATGCTATCGTATTGGTCGCTGGGTTGTTTCGAGAGATCCGGTGCACAAGAGCAGGATAGACGTGTATGTCGAGGAATAGAGAACAGCACATCTTTCGGCCGAAACCCCAGCCTGTAGGAAAGTAAGTGTGTAATCATACCAAGCTAGTACTTTTACAATACGAAACCCAAACGATGCAACCGGAGTGTCGAAGTGCTACGGTTGGCTGCGTTGAGGGATTCCCCCCCTGTCTCGATCTTGAATGGTCGGGGGCTATTTCTGGGATGTCAGGATGCAAGGATACAGCAACTAGGACGATTCGAGCAGGAGGGGATGCTAGCCACCGTGCATCATTGACACGATCCGGATTTAACGAGGGCCCGCGGGTATGGACATAGTAGAGTTCTGTCGCAGTACTGGTAGCTGGGTCCAAGAGCCCTATGCGGTGGCTGAACATTTCCACGTCCCACGTGGAGGTCAGATGCACAATCCTAAGTCTAATTGATTACACATTGCGCTCAAATACGCGTCAAAGCTCGTATCCATTTTCCTGAATTTGGGAATTCCCACATCGTGGGCGATTATTGCCCTTGAGAAAGTTTGGCGCTTGATACATTTTCCAAGTCCATGTCACCATTTAAGGCCTTCCCGGCTAGCCCAAGATTCCCAATTTGAAAAGACTCAAGAGGCCTGATTTTTGGTGTGTTAATCATATGCCCTTCCAAGATGAAAGGTCACTGTCGAATTGGGAAAGTTCTATGCTTAGTGCCATGGAACAAACACCAATGCCGTCCTAGTAGGTCATGGCGGGAGGCCGCAAAGGGGGATGGATATCACTGACTGAGGCCTTGACGCCTGAATGGAAGGCCTTTAAGCAACGACAAGGAAGATCTGAAATAAACGAGATTTTCTCTCTTGATCTGTAACAGGGTACGACGTCGTTCGGTCGTCCAAGCACAAGCAGCATTTGGTACTATGCGTGGGGGCTAGAGGAGCTTTCGGTCTCCAAGAATTTCGATAGAAACAAGAGCAATCGCTTGCATCAGCACCAGGAGAGTTGACGGGAAGAGCTTCTAGGCGGCGGTGGCATCAAAGGGAGATCAGGGGGATCGAAGGGGTTATTTTGCGGGCCTCGGCTAGGGCCTTGAGTCTTGGGTGTTGGTTTTCCGGGCCCACCTAAGGAGTAGTACTTCTGAGTAGTGAGGGTGTGCACATAGGGGACAAGGGGGATTTTGTCCTAGCAGCTCTTAGCCAGGAGTCCTTATTACTACTACCTTCCCTTTTCAATATGCTATGCCTCGCGTGAAGTGTCTATCAAGCTTAGCATTAGCTGAGACCTGCAAAAGCTCGACGTGGATCTGAAAAAGTATTATGCCAATATGGATTATGGGCTGACCAGGGCTCTTGATTCATTCTAGTCCACCCTTTGTTAAAATTGCGCCTTGTACGGACGACAGCCCGTGCTGCAGTTTGTCGACTCGGGTTGTATTACTAAACGAGTGCGCACAAAAGTGCCTCCCTCTGAATAATTGCCCGTTCCAGCTGCTGGTCCCAAGAAGCAGCTATGACAAACGCTGCTTTGTTGGCAATCATGCAATTCACGAATACATCAGTCCACCTATCCATACCACAACGGCCCATACATACGTGCCAAAACCTGCTCCGGGGCCTGGATGGAATGGTCAAGCCGGGGCACCGAAGTGAGGAGCAAGCTAAGTAAGCCACCACAATGAAACAAACGGGGACGGAAGGCATGGCCTTATGCACCGTGAGTGTCGCCATTCTCGCAGGCGCGAAGGATCGGAGGCTGGATCCTTTCGAGAGAAAAAAAAAAAAAAAAAAGCCCCTTGGGCTCATCCGGCCAATTGTCTATCAGCTTTCCCGACATTACCACTCGTGGTCAAACCTGCTTGGCGCTCGTCTCAAGCATCTGACGTGTGCACTGTGAATGGACGTCATTGACGCGCCTTGTCCGGGGGAACACACTGTACAAGCAAAAAAAGAAAACCTGGTGCCTTCTCTGGTGACCTCGGCCGTGGGTGCTTGGGCAACGTCATTTCTATCACATCGAGCCTCGCAAAGCAGAACTCTTTCCCCCTAACGCAGTGAACTTATGCCCCAAATGGAGAGCCGTATGAACCTTCGCAGGAACCTATTCCCTGTGAAAAACAAAAATGCCTCAATCATAGCCCCAGTCCGGAGCATCACGGATTGTTTTGTCTCCCAAAATAAAGGTTCGCCGCTGGGCAGAGCAAAGGCAAGGCCAACAGGATTTCCTGTTCACGCTGGCTTCGTAAACGAGAAGGTGGTGAGGCGTGCCACTTGTTTCTGGTGACACCCAATCAAGCGACGTGGAGTCGTGGACAAGCCTGCTACCTACTCCGGGTGAAGATGCATTCGTCGCCGACCGACGAGGAGCGGGAGGGACACGTCATGAGAATCAAGGTTTTGTGCTTCTTATGCCTTTGCCTCTTGTGCCTCCTTCACGACGTACTCGACGTACCCCGTACTTGCGTATTCGCAGTTTTAAATTCAACTTGTCCTTCGGATTGTCGAGGTCCGAATTGATGTTGGCCTTGGCCCTCCATGTGGTTGGCTCTGCCGGGATTAAAACAGCGGCAGCTCGCAACAGAAGTGGAATAACTTCCATTCCGGTAAGTGCCGGCAGCTTGTTACTAGGCCATTCTAGTCTCTGCAAACCCGGAGACCCGAACGCTGCCAGCACTCTAGCACCCCCCCGGCTTGCGACTTGCGACATGCGACATGATCTTGAATGTTTAAAGGCTATGCCTATGACCACCCATTTAGCCCCTGTTCGGTCCCTCCGCACTCACTCCATGCTCTGGGATATACGCCGTTGCCCCCCTCGAAATGACGAATGCCGGTCCACACTGCTGTGTGCCTCTTCAGTTTCTTCTTGTCGGCTTCCGATTTATCACGAGAGCGACCCGCCGACGAAAGAGCTGAACGATCACTGACCTCATCAGGTGGGGAAGAAGAGCCATCGGTCTTCGCGCGCTCGGGGCTCCGCGGGTCGTCTGCTCTAGGGTTCAAGTTACCGAGGACTTAGGCATCACCATCACTGGAGACCGTAGTGGACGACTGGCACAGAACACGGCGCCAAGGCCCGGGGATTTTCTTCATGTCGTCCTGTTGAAAAATGTCTCCGTGCCCTTTTACTGGGCAGATTCTCGTTGACTTTGTCGCAGTCGAAAGCTGCCATCGCATTTTATGCCTTTATGGTGTGCGCCCTTGATTTCCCGATCAAGTATATCTACGCAGTGCGTTACAATCACACGCTTGAGAGTTTTTCAGCTTTCAGCTTTTAGGTTCCTTGCTTCGTCTGTTTGGTATGGTGGCTCGTGGAAGGTCTCAGAGGCATGCCACCAAACGATCCGTCCGAGGGATAATTTGGCCTCCCAAAAGATGCTCCAGGATGCTCATGGGCAGGGTTGCGCTAGCTCTACTTGCAAATACAATCTATACCAAGCATCCCTCGAATGCATTTCCTATGACATCCACCGCAGTTTGGCTGGCCTTAGGTTACCCAACGTAGCATTTAGGCACGCTTGAAACCCGCGTTCGAAGTTCGAACATCCCTGCAAGGGCCACCCTGGGACCTGATGCCATCGCATCTTGGCGGCACTAAAGAGTAGTTGAGATCGAAGCCCGAAGTTTTGAAAGCCGAGATAACACGACACGCCACGACTACGTCTCCCCTCTCCGGCTTGCCGTGAGAGTCCTGGACAAGACTCTGAATTTGAGACAGATTCAAGGCCCTACCTTCAATCGAAGAATGAAATGTGTTAGCGCCGTTAGCACGCTTTGTCTATCTGCCTTCTTTTTGGACCTTGGAAAATTATGATGGCTTTTGTTGCGAGACATACTATTTAAGGGATATGATATCATAACTTCTGCTCTTGTCATTAGGCAGGATCCATACCCAAAACGAGTTTTCGACTTGCATTTGTATTTGAACCTGCGTACCTAAGGAATGAAGAAGTGGGATAGGGGTACGACGGAGTGGACTATTCATGGTACGCCCTACGGTGCTGGTATTCGATACGCTGGCCTTCACATTGCTCTACTTGTTCGTCCACCCAGCTGGAAGGTAAGAAAGGGAAGAATGCCCGCGCCCATATTCTAACTTCTGGAAAGGTAGTTCTTGCGCAGGAGAAAACCGGCAGCTCCGCCACTCTTGCTACTCTTTCTGTGCTGCAATTGTCACTACCATTGCCCGGTGCTATGCTTTCCTCATTCTACCCAAACTCTAGTTCTTCGATTGTTGTACTACTCCTTAACAGAAAAAGACTTCTTCAGCAGCGGGATACAACTACCCAATGAGGTCATTCACTAGTCGTGATAACAATTTTGATGCAAAAGTTCGGTGTGCCCCATTGCCTAGGGTATGCATGCCCTGGCTTTTACGGTTAGGATGGAGGCGATGGCCTGCCCGTGTGCTCGTTCCGAGTGACGTTACGTCTCGCCTCTCGGTGTGGACATTTATGAGTACACATGAATACGCAAACGTTGTTTTGGATTCGAGAAGACCGAGAACGAACAGCATCATCTGTTCAAGGCAAACCTTGGCTGAATACCAATCTTCAAGCCTTGTGAGGAGATGAGAGTATTCCGACATCCGAAAGGTATGAAGGGCCGAGATATACTCGGCTTGAAGCTGAATTCGAGTATTCGAAATACGGAGATCAAATATTCAAAGACGCAATTGTCTTCGTAAATGTAGGTACAAACTGAAACTCACCGTGGGCTACATTTTTTTCAGACAGCCTTGGCTGTCAAAATGGAAGCTGAATTGAAGGGTGTGTCGGTATCATTTTCTTCGTTTCATAGTCCCCTGTTTGCCATCGGTGTTGAAAAGGCTGCAGGGCTAGCTCATACGTCCACAGCCATGCGACCCCAAAAGCCCCAACAGTATTCCTCGTGGTAAGTCGACTGGGCGACGAGCCAGACTTGGTGATAACCCCCCTTTTCTCCTCCTGCCCGTCATATTTGGTCGAGGTGTGCACTCAGCCTCAATCCTTGTGAGGGAGGGTTGCTTTTCCGAGGCCGAAAATCTACCCTTCGAGACAAAAAACCGTTGAGGCTTAGATCTCGAGAATGAAGTGTTCCAACAGAGAGACCTCGACTCCGCCAGTTTCCATAGGTGTCCCTTACTTCACACGGAGTTGGTGGTTGTCTAGCCACACGCACAATGGGAACAGGAGATAGTAAAAGAGGTGAGTGCGCTGAAAGGCTATATTGGGTTCCCGACAGGAAGTGCCAGCCTCGTCAGTATGTCGGCGATCAACGACTTGCTGCCGTGCACCAGAAGGCCACCCATACTGACAAGGAAGCCTGCCATGCCATTCGCACCGTAGGTATGTGACCTTGTTCTTATCCATCATTCAGTGATGCTGAATGGTAGTATTTTGTAGCAGACAGCTCACAGAGCCTGTGATACCTCGATTTACTCTTTCTGTCAAAGGTAATCCCCTCCTATTCTCGCCTCGGTGTGGGCAAACCCCCGGCCAGATGTTTTATGGAACCAAGTCTGAACCTCTCCCCCCCACCATAACGGTTGAATTGGCATTTTCTGGGAGGAGTCTCTGAGGACTCATTTCATCCTCGAAGCTTTCTTAGGATTATGTCTCTTGGGAGAGGTCTCTGAGTCGCGCGCGCCACACAACTGAGCCAAAATGCCGGTTCGTTGTCTGACACCTCGCGAGCCAAGCCTCTACACGTGACCTAAGATCAACCTTGGTGCCATCGTCCACTTTCACTGCATCAACCCCATCTCCCACAACTCTCGAGGGTCACTGTGATCGATCACCCTAAAATCCTAGAATACGGGCAGCCGCAAACAAAACGCGAACGGCCGATTATGATCCAGGAGAGCAAGAACCATCTCCAAGACGGGCCTAGTCGTCAGGGAGTGCGAACCTCAAGTCGACGGGAAATACCCTCTTCAACCCGGGAAAAATCTTTAATCATTCCTCCTCCAACCGAGACTCCATCGATAAATGCGTCCAGACCCCATCGTGACGACAGTTCTCAATATGGGTCGGATGCGGGCAGTTCTCATAGTGGCAGCAGTATTCTCAAGGCCCCGAGTTGGTTGAAGCGGTTTTAGAAAATTGTGAATAATGCGGACACTGCAGAGCTTATGGTTCTCGAGTTGATGGACAAGTATTCGTTCAGTCTCGATCAACGACTGATTGACTTCCAGAAAGTAACCTTCATGTCAGCTTTTCCAATGTCAAGTATGTTGACATCGCTCCAAAGGTCGGCCTGGATCCAGTGAGGAGACGACATACCTCCCTTTGAAATATTTCGCGCTCGGCTGCCTAATTCTGTCTTTCCTCAAATCATTGCTGATCTTGAGAGCTTTTCGTGGCAATACGGACCATTGAACAGGCACGTCAATGAAGAGGCTCGGACCCGTTTTCTAACAGGCTATTTCAACAAATTTGCGGCTCTGTTTTCTGGCCTTCTGTTCAACACACCGGAAGCAATCCTCGAAGGCCAAATCACAACCAAAAGCCGTATCGATTATCAATTCAAGACTTATAGCGGAGTGCGATGGTAAGTTTAGGATGAGACCGACTTCAACACCTGGTTAACAGCCTGTGCTTGGATGAACCTTCAGAATGGATTCAATGTGCCCATCTTAGCCGTGCTATGCGATGGGACATCCTTTTATTTCTTCAAGTTTCCGGACCGACGACAAGCAGATGGAGGACCACAGTCTACTTGGGCATCTTCCCCAGAAGGCCGCGGGCGACAACCTATTGCTGAGATTGACCTTGCCGATGACCCCACAACTTTCTTACTCCAAACTCGCCTTCTTTGTGAGAGCCTTTACTACGTGTTTTTGAATGGGTATCAATCCGATCTCCAGGCTTACTGGAACCATAGCGTGGAAAGGAGTAAGGGTTCGTCACGAGATTCGACTCCAAAGTGGTATAACGCAACAGTCTCGGCTAGAAAAGCTCTTGAGGAAGCTAAGTCTGTTTGGAAGCTTCGACAAGAGGGCAAGGTAGAAGAGTCGAATATCTCTGCGGAAAGAGCGCACCAGTTTTTGGCGAAAAGGTAATTATCTTGGGACCAAATAATATTTTAACTGCGAATGCTGACTATCCATAGCGTGGAAGAAGCTCCTCCTCAAAAGCCACCCGGGTTCGCCCATCGCTTTACGGACAAGCTCGTAGCCTTGACATGATTTTTGAGGCTGGCAAGAAAAAGGCGAGCCAATCTGATCGCGTTACCAAGGCTGATGAGGCCTCATCTGTGGTAGGATGATGTTTGTGAAGAGCCTTCAAGGAAAGTATGGGATGAGACAAGATTCACTCACGTCGTGCGGTGCCACAAAAGGATGCCCTCTCTGGGTAAAAACAGGTTTTGAGAACTCTCAGACTAGGTATATCTTCAGCAGCTGGCATTGCTAGCTTGGAATGACTTGTAGACCATCAATCCGGCTTCCAGGCGGTTGTTCCATCTCGGTACCAGCATGTTCGACGACAATCGGAAGGTAAGCAAGTCTTGAATCCATCATCCAAGGCGGCCCCAGAACGATAGCGAGCTTGCTGGCCAAGCCGAAGGAACCGCTTGTCTTTAGCCTTCCATCCATATGGTTTAACTCTTCTCTTCCGTCTGTCGTGATTGATGAATGGAAAAGGAGGAGAATGGGTCGGATCGAGTCGAGGCTTTGCCAAATCTCTTTCCTTTAAAGTAACATCTCCACCAAGGGCAAGACCATCGGCTCTTACGGCTGGTTCAAGACCTACTTTCGTAAGTCCAGATCTCATTGTTGTCCGATGAACCGATTTCTATGGGGCGATGTTCACATTTCCGGTCTCTTTCTAACATCAGTAGATCTAGGTCGGTTTGAAACGAAGAGAGTTTCGCCGGTCAAGCAGAGAGTCGCGCAGTGTGCGATAAGATTGCCTGAGTCGAGGTTTCTGGGCGTGGGAAACAAACTCGGAGTCAATGATTCAGGCATGATGGCGTATCAACAAGCAGAAGGAAACTTTCCCCCAGAAATTCCAATCAAGTTGACAGGACCATTGCTTTGCCACTAAATGAGAATGACACCATTCTATCCTATTGTGCTAGAGCAAAATCCAAGACGCCCAGTTGACGTTACTTACGCACAAAGCTAACTCCAGCATATGACAAATGCTCAAAATCAGTCAGCTGGTGCGACGACCCATGAGGGGCAATCTGTGGATCAGCTTGAACCGACGTGTTGCAGAGTTCATGAATCTGTGTAGCGGTTCCGTCTCGATGGCGTTTGTGCCACAGCGATATTCAGCGGCGATAACGTCGGTCATAAAATCCAAGGAACTGTGGCTTGGTTGGTTAGAGCCTCAGCAGATTGACGATGTGGACGAATGGGGACTCGGGAACCTCAAGGAAGAAACAGTCTCTTCATTTCGTGCTCCCGCTAATATGAGATCTGGTTCTTGCAAGGAACCTCCCTCTCTTCTGTCTTTGTCCAACGAAATCCTGACAGCCGACACCTCCCTCTATGTCACGGAATCTTCACACTCCAAGGATGTTCCTCATCTCCGTACTGAATACCTTCGATCCAGCCTTTCATTCTCAGCGCGATTTCGCCCGCTTCTTCCGTCTCTTTCAAGCCACAGTCCAGCATGCGGTCTTTCCAGGCGATCTTCCGGACGGGCGCCACGATGGCGGCGGTTCCGGTCCCAAATACCTCGAGCAGTCTGCCCTCGCTCTCGGCCTCGGCGAGCTCGCCCATGGTCATGTAGCGTTCGTGGACAGTCCAGCCTTCAGGTTCGAGGCGCTCGCGCGCCAGGGTCAGGACAGAGTCGCGCGTCACGCCCTCGAGGATCGTCCCGTCCAACGGCGCCGTCACCAGTTCCTTGTGACCGGTCTCTTTGTTCTTCATACACACGAACAGGTTCATCGTGCCCACTTCTGTGATGTACTCTTCCGGTCCGAAGAGCCAAAGGTTCTGATGGAGGCCGCGTTGTGCGGCTTTCAATTGCGGCACAACGCACGGTGCATAGTTAGCGCCGAGTTTCTTGTCCCCGACTCCTCCTGGCCAGGCGCGCACCGCGTAGTCGGTCGCTTCTAGTGAGATCGCTTTGAACCCTGTTGGATAGTACGGGCCCACGGGCGAGGCGATGACATAGAGTAATGCCGACCCTGGTGGGCCTACGCCCAATGTTCTCTGTGTCCCGATCAATGTGGGCCGTATGTATAATGAATACCCCTTTTCCGAGGCGATGAAGCGCTCGTCCATCCTGCACAGTTTGCCCATTAATTCGATCAGTTTGTCGCCGTCGAAGGTCGGAAGAGCGATGCGCGCCGCCGATTTATTTAATCGCGCCATGTTTTTCTCTGGACGGAATAGGCGGAGAGAGTCGTCGTGCGGGCATTTATAGGCTTTCATGCCCTCGAAGCATTCGAAGGCGTAGTGGAAGACACAGGTCGCGGGGTCGAGCGAGAAATTCTGGTACGGTGTTATTCGCGGGACGAGCCAGCCTTGCGAAGCTGTCCATTCGATGGAGAGCATGTGGTCTATACAATGACAAGAGTAAGGTCTATGTGAGTACAATTGTTGGTACTGCGTGAAAGAGAGAGCCAGAGGGAGGGGAAGGGATAGTGATGGTGGGCAATGTCCATACCGGTAAATGTTCTCCCAAAAACAAGATCTTTGTTCGCAACCAAGGCCTTGGGAGTGATTGTTTTGGTCACCTCAAGTTGTGATGGGTCGATGCCCGGGAGCTTGGAGTATGTGCCATCTTCGATGGTTAAGGCGTCGGACCTCCCCCAGGTCGTGGAAAAGGTTCGTCTTGAAGGTAGTAGTCGTACAGAATCCGATTTGAATGTCCATGTCCATGTCGACGTTAATCTTGTGAGTCCGCGTGCGCAGGGTACGAGCCGAGGGAGCGACATTGTTTTTCTGTCTATGAATGAGGCATGGGAGAAGAGAGGAGAAGTAAGAGAAAGGGGAGTCGCTGACTGAGTTGCTCCCTGCTTAAAGGAATCTTGGAGCCAGGAAAAAGAGAGAGAGAGACGGAGGGAGAGATGTCAAAGGGCGTTGTCGTATGGGAATGGTACTATATAGGCATTGATTGATACTGTTGAAATTCTACCCGCGAAATCGGAGCTCGGAGCTCGGCAGCAGTTCAGCCGTTCAAGCCAACCGCAGATAACCGCCTGGCCCAGTAAAATGGATACGATGATGACTATTTGTAACTGTCTTTTGACTGTTCTGACTCCTTGCCATAGCCTACTGGTCCCCAGATAGGGGCTAAGGCGCCTAAGTTCATAGCTTCCATTCACACCGCCGACGACTAGTACTGCTCCCGGGAACCAGTATCTTGCCCTCCATCACCTTCACTCCCGATCCTATCACCGCCACATACCCCGGGTCGCTCGTGACGGTCTCTATTTCTGCCTCGCCAGTTCGCTTCGAGACCTGTTTAGCCTTCATACACGAGGATGACTGACTCAATTTGGAAGACCAATATGGAATCAAAACACAATATGTCGAGCCTGTCGCTTGATCTGTAGCAATATCAACATGAGTTTCCTCTCGAGACGAAAGAAAAAAGACATACCCTCGCTTCCATACGCGAATACTCGCTTGAGAAAATCAGCGCTTTGCCCACCGCCTCTGCTCGTAATGATCTGACTTCGTGTTCCGGGAGGAGAAGCGTTCATCAGCTCAACCGCGTCGATTTCCATCCCGGCCGCGGAGAAATCTATTGTCGGGTCCAGTTCGATGACTAGATCATGCAATGAATTCCTTCCCAGTGCCAGAATCTGCGAGGGTTGGAGACCAAGGCATTCTGCCATCTGGGACCGAAGCATCGTGTCCGAATTGAACCACTCATTGACTGGAAACGCAGGAATCTCCAGCTTTATGCTGCATTTCTCTCCAAGGTCATCTTTATGGGAAGCCGAATGATCAGCAGCCACGACTTGTGTTTTGACGATGATCCCGTCGACGGTTCGAAAGGTCATCTTTTCAGCGGATTCTGGCCGAATCAATAGGATAGCTGCCGCCAGAAGACCATGGCCACAGAACGGTTCTTCTGCGTACGGAGTAAAGGAGCGGGTGAAATACGACGGGTCTTTGCCACCCACCGCCCTTTTCACGAAGATTGTCTCGGATTGATTCATTTCTCTGTGCCAATCAGTCCTGGGCCTCGTCAATGTGTTGGAGAGAGAGAGTGTGTGTGAATACCTGGAGATGATTTGCATGGTTCGCTCTGTTGGCCATTCTTTCAGATGATCAAGGACGAAGACTGGAGTCGGATTGCCTTGGAATGCGGTTCCCGTCATGGAATCAATCATGGCCTTCTAACACTAAGCCTTGGGATCCACATCTGTTGGTCCATGACTTACGAAGTCCAATGATGGCGGCATTGTTAATATCGGGTTCTGACCCACGTCTTGCTTTTCTCTGCCGAAAGACCGCTTTCTCTGGATTTCCGGACAATGAAGCATTCAGTATGGACACCATCTATTACATATCCTCAGTCCCGACCTCGACGATTAGCATATCCTACCCTGATATCCTATACACACCTGATGTGGAGTTGTCCAACCAGGCACGCTAGCACCGGAATGGGCAAAATGTCCCGATTGAGAAGAAAATCTCCTTCAACATGATAAAAGACTGGTCATCACCTCGTACCAATAACTTTCGATTCTCACATGGCTCTGCTGGATGCCCGCACCTTCGTCGTCACTCATGCTCTTGCCGGCTGATCCCTATTTGTCCAGATCGCCCAGTCCGCACGCTGTCGTTCAAGCCTAGGCCTTCTCTGATACCGTAGTTGGGGGCAACTGAAGTATGAGAGGCTGTCACTTCTGTATCAACTACGAGGTTGGGATGTCTTGGTTGATTTGATGAAAGAAAACGTGGTTTTGAGTTATTATGTGCTTCTTTCACCGAAACTTTCATAACTACCAAGGCTACCAAGATCTTCTATTTGGTAGCCTCAGATTTGCGGCGATGTGCCAGTGACTGTGAGATTGTAGGGCGCTGGGGCTTAATGAGGCACCTCTTAGAGTTGAATGTCGATATCACGGATGCCTTATTCACGAGATGCATACCTCGGTTCAGACGAGGCCCTTTCCTGAGTGCAAACATTCCTCCGTCAGAAGAGATCATTTCTCTGCAGGAATACAATCAACTTTTCCAAGTTTGCAGTTGCACTTTGCACATCTTGCAATTACTCTGGGAGAATGTTGCCAGTTGCGTGCCAGTCGACCTTCCAGCTTACGCGTTCCTCCCGCACACACATATATATATATATATATCCACTACTACTCTCTCCACCTACAACCACGAGATAAGCCGGTTAGCCTTGACTGGACCCCCTTCTTTTCCCCCTGCGGCCTCGCATGGCGCTCTCTATGCAGCTTGCACGCTGCGCATCCAGATTTTCAATAGGTAGGTACTGGCTTAGCTAACCTGGGTGGGGATCCAGGATGACGGAAGATCATGGAATCGCGAAAGAAACGTGGTTTTTGACTGATCGCGGATCTCCTACTGTACCATTCGCACGTTGAGCACGAGGAATAGTACAAACTTCTCCCTATCTGCGGAGAAAGTCCGTCTCGATGCTTAACGTGCTTACTCGACTAAGTGATTGACTGATTGATCAATTTGATTATATTATACCATTAAGATCTTTCCCCCAGCATATACTATCCTCTGCTTGGACTTCGCTTTTGTTTGAGGTATGCGTATGTACGGTTAATCCCCTGCATTGTGGGACCAGAAAGGCCGAAATCTGGGTATCTGTCGCATGAAGACCAAGGGATTTCTTTCTTTTCTTTTCTCTTTTGACTTTTTGTGATGGGAGAAGGGGGAGGTTCATTATCGACATTCTTCGCTGTTATCAACTCTTCACATTACTAGTACTCGAGTTCTGCTGTCGCCTCGCGACGTCATGAAATAGCATCGGGTGAAAGATTCGCGCCCTGTTAGCGGGCTGAATCACTCGTGGCGAAGGGGGTGTCGAGCTTCCAGTTGCTCGGCTAAGCACATTTCTGTCAGCGCAAAATTCTTACTGGGAAGGGGAAAAGAAGGAGCTAAGGCTAGAATGACGATATCCCATCCCAAAAGGTTATGAAAGAGGGGATAAGGGGGGAACTGACCCGTCCATGCTTCGCGGGCCTTGATCTTCATTTTCGCGTCGGGGTTCTCAAATTTAACGAGAGGCGTCAACATGCCGCGGAGTTTGCCTTGGTCGCGGCCCAGAGGAGCATCGTAGTCAATGGTGAATACCGACACGGAGGTGTAGCAGCCGCCGTCGACCACGGAAGTTTCACCTGGTAGTGCGCAGTTGCCGTTGATGCAGCGGTTGATAGCCGCAGTGAGAAGGTTGCCGTAGGTAAATGTACCAGATGTCTCGTTGTACACTGCCTTGTCTGTGAAGCCGCCGCCGCCGATTCGGGTCTGGATGAATGGTGGTGCGACGCAAGAATCGTTGGTCAGAGAGGTGATGTAGGGAGTGTTGACGCTGGAAGATAAGGAAAGTTGAGTTAGCCTTGTTCAAGGTCTTTGGAAGACTATGGGAAAAGAGGCTCACTTGATTCCATAGCCTAAGGGCATCAGAGGCTTTGACCCATGGGGGTTGTTGACGAGTTGGTTGACGAGGTCGACAGCCAATTGAGCTTGGATAGTTGCTGGATCAGGATAACCCGAAGGGGTGGTCTGGTTGATCCAGGTGTACGAGCGTTGTTCGCTGTTGGCTCCGGAGAAGGCAATGGCGGGAATATTTCTTCCCACAGCCGCATAGGTGCCGCCTACGTTTGGGGGAGGTTAGTGATTTGCTCATGCGTTGATCCGTTTGGAGGCTTGAGAGATATCCAAAATCGGCACTCACCTTCCGTCCCGGACAAGGTATAAAGGAATGATCCCAGGTTCGAGCCAAAGTTGGGACCTCCAACATACAGATCGATGGTCATGTTGTCGTAGTAGTTTGGAATGACATAGTCGAGGGCGACGAAGGTGCATGCCGCTGGAGTACCGTTGTAGTACCAAACGTCTGGCTCATCAGGAGAACGACCGAGTGAGGGAGCACCGGCAGGAATGATGTCGAATTCGGAGGGGTAGTACAAGGTCTTCGAGTTGGTGAAGACAGATCGACCGCCTTGACCACTTTCATTGTCGACGGGAGCGACGACGACAATGTTGTGGCCTTCTCCCTTCAACAGGCGATAGAATTCTCGGAGCTGGGCACTGGCGAAGCCATCGTCATTTCCCATCAGGATGTTAAGGGCGGCAGAGCTTCCAATGAAAGCTGAAACCGCGACAGCGGCAGATAGCATCGAGAACTTCATGGTCGGACTGACTGTTGAAGGCTGGGGATGAGTGCGGTGGTAATGGAGGAAGGCGTCGCAGGGCTGAAGGGAGAGCAAAATTCAAGCCTGGAAAATGTGACGAAGCTTTAATAGATGGAAAGCTTCGTCCTGGTTAGTCGATCTGCAAGCTTTGCGATCAGCAGGGACCACGCCTGGGCCATAAACTGGCAGCCAGCGCCAAGTGGTGATAAGTGGTAATAATACACGGAACATCGTGGTAGAATGGAGGCATAGTTCATCATGACAGATTGGATGGTGGCATTGAGCATCGCGATGGTAAATCCACCGCCCCCGAAGAAGGAAGGTTTCGGTAAAGAAAAGTGAGGACTGCGAATACCGTGGGGGGAATGATTGGCTTGGATGAAACTTTGGGCCAAGGGTGCTTATTAGATCGAAAGGAGGCACCAGGGATCCCAGGGATCCAGGAACAATCTGCCGTTTAACCGACTCTCCGAACCCGCAATCCTTTCATCATGACCTTTTGTTGCAGTATCGTCAGCCTTCGGCCGTCTGTCCAATCAATCCGCCACACGCAGAGGGTCCTCAAAACTCGCCTCCCAGTGCTACCACTTCAATCAAGCATTCATCCGAAGGACTTGTTCCGCCACGGCAATCCACTCCAATCTCCATGGGCATGTTGTCTTAGAGCAACGATTCGTATTTGTCTAGGCCCGTTTTCTTTTGTTGGGACGGCTGTTGCGGACTGTTCTGCGGTTGTAGAACATTCATCGACCCTCCAAACCCAGGAGGTGAAGTCATCCCGAGACCATAATTTGGTTGTTGCCAGGCGTCTCTCTGCATGTTACGTTGAGGAGGTGGAGCTATGCTAGGTGTAAATGCTGTATTCGAAATGCTTCGTGAACCCGGAGGAGGTGGGAGCTGCCAAGCATTCGATGATGCCGGCGCCGGAGACGGAGCGTTCGCCGGGCTAGAGAGGAGGTTGGATGGCTGCAGCACTTGGTGGTGATTCTGCATCGTCATCGGAGGAGGTGAAGATGCTCCCCAGATTGACGCAGACGATGGTTGGGCCGGTTGTAAACTCGGGAATGCCGAGACGCTAATATCTGGAGTAATGGAACGAGACGCAAGTTGCGGTTGAAGAGCAGGCAGAGATGACAGAGTCTGATTCGAGGACGGAGGTTTGTTGGATGCAGACACAGGCGACCACGAGAAGGATGGCGGGTTTGCGGTCAACCTTTGTCCATCTGAAAGGGCACCGGCAAAGACGTCGTTCTTCTCCGCATTCTTGTTCCCCAGGACGAGCTTCTCAAAGTCATCTTCGGTGCCAGTGGCCTCGCCGCCTTGATGTATCCCATTGCTGGCCGCCTTCGGTGAGGGAGATGTGAGCCGCGCTTCCGCGGGCCGAGTGGAGGACAGCTCTTGAAGTTTTCGTCTCTGTTCTTGTTCAATCTTGGCCGACAGCGACTTAATGACGTCCATGAATGCCTGGAACTGCGGAAGGTCCAGCAGAGGACCCAGAGAAAAATTCCAGAGAATGGGCATCACTTCGAGGGCGGCGAAATCACTGTCGACAACGGTCCCAATTTGTCGAAATACTTTCAAAGCTGCCATCATCACCGCTGGCTCTTTGGTCTTGATGGCCTTCAAGAGAGGCACCACTTTCTCTTGCATGGTGAACTTATCCAAGCTGGAAACGTTCTTGTCTTGTCTTTCTTGTTGCGCGGCGCCCGAAAAGTCGTCGGCACGAGAATCGGTCTGGGTGGAAACGCCACAGAGTACTCCGAGCGCTTCGAGGCCACGGATCTTGATACTCAAGCTGCTTGTTTTGCTAAACACGTGGGCAACCACCGGGAAGAGATCATGCTTGACGGTGGAAAAATCAAGCAAGGGTAGAACCACCGGCAAGCTCTGTAAAGCCGCATCGGTGAGAGAGTGGGTAGAAGACTCCATGGCAAGATGGATGATTGGCAAGACATCGTCTTTAAACTGTTTGGCGGAACAGTGGTCGGCAATGAGTTGGACGTTGTTGAGCACGGCAAGCAACGCCGCTTCCTTACTGCTGTCTCGTTCCTCTGACTTGGATTTGGAGAGAAAGATCTCCCTCGTTCGTGGTAGCACCTGGTCTGAAACGGCTTCTCTGCTGGAAGGGATGATTTGGACTATCCGAAAGATGTTTTGCATAATCAGAGGCAGGAGCTCCCGATCCTTCATCTCGTCAAGGAGAACACTGAGGATCTTTTTGCCGAGCACGGACGGGGGAAACTGAGGCATGACTCGGCCGAGTCCTTTCATGAATTGCGACTTCTCTGCCGGGGTCTTTGCGGGAAATGCATCCAAAAATCTCATCGTATTGACCAAGATGTTGTCAAAATAATCAGATTGCTGGAATTCGCTTGCTGTCAACCGTTGAGCCGGTCTTCTGGTCAGCATCCTTGGTAAGGTGACGTTTAATTCACGAGGGAGAGCGCCCTCGGAGAGATAGTTGTTGGCACCGGTCGGCACCGTCCGGGCATTGCTGAAGATTTTCTTGTACGTTGATTGATTGCCATGGGTCTCAATCGGCGACCGGTGTGGTTTTCTGTAGCACGCGAGGATGACGAGACCTAATGAGAACATATCGGCCAAGAAGTTGATGTTCGAGTCAAGCACGAAGTCCGGAGAGGTGTAGTCGAGATCCAGTTGGACCATCCGTGGTATGCGAGGGTCATGATACAGTACTTCGGAGAGGGAAATTTGAGGGACGGGCTGGTGCCCTTCTGCCCCGTCGGGCGGTCCAGCAAAACCAAGTCCCGCGATCTTCCAATCCGACTTTGCATTGATCATGATTGCATCAGGAGTCAAATTTCCATGGACCAGTTTGGCCGAGTCGTGCAAAAACTCGAGCCCTTTGGCAACCTGAAGCAGGCCCTTCTGGATCTCCACTTCATCGATTTCCACGTCCTGCAGGGATCGAGATGTGGTGCCATCATCGGACGCACACGTGGAGGGACCTCGGCCATTCCTACCATCGGTCCGGTCTTTTTGTGCCAACGCGGCCGACAAGGAGCACAAGACCGGCTCAGTCGCAAACATTAACCCGCCACTACGAGTTTCTTCCACGGGTTCGACCAGCTGGAGAATGGAGGGGTGTCGGAGACGGGCCAAGCTGCTGGCTTCCTTCTTCAGGCGCTCGACAACTTCATCTTGAATTTTGCGTACCGAGGTGGCACTGGTAGCACGGCCCCCCAAACCACTGCTGGTGATATCCAAGGACTTGCGGTCAAAGATGAAGACCGAGGCTTGGGTACCGGTACCCTTTTTCTTTGCGTCGAAGACAGTCCATGCGCCTACAGTGGCAGATGATTGTTTGGAAATCTCATAGTTGGACGTGATGTTGGAAGAGAAGGACTTGAAGGCAGATGAAAACATGGCCGCCTGTTATCGAAGTTGTCTAGCAGGAAAACATCGGAAAGCGTAAAAAGGGGGAAAGGGGGGTTATTTTTCCCTTTCTTTTATTTAAAAAAAAATCGTCGAGTGATTTTTTGGGCATTGAGGTGATGGAGAGGAAAGTCAAAATGTCCGCCCGACAGCGGAAAGGCTCCTGCCAAGACCAGGGACACGTTCCAGGTCACGTGTGAATACGGTCAAACAGTAATACACCCAGACGATATCTGTCTTTGGGAAGGCAAGAAATTACAACGTTGTGCTGTCCAATACGTCCAAACGCGTTGTGTTCGCATCTACAATGTACTCCTCGTCGAGCAGATCGCAAACTGCGACCAATTCGATCGCGAGGGCGCAAATCCAGCCCATTCGAAGGCAATGTGTTCGACGAGGCTAAATGGAAGGCTTGAATGTGGAAACATGATTTTGGGTTAACCAGTTATCACATCGACAAGAATGGGACATGACGCCGTGGAGACTAATTACACCGAGTGCGGCTCACACATCATCAATCCGTGGTTTCTTAGGGCATACTGGAGAACATAAACTGCGCGATACTCATAGAAGTCCACCCTAGATATTGTATCGGCGAGCCCTCCCGCGGCAGCCTTGTCCCTAACCGAGTTTACTAGAACCGCGAGAAACAAAGTTGTCTCAAGACTCGTGGAAAAGGGTGACCGGCTGCTTCACACTTCTTCTATATGACAGGTTCTCTGAGACCAGCATCATCTTTTCAAAGGCTTATTCATAGACTTTCTCAACTGGCCTCACAACTACCTCCCTCTCCTACAATGGACCCATCCCTTCGATCCCATTATCTTGCAGACCACCCTCCCACTGTTGTTCGATTGGAGATTGCACCTCACTTTGCCGCCCTTTCGCCTAAGCAAAAGCGTTATGCCCATCATCTCAGTCGTGCGTCGTTTCTCGGTTCTCGCGTGACCTTGGCTCAAGTCTCGCCTGAGGCTCCCGTCATTTACGATCTCATTCTTGCTCTTCATCGTGCTTGCGGCGGCAACTACAAAAAGCTGTCTGAAGCCACCTCGATCCCTTCTACCGATATTACACTATGGCTCGAATACTCGGCGCAGTTTCTGGGGAATTGTGGCAATTACAAGGGATTCGGTGACTCCAAATTCATTCCACGAATCTCGCCCGAGACGTTGACGACACTTTGCGATGTCAACGACGAATGCAGGAGGCTTCATGAAAAGGCTACAAAGACAGGAGGCGGGATATATGAGACGAAGGACGCGGCACTCATGCATTTGGGATATCCGGAAGCGGGACATCTGTCGGCGTACTATCCAGACTCGCCCACAATCACGAAGGAGGAAATTTCCATCGTCGGGGATGTATTGGAAGAGAAGAAACTGCTGATAGAGAACACTAGACTTCGAAAATTGGATTCGGGAGATTTTGAATTGCTTATCGCGTCGGGCATCTCAAATCCTCCCGTGTCGGAGCGAGACTTGGGTGATGTCTCGTCCATTGATCTCACAGGGAAGCTCTCGGGAAAGAAGCTGAACCTTGTTTTCGGTGATTATCAGGATTCCATGGCCAAAATTGCTGTGGAGATCAAGAAAGCGAGAAAAGTGGCGGCAAACGAAATTGAAGAAAAGATGCTGGACGAATATGCTCGGTCTTTTGGATCTGGTAGTATCCAAGGTTTCGTGGAATCTCAACGATGTTGGATTAAAGACAAGAAGCCCCTGATCGAGACCGACATCGGCTTTGTTGAAACCTATCGAGATCCTCATGGGGTGCGTGGTGAGTGGGAAGGATTCGTTGCCATGGTCAATCAAGAACGAACTCGAGCTTTCGGCAAACTGGTCGAGGCGGCTCCGAGCATGATTCCCAAATTGCCGTGGGGCAAAGAATTCGAAAAGGACAAGTTTTTGAGTCCCGATTTCACATCGTTAGAAGTCCTGAGTTTCGCGGGAAGTGGCATACCTGCCGGCATCAATATCCCCAACTACGACTTTATCCGACAGAATGAAGGTTTCAAGAATGTCAGCCTTGGAAACGTACTGAGCGCCAAAGCACCGGACGAGCCTATCCCTTTCATTCGCAAGGAGGACGATCAAGTGTACCGCAACTGCCGTGACCCTGCATTTGAGGTGCAGGTTGGCATCCACGAGCTCCTAGGCCATGGCTGCGGCAAGTTAATGCAAGAAACGGCCCCTGGCGAGTATAACTTCGACATCAAGAATCCTCCAATCAGCCCCATCTCCAACCAGCCGATCACGTCGTGGTACAAGCCTGGTCAAACGTGGTCGAGCGTATTCGGTGCAACTGCTTCATCATACGAAGAGTGTCGTGCTGAGTGCGTTGCCATGGTCCTGTCGTGTGACTTTGAAATTCTCCAGATCTTTGGATTTGGTGACGGCAAAGAAGATATCACTAATGAAGCCGGCGACGTCCTCTACGTGGCTTACTTACAAATGGCTCGAGCTGGGGTGGCTGCTCTTGAATTCTGGGACCCAAAGTCGCGAAAGTGGGGACAAATCCATATGCAGGCGCGGTTCGCCATTCTTCGTATGTTCCTGGAAGCTGGCGATAATTTCTGTGAAATCAAGGCTGCTAATGGCGACATCGAAAATCCTGATGACCTCGCCATCTACCTGGACCGAAGCAAGATCTTATCCCACGGTCGACCTGCAGTGGCAGCGTATCTTCAGAAACTCCACATCTATAAGTCCACCGCAGACTATGACGCAGGGAAGGCCATGTATGATGAGATCACCAATGTGAACGAATGGTGGGCCCAGACAGCTAGGCCGTTGGTTCTAAAGAAGAAGACTCCTCGAAAGGTGTTCGTGCAGGCGAATACGGTGTTGGATGAGAGTGGTGAGGTCCGGTTGGTCGAGTATGAGCCGACCGTTGAGGGAATGGTGCAGAGTTATTTCGACCGAGATGTGTGAGATACGGACCAGATGGCCTGTTTTGGTGGAAATGAGGCAAATGATGCAAAGAAGGAATGCATAAATGGGACTACATAAGACATCATCCGATGTAAAGACGTCATAAGAATAGAACGATGGATGACAGCCCCCCAATACGAAATAAATAACGGTCAATGACTTTCTGTGCGTGAAACAGAGATCTTGTGGTCGTTGGTCCAAGCTCTCTAACCAAAGACTGCGTCCTACCGTCAGCCTCGTTAAGAACGGGCTTGGCGACGGTGACTCAATGAACTCTTCCTGTCTTCTTTCGCTCCTTGTCCCAAATAAGTGAGACTCAATGCGAGAAGGTAAGCTCCCGCGATATAGTAAGCCCGAAAAGAACCATCGGAATCCCTCCAATGACTCCCCAGCAAATTGTTGGCGCGGCTTGAACCGTGTCAATGTGGCAGTGACACAAGACTACGACTTGCTTTGGTTTAGTTCCTACGGTGTTCATCATTTCTTCGAGTCATTCTTAAGTACAACTGCCGTTCTTCATGGAGATTGAGTGCGTCGGCACAGGCAAAGAGAGATAAATCCCAAAAGAACAAAAAATAAACCAGCCAACAAAGAGCCCATATCCGCGCGCCATATTATCACTCGCTTTAGGATCCTGTTGTCACTTCTTCAAACATCCTTCCCATCTTGTATCTAGAGGTAGAGGAAAACCCCCCAACAAAAAGCGGACGAATGCTCACCCTCGACGGCTCAACGCTAGAAGGCGGCGGACAGCTTGTGCGCGTCGCCTTATCTATTTCCGCCATCTGCAGTATTCCCGTGCGCATCACCAAGATCCGCGCGAATCGTGCGGCAAAATCTTCACGGACTACAGACAGAGGTCGTGGTACTCGTGGAAGGAGAGAGGCGCGTGGCGAGGGCGGCGAAGGTAGAGGTGGAGGTTTAAAAGAAAGTCATCTGGCGGCGTTGAATTGGCTGGCGGATAAATGCCACGCGGACGTAGAAGGGGATCAAGTCGGTTGTACGGAGGTGATGTTTCGGCCTGGACGTCGAAAAGTTCCCACTAGCTTTGGAATTTGCGAGAAGAAAACTGATGGTGGTGAGGTTGAGGTTGCCGACAGGGCTGAAGACAAAGCGGAAACAGAAATGATCACGTTGGAAAATCCAGGAAGTGTCTGGCTCGTCTGGCAGGCGATATTTCCTTATATTGTGTTCTCGATGCTCAGAATCCCTGATAATAGTGATGGAGCATCGCTACCGGTCGATCGAGTCGAAACCGAACATGAGCCTCAGTGCCAATTTCAACCACAAGATCAGCACTCCGACTCCGACTCCACCAACCTCGACTGCACCCATCCGGAGCACGAAGATGATAATTACCAGCGGGACGAGCGGGGCGAGCCATTATTCAAAATCATTCTCAAAGGCGGCACTAATGTTCCTAAATCCCCGTCGACCGAGTACATGCAACAAGTCTTCCTCCCATTTTGCTGGAAGATCGGACTACCTAGAGTCGACATCCACGTCCGCAGGCGCGGGTGGGCAGGCAGCGCGCCTGAGATCGGGGAGATCGAAGTGTGTGTGTTCAAGCCAAGAGAGACACCCAGAGTGACACCTGAATCCAAACACGAAGCTAGATCGGAATCCCGGGCGAGAGCAGACGAAAGCACTTCCGGTCACCAGGATGGTGGTGGTGGACATGGAAGTGAAAACGAAACTGGGAAAGAAAAAGCAACGATCACAGCCAATCTTGCGGCAAAAACAGACCCAGAAACTAAAACACATATTCCTTTCTGCCTTCCACCCTTCAACACCCACGACCCCGGGCCCATAACACATATAACAATGACCATCCTGTCGGGGAGTCCCACGACACAGCACCTCCTCCAATCCGAGCTCATCAGCGGTTTACGTGCGCGCCCCATCTTCTCCTCATCCTCATCCCCCTCGCTTCCGGACCCCATCCCGATAACCATACACGCCTCGTCGGGTCTTTCAGGCGACGAACGGCGTCTTTACGTACTGCTCGTCGCGCATACTGCGAATGGATATAAGATCGGCCGCGACCACCTGGGATCCGGAAGGAAGCTTGTAACCGAGGCAGATAGACGGAAGATCGTGACCGAGGTCGTGGGGTATGTGGTGAGGGAGTTCGAACGGGAGTGCGAAAGGGTCAAGGGTGGGCGTTGTGTCGACGAGTTCGCGGAGGATCAGATAGTGGTGTTTCAGGCGTTGGGGAAAGGGAAGTCCAGCGTCGATGTCGGAAGTTCTCGTGGAGAGGGGAAAGTTGATGGGGGAAGCCTTCATACCCGGACAGTCAGGTGGGTTTGTGAGGAAATGTTGGGCACGGTGTTTGATGGGGTGGGCGGCTGCGAAGGCAAAGGAAGGGGATGAGGAACGGGAAGTGGATTGGATAAGTCGCCGGAGAAAGTCGAGACTCCCTCACATGAACCCAGGTCATCATTGGCTTAAGTCGGGAATGCTTCTTCTCGAACGCTGGCAGACAATTTGAATTCCCTTTGCTGGCAAAGGAACAAATTCCTCGTCATTCCTCGAAGATGTCGTAGTCGTCAAAGACAGTCCTAGGGCCCCTGGTATGTGCCACCCTGAGGATTCGTGGTACTCCAGAATCCTTAACTGCGAGAGCCAGCAGATGATCCTCTACTAGCCCCGGTAGCTCTTCTGGCCAATATCTTATTCTTCAACTCCTTATGAGCTTGACGCTTGGCCTTGTTGTATTTGTCCTTGCCCATAAGTGGGAGACCAGGGATTTTGCCGGTTGCGTTTGGATCCGATTTCGGCTTGCTCGCAATAAGATTCGACTTTGGACCTCTGGCCTTGACGAGATTCTTGCGTTCCTTCTTCTTTTTCTCTTTCTTGAGTTTCTTACCAGGGGGACCACGACTGGCTTTGGGTGAGTTAGAAGATCGAGACTCTTTCTCAAAATTGATATCTCCAAAAGAGATGAAATCAGCTTCGTTTTCCGGGTTCCGCTTGGAATCCGTCTCTGGGGCTTCAACTGTTTTGGTCTCCTGGACAGGGTCTGACTTAGTCCCTGGGGCAATGACGGCGTCTGACTCTTTTGCCAATTTCTTCGCTGTTTTCTTCTGTGCTTTTCTCTCTACCTTGGTGAGTTTCGACTTGGACTCCTTTTCGCCGTCGTCTTTGGCCTTCTCTTCAACAGCATTCACCGGTTCAGCAACGGGAGGTTCAACAGCAGAAATGGCCACAGCGATCCTCTTCTTATCCTTCTTTTCTTCCTTGTTCTTGGACCTTTTTGACTCTTTGGCTGCGGCCTCGCCTTGGGGCGGAACCTTGGTTGGCTCCATCGACCCGGCGGGACCGGCCTCTTCACTCTCAATTTTCCTCGCTTCATCTTTTCCGGCGGGTTTTTGTTTTACAGCTTCCGAAGGATTGGCCAAGGTCGATGTCGGCATGTCGTATCCAATAGCCTTCATCTGTTCGGCCTTCTTGCCACGCTTACGCTTCTCCTTGTCAACTTTCTTTTGCCAGTGTTCTTCACTCTTGGGTGCGGCCAGAGCCGCTCGTTCAAGCTTTTCATGTGGAATCTTTCTGAACTTCTTGTTTGCCCCTTTCCATACATCCGGATGCAGCGAATCAGGCTCGGCGTACTTGCACTTGAGGATGTGGCCGAACAGTAGATAGTTGTCCATGGTATTGGCCACGATCTTGGCGACCTCCTTTGAGCTAAATTCGATGAAAGCAAAATGTTTGGATTGTCCAGTACGCTTGTTTCGAGAAAGTCTCAAGCGGGTGATATCACCAAATTGAGAAAAGTACTCGTTCATCTGCTTCTCGTAGAATCCATGGGGAATACGACCGACATAGACAGTACCGGGACCTTCATCATCACCTTTGGCTTTGACCTTGTCCAACTTCTTGCGAACTTTCTTAGATTTGGGGAGCGCAAGTGTGGTGGTGAGATCAAGGCCTCCTTCATCCTCTTGCTTGTCTTCCGAGTCACTGTCAAAGCCGGCCAAAAGGGCAGCAGCATTATCCTCAGTTTCCACCTCTTCAGCGCGGTCGTAGTCGTCATCACTTGCAAAGCCTCCAAATCCAACTTCGAGTTCCTGATCGACGGTGCGTTCTGCTTCCGCTTGCATCGAGGTAGAGACCGGTTTGTGTGTGGTAACAGTGTCAAGATTTCCATCTCCGTCATGTTCTACCACCCCATTGATACCGTCGGCAGAGAGCACTTCGTCATGACTGCCCTTTCTATCCTTATTCTTGTTTTTCTTCGACTTCTTCGGAGCCGGTTCATCAGCATCATCAGGAGGGACAGAAATGGCGGTCTTGTTCTCCGTGACTTTCGCATGAGTTTCGGGTTTGGTGGGTGCGTCTTCGTTATCATTCATGAAATCTGCAGCCCGCTTGCGAGATCTCTTTGATGTGATAGTGGAAACATTGTCTGAGGAGAGGGATGGGACAGGTGGGACTGCTGCACTATTGTTTTCGGTGTGCTTTGATTTTTTGCTCTTCTTGAGCGGCGGGTCTGCGGCGCCAGACGACTCTGTGCATTGTCAGTCTCATAAAGACCTCGCGGTAGCATGGATATGATTTATACTTACCTTTACGTCTCTTATCACCCATTGTCGTGACAGTGTGTTGGGTAAGTTAGGTACATGTCGTGGTGAATTGAATCGATCCAAAAACTTTCTCCAACTTCGCCAAGGCAAACTTACCCGTGTTCAGCTAGGAGTTTACCTGGGGTACCTACAGACAACCCTATCTATTTCACCTGCACATGGAGTGCCACAACCTTTCTACTGTAACACCGAGAGCGGTTCTGCATGACATAGTAGACAGACGTGGGAAACTGCCTCGTTGTTAGAAGTGGTGCGCTCCCTACAAACAGTCAATGCCCTCAGCTTGCAGACGCTCTCTCGCCCTCTTGAAGTGCATGCTAACCGTGTCTCCAGTGGTCAAGTGGTTGCTCAATACAAGAGCAAAATGCCTCAAACCACCATTCATGGGCCACCATAACTCTGTAGAGCACAATGGGTCCGAAATATGTCCAATGAGATTTCCGAGCCACCCCATATACGTCGCATTCTCAGTCAGCTGGAGACCACGGTTGTGCGGGCAAGATTCTTCCATAAGCCTCTTGACAGCGTCATAAGCTCTTACAAGCTTTGTCCGCCCTCGGGCGATGGAGCGCCGTATTACTTTACCTTACGAGTTAAGGCAGCCACAAACGAGCGAATTGCAAGCAAAGACAACAGATGAAGAAAATCATCCGACCAGGTGCATGGATTCGTTTTTATATGGAGAATGAATAGCCTGCAGCGGACACCATAATGAGATGGAAGTTGACCACGACTCGGTGACCGAGCTCGGTGGTGCTTTTCCACGAGAAGATCAATATCCATCTCCAGGCAAACAGTCAACAACGATCACATTTCTACTCTCGTCTACAAGACCTCGGATGATGGCAACCAAATCCCAGAATAGACAATCTGTAGCTAAATCTCGTCCTCAGCCTCCGCCTACCATAATCTCCATCTGTACGGACCCGAAAGCAGAGCCGTTGTCAGAAAAGGTGATGCATGGTTCTCGGCCCATCGCGCTTTATCGCCCCACGAGTCAAACCGAAGAATCCCGCGCCACCTGCGTCATCCTGCCCCGAAACCCCTTGCCGGTCTAGCCTTCTCACTCTGTCACCTTCAATACTCTCTCGCCTAGTGTCCTGCCCACAGATCTCGGTGGAAGAGTGGATTGCAAATCCTCACGTCTATGGACCTAACTCACCCAGCTGACAAACGATCGTCAGGCTACCTTATCCCAGGCCTTGATTTCTCCGTTCATGGCCTAACCCACTCCTACCTATGGGCTTGTTAGCCTGTTGGCCTGTTTGGCTTGAGCGGATCAGCCGGAGCTCTTCGAACACAGGTGAACGAACCTGATCCCCCCCCCTTTCCTTCCTGGTACGGGAGTACGGTCGCGGAGTGGAGGAATCCCAAAAAAAAAAAAAAAATAAGCACTCTCGACTACGTGAGCGAGTCATAAAAAGACCAAACCAAAGGATAATGGCTCGTTGGTTATCTCCTTTCGTACGATTCCGCGGCGTGGGCACCGGGCAGGGGTGCTAATGGCACAGGTATTACATGTTTGGCTCATCGTCACCTGGACTTACTGATGCTTATGCGAATTCGTGACTTGTCAGTCCGTCTCTTTTTAATGTGCCCCCCCATCTTTCACGTCTTGTCTCTCCTGATCTCTTGTAACTTACAACAGAAATATCGCGATTCGCGAGACTATCATCAACCAATCCGATCAGGAAGGAGACACAATTCGACAATCAAGCACGTGCTCAGCTTTGGATCCCTCCTCATCGATTAGAGTATCGGAAAGGGACCATGGCTGTGATATGGGGTCTCAATTTGAAGGATATTCAATGGTGGAAGTTCAAGAGCTCATACATGTTTGGTAACAAAGATTACCATCTACGACGGACGAAGTTTGTGGTCTATCAGATTGCCATGATATGCTGCGTTGTTTCTGAGTCTGTCGGAACCGCCGCTTTAACAGGTGAGTACGTCAACCCCGAACTATGATGGACCATGTCATTAATCTATTATCGCAGACTACGTGAAACAGCAATCGACAATTGAACGATTACATTCGTCAGCTAGTGTTCACAACGATGACTTCGTCGGTATTGCTTCCTACAACATCTTTGTGGGCATCGCCGTTGCTACAGTCTTCGGTGCCGGATTCTTCTTTGATCTCTTCTTCCCGGAGCGTTGGGAACCTCGCAACATTCGATGGTCATGGAGACTTGCCGCCTTGTTCGTCACTTTATGCTGTATCGCCGATACCTTAGCCTTGACCGTGATCGTGGCGACAGGTAATGCCTGGATCTCTGCTGACAGTCAGGACGCCGAAGAAATTGCGGAGGAGAAAATCAACCCTCCTCTACGATACCGAGACAATGGTCGGGCTATTGCTAGTGTGGTGTTCTTGTGGATTGGGATGGCTGCCACTGTGGCCAGGTGAGCGAAACGTGTGATCATTTCCAGTACGTTTTGCTGACTTGACCTAGCTGTATTATTCTCTGGCTGTACTACAACCACCTCGACACCTATGGTCCCAAGTCTCACACTGCCCGGATGCGAGACGAAGTCGACAAGAGTATTTTGACCGCCGAGCGAGTGACTTTGGAAAGAAGGTCGAGAGACCAGGTGATATTTCATCATGGCGATGGAAGAATTTGAGCCCAATCGGAGTGGAGCCACAGACTTCTCGACCCCACTACCTTGTTTCGCGACATCAAAAAAAGATCAAGTGTGCGGTATCACTCTCGGAAAGACGCGGAACATTACCTGCTTCCTAATAACTCGGTGTGAAAAGCAAAGAACCTCTTCGCTCCTCACATGGAAACGAGACTCGGCACACTTTTCACGAAACCCGGAGACTTCCGGGAACACTTTGCAGCTGGCTCGATCCAGACGGCCAAGTGCAGTACAGCTACAATTCTCGCATACGGTAAATGGGGCGTGGACTATGACTGATCTTCACGATATTATGGGATGGATGGGGTTAGGAAGAGAAATCATATTGGAATCCGAATACGGCATTACACTTTTGGGGATCGGTGCATGACAAAAACGGGTATTCCGGATCATCCCGACACTTATTTATCTTGGAAATGGACATGGACATGGATATGGCCCGAGCCTATGGCGTTGATGGGTAGTGCATGCAGTTTAACTATTGTACAGATGTAAGCGTTGGAGTAATTTTGTGACTAAAAGGACACGATATATACTCGCACTGTGTGATGCCACCCCTTGGGGGGAAGACGACATAACCCCTACGTATATTGACTAGAAGAATCATCTGTGTCATATCCAGATCCTACGGGCGTTCGCAGTGCATCAACACTGTTGGCCTGATAGCCTACATAGGCACCGTGTCTGCTCGTCGAAGAATGAAGGAACTGTTAGCAACGCCGTCAATCATATGTCAGGAGCTGAACTATGGAAGCTCTCTATCATCATTGAAGCATCGGATGAATGTAAGAGTGATTCGCATTTCTTTTTGTGTCAACGGTGTACAGCTTCGTCTGCCTTGAATCCCAGACACAGGCACTCGAAGCCCGCAATGTTTTGATTCCTTTCCTGCCGAAGAGGTAGGATGTTGGCACTTCTTTTACGGAGGACTTGTGTTCGAAGCGTGTACAACCTTGGTGGCGCCATCTATCACAAAAACCCCTAAAATCTGTCATTGGTGGAATCCATCATCGAACGACTGAACGGCGACGACAAGAGGAGAGCTGTAAGATTGGGCTGAAAAAAGCCTTGGTACCAAAGCAAAGAGCACCAGAGTGACAAATGTGATATGGACACTTCGTTCGCATGCTCTTCTCTTCTGTACTGCAATTTACAATCTTATCTACCTCATGCCACTTCCCTTTCCTTGCGCCATTCCCGCGAGGAATAACCCTTCGCCATAGGATGCAATACATATTCCACGGACTTGGAGAATCACAACACACTCCCCGGCTTTGTCGTGAAGCCCATTCGTACATCATGGCAGGAATCCGCGAGAATGGATGTCCTGCAATCTTTTCTCAGTCATTCTTCGCCTAACCTTTCTGGTATTCTTTGTGCAATTCAAAGCCAGGGTATTTCTCCCAACCCAGACCAATCCACTTCACTAGAGTCATAATGGGTCGATCATCCAGAATATATCCAGCAGCTACGTCGCCGTGAAGTCCCGTTGACACTCGGAAAAGTTTTACTGATCAACATCCATGGCCTCGCCGTCGGCATTGCCACCCTTTTCCGTCTTGACGGTCTCCACAAAATCCTTTCGGCGGCTTCCAATCTTTTCCTCTTTGAACTTTTCGATCTGTTCCTTGATGTCGGTTGCTATAATGACACAATCGCGTGAGCACACTGGGCGTACGGATTCAAATAGCAAAAGACTTACCAGGAATCACGTCTTCGATCTTCAGAGGAACTCGATTGAAGGGATCGTGTGGATCACTCAATAAGTGACTTCTGATAGTGCTGCGATCAAGTACAATCCGACTCACAGGCAATCTCACTGGGTCTTCCATGAGCGTGAACATCAAAGGATCCAGGAATTCGTCGGGAATTTCGCCAAGATCTGCATCTGCGGCCTCGTCCTCTTGCTTCGCCTTGGCAAACTTCTCGATGAGTCGATCCCATTTCTTCAACTCTTCGGGTGCTTTCAAGACAAATTTTCGCAGAATGTTGCCTGCGGCTGCGAAGTTTTCCGGCTTGTAAGACCTGCCGTCTCGGGCCACGGCGAGGATGAAGTTTTCTTTCTCGCTGAGATTGAGGTATACGTCGACAATCTCGCTCAGCAACGCCCTCGGGTTGAAGTTGTACTCTTGAAGATTATCAACTTTGAGGGAAGTGCTCTTGGGGGGGACCATAGCATCGAGATTGTAGTCCAGCATGTCTGCCAATCGCTGAACAATTTCAGGCATTGTGAAAGCGTCTGCTAAAGCCTCGGTGAACAGCTTCAACATACCAACTGTCTCATTCGTCAATTGCATGTAGGATTTGGCTCGGCCTTTCGCCTCCTCTAATGCCTCTTCTTTCTCTTGTCGTTGCTGCTCATTCAAGGTTGTACCTGCCAGAGAGAGTTCCTTGGAAATATCGTGTATCTTGTGGAATGCCGTGAATGACTCGTCCAGAACGAAGGTGACGTCGTTCAACAACAAGTTCACAAACCTGACAAAGAACTCCATGTTGACTTTTGCCTCCCTGAGGAGATGATCCCTGTAGACCGTATTGGACCAGATGCACTTGATGATCTGAAAAATCTCGAAACGGACGTTGAACTTGTCGAAGAATTGTCCGTGACCACCCATGAACTCCGCCTCGATGAAAAACTTCATCAAAGAATGTAATAAGTGATCCGTCGCAAAAGGCATGCTATTATATTGATCCGCTAGGATTCCCCTGCCACCTTGACGCCATGACCATGTTCCTCGGAAGAGAATCGTTACCAAAGAGGCCTTCAAGTAGGGATTTTTGATGTATTCAGAATTTCGTAGGAAAGTGATGCAAAGCATGATCAACTCATCAGATTGGGTTGATGAAATGACTTGTGGCATGTTGTACATGATGAATCCGAAGTTTCCGCTGATAACATCCAAGAAATATTCCGGAAGATTCTTGAACGCTTCGGGTTGTTCAGAAGGTAGAGGAAGAGTCAACTTTTCTTTGGGGAATTGGCGACGGGGAGAAACTTGACGGAGGAGCCAGACGGTCACAAATCGCATAAACTGCATTGAGCGAGTCTGAGCAAGGTCGTCAAGTAACACTCCTTGGACGGCGTATTTGTAGGACAAACTCTTATCGTGTGCATCTTTGTACCTCTTCAGTGCATTTTCAAAAATCTGTAGCTGTACCGGGTTGTTGACGTATTTGTGTCTTTCCGTCTCGAACTGTTCAATCTGCTTGGCCATATGCTTCAATTCCCGATCCATCTCCTTCAGCATATTGCGGGCGGCCTCACTGCCGTAGTGATGAGCAGCGACAGTCAAAAAGAACAACTCGGAAATGAAGTTATTAGTCCCTTCGAGCTGGTTCGTGTAGAAATTATCGGATTGATCTTGGTCGGCGTTGATCTTGGTTTCGTCCTTGATATCCACTCGAGGATGTCTTCTCAGATAGTCAATGTCGACACGATCCATTTTGGAAAATTGAGCGTCTAGAAAAGGTTCACACAGTTGATCCAAGCATGTGTTGACGTTGATCATGAATCCATCACTTGATACCGCCGCCCTGTCGACACGCATAGCTCTGCGCTTATGGTTGGAGTTTACTGCCAAGGCAAACCAATCGAGAACTCGTTCTCGAGCATCCGAGGACGATCGTACCAGGGTGTTGATAATGTCAAAAAGTTCGGTTTGATGGGACCTCAGAGACATCTGGAGAGATTGCTGAGCATTTCTGATCCTCCCGGGATCCATCGTCTTGGGTCCCGAAAAATATTGCCTGGTCACATCAGCCTGCAGGGGTGATATTTGGAAATAGGGGCCGAGCAAGGTGCTGGTCTCTAGTTGCGCTGCCGGAACTGACTTGTCCACGAACATGGAGGATTCGGTAATAGCGATAGCCATGGGCTTGTATCGGATCAAGTGGCGCAACATTGCCGTGTATCGTCGATAGTCGCTGTCCATGGTCATTTTGGCCAGTCGTCGACTGAGATTTTCCACAGCACCGACAAAGGCATCCTTGATCGTCTCATCTTCATCAAACCTCGTCACGACCTCTGTTAAGAAATCATGACAGACTCCACCGTCTTCATCAGGGTCCGCGAGGAGATGATCTGCCAGAGCGGAAACGCCCTCATAGTCGGCCCCAAAGACATCAGGAGTGGTGACGGATAATATACACCAGCTCATACATAATCTCTTGGCCTCCAAAATAACCTCCATTTTCTTGCTGTCGCCTGCTCGATCCTTGACGGCCTTGTTGAGTCTGGTAATTCTCTTCCAGCAACCAAAGAGCCAGTCATGCGGGCTTAGTTTCCCTAGATCGGTCCCAGCCTCCATAATGGCTTGTTCGAGCAATTCCTTGCTTAACAGGACGGGCTTCTCCTCAGACTCCAGCTCTTCTTTAAGTTGCGGGGTCACAAATAAACTGTGACCTTGAACGTCTTTCGTTTGACTAGGATCGAGACTGATCCGGAAAATGCTTCTCAGTGTACGGTCTTCCCATTGTTCGAAGCTCTCGCTTTGCCGGGAACTCGGTCGCTCTGCACCGTTCATCTCTCGCTTCAGCGGCGTCACATTGGCGGAAGTTGATTTTATTCGAGTGGACGGTGGTGGAGGTGAGGGGGCTTTGGAGATGTTGATAGACGGCTTTGGCGACTCGGTCGGTGCAGGAGTCTCGGGCGCACTCTCTTGAGGAGTTGCCGCTTGTGAGGATGATATTGACTCGGAATCTTGCGACTGCGCTATTTGTGACTGCTGCAATTTCGCTAGTCTCTTATTGCGAATCTGATCTATGTTAGAGATTCTCGATGCCTATACACTCGACGCACCTTATCTGAGTCTAGAGATGGGTCTGACATTGTCGTAGATTGTAGAGATGACAAATGTGGCGGAACGAAAGTACGGTTGAGGTCTGAACCTTCGACACCTTTTGGGGGTTGATCGGAGATATGGCAAGCCCACACCCAGCCTGCCCTCCCCTGACTGGCTGATTACCAGCTATGTCACCTTGTGGATGCCTGCTAACGTTCTCATTTCAGGCAACGGAGAGAACCGCCAGACACAATGCGTTATTTGAACAGAACAAAGTTCATAGGAGGAATGTAGTCATCTCACAAAGGCCCCTCTTTTGGCCTGTTCTACAAGGCCGCCAACAATCGGCTTGACGACGCCACCAACACCAAACACTGATGCAGTCGCACATACAGCACCTCAAAGAGTCCTCAGAACTGTCGACTGACTTTCAATTCATCCAACCGCTGACAGCCAGGCATCGGCATATTCCTTGCTCTCTTCAATCTCTTCTCGTCCGTGTAGAAGAACCCGGTGGCGTCGTTGATTTCTTGACGCTTTCGCTGTACCTCCGTCTCACACTGATATCTGAGCGTTGATACATAGTCCACTTCCGCCCGCTGATCCAACGAAGAAAACTGCCTGGCTTTCCATCCGTCCACCTCCGCAGGATTGATAAAATAATCAATTTTATATCTGGGGGTGACCCGATGCATCGTATGTGGCGGAACCGGTGAATCAAATCGGACTTGAGGGCCGGAGGGGGTCGTGCCGGAGAAAAGTGAAGACAGCAAAGGTAGAATAAACAGGAGTAACAATGGAAGCAGTTGGGTTAGCGCGGACAATCCACTCGGCGTGGATTCTGCGTTAGCTTCTCGTGGCCTTCGCCTCGGTGTTGGGCCTCCCATACGATGTACTGTAAATCCCGGACCGCCTCCCATATTAAAGACAAATTGTGGTCCTCCAATTCCACCGCCTTGCCATAGAGTCAGCAACTTTGTGCTCACGGCCCAGATCGAATAGAAATCTTACCAAACTGGAAACCTGGACCCATGCCTCCACCAAAGAACCGGTTGAATAGTTCTTCCGGTGAGATCTCATCTTCGTACATAGGCCCTCTTCCAGGAGATCGCGCGAAGCCGCTGAAGGGGCTGGCACCAGCGCCGGCAGCACCGCTACTGGAAAAGCGATTATCAGGGTCACCTCCAAATTGATCGTATCTTGCTTTCTTGTCGGCGTCCGACAGTATTTGAAATGCGCGCGAGACCACTAATGGTGTCAATATTCAATCCATGAAACCCTGGCAACCGTACTGACTCTTGAATGCCTCATCGGCGCCTTCATATCCATTTTTATCGGGGTGCGTCAACAAACTTATTTTTCGGTAGGCCTTCTTGATCTCTCCATCGCTCGCCGTTTTCTCGATCGCAAGAATCTCATAGAATGCCGTGGGGTTGCATTTCCGTATCCGTATTACTTCGGCCTTCTGCTGGGGGGTATACTTTCTGTCTTGATTGCCCTGATTGTGGTCTCGTGAAGTCGCCGAGCCATTTGCCCTGGCATCAGAGCCAGAAGCCGTTGCGGACATGCCGCGCGGTCGGGATGGTGCTTTGAAATTCAAAAGAGAGCCCGAGGGTCGAACAGGAAATTCTTGGGGGGAGCGTGAAGGGAGTCTCAAATTCAATCAGGCAAATGGTTCATATAAGCCTCCCGCAGGGATGCGACCTTGGAGTTGGTAAGGTGGTCATAAGAAGTGAAATCGCATGCCGCGCTAATTGCCAATGGTGGGTTTGAGGCCACTGCCGCAGGCTCGGTCTGGGCTTTTTTTTACTTTTCCCGAACCGAAGCGGTAACCCTGAGCTACGAAATTCTGTTTCTCTTCCTCTCTCGCACCAGTATGAATTACAGCTGATACTGCTCGACGGGAGTGTTCGCAATTCAGGATGGCTGGTCCTCAGAAGGAGAAGGAAGAGGAAGTTAGAAAGTCCATGATTGAGTACGCCAAACAATGGGGAGGTTCGTGATTGTGCAGCAATGCACATTTCCCATCCGTTGACTAATCTCGAGTCGACATATTTACACTGTAACAGAGAATCCTGCTCCTGCAACTCTTCTTGCAAGTCTCACCTTCGCACAACACTATAGGCCATTTCAACCGCTTCCACTGCTCTTCCCGCCGTTGCTACTCTTCTCTTCCTATCTCAGTGTCCTGGGCTACAAAATTGACAGCGCCGGAACGACTGCTGCTTTAAGTGGAACATATTGGGTTCTAGCAGGAAGGAGAAAATTTCACTTCATGAAAAAGTTTGGTGCACGAGGAATTGTCAGAGGGTTGACGATGGGCTTGTGTCTGATGAATGTTGTCGGCGGCGGTCTTGCATACAGCCTCGGGGACAGGGCGAAGGAGGAAGAAGAGAGAGGATCTTAAGTGGCTACCCTAGTAGATCATGAACGGTCCGTTTCGCTGAAAGGGTCTGGGAAATTCTGCTGAGAGTGGAGTGACTGCGGTACTCTGGACGACAACGCTTGGAGGAGTTTGTCTTGGAGGTTACTCCTTCTGTCTCACGGTCTTTACATTCTCCACGATGAGCCCAGACGTGCTGAAGCGGCGAGGAAATGGTCGGCAAGCTAAATTCGGCAGCCGTCATGGTCCACACTTGTGAGGTGGCTCCACACAAGATTCGGTGGCCAGTTGCCTTGGATGTATGAGCATGAGAGAGAATCTCGCCTCACATTTGTGACAATAGCAAAAGGACAGCAAAGCCTCCAACGCGGTGGAAAAAAGTTTGGCAAAAGTGGAAACGGCATCAGCATAACGGTGGATGGACGGGAAGCAGCATGTCACTGAACTCTGCAAACGAACTCCCTTGAATTGGTGTATTGCCGGGTTGTGATATTATTCTTCCTGACTTCGCCTATTTCAGTCAAAAGAAGAAACAAGGCCGAGTTCAAATGACACAAACACGCCAAGCCTCAGCATGATATACAGATTTTCCCCTTCTCTTCTTCTCTTCGCCATATTTTAATGTAAGGCGCTCTATTATACCCTTGTCGAACGCACACATCCGATTGTGTCTACACATTTCCGAGTCGCCGAGATTAACCCCAAAGCCGATCCTAATCCGATCCACTTGAATTCGCCAGGTGATTTCGGTTGCTTGTGTGAAAATCATGGTGGTGATGGTTCGCTATTGGCGGACATCCCATTCAAAGATATATATTATATACAAAATATAGCCCATCTCTCTCTCCTCTCCCCTTTCCCCAAACCTGAACGCGACAACAGCCCAAATGCGACAAAGAATCCACCGCTCAGGAGAGAAAGAAAGAACCTGGGCATGGAAAGTATGGGGACGAGGGCTCTTCTGTTCGAAACACACGTCAAGGACGTCCAACCCAAGCCACGTCTGTTTTGGTCACTGGGTCTCGGCAGATTAGGTACGTACGAAGGCACTTTCGAAGCTTCATCCACCAAGTTCCATGGTCGATGTAGTCAAAATCATGCCAAGATTGAATCAAATTGAAAAAGGTCCCAAGGGCCATTCTCTGCCTTTGTTTCACCCACTTCCGGCCTCCCACATAGGCGTTGTGGATGAGGGTCTCTCTGGGGAGAAACATCACACAACCTGGTGCTTAGTGCGGAGAAGTAAGATAGCTGCGACTTTCAGAAGATCAGATAGCCATGGCGGTGGAGTGAGATTTTGAATGGCGGCATATTTGATCAATTTTCTTGTCCTGAGGAAGCCATATAATGTCTTTTGCGGACCGAATCCATATCGAGTTCAAGCTTTCTTCTAGCTGATATTTCCTCTGGACCAGCAGTCGTCCTTAGTCACTCCTTTCCGAGAGTTTTTTCCTAGCTCAAATTAGGTGGATGGAGTCTGCAACACCTTGTGATGCTTTTGGGCTGAGCTGTGGCTTTCCCCGGTCTGGGTCTAGCTAGTCCTTTTCGAAGCCGTGATCTTCGAGCTTCCGGCTCCTCATCTCAGCACTTGGAAGCCACCACTCGGCGCATGACCCATGACCCAAGAGAGTCGTTTGGTTTGGATCTCATCGAAGCCCTTCAAACGGGATCTTTCATCCACCTGTAGCCTCTCTGTAGATCGTAATAGCCCGGTTACTCCCTGCCGTTACAAATCTTTCCGCCTTCTGCCTCTCTACAGAGGTTTCGCCCTTCGGTAACCATTTGACACACCATATCCCCCTTTCGCTCTCACTATGCGTCGCAACGCAAGTTCTTCGGTCAATATCCCAAACTTTCACCTTCCCATCCAGACTCCCGCTCAGCAGATATTGACCGGTGTAACTCCAGTCAAGGCTCGTGATCCATGCAGCGTGGCCACTGAGGTTTGCTACCTGTTCGCCGGAATTGGGATCGTATAAGGAAATAATGCGTGCATCACCTGCTGCCGCAACCAATTTGGAGCCAGGGGAGAATTTAACGGCCCGGACAGGTTTGATGAGGCCGGGAAGGGAATGTAGAAGACGAGACGTGGCCGTGGAGAAAAGGTAGATATTCCCAGATTCGTGGCCGCTGGCGATGAAGCGTCCATCCGGTGACTGATAGGCTGCATCAGTATCTGTTTGGCAAAGTCGTGGGGCAGAGTAGCATCAGCACACGTACCAGATCAATACACATGCCGAAACTGCCTTTCGTCTCAAACTCCTTGACTTTTTCTCCCCCGTTCGTCAAATCCCAGACATTCACACGCCCATCATGTGTAGTTCCGGCCAGGTACTGTCCATCCAGCGACAAAGTTACAGCCCAGGTCTCGCCGGCTTTCCTGGGAGCATCGATGCCTGTCACATCCCCATCATCTTTCCAAATGCCCTCCTCATACTTCCAGACCTTGGCCTCTCCAGCGAAACCCGCACTGACGGCCTTTGTGCCAGGTTGGTTCGTGACGATATGGTGACAGCCGAGCTTATGTGCGTCTCTGAGGACTTGGGCAATCGGAAAGTCGTCCTCAGTTGTTGAGTAGATTTTAATCGAGGGCTCACCAGAACCGCTGAGAATCTGGGCCTGTGTCGCAGCTAGAGCGAAGACATCGGTGGCATGAGCTAGATTTGTATCAACGAAGTGACCTCTGGATTCTGAGATGTCGGGACGTACCCTCATCTATTGTATGCTGGGCGAGATACTGCTTCGACTGTGGCTCTTGTCAGTAAATTTGTTCGAATGTTCGTCAGGAAGGACTAAAGCCGACCATGTTGATTTCCGCGCGGCATTATACAGAGAGTCCTGGATAGGCAATCTTGTAGCAAAATTGTCAGGTGAAGGGTTAACATTAAGGGGGAGCGGGTGTGGCAGTCCACATTTCGATGTAAACGACTGAATTGATGTTTTGAAAATTACTGTACATGTGACGTAATTTACAAGGTAATATAATGCCTGCAGAGAAACTTGTCTGCGGATTGGACACAAATGACTGCTCCGTCCATCTTCACTTTTTCCACCTAGCAACTGTAGATTTGATATCATCCGACTGAGAACATGCCTGGTACGCTCTCGTGTATGATTGCGAATCCCACAAAGATCAACTTGTTGGAGAATCCTCCCCTCTAGCACTTTGGAAACCACTTGAACTCTGTGGAATCGGGGGTCTCTGACCATTCCGTACAATTTGGTCATGCTGCTCAATTGTTCACCTGCGGTTCTGGCGGCTTGTTTCCTTCAAGACTAGGACAGTTGCAAATCCGTCATGAAGTTTCAGTATAGGCATTTCGATGTAGTCGCTGATGGAAAGGAGGATCTAGAAGCCGGTATTCTTAAACTAGTCGAAATCGTTCATCCCTTGTCTTGCCCAATTCCGTGACCCATCTTCTTCATACCGGACTCTTCTCTTCCTTCGCCGCTTCTCGTTCCTGCGCATCTCTGGCCTTCCAGCCTTCATATATCTCTGAGTCGTATTAGTACCAAGAGTGTTTTGGAATGACTGTGAGCCTGACCTGCAACACAATATGGGCATAATGTATGAGCTTTTTTCGGCCTGCCGCAACCTGGACATTGATTGATTGCTCTTACATCCTTCAATGCCTTTCCAGCGAGCTGTCGATGTCTCTTTTTCATATGTGACGTTTTTTTCTTGGGAACGGCGTTAAGCACTCCCTCCCATATATCTGCAATGATACCAGGGATGTTTATCGCGATGGTTGGGATTGCAACGGATGCCGATATCAGGTTCCGAAACGACCAAGCTCGGATCGTTGTTGAAGATGTGGTTGCGCTTCGTCCTAGGAACAAAGAGGGGATCCGGGAAGCGGCTGCAGCATTTGCCAACGCCATGCTACTTGACTACACTGCATCACCTGAGAAAGGGAGAGGGGCGTGAAGAATAGGAAAACTCACAGGCTCAACTGGTCGTGATGGCCGTACTATTTGCAGGAGTGTCGAGATTTCTCAAACCGCGCGCATACACGCTAGCCTCATCCTTCGTTAAGTGCGGTTTAGGGGGGTTCCCGTCTTCCCAGGTTCAAGCCTGGCAAATCTACCCCTGTCCTTGGCATCGGAGAGATCAAAAAAGGGGACATTTGACTGACATCTCAACTTGTCTGGGGAAATTTTGTCGCGGGTCGCAATTTACTTCCTCGTGCATCCTCAATTCCCACTTCTCTTGCGCATCACGACTCCCATATTGTCATCGGTCTTTCATCACTTCAACCTCTCCGGTCCATCCTCCATCCGCAGATCATCATGACTATGGCAATGCCGCAAGGAAACGCGGTCTTCCCGCGAAGCCACGTCGGCTTTGACAGCATCACCCAACAAATTGAAAAGAAGCTGTTGAAGAGAGGTTTCCAATTCAATGTCATCTGCGTCGGTGCGTATATTTCTACCACTCACTGCTCTTGAAGGCTTACTCCCATCAGGTCAAACCGGTCTCGGAAAATCTACTTTGATCAACACCATCTTCGCATCTCACCTCATCGACTCCAAGGGTCGTCTGCGACCAGATGAGCAGATCCGTTCCACCACCGAGATCCAGACCGTCTCACACAGTGAGTCGTGAATTTATCAAAGGGGATGGAAAAGTACCACTGACCATTTTGCCAGTCATTGAGGAAAATGGAGTGCGACTACGATTGAACATTGTCGATACTCCTGGTTACGGAGATTTGGTCAACAACGATAGATGGCAAGTTTTCTTTTTGGGACACTTCCATGGACTAAGATGGAATGGGCTGACTAAGATGCAGTTGGGATCCTATTGTGAAATACATCAAAGACCAGCATTCTGCCTACCTCCGAAAAGAACTCACTGCCCAGCGCGAGCGCTACATCCAAGATACTCGCATTCACTGCTGCCTCTTCTTCATCCAGCCCTCCGGCCACGCCCTCAAGCCTATCGACATTGTGGTCTTGAAGAAGCTCTCTGATGTTGTCAATGTCGTTCCGGTCATTGCAAAGGCCGACTCACTCACACTTGAGGAGCGCAGGGCGTTCAAAGAGCGCATCAAGGAGGAGTTTGCCTTCCACAATCTCAAGATGTATCCATATGACAATGAAGAACTAGATGACGAGGAGCGAGCCACCAATGCGACCATCAAGGACATCATTCCGTTCGCAGTCGTCGGCAGCGAGAAGTCCATCATTGTTAATGGCAAGCAAGTCCGTGGCCGACAGAACAAATGGGGAGTGATCAACGTTGAGGATGAGAACCATTGCGAATTTGTCTACCTCAGGAACTTCCTCACCCGCACCCACCTCCAAGATCTCATTGAAACCACCAGCCAGATTCACTACGAGACATTCAGAGCCAAGCAACTGCTGGCCCTCAAGGAGAGCAGCGCTGCAAGTGGTATGGCTGGAAGCCGGCCCATCAGCCCTGCTGCGGATCGAGAATTGAGTAGAAGTTCGCAGCGTATGACCATGAACGGATATTGAAGAGAAGGCCACCAAGCACGTTTTCAAGGGTTTCGAGGAATCGATTTCATGGAGCGATGGTTGAGCTTGAGCGATTGCCATATCCTTCTTGTCACCTTGAACTTTGTCTAATGGAGAGCGGGTCTTTCGTCTTTCAACCCCGGAGAGTATTAAGTAATCCTCTAACATTTCATCGCTCTAGTTGATTCTGTAATCCCATCCATTTTTTGTCTTTCTCTAAACGCCCTGACAGATCATACTCCTCTTGTTTGGTTGTTCCAATTCTAATTTGCTGAAGAAATGTCTCTCATGACCCACTCATCTAGCTCCTTGAATGTAGCGTCAAGGTCATCATTTATAATGACTTTGTCATTCTTGCCCTCAGTCTTGCAATATTCCATCTCGTTTTTGGCTTGAGCAAGTCTCTTTTGAATGGCATCTTCACTCGTGTCGCCTCGGCCACGCAGCCTCTTCTCAAGAATCTCGATGCTGGGTGGCTGGATGAAGCATATCCTTGGATTCAGACTGCTTTTCTTCAATTGTTTCACCCCTTCCATCTCAATATCGAATATGCAGATTCTTTTGCCCTCAGCAGTGGTCCCATCAATGCTCTTCCCTTTGCCTTCCGCGACGTCTTGGACTGCCTTTTTGGACGAGCCATAGTAGTTCCCTCCGAACTTGGCGTGCTCCTCAAATGCGTCCTCCGCGATCATTTTCTCGAACACTTCGGGCGTAGTAAAATGGTAGTGCACGCCATCTTGCTCGCCGGGACGGGGTTTCCGGGTAGTATGAGACACGCTGAAGCCGAAGAGATCAGGATGCTTCGCAAAAAGGCGGGTAATGAGCGTCGACTTCCCAGTGCCCGAAGGACCAGAAAATACAATCGGTCGAAGTTTATCGGTTGATGGAGCTGCCGGTGCCATGCCGAATTTGCGATAGAGAACTCGGTGGTAATGTGTGAGCTTCAGTCTCTGGCTGGGATAAGACTCCACAAGCCGCAGAGACAATCTGGTGCTCATAAGGGAAACCCTTGCGGAACAATTGAATGAATTGAACTGGGCGGTAAGGCAGCGCGCCAATAGCAAAGCTCGCCGGGGGTGCGGCGGGGGGATGTCTTGGCAGGGGTCGGATCCTCCTAGGCGCCTCAATCTTCTCTCTATTGCCATCTGCGAAAGACATCTATTTCTATCACTGTACCATCTCACAATGGATTCTCCAGATCCCCTGGCGGAGTCGGATGGCGCCTCTGGACCATCATCACCATCCCAAACCAATGCCGACGGAGATGACAGAGCCGATGATGTAGATAGAGCGAAACCAACGCAGGCGCGTCATCGAGGCCGACACGCCAAAGATCCGCTCGGACAATCCGTGCTCTTCCAATGCCAGAGAGTGGAGGACCTGGAAACAAAACTCCGCGATTATTTAGCCAACCCAACAGGAGATCCTGAACATACGACATTGGAGTTCTCGTTCCCTGTCACTGCAGCATTCATGGTGGCAGCCCGAGAGGCAATCCCAACCAAGGGCCCGAATAGGAAGGTCCCTTACCTCTACAGCCCCTTCAACAAAACCGCCATCAGTGTCATTGATGCTCTTCATACAATTAAGGACCCTAAAGAACAGATGCTCATGCAGAAGGGAATATCCCGAGCTCTTGTCGAAGCGGTTCAACAAGCAGATGGCTTTCGCTACAGCTTCCATAATCACTGGATCAGCAGAGAAGATCAAGCCAGCAGGTTTTCCTATTATTGCAATGACTCGACTCTTAATAAAGGTAGAGCTGCTAATGAAGGAGCATCCAAGGTCAGACTCGGAGTGAAGATCAGAAAGCCTGTTTTCGATTGTCATGGCCTGCTTTCCGTCAAGTTTTCATCGACAAAGATGAGCCTGGAGCTTCATTATAAACATGTTCCGCTCCACCAGACCTATGAGGAGCGAGCTCCGCCTCCACGCAAGGATAGTAAACGAAGGAAGATCCTGGAGATTTTCCATCCGGATAAGCTACCAAAGCCGAAGGAGAAAAAGAGGAAAGCTGCACCGCCATCCAGACAGTCGCCGGCGCGCAAAAGACGGGCAACGGAACCATTGCCTCAACCAGAGAGTGGATCAAGGCCGGAGACTGCCCGGGAAAATAGCTTGCAGCCTTTGTTCGACTTCTTGGGATCTGCGGGGAGGCTGGATGAGGATCGACCTACAACCGCAGCATCAGAAACGACAGGAGATATAACTACCCGTAATGCAGAGTCGGAGCCACCCCTCACTGGAGGTGGTGGAATCAACCAATCTCGTGACGAAAGCACCTCAGAAGTATCAAGTCGTAGGCCACCGAAAAAGATGCCCTTCCCTGGCATGATGTCAGGATTCATGGCAGGCGAGGAGATAACTTGGGGCCGCAAGACAGCTGTTCGCAGGGCTCAACGGTCCAAGCGAAGCGAAATAACAGTTCCGGTCTCTACTGCCGAAAATACTTCCACAGACGCCCAAGTCCCTGAGGCCAACACTCAGCAGACAGCGCCCAACCCTCTCACAGAACTCGAGGCTCTAAAGGCCAGATTGCAAGAGGCGGAGCAGAAGATCCGAGACCTTGAGGCGGAGAAAAATAGAGCAGTAGCACCCATAGTTTGGAATGGGCCGCCACCACAACCTCCGGCATCGAGCCCAGGGTTTGCTCATCCGCACTATCCTGCACCGTATTATCCATATCGACCGCCACAGTGGCAAAACCCTCCTCCTCCCGCTGCCCCTCCTAATCCTCACGCGGCGCCTACAGCCGCCAGATATCCCGGCCCTGTTCCTGCCTCAGTCTCTGGACCAGCTTCCGATGCCTCTCAGCCTCCAAAGACAGGGCCAAACCAAGCGCCAGCACAAACGCCTGCTCCAGCATACGGTTTCATACCGAATCCAGCAGACAGTGCGGCAAACCAAGCAACACCCACTCCAACGGCGCCCCAGCCAAAACCTCAAAAGGCATTACGCTGGCAGAATCCACGGACGGTGGCAAACGTTGCCGATAGAAAACCCTCCCTTCAGGGCTTTCATGATTGAAGCGTGGAGACTATATCTCCATCCAGCAATTCGTCTTCGGCTTTACGAATCTGAGAAACATGATAGTGATGGTTGGTCAGTCACAGCCAGATTACACCTTTGCAAGTGTCAGTTAATTCTAACCGTACTATGTAGTAATACTTCTACCTTCCTTTTATGACTGGATCTCGATACCTACTATAAGAAAGTATTTGTCTTCTGATAATACTTTTCTTTCTAAGACGACTAAGTCTCAATTCTTTTTTTTTCCCTTGAAGGTAAACGGCGTTCATGTATTTGAAGGGGTTTATTCATTATGTCATCCTCATGGGTATACCTAATATCTCGATAATTATCATCCAGCGTCGTCAAGGGTATGCCCCGAAATATCCATCTTGCTGAGACATCTCTCTCAAGATTTCCTTCCCCTTCCAGCTCAGATACACAGTTTCATGGACCTGGACATAATTGTCGCTGTTGGGGGGATCTTCGTCAAAATCGACTTCCTTCTGGATCGTGAATTCTGTATGGCTACGCCGTTCGATTCTTCTCACAACGAGGATAGCAACCAGCCACCAGAGAGCAGCGAAGCCCAACACCGACCAGCCGACTGTGGGGACGATGAACCATGTCACAGTCTGAGACGGCTGGGCTGATGGGTCTAGAACTTCCTCCAAGTCTGACAATGACGATGAGTCCTCAACCTGGCTCAAAGCGGCTTCCGGCTTGACCCAAGATGTGATGACTGGGAACAAGTTCCCAATGAGATAGACAGTCGCGCAGAGAACACTCAGCCATGGCCGGGTGTTCCTGGTCTTCTCACGCCAATTCTCCTTTTTGGAGAATCGGAGATAGAGGATCCCCAGGGCCAGAAGACTTCCAAAGCATGCGTTGACGACGTATGCCGCGATGCCAGTGAGAATTACATATGCATTCTGCGGTGTCTCGCCATAAGTTGCGAAAATGAGAACGATGCATGTAATCAAGTGCAATAAGAGAGCACCAACGGGTGTCTTTTCCGAATGAACTTCGGGGGCCAACCAACGCATTTGCAAGAGACGACCGAACGGTCGATTAATGAAAGTGGACCGCTGCGCCCAGCGGAGCATGCGCCCAAAAGAGAGATCCTTGTTTTGTCCAAAGAATTTCGGCCATGGCAGAACACCTTCCTTTGCAACCTCTTGCTTAACACGAGCTGCCGTATACGTCATGACAATGATGTTTCCCAAGCTACAAATGGCAAGGAATGCACTGAAAATCCGCGCCCCAGTGTTGTCGCCTGGTGCAAGGGCGCCGTAAGTCAACTGGAAGAAGGACTGGGAAACACTCGTGCCACTGATTTGTACTGATTTGGGGACAACCACCATCTTTGTCCGGTTAGTCAAGAAACAGGTTTGGGAGGCGGGGCTAGAAGGACCAGGGTACTCACATAGCTCACGTTGACGGCCATATAGAGCACACAGACGGTGGTCAATGACGCCACCATAGAGATGGGATATGTCCGTTGTGGCTTTTCGATTTCCCCCAAGACATAGTTGGGTTGCTCGAATCCTCCATAGGCAAAAATGATGGCAAGAAAGGCTTGAGCATAGCCATTGGCACTCTGTGATGAGTCGCTGAAAGCAGTCGACGGTGACAGATTCTCAGACAGCGTCTCATCTCGGTCAATATTGTTGCCAGGATTATCTGGGAAGGCTCCAGTTCCATAACAGATTGCCGTGACAATGATGAACAGCATCATGCATATCTTCAGGGCAGCGAAAATCGTGCTCAGGAGGATACCACCTCTACGGGAGAAGGTGTGAATGAAACAAGCGACAACAGAGACAGCGATGGCTATACCACGGACTGCTCCATTCGTCACTTCAGCGTTTGACGCTTCAAGAATTCGAATTCCGAAGCTGATGGCGTTACCTGCCATGTTGCCGAGGGCAATAAACGAGATGCCAAAGAAAGATGTGATGAAGAGGAGCGTGTCTTTTCGATATGCTGGCTTCCGGAAGACATATTGCAACTGTGGAGGGTCAGCGTTGGCGCAGTGGGAAACGAGAACAGAGGGCCAAAATACGTAGTTCACATCACCTCCAGACCTGGGCACGCCTCGATCCATCCCTCCAACGACTCGCCGTGGTATATTCAATCCATACTCGATGTATACATGCATTCCTGCCAATGCATAAACCGCACCAGCGAACCAGAATAGCAAAGTTGTGCCAGTGCTCTCTGTTCCCTGAATGACTCGAGCGGGAGTCATAAAGATTCCCGTACCTTACAGAAGAATTAATCAAAGGCCCGGGATGCTATCTGGGGATGAATCACATACCAATCATTCTGTTTATAACCAGGCCCATGACTGCTATATAGCCAAGCTTGAAACGATCCTCGGGAGATCGCGTGACAATTCGATTTGGGTCTTCATTTTCAGAAAAGAGGCTCTCTCCAGCACTGCGTGTGCTGTCCTGAGACCGACGTCGAGCAAGACCACCGTTCATGACGACTGTGGCTTGAGGGACACAGTTTGAATGAAAGAGGCGGTGGTAGCTTGACAAGACAGCGACGAGGCGACTATACCGCTATATGAATGGGATGGCCAAAGAGCCGAGCACCATCTTTCGTGCCGTGAGGCTGATTCGACGGGTGGTCCAACTTTTCGAGACGGAACTTTGGAATCGAACAGGCTGTTTTGCCTCGTGTTCACAGTCCCCTCTCACTGGCCGGAAGGCAACCCTACCAACTGTTTCTGGTAAGCTTGACGCCCTCAAGAGAAGCACCCAAGAGCGCTCAAGATTCTTGGAGTTCTTGATATGAGGTTGCCGAACCTATCTGGAGAGGGGATATCTCAATGCTAAGCCACGCAATGGTGCAATCACGGACAGGGGGGCGCATGGCCACAAGTCATCGTCCTCCCCTATCTAAGCGAATCTTTCCCCACTAGCCTTACTGAACCATCCTCGACACAATCGTTGATCTCGGCCTGTCTGGGAGATAGCTTTAAACTGAGTCGGATTTCCTGTTGGATTTCCAAACTCTTTGCAGTTATTTGATCTTATGGCTGGGATCCAGTTAGGCGACATTATCCAAGTGAGCAAGGCTGTATGGGACCTCTACTACTTCGGCTGGGCGGAATCGCAAGGTGCAGGTATGAGCCTCCCGTGGATCAATTTCTTTTGAGGAATTTGTTCTTCTCGGGCACCAAGGGCCCTTTCTTCGTCTTTGAGGTTCCTATTAACACCACTGCAGCGACACAGTATGCCCAATTCGGAATCGCATTCCGAGGACTGGCCGAGAGCCTCGATAGCCTCGTTCGTGTTCTTGAGAGCGCGCGGAGTCAGGTTCAGTCTGGGATTAACCCTCAGGGCCTTCCACGATGGAACTTGTCATCTTTAAACGAGATCATTGGCGACTACCAAGCCACCATCAACGAGTGCCGCAGATTGCTGGTGGCTAATCGCCGGTATGGCCAACGTGTCGGTCCCCTCCGAAATATTGAATGGAATATCTTGATTCAACCAGAGGCAAATGCTCTAAAGGAAAGAATTCTTCTCCACAACTCGAAGATTCTGATTATCCTTAAGCCTTTGGAGATTGACCTTTTGAACCACATCATCACCAGGATCGACGCCGTTCATGGCCAGGTCGAGAACGTAATTGGCCTTCTCACTTCCAATGTGCCGCAAGCCATCCGACAGCAGCAGATCTCCCATACTCTCCATATACCCCCAGCACTTGAAGCCCGGTTCGGCCAAGCCGCAGAGCCCAATGTTACAAACCAATGCCATGCAGCGAATCGTTCCTTACCAGAACTCACCGAAGCCTTTCTCCTTCACTTGAGACAATCGACAATAGATTTTCAACCACGCCGTTCCTTCCAACAGCAAACGGCACCTATCGAGGAGTATATCAACCTTTTGAAATGCGTATGGCTGATGGAGCGAATTGAGCAACACCTTACTCCCTCCCCGGAAGAAAACGATTCTCATTGGCCATCATTTATCAAGGGATTGAAAACGGTGTGTCGAGTATTATGCATGATGGTTCCAGGAGGCTGACAGTTGATCCACAGGAACTGTCCAGAGAATGCTGGAGGTTCAATCCATCTTGTCCGGATCAAATCCTTCCACCGGATCTGTCATCCCTCAGCGGCATCGACTTTTCAATCTGGGCTAAACGTGAACCCGAAAATATCCTGCCGCCCATTGTTCAGTTACCGGCTGCCATGATGGATGAACTTCTTAATGTGTAAGTCAATCACACTGCACTAGTAAAAATTGTTTTGCAACCGACACTGATTCACAGGTCTCTCGAAACGTCCAAACCAACCGTTGTTCAGAACCTACGCCTGCTGCGTGGTGTCGATGGCAAAATGAGTGCTATTGTTTCAGCAATTGATCTTAGTGGTGATGAAGAAAGGAGAGACGGTATAGATCAACCCGCATCTACACTAGCGTGCACGAACTAACTCAGAACCTTGGAGGTCGCACTTTGGATTTCTACATTCAATCTGCTAGTCTCATCCCGTTATATGCCGTGTCATTCAACCAGGGACCTCTAGGTGTCATCCTGAGAACCGATTCATGCATGGCAGAATTCACTTTTAAGCGATTGGACGAAATGTTGCGATTTCAGCGGGCATTGACTGGGTTCAAAGTTTATGAAGAGTACTCCCAGTAAGGTTATTCGATCAGACAAGGTGATCCTATGCTCGCTAATACTTATGCAGACCGGAAGTCTCCGTCGAGTTCATTACGTCTGATCGGAACACATCGCGGGTTGACACAGCCCATATACAGCTCTGGATTTCAAAGGAACTCGAAGGCCGTGCCAGTCGTACGTCCGAATCCGTTGTGGAGCCCGGCCCTCTCTCACGACAGAATTCTGCTTTGTCAGACATTGCATCTCCAATCTCATTGTATTCTGGCGGAGACTTCGGTGCCACAAACGACCCTCGACTCTCTGATCCTCTGATCTCACGCCTTGCCTACTTGAATGTCAACAACGCTCAACCAGCAAGGTCTCCACCATCCTCGAATAGCACTATACGCGAGTCGGTATTTTCACGATCGCCTCGGAATCAATCCATCCCAGACCCGAGGGTCAGTCGTGCGACCTCCATATCATCAACGCAAACTACTTCTTCGATCTCAATGACTCGTGACTCGGTCTCAGGAATGTCTTCTGCTGAAATCAATTCGAGCGGCACAAGCTCGAGAGTAACAACCGTCGATCATGGCTCAGGCCGTGGTTACGTGCACCACAAACCAACACCTCCGATGCTTGTCCTCCTCCTGAAATCTGGCAACTCCCAGCTGGATTCGCAACTGAGCCCCGCGCCGTTCACTGTGGTCACCGTCCAGCTCGATGAAAAGACTGCCCCGAATTTCGAGCGTTGCAAATGTCAAAGTCATCCGGGTCATTGCAAAATCACTGCTCTAGAGCGCAGTAAAGGAACGGAAGACCTAGTGGCTAACATCACTGAAGCCAGTGATTTGAACAGCTGGGATCTTATGAGCTTCAGAACCCCAAGAAGGGAAAATCAGTCGTTATCGCCCTCATCTATTCGGGCGCAGCCCCGGCCCCTTCAAAAGCTTCGTCGTCTAACGCTGACTTTCTCGAACACTGAGTCCCGACACAATCTAAGCGGCAGACCATGTGGCTGTAAAATCAAGCTCACGGCTGACCTGATGACTTGCCTCAAGGAAAAGCACCAGGGATTGCTCGGGAATTTGAAACAGCTTCATAAGAAGGAGCTCCAAAGCTTTGAGAAGAGTCAGAGGACGAAGGAGGACGTTGTGCTGGCTCCCGCTTCTTAAGACGGTCGGTAACAGTTAACAGTGGCTGATTAATGATCCATGATTGCGATGTTATGATGGTGCGAACGACATGTACAATATTGTTCTCCATTTTGAGTGTCAAGCAATACCCCTTCTTGAACGGACTTTATGATCTGGCTCGGAAGACATAGCGGGAATTGAAAAGAGATCTATCACCATCCGCGACGAGACGTGGATATTGTCGTAGACCGCTCCTCCTCCCGGGGACGTGGTCCATCGATCGGATCCGATGGCTCGTGGTATTTCATCGGATCCAATCTATGAACCATCTCGATATCGAGGCTCATCTGTGAACGCTCCATGCGATCCATCTCGAGTTTAATCAGTAGGGCTTGTCTAGGTGGTCCACAGACCGGATTTATCTGGATATGATTTATGACTTTTGGCTTGGATTTGCCGTCCCTCAGTTACGACGCGCTGAGTGAGGGAGAGAGAATAGGACCACAAGCTTAGTCTTACTCTCAGCTATTTCAATGGCAATATATTGCAAACGAAGACTGACGTCTGTCTTTCTTTTCCACGCAGGCGTCGACTGGAACGCCTAGGGTCTAGAAAAGTGGGGGCAAGGCTGTCTGCAACAGAAGGCTCAGCCGGTCTCCAAACTCCAGGCAGCTGCTTTTCATTTCTATCTCGATTCCACCACTCCCAAAGCGTTCCCACCACGACGAGTATGACTTAGAGTAAGTTGTACGCAAAAGCATCGAATAGCCTTGATATTCGCCCAGTGTCCAGATCTCTACCCGGCTCTTTATCTCTACAAAATCGCTGGGGGGTGCACAGCTCAGAGCGAAGCTGACATGGGCCCAAGTGAAACACACTCTCTCAAGCTCTGTGACGATTGCCTAAATGTTCTGACAAAGGTGGAGGAATTGGAATCGGGAAAAAGTCCCTCTGTGATCCGATCTGAATCACGACCCGATCCTACTCCCTCCAAATCTTACGAATGCTATAAGAGCGAGAAGGAGTTTCGAGAGTCCGACTACTATAAACATATCTTGCCAGAAGATGATTCGCTCGATCACAAGTCAAGCCGTGCGGACTTATTGGAATCCGCCAATTCAGGGTGCCATCTCTGCCGCTGGCTACTTAATTCTCTAGACTCTCGTGCCAAAGAGTCATATTCACATACGCAAACACGATATCGAAGACGGCCTGGGATCCTGCGCAAAGACCCTATGAAGAGCCCATTGGGACTGAGATGCGCGGGCCACTATTATTTCTCAATCAGGTGTGCGCCTGACCCTCGAGATTGGCCTGTGAGTGTACAAAGGGCAGGCATCGATCAACATCGACACGCTTACCAGGAATATGTGGGCGACGAGAGGGCTTCACTTATCATTGATTCTCTCAACGGCTTATCGAAAAGGCTTTTGAACCCCATTAATGCGACGGCAAAACTAGACGACTATACGCCGGGTGCTTCGACATGGTCACTGTTTAAGTATTGGATAGAGAATTGTGTATCCGATCATCCAGAATGCAAGCGACAAACTTTCCCAGATACTGCCACCGTTCTTCCCACTCGATTGTTAGACCTCCAAGACCCAGGTGAGATTCGCCTGGTCGAATCCAAATCCCTACCAACATCGAATGTTCCTGTCTACGCTGCTTTGTCACACTCTTGGGGCACGACTCATGAGCCTCATCTCGATAAAGAAACATTGGATTCGTTCATAGAGGGCTACCCCGTCTCGGCTCTACCGCAAACATTCAAAGATGCCGTCACCATGGCCCGGAGACTTGAGATTCCTTACTTGTGGATTGATTCCTTGTGCATTCGACAAGATTCAACCGAGGACTGGTTGCATGAGTCGTCGGCGATGGGTGCAATCTATCGAAATTCACACCTCTGCATTGCCGCGACCATCAGCAAAGACAACGCCAGTGGCTTCCTGGAGAAGCGCGACTTAACTCACAAGCGGCCCTTCATCTACCACGACCTAGTTGTTCAGGAGGACGTCGCCATGAGCAACGACAATTTCAACATGCGGCAAATAACGTGGTGTGACAGAATACGTACCCTCATCGAGTGGGGAGTCGATCGAGCCCCGTTGAATCAACGCGCATGGGTGTTTCAAGAAAGGATGCTCGCCCCCCGGATCATCCACTGCACCTCCGATGAGTTTATTTGGGAATGCTGTCGAGGCATGCTGTCTGAGAGCCACCCTCTGTTGACCAACGGAGGAAGTGTTGCCAAAGATGCGTGGAAGCATCTTTTGCGCGCTCCAGAGTCGCTCAGGGATCCGTTGTCCAAGGAACAGCATCTCAAAGAGCGAAAAGCATTTCTCCAACGATGGAGCGAGCTTGTCGCCACATACTCAAGTGCAAAGCTTACGCGTTTCGACGACAAACTTGTCGCTTGTTCTGCCATTGCAAAAGAATTTCAACCACTCCTCGGTGACTATGTTGCCGGTTTATGGAAAGCATATCTGCCCAGCCAGCTACTATGGTCTCATCACACATTCTGTGGCGTGCATCTTGGGGAGAAACATAGCATGCGGTCTCGAAACGGCCCTTCATGGTCCTGGGCTTCGCTCGACTGCCGAGTGAAACTGCCTTATTATTACGATGCATCGCACGACCCGAATTTTGATACCAAGGAGGATCGCCGAATGGAAGAGCCCATTAACCTGAGCAACTCCTCACTAGTTGATGTCCTCGATGTCAACGTCTCACTTCGCGGGGAAGATTCAACCGGTCCGGTCAACGGTGGAAGTATCCGTTTGGGTCGCTGCCAGATGTACCCCATCTATCGAAGTGCAGCATTCGGGTGCCGACTAGAAACCGAAGCGCCGGATGCATTTGAACAGGTGCAGCCGGTGAGATGGTATTGGGATGATCGGGACGACCCAGAAGTGGCTGATTATGATCCAATCATGAAAGATGCTTTCAAACCCGGTGAGTTCTTAAGAAGGAAATTTGGAAATATGAACAGGACTCACATTTAGAATCAGAAAACCCGGAGGAAGAAAATATCATGAGGTACGGCAGCCCGCAACGCTTCCTCCTGATTCACAAGAAAAGGCTTGCGCACCACAGTCCAAGATTAACTCAGATGTGTTGTGTGCCAATTGCCATCATTAGCACACGCGGTATGGCGAATTGGTATAAAAGGGGTACTGTCGCTGGGTTGATCGTCCAATTCACTGGTGGGGCTATTGGACAGTATCGACGAGTTGGTTACTTTTGCTGTGGGAAGGATTATCTCGAGAAGGTCTCTCGAGTGGCACCGGAAGTGGCCTTCACGCCTCCGACCGAATGGCCATCTGCTGAGAAATATAGCCTTGAAGGTGGATACACGATATGTATTGTATAAGGAGTGGAAGATGCCTAGGGACGAGGGTTGAGAATGGAGGAGTTCGGAAAGTAGATTCAATGGTATCAAACATGCCAAGCCTTTGTATGCAATGTTTGCCGGATTTTCCCCTCCCCCAAAAAATATTGTGGTTTCGACCGCCTTTATTGGAAACAGACTACTGAGGAATACTCTCCTTCTCTTGATTGATAAATATGTCCAAGATGAAACGAGCAAATAAGGAGGTCGAGGTCAAGGCCTCCAAAAAAGCCAAAGTCGCCAAAGGCAATTCTGAGAAGAGCAAACCCTTTGCCGGACAGGACTTCATTGGCTTCAACGATGTCAAAGATGAAAGTACTCTGGCCGCAGGAGAGGAAGTCAAGTCGACGAAACAAAGGGAAAATTACACATCTCAGAAATATACTTCCCCCCGGAGGCCTGAGCCATATCTGAACGGTGCGTTACTGCAGGGTCAACATGTACACCAATTGTGAAGCACATCCTCGCTAACGCATGGACAAATGCAGGCAGCACATCGCGCGAAGTGCATGCGAAGCAAAAAGCGCTAACCCAAGACCGAAAAGCCGCAAAGCCGCACGCCGACTCGATCGCCCGCTCGAAGAAGATCTGGGAGCGTCTACGGCGGAAATCGCATGTTGAGAAATCCGAGCGGGACGAACTGGTCAAAGAACTGTTTGAGATAATATCGGACAGAGTGAAGGACTTTGTCTTTAAGCACGATTCGGTACGAGTCATACAGTGTGCGTTGAAATACGCTACGCCGGCGCAGAGGAGGCAGATCACGCAGGAGTTGAAGGGCAGTTACAGAGAACTAGCGGAGTCCAGATATGCCAAGTTTCTGATCGCAAAAATGGTCATGGGCGACGATGAGAGTCGAGACGCTGTTGTCGAGGAGTTCTATGGCCATGTTAAAAGGCTCATTCGCCATCCCGAGGCGAGTTGGATCGTCGACGATATATACCGGGCCATTGCGACGAAGCAGCAAAAGGCCATTATGTTGAGAGAATGGTACGGGCCGGAGTTTGTCGTGTTTGGTCACAAACACGGTGGAACGTCTGAAAAAGTGACGGCAGAGTTGTCGGAGATTCTGGCGCGGAATCCTGAAAAGAGAAGTCCAATCATGCAACATCTGAGAGAAATGACGAACCAGCTGGTGCAGAAGAAGACGACGGGTTTTACGATCCTTCACGACGCCCTATTGCAGTACTTCCTCAACTGCAAGCCAGACAGTCCGGAAGTGACAGAGTTCTTGTCAATGCTTCGCGATGACGAGGAAGGTGATTGCTACAAAAACCTGGCTTTCACGAAATCTGGCTCCCGGCTTGTATGCCTTGCTCTCGCACACGGCAACTCGAAGGACAGACGAGGCATTCTGAGGTTCTTCAAGACGCACATCAAACTCCTGGCCTCAGACGTCTACGGGCACAGCGTCCTTCTCACCGCCTATGAAGTTATCGACGATACCGTGATGACTTCCAAGGCCATCTTCTCCGAACTTCTCAGCAAGGATCTCGACAAGGAGGGCCGCGAACAAGAATTGATGGCACAAACCGGGCACCTCACGGCACGGATTCCACTATTGTATCTTATGTCGACCGAACCTCCGAAATGGCTCACGACCGACGAGAGCACGGCCATCATCAAGGAAATCCGTGAGATACGAACAAAAACCTCGAAGAAAGACCCGGAGACTCGGCGGACGGAGCTGCTGAAAGCCATCTCCCAGCCGTTACTGGATCTGATTGCCTCGAAGGCGAAATTTCTTGCACAGTCGAGTTTCGGTTGTCAATTCATGACAGAGACTCTTCTCGGCGCGATTGGGGAGCGGGAGCCTGCACTCGCTGCAATCGCGCATCTTGCGACTGAAAGCCCCGAGATTGAGGAAGCCGAAACTCAAAATTCCCACATTCTTGCCTCGCGAGGGTTTGGACGCCTGCTCAAGGCCCTGGTACAAGGTGGACGTTTTGTCCGATCCACAAACAGTATCGAACGGGTGGAGCCGCCGTTGAAGTTTCATGACTTGCTGTACATGCAGATCCAGGGCCAGGGCGACGGAGATGAGGCGATCGTCGCTTGGGCAAACGGACCAAACTCGTTTGTTGTGGTGGCGATGCTCGAGGCCGAAGATTTCAGTCATCGGGATGATCTTATCCAGCAACTCATGCGGAAGGCTACATCGTTGGATGTCAATGTCCCTGGTGCGAAAATCATATTGGAGAAGATTGGAACCGAAGTATGAGGCCGAGGCACAGGAAGAGAAAACGGGGAAGAAAGGAAAGGAGAAGTTGACAACGTAGGCACAAACATGTCGTCTAGGCGGTCGATAGATGACGTGCATTCGAGTCAACCTCGAAAAAGAAAGGACTTTGAGATCCAGCCAGCACGCGCACTTATTAATGTGACAGTTTACATGACATACTGTCGCAAAAGCCTTGGTGTCTGCAAAATGTTGCTATTTATTGATCCGCCACCATTACTCATCTTTTTACATCAGTTGTTTGCGGTCGCATGCCGCGATACCCGATGGCAGTAGAATCCGTTGAGACAGGAGCTGGAACGAAACAAACAGGAACAAGGGAAAAGTGGATGGAGGAATGGAAGGAACAAGGTTTGAGTAACGAGTCGATGGTAGAAATTGGCAGGTGTTCCTGTAGGGCCAAGCGAACGATGACGTGGAAGTGTGAAGCGGGTTCCTGAAAGATTCTGGGTGGGTTCGAGAGCTTCGATGCGCCGTTTGCGGCAGGGAGAGAACAATACGGGCAATTGTTGAGGATGCGTGTACCCGGTTTGAGAATGAATCAAGTCATAAGAGTTTGAACCAACAAAGTGTGGGAGGAGATGAATAAACGGCTAATAACGATGGGCAAAGGCCCTCCCTGCGCCCGCCACTCATACTGCTTAAAATATCAATCCCGGGCCACCAAATGATCCATCACTCACCGGCAAGCTGTCAGGTGTTCGGCAGTCTCCAGTTCCATTCTCCAAATCGCACACTGGCACCCTTCATATAGTTAACCAACATCCACTTTTGCAGCGTTCTTCTCGAGCCTTTCCTGCTTTATTTCCCTTTGTCTCGACTCTTCCATCTCTGCTTTTTCAATCCCGCCCTTCTGACCTTCACGCTCCGTCCCCAGGTCATGTTCTGTCATGGGTACACACATTTCTGAACTCGCCAACGGACATACGCCACCTTTAGAGCACATTGACCTCTCCTTTGACAACAACACAGTTGACGACTCGGCTTGTGCTTTGGTCTATAGAATCCAGCCCAAATGGCGAGAAGTCCCTGGGAAAATTGACATTGTCAAGTTCACCGACGGCATCACAAACACGGTGAGTTGTCCTCCATCTTCCAGGCACGTGCTCCTACTCATTTTTGTATCTAGCTGCTCAAAGTGGCCAAACATGTCCCAGGCCTATCTCAAGCAGAAGTTGATCAAGAATCCATACTCCTACGTGCCTACGGGAACAATACGGAAATCCTAATCGACCGGGATCGAGAGGCGAGATCACATGCTTTATGCGCAGAACGTGGATTGGCTCCTCCTCTGCTGGCAAGATTCAAGAACGGGCTCCTGTACAGATACATCATTGGTCAGGTCTGCACTCCCCAGGACCTCATCCGAGAGCCTGTATGGCGAGCTGTGGCCAAAAGGCTGGGTGAGTGGCATGCGCGATTACCCATTGACGACGCTGCTGAGGAGAGTGATGTCTCCGATGGTGTCAATGGTCATAACGTGAAGAATGAGACTCCGCCGGACGCAACCCCAGAGCTTGCGTCCAGAAGACCGGTCCCCAATATCTGGTCAGTAATGCAAAAGTGGACCAGTGCTCTTCCATGCGACACTCCCAAGCAGAAAGCTCGACAGGAGCTTCTCCAGAAGGAATTAGATCGATCATTCAGTGACCTTGACAAACAACGAGGCCCTGGATCAGGCGGGTTTGTTTTGGGACATTGCGACCTGTTAAGTGCCAACATTATTATCCTTCCTCCGGAGAACTCCTCCGTCAGTAGTAAGATGGAAGACGATATCAAGGTCTCATTTATCGACTATGAATATGCAATACCATGCCCAGCAGCATTCGACATTGCCAATCATTTCGCCGAATGGGGTGGCTATGATTGTGACTACAACATGTTACCCACCAAATCCGTTCGTCGTCAATTTCTCCAAGACTATCTCGAATCGTACAAAGCCCACAGCGACAAGCCCGTATCTGACGATATGCTCGACGTATTACTTGCCGAAGTGGATCGATACCGTGGTATGCCTGGATTGTACTGGGGCATTTGGGCTTTGATCCAAGCCACCATTTCACAAATTGACTTTGATTATGCTTCATATGCAGAGGTTCGTCTAGGAGAATATTTTGCATGGAGGGCAGAAGAGAACGGAAGTCAAGCCAACGAGAACGCAGAGATGCCCCTTCGCGAAAGGAGATGGGCGGAATCTTAGACAAACTACAATTAATGAGCGTATGAAGCGGTACGGGCTTGGTCCAGGGATTCAACATACCACGTTCATGATATTGGAGGCAAGCTATATTGTTTGATAAAGGATGGAAGTGGGCAGTTCTGAACCACAAAAGTTTTATTTTAATTTTTTTTTTTTTTTTTTTTCCCCCTCCATAGGATCTTCTCTATCAATATTTATCAATCCGATCTTGGAACCTTTTGCCGGATTTGTCTCAGTACTTTTTGAGTTTTCCTAGGCCAAAGTGTTACTTGACGCATGGTGCTTATGTGATGATAGCGACAACGTCTCTCATACTTATCCTTTTGTCTGGTGACCAATTTGATAAATCTTCGTCTTACTATCTCCCCTCCCCATGAGCTTCCGAGGTTGACTGATTGATGAAACCGAAGGTTCTCTCATCTCGAATCTCGCTAAATCCTGAGCGTCATCCCATCTCGATCCACCACCCAAGAGTCCTGCGATGACCATGCCACCCACGACGCAGTGCCGACATAAAGGGGAATCTTTCCTTCTTTCATACCCATACCCCAAACGAGTCCCCACCCTCATGTTCGATCTGTATTTTACCAGGGAACTACGAATCCACTTTGGCCTCAATCATTCGGAATTGAGCCGAACCGGGCACCTAGGAAATCGGATGACTTGAAGACCGGGCTGAGGGCTGGCCAGACCTGACCTCACTATACCGGGCCAAATATATCAACATCAGAAGTCCTGGATCTACGAAGCTTTCATCGAATACTTCCATGGTCAAACACGCAATATCAAAGCATTGACAACATCGGCATCAAGAGTTAAGGACCAAAGAACAAGGCTTCCAAATGTCAGCGAGTCATCCAAACAACATTTTTCATAACATATAACAATCCAACCGAGCTGAAGAGCAGAAAGAATCGGCGAACAGTTTCATCATTTGCATCCAAAGGTTATCGTCCGACCTCCAAGAGCATCGTCCTTGATCGCTCTCATTATCGACCTTTTGTCAAACGTCAAGCTGGAGAATCACCATCACCCAACGGTCACCAACGCCAAAACCAAGAAGGCGATGAAGCCAGATAAGAAGGAGATTCCTCCGACCAGTTCTGAAGACGGCCCAACTCCAGCTCCAGCTCCAACTTCTCCCGCTTCTCTCGCCCCTCCCTCCTTGGGCCCCTCCTGGCCGACCTTTTCACCGCCTACCCGATTAGCTACAAGGCTTATGTCCCATTCTGGCGGACAACTGTAAGTTGAATGCTCCGTACTGTCGTACGTTTGGTATTGTTTCGATCTCGTCCCTGACACTCGGATACCCCTGTCCCAGCCAATCAACAATGTCACTTTCCCTTTGCCGCGATCCTCTGCTCCTTTAGGGGGCATCATCTTGCGGTGCAGGCCCCAGCTTGACGGTTGGAGGCTAACCATGGGTGTTCTCCTAAATTCAACTAGCAGTTATATGATTCCTCCACCCGCGATTCAGCTCGGCACTGGGCGTTGAAACAAGCTGCTATCTCATCTGATTCAAGGTAGCCATGTATCACCGGGGTGAGGCATTAAAGCATTTGAGGTTGAAAATCGAAACCGCTCGAAGCGCCAATGATGACGCTGCAATTCTGACTGCTCTTTGGTTGATGGATGTCGATGTAAGCTCGGGTACCCTGCCATGCGATCTTGTTCTTTTTCTTCTATTGCCGATGGCCATCTTTCTCTTTCGGCTAACGGGACATCCAATCTTCTTGCCCAACAAGCTGCAAATGGCGACCTACAGGCTTATGCCATGCATAAGAAAGCGAAAGAGAGAATGGTCTTGATACGGGGCGGGATCAGGAAGCTCAACCCTGACTTGCATGACGAGTTGCTGAAGTGCGTATGCACTTCTTGATGGTTTTTTTTTTTGGTTGTGGCTGACCTGCAATACCTGGCCAGGAGCAAATTCTTTCTCCCATTGTCGTTATACGGTAAGTTTGTCTGCGAAGTCACCAAAGACGACCACATCCTAGTGCGTTTCAAGGAGAACGCCCCTATCAAGACCTCCCAGGCCGGTAGATGCCAGGGGTTGTCCTCAGTCATCGCCAGCAAGGGCCCCATCACCACTCAAGCGGTGGAGATTCTTCAGCGCATTTTCAAACAAATCTTCAAAGAACCACGATTCATGCGAACAGGAGAAGCATGCGGCGCTGACAATAACGACGATAACCTAACTCCTCAGCCTATCATCGATCAAGCCCCCAATGAAATGAGTCGAGTCCTACACATTACTGATGAACTAGATTCGAAGTCCTTATAGCATAGTCTCATTCTTGTGCTCTTGATCTACATTTTCAACTCCCACGATCAACCGGATGCCAAGGTCAACTACTCGATCCCATTACCATTATCATCATCACTATCCTCAACATCTTCGTCCTCAAGATACCTGTTATATTTAAAGGTTCAAGAAAGTATTTTGAATTATCATCAAGAACGCTACATATATTGAGCTCTCTACACCGCTGGGATCACGAGGCCGAGTTAACGGTGCATGCTGCTGCGTTCCAGTACGTCTTTCGCGCCAAAAAACTCCTGCGCCCATGGTCGCACAGTGGTGCATTTCCACCCAAGCGCACGCTCGAAAAACTGTTGGGCGAGGATGTCTTTGTCATCGATCTGGAACAACTTTTTGACTGTTTCGGCTGTCAACAAGTTTGCCTTACAGACACGATTGTAAGCGTCCTGGCTTCCAAACAAGATGTCGAATGTGAGTTCGAATGGACCAGAGTTTTTGCTTCGGATGGTATTGGCGATGTCTTGAAGGAGAATCGGCTCCTTGAAATTGAGCTTTTCGGTGCCTGTTTCACAAAGCTTCATTGACCCTCGTCTGTGTTCATTAGAGGAGTGAAGAGAGGAGGGGGGAAGAGGGAACGAAACTTATATACGGGCTGGCTGCGTCGTGGCCTTCATAGGGATTGTGAAGGCATGATGTTCGGACCGAATTGGCAATGCATAATGCGTGCTTGGCGCGAAGTCTACGTTCCATTTCGCAAACGTTTCTGCCAAAATTCGATGGTTTTCGATAGCTTCCTCTAATATCTGCTAATCCTCGTAGGCGTAAGAACACATTGCTGTTCTCCTCAAACCATTCCATTCTCTGAAGTCGGTAGATTATGGTAACGACAGCTAATATGGGAAGATAACATTTCGACTTCAATGACGAAGTGAGGAAATAAAGACTTCCATTGTAGATCTCGCTGCGACCTGTGCTGAATAATCGACAGTGGATTTAAGGATTGCCTGGGATATTCCCAGTAACTATGAGCCCGGATGGTTCGTAAGGTAGAATGAATTTGACATTGGAAAGTAAAATCACGCCCGGGGACTTTCCAATGAAATTTGTCGATTACTGCGTTGCTTCATACTCACGTAATAAGTCGGAGCCGACAAAGGTGACAGAAGCTGACAATGTACTTATCTCGGATTGTTTTACTGTACTGAATCTCATCCAGTAAGTTACTCTCGGTTGATGTTGGCATCTAGGATGACGCCGAATTTATCAGCAACAACATACTGAACGTGTCCAAGAATCCAACGTTATCGAACAGGAGCAGTCTTTCAACACGCCTACCAGATTTGAGGAGAAGAATTTGATCCCTTCACTATGGCTCGTGCCATGGCCTTCAGGCGATCCTCCATCAATGGTTCTCCATTCCCTCCGTTAGGCGAAGTGGGAAATCTGCCGCTGTCAAGGTATGAAGGGGCTTAAATTCCTGAAAGGAGCCCAATGTTGAAGGGCCCTTGGATCGATTCTCGCATTGCCAGAAATCCGATGACGGGTGGGTCGAGGCCGCGCCGACACGATTCCTTGATCTTTGGCCGTCGACAAGGACTCAAACAAGAAGATTCTTACATAACAAGCTGAGGAATGATGCCCAAACGCAAATCGATGTCTTCCAAGCAGTGTAAGGTCGGCGGAATCTCGTTTGGCAATGCAAATGTTGAACAATACACAGTACCTCTTCATTGGAAAAGGGTTATCAACCCTATGCAGGATATAGGGGAGGAATCGGAGGTCAACCAAGCACGTGCAAATGCTAGCAATCTGGCGGGACCAGTTGCAGAGGACAACCTAAATTCACATCATCCTTCCTCTTTCATGGACATATCAAGCACCAGTTTACCCACCACGCCGGAATGATAGTCCTTGACCAAATCATTCAGCTTCGAAAATGGATAAGTCCTAATCCTCGCCTTGACATCGTTCTGGACACAAAAGTCAAACATATCTCTCATCGCCTGATTGGAACCGATCAAACTACCGACGACCCGAATGCGACGGAAGACGAGGTCGTCTGCTGAGACGTGGAATCCTTGAGGCGGAAAGGACACCAGGACGAGGAGGCCGCCACTCTTCAACAAGGCCATTCCGTAGTCGAAAGACTGCTGGCTCTCTGGCAGGATCAACACGGCGTCTAATCCCATCTCTGACAGATTCTCCCGTCTGTCCTCTTCACCCATTCTGCGTCTGACGGTTTCCGCGCTCTCTTTCGACGCATCGACGATCGTCGCGCCAGTCTGCAATCCTTTCGCGAGCCCCAGCGCCCGTGGCGCCACATCGACCCCCGTAGTCTTCAATCCCATCTTCGTCGCAAACTGCAGCCCCAAGTGTCCCAAACCACCGCCACACCCCATAATCCCGACTCGTTGTCCCCGCTGAAGCTCACACTTCCTCAATGCCGCGTAGATCGTGAGTCCCGCACACATCAGCGGCGCCACCTCGATGGCTGACAGACTGTCGGGGATCAATGCCACCTGTCGTGAGTCGACGAGTGCATATTCTCGAAACCCGCCTGGCTTGTCACCTACCCCCAGTCCACCACCGGCCTTGGGACAGTAAACAGAGTATCCCGGTTCGTCGGGCACAGGGCCCGAAGGATTACGACACTCCAGGCATTTCCCGCACACGTGGTGACCACGACCTGGAACGGCGACACGATCACCCACTTTCAAGTTCCGGCTGGACGATGGCCCAGAAAGAGCCACCACCGTGCCGGCAAACTCGTGGCAGCCAATGTGGGGGAGAGGCGGAGGGTGCATTTTGCCCCCGGCCAAAACAGCATCCGTGTGGCAGTAGGATGCTGCATCAACTCGGATAATGATATCATTGGGATCTTCGATGACAGGAAATGGGACGTCGCGAAGGACATAGGGTGTGTTGAACGCCTCAAGCACGTGGGCTTTCATTGTGGAGGGGAATTGTCCCTGAGGCATGTTGTTCAGTTGTAACGTGGTGACAAATGTGCAAACTGGTCCAGCCCCTCGTGCAAGACTTCGTGAACGTATGATTGAGAGGAGGAGAGTATGATGGGCTCTTCAGTCTACCTGCCTAATGTGGCGTTATGATATACCCCAACTTGACAATGTGGGGGGAAGCGAATTGAGAAATCCACTTATTGCCTCGACAAGCCCCACCCGCTGAAGAGTGGCTCCGTCTGCGAGAACATCCCTCAAGCACGGAGTATGGAGATCAAGAAGCTTTGAGGGAACTAAGGTGAGGCTACAGAACCATGTTTTGAAACAATTGTATACTAGAGATACTCATTATGTTCTTCGAGCCGGAGGGCCATCCGATATTGCCCTGGCCAGTGTTTCTTGACTACTCTGATTCGCCAGCATAGATTCAATCCTCCGTATTTGTCTAGGCAGTCCCATCCGGCTTACAACATTCTGATCATGTAACACTGCTTCTACTCAACAGGTTATTGGCAGACACTTGGTTCGCGACCCTGATCAGGGCAATGTTAGAAGAGGACCCGGAGATGTCTTTTTTTCCTGTTGACTTGACGACATGAGAGAGAGAGAGGGCCACGAGCTTGAAGCTACAGTGGCGAACCCAATGGCCGTCTCCATTGAGCCGTTCAGTGAGAAGCTCCCAGGATCACCTCAGTCAACAAACTCACAAAACCGCACTGGCCAGGGTCTTTTCTCTCTATTTGCTGACTAATAGAGGTCCCATTGGGGGCAGTAGCCACGCAACCAGCGCTAGGAAGGGCCGCAAACATCCATGCTCGATGCAGATTTCCCCTACCTGGGTGTGACGTAGTCACAAACACTCTCCAAGGGCGAGAGTTATTGTGAGAAAAAGTGTCATTACACATCACACCGACTTCGCCAAAGCCCTTTTGACTATGGTTAGCCCCCCTTCCCTAGTATAATTGGACCTCACCGGACTTTTTTCTTGACCTCGATCGAAGTTTTGAGGCATCCCTTCGTTAAACGTCAAATTCTTGAAAATACCGAATCGGCATGGCAAAGATGGCCGGGCTAGAACCAAACACAATTGAAGGGTGAACGGGCAACAGTGAATACCTTACGATACAACTTCTACCCCCAGATCTTGAGGCCATCTAGGTGTATCCTTCCCATTCCCTCGAGTGCCGACATTGTACTTCAACTCCACCTCATCCTTGTCGAATTGTATGATGGGTCTCACGGTCCGGATCACTGCATCAATTGCACCGCTGTATCTGTCTTCAAAGAATTTTGGGTCGAAAAGTTCGGCAGAGGAATTGCACCGGAGCATCTCGATGTACGCGGGAACCAGAAATGGCATGTTGTGGTAACACCTGAAACATATCGGATTAACCGAGGAAGATGACAGACACAGCGCTGACCCAAGGGAACGCAGGAGAGGCTGGACAAAGGTCGTAGTCACATACCTGAATATTTTTTTACCATGTCGCGACCACACGTCTTCCCATACGTGAGCGGGGTACTCCCCGACACTCTCCACGAGCCATTGATTGTAGTAATTCAAGGCCAAGTCCACTTTATAACTTCCTCCCTTGTCTGCTCGACGGAGCAGTGCGGTCAGAATCGCGACCACACCGGCGATGCCGGTCATATAGTCGCTATTTGGGAACACTGGAGTGACCGGTTCTCCATTCTCTAGGCCCATGGCCTTGCCAAAGGCCCAAGAAACTCCAGTGCAGGCATCGGAGATTTGCTGCCAGCCACTGCGCTGGCTCCATGGTCCGTTCCATCCGTAGCAGTTCTCGCGCGCTGATATGATTCCTCGTTCTCGTCCCGAAGAGGCGACAAGATCGATGATGGCCTGTTGACTGAAGCCATATTTATCGAGCACGCCGGGTCGATAGCCTTGGATAACCACATCGGCATCAAGGATAAGATCGCGGAGCAACTTTTTCCCTTCCTCGGTCTTGAGATCCACACTGGAGTTCCATTTGCCCCAATTCAAGTCAATGTGAAGGTAAGAGTAATCGACGAGATTCGGCGATGTTACCCGCATGACAGATGCCCCTAGTTCCGCCAATCCTCGTGTGACCGCCGGAGCCGCAATAACCCGTGTTAGATCTACCACCTTGAGACCTGCAAGGGGCCGTTTGCTCGACGTCTGTGGGCTGTCGGGCCACCAGGAAGGCGGATGTGCCGGGTTAGGAGCATCGTGGATCTCAAAGAGGGCGACGTGTGCGTTTGCTTTACCGTGTTCTGAATCTCGGAAGGATGAGATGGATTCGCAAATCACGCCTGCCTGTCCGTAGACGTCTGTCGCAAGCCGTTGCATCTCCTGACTATCAATCTGTGATAACTTCTCGATAAAGGGCGCGCGAGCTTCCTCCCATGTTGTTGCTTTAGAATCCATGGGAAGGCCAATGCTTTCGAGTGTGGGGTTGGGATCCATGCTCCCATGAATATGGAAATACCGGTGGTCCTTCGTCTTGTAGATGCTCGTGGCGCAAATTCGGTGCCGCGACGATTGCATCTGTCGAAAGTCATAATTGGGTATTTTCGCATCCAGTCTCGCGAGCTCCGGCCCTGCTAGAGTACCTGGAATCGCATCCTCGGTATCGGGGTAGACAGTGTAGAGTAAGGTGGACATGAGAAAAAGGCTGGCGTGATCTGTGTTGATGGTGGCGCCGGACAATTTGGTGCCATATTTCTTTTCGACTAGCTTCGCGATCATGCATGCTTCCAACATTTTCAGGGCCGTTGCCGATTCAGCGAAGCGCCAGTTGATCGGAATGCTGGGAGAATCATTGCCGACCAGTTTGATCCTGCTAGCGAATGCGAAAACATCTTCTGGAAGCTGCAGATTATGAACAGTCAGAATTGGGAATTCTAGAGTCTTTGGATGTACATATTCTCTTTGTCCCCGACAGCATTTGGGAGACCTGCAGAATGGGAATGCCCGGAAACAATTACCCGGTCCAATCGTCCAGGCAATTGGGACTTACAAGGCTTGTTAGTTTAGGATTGTTGGCAATGCCTTCAATAAACACCTTTCCCGCCTCTTCAGGAACGGAATAGAGCCCTAATGGGTTCGGGACAATCATCCTGGACCGAAGTCTCTAGATGCTAATGAAGGCTGATAGAAGTTGATGTGCCCTTCTCCTGTGGTTACCTCCCAATTGCGCGCCGGGATACAGGAGGAATGAATTTGACAGCCGCCGTCGGCTGATGAAGTGGACCTGGGTTAAAAAAAAGGGGGGAGGACCGGCTTTTCAAATGTAAACGATCTTCGAGGGAAACCGAGGATCCTGCAACCTTGGAAAGACTCTGCAGTAAGACGATGGGAATGGTTTCAACTGATACGGAATAGCCTTCGGAGCCCAGCCCGAGATCTTCAGAATCGGTCCCGGGCGCCGCCTCTACGCTTGGTGCTTCTGACATGCGTGACTTGGGAGAAACTGTAGCGGCCCAATAGAAGTCAGATCAGTGAGTGAATCTTGAAACAACATACAGCGACAATAAGTCCAGCGCTCTCAGCATCATTCTACGGCAACAAACGCTTCACCAACGGCGAGTATGTCGATTCGATCTGCAAAGAAACGTACACCGTCCAGAATCCCAAAGATAGATCAGTTCCGTCCGATCATATGGCCATCGCTGGCGACGATGATGTTGAAACAGTGGTAATAGCTGCTTCAGCAGCCTTTTATGGACCTCGGAGCCAATTCAACGGACAACAGTGTGCAGCACGTTTTGAACAAGCTTGCTGCGATCATGGAAGACCAGCTTGCCTATATATATTGACGTTGGACTCTGTATAATTCCAACCCGAGAAAAGAACTACATAATCACGACTCGTCAATATTACGCCGGATGGACCGACCAGCAGAAAGGCCATTACCGTCCAGCCGATGAAACTGGTTCGACACAAGCCCCTTTGGTGTGTGTGCTGCGATCAACCAGTCCAACGCGCCGATTGCGACTTTCATTTTCAAACTGCAACCTATCTTGGCCACAGGTAATGTACTCATAGCTAAGCTCTCGGAAAACCAGTTTTACTGGAAGTGGACCGACAAGCAAAAAGATCCAAATTGCCGCAGCTCAGAGTAATCTCATGCGAGTTACGTTGGAACTTGGTGGAAAGAATCAACGTTCTGCTGGCGAGATCTGAGCAAGTTTATGTTGCTGCAATCCGAGTATACGTCCACCGTTCCATCGCCAAGGACTTCATCAACAGTTAGGAACAGAAGATGAAGGAAGCTGCAGGCCGTTTCTGAGACCTGCAGGATCCCAACACCATTCTCGGGCCCTTGGTGGACCATCTCGCTCTGGGAACGGCCCAAAGCATGATGATTGATCGAGCGAAGCAAGACGCTGAATAGACCATGGGAGGAGCAAAGGTTGGAGACGAGGGGCTGTTTTTGTCTCTACGAGAGATGTTTCGGGAGCCATGCGAGTTTCGGGCAAACTTGATGTTAGCGTTGTGGATGTCGATTGTGAGTGACGTGAGTTGTTTTACGAATTTGGTTCCCACTTATGCAACTAACACACTTCTAGATGAATATGCAGACTCCTTTTGGTGGAATGAAGCTTCCAACCTGGACCGAGAATTTGGCGAGTATGTATATCCCCATTCTAGACTCCTCTTTATGGAAGTGTTGATCACTCGCTGACGACTTCTTGTTCAACAGGCTTTGTGTGCACTTTTACTGAGCCCAAAACTGGGATGGTCAAGTAAGTGGTTTGACAATCCTCCAGCCATTGGGAAGGCCCCGTCTAATGAACTACGCACGCTTGACCTGTGGCACAATCACGATCTTTCGAGACTCGATCATTGAGCCTTGGTCCACGATTCCTCAGTCTGGCTCATAACGAGCAGCCTTACAGCAAGGATAGCGCGATCTTATCCAGAGGAAGACTGTCTCTGGCAGATCCGAGACGATGGCTAGTGTACTGATGATGTCCGGGGCCCTGATAGGTAGAACGAAGAGTCATGACCACGGGTATATCAATCCCGTTCTAACTAAGTACCCATTCTTCCTGCATCTCAGCGAGTGCATAGGTCCACCAACGGACGGCTCCTTGGAATGGCTTCAAGGAAATGATAATGCGAGGCTTTGTCACTTCCATACCCGGTATTTCGGTTCAGCGTCTCTGTGGGACGTGTCGTTACGAAGGGGCGCACAGATCTCCCCAGGCCTCTTGCGCGTGGAAAATTTGATATTCAGTCTCGACATTCTCTGATTCTCTACTCTGAATCATGCACTTGAGCTCGCTTTATCGCTTTCGGAGTGAGCACCCGAGAAATAAACTCCCTGATCCCTTCGGACTGGCTTTCCCAAGTACCTCGTCATGCCGAACCGAGGACAGCGCTGTGCCCGCGCTGTGGGTATATCGGTCACTAGTACCGGGCAAATAGAAGTCTCCACATATGCGAAAAGTTCTTCGGCACGGCAGCCGTCTGGAAATCAAGCAATTATGTGTGCAGGTCAAATTCTATTGGACATGCATTGGTGACCTCCCCGCAGCCTTGGTCCCATTCGGGCAGTTCAAGTTTTGACCTCCCGTTTCCGGGCTCCCAATCAAGGTCACGCCTAAAAATTTGTTCTTGCTGGAACTGACCTTTCTGACTTGTTGACTGAATGAATCCAATATAGTTGTTCGCGGAAGGCTGATTATCTTCAGTGTGCATGGTCATTCCAACTCCGGCTACGGTAACGGAACCGCTCAAGCAAATCTAAATCAATCCTCCTTTTAGACGGGACGCGAAAAGAAAGCAAGCACCTAACGACGCTGTGCCGAGTCTCAAAGACCGGCTCGGTTCTACCCAACGTCAGGAGAAGGAGAACATCACTATTATCAGAGACAGACAGAGAATCCCACCCGAGGTCTTTCTCTCGACTATCTCTCAACTGTCCGAAGCACACCATGAGCGCAACAACCATGATGGATGCTGTGATATTCAAGGGCCCCTTCCAGATGGCGACTGAAAAACGCCCCATACCCCAAATCATCGACCCAACAGATGCGATTGTGAAAGTTTCGGTGGCTGGGATATGTGGTAGTGATTTACACTTTTATCGAGGTCATCAAAAAATGGAGCCAGGTTGTATCTGTGTAAGTCTTTTTACCTGCGCTTGAATCGGTCATTCGTTCTTTCTTGCCAGATAGCAACATCCAGAGAACAGCGCCAAAAGGTCAATCGTGGCAGAAATTTCCGTCCTGGCTCCTGGTTCTATCAGACTATCTGGCCTGGATGGCGCCCTCTGCCATCCACTGCCCCTGCAAGAAAAGATCCAGGCTTTTAAATCTCCATACTGATCTTGGCTAAATTGGGCAGGGACACGAATTCGTCGGCCACGTTCACGAAGTCGGATCTAGTATCAAGAACTTCAAGTCCGGCCAGAAAATCGTGTGCACTTTCACCGTCACATGGTAAATTTCTTGTTCCCTTCCCTAGATGACCTAGCATACCTTTGCACACCAGGTTCCCGTATTCATACTTCTGTCCTACTCACGCTTTCTCCCCAGTATGGAATGCTGGTTTTGCCAGCACGGCTACACGAACCGTTGCATACGGGGCAAATCGTTCGGCTCGTTGGGCTTTGATGGCGGCCAAGCTGAATACGTGCGCGTCCCTTTTGCCGATGGCACCCTGCAACCCGCGCCCACGGCGGTGGACGACGAATTACTGATCATGATGTGCGACATCTTCCCGACGGGCTACTACGGCGCCGTCCGTGCGATCCAATACTTCGAATCCCACACACGTGAACTGGAATCGATAAACCAAACCCGTCCGATGTTCCAAATCCAGTCACTGCAGGACACTGTCTTCGTATGTCTCGGGTGCGGGCCCGTCGGTCTGTGCTCGATATTGACTTGTCTGACCAAGAAGGTCGGTAAAGTCTTTGCGGTCGATGCGGTGGACGACCGACTGCGTGAAGCCGAGAAATGGGGTGCGATTCCGCTGAAGCTAGGCAAAGATGATATCAAAGCCAGAATCCTCGAGGCGACAGACGGTCGAGGCGCAGACGCCGTCATCGAGCTCGTGGGCAATGCGCTCGCTTTGAAATCCGCATTCGACCTGGTAAGGCCCGCGGGCTGTATATCTTCAATTGGGTTTCATCAGGGTGAAGTGCCTTTCACAGCGTGGGAGGCGTATTCAAAGAATTTGAAGTGAGTGACAAACCCCTATTCATTGGTGGAGAAGAATCTAAATATGGACTCCGTCTAGCATCAATATGGGGAGAGCACCAGCGAGACGAGTCTTCAATGATGCATTGGACGTCTTGGTTGCAAACTCCGACAAGGTTCGGGAATTTGTCACGCATAAACTACCAATTTCAGGAGCAGCAAAGGGATACGAGATATTCGAAAGGCAAGAGGCGAGGAAAGTCGTCTTGGTAGTCGGGGAGGAAGCACATAAGTAATTTCTGCTTGGAAGGGGAGCCCTTCTCGAAGAATATAGAGGTTTTTATCCGGCGGCCAAGCCCACATCAAATAATATACTTCTCTAACCCTCTGGGCTCAAAAAGTTCTGCTAATATTCTCATTGGTAACGATCCCGACGATCTTACAGCTCAGGATCAGAGTTTGGGGCTTCCATTGGCACTACTCCGAAGAGAGAGCCCTCTGTTGGTAAAAGATGGAGCATTGAGTACATCTCAAGTTACCCCCCCCAACCATTTGACCGGATATCTTGTGAGCCAAACAGATGCATAAGGGAAACGAAGGGCAAAATAGGATCGGGACAACCCAGAAATAGCACATGCACCATTGCTGAATGTTGGTCTTGATCTGCGAGCATGCAGGATCATGCGTGAGTTCGGAGCAATCGGCATTTCTCGAACTTTGCGCGCACTTAGTCCCTCACTCCCACTCCCGGTCAATATTCTCTACCCGGCACAGAACAGGTGTGACCATTCGGTATTGCTCGTGCCTTGGATCGTCCGCTCTCAACATGCTGCACCTCTATCCCCTATCTCCTCACAGGAAATCCGACCACGCCTATCTCCCAGCCATAGCGCGAATCCATCTTGCAGCATGGCTGACTAACCCGATGATGCGAACTGTCTTCTATGGCCCGGCCAGTTCACATCCTGAATTCATTGCGAGCAATCTACAGCGCCACTCCAAGGCATTCGTGGAGGAGTATGACGATGAAAGGAATGCGTGTCGGTTTGCAGTCGTTATTGATGACGCGTGGCGACCGGATCCGGAAGAGGAGTCTGGGAAAGGCGGAGGTGACGAGGACGAAAGGCCAAAAGGCGAAGTCATCGCCGCGATCAAGTACTACCTCGTCAATCCCAATGCTCCCACTTCAGAAACTGCCTCGGCGCCCTCGTCGACCGCTGTGCGCACCTGGCCGCCGTACTCTAATGGTGCATTGGCGTCACATTTCTGGTCCTGTCTCGTCCATGTTCGGACACGACTGACTGCGCTGCTTGGCCCGCATGTCCTGGTGGATAATTTGTATACGGACCCTGTGCACCATCGACGAGGGGCCGGCGGAATGTTAATGCAACACGCCTGTGCCGAGGCGGACGCCAAAGGGTGGCCGAGCATGTTGGAAGCGAGTCCGGCAGGGCTGGGCGTGTATGAACGTGTTGGATTTAGGAGGGTCATTGCTGAGGATGTAGATCAGATATGGGTTGATTTGAAGCGGTGGGAGAATGGCGGGGATAAGGGCAAAGAGTTTTCCCAGAAGAGGCTGGAAGAGGACGGAGGGAGAGGGGATGGCTGGTATGCCCAAGTCGTCATGGTTCGGCCTGCGACCGTAGCAGGTGGGACGACGATCGCTGTAGACGAGGCTGAAGTTGGCAGGGAAGAGGCGGCTGTCGTGTAGTCTTGGGAAGATCGGAGACATCGGGCGTGCACTCCGTTCCGACAGCGCGACATGGTCCTTCAGCAAGGCTCCGACATAAAATCGTCCTGTTCTGCCCTTGATGATCCTGTTTCTCCGTCCCTAACGCATCGCAACACATCACTCACCAAATAAAGACTTCCAGCAATACAGATCTGGCCGTCCCTCCCCCCCTCCCCATCCTTTCCTCTACCCGCGACCTTCACGGCACTTCGAATCGCCTCGTCCACTCGTCCGTCCGGAGCGACCTCAACTCTTCCATCCGTGAATTCTCTGGCAATCCCCGCCAGCGCTGTGGCATCCATGCTCTTGACCCACGGCATTCGGTCCACGGGTCCAAACGTGCATGTCACAACGTTATCGGACCGCTTGAGCAGGATGGAAAGGATATTTCGGACATCCTTGTCATTTTTCACGGATAGAACCCAAGTGAAAGGAGCAGTTGAGCGAGGTCGGATGTGTGTGCCGATGTAGTCTGCCAGCGCCTGTGCGGATTGGGGATTATGCATGCCGTCGAGGAGAACTGGGACAGATTCATTGCCTCGATTGGATGGAAGGAGGTGAGCTGGTAGAGTAAGCCTCTCGAGACGTCCGCGAAGGGAGGACTGGGCTGTGGAAATGAGGAAAGGAAGATTGTGCGTAGTGTTCGCAAGGCGTTCGTCAACCGAGGGAACGGTGATCGAGCGGGTTTCTAACGTTGACTTGACGCTGGAATTTGACGGCGGCAGGCGCAGTTCAGCCAGCTCGTAAGCTGTATATGCAGTCCGAACGTTTTGTTCTTGATGTTTCGCCAGGTTGATACGATCGAGCGCGTTGTCCAACGCGGCTGTTCGTTCCGGCGACAGAAGGTAACGCCCTTCGTCACCTTCACTTCCCCAGCCCAGCTCCTTTAGTCGATCCCGAACCACCGTCAATACGCTCATTTGATTACTCTCATCCACGACGACGGGCACGCCCGGTTTAAATATCCCCGCCTTCTCCGCCGCCACCGCCTCGACCGTATCGCCCAGGAACTCTGTGTGGTCGAGGCCAACTTTCGTCAGCACACTGATCAGGACATCCTGAGGCCTTAGAACGTTTGTGGCATCGAGTCGGCCCCCCAACCCACATTCCACGACGGCGACATCCACTTCCTCGTCCGTGAACAGTTGGAATGCCATAGCTGTGAGGATCTCGAACTCCGATGCATTCAACCCCTGTGAGACGCTGCGATTCTTGACGTTGTTCTCGATAGAGAGGAACCTATCGCGGTCGACGGGGTGCTGGTTCAGCGCAATACAGTCCCATCTGTCGATGAGGGGAGGCGATGTGAAGCGGCCGATTTTATAGCCTGAGTTGGCAAGAAACGTGGAGATTAGTGAGGCGACGCTGCCTTTGCCGTTGGTGCCGGCTATGTGAACTGCTTTCCAAGGTAGGGTAGGGTGGTGTGTAAAGAGGGGGTTGAGGAGTTGGGAAATACGTTGGAGGCCGAGATTGATCATTCTGGTGTGCCACGTGGAGTTTGCTTGAACATGCTGGTAATCACAGTGCGGCCCGGTCAAGTTGCGAATGAGATAGCTCGGACATGCTGGAGACGTATCTCGCTCATTTCTTGAGTCCCGATTTCCAGATATCGAGGGAATTGGCTCGGGTTTGGTAGAAAATGAGAAGAAAAGAGAGACATGATGTCGACGTCAAACCCCTTGGCTCACAAAAGACAGGCCAATAAGAGCCACGAATGTATTTGGACGAGGCTGAGAGTGAGGATTCGGCTTATCCTTGACGAACAGAGAGATCGGACGCACAGCATTATTTATCTGAACGTTTGTTCGTCTTTCCACATGATCCGCTTACCAGAAGCTGCCTGGGAAGACATTTACACTTGGTTGTGCATACAGTTATCTACATAGGCATGAGCCGCCGGCCATTCCTCGAATCGCAAAGCGCCACGCTAAAATATCAATTAGACATCTCAAAGGAGATCTGGACCGAGTATTATTGAAGTGGCAGACATATCCGCCTTTCTCATTTTTTCCCATGCTTTTTACCGGTCAAGCCTCAAATGTCGGCGCAGGGATAAATATCGTTCATAGCCAAACAACTTCAACTCGACGCGGACAAAACGGAGCCAGGCCTTGATCAAACACCAGATATTCCGGGGGTGCAGCAGACTGCCCCGTCGGCGAATCTTGTCCTTCTCCTCTTCCCAGACCGTCAGGCTGGCGTATCGCGCCAGAATCATCATCGGCCTCATCGGCTCCTTCGACCCCAGGGACTCGTCTAGACTACGAGTGAGATCGTTGGTCTTCAGGATCAGGAGGATGATTCGAGGAACATGACCGAGAAGCTGCACGAGTTGTTGGAGGAGATCTTCACCAAAGACTTCGTTGATGGCCTCCTTTTCTTCCGCGTCGCGCATCGAAGTGGCGACCTGTCTGCGGGTCAACACCCGATAATCACGCCCGGTGATGGCCGAAGCGAAGAGTGGGAATTGCTCGTCCGTGACCCCGGCGACTTCGTAGGCGTATTTTCGCATTCGAGCTTCGTCCGCGTCGATAACTGCCAGCCACCACCTCGCATAGTCCCTCCTCAGTTTGTCATCAGGCATTCGATAGAGGCCGTGGTCGTAAAGAATGACGTCGAAATTGTAAGGGTATCTTCTCTGGGGATTATGTCGAATGGCGATGTTCCCTCCATGCGGGTCACAATGTAAAGGCGCGCCGCTCTGGAAAATCATGACGTTGAAGATCCGCGCCAGCGTGGCCGATACTTCATCCCGCGAGATCTGGTGTTCGTCGAAATAGGACACATTGTCCACTCTCGCCCCTGTCACGTAATCCATGACTAAAATCCGTCTGCTCGCTGAAATCACCTTCGGGATGATGAGGGGGAACGTGGTGTGTCGTTCGAAATAATCCCTTGCCCTGGTAGCATTGGCTCCTTCCAGAGTAAAATCCAACTCTTGCGGTAATGAAAAGTCCATCTCATTACTCAACCACTCCATGTCGTAGTCAGGAAATGCTCTCTTCAACGTCCTGAACGTGAACCTCGTCAAAGCCAGGTCCAGCGGAACCCACTCTTCTAAACTGGGATGTTGCACCTTGACCGCCACCCTTCGGTCGGTATCTTTCAATATCGCCGTGTGAACTTGCGCCAACGAGGCCGCGCCGATCGGTTCTCTTGAAAACTCGACGAAATCATCTTCTATCTGATGTCCCGTGTCGTGAAGGAACATCTCTTGTATGGATTCATAGGATGAGACAGGACACTTGTCCTGCAGAGGAATAAAAGTCTCGGTCCATTCGGTGGGCAGAAGGTATCCCATCGACGACAGGTGCTGGCCTAATTTAATAAATATTGAACCATTTTTCTCCAGCACCTTCAACGTTCGCTCGGCGCAGCGTTTGTGGCATGCCTTGAGGATCGCAGATTCTTCTTCGGCGTCTTCGAGTTGCTTGAGCGTAACCCGGTAGCTGATCAGATCAGTAACTCGACTCACCCAGTGTCAATACAAGGGGGTTCATACTCATTTATACACACGGCCAATGTCGAGACCACTCTTCCAGTCCGTTCCGCAGCCTGCCAACCATGCCGTATATCATCGCCGAAAAAGAGCAGAGTCCCGCCCACGGACCCGCCAGCCGCAGCCCAATACACGGCTTTCCGAGGTCGAATTACCCTCACCGACCGTCTAGACACGCTATACCCACGCCGTGCTGATTGCGTGCCTTTGCACCGAGCACACGTCCGCGTGGCGCGGCTTCGGAAGAGAGCGCCGGAGTTGAGTCGCATGAGCGAGATGGGAGGCTATTGGGCCGGCATGGAGCGGGGGGGATTCGCAGGTTTCGGTGAGGATATACAGCAGATGCACTGAGATGTTGAGCGAAGGGATGGAATGGTAGACAACTATCAAGATCGAAGATGTGGGAATGTCAGTCTCCAACGCAAAGCCCAGATTCGTGGATATTGTTGCATTTTTCCCTCTGGGCGGGAAGCTCCCCGGGGAATTGGCCAAGTGCCTTGCCTAGGTTGGTATTTTTGCGAGCCACAAAGTGCCTCGATACCTAAACACGTTTCTCACATGATGATGACGTCGATGAACAGCATCCAACCAACCAGCACTCAAATGACAGATTGTCCTTCTCGAGATAGAACAATAGCATTGCCGATATCACATCCAGATCGTACTCATAATCCAGGAGTATTGGCCATCACGTCTTCACGTGTGCGCTGGCGGCTCTCTCACCAGGGTTCTCCCCTCTAGCCTCACCCTCGTCACCATCACAGGTCGTCTCATATGCAAATACTCACTGAGAAAACTTTGGGTGTGAATCTTGACTCTCTCCTGTCCGACGTAACCCATCTGCACATAAAGCAATTCTCCCTGGGGGCTAGCCTCGATCCAGCAAGGCAGCATCATGGCATCGGCCACATCATTCCCCCACTGCATCATCATTCGACCACAGCCTTTCCCCTGATAAGCCGGGTCCGTGAACAATAAGAAACACAAGACGTGTCCTTCTTGACATGCACGACGTCGCCGAGTGAGAAAGTCTTCCATCAGCATTGCTGCATCGATCCGTTCTTGTTCTGTCTCTAGATAGGCGAATGCCGGTTCGTCGGTCGCGTCTTTGGCAGTCGAGTCGGCGCTCCCGTTGGTTTGAGCGGATGACTTGCTCGCCTCCTGCTGTTCCTGGGGGGCCACGTAGGTAGGGAAGATCTTCCAGTTACTGGCACAAACGATCCTTTTCCTTCGCTCGGTGCCGATCGGGTTCCCCTTGTTGTCCAGGATGTTGACATCCACTTCGGCATCGAGATCCTCAATCTTGAGAAACACGTCGGCCGGATCGGTGTGTAATCCTGTCAGCAACACTTTCTTGGAGTAGGCGTAGGATGCTGGGGACTTGCGACCGAAGAAGACGTTGGCCAGGTCGACTTTGCTGAAGGAGTCAAACATCATCGGGACAATAGCGTCGAGGTCTCTCGGCTCGATACGAGAGAGGACGAGATGCATTTTTGGCCCGGATGAGAATGTGTCGTACTTGCTGAAAGGACCGTTCGGAGAGAATCGAATTTTGTCCTCTTTGAGAACGAGCTCGGTAGGGCACCGCGTCGCTATTTATATAGCTTGCTCTCGAGCGGCACCGCTGGCCAGGCCTTGAAGCCATACTCGTTTCCCATTCGAAGCAAAAGGCACTTTCCACTGAATAGAGTGAACTTCACGTACCACTTGCCTGTTAAAGCTCTGCAGACTCCGAAACGGACCAGGAAACGTGGGATGAGAATGCAACCGGCGTCGTTCATCGATACATACGGCATGATCAAAATTTTGCTAAGAGACCTGCCACCTGCATTAGTCTGTCCCTATGAGATTTCTTTTTTTTTCTTTTCTTTTCCTCCGCCGCATGAATCCGGCCATGCCAACATTGTGCTCGAAAGGCCAGCGAAGGGACCAAAGAACAAGATGTTTCAGATGAGGCAACTGGAAAATTCTCTTCAATCTTTTGTAATAGTTACTCATGGTCTATATGCGTGGTGACTCACGTTGACCCAGGCTCTGATAGATGATGGATAGCTATTCTGAAATTGAACACGAGGCATATCATGCCCGTAAATGAAGCAACGTAGTGTTCCATTTTCCTCAGTGAAGTAGGGAAAAGAGCGTCGGCACACGAAGAGGTCTAGGATGAGATACTATCAGTAAGCCAGAGGGTCGCCAACAGAGTCCCACAACAATCAGCCAAGATCATGATGGTGGTTTGTATATCCTGTGAATGTGTTCTGTTTTTGCTTCTCTCGAGTCAAGGTTCTATGTACCCATTGTTACTCACGGCCATCAAAAATCCATGCACCAAAAAAGGGGCTACTCGATGAAAAGACATCAAAATAGCCCATCAAGAAAGTAAAAGAATTTTCCGGATTTTCCTTTCTGCTCCATGGCTTTGCCTGCTATACTATGTAACTGCGATTTTTGCTCTTTCATGGCACCAGGCGGGGGAAAGACGAGAAATTTCGACCAGCTGTCTCTTTAGAAAGACTTCAGAAGGGCCCGAAGAAAAAGATTCGAACAAGTTTCCCAGAAGCTCTTTTGTCCGGGGTTGGAGGCTTGTTCGAAAGAGCATGTCTCACGTGCACGGGTCACTCGACATCGAGTCGAAATCTAATTCAACCACCATTCAATTCCGCTCATACGGCCATCACCTTGTCCGTCGGTGATAGCACTGAACAGAACATTGGTGCAGTCAATCGCCCGATCGACACACCCCATGCATTTGTCACCAACGGTGGCTTGGACGGTGGTCCCGGAGTCGGGATTGTACAAGGTGACCGAACGACCACAGTAGGGGTTGCCGTTGGATTGAGTTCCCATGAAGGCATACGGCAGAGCAATCGACATTTGGCTATTGGAGTCAACATTCCAGCCGCATGCACCGAGGCCTGCGAATCACGTTAATGACTGTCAAAGAAGCGTGAGAGCGGTTAATCCACGTACCACCATCCCAATGGGTCACATCGCCGACGCAAGCATTCCCTTCCCCTTCGCAAGTACCTGATGGCGAAGCAACAATGTCCTTTGATTGAACATTTACAGAAGCAGGATCTGGCGTAGCGTCCGTGGAGGGCGATGCCGGTGCCGGTGCCGATGGAGAAGACGACGGTGACGAATCAACGAGAGATGAAGAAGTGGCAGCCGATGGAACAGCAACGACCGTTGCGAAGGTCGAAGGAGTGGAAGTTGGTTGAGCAAAGACCGCTGGTGGCGCCGAGCTGGTGGTCTCGGGTGTGGCGACAGGAGCGGGAGTGGGATCAGATGGGTCAACCCAGACCGTGGTGGTTTCTTCCACAGTCACCCAGGCGATTTCGGTGTAAGTGTGAGTATAAATGGCGCGTTCATCGAGTTTGGGAGCAGCCAGCGCAAAAGGAGCGATCAGCGAGGCCGCAAGGACAATATTCCTGAGAACGGCCATTGCGGGAGATGAGTTTCTCGTTGAAGATTCTCAAGATTTGATTTTCTTATAGTTGGATTGGAAGGACTGGAGATCCGGCTCGACAGACTCGAAGTGAACCGGTCACTGAAGGAATTTTAGACCGTTGTTGTCGCGATGACAAGTCTATGCCAGGAAGAAGTGATGATAAAGGGACGTCAAGTCCACGGATGAATACACCAAGGAGTGTAGTGGAAAAAAAGAGAGAGGGGGGATATTCAGGCCCAACGAGGGATAAAGAATGACTAGGTAAAGGCAGGGACGAGCGAAGGGAAAAGAACAGAAAGAGTTTTCTCTTGCGCACTCTCTGCCTGGAGGAAACAAGAAAACAATGAACGACTTGGAAGAATGAAAGTCGAGATGGCACTCGTCACCTCACATCGGATCGAGAATCCCAAGAGAGACTGAAAGGAGGACCCTTTTGAGGTCTAGAAGGGATATGTGGTTCTGATGGAATTCCCCATTGGCTCGCCTGTCCCCAGTTTTTGTTTTTGGCCCATTCCCCCATCCCCTTGCCATTGTCGCTGTCAATCTTTTTTTTTCGTTGCGACCCAAGGGGGCATCACTGACCCAACCGGGCGAGCTGTGGAAATTCGGGAGAAACAGAGGATCAAAGCCTGCCCCAGTCACCACCATGCACGGACCAGAAACCCACAGAGTTGGACCCGTCAGGAACAGCCGGATGACTTTGGGGATGGCTGCCGAAACACTGACGGACAGGGGGTTGGGGGCCGTCTGAAAAGGATTCCGTCCCCATTCGTCGAGGGAAAAAAAGTGTCTTCAGGTACAGCCGGGTCTAAACTTGAGTTGTTCAAGTCATGAACTAGGATTGTTTTTTGTGCCTGGCACTGTGAAATCCTCGCTTGTCCTACCACAAGCCAGTGAGGTGGTTCCTCGGTGTCGGCTTTTGGTGTGCTTGTTCCTGGCAAGGCGACTCGATTGTTGCGACCCGTTCAACGCATTTTTTCAATACCAACCTGCATGCGTAGTGCAAGGTACCTGCTGGTAAAAGACTGTCCACGTTGTCATGCAGTCTGCCACCCCGTCGCCGTGCCATAGCTGCGCCGGAATGACAGCCAGTGCAAGACGGGAAAAAACTGCATGGCAAACCATACTGTCGAATCGCGCACCAACCTCCCTGCAGGAACGATTCCTAGCTGCTGCAATGCAGAATGTAAAAAGGACCATGGCGAAGTAAAAAACCCTCAGACGTCTGTGGGAACAACCCCACCACCTCTCGGTGCAGTTGGAAATTCAACGGCATTTCTGATCACTTGTTGCGCGCTCATGTGAAAATTCGAGCTCAAGTTTCAGCTAACTAACTTGCACATGGGACCGGTTGCTATAGCCCTTTTGCCACAATGGATGAAATGGGTCATGCAATGGTTCTGGCTAGTTGGTCTGATTCCGAGTTGACAAAGAACCTTGGGCCTAGACCGAACCAATGAAGCATCATCGTCTCAGGCAGACCGTTTTCCTCAGCATGGGTACATAGCTACATCGGCCTTCTCGATGCAACTCCATCATGCGCAAGTCTGTTCCTTCCAGACTGTTCAATGGTGGTTCGGCCGCGTGCGTGACATGGAGAATACACGTGTCGGCGCTTGGTCAACAGGGCTCGAAGTTGCTTGTTCTGTATCCTACGCAGTCCCCAACAAAAACCCATTTTGTTCTTGACTCCAGGTCAAAAATGTTCATGTGAATCATATCGCCATTGTGTTCTCTTTCCCCAAGAGACACAAGCGAAAGCGCTCGGCATATTCTGCGAGGCCGTGAACTGGGGACCATTAAAAGGACGGGGGACAGACCATATCGTTACGATACGTATATACAGTATATATGTGTTTACCAACGAATAGGAGACTCCCGCCGGATCCCGCCAGAATGTCGCTTGAGCCAAACGTCCACGCCCGCTTTTGAGTCGATTCAGATCTTTCTCATCATGGCATGATAATCATCAAGACCGTTGTCATGTTGGTCCTTTTCTTCCCAAAGTGGCCGATGTTCACCGCTGGACACGTTTGATTTAACCTTCTCGTCCATTCCTGGAACGTTAGGGTGCCCTCGACCATCGTTTTCGGTGCTAGAGCTGCAGGCACTGGCTTCCGATATCTTCTCCAGAGGCCAAAGAGCGAGCTCAGCAACGTGACCTCTGGACGGCCTCAGTCGAATGGGTTTTGGTTCTTCAAGCTCACCCTTCTCATTTGCAAAATCTATCGACCAAATGGCTGATGTGGGAACTCCGCTCAGGCTGCTGCTTTGTCGTTCCACGTGCTCCACTGACGGCATTTCCATATGTTTATTCTTCTTTCGCCGAGCAACAATGCCCGGCAGTCCAAACCGTGGCAAAGGGTCGTCTTGACTCGCGTTAGCACTGTCGGCCCTTTGAACTCTTCTGTGTGCGCGTTTCTCGTGGACCGGATCCACCTGAATTCTTGCGGCGGGGACCAGATTCAGGTAGAGAGGGAACAACATTCCACCAACGGCTCCAGCCAGAGGGACACAATATGAGTATCTCAACCCATGATCGTTTGCCGCCGCCCATTGCAGGGGAGGAAACACCGCCCCTCCCGATATCGCCGCTGTCATCAGAGCAGAGCCAGTCTTGGTGTGCGCGCCTAATCCACGCATGGCAATCGCAAAAATGATGGAGAAAATACCCGCTTCGAAGAAGAAGGTCAGTACGCCAAGGGCGGCCCCCGTGTTTCCGCCCAGGCGCATATTAAGAGCGAGGCATACCATGAGACCAGCATAGAGCGCCAATAAGATCCATCTCGGCTTCAGCAGATAATTGAGCAGCGCCGACAGAAATCGACCAGCTGCAAAAACCGCGTGTGCCAGCGTTTGAAAATCAAATGGCTGGAGGCTCGAACCCGGTTGAACCAATCGAACCAGCGACTGGAGGTTGTTGCCGACGGATTCCTGTAACCCCACATAGCACCATTGGCTGAAAACACCTAGACCAAGTGTCACGTAGACAACCTTCCACGGGCCAACAGTAGCACCGTATGCCGCACTTCGACGATCGGCCAGCTCTTCCAATTGTTCATCTGTGGCCTCCGGAAGCGGGATGTAGTAGAAAACGACGGCCAGGGCGAAGACGAACATGGCGATGCCAAGGTATGTCCATTGCACGTCCACCAACGAAGGAGCGTTGAGGACGTTCTTGAACAATACCTTGGTTGCCAGCAGGGGAGAACAGATGGTACCGATGGCTTGAAATCCCTGTGAAAAGTTGAGTCGAACCTCCGCATACTCCAGCGGCCCACACAAGGCGATATAGGGGTTGGCTGCAATTTCCAGGCACGACAGTCCGAAAGCGACAATGAAGTTCGAGACGATAAACGCCCCATACGAAGTCAACACGGCGGAGGGCCAAAAGACCAGGGTTCCACAGCCGTAGACGCAGAGTCCCGAAATCATCACCGCCTTGAACCCGTATCGCTTCAGAATGAAGCGCCCCAAGGTCAATGGACCCACGAGATACCCTCCAAAATAGGCCGCATGGAGCCCCAGTGCTCCTCCGCTGGAAAGTCCGACGACCATCTGAAATCGGGAGTTGAGGGTGTCCAGGAGACCGTACGCAAACCCCCATAAGAAAAATACTACCGTCACCACCGCGATTGGCCAAATACTCTGCCGGTTCGACAATGTGAGCATGTTTCTCCTCCCCGACATCTTGACAAAACCGAAATCGGACGCCGGGCTTGGGTTCGTTTCTCGCCGAGAGAGCTTGGTCGCCGTCCTCGACAGATTCGGCGCGTCCTCGTCTGGTGGCCGAGCCAGCATGTTCAAAAATCCCATTTGATCTCCGTCATCCTCTCCGGAATACTCCTTGACTGTAGGTCTGCGAAACGCAGCCGGGTTGTTGAGCATGGAGACGTTGGTGGCAGGAGCGCCGTTCGCGGTCCGATGATCCAGGCTGCCATGAGAGTTGAGCTGATCTCCAGCGTCCTTGACCAAGCGTGGCATAAACCGCAGGAAAAGCGGCCTCAAACTTGGGACACACGCACAGACGATTCCAATGCAGATCTCAACCGCTGACCACATAAAGCTCAGACTGGCGTACCAGGAAAAGTCGTTCTCTTCAACAATCTTGCTGCTGTTCCCACTGTTGGTTTTGACCATTTTCAATCGATTCATGGCGGCGCTCTGCAGATACGCGATCCGGATAACATCGACCACCGCAACAAAGGCGCCGAAACTGAAGGTCACTACCAGGATAATTTTCTGCTTGCGAGGTAATCGCATTCCCGTTAAAATTGGCATCGGCAAGAACAAGAGCGCGATGTCCGTGATGATATTGATCGGAGCCGATGAAAGATACAGCGTGACGATATCGGTGCATTTGGCATTCTCTGGCCGGGGGTAGAGGTAGCCAGCCGCGACGGGCCGGCATTGAAAGATGTTGAAGAAGGTCAGCGCGGTTCCGACAATATTGACCAGTGCAAGAGTCAACCAGTTGCACCGTTGAAAGACAGGGTCGACATCTTTGCTCATGACCGACAGGAAAAACACGATGATGGACGTTTTGGTCAGCATGAGAGATGGGTTGTATAAGATGGAAAAGGCGTATTCGGCCTTCCGTAGAGAGCTGAAGGATCTCTCAGGTATGTCGGCTTTGTGTTTTCCCAAGCCATATTTGACTGCCACGCATATCGATATCGAGAATCCCACCGCGAATATCCACGCTGCAAGAATCCACCAGTCATCCTTCTTGATCGATCTGACCAGCCAGACCCGAGTGAAAAACCTTGCAGCCACGAAAACAGTGGCCAAAACTGTTATGACAATGGTGACGGCCGAGGTGGCCGGTCCTCTGTCCGGTACCATTTGTATGAGATGTTTCAACCGCTTGCGATGTGGTCAATGGTCAATGGCGACCGTTTGCTACGATGGGTCTCGGTCTTCGATCTTGGATAGAGGAACGTCATAGCCGCCGAGGAAACGTGAGTAGGTGTCCACTCCTTGGACAATGCTGCTCATTGCCAAATACGTAGGGATAAATTGGAGAAGGTGCTGGCCGTCAGGACTCGGAACACAAGGAAAAAAAAAAAAAAAAAAAAAAACAGAAGTTGAGATCGTCAAAGGCATCGGAGAAACGCATCAGGATTAGTTGTTCCCAGCATGCCACCTGACGGTTGGGAGGCACAGACCTACCTAGGTCTGCAAAACTGAGTTCGAGATGTTCATGTTATTGGGCACCTTGGTGTCCTTCTGTCCCCCATCCACAGGAAAATAGACCCGAGATGGTGGGATTGGACCGGCACCCGGTTACTGCAAGCTTTCACAAGATGCCCGGATTGGAGGTAGATTTGAGCGGAGGGTGAGTCGAAGGATCTGGTTCGGTTGAGCCCCAAGACTCCGATCTGGGGTGAGAAGAAGAAGAAAGAGGATTGATTGGAGGGATGGATGGTCAGAAATGTTCGTTGAGTTTGAGTCAAAAAGGCGGAGAGTCCATTTCGCAATTGCAGTCACCAAAGCGTAAATTTTTGCCCTCGCCACCATGGTTCTTACGAACTCATCACTCTCGCAAACTCGTCTCTTTGGCTGTCCAAGGTCTGTGGCGCAGTTAGCTTTCTCCCTTTTCCCACGCCCCCGGAGAAACTCATACTTAGGCGATCATAGGACACATGGGATTCACGGATTATCTGCCGCATCTGAGATCAGGTCGTCTTGGCTCAGCGACTAAAGAGGAGGCAAATGCCATTCATTGATCCCGTTGGCTCCATTCCCTTCTCCCATAACAAACCCCCCCCCCCCCAAAAAGAGCTATCTAATTGAACGCTAAAAACTGGTATCGAATGCTCCTCTCCATGGCCTTCCTAGATGAATCCTGATCTATTTCGATCCAACAATCGAGTCTCCTCGGGCTCCTGCACCCGAATGATCTCGTGATTGATGAGGTTCTGCGATGCTCTCCTGTTACTTCGTTTCTGGTACGCGGACTTTGCGCTTTTCTCTAATACATGTTGTACCAGAATTCAACCTCAGGTTGTCTGCGGTAATGAGATCCTCGTCATTAGGAGGAATCCACTTGCTACTCTTCCAAGGCTTTACTTCAAGTAGGAACATGGTGTCGGTCTCCTCCAACGACCGTCCAGATGTCTCTGGAAGTATACAAAGAAGACAGCGAAAAGATTGCACCCGGCAAAGACGTACCCATAAGCAAAATTAATTTCGCCGGTAATAAACGGCGTGAAAAAGGCAATCAGGCTGCCAAAAGCATCAGCACAGGATTCCATAAATGTGGATGTGGACTCGAGCAATACACTGTGATCTATATCGCGAAGGATCGATCTCGGCGCTGACAGCCCAAGCCATCGGTCCCCAGGTGGAGGCAAAAGCGGCGATGAATCAACAGGAAAACACAATCATGACATAACCGATTGTCTGGTTGTTGCTACCGTCATCATTTTGCAAGGCAAATGCCCCAGAGAGGCGAAGATCGTGAAGCACATGAACATCCAGGCCGCTCCAGTCATACGGCATTTGCGACGACCGAACTTCTCGACAAAGTAAAGGCCCGGAAAGGTTGTCCCAACGTTGACAGCACCTAGATTAGTTTAGCTGGAGAATGCTCTTGGAGCACGCTGTTTCGGCCCTTCACCTACCCAGAATTATTTGGGTAACATAAGAATTAGACAGTCCGACCGACGCGAATACCGTGGTGCTATAATAGAAAAAGTAGTTGGCCCCGGCAAGTTGCTGAAGGGCCTCGTACCAGGGGTGGCTTCCTCCTTCAATCTCGATTTGAAGCTTTTTTCGCATTTCCATTAATTGGTTCCTGACCACGGTGTGTCGCTCGGAGACACCATGAAATTTGGCGATGGAGGTGGTCGCACTGTCAATTTTGCCGTGCCGGTATTCGTGGCGAGGGGTTTCCGGACAAGCAAGAATACCAAAACCGAGAACCAACGCAAACAAGAAGCCGACTCCCATCGGCACTCGCCATGAGGCTGTGCTTTGGATGTTTTCGGTTCCAAAGTTGACTAAGTTGGCAATCAAGATACCAATGGCGATGAAGAGCTTTGCGTTCACTGTCGGTTCGGTCGTACATTCTCCAAACTGGTGGTTTCGCGAGCTGGCTTAGCTGAAGGCACAAGCCTTCGAGGATGTACACCAAGACCAGATTTCGACGGCGTACCCGGTAGCAGCAGACAATGGCTCCCCGGACATGTCGAGGGCTGGATTCTCCCTGGTACGCAGGGAACCATGACGGAAAGACCACCTATCGCAAGTCCCGCAATGATTCTTCCAATCATCACTTCATACCAACGGGGACCACGAGCACCAATCTGCACGGTGACGCCAACGCAGAAGATGACCGACCATATACAGATGGAGTATTTACGGCCAATGGCGGCATTGTTTGCAACGGGACCCGCCATCAATGCTCCGACAAGAGTGCCGATGGAAAGCTGACAGATGTATTAGACTTGACATCGACAATGCCACACGAACTGGGCAACTCCCAGACCGGACATTGGAAAATTCAAGTGGGGTTCTCTGATCGGCAAAGTTTCAAGAAAGTTGTCCATCCTAAGGAAACTTGACCCGTATTATAACTAAAGCAAAGACTCTGAAGGAAATAAGCATGGCTATGAAGAACGTCCTTCACGGCGAGAATAGGAACCTTAGAGTCACCATCAAAGGGGCCTTTTTCCACCTCAATGTCAGCGGTGTCTCCTGTTTGAGATCGCACAAAGTCACCCCCCCGGAGACGTAGGGTTTCTTCGGCAACATGTCTTTGATAACCATGACAGATTTTAACCTGTTCGAATTGGGAACGAGGAATGGTTGGGACAAGAGGTCGGCATGGGAAGAGGGATGTTTGTATAGCAACGAACAAGGCAAGGTTATTCGGGTTTGGTGCAGGTGGCACCAGATGTCATGGTTGATGCAAGTTGGTAGTATCCACAGCGACTTAGAGTTCAATAGTACCCAACTGTTGGATGGCATCATGATTGATCCGTCTCGGACGTCATTGGGCCAAATCCTTGTGCTGGCCCGTGTCGACGAGGCTTTCGTCTCGACCTCTGCCGTCAAGAAAGGCGAAAAACTCTATTTTTTTTTTTTTTTTTTCTGGGTATTTCCCATTTGTTTCTCGTTGGGAGCGTTGGCCATGATCGGTAATGTAAGCATTCACAAAATGTATTAAGGCGCTTGATTCGCTGCCCAACTCATGCCAGCAATGGGAGTAAAGAAATGAGAATTTGACTGTTTACTCGGCCAAAAAGCGTCGATGAAAATGACTTTGATCGCCATGTTCACCGCAGATCCAGAGGATTTCCTATTCCGCGCCTTGGTTATATTAGAACGAATACAGTCCAGTTGTAAGTGATTTCAACAACCTTGGCTTTTTGGACATCGCACCCTAAGGCACGCTCAGCGAGACCGTGTTGTCGTTCTGCATTTTGCTTCTTTGTATCCTGTTCGCCATCATCGGGTCCGAAAGCGATCAAGAGCATCTTCGATGATGGCATCACGCCATTTCATCCGAGTCTCTTCCGGATCTGAGGTGAAGAGGTCAGAATGCCTTGCGATGTTGCCTGGAGTCCAAGATGCTGAGGAAAACCGGCTTCCCCGACGAATGACTTACAGCTTCTCCCGGCCGTCACTCTCACAAATGGCGTGATACGGAATTTGGGATCTCGGAAGGCCAGGCAACGAGAGCAATTGCCTCCGATCAATGGTCACATCTTCTTGCAATTGTCATATAGTACCCGCATTGCCAGCTATATTTCCTTGCCTTGGCTTTAGGGTCTTCTGAAGAGTAGGAAAATATTGCGGGACAAAACCTTCGGGACAGGTTGCTGTGGAGATGTCGAGAGACAAGACAACAGAACGATACCATATCTTGAACCGATTGATTCATGCAAGAAATCCTGAGATCAGCTCCGAAGCATCTGAGTTGCTGGTAGCGAGTTCGCACATAACCTCGAGCTCACGGACTCGACTATTCTATCACTTATTGGACAACTTATACCACGATGGGTGTCTATGAGAGCTTCCGAGTCTTCACAATGCCGTTGCCGCGCACAGTACATCGATCCCCACGGCATGATTATCGATGGTTACCTTGGACCGCAAGGTGTCAGTTCAACCGTCTGTCCCATGCTAACTCTTTGTCACAGGTCAATATCTCAATGGTCAACCAGGTGGCCCATTACAACACCTCCGTTTAGTGTGACAACTACAACTCATTCCAGCCTGAGAGATGGCTGACCTGTCTAACTCACTTTTCCAAATCATCTCGCCTCATTTCGGCGCAGGACATCGAGCGTGCGTCGGTAGGAACATCGCCACAATGAGTATCGTCAAGGCCTTGACCACTGTTTAGAGACGGTATGAGCTTGAAGCGCTTGGTTCAGATGAGCAGCTGGTAGTGGAGAGTGTGGGGTTCGGCGAAGAGAAGGGACTGTTGACGGCCAAGGCAAAGTTGTGTGATTGATGACACAGGTTAAACAAGGGCTAGAAGGTAGCGCACCTGGCTCAGAGCTGCTGTTGATAGAAGAAGGGAAAAGGGAGCAAGACGTGCACCAGCAAACGCTTGATATTTTTAATTACCAGGCTTCTCGAAAAACGGGAATTCCAGGATGAGCTCGATATTGATCCTAGAACAGCGGTTGGCGCAGACCGTCTGCATTGGCACCTCGAACCATACCGATGTTGAAATACTTGCCCCCTTTCCAAGGTGACAGCCCAAGCTGAAGCTGTCCAACTTGCTTGAAGACCTACGGGAGTTCTTTCGACATAGGTAGGGGGCCCTCGACCATCAGCTCGCTTCAATCTCCAGTCGAGCAGTTGTGAAGCAGCTCCAGGTTTCTGATACTTCGGACTCGTGTCTATCGCTGCCCGAACGTTCCGGCAAGGTCCATTTGGTGAACAAGATGGCGGGAGAAGGAAAAATGGTGACCTACAAGCGTAGGGCTTTTGGGCACCAATGGTGGGCGCCAGAACTTTATGCCGTCTTCTGATGCTGTTATGAATCAACTTATTTCCCACTTCCTTGTTGGCGTCAGCAGGAAGTTGGAATTCTGTAGGCCGCATTTCTCGATCAATTTCATCCTGGCTTTTCGGAAGATAGGAATGCCAAATAGCAGAACCAGCAGCCTCGCCGGAAAGGGCGTCCTTCATAATCATGATGTGGCATGTAGGGTCATTTTCTCTGTCCTTTCATACGAGTTCACGAAATGGGGTGATCGAAGCTGTTGTAGCGCCATGAGGAAAGACAATTGGGAATTCATGATCGGAAGCGCAGGCACCAAATGGTACATGGGCGATAAGGACGGCGAGGTAGGAGTGACCACGGGGACTTGTTGCTATAAAGAAGAGGTCAGCACGATCTGAGTTCAGCAATCCTTCTTCATTACCGCCAGGTATGAGAAGGATGGGTGGATTTCAGCAAAGTCTTTCCCACGGCCTTTGTGGCGTTCAAAGCAACGGTACGAGCACGCGATCTCGTCTTGCTGCTGACTCGGCCCACCCCCGAGTTTGTGGGCGGGATAAGCTTTTGGCCCTTTGTCTCTGTCTTGACCCCAATATTACACAAGACGGAGGCTAAATTTTGGTGCTCTGGCAGAAACGTCCACTGTCATTTCATCCCATTTCTGCAGTCTGCCTGGGTCAATCCTCATCGCTCCTTATCCCCCCCGGTCTCAGCAAGCCACTGTCAATCCTTTCACAGGCAATGCCGATGCTTGGTCCATCGAAAAGAGCCGAGTCCACTCGCTACAGGGTACCTTGCCTGTGCCCCTGGGGTGCCTGGGCCTTCCTCTCACAGATCCCTGCTCCAGCAATCTGGCTCACCGGGATTTTTCGCTGGTTTGATGCTTTCTTCGCCTTGCTCGCCTTGCGGGTCCAGTCCCTTTTGATTGAATCACTTCTCGTTCTGCACGATCAAACTTTGACACTCTTTCTGGCTTCTACTCATTTCAATATTGCATATGATTCTGTTCTCGCCCAGCTGACCCGTCAATGCTCCAAAGTTGCCCTACATACAATAATCACCGAGATTGTTGGGTTCTGGCCTGTGGCCCATCCCATGAAACGGGGCGTCCTCGAGCTGCGGTCGCATTTTTGGAAAACTCGTCGCATATTAAATTCAACCCGATCAGAACCGCCGAAGAGTCACGATGATGGTCAATACGCATGCTCACCCGATTCCTCACGACCTCTTTACTCAAGAAGTGCCTCCGTCGCCGACGTTGACAAATCCCGACATGATCCTCCCAGTGAACCCACTGGACGATTCAAGTCCAACACCGTTGGCCTCATCACCCATCTTACAGTCCTCCTCTCTCCCTATGCGCCCTGATTCGGCTGTCTCATTGAGCTCATCTCCGCCGGATCCTGGCCCTCCTGTCGAATTGGGGATGGCGACCACGATTCGAATGCCAATGCGAGGGGTTCCTCCTATCAACACCAGTTATAATGGTTACGAACATGGAGCGCCTCTGAGCGACATTGGGGAAGAAGAGACGCCTAAATCGAGAAAAAGCCGGAGGACTGACAGTCCAACAGCATCAGACCCTCCTTCCCCCACACCAGCGGGGCCTTCATCACGTCAGTTACGGAGGCTGAGCCATCGTTCTTCCTCCAGCAATGGCTCCGACCTGGGCAATTGGGAGGATTTTGACACCTCCAAGATCATGAACGAGAGACTCGCTGCAGATGTGGCCAAGGTTCCGGATGATGAGATCGAGGATCCCGATAGTAAGAGAAACAGCACGGTGGCGGTGAACACCGAAGACGAGATGGCCGCACTGAACGAACGAGCGGAAAGAATTCTTGAGCACGCCAGGAAGAGATTAACCCACATGGAAGACAATCTCAGCAAAGCGCGCCACAGCATCCTTCTTTCCTCGCGTTCGTCGCCCAATATGTCCGATCTACATCAGCCTGCTGGCGGGCTGTATCGTTCCATCTCTCTGGCGGGGGCCAGCCAACGCAAGTCACGATCATTGTATCCCATCGTCAGAACAAATCCCGCCGCACATACCCGAGGTGGCAGTGACATCACCACCGCTTCGGGACTGAAACGCCTTTCCATGATTCCGGAAATCAGGTCTGCGAGTGCTCTTGAGTACGGACGCCGACAAGAATCTCCATCTCAGTCCCAGATTTCACCGCCGACCCGCACTGGAGGGCTTTCTCCTGCCAGTAATCGCAGCTTCGATTCACCTTTAAGAGTATTGCAGGAGGAAGAAAGTCCTCCCGGCTCGAGCAAGACTTTACCCGAGTCCGCGACCCCACGAGGCTTAGGGATCAATACTTTGGCCTCTGTATCGAAAGAAGACGTTTCCGTCGTCACCAGCAGTCCCACCACGGCCGTTGCTCGCTCTTCCTCCGCAATGTCAAGCCATTCTACCAAAGAGATTCGCGAACAAATGTCGGACCTTCGAGCCCGAATTTCGGACTTGAAAGATAAGGCTCAGGCCGATAGTGTCAGAAGACGGAGTGTGCAGCATACGAGAACGCCTAGTCCTTTTGCCAACGCACAAACGCCGGAGCTATGGTATACAAGTGCTCCGGAGTATAGAGAGGCGGGAAGTCCAATCAATACGAACGCTGGCCAGGGCTGGAGCCCTTCTCAACAGAAGAAAGCAGTGGAAATCAAGGTCACCCCTGTCACGCCGCAAGCACAAACCTTTCTCAGCGTCGAGCAGCCTACAACAAACGATTCTATGCTTTTGAGTGAGGTCAGGACGGACAAGAACACGCCGAGCCTACACAAGTCTGTCCACCTGAATTCCCCGATGCTCGACGAGTCAAATTCAATCATCCATGAATCAAACTATGAAGACGCGGCTCAAGAGTTTGATGACGAAGAACCAGTTGCAGCCTCGGAAGAAGAGCAGATCTACTTGAATGAAGTTCTCGAGGAGAGCTTGCAAGAGGTTGAGCCCGAAGTCCCGGATCTTCCCGAACATTTTCTCCCAGGTGATAGCGCAGCGGAACGCCACGAAGACAGACTGGATGCCTTTGACTACGAGAACATGTTTCTGCATAGTGCCTTGGGAAATTACACCGGGACAGGAACGAGAACCGAAACCCCCAGTGAGAGTGACGGCAGCAGCGTCACAACCACTCGAATGGATCAAAATACCCCCACGGCAGACGAAGATGATGAAGAGAGAGTGTCGGATCCACAGTCGAGCAATGACGAAGGAGCGGACACACCAGTTCAAAAAGAATTTCCGAAGTCAGATGTGCTGCCAAACCCTGCCGCATATCTGAGGGCGCCTCCCAAACCATGGATGAAGGCATCCAGGAGCAATAGTGTGGATTCCATTTCGACAGAAGCCACCTTTGCCACGGCCACTGAAGGAGACGGTGGCGATGAGGATGAGGAGGAGGAGGAGGGCGAGGATGGGATGCCGAGTGAAATCTTGCATTGGGGAAATGACATTGGATTTCCCCAGCCGCCAACGAGCCCCAGAGGAGAAATCGCTTCTCCGTTGTGGCCAACACCGACCTTGAACGGACGCGCTCGGCAGGGTCCCGTTAGATCACCCCGAAATATTCAGATTCAGGCATCTGTTGTGTCCAACGGCATACCCACTCCTCCTGTTCCGTCGCCACGTACCACTCTTGCAACAGCAGACGGACTGATCAAGCAGCAAAGTCCTCGACAGACCGAGGGGCCGGCCGACTATCCTGCCAATACCGAGATCCTCATGGAGAGTCTGATCAAACTGGCAGATCCAAATTTCAAAGCCCCCGAAAGCCAAGGATCAACGATATTTTCGGAAGTTGACAAGGATCTCGTCCTCGATCTCTTACGAGCCGTAGGGGGTGTCTGCAATGAGATCCTGAAAGCCGAGAGAAAACAGGAAGTACGGACGGCAAAGGTAATGAGGAGAAGGCTCGACGAATCCAGGAAACTATTGGAGGAACCAGAAGACGAGTAAGGAAGGTGTTTCCGGATACTCTGAATGCAACTGTATGTCCTGGGTGTCAGGCACCAGGATGGGAGCGTTTGACATATTGTGGCACGGCCTACGAACCAGGGGCCGCTCCCATTATGGAGCTAATGCTGATCCTGCAGAATGGTGTTAAGGCACAAAACCTGGTCAGTTTTCTATATTGTCCACACATACCCCCTACGTCTTTATGGCCTTGAAGATATATACTCTCTTATAATGTATCGACCATTCTACTATGATCGTGCGGTTGGATTTGTGCTCGTGCCTGTTCAGCACCAAAGACGTACAAGCAGGAGCCCTACGTGAAAGCCGACGCAGATGGGCGGCTATTGCTCTCCATTGCATGGATGCAAGAATGATTGGGCTGACGGTGCTCCATGATCCTGGCATAGTGAGCTGTCATCGGACGCAAGCCCTGCTCTGCCCTGCTCTGCCCTCGTATTCTGGGAAAGCTGAGCTCATATTTCTTGGCCCCTGACCGCGGCACAGGTTATTGTCCAAACTCCCTTTGCTCCACACACTCCGATGCCTTCAACTCCAAAGTGTCAGTGTTCCTAGAGCAGGAAAAGCACAGACAGATCCAGCGACACAACGATTCCAGAGGTTGGTCCCAGGGAATCGATTTCCCACACAGAAACATATCAGACAGGTGATCGGCGCTGCGAGGCTGGAAGCAATCCAAGCAAATGTGGAGCAACACGAAGGATCGATCTCTATTGACATTGCCATCCTGGTAAGAGAGGTCTATGCCTTCTGACATGGTCGCTCGGCAACAAGAGAATCAGGGGGGGTGTCTCGTCCTACGTCCTTCCTGGTCGTATCCTGGCCTCCATCGAGTATACTATCTTCGGGTTGGATCTTTTTTTTCTTTTTTTCTATTTTTTAAATTCCCCCTCCAATCATCCCAAACCCAACACCACTCCTGTCCTAGGGACCTGCGTCTGCATTTCTCCGTTCACATCTACGCTCATCGTGGATGCAGTGCCTCGGAATCAGATGACGTCGTGAATGGCTTGCAGCATCATGCCTCGAACCCTCGTTCATGTTGAGATCCCCTTCTGATGCGCAGAGGAAACCTCGTAAACTCGAAGATGGGGACAAAGAAGTGGAGTCAATTCATGCATTATCTCTCTCTCTCTCTCTCTCTCCAGGACAGCCTTCCTGCAAAACAAAAAGGGTCAAGGAGGCCACGCTGCTCGAGTATATATCTGTCGACCTGGCCGTCCAGTGCCATTTGCCTCGTTCGCTCATTCCATCTCTTTTCGCGCTCCCCTGTTTCCAGTTTGTTCGCAGTTCAGCAAAGCAGACTGTATAGGACCGTGGCCTGAGAATTTCCCGGCCTTTCCAAGGTATTAGCCCGATTGGGAGGCCATTGGCCAAGGCTCGCGTGATCTGTATCTCCTATTGCTGCCTCCGGCGGACAAACATAGACGTCGTTCAGTATTTGCTATCCAGGCTCATAGTCACAAGATTGACTGACCTGGTGGACAGGTCGTAATGGGCACCGTGCCGACGATCGCACCTAAGGGCTGGCACTCTCGAGAAATTAAATTGCCTAGTGTCGCTGAACTTTTGAACGGCCAACCCCCAGTGTCGTCTTTTCCTTCAACTGGTCTCGATCAAAGGCACGGGGCATCCAGGTCGAATGATCTCCCGATACTTCCCAACATCCATCGAGTCCTCCCACAGATTCCAGAGCTGGTGAAGGAAGTCGAGGCTCCAATTCTGGAAGGGAGTCCCAAAAAGGCCTGTCCATCACCTCCAAATCAGCTTCCATCGCCAGCGTTCACGTTCACTGCAGCTACTCCGGCTTGTTCAACTTCCGCTGACGTTGAACATGATTTCGAAGGATCGTTGGAAGACTTGCTCAAACCGGCAGAGCCCGACTTCCTCAGTCTCCATCATTGCATATCTGAGTTGCTGGATACCTCTGTTAAGCCCGCCTATAAACAAGGCTGGTATCGTCCACACTCACCAGGCAATGAAGTCAGTCACAAGCTAGAGGACAAAATTCGGGGGTTAGACAGGGATAGCCTCGTCCAGACTTTCTTCTCCCGAAATGAAGAACGCATACCATATGGAGAAAGGGTAACTATTCCGAAGAGATTAACCGATGAGAGAGCTGCCTCTGAGATCCCAAGCTTGATCATTGAAGCTGATCCAGTGGCCCTGGCTAGACGGAAGAGGAACAAGGAATCCTCGGAAAATCACAAAGAAGTGGAAAAAAAGCGGCGTGACCAGCATCGAAAGTTGCAAAAGCAAAGTCACCTTCGCTGTGGTGACGTTGTAGCTGAATGCGGTGACGAACACGCAAGGGAACAAAAGGCTTCAACCAGAAGTCAAAGCGCTAAGGGCCCGGGGAAAGATGAGCAACTGTGGGCAGCCATCTATGCTCAAGAGCTTGCAGCCAGAGTGGTTCAATCTGAACACGATAGACGCAAAAGGGCCGAAAAGATCATTCGAGTGTTACTCCAATTCATCCGTCGGCAGATGAACCCCAATCTCGGAGCTCAGGAGGAACAAGATCGTTTTGACTTCATGCATTCAACCTCACTGCGTCTCCCAACCTGTGTGGGCAAGAGGAGATTCCAGATTGACTCAGACGGCGAGGCCCAGCGAGGCCCAGCAGAAAATGCCAGCACGGACAGTGAAAGCGGCTATAGTCGAAGCTCGTCATCATGTAGCCTCTGGAAGCGGCGACGAGGACTTCCTCAAGACGAATGCCGCTCAATGACGATGCAGAGCATTTCGCCCTCGCCGACAGCTAGCCCGGACGAGACAAAAGCTTTCATCTCTAATGTCATTCTCGACACAGAGCATTGATGGCTCAATTCAGCCTATCGGCAAGGGAATACTCTTCCTTTGGGTGAAAATCGTACCGCCACACTTCACGGATCGGCAAACAATAGAGGCATGCTATGCCACGATCTCGGGATTATCTCTTTTCCGGTTCTCGGACCTTATTTTTCGTGCCATGGAGGATTGAGACGTTTGGTTACTGATGTCCTGCCGTAGGATATGACCGTCGTGATGATGAAGGAGGAGCGAAGGCATGGGGATGTTCATGGTGATAAAAGAAGAGATACAGGATATGCTAAGCAGAGGTAGTTCAAAGTGAAATAAGGCCACGCAGGCGTCTTGCGACGTCGACGTCTAATATCTTGGGCCGGGAACGGGCTATTCCCCTTTAGGCCCTCAGCAGAAGTTCGTATGGGAAAAGAGTCCTTATCCTCGAACCACCTCCAACATCACTCTGGGCAGTTCAACTGCATTTCCCTGGCCATCAATCCCATTGCCACCTTCAAGCATCATCCTCGGCTCAGTTACTCCCACCGTCCTCATCGAATCGCGTCTAATCGACCTAATTTCACCTCCCCCCACTGCGCTCCTCTCCTCCCTTTTGGCCTCACGCAGGCCATTCCATTCGTTCCTCAACAGCAGCTCAACCTGGCCACGACCTTGACGACGTCCTCCTAGTGAGGCTATTCCTTTCTCGCACCCTCAATCTTCTCCTCGTCTGAAATTTTCCTCCTGTACATTTGCTCATCGCCATGCTTCTTCCTAAAGGCGGCCTGACCTGGAAGTCCGCCAAAGCAAGATTACCTCCATGGAAAGCTGTGTTAATGTTTTTGACCCGCACACGATTGTTGGTGGCTGTCGCACTCACTGGCCTGATTGTCTTATTATGGAGGGGGATTACAGTATCAACACGAGAGATGTCAAAGTATTTACACGACTCAGCCTCTAGGACCGGCACAAAAATGATGGCTAATTGATATGGTAGTTTTTACTGCTTTGGACCTTCAAAGCCGCCGACTCAGATGACCAATAACGAAATGGTGGCGTGGAATCAGCATCTACAAACTCCAGTCCTGTTCAACCATCATGAACCCTACGAGGTCAACGCGAGCACAATTCAACGAATTGACCTCAATCCCATTGTCTCGACCTCAAGAGCAGTCAGCAACCAAGAGCGGGTTCTCATCCTCACCCCTCTACGAGATGCTGCCCCTTACCTGATCAAATACTTCGATCTTCTTTCCGAGCTTACCTACCCCCACGAGCTGATTGATCTCGCCTTTCTTGTGGGTGACTCGATCGACGATACCCTCGCAGTCCTCTCATCCGAGCTGAACAGAATACAGCAGAGGACGGACAAGATTCCCTTCCACAGCGTAACGATAGTTGAAAAGGATTTCGGTAACTCACTCAACATGGACGTCGAATCCAGGCATGGATTCGCTGCACAGGGCCCCAGGAGAAAAGCCATGGGAAGAGCAAGAAATTATCTTCTCTACGCGGCATTGAAACCCGAACACTCGTGGGTGTACTGGCGCGACGTAGATATCGTCGACAGTCCTAAGAAGATCATTGAAGATTTTGTCGCCCATGATAGAGACATCTTGGTGCCGAGTAAGTTCCCCGTCCTCTGTCGCTACACGACAAATCTAAGGCATTGCAGATATCTGGTTCCACCGTTACGAAAACGGTCGCGACATTGAAGGCCGCTTCGACTATAATTCTTGGATCGAATCTGACAAGGGTAGAAGACTGGCAGCTAGCTTGGACAAGGACGTCGTCCTGGCAGAGGGATACAAAGAATATGATACCGGCCGCACATATCTGGCTCGGATGGGCGACTGGAGAAATAACAAAGACGAAGAAATAGAATTAGACGCCATTGGTGGTGTCAACATTCTCGTCAAGGCTGACGTGCACAGGTCTGGTGAGTGTATTCCGCTCGGTCCCGGTCCCCGACGTTGACAACAGAAACATTGCTGACCGGTATTTCATCGACAGGCATCAATTTCCCCTGCTACGCTTTTGAAAACCAAGCCGAGACCGAGGGATTTGCCAAAATGGCCAAGAGGGCCGGATATCAAGTTGTGGGCTTGCCAAATTATGTCGTTTGGGTATGTGATTCCCCCTACTTTGCCTTATGGTAGCCTTCTGAAAGCTGACATTCGGGAAATCAATAGCACATCGACACCGAAGAAAAACCAGGCAATGCAGCGTAGAAAGAAGAATATGCCAATCACAAAGACTCCCCAAAAGTGTCGTTTTTGACGGGTTTACGTTACCCTTTTGTATCCTCCTGTGTTGGAGGAGTTCGGAACGAGGAAACAAGGAATCAAGAAGAGATATGGGATAAGGGGGTAGTTGGTCTTTGCCTTTACATTGAGAGAGCCTGAACTGGGGACTTGAATTTGGGACTGGGGCGGCCCTAGTGTGTCTTCAAAGTCTTCCTTGAGACTCAGACTCAAGTCATCCATCCGACTCGGGCTCCGCTTTACGTCTTCAACGTCCAGGCAAAGCACTGATGCCGCTGCTGGTCCCTCAGTTTCAGTCCCGGTCTTGCGTCGCTGTCTGTCTGTGTCCATGTTTATTCTTACCTCTTTGGCGTTATTCTCGGGATAATAGTCAGGTTAAGGGTCCGTCCCGGTCAAGGGTATGGTCAGCGGCGGCGTCAATATCAACAAGATCAATAGCCGTATCAATGTCAATGTCGATGTCAAGCGTTATCGGTATCAGTATCCAATATCGGCATCAGTCAGCATAATGTCAGAGCCTTTTATGCATATCGACCATGTCATACAATCACAGGACCGCGCCAGAGTCTCCTACCTAGGACCCTCTGTAGGCACAGGCCAAGCAAACGAGAAGAAAAATACAGCGAAGGTCAATGAATTATGTGATGGATATGGTTTCAGAGTTCAGTTGCTCCTGTATGATTTTATATCACGTTCATCGTGCTCACTACCACTCCAGGTGCGCTTATCCACCATCCGCTAGCTCTCATATATATGCAGTATTTTGCGATAAGAAACGTAGGTTTCCCTTTTTATCTTGCCGCCCGATGTCCTTACTGCCTCTCCGATTTCATCATCTCGAGCAATCAAGATGCCCCCCCTCAACAGATGAAATACTCCGCTGGCTTGGATGGAAATCAGTGGACAACGGCCTCCTTCGAAAAATCGTCTCCATTTGCACTCGTCATGTCGTGAAATCATTGCTAATTCATGATAGGAACGCCGTTGCTGAGAATCGTGATAAAAAAAAAATTAAGGCATGAGATGGATAGATTTCGCCGGATGGAACAAGCCAGGAATAACGGCAAATATTGATGGGCTTTCTGCTTCCTAGCCTGGATAGTTCTCCTCAAAATGTCAATTCCCCCTAGGTCGAGTCAGGATCTAGGTGAGTCAAGGTCGATTCCACCATTCTTCCATGCCATCGGACTTCTGTTGCGTGGCAATAGTCGAGGAACCGTAATGGCTTGGCTGGAAACCCGCATACGATGGTGGCATTTGTTGGGGAAACGGTGTCGGTCGTTGTGAATCTCCCATCTCGATAAGTTCAGCCATACGTCCGCCCGGTGTCTCATACTCAATAGGCTCGATGTACTCATGTTGTACGAGTGGAGTAGGGACACTGACGCTTCTAGAAGGATGAGGATGAGAAGTGCTCGTTGGTGATGCCACATCCGGGCGAGGAGAGGGCTTTTTGTTCAGTGATGGCGTGTTGCTGGCACTCCGATCCCGAGGGGTATTCGCTCCACTAGGATTTCGGAGACTCCCACTTCGACTGACATTTCCACTCAGATTTGCAGGCTGGTAGTCGTCCCAATTTCGTCGACTTACTCTCAGCGGTTGTGGCATGCCTTCGTCCCAAGTCGATCCAGTTTTATGATTCATTACTGGTCTTAGACCGGTGCCCGCGGTCACTTCAACGCTGGCCCTTCGATTGTCTGCAGGAAGGTCCCAGCTTTCTTGTGGTCGCCAGCTAGTGCGTGCATCGTTTGCTTCTTGTTGATCACGCAGGGTCAGGATTGGTCTGTCGATCTCAACATCCCTGTTGTAATCTGGCCCTGTTCGTTGGATGTCCAGAGACCGAGATTCCCGGCTTATCTTTCTTTGCTCATCATACTCGTCGCGCAGTCCTTCCCAGCGCTCGTAGTTTTTCTGACGTTGTTTCTCGCGACGATGGTGGACAATGCCCTTGTGGCCCAGATAAATCGAACCAAATATCAAGGACGTCATGGTATCAGGCTTGCTCCGTATCCCTCTCGAATTGCTATTTTCCTCCCTGTCTGACCCTTGGAGCTTTCGGCGGAGGATCGGAAAAGGCGGGGCTCGGCTGGGACAGGAAGAAAATGCTTGAATCGCCAAACCAAGCCACAAGAGGCGCCTAGATAAGGGCGAATAGAAGGGAAGAAAAACCTGGGTGTTTTCTGAGTCTTTTGTAGAGACGGTGGCCTTAATAGCTCTTGTGCACTGATTTCGCAGGGCGGACCAGCTTTCTGGTTAGGTTGACAAGGGTCGCAATTCGGAGGGATTCAGTGGCGAAGAAACGTGGCCGTATGGAAATCTGGCGGATTCTTAACCGTGCACGATATGACTGTGAAGGAGGAGAGAGAAAAATGGTATGTTCCGAAGGAGGGAAATATAGGCACGAAGGACACACAGTTGGGAGAGCAAGAACACTCGGGTATGTCTGGAAGCGGCGATTGTTGAGTGATAAAGACGGCTGCCGAACAATTTCCACACGAAAAACTCAGCCACAAAGCTCACCGACGACCTTCTGCTCCCCCAGAGAGGGGAAGGGAAATTATTGCTCTCCCACTGGACAGATACGAGTGGACTCTTCCCAAGCCAATTGGGACAGATCACGCGACGGCAAGAAAGGAAGAAGCACCGTTCCTGTTTTGTTTTGTACGCCGCAAGCCATTGTATTTGGGTCCTGGTCAGCTTGAGATGCCCATGATTTGCCGTCAGAAGCAACGGGTCTGCCTTGATGGCTCCTAGTTGATCCGCTTTCTGCCGTGGCAGCGCAGAAGAAAGATGCGTGGCGATGAGGTCAGCAAGCCTCCCACGTCAGATATACGGTAACAACAGGCACGAGTAGGAGAATTTAGCGAAAGGCTTCCAACATAATGACCTTCCTTATTCGCTCCTCGGCTAGCTACGCCGACCGGTGGACTTTCTGAAGAGAGCGGTTCGACCACGGATTGGCGAGGTATATCTCCTCAACCCGGCACCGAAAGGCCTCTGAATGGATGGGCTGTGTGACATTTGAAGGGGCCAATACCTCCACGGAGGCATTGTGACCCAAGGGACATCGGCAGCTTCATCTCCGGACTCTTTCAACATTCACCCGTTGAAGTCACACATTTGGAAGAGCGCTGCGAGAGGAAGGGAGATCTTGGAATTGTTGACCTGCCACCCGAAATGCAGCGTGCATTGCATTGGTGATGGATGCAAATTGACAAGAGAAACTGGGACGCGGCATTGATTTCAGCATAAGTGAGAAACGACAGGCTCGGTGACAGGAAGATGAGAAAATCCGTTAGAATAAACACTTAAAGACCGAGATGTCTGTTTGCCATTCAATGAAAGATGCTGGTGTCTCTTGGAACAGGAAATACCATAGAACGAATGAGAGAGACGAAGCACCGGTTGGCGATTGATGTGGCCTTCATCAGGACAGTTCGTACCATCCTGATCTCTGTATAGTACAGCAGTGTTGCTTTTGATCTAGGATCCTCAAGACCAATCTGTAGAGAAGGAAAAGACGACAGACATGCTGATGCAATACTGTAATAATGATGCCGACAAGGCAACGGGGGTAGCGTGGGGTCGGGGTGACTCGAATTGCGGAGAGAGCATGGACGAAAACGAATCACGCAACACCCAAAACCTGTGTTTATTTTTTGGCATCATGATTACTGAATCTTGACGATATCCAAATTCGGTTGTTAGAATACCTCTTTCGACTGGTGTCCTAGATCTTGGACAACAATGGGCGCCCCAGCCAAAGGTAGAGGATCCGCCTGGACGCCTCGAGTAAGTACTGTCTTCGGTCGAACCAAGATGCCACCTGTGAAAGCTCACTTGTCAAATAGACTGTCACAGCCCCGATTGCCGCTGTCATAATGGCTGGCCTTCTTTATACATACTCTGTTACCTCGATCCGAGCCGCGAAACGAAATGCCAAACTCCACAGAGAAGCTGATGGCGGACAATTGGACATGCGGCGTGAAAGCTTGCGCAGGCACGGTCTTCTGGAGCCCGTCGAAGGCACAGATGGTATTGCATTATTCAGAGATGCAAGAGCTGAAGTGAAACAAGAATCCGAAGCGAAGCCGCTCGGCGCAGACCAAAGAAAAGAGGCACGCAAGCCCCGGACTAGGAATGAAAATATCCTTGACGGTTATCGAGGCCGCGGCGGTCTGGAGAAGTTCAAGGAGGACCGCTCGCAGTGAGCTGGGGAATTTGCAGCGACCGGAGGCGTCTAGCTGCTGACGATCATCGTCGCTAAACAACTGCCACACATCCTTCATCGTACATCCTCAATCTGATTGTATGCATGTCGATTCAAGACACAACAATGCTCAACCTCAAAAGTTACGCTGGACTCGAATACGCATTCTCTTGCCTCTTATTCTTCCAGTGTCAGCCTCGGATCCATGGAGACTGTTTACCAAGCACAATTAATCACCGCTCTGTTTACGTGGGAGGGAAAAAATAGAGAAAAAAAAATTTGAAGAGAAAGTCATGCAATCCGGGATATCCGAACAACGCTTTTCGCAAGAGGATCCCTCTAGACAAGCTCCAAGTACGCATGTCCATACATCAACCACACAGATCCCCCTGCTTGAACAGCCGTCTTTCAGTGACTGACTTCCTGGCTGTGTTGGGTCTCGAATCTTGTTACCCGACTCATGATTCGGGGGACAGTTTTTCATGATTGCCGGCGTCAACTTTGGGTCTTCTCGATCTAGCGGTCTACGTGTACGGATGAACTTCAGAGTGTGGGATGACTAACCCCCTATTACCCTTGGCATCAGCCCGGGGACCTTCGACATAAGAGACTTGGGCACCACTACAGAGGAACATTGCATTTTGCAGGAGGAATCATGAATTTTTTTTTTTTTTTTTTCCTTCAATCTCCAACATTTCTGTCCGTTCCTCCGATAAGACTCCCCGTATAAAACCCTGCAAGGCTTCATTCTGCGTAGATCGGTTTTTTATGCGTCGGATACGCTGAGAACCAATGACGCCAGCAAAGACATGATCAATCCCCGAAAACGTGGATAACCAGCAAACTAGCTCAACAACGGATGCCACCATGATCAACTAGCTAGATGCCCACAAAAGCACCAAACCAAACCCGGGGTATCAAAAGCCTTTGCAAAAGGATAACCCAGCTGAACACTCACTGAAGTGGCCGTCAAGGGTATCGCTAGATTGTGGGTCCATAATGCTTGAACCTTGGCATGCGCTGAAATAGTTTAGCGCAACCCGCCCTTCAAAGCGGCAACGAAAAATTCTGGTATCAAAATATTCCTTGGCCTTCGCTTCTTCGAAACAGGTGACCCTTGACCAGCTCCAACTTTAACGACGGTCCCTCGTGTTTGAGATTTCGATTTGTCAAATCTTCACGACACAAGCTACAAGATGCGCTCAAGCCTCGCACTCCGCGTGTCCGGCGTACGATTAACTCTGTTCACCCGCGCCAACTGCGGACTCTGCAACGTGGCCAAAGCACGCATCGACGAGTTCCAGAAGAAATGTCCACGCCCAATCAATTACTCCGAAATCGACATTATGGATTCCGCACAGCAGAAATGGAGGGATGTCTATGAATTCGATGTCCCCGTCCTACACGTGGACAGGGTTGCAGATGGGACCAATACCCATCCCACGCTCGAGGCGGCGAAGAAGCTCATGCATCGCTTCACGGTCGAGGAGGTGGAGAGAGCCGCGGCCGAGGTGGAACAGACCTCATCGTCGTGATGTTCTTGGATCGTTAATTTGTGTCACTATCTCCAAAGCTCCATGAACCTAGTCTTTCGTCACCATGTTTGCGGCACCGTACGCAGCCCCCTTGATCGCTTGGGCAGCGGCCTGACCCCAAGTTCCTTTTGCTTTCGACAACGAATCCGCCATAAACGTCGGGATTGCCGTCATGTCGTTGACCACGGAAATCTAGAGGACTCGATCAGCACACGACATGTCTCTCCAAGAGGCGCCAAAAGAACTGACCATCTGGAATCCCATATCGGCATATCTCTTGGCAAACTCTCCAGATGGACAATATATGCCCGACTTCTTGCCCGCGCCTTGAGCAGCTTTCAGGATTCGGGCGATCGCCTCTTTCAATTCGGGGTCAAAATCACCCATCACGGGATGCCCGATATTGTTGCCTAAATCCCAAGGACCGACGAAGAGGACGTCAATGCCGTCGACCTGGGCGATTTCCTCGACCTAGACGTCGAATCATCAGCTGAGGAATGTCCTGTCCCGGATTGTTTTTACGCACACAATCCAAAGCGTCCTTCGTCTCAATCTGGACAATCGTCAAAAGATTCTCATTCGCATTCTTCATATACTCGAACCCGGACAAATCCCCCTTGACATCAAACGCGCCCATGGAGAACGGGCTACCGAACCCTCTCTTGCCGTACGGCGGGAACTTGGCCGTCTGCACCAGTCTCCTCGCATCCTCGACGCTGTATAGCAATGGCACGATAATACCGTGAGCGCCGGCGTCTAGGGCCCTTTTGACCATCCAACCCTCGTTCGCGGGGATACGTACAATGGGGCTGACGTTGCAGGAGGCGATGGCGTGGACGGAGTCGTGCATATCACTATCTATTGTTTCGCTCTGGTCAGCTTGATTGAACCAAAACCAACCAGATTACGACCCGGGGCGTCTCAACCTACTCACCTGCAATATTGCCGTGTTCACAATCAATGCAGATCCAATCGAAGCCTGCTCTGGCGATCGTTCTTGACAGATGCGTTCCTGGCAGCATCTGCCAGGCACCGAAGGAGAGGCCAGTGCCTTTAGTCAGCGCTTTACGCAGTGTATTTGCATTGTTCATTACGGAGGCCATCTTGTGTGGCTTTCTTGAAGGGGAACTAAAACCGACCTGTACAGGGAGACGTAGGAAAGACGGACGGAAAGAAAAACGAAGAAAGGGGAAGGAAGAAAAGAGTTCACAACCTTAGAAAGGACGAAAGAAGTTCAGTTCCACTTTCTACTTTTCGACATGGACCTTTTTCTCGCTGTTCTCACAGGGCGTACTTCAAGCCGTCATTTCCTTTGCCCCCGTCCGTGGTCCGTGTTGTTGCCGATGTGCCAGTGCCATGTTTGGGGTCGACACGCTGAATCCCACGCAACTCCTCTACGCTATTCTCTCAAGTCCCCCCACCATCACCGGCGACCGGCGCGGGGTACGTTTTCAAAAGCGCAGAGACGCGCGGTGGATGTGTTCCCGAGGCTTGAACCCGCCGGCCCTGGAGATGACGAGGAGCGAGGGCGCCTTCGGTGGGCGTTGTGCCGAAGAAATTACGCCTCGGAATCAACAAAGACGAAGGAAGCGAAGGACATCGCCCACAAACGAATACACTCTCTAGGGTCCTCATAGCGTGGAATACGTCGATAGGGAGCAGGAATAGAGAACACTACAGTAGTACACAGGGTTAATCTTCTCTTTCTCTCTTACTTCTCACCAGTGATCGCGATCTTCCGATTCTCTGGCTGGTTGCTTATCCACTTCCCTCCCAGAAACGATTGGGACGGGGATTGGGCCGACATATATCTCTATCCAAAGAGAAATAGGCCATTCGTATGGTACCATACTCGAGTTACCGTATAGTATTTTAGATCGAGTCCGAGCTCAACTTGACGGACAAGTCTCCTGTATGAAACAGAACTGGCATGTCTTTCGTACACATAATCCCCGTATCCTCCAGTCATCACCCATTCTTCTACAATTTACTCCCCCCTTTCGCATCCAACGCCTTCGTCGCATTTCGATAGTTCTTCACCAGCTGCCTTATCGCCAGATCGAGCATAACATCCTCGCTGCCACCTGGGATTCGGGTCCCCGGAACTTCTCTATACAGACGTTCGGCGATCTCGCCCTGGCCGGTGCGCGTGTACCCGTTGCCTCCAAACAAGAGCACGGCGGTTTGTGCGCACTCGTTGAAAACCATACCGGCCTTCGCTTTCGCCAGGGCCGTGAGACCACCCAGCCGCAGATCTGCCTCCGCCTTGCTCAGCTGTGTCATCTGGTACAGGAACTGATCGACCCAAGCCTGGAGGGTTTCGAGCTCTGCGCCGGCTTTAGCCAATCGATGCCGCACAACGGGTTGTTCGATGAGTGCTTTGCCGAATGCCTCGCGCTTCATCACGTACTCGAAGGCCGAAGATACCGCGACGCGCGACTGCCGCGCCACGCTCACAGCGATGGTGAGCCGTTCGTGGTTGAAGTTGGTCATGATGTAGCGCATGCCCATGCCCTCTTCGCCGATGAGGTTCTCGACAGGCACTTTGACTTCGTCGAGCTCGATGAAGGTCGTGCCCGCGCTGATTTGGCCGGCGACTTTGAGCCGTCGCATTGTTACGCCCGGGTGTCCTTTGAGCGGGCACACGATCATACTCAGCCCGGGGGCGCCGGGACCGCCTGTCCGCACCGCCATGGCGGCGTAGTCGGACCAATAGGCGTTGGTAATCCATTTCTTTTGTCCGTTGATCACGTAGAATTTTCCGTCGGGGGTTTTCGTGGCGGTCGTCGCAATGTTAGCTACGTCACTGCCGGCCGTGGGCTCGGTGATGGCGATGCAAGCCCGCCTCTTGCCGGGGAGGAGATCTGGGAGGAATTTCTCGTGCAGGGCCTTGCTTCCGAATTTGATAATGGGGGGGATCCCTACGTGCCAGGATCAGTGGGAGATGACTCCATTAGGGTGTCTGATTGATATCAATCGTTGGGACTTGGGGATTACTCACCAAACGCATGGCCGGCAGTCATGGAACCACCGGGCCCACCGAGACCTGACCGGGCCATCTCATCCAAGTAGATGCCAGTGTGTAAGTAATCCCATTCTTGCACCGGTGTTCCCAGAATATCATGAATGCCCAATCTCTTCAACCAGTCGACAGGTAAGGGCGCCGGCAGATTGGGAATGAGCATGTTGTGTTTGGCGAAGGTCTGGAACAAGTGATCCGGAACTGTCTCCTCACGCTCCCATTCCATGGCGAAGGGAAGCAGGTGTTCTTCGATAAATGCCCGGCATGCTTTCTGAAATCTCTTATGCGTCTCCTTGTAATATGGGGAAGGAAGGCCCGCGAGCCACGGAGGCTCAGAGAAAGGGATCTGCTTCAAGGAGGACTGAGAAGTCATGATGACAGGATCAATACAGTGGGGAGGACGAGAAGCGTCACCTTGTTCACAACACTGTTCGATTTATAGCTGACCAGAATGGGAAAAGCATCGAAGAGAGAGAGAGAGTGAAATATATCTCACTCTCATGCCTTCAGCGTCGAGGTACAATGCCATTCATTTTCCTCGTTACTTTCGGGGCCAGCGCAGAAATTAGCCGACAGATGCCTCGGTGCTCTGTCAGCTCTCCGGGGTTTTACTTGCGATCACGTGGATGCATTGGATATCATGTGACTTACAACATTGTGTCCAGGGATACATTTCAGTGATCCCGTTTTCGACCCCATCAATGCGTTACTTTGGACCTTCGATAAATCCTCCTCCAGAGGGCGATGGGTTCAGCATGGGCAGACCGATTGGCACCGCTTTTGCCAGTGTCAGCTGCTCGATTCTTCGCCGGTGCTCCCTTTCTGCGAGCCCTTCCTCGGCTGTGACCTTGTAATCAATTGCCTTTCGCTCAATGTAGTCAATCTGTTTGCGATTGTCTAGATCAATTTGCATCCGTTCACCGTATGCCGCTGTTTCAATTTTGAGCAGATTTCGTCGGTGTCTCTCATCTTGATCCCTCTCACTCTGTCGAGTTCGGAGTTGGTCCTGTTCTCGTTGACGACTGAGATCGTTCAAAAGTCGTTGATGGTTGTATTCGTCTTCTCGTCGCTCGCGATCAACACGGCTCAGCTGACGGGCTTGTCCAATGCTTTGCATTCCGAGCTCCTCGTGGTGTTTCAATTTGAGCTCGTGTCGTTGTTGTTCGATGCTCTGTTGACGTTGCTCCTCCTCAATGAGGCGATTGACCTTCCGCCGATAATCGGCCTCTTCTGCCGCAATCTCCTCTTCCTTTGCTATCCTGATTGCTTCCTTTTCGGCAATATGAGGAGGCATGCCCTGAGGCTTGGGAGGTTGTGGCCCACTGAGACTGTAATAGACATCCCTGTTGGCGCCGTATGTCCTCAAAAGTCTTACAAGTTCCCGTGACTTCGCCGCAGGGCCACGAAATATTCCTTTCAAAACATAGTACGTGGGCGAGTACACCACGTCATTTTCTTCGTACAGATTGAAGTCCTCGTCGATGAGTTTAGAAAGATATGCCGCCATGATCGCTTCGACCATTGGTGCAGGGTCGGAATTGTCCAGAGCAAGACAGATCAAGGGTTTTCGGCCAATCCGTTCTTTGAAGTCGGCGCCACCTTGGCATAGTTCTCTCAGAGTGTCCACCATAACTTGATAGGATGATCCCGATGCTTGGGCTGTCAAACAAAGCTCGCCCAGCGGGCTTCTTCCGCCGTGTACGCGGGATCGATAATTTGGATCGGCGCCATTCTGCAGTAAGGATTTGACAACGCTCAACTGCAAATTGCGTGCAGCCTGATGTAGACTTCCGTCGTTGAGATTCACGCCTGTGGCAATAAACCTCTCGGCAGCAGCCGTATTTCCTAATTCGCTGGCGAGCAACAAGGGAGAATTGCCTTTATCGTTCGTGGCAGATACATCCGCACCGTTTTGGATGAGATTGTCGACCAATGCCGACCGTCCCGTCCTCAACGCCATCAAAATCATAGTGTCCCCGGTGGCCGGGTCTCGAGAGTGAACATTTGCTTCGGCAAAAAGGTTAGTGGTGACGCGCAATCTTGGGAAGAATAGCCTACCTCCGTTTTGGATCAGGATCTGCAGACAATCGGTCTTGATTCGAGGATTCTGCTGCGACATCGCCCAGTAGAGAATGTCTTTCTCGAATTTTGTCGCCACCTGTGAAGGGATCAGTGATTGCTTTAACGCCTAAATGCGTGGTCGAGACGATACATACATTATAGCCATATCCGATGACTTTCATTAAGCTGTGAGTGTCTCCGGGCCTGCCCTTGAGCAGAACTCGGATGGGCGACTCAAAATCACGCTGATGATCGACGAAGTTGGGCTTGGTGGTCTCGTAGAGACTTCTTGTTCCCCCCGGATTGCCTGGCGAGGTAGAAGCCATGATCATGTCGAGCGCCGTGCAAAACTCCATACCCGGAACACTGGATTTCACCAGGTAATGTAAGGCCCTAGATTTCGAGGACGTGCCCGGATTCGATAGCAGCAATGTTGAAACGATGTCGACTCTCCCGATCTCGCAGGCACGACATAAAACCGCACCATTTCCAAGATCAGCTCTCGCTCCTTTCTCAACCAACATCTGCACCATAGGAAGGCCTCCGGACGGATCAGTTCCGAGATTTTCGACCGATTTTAGAAGTGCTTGGTCGAGTAACGCCTGGTCCACCCCCTGTCCCATTTGTTCTCCTTGTTCTAGAAGAAACTTTAGAACCCGTATTTCATGGCGTTCGACCAGTCCGGCAGCAAGACAAGCCTGGAAACAACGAGCAGCAGTGTTTGGAAGGACAGCTCTCGTGAAAAGAAGTCGCAAGACATCTCGATTTCTTGATGTTGCTGCGAAGATTATGCTGAAGCTATTTTGCGCATGTACCGACGCCTCGTGGTCAAGTAAAAGTTCAATCTCGTCGATGGGAGTGAGGTCATTCCGTACCAAGGCAATCAAATGCTGGTCAACAATATCACCACGTAAGCCAGCCTGAAGAATAGCTTTCATCGAAGAGAACCTTAACGCTGAGTCCTTGAGTGTGATTGCTTCTTGGAACGCCGCCGAGAGTGAGCTGTGTGATAGCTTGAATGACAAAAATGTCGCCAAGAGCATTGAATTGCCCGTCGAAGTGGCAACTTGTATCGCAGCCTCATGATCTTGAAAATTAATCGAGACTCCGTGTTGAAGAAGTTGTCTCGCAGCTCCTGTCAGTTGTAACTGGCTCGCTTCGATCAGAGCGTCGGAAAGGCCGTGGAACGATGGACGGTATTGAATGAGCAGACCAATAGCCTCGGATCTGTCGTCAACGGTAGGAAGCCTCACGCAATGCAGCAAAGCTTGGTCCACAATTTCTTGTCTCAACACTCCACATGCTAACATGGCCTTCGCCAAAGGAATCGCGGCGTTGTCGACGACAGATGTGAATACTGCGCCACTTGCCATGTTGATGTCAGCTCCCGCCTGGAGAAGTGCTTCGAAAGTCCGCAATGGCCACACGCGGCCGCTCACAAATGCCGTCGTGCAAAATTTGACGTAGGTAGAAAATGCCTTGACCGAAATGTAGTCTGACTTCTTCTTGGAAAGTAGAATTTCTGCCCTGAAAGACTTTTGCTCATCATTGAAGTTTTCGCTCTGAAGCATGTCGCAAAGACCCTTTGAAACGGTCTGGCTTGACAGGTTGTGAGACGACGCCACGAGCTGCAAAATATCATCATCTTGTTGTACGGCAGCAAGTTTCAGTGCGCGCCCGCCATCGTCGTCGACCTCCGCGCTGCCACGATTTACCAGAAGATCAATCATTCTGACCTCCGCTTTGTCTTTGGAAAGTTCCGAGCAGAGGGCTCTGGAGATACTCTTGACTCGGGCACCTTGTTCGATGGCTCGTCGCATCATGTAGTAACGGGCGTCTAGATTTTCTAGCGTCACAATTTCAGCGGTCAGCGAAGAGAAAACGCCTTCTGAGACTAGAGTTGCACTCTTCGTAAGATCCATAAACAGTTTAACATCATTCATGTTGATCGCATGCCGAATGCTTTCTGCATCGTTGAACGATGGGTCAGCGCCGGCTTTAATCAGCGCATCAATCAGCAGAGGGTCTCTGTCAGCACTCTGGTCACAGACCGCATCTCTCAGCGCTGCGTTGACAGAATCCCCCGAGGCCTTTGCGTCGAGCAGGAGCCTGGTCATTTCCAGCCGCGGAGCCTTCCCGGCACTTCGAAGATGCGGAAATGCCTTCTGGAGGGACTCCGTGTTCACGGACCAGGTCAGAAGCGTTCGCAAAACTCCTACCTGTTCATGTTCGATAGCCTCAATCAATGCGTGCCCTTTGTTGCGGGTCAACGAAGCACCCCGCCGCAGGAGCATCCCTATGGCGCGCTCATCGCTGTCTTTGACGGCCAGAATGAGCTCATGATCGATCGCGGACCCGTGCGCTCCAGTGTCCAACAGCATCTCATTGATGCGTTTCCTTTCTTCTGCGGGAACATGTCTGGGAAGTGCTTTCATTGCCCTGGATGCATTGTCTGGTGCTAGACCGCCGCTGGCTAAAACAGCCTTCAAGAGTTCACTGCGTCCTGCACGAGCAGCTCTGACGACGGCCTTACCCTCTTCCCAGTTGATGCTAACATGGTGCTTCGCAAACAAGGCGATGAAATCCGTTAGGTCCGAAGCGACTGCATCGGCGAAGGACGCTGCCGAGTTGTTGCCAGAGGCGCCTGCGTAGAAGAGAGCGTCAATAATCCGAAGCCTCAGGCCAGCATCAGCATTTGACATCTCAAATGCTCTCTTGACCAGGCCGTCCAGTTTCTGAGCATTCAGGGACTTCGCACAAAGAAGAAGTCTAAGAAGCAGGTCCACCCTTACCACGCGAACAGCTTCATGGACGGCCTCCAAGTCTGGGGTATTGGCGAGGTCGACAGCGCCGGTGAGAAGGGTCAATATTTGCAAAGATCCACTCTTAACTGCCTGAGTCAAAGCATCTACCAGGATTTCCGTGTGCGTTGGAATAGGAGCGCGAAGCAGGATTGATACAACGGCGACGTCGCCCTTTTGGCATGCTTCTGTAAATTGATCCTTGCATTTATTGGGGTCGGCCCCGTATTCGAGAAGTTTCGTGATGATGGCTTCATTTCTGCGACGGATGGCCGAACCGAGAGCTTGATTGCGTTGATTTTGAGAACATGTAGGAGCTAAGAGCCCGACGAGTTCAACGTTGCCTCTTCGGACCGCCGATCCCAATAGTGCATCCCGTTGCTCGATCTGGATTTGTCTCCTTTCTGCGTTCTCTACTTTGTTGGATGCTTTTCTCATGAGAGCCTGCACGAGGCCCGGTCGTCCGTCATTTTGGACCAGTCCGGGTAGAATTTCCGTGACATTCTTGTAGGTATGACTTTCGAGTCGCCGCTTAGTCCGAATCAGGGGCTTTTTAGAACCTTTACGAAGCGAAAGCAGATGATCCGCTTCTTGTTCGTCGTTGAGGCTTGCATAGTTTGGTACGTCGGATTCGGATAGTCTGGCCAGTATTGGCGGCAGGGTGAAGTCAGGGAGGGATTCCCGCCGCTCCAGTTCTCGCAGTTTATCAAGGTTGTACGTATTTGTTGCTACCATCGTCAGTGATTGATTTCAGAACAAATGGCAGGTTCATCTCCGGTCCGAAAGCCGAGCGAGGGAGATGGCATCACAACCAGCTGACAACTCAAATTATTACAATAGTCATTCAAGTGGATATGGGTACCTCTCCAAAGTTCCAGGCGAGGCTGAAAAGGCCAGCAAAGGTGTTCGTAACACTTTGATGCTTAATCTACGACCAACATCCAAGAGCTAAACACTAATGCAGGCGGGCGCCAGGAACAAATACGTGTCACTCTATCATATGAGCACACGTGGATGATCCATGCTTGTGGGCGTCAGCCTTGTAGGTCGAGCCGTTCGGGCAAAATCGTTTTCTGAATGTTGTAGCCGAGGAACCCGGGCGTGAGTTTGCTCGTCGCCTCCAACACGAAAATCGGGCGTATCCCAGGAGCGCCTTATTCATGTAGAGAGCAAATAAGGAATAAGGTTAGAGTGTGACATCGATTGTGATGTTGAAATGGATTGGCGAAAGAGGTGGAAGCGAGACGGATCCCGACGCTGCGAGGGGCGATGCAAGGGAGCTTCCATTTACGGAAAATACCCTATCGTCTGGCAAAAGGTTTTTGCGTCGCAAGCCGGGTTCTAAACAGGCTGACTGCCTGTCAGACATAGTGTTTATTTCCACGCATTCGCCCCCTGCCTGGGACCACCATCAGCTCCTCTGCCAGCAATCTCTTATCCTATCTTCGATAAATCACCACTGTTCCCGACCCATTACAACCTTATGAGTATTCTCCGAGTCTCGGGAGACAGGTGCGGTGATGCGGTACAGCGGATGTTTGCGTTTACTCTGCATAAGTGCTCTCAAATACCTCCCAGAAGAGCAATATTCTCATGTGGGTGATCGGTAGCTATACGGCAAAACGACGAGCTTCATGTGGACTGCGGGCGTCAATTCAATTACTTCCCCTGTCCATTTCGCTTTCCAAGTGCCCTGCGCAGGTGCTGTAGTTCGTCATGTTTGGAATCTTGGAAAGCTGCACAGTTATCAGCGCTGTTGCGGCCTTGGTATCAGCCTATAAGCAAACAGGTGGGAGATTCCGATTTTGGAAGTCGAAGCAGCCGAAGCTACACACAGACAGACATTGCTGTTCACTCGAACACTCTTTGAAGCATGTTCGTCATGACATCAAATCACAATTCGATCAAGGCTGTTCCCAACTGGGGATGGGATTTAAAAATGGCGATGGTTAGCACTTCAACATGGCCTCCCGAATAATCTGGGCTGACACAGCATAGATATCGCAAGAGCTGCCCTTCTTAATATTATGGTCCATTTCAACAGGTCGCTGGTAGACTGTCTCAGCTTGGTCATGGAGGGAAAATCCAAGCCGAACTTCGATCGTCTTCTGCGGGTATCTGAGAATACCGGCAAGCAAACGAGCAGTGTTCTTCACGACCTCTATCAGCGTATCGTTCAGTCAGGGCCCATACCGTGTGAACCTTCATTGTCGTGGCACCCTGAAAGAGACCACACTGGGTATACAAATCAAGCCGACCATTCTCGTCGGGGTGATAAAAGTTATGCGACACTTCCGACCAATTCATATTATCACCTACCCCTCCCTACCTCCACGGTGGCGCTAGGCTCTTTCGGAGCTGACTCCTCATATGCATCAAGAAAATCATCAACACGGTCTTCGTATACAAGCAACGATGTTCTTCAGAGGAATCTCAGTCAGTTAGCTCAGCACACCCGTGAAGTAGCCTCGTCGACGAGCTCAAGTGGTCATGTCTCTAGACTGTCTCCATATGCGCTCTCGAGTTCCAAAGTCCTAAGAAAGAACATGCTAGAACTGTCGAGTTGGACGAGATCTTGAGAAGCAAGATGGCACTTGTTATTTGACGTCGGCTGTTGCTTCTCATCCTGCACAAAAATCGCTGCCGCTGATAAAAAGAGAATGTACATATGATTTTAGGACACTTCAGAATGACTTTCTCTGCGGACCATCTGCTACTGACCTTGGCAGGGAAATGCTGTGGAAGATATTCGACGATAGGCGGGTTGAGGGCAATCAGGTCAGCCATATCTTCACCCACCATAACGTGCAGTCACAGAGACCCCGACCATCAGTTCTTCTCCCAAGCATCCTTTCCCGTCATGGCGACTTGCACGCACGGGTTTGACATTGCAATTCAAGTCAAAAACATGGTGAGGTCTTCGTTGGCGCCGTCACCCATCTTCGCGGCTGCCTTGTCATTGTCTCTCAAATTCTTGGTGGCACCAACGCCTCAGGGATCGTTTCATCTCCCCTTCCTGGACCACTCAATGTGCGCACATCACTTGGTGGACGCGCTTCCGTAGTGCACGGTCTCTTTAGTGAGGTACATATTGCTCACTCAGACGCGGCAGCCTCAATCCAGCTCGTTTCTTCGGCTCGGGTGCTGTCCTGCACTCCTTCTATCACTGCCATCGGACATACTGGGATCGGGCCAGTCCCGGGCTCAATTCTAGCCAGTGGATTCTTCATGATCATCAAAGCCCTGGAATATGAAATTGTAAAGCCGGGAGCGAGATGCTATTGGAATGAAGCGAGGATGCCTGATCCTAAGACCACCGTCGAAAAGTAGATTGATCACGAGAATATGGCCAATTGACGAAGGAGTTTCTTCCGAACTCGACACGGCCAGTTGGATGCTGCCACTACAGGAAATATCACGATTGGTGGTAGACGTTCCAACAACGATATGATCTCCACAAGGACGAACGAACATGAGCCGGACTTGGAAGCAGGAACGGGGAGCCCCTGCGCCCTTGAGGTCTGAGGCGTCTCCGGGTATTTTTGGCCCCAAAATTGTAGCTTGTCTGACTCGTTATCACATTTGATTAAGCGTGTTATTCGAGCCCTGATCAAGAAATATATTAGCAGAGACGGAGTGTTGGAGCGGGGCTTCGCTGCATCTTTATGTATTGGTTCCCAGATGCCGTCTTCTAGCATCCAGTAAATCATTATCCAGTCTAGAAGATGAGGACAGAGTAGCAATGTATCATAGATTTGGTCCCTGGAAAAACGCCGCGGCAGTCGCTCAAAAACCAAATCCCAGTGTCCTCTGAAACATACATCAAAATCCAACCCAACCATTTTTAGACTTTGTGAATGGCGAACCGTCCCAATCCTGACAGAGTGGTGACTAAACAGGTTCGGTAGTGCACGCCTCACACCCTGGGTCCTGCTCCAATTGCGCGGAAAAAGGCACTTCTGTCCCTAGTAGTTGATGTACATCGGGGGAGCTGTCTCCGTCACCGTTGGGTCTCGCTTCATCCTCCTCCTCTCTGATCTCATCGTGAAAGCAAAATTCATCGCCAGCAAGATATCCTTCAAATTAGGCAGTGTTGCCCAAGCCTTCAGGCCAAGGCGGCCGCCGTAATACTGTCCCTCATACTGACCGGGGAGTCCATAGCGCAAGCGCTCGCGCTCCTGTTGTTCATGTCCCGCTTGTGCTTCAGCTTCGTTCGGGCTAATTCGGCCACCCATCTCTGAAAGGGGCAAGGGCCGTGCTCTGGATAGGTTGTAAGCACCGACGTCGTAGGCGTAGTGGAAGAAGAGAGAAAATGGCACCATTTCGATGCACACGAGCATGGTTTCGATGCCCCAGTTCACGTCGGCATACGTCAGTTTCGACGTCTCTTTCAGGGCATTGGCGGATCGGAGGATTTCGAAGATAATCTGAATACACCACATCGTCAGTATTACCACTCCATGTAAGGAATGGATTGGTTGGTTGACGGCATACTCTTTGAACGAAGGTGAGGAAAATGATAAGCTTGAATGCCAGGAATTTTGCTAGCGGTTTGTGGTGCTCCAGATCCTTTTTCATGATGGTGTAGAACTTGACACAGGAGATGACCGCTACGAAGATGGAGATGTTGATTATGATTGTGCACTGTGATCAAGTATTAGTTTAGAGCTGAATTGGAACGAAGGAGTGAGCTAAAATTCGTGTTCTTACCCAAATATGAGCAAAGTGCACATTGCTGCTTTCCAAGCAATATCTACCAATTGCTTGAGTGATACAGGTGACGACAGCGATAACGAGTGAGACAAATGGGTATTGGAACACGGCAACCCATCGTTTCTAATAGAACGTCGCTGTCAGCGTCTTGGCCTTCGAGGCTTGATCCCTTTGTGGTCGAAGTTCTCTTACCCTATACCATGACAAGCCGTCGACCTTTTTGCCGTCCTTCTTTCTGCGACTCTTGGGGATCTCCAAGGCGGCAAAGAAGACATCTCGAAATTCGGAGCTTGGCGATACAAATTCACAGAGCAGGAGGAAGAAGCTGCTGAGGCCAATGGCTTGGAAGAAGTCGACGAAGCCCTCCACGTAGATATGTGAATTCGGGGCAGCGATTCCGATCCACGAAAAGATGGCTTCGAGGGGAATGATGGCACAGATTTTTAATATTCTATAAGCCAAAAGGGGTCAGCAATTGAGCTTGTGATCAAGGGATACCGCACGCAACTTACTTGCTCTGCTCGTTGGGTTTGCTGAAGTGCGTGGCATGCCTTGCCATCAGGATGAAAATGGACACAGTGGCAAAGGCAGCGCAACCACCTGAGACGGCCATGTTGAACTGGTGAAATGAAAGATCACCAATAAAGGGTTCTGAGGCATCTAGATTTCTGGATCAGTTTGTGGTTGTAGGTGTTGATTTCCGTGTTGGAACCTACCGGCGACAAAGGAGGAGGGCATATCACAAGTGGGCTCGGACCGGTCATCGTTGTTGAGGAAAGACATCTTGTGGACTATGTCTTGTGACCGAGTCCGCTCGAACGAGGTTGGGGTTTGACTGAATCGAGTAAAACAGAAACAAAAGACCAAAGTAGAGATGGTACGGTAGACCCGCTGTTTCTCCAAGAAAGCCAAGTTCACAATGGAGAACCCAAGAAGCAAAGCGACTGAAGCTGCACTTATACATCTGGACAAGGACGACCGTGTGAAATCATAGCGAGCATGCAAGGGGGGATTTTCAGGGCCACCCACTGGATCGGGCATTGAGCGCGAGCAGGGCTGAGGTGCTATCGCGGCGGCTCCTGAGTTATGCTACGACGTGTTATGGCGTTGCATAAGGTATGCCAGGATACGAAACTTGCAGCGCCTGACCCTATTGTGGTTAAAGAGGTTGAACAAATGAATGGGGAGGGAGAGAGGGTACCGGCGTGTAACGGGGGACCCGCGGCAGCCTCGCGGTGGCTTAGCTTGAGAGAAAGCCTTAAAGAACGAGGTATAGCTTCGTATCGATTTCCACACAGGGCTTAGTGTCAGAAGCTTGAATTCAGATCGCTTGGGCTTCGGCATATCCCTGGCACCATACCAGGGTCTTCCAGTAGCTGAGTCACCACCCTGCCGTCGGACGGCCAGCTTTGTTGGCGGGAACTGTCTCGTTGGTTCGTCTGGCTGAGCTCCTTTTGGTCCCCCCAGTGGTGGCTTCAGTCTGGTCTTTGTTCTGTCAGACCAGTCGCTGAACAGATCCGGTTTGGCTTCTCGGGTTCCAAAAATCTCTCGCCGTCATTCGTAACTATCGCGCTGGTCACTGATGGTGACAATGATAATTTGTCTCAGCCCCAGCGGAGTGTGCAAGTGTTGCGAACACGTACCAACACAATTCAGTTTATTTCGCGAGGATGGAGAGGAATAAAATCAGAGGAGCGTCAGAGGGTGTAATTTTCAACCAAGGTCAATATTCGATTTTTCAACCGATCAGCTACCCGATATGCCTAACGTTGGTAGACCAAGTCGTGACTGTCACCTTTGCAGACAACGTCGTGTGAAAGTGAGTAATCAATTCGAGATAGCGGCCTTCAAGCACCAGCATTGACAGGACAACGCTAGTGCGACTTGACCCAACCAGAGTGCATCCGATGCACACGTCTGGGGAAGAAATGCCCAGGGTATCGAGATGAGTCTGACCTCTTGTTTCGTGTTGAGAATCCAGCCTCTTTCGCCGATGGCACCACGCGAGACCGCCGCCGGAAACACGGGGGCAAAGCACCACCAGACGCCCGGCAGCACTCGACAGCCCCTGCACAGTCCTCTGAAAATGAGGGAGGGCCTGCAGGATCGACGAATACGGGAGGTGTGTTGATTCGAGCAGGTGGTCTTGATAGAGGTGATTCTTGCCCAGCCATACGAGGCACCAATGCTAACACAAAGACTCACAAGACACGGTGATCTTCTCGGGTTGGTATTTGACGCCCTCTCGAAATTCGGCGGAATGCTGGGACAGTCAAGCCCTGCCGCTATGTTTAAGCAACATCCGCGCTCCCGTACAACATCGAATGGTCTTTGGCTTCTTAGGATTCTTACCCGAAATGATAGCGAGATCCGGAGAGGAATCATCCGTCGCACTAACATGTCGAGCAATTGCACAAGCCTTCATCACCAACCAACTTAGGACGCCTGAAGCACAATCTCAGCGGGGAATAGCCTATGGCAAGGCTTTGACTTCGACCAATGCCGTTCTTCGAGACCCTGCGCTACAGACGCAAGATGAGACGCTTACCTGCGTTTGGCTGTTGAGCTTGTACGAGGTATGAACACCACCTAACAAATTCCAAACCCTTACCGTCGTGGAACAATAGGTCCAGCTTGACTGGTGAGGTTATTGATCCCACGCGGGGGGAGAAGGACCTGCCCGACATGGTTGTTTGGGTATGACAGCCCTCCAGTCAGGCTGGACCATTTATTAGGGCCCTCAAATATACTTCATATCGGCCAAACTCGAGCTAATCAAGAATGAATAGCTCATTGTCGGTTCATCTTCTCCCACACAGAACGTTGGTCCGGTCACTTGGAACGTCCACACCCAAGGGCTAGTGAGCTTGCTTCGACTCCGGGGAACTTCACACTTCAGCACGCCGATTGAACGCAATCTATTTTGGTTGGTTTACAATACAGTGGTGAGTTTGTTGAGACCCGGACTCGCCCAATTTCGTTGCTGACTAGCGTCATAGCAAATTCGATGTTTTATCGCAGGTGTGGAGTGCCCACCCGAGTCTCTGGAATGGCTCCAAGCGCTGCAAACGAACCTGCGAGATGAGGAAATGCACTTACATCGCGTCTGCGTTTACGGTTATCACGCATCGTTCATTTGCGCCAAAATTCGGACAGTCATCAGTCAAGGCATCATCTCCTCGCCCAATCCCAGTCTAAAACTCCTCGCCGAAGCCGAAACCCTCGAAAGGGAGGTAAATGAACAGTTGATTTCCCTCCCTCAGGTTTTGGACACGAATGCCCTAGGACCTGAACTCGGCGAGACCCGGTTGAATGTTCGAGACATTACCGTCAGGACATTCTATTGTGCATTCAGGCTCAAAACACATCTCACGGTGATAGAACTTCTGGACCTGATTCGGCTTCACATATCTGGTATTGATACAGAAATGCTAGAGAACCAGTGTCAGCATCACGTTATGAAGACCCAGATGTTGGCGGATGAGATATTGGCAGGAGTCCCATTTCTTTACCAGTCGAGGGACGCTCCAGCTGAATTTCAGCCAGGAAGACCACGATATTGGACCGACGGGCTTCGTCTGTTGTGGCCCCTGCGGCTCGTGGCTTATTGGCGATCTGTTCGCGAGGACCAGAGAAGAGTTGCAGGATCCTTCCTTCGACATATAAAGGAGGAGCTGGGGATTCAGCAAGCCACGGAGGCATTCATTCCTGGCACTCTCAATATGGGTCAGGATCGCTAGTTCGAGATCGTCCTGGATACGAGCACAAGGCGTCAGATCGCGGAATGGCTCCTCAAGCCCCAAACTCGTTTATGGAGATCCCGTTGGAGCCAATTGTAATTTACCTGCGAGATGTAAACACATCCATACCGCGGGGCTAGGGGTCACGAAATGTCGGATGGAATTCCCATCAGAGCTCGTCTTCAGATAGAAAAGAATCAACGTTCCACCCAAGGCAGTGTATTCAAAGTCGTCAATACCAACGGCCTTACTTTGCCGAGATGACACCTCAGCCGCCGGCATGGAAAATTTCCTGGCTTCGAGAAATACAGTCACATGGACAAATAGCAAAATATGCCCGCGCAGAGCCAGTCTCACGTGCGCCAGTATGCCAGCGCCGTTATCAAACTGTTATCAGTGCTCTCCCTTATCAGTGATTTGGCCAAAAACTTATCCCCGCTGTCGATGACACTCTTCCAGTGGCTTCTCTGAGATCTTAAGGTTCCCCGGAGATGCAGATCTCAATTGTTTCCGCTGGCTAAAGCACTCCAGCGCCCATATCCATCAGAGATTTTCTCTTGGGTGACGATGAGAATGGCTTCTTCTGGCCATTCCCCTCTTATTCCGGCTTCAATACTGCCCTACCGCCCGTCATGGCTGCTGATGAAGAGCACGCCGACGAGAGAACACATCTTCTGCCTCAGGACAGGAGACTAAGCTCCATCGTCCACGGGACCGACGCCTCATCCGTCATTTCTTCCCATGTCAGCAAGGAGGAGCAGGCCTTGGGGGAAACCGCAGTGGGAGAACGTCTTCCATACAACGATTATACAACAATTGACTGGCTGCATGACCTCGTCAGTTTTCAAGTGGATAACACCCAGGAAAAGCATGCTGACCATGGGCAGGTCAAGGACTCGTATCGCTATCGTCCCATTCACAGCGGAAGAGGGATTCGAGACTCGGTGAGATCCGCTTTCGATTCCTGCGAAGGCTGGATCGCGGCCGCCCTTATAGGGACTCTGACAGCTTGCGTGGCTTTCCTCGTTGACATCGCCGTCGCCACGGTCAGCGACTGGAAGACAGGATACTGCAAAACAAATCACCTTGCGAGCAAGGAAACATGCTGCCTGTCAAAACCACCCTTGGGCCTTCTTGCGGACACGGGAGAGACATGTTCTGATTGGCAATACTGGACAAATAATTACTGGCACGGGTTCGGTATATACGTGGGATTCGCATTGCTCTTCGGGGTCATCAGCAGTGCAGTCACGTCGACGACGCGAAGAGCCTTACCGGCAACCGCCCCTGGCTCGGGAGATAGAGAACCGATGCGAATGTCCACTCAGGATGCCTATGGAGAAGTTGGAAAACAAGCACCATCTGGAAAGTCGATATACATGGCTGCAGGCAGTGGCATTCCCGAAATCAAGACGATTCTGTCTGGCTTCGTGATCCCACACTTCTTGGACCTCGACGTGCTGGTCGTGAAGGCAGTCGGCTCTATATTTGCCGTGTCTACCGGCATGTGTCTGGGCAAAGAAGGGCCCTTCGTCCACATCTCCACGTGTGTTGCATATCTCGTAGGCATGCGATTTCCCAAGTACCGAGAGAATGGCCGCAAATTCCGAGAAATTCTTGCCGCTGGATGCTCCAGCGGTCTCTCCGTCGCCTTCGGAGCGCCAATTGGAGGCGTGCTCTTTGCATACGAAGAAATTTCTACCTATTTCCCCAGAAAAGTCCTCTGGCGAGCATTCGTATGTTCTCTATTTGCGGCAATCACCCTCAAGGCTCTGAACCCTACGGGAACAGGCAAGCTGGTTCTTTTTGAGACCAACTATGGCACGACCTATCAACCTTACCATTACGTCGTGTTTGTCGTTCTGGGAGTTGCCGGTGGTGTCTTCGGGGGCGCCTTCTGCAAGGCCAATTTCTTCTGGTCACGCAGCTTCCGCAAGTATGGCATCATCAAGAATTACCCGGTGTTTGAGGTTTTGGGGGTTGTGCTCGCTACAGCAATTCTTCAGTATCCCAATCCTCTCACGCGAGAGCCGGGCGATATCATCATCAAAAACCTCCTGGTTGACTGTGCTGACGCTTCACGGACAGCGTATGTCTGCGTGCAAGAAGGGCATGCTTCGCCCACTCCCCAATATCTAGGCTGGCTGGTCTATGGGACGCTCGTGAAGCTGATTTTGACCATTATCACGTTTGGGATCAAAGTTCCGTCGGGAATCATCATTCCCGCTCTTGACGGAGGAGCCCTTTTCGGAAGATTGGTTGGCCAATTGCCTTTCCTGGCACAGTCTATCTCGCCCGGAATTTTCGCCATGGTTGGTGCCGGTGCTTTCTTAGCCGGGGTCAGCCGCATGACCATATCTCTGGCGGTGATCATGTTCGAATTGACCGGAGAGCTGGAATTCATTGTGCCAAACATGATTGGGATCATGGTTGCTAAATGGGTGGCAGATTCTTTGGAACGCGAGGGTGTCTATGATCTGGCACAGACAGTTCTCGGCCACCCCTTCCTTGATCTTGACCACAGTATGAATCTAGTGCAGAAGGAACCCCATCTCGTCGAGGAACTTATTCCTCCTCCTCAGACGATGCGCGAGATCATTGTCGACGTGCCAGAAAGTGGCCTGGTTCCTCGGGCGGTGCTGAGTGAGAAACTACAACAGCTTCGCCGTCGAGGCCTCATGGACGCCGGTCTGGTTCTGACTCAGAAGAGTATGCTTCAAGGCTACCTTGCCGAAGGTGAATTAGAATTTGGCCTGGAAACTCTCGGTCGGAGCTTTCCAGAAAGCTGTCTTGTACGACTACTGCCTCCGGCTGCTGTAGTCGTACCATTTGAGCACGAGGGAGAGCTTGACATGTCCCAATTTGTGGACCGGACGCCACTGACCATATGTGATAAAGCACCCATGGAATACGCAGTGGAGATGTTCGGGAAGCTGGGGTTGAGACACTTGTGTGTGATTAAAGAAGGGAGTGGAAAATTGGTGGGAGTGATCATCAAGAAGAGGTTGGTGGTATGGTTGGAAGGGTTGAAACACTGACAGCAAAGCATGGCACTTCCATTTGTTTATTCCCTCTTCTAAGACTTTTTTTTTTAAATTTTCCCGCGGTACTCTTGATTCCAACAAACACCAAGTCTTCTCGATCGCGTCTCTATGTGAAACCGTACAGGTAGATGTGTGATTCGAGGGGCATGTGCGAAAGGCCGAGGCCGTTAGAACGGAGCTGCTCAAGGAGGTGGAAAGGGGGGGGGTACATCGAGGCAAATATGAAGCGGGGTAGATGATGCACATGAAGCCCTTGCAGCTCATTGATGGTTGGCGGGTGGATGTAGATGGAAAAGGCTGATGGCAGATGGCTGATCCACGTCAAAAAGTTTTCCCAATCACAGCAAATGTCCTCCTTTGGCTTGTTCGATTGCAGTCTCTGCAGGTCAGTGACGCTTTTGAAATTTCTTCTGACATCTTCCGTGAGTGGCTGGCATCCAGCTGAGCTGGAACAAAATCTCTTGTAGAGGCCTGTCTTATGTACAGTACTAGTATCCCTGTACCCGATCCTCGTCCTGTTTCCCGCTCATGCCACCAATTGCCCGTTGACTGCTCACCAGAAAGGAAAAACCCTTTCGACAACAGTTAGAAACAAGCCACGAGAATTGTCCGTTCCCGAAAACATCAGTCCACAAGAACCCACCGTTATGCTTGTCTGTGGCGCGAGCATCACACCTTGGGATTCGTCACTTTTTCGCTGACCTGGGCCAGGCTCTTCTGGTCCTCCTCACGCTCGAGACGAATCCTCTCGCTGAGTCCTCATTCCCTGCTCTTCTCGCGTCAACCGGGGAACACGGCCAGTGACTGGAGAATACGAAAAACTTTTCGCAAGCCCCGTTTCCGCCCCGTTTGAAGAGCTTGCATGTGCCTGCGGGTCAGCATGATAACCTCATGAGCCAGCATAATGACAACCACTTCCACCACGGGCAAACAACATGCCCGCCACAGCTCTAATTTATCAAAGGGCCGTCCCGCTCCAATGCCTGCCTCTCCCTCTCGAAAGAGTGACAGAAGTATAGACGAAAGCAATCCTCTGGCCATTACCGACCGTCCTCACAAACACCGGTCTCGGGCCAGTTCAACCTCCAGCCAGCCTGCAGCCAGGACTCCCACCAGGTCCTTCTACCATCGATCATTCCATGGCCAGCTAGATCCGGCTCAGTACTCTTCCTCCGCCGGATTACGAGCCCAGACTGCCGAACTGGCTGCATTTGCCCTCTCTGACAACGCTTCCTACATTGGAAGCTCCCCACGAAGCTCTTCTCCACTCTCTGATGGCGGTTATCCCAACGCCATTCAAGAAGTCTCGGAACCGGTATCACCGGAAGGCTCCGAACATGAGCCTGCTGGTGACCCGAGGGTGTCTGAATTGACCATGATGATTCAGAATCAAAACGAAGAGGAGGAACAACAGACAACTGACGTTGATAAAATCATCACTGATCGTGCTAGTTCCTCGGGCGTGGCCAGGCCCACGCAGCCAAACGAGCGAACGGGCTTACTGGACGATGGCAAGGCTTCAATGCAATATGGTCAGCTTGGCGACATTGAGCGTCAGGATTCAGACGACGATGGCATCGGCCAGAAATGGAAAGCTGCTTCGGCGCGGGTACGGCCATGCTGCTACGCTCTTGCACATCCAAAGACCTGGAATGCACGTAAGATCTACCACGAAGTGATTGTGCACCCAGTGAGTCTCTTTCCCGCGGTCTTCCTGGGGCTCCTCCTGAACATCCTCGACGCCCTCTCTTATGGTATGATTCTGTTTCCGTTGGGCAGTGAAATTTTTGACAGTCTGGGCTCGGATGGCATTGCGATCTTCTATGTCAGTACGATCGTGTCCCAGGTCGTTTATTCTTCCGGAGGCTCGATCTTTCGCGGTGGTATTGGATCCGAGATGATCGAAGTGGTCCCATTCTTCCACAAGATGGCCTTCACAATTCTTCAAAAGGTCGGCGAGGAGAATCCCAAATCCGTTCTGGCCACCACCATATTGTCTTTTGCGACCAGTGCCGTTGTGACCGGGGTGGTCTTTTTCCTCATGGGAGCGTGCAAGTTGGGATCTCTGATTGGTTTCTTCCCTCGACACATTTTGATTGGCTGTATCGGGGGTGTCGGCTGGTTCCTCGTTGCAACCGGCATCGAAGTCTCGGCCCGACTTTCTGGCAGTCTGGAGTATGACCTGGACACTCTCAAGCAGCTCGTACGGGAGGACACCATTTTCCTCTGGATCATCCCGCTTTCCCTTGCTGTCATTCTGCTCATCGTACAACGGTTTGTAAAATCAAATCTCTTGGTGGGCGGCTATTTTCTGTCGGTTGCTGCAATCTTCTACCTCTTCAAATTGGCCTTGGACATACCCATGGACACTTTGCGTTCGAGGGGCTGGGTTTTCGATCCACCTCCAGCCGGGAATCCTTGGTACCACTTCTATACGCTCTACGATTTCAAGGCCGTTCATTGGGGGGCCCTTGCCGACACGATTCCGGCGATGTTCGCTCTGACATTTTTCGGAGTATTGCATGTTCCTATCAATGTTCCGGCTCTCGGTATTTCGACTGGCGAGGACAATCTGAACGTCGACCGTGAACTCATAGCCCACGGGGTTTCGAATTGCGTGAGCGGACTCTTGGGCAGCGTCCAGAACTACCTTGTATATACCAATAGCCTTCTCTTCATGGACAGTGGCGGCAATGATCGTCTTGCAGGACTTCTCCTGGCGGCCGGCACTTTTGGTATTTTACTGGCCGGGCCGGTAATTATTGGTTACATCCCTATCATGGTGGTTGGAGCTTTGATATTCTTACTCGGTATTGAGCTCCTCGAAGAGGCCCTTGTTGGAACATGGGGCAAGGTTCACAAGCTTGAATATGCCACCATCGTCATTATTGTTGTTACGATGGGCGTGTGGGATTTTGTAATCGGCATCTTGGTGGGCATTCTACTGGCTGCGTTGAGTTTTGTCGTCCAAACGTCACGCCGAACCGCCATCAGGGCGACGTACTCAGGGCAAGTCGCCAAGTCGTTGGTCAGGCGGCCACCTGTTCAGCTCAAGTTCTTGAAGGAGACCGGGCAGCAAATATTCTTGATCAAGCTGGCAGGGTTCTTGTTCTTTGGAACCGTCGTCGGGGTTGAGAATCGCATCCGAGCCCTCCTTGCCGAGGACTCTTTCAGGAATAGACCGCTGAGGTTCCTTATATTGGACATGGGGCATATCAACGGTATCGATTTCTCCGCTGCCGAGGCATTCGCACGCATCAACCGTCTTTTGCAAAAACGGGGAGTGGAGTTGATTGTGAGCAGCTTGGACGTCAACGGGGAGATTGGTCAAGCCCTGCAGAACGTCGGTCTGTTCGCGGCGGGGTCCGAAGTCGAGATTTTCACCGATCTCAACGTGGCCCTCGAGCACTGTGAAAACAAGCTGCTGACGGCTCTTTACCGCCAACAAGAACATCGACGGTCGAAACGGGTGGCAGCGCATCTTGATGTGCCCCGGACCAAGGGTCAAGAGCTTTCACAGTCGTACAAGGCCGAGTTTATGGGTAGCTCACCCCGACGAAATCTTCTGCATCAAGTGGCCCAGACCACCCTGGACGAAGATACATCCAACATGGGTAAATGGCAGTCTTTCAAGCAACCACTGCCTTTGCTCCTCCAGATATTTGCCGATCTATCGGACAAGAACGAAGACTTCTGGTACCGTGCGATGGGGTATTTCGAAAGAGTTACTTTCCCCCAAGGCTCGATCTTATTCAACGTTGGTGATCAACCCAATGGCTTCTACATGCTTGAGGAAGGAATCTTGCGCGCCGACTACGACCTGCCCCAGGGCAAGTATTCCGAACTCATCGTAGCGGGACGTCCTTGCGGTGAATTGCCATTCTTCTCGCAGACGTCGCGTACCGCAACAATGGTGGCGGAGAAGGACTGCGTTTGCTGGAAATTGGATGGCAAGAGGTGGCACGAAATGCAAGCCCAGGATCCCGATGTGGCCCAGGAATTACTCATCATCAGTTTGAAATTGACCAAGGAGAGAATGGATGCAATTACTTCATACATTTTGACGACAGCGGGTTAAGGGAGGCAGTCTCAACCGTCATCCCTCTAAAAAGAAGAGGACAATGTATGAATGCCAACGGAAAACCAAAAGTGACTTTTTATTGATATGTATGGGAGTAGGCATGGCGCTGGCGGCAAAAAAGAAGCCACAACTGTGGGCGAGCATGTACAGACGTCGCCCTTTTATCTTTGAGACAGTAGGAAGAACGAAAGCGGCTGCTGCAGTACGAAAAGAAAATCCAACAGGACAGAAAAGCGCTAATTGTCAAAGAGGAAGGCCGCTACGGAGTACATACTACAAGAGACTGCAAGGTGCCTCGAGCCATGCGGGATAGTTCTCCGTGCGGACAATTTCTCACCCTATGGATGGATTGGTGCGATAGATTCACGGGTCCATTTCATTCCTCCTTGTTCTTTGAATGATGATTGTAGCCATCTCTGAAGCTCCTTCAACAGGACGTCTCCCTCCTATATAGGGACCGACAAAAGCCCTAGGACGTCTGCGTCTTCCAAGTCATCTTCATCTAACCAGCCAGCCAACGGACTTGGGTCTAACTAGAAATCATGGGGTCAATCCTCATCCAGAGATTCGAAACCCCCGCGAAAAGAAAAGCCCCAGAGCAGGTCCGAGCGTCTGCAAGCGATCCACGCCATGGTCTCAGCTTGGACCAGCCTGCCCGCTTCCAGTACAATTGATTTGAATCATTTGCCATTTGGACTGGCCGCTTGACTTCTCGGGGGCGGGGTTTCATCCTCGTGCCCAGAAGCCAAAATCCCTCCAGCAAAAAGGAGATTGTTCACTAGACTCCAAAGTCTCCAGTCGACCCAGCTACACTGAGAGGCGTTTCAACCTAGTTCCAAGCCAACGGCAAATACTCCCGGGTCAATTTGCTTCGGCTTCTACTCAACGTATCTTGTTCACCAGTCGATCATGGACCCGATCCAGGCCGTTGCGAATCGGAGATAAACTGGATATTCCATAAGAGGATCGACAGCACGGTGGATGTGCGAGCACCCACCGACTTGTTAGGTACAGCATAGACTGGTGACCGGGTGGTGGCTATAGAAATTGACATGTTTCTCTGCGACGGTGGCCAAAAAAATGGGAAGCAGGGTCACTCAATAAAAAAGTCTATTCGCAAGAGGGCACCATAAAAGAGGATGGTCGAGAATCTAGATAGCAAAGCTGACGGATTTGAGCACTAGCTGATCCTTCTTGTTGTTTATGGCCGCCGTGATTTTGAGGAACAATATACTTTCTTGCTCACCTGGTCGTCGCTTACTGCGTGATTACGATAACGGGAACTGTACAACGAGCTGTTATCAATGATTCTTTGCTAGACTACCTCCTCAGCTTTGATCTGATTCGCAACTCTAACGGTCTCCTTCCCGGGCAGGGTACGGAGGATGCACGTTGCACGTCATCCTTGCAGGCGAAACCATTTGATGGTCGCATGACCAGCAAACCGTCTTCCTGTGATATCTTGTGCGCCAGCAACCGGGATGTCTTGAGTGATGTTATCGGGTTTGCAGCCAAGTCGCTGCAGTGCGCAATTCAGGTCACGGACGAGCGTAAAAGAGGAGAAGCGAGAGGGGAACCTGGACAGATATAGAGTACTCCGGTGGAAGGACTTTCGGCGTGGAGATTGAACTTTAGCCCCTTCGACAAAGAAAAATGATGTTGATCTCGAGATTGGTAAGAGATCTCGGTCCAAAAATTTCGTCAGAAGCGGGTGTGTAGGTGGCAACCATGTACGGGAATTGTCACAGGCTCCTGACATGATGCCTCAGCCTCACGGGTTTGCCATTGTCACGAGATAGACCGGACTTCTCTGCAGGAGACCTTGGCGTCAGAAAGTTGCCGGTAGAACTGGTGAGATGACGGTGCCCTGGGGACACATACGTTGATCATAATGGTCCAACAGTTTCTTATACGCTGGGAACTTGTTGAACTGCCTGGACTTGGGCGGGACACCGTGGAAGGCCCGAAGTCTCCTTCGTGTGGCGTACTCCGAACACGATTCGATGCTGTGACGGGGATTGGAAGGGCGGCAAGCGAGATGCCTGTGATTCAGATGTTGCTGGGGAGGGAGACTCGGGCGCGCGGCTTAATGGCGCTGTAGAGGCTGCAGCCGGTGGGGATGTGGGATTTGGTTTACTGAAAGGTATGTTGAAAGCTAGTTTTAGTTAAGCTGGTGGACCAGTTAGTTGCCTCTTAGCAGCCTTTTGTCCCCTGTGCATAGCGGGTGGGCTTAGGCGGTTCTGGGTACTAGTTTAACTAGGGGGCTGTCTAGCGCGCCTCTTGTGCAGCCTCCAAATCTCCTTTCCCTGTGAAACGTCCTGCTCTGCCCGCTGTAGACTTTGACTGGCTAACACCTACCTAGCCCAAAACAATCCCAGGCAAGACAAAAACTTGAACCAGTCCTGCCAACTACGACAGCCATCATCTCATCTCACCACGCGCCTTTTTTTTAGACCTTCTGCTCGCTGTTCTCAATCTTCAGTCACATTTCTTCTTTGACTTCCTTCACCTTTCAATTCACTCCCTGCACTGACCACCAGTACTACACAAAGCCTCGTGGTCCTCCTTACCATTGTCAACCTTCTCCCTTAGTTCAACCCAAATCCTCTTCAGACACACCTCTTTGTCTGAACTTGGTCTGCCACTTTGTCGACGCTCCCTCCGCCTCTTGACAACTTAAAAAGAAAAATAATAATAAAAAAACTACTTGCATTTCATACCGTCACATCATTCCAATCACAAATCCAACATCATGTCTGTCGAAGCTCCTAAACCCGTCGAGGAGACCCCGGTCGTCGATGCCACCAAGGCTGCGCCAGAACAGCCCGAGGCTTCCACTGCCCCAGCCGAGACCTCTGACGCCCCAGCTGAGACTACAGATGCTGCCCCTACTACTACTGCTGCTGCTGCTGAAGAGCCCGCTGCGGCGGCCGCTGAGGATTCAAAAAAGGATGAAGCTGTTGAGGCTGTCCCTGCCTCTGAAGGTGTCTTGGCATACAAGGAGCCAACTCTCTTCAAGTAATGCTACCTTTCGGAAATCAAAGTGACCGAGGGGACGAGGCTGACATGAGTCATTTGCAGGAAATTCTTCTTCACCAAACACTTCTTCTGGTTCTCCGAGGAGCCTTCAACAGCCGAGTCTTTGACAACGTACGCGCGCTCTGACCGGGCTGTGCACGCATCTGCTGCATGGGCTCGTGAGACCGGAAAGGGCTTGCTCTTCTTTGCCAAGCGTGCTGAGGACAAGGCCACGCCCGTCGGTGTCATCAGCCTTGTAAGTACTGCCCGTCAACCAACGCCATGGGGGTGGTGAATTAATGTTCTTGACAGGCCGACGCTTCAGCCGTCACCAAGGAAGGTCACAACCAATTCTCCTTCAAGGCCGGTACTCATCAACACCGCTTCGAGGTTGGCAAGCCCGAGGAACGTGACAGCTGGATTGTTGCCATTGAGAAGGCCATCAAAGAGGCTAAGGAACTGAAGGACGAAATCACTGGACGTGAGAGCTACAAGAAGAACGTTGAGGAGTACGGTAGGTTTATGTCCCCTTTGGGAGCTATTGGTTCCAGCTAATGCGGCACTAGCGAAACCTCCCGTTTTTGCCGCTGCTGCAGCTCCGGTGAAGACTCCCCACCCCAAACCCAAGGAACCAAAGAAGTCTACCGATGCAAGCGCTGCCACGGCCGAAGCTACGACTCCAGCTGCTGAGAATGGCGACGTTGAGTCTGGCGAAGCTGATGAAGCTACCAAGGCCAAGAAGGAACGCTCTCAATCGCGTAAGCGCGGCAGCATTTTCGGTGCTCTGCGCGTCAAGAAGGAGGAGCATGCCGAGAAGAAAGAAGAGAGCAAGGCTGAGGCCGAGGGAAAGAAAGAGGAAGCTAAGCCGACCGAAGAAGCTGGCGCCGCTACTGAAGCAGCTGAAACTTCCGCTGCTGGTAAGTTGCCGTTGGTCCGCGTTGACCAATTAATATCTAACCGAATTTGTAGGCCCAGCCGCCGCGTCTGACAAGAAAGAGGAGAAAGAAGCTCCATCGCCAACCGAAAAGAAGAACAAGCGTGGCTCTGTCTTCGGAAACCTCTTCAAGAAGGGTGTCACAAGCCCAACCGCTGAAAAGACTGAAAAGGAAGCCACTGCCACGAAGGATGCTGATGTCCCTCCTGTCTCTGAGAATGCTCCCAAGATTGAGGAGCCAATCGAGAACAAGCCCATTGACGCTGCGGCAGTCACCGCGCCCGCCAACTCTGCTGAAAAGCCCGCCGCTGAAGAACCTGCCGCCACCAGTGCCGAGGCCGCTGAGAATGCCGCTGCTGAGCCTGCGGCTGAGACATCTGCCACCACCACTACAGAGGAGCGTCCTGCTCGTGATAACAAGCGCCGCACTTCCCTGTTTTTCAACAAGAAGAAGCCCGAGACCGGCGAAGGTGAAGACGGTGCTGCCGCTGAATCCAAACGTGAAAAATCTCCTATTCCCGGAGGAAAATTCATCGGTCAGCTTGTACGTCGCGCTAGTAAAGCCGTCAAGTCTGAAAAGCCTGAAAAGCCTGAAGGTCCCAAGGAGAAGACGGCGGCCGAACCAGCCGCCACGGCAGCCGCCACCGCTGAGACCCCTGAAACGGTTCCCGAGGCCCCAGAAACCAAGACTACCGATGCACCTGAAGATGCACCCAAGGCTGAACCTGTGACCCCTGCTGCTCCTGAGGTCAAGGCCACCGCTTGAAGGTCCGACGAGGTCAGAGACAAGACTCCACGCACATCTCTGTCACATCCATCTCGACTGTCTCGAGCAGCTAGTCCAGTTGAGTTCGAGAAATGGTGGGACGAGAAGACGTATAGTAATCCGTCGCTACCCCCTCGCAGCCCTTCTCGTCTCTCTGGCCTCGTCGTTTGAGGTAGCACGACATGGTTGGGTCGACGTCAACCCGTTTTGGCTTGATTTGGTTTGAGATTTTCCACGTCTCCTCTGATTGACGACAAACTCGGACATCACTCATTTTGTTATGTTGTTGCTTTTCAGGATACCCCACACTTACTAGATCGAGATTGTTATTTTTGTGTTTTTGTGGCCATTCATTGTCAATTGCGTCTTTGGTTGTGCGTTCAAGTACAGATACCCCACTTAGGCAAGTCTTGTCCTTATGAGAAGAGATACCCCCAAAGCAAGTGCTACTGGATGAAAGGAAGCAACAAAACATGGAAAACACAGGAGGCTTATTAGTCCTTTTGGTTCGTTTCCAATGTGGAACATCCCTGGAACTTTTATGGAGCACTGTTTGAAATGTTGATATTTCAAGCAAATGATGGACGGATTGATTCTTATTCACTTCAGTGGAAGTGGGTATGGGGTCAAAGTGGAGGAAAAGGAGATGTGCCAATGCGGGAACAGAGCAGCAGCAAGTCAGTTCAGCAGTGCAAGATTAGGATAGTAATAGCTAATAATATCAAAATTGATCAATTCGGTTGAGGTGAATTTTCTCTCTGCGTAAACCGTATTTTGCCTAGGTAGGACGTTTTGGCTTCCCCTTACCAAAAAGTATTGGACATCATCTTGGTTTCCAACGCGAAATTCAAGCCGCCACTACGAATCTGAGAAATCGAGCATTGGGAGAGGGCCGGTCCCTGACGGCTTGATTCTGAGTAGTTTTCGGCATACAACTATACCACATGAATGCAATAGGCGCCAAGCTTGTTCCGCAGACGTACAAATCACTCCTATGAATACATACATGCATATGAACACGAGTTTAAGGCAAGCATGGACACGAAGTCTGAACTGCTTTCATGGTAAATGAACACTAGCATGTGTAATGGAAGATTGCACAAGAGCACAAGGCACCACTATGTTGGTGCGAACGTAATTAAGCACGGTGAGTCTAAAGATATATTGTACAAATATCATTCCAAAGCAAAATTGTAATGAATGAGTTGCATTTCATGACTCCCACTCTGATCGAGAGTGGAGAGCAAGACACAAAGTCTTTGTGATCATGCTAAACGAATGGAGTGATACATCCCTTTCACCCGATGAGATCGGAATCCGTGATGATCATGACGATGGTGAATGGTGAAACAAAATCTGACAAGGCCACGAGTCGATCCCCTTCGAGAAAGCTGAAAAGATTTCCTGCATGCCCCAGAAGGTGAACATGAATTTTTAGGTGTTTCAAGAAGAGGGAGACAGTCAGAACCGGCCACATTCGCGCCAAATAACAAGAAATGCCCCACCGTCCAGACCAACTCCCCAAACCGCTGTTACGCAGTAGAGTGCTGACGTCGTGGGACCTGAACAATAAAAGAAATCGTAGCGATGTGATGTCCAAGGGGAAGCCTGAGGATCCCTTGCGGGAAAGCTCATCAACCCCGATGATCGCTTGAACAATAAACCAAGAACAAGAAGAAAAGGCGACGTGGCGGATGGGAGGCAGCCCTACTGGCTTCAGCCTGTTTGAATCCCCAACCCCAAAACGTCATGCTGCTGTGTCGGCAACTACCAGTTTGACTGGTAGAAACAGCGTTATTGTCATCCGATGCTTTGCCAATAAAACAAGTATTCCAGTGTTGAATGCGTCCATTTTCCATCACCCAATGGATTTCCAAAAAAAAAAAAACCACTTCCTCGGCGAACCCCTCAACTTTCAGCATCAGGATCTGCTCCGAGACGATAAATAATACCTCTGAGACGCTGGATCTCAGCTTCGGCTGCCTCGGCATGTTCCTGCTTTCTTTGTCGAGACTTTCGAGCGGCAGCAGTGTTCTTCTTCCTCTTGGCGGTTTCCTTGTCGTCATCACTATCAATAATGATATCGGGCAAGGCCTTACGCGGCTTCGCCTTGGTGATACCGTAATTTTCCGAGTGTTTCCGTCCGTGGCTGAAAGGTGTGGACGGTGGCCGACCTGGGGACGATTTCTGTCTAACCATCGGAGACGTATTAGACGAGGGCCGGGAGTTTACGGCACTGAAGTTGGACTTCATGGAAATTGACTCAGAAGACGTAGGCTGGTTGGCAAACTGATCAAAGCCATTTTGAGGAAACAAAGGGGCCATACTGTCGAGTTCAGCAAAGTTCAATTGGCCATCGAGGAGGCCATCTTCCAGCGGAGACGTGTTGAGGCCGCTGCTGGCCATTGCAGGGGATTCCAAATAACCAGATTCCGGAGTGCTCAGATTTGGGAATGCAGTAGATGGCGGTGCCGACATGATCGCGTCATCATTGAACAGGTCGGATGGGGAAATTGTACCATCGTTTGCGGTGGTTCCGGAGGTAACAGCGGTGAAGTTGTTGGACTGGAAGTTGGTATCGATGTCCATGAAGTCATCATGGGAGGTGAGCATGTCACCTCCCGGAAGGAACATGGAGTCAAACGCGGTAGCCATGTCGCCTGAGTTGGAAATTAGCGGGGGTTCTCGACGAGGAAGACGGTGAACAGTACCTTGGGGAATGCTCGGAACCGAGCGATTTCGACGGGGAACGGATGTGTTTGAACCAAATGGAGGAACAGGTGGAAGACGGTGTAAGTGGGCAAGCTGACGCAAATTCTGTTTTGGCAGTGGTTGACTGTGCAAAGCTGGACTTGAGAAAGACCGGTGGTTGGTTGACGAGTGGAAAGGCCCTAACGACGGAGACTGAGAAGACTGGACAGGAGACACTCTGCTATTGAGAGAGAGATGTCGAGCTTGGAGCAGACGTTGGCTATTAGGGGCTGTACTCGATATCGCCTGCGCACGCGAGGCTTGAGCAGAGACGCGGGGCGGGGTCTCCGGGGCGGCGAAGAGCTGAAAGTCCTGGTTGAAGCTGTGTTGGTTCTGCGACGATGCAGTTGACGATCTTGAGGTCGGGGAACGCCATTGTTGCTGATGATCCGTGGTGAAGGATGTGAAATCCAACGCGTGAATGTCGGCGGTGGAAGACGAAGAGCTCGTAACGCGAAATGCGACGAAGTCTTGGTTCACAGGTACTCCAGAAGGAGACTGTGGACGACGAGTGAGTTGAGAGTGAGGTGTTTGTAAGTGGAGAGGGATGACTGAGTCTATCTTGCTGGTGAGCGAGATAGAAGGGTGGCGACGAAAAGATCAGAATGACTCCATGTCCCGATGAAGTCTTGGTGATGCTTAATGTCTAAATGAAGTTGTTCGGATAGAGGGAAGAAGAGGAAGGAAAAAAAAAAAAATTTCAGGCAACAGACATGGGATAGACGAGTATAAGTGGGTGGAAAGGAGACGTGGGCGCAGGCAGCGCTGGGGAGCCGGTGGTGAGCCTTGGCGGGGCTAATAGCGACGCTACGCCTATTTGGGACTGTGAGTCATAAATGAGGGCCCTCGGCGGATTGGACACGAAAGCCCGGAAATTACGGTACAGACTGCCAGTGCAGGCGGCTCAGCAAATCGTATTGATGCCTCTGTGGGATATGCATGGATACAGTCTCCTTGATTGCTCAGGATGAATTCAATCTCGGAGACGGACACATTCTGGATCACGGTGGTTGGGAGTGTCGCCAGCCAGACCAGAGAGTTGCTGACCAACTCGAACCTGAGGAACGCAAGTCGCAGTTCTCCGCCAAGCCCAAGGCAGACGGCGGCACGGTGGGTACATCGTCTAAAGAATAGCAAAGGTTGTAATTACTTCCCAAATAGGCCTGTGCCTGAGATGAGGGCACCAGTGAAGTTTAAAAAAAAAAAAAAAGGCGTCATTACAAGAGATCGAGGATACACCACCGTGGTTCATGGTTCATGCCGAAGAAACAAATTGACTCACATGAATGAATTCTTCAAGCGTCAACGGGGACAGGAAATCAAACGAGCCATTCATCGCGTGTCTCACAAAAGTGCAGTGCATTTGGGGTTGCAGATTGGCATTCAATTGGCACGCTTTTTTCCACCCGAAACTCGACCAGGATAATACGTTACCGGTTTGCGGACGGGGGTGCTAAGCAATTCCATCTTTGGGAGTTATACGCCCTTTGGCATGATGATCAAATTCTGTATGGGTATACCAAAAATACTATCTAGAGGTGCTTGAGGAATACAACTCTGTCCTACAGTGCACCTCCTGTTTCACCTTGGCACGCCATCGGTCATCTGAACTGGATCTGAAAGGCATCAAGCCAGCCGTAGCGACGTACCATGCTGGTGTAGTCTCACCCACATCTCCATCGTGACTCACAGCCTGAGGCTCCAATCTGCGTGCACCTTTCCTATTCTGCTTGACCGTTCCTCCTAAGATGACCACCACATTTCCATTTCTCTTCCGAAGTTTGTCTTATATTACGTCGATCAATCGTAATTCAATCCCATACCGATCAATCCTCCTCGCGGGGCCAAACAACGGCCTAATCAATTGACCATCTTCGGTCCAAAAAGAGGCTGTGTTTCTGCATGCACTGCGGCTCGCATCAACGTTTTTACGTGTTCTTCCGTGCGAAACCATATCCAACCGGCCTCTCAGTCCTCGGACTCGAGATTCCCAATCAAAGATCTCGTATTCTCATCTGCACTGCGACGTAGTGACGTCCCATTTGCGCGCATTTCTCCTCCTATCAAACCCCTCCTTTTCCTCATTCATCGTTTGGGTTCTGACATTTATCGTGCATTGGATTTGCCCACTTTTTTGCAATGGCATACCCAATTCGGTTGATGCCTCGGCTCCATGGGTCATCTGCCCCGTTGGCTGGAATATGATGTACGGGCCACACGACATACCGGGAAGAAACAAAAGCCGGAGAGCTACCGCAATGCCTGGTCTGTTCTTCAGCCCTAAACGGCATTGGCAAAACCGGTATGCCATGTGTCTTTTCGTGTTCATGTCAGCTGCCAGGGGCATTGCCGTCCATTCGACGTCTTCGATGGCCTTCGCTCATGCCTTTTTAAGATGGTTGGGGCAAAAAATCTCCGCCGATACATCTCATCGCTGCATGTTGCGAGAGGTCAACAAGTGGTCTCCAAAATGACGGCTCGCCCTTGGCTTCCTCCCGTTCTCGGACCCCTTCTCTTCCTTTCCCCCCTTCCCCTCCCGGCCTTTTCTCACGAGACATAAAAAGAAGCGCATATCCCAAAGGGGACCATGGTCAACACAGAAATGAAATATCGGTTCCGGCATTGATCCAGGATCGCACGATCAGCACCAAATACCGGGGACTCTTATGGGGGCTATCCAAACGCAGAGGGAGCATTCCGTCGCTGTTTTGATTATGCCGGGGAGGATGTCGTGAGCTGTTGTAATCCCTTCAGCATTTCCCAAGGACTCTGATCCCCCAGGGTCTGCCTTTCCCCGGTGAACATCTCTGTGACACGTCCGACTTCAGCTCGCATAACCGCGTCCAAGATCTCCTCGGTGCGCTGCCATTCGACCCGGCGATTTTCGTCGGCGCTTTTCTCATCTCCCAGCCCCTTTTTGATCACATTACCCCTAGAATCTTCCGTCGCGGCTCGTATCTCCTCCAGCTCGCGTTGCAGCACGCGTCCTTCCTGTTCGGCCCAGTGTATTTGTCGGCGCAAGAGACGGAAGTATTGGGAAGGGGGCAGGTTGCGTTCGTACTCATCCATGTCATCCCAAATGTCAGCAGGATAATAGTCTGAGGGGAGTGGCAGGGTGAGCGGCACACTATCCACGTCGACGGCATCGAACAGTTCCTCTGACCCATCATCCTCGGCCATTTCCACCTCGTCAGGGTTCATTCCCAACATAGAAACCGAATACCGGGTCGGCAGCGAGGGGAGGTCGCCCACCAGGGTGGCTTTCCTATCGCCATTGGTTTTGCCGCCCATGGTCAGCTTCAGCCGTTTGATGGGGATCCCACTTCCACCTCCATTGGAGATCCCCCCCGTGTGACCTCGAGGAACGGGATCACTGGGTCGTAGAGCCTCAGTTTCATGGACCGTTCGCATATGCTTGGCCAAGGCATCCGACCGCGTGAAGCTCCGGTCGCATTCTGGTAAAGCACACATGAAAGGCTTCTCCTTGGTATGACTTCGCATGTGAGCTTTCAAAGCATAGGCACTGGTGTGAGGCTGGCCCTTTCGAATGCACCCATCCCATTCGCAGTAGTATTTCTTTTGACGGGGAACAATGTGGACATCGTTGATATGTGCAACAAGATTGTCCATATTGCCTTGTTCCTGATTGGCGCAGCCCTCCCAGAGACATTTGGTCACTTGAACATAATCTCCTGAATCAGGATTCTCAGGGTTGGCCTGCGCGGCCGCATAGGCGGTGGACAAAGGATGCGTGGGACCCAGATGGGCAAATGAAGGTGATGTAGGTACCGAGCCTGAGCTGTCGCTTGATATCGAACCCGTGGGTGATCGAGCGGGGACAACGGTGGACGCGGATTGAGGAGTGGCATCATCATAGCTTGATGCGCCGGTCTTGCGGCGTTTGTTCGGCGGCATTTCGAGGTTTTGTACGGCAGTACTCATGGGAGACCCCGTGTCATCCTCTGAAGCAGAAATGGTAGAACCTCTAGAATGTGAATGCGACCTATGGTTGAATTTGACGTCTTCATGAAATTCATCAGAGTCAATATCGGACAAGGGTGACCCTGACGCTGGGGTGTCTGGGTCTTGATCCATGTTGCTGGGATGGAAACAGAAGGAAAGAAATGGCGAGTGAATTGATTACGATGACCCAACCCGCGTGAAGGATTGATGGACCATTCTTCACGGAAAAGCCGTTGTCCATCAAAGCGGTGGCCGTGTCCATTATGAATTTGCACGAGTTTGCAAAGATCCGCTCGGCAGACCTGCTGGATTCAGAATCATCCAACACGCTAAGAAATTTGGCGCAGAGTTATCCAAGGCCAGCCCTTTCTCAGAGTTCAGAGTCTGTCAGGCTTCCCTTGTCGTGCCAAATGTGGACGAGATTTTTTTCCTGCCAGGAGTCCGTCGATCTGATTCTCCATGTCGGATTGGATATGCTGAGGACTGTCATGCGTAGGACATTGGTTTCGAATGAAGACGACGACTTGCTCATCCTTGTTCGCTTGGGGATTCAAGATGTTGACTTGACAATGCTTTATCAGGTAGGAATTAATGAGGTTTTCTATCACTCTGTGTTTGACTAATTTCGCCATTTGCATTTGACATATGTCCACTCTTCACATTGTCATAGTTGGAGCGGGTATTGCTGGCCTGGCGGCTGCGATTAGCATTTCTCAAAAGGCCAAACATGACATCCTCATTTGCGAAAGTAACCCAACACTGACCACCACTGGGGCGGGCATCCACATCACTTCCAGTGCTTCCCGTCTATTGTGCAACTGGGGCTTGCGAGAGAAGTTCGAGGACATTGCGACGGTTCCCGACTACATGGACGTCAGGAGGTACGGCGATGACCGACTCATCGGTCTCGTGCCGTCAAACATCAGAGGCCATGCCGAGCGTGTTTGGGGGTTTCCGCACTGGCTGGTCCATCGAATTGACTACCGAAAGATTCTAGCCGATGCGGCTACGGCAGAAGGTGTCAAGATACAATTTGGGCAAAAGGTTGTGGCCATAGATGCGGAAGAAGGTCGTCCCACACTGGAGGACGGCAAGATTCTGACGGCCGATTTGATTATCGGTGCAGATGGAATCCATTCAAGAACTCGACGTTCCCTTTCTGCAGTAAAGGATGTCGTTCCTCACAGAGCATCCTGCTATTGCTATCGAGCCCTCATACCGCGAGAGAGAATGCTCTCCAACCCTCTAACTGCCGCCTTGATGACAAATGAGAATCAGTTGACTTGGATGGGCCCCTTCAAGCACATTGTCGCATACCCTGTTGCCGCCGGAAGTCTCTACAACATTACGATAGTAATTTCGGACGATAGTGACGCTCCAATCGGCCTCTACGATGAGCCCGGCGATGTTATGCAGATGCGAAATGATATCAAGGACTGGAATGAAGCGGTTACGACCATGCTGGACATGATCGACAGCTGTGCGAAGTGGACGATAGCTGACCTTCCCCCATTGCCTACCTGGACGAGCCCGAATGGACGTGTCATCCTCCTTGGAGACGCATGTCATGCTATGGCGCCGCATGCAGCATCCGGGGCTGCTACAGGGGTTGAGGATGCCGAAATTCTCGGTCATTTCCTGGTCCAATGCAAAGATGTGAGGGACTTGGCCAGAGCTGCCAGGTCTTATCAAGACCTTCGCCAAGGACGATGTGAGCGGATCCAAGAAGTGTCTCGTCAGAATGCGAATACTTTCTCCATTCCCGACGGACCCGAACAACAAGCAAGGGATCGCATGCTTCAGTATGGCAAAGAGGCATTGGAGGAACAGCTGGCCGAGGACATCCCGTGGACTATTCCACAACCCGACGCCACGAAACCGTTTCCGCATCCTGATTTCCTCATGTGGCTGTGCGGATACGACGCCGCGAAAGAAGCAAAGACACAACTTAGAATGAATAGGATCAATCCGGTTGCCGGAACGGAGGTTCGTTTAGCTACATAGTTGTGTGAAGAAGTCGTCAATAGACATCTTATGTCGGGTTCCGGCCACTGTCATTGCCTTTCCCGGAAGGGTGATATCGCCGAACGCCCTTTGATTTAATCCGTCACTTCCACTGATTTCCTCTCGCTTCTCTTGTTTACAGTGTCACGTATCCTTCAGAATAGATCATAGAGGAGCATTTCAAGGTCATGAGTCGCTAAGATAGTAAATCAAAAACAAAATCTGTGTGGGCGCGAAAATCTAGAAAAAAGGCCCAGAATTCTCTCACTGAAAGAATAATGCTATACCAGCATCAACCAGTTTGAAAAGAACGGAAAAGAAAGGAAAATACAAAATCCTCACGGAATTGCCCGCCATACTCGACTACTTTCAAGATGTCCAATCCCATATCCCGGACCATCCTAACCTTCCAACACAATGCGAAGCTCTACACGTTCACCACCTCTGTCCTGGCCGTGGCGCCCTTCGCCTCCCTCGCCGAAGCAAACCGCCAACTCTTCAAGACTGCCACGGACGATGACTCGGTCGTCGTGACGAAAGAAACCATCTTCCACCCCCAAGGCGGTGGCCAACCTTCAGACGTCGGCACCATGTGCTCCTCCAACCCCAGCCCCGGCGACACGGCCTTCAATGTATCCGCCGTACGCATGGACGCCGTCAACGACGGCCAAGTCCTCCATCTCGGCCGTTTTGCAGATGCAGCTCAAAGGTTCACACCGGGCGAAACCGTCACGCAGGCCGTGGACGTCAACACCCGCCTGCTCTACTCCCGCCTGCACACGGCAGGGCACGTCCTCGGGGCCGCCGTCCGACATTTACTCGAGGCCCAGATCCCGGGCTTTGACGAGCTTAAGGCCTCGCACTTCCCTGACTCTGCGGCCTGTGAGTTTCGTGGCCTCATTGACGGCAAGCACAAGGAATCCATCCAGGCAAAAGTCGACGCCTACGTGACTCGGGCCATGCCAGTCGAAATCGATTGGTGGACAGAAGATGATTTTCGGGCTAATGGGCTCGAAAGGCTTATTCCGAGCCCCGAAAACGGCGGCTTCGGTGTAAGGTTGCCGGCAGGAGAGAAGTATCGCGTCGTCAAGATCGTGGGAGCGGAGGTGCATCCCTGTGGTGGGACACATGTGGAGAGCACGGATTTGTGTGGGAAGGTGGGCGTGAGGAAGATTAGTAGGAATAGGGGGACAAGTCGGGTTTCGTATAGTCTATCCTGAATTGACAAATGCTGTGATTCAAGGGATTCTTGGGCTTTTTGGAAGGGGGATTTAGATTTTTCGAGGATGATAGTGACAATGGTGATCTGCAGTACCCGTGAGTATATGAAATGTATGATTTATTTTTCTGTTTGTTCGTTTCAAAAGTGAAAGGGGTAGACGGAAGGAAAAGGCAGTCAAAAATAGACACATCAAGGGCAAGACGAAGAGATCTATAAAAATGCTTAGTCCTTGACATGAACCCCGTGACCCCAAAACAGCTCATCAAACATAAATACGGGAAAGAAGCTATGTAGGCGGAGTCCAGATCTATTGTCGTTCGGCTTTTGCTCAAATACCCGCTAACACATTTCATTGACCTCTCGCTAAGTAACATGTCCTAGAACTAGAGTGTTGGGGTATGGGTGACTAGATCAAATGAAACGACCACTTCACCCGTGATTCATGCCCTGACGCCTATCTGACGTCACGTATGCATGGAATACCAAACTCACCAATATGTCGGAGTATTTTGTTCTCTCTGCTAAGAAGACAGCGAAGAAAAGGAAGAAAAGAAACGACAACTCCCCCCACCCCAACTGGAGACCTGTCAATGACTTGAGTACATGTTATTCATTATGGACGAGTCAAGAAGAGGAGACTTTCCCACATGCTTTGCTTCGTGTTCGATAGGTTTCGACCACGCTAGATACACTCTTCCGGACAAACTTGTTGCCATTGCAAATGCCGGTTTCGACGCCATTGAGCTGTCCATGTCAGACATTCTGGGGTACGGACAACAGATCTCGGAGAGCAAGTTGGAAATCGATCCCAAAGACTATGCAACCCTCCGATCGGTTGGAAAAGACATTGGAGATTTGTGCCAAAAGCAAGGCCTGGAGATCTTGATTTTGCAACCCTTTGCCAATTTCGAAGGGTGGCCTAAAGGAACTCCACAGAGAGAGGATGCCTTTGAACGAGCCATGGGGTGGATGGGTATCATGGAGGCCGTAGGGACGGATATGCTCCAGGTACGCGGTAATCGCCTGCAATTGGCTCAGAACGAAGAGATGAAACTGGGTATGAACACGGGGCCTTGTTGGTTGACTTGTCCATGTAGATTGGCTCGTCCGACGCGGAAGGGATCCTGTCAAGTTTGGATGATTCAGCATCCGACCTGGCCGAACTTGCAGATACTTTTGCAGAGAAGGGCTTTAAAATCGCGTACGAAAATTGGAGTTGGGCCACCCATGCCTCGACTTGGAAAAACGTCTGGGAAATTGTGAAGAGAGCCAACAGGCCGAATCTAGGTCTGTGCCTGGATACTTTTCAGAGTGCAGGAGGAGAATGGGGAAATCCGACGACAGAATCCGGACTGAACGAGGGCGCAAATAAGGATGAGCTGGAGAGGAGGTGGAGGGCCAGTTGTGAAGAACTCTCCAAGACCGTTCCTTCGGACAAAATATTCTTCCTGCAAATCTCCGACGCTTATAAAATGGATCCGCCATTGAAAGACGAACCGGATGAAAATGGTTTGAGGCCCCGAGGTCAGTGGAGTCATGATTGCCGTCCGCTCCCGTATGATGGTGGATATCTGCCTATTGAGAACTTCACAAGAGCTGTGTTGAAGACAGATTTCCGAGGCTGGATGTCAATGGAAGTGTTTGACGGTAGAGGTCCTGAAAAGTATGGAGATGACATGGGCATTTTTGCAAACCAGGCGTTCCATGTACTGCAGAAACTCTTGAACCGAGCGGGAGAATCAGAGTAAAATGTTCACCGGAGGATTTGGCAATATCTGTATTCTTAAAGTATCAAATCTGGCCACCATATCCACGTTTTACGCCTTATTCTCCAGAAGTCGCATATGAGAGACATGATGATTTGTATGTGTTAACATTTCGCCTCTTCCCTGCCTCGAGATGCACACAATGAGCTGATTGGCTATGGTAGGCCCAGCAATTATAGCACCGATTTTCTAACCACCTCCCAACCCCTACCAAAGAGCATCGCGCCGTCCCCTTCCGATAGTCATTTATTTGGGACATGTTGTATGCATTGGCGAACTCAATGCCAATGAGATTGACATCGTGAAAGTTGCGATTTGGTCGGCGACATTTGGACCATATGGGGACGTCCAGCAATCTTAACCAAGGTCTGTCGTGACTTGCTAATGTTGAGAAGTTCGGCTACCTAGAGTTAGGTTAGCTGCCAGATATTCTCTCTATAGGTAAGCGTACTCACCGGTTCTGAGAGAAAGGTCCAAAGGGAACCACCGTCCACAAGGAAGAAAACCCAGCGAGCTTTATCTACATTGTACGGTTTGCAGAACCGAATATAATAGCTTTGCCGACATCAGACACCCTACTGCCATTGGCCTCGGTTGCCTTCGCAAGGTAGTCGATTCCCATAATTTCAGTTCGCATTTTCTTATCGGTAACATCCGCGATCAGCACATCGTCCTCTTCCGGTTTCGCGCCAGTAACATCATGAATTTCGACGAAATCGCCCTGCTCTTTAGCCTTTTGTGCATCTTTGAAGCGTAGCTTCTAGATTTGGTTGCGAAGAGAAGCGTCGGCTGAGAGTATCGTAACTTGGACGTCCAGAGAACGGGACTTGCATGGCATTGTTATGGACGTGGCGGGACGTGGCGTGACGCGGAGAGCTGTAGAGGATTGCGAAGAGGGCTGCGAAGAGCCTTGAATGCCTGCTGGCTTTGGAATCTTAACATGGCGATGCAGAAATTTGAGGGAAGGTCGAGGATTCTTATAGACAGGTCAAAAGCGGCGAGTTGCTAATCTTGGGCCTCCCACTAAAATCTGAAGAGGATTTCCTCATACATTCTCTTCACGCCCACTACAACCACAATGAAATCATTAAGCGGGCTAGAAATAGCGAGCAGATAACTATCGACAATCTTGTTCCCGCATTGCATGTTCCAAGGATGCTAAGCATTTCAGGCACAAGGTTGGTGGTTTCACCTTCAGACACTGGATTCGGATAGACCGAAGCGTTCCGACATCTAGATCCTGTTTGCTTCTCAACAAAGTTTGTGTATGTCTTGGATTGGTCAAGTACAGCCTTGCCAAAAAAAAAAAAAAAAAAAAAAAATTCATGAAATGGAGAGTTCGTCGTTCGGCACGAGTGCTCCACCAAGGGCAAGGTTGCATCCTGGTCTCTAAAAGTCAAGCCTGCATTGCCAGATTTCTAGACTTTTGTCATCAACGTGCGTTTTGCATGTGTCAGCGGGAGGATTGGAAGATCGGTCGTTGTAAGACCCGACGCAATTAGAAGACAAGTGGTATTTGGACGGTCGCACAAAACTATTTTGTACTTGTTGATGTCCACTCCTTCGAGAGTCAAACGGCGTTCGGACGGGGTGTAAGCTCATAGGCGCCCTTATACTTTGCAAAGCTATTAGAATAGGCCATCAGGGATATACAGACATGATTCATCAATGATAACGGATCCCAATGTTGAAAGAAATTAATTTTAACATTTCTTGGCATGGCCTTAGACCGACAACTATACCCTAAAGAAGTTTAGCAACGCAATCTCCGGGACTCCTTCCTCAATCTCCTGCACTCCCGACTTCTTCGTTCCCAGCAATTCTGTCTTCATCGCCATTCAAACTCGCACCATCTCGCTCTTTCTGTCCAATGCGTTCATCACGTTTTTGCGGCTCCCTCGTTTCAGCCTCCTATCACGTCATATAACCCAATCGCAAGCCTCCCCCCTGGGTTCCTAGGGTATGCCCCCCCTCCTTCTCAGCTTCGCCTGCCTGACGCCTCTGACAGCATCGTTCACGACAAAACAGGGCTGATATCGGAATCCTTGCACGTTCATTTCGTTCTGTGTTGTCTACCGTATTCGCGAATGTCATGTATAGAGACCCAAAAAGCAATTGACGATCCCCATGACGATGGAAGGCTGCTTGTTGACCGTGGATGTCAGAACCCCCAATAGGACGAGAGATCATCCCCCCCCAAATAGGGCAGCCTCTGCAAGAGTCAGGCACGAACCAAATATCCGTCATTTCGATCAGGTTTTCGAGCTGCAGCATCCAATCCCAAACTTCTGCATCTCGTTTTATGGCTCCAATGTGGCTCCAATGTGGCTTCATTTGTGGTTTTGAACGGTGCTCTCTTCCTGGGAAGGCTCCACTAACCAAGTTTCTGGGCAACCTGCAGGCTTCCCATGGGCGGATATGCTAGGGTATGTTCCGCAAATTCAACTCAATTAACGGTAAGTCGGCGCCGATGCTGAGACTCAGAAGCCAATGCTTGTGAATTCCTCGTGGGTGGCATGCTCCTGTGTTCGTCCGGTATATCACGATAGACCTCTGTCCTTTAGTCCATGTATTCCCAGGGAATCATTCAATTCATGTCCTGCCTAGGTTTCTTGGGATTTCCCCCATTCCATACAATCCTCTTCTATGTAGTCGCCCTCACCTTTCATTCTGCTTCATGGATTGTCAAAAGCTGGATGGGTTCAAATTGACGATCCCCCCCTCGTCGAACAACTTGTTCCCGACTGTACCCAGAGTTCTCGACATGGAGAAGGGTAGACGAGTTGAACAAATGCCTCCTGGCCCCCCTGGTCCTCCTGGTGGTTGGCTTTGTCAACGTATGTCACGACAGCAGGAGATCCTCTTCAATATTATGGTGGCATTTCTTCAGCTCATTCCTCAATCAACATTGACGACGGTCTTTCCCGTGAGCGCCGACATCGCGAGGTCTTTTTCGATATCCAATCCATCTGTTCTACCGTGGCTCGTGGCCGCCTACGCTTCGTCATTTGGCACGTTCATTCTGATCGGGGGAAGACTCGGCGACATATTTGGACACAAGACCATGGTGGTCCTGGGATATTCTTGGCTTAGCTTTTGGAGTGTTGTTGCCGGTCTGAGCCATTACGTTGGATATCCACTCTTTTTCGTGGCAAGAGGATTCCAAGGTCTTGGAGCAAGTCTCCTGGTACCCAACGGATTGGCTCTTCTGGGACGAACCTATCCGCCAGGTTCCAAACAGAAAGTCTTCTCGTTCACTCTCTTTGGCCTTTGCGCTCCGGTCGGTGCCTATCTTGGAATGATCTTCGGTGCTCTATTCACCAAATTCGCATTCTGGTGGTGGAGCTTTTACACCCTGGCCATTGTCACTTGTTTTTTGGCTGCAGCCGCATATGTCGTCTTGATCTCCCCGCCTCCCACGCCGAAGCAAATGCTGCCTGTCAAAGAGAAACTCCGGGATATGGATTGGCTGGGAGCCATCACCGGCGTGCCCGGTTTGATCTGCGTCCAAGTATCCCTTGTCTCCGCGCCGGCCTCCGGCTGGAGCACTCAATATATCTTTATGCTTCTGATTATCGGTGTCCTCCTCATCACATTCTTCGTTATCGTCGAGCTGAAGATCGTGGAACAACCACTCGTCCCCTTCAGAATGCTGAAAGCGGACGTGGGTTTCGTTCTCGGAGCTGTCGCTTGTGGTTGGGCCACATTCGGTATCTGGACTTGGTTTTTGTGGAAGTACCTGTTGGGGGTGAAACAAGATACTCCACTCGAAGCCGCTGTCCATGTCTTCCCTATCGTCCCGGTTGCATTGGTTGCCTCCGTCCTGACGGCGTGGATGATGAGAAAGTGTGAGCCTTCGTGGACTCTCTTCTGGGCTTTGGTAGCATTTACTTTTGGACCACTCCTTCTGGCGATCGACTCCAATGTCGATAAAACCATCTACTGGTCCTGGACCTTTGTCAGCTTAGTGGTCATGCCATTTGGCATGGACATGTCATTTCCCGCCGCCACCTTGATCATGTCCAACTTCTTCCCGCCTCAACAACAAGGTGTTGCCGGCAGCCTTATCAGCACTGTTGTCAATTATTCCATTTCTCTTGGCCTGGGTCTGGCATCATCGGTCGAAGTCCACGTCAACGACCATGGCCGTGATCCTCTGGCTGGGATTCGCGGCGGCTGGTTCATGGGCGTCGGCCTTGGTGGATTGGGCATCATCATCTGTGTTGCCTTCGTCATCAAATCCATCTTCTATCCTCCTCCACCACTTCCCAAAGGACCGCCCAGCGCACCACCTGGACCAGGAGCAGCAGTGCAAATGACGCCTCAAGAACCCGGTGGACGCAAAACTCGTAGCGCCACTGTTTCCAGTCGAGCCACAACCATGGTTCCCGATAGTGCTGGACCAATCACACCCAAAGACATCGAACTTTACAAATCATTCAACTTCGAAACACCGCCATCGACATCGACATCAACTCTCAACACACCACGAACGAGATCAGAAGGCATTTTCAACCACGCCAATTCCACATCCTCCCCTAGTTCCAATCCACATTCTAGCTCTACCAAATCAAGTCCCAAATCAAAGGACACACACCAACACGATGGCCATAGACGTAATGACAGCACGCAGCACCCCCATTCACGAAGCAACTCGCGGTCTTATTTAACGTCTCATTCTGCCCAATCCCCGACCTCTCCACCGCTACCGATACTGCATCTCACGGAACCTGAAGCCGTCTATCGTGGCCGTGCCAGTTGGGAAAGCATGGATGACCAGTGCGATCGTGACCAGGATCACTGGGCCCCACCACGGTCTGGGAGAGACAAAGACGACCATCGACCAACTGAGTACGGATATGCTTATGGCTCTGGTTTGGCATGGAGAGATGCCGATGGTTTCGAATACGACCCGCGACCGGCGGTCCCAAGGCCGATGATGGGCGACAAATTTTGAGTTTGATTTTGAATGATTCTCCTTTCCAACATGGGCGGCCAGCCCAGTCAATGAAACGGTGTTTCTCCTACTACACCCTTTGCAATTCCTCTGGTGTCTTTTGGGAAAATTTGCATGTCGGACGTAAACAGGATGCTTGGACTATATAGATCAGACCGGGGCGTCGATATGAGAACCTTCAGTTAATTTTTTTTGGTTTCTTCTCTCAAGACATCTAATTTGCTAGGATACCATGGATGGACTTTCCTTTTTGGGTGGCGGGATATGATGGGATCGAACACTTGAGTCTTCGGGAGCACGAATAAAAATACTATTGGGACGTCTTATGCGATGAGATATACGAAATAGTCAATAATGCTATTGCAATTGCAATTGCAATTTCCTTTTGTCCCCCTTTCTCCTTAACACACCTCTCTCCTCCCCGGTCACTATAACATCGTTCTCCGCCTTCTCAAACATCTCTCTGAATTCACATAGTTTCTTCTGCTGCGTGACTGCGGTTTGGGGATTGGTTCATAGTGGTCTTCTTCAACGACAACACTCGTTTTGGGAGAGATGGTCAGGTTGTGGTATTGTATTGGGGGGTTTGGTTGTATATCGGAAGGAAGAAAGCGTTTGCGCTGGTTGAGACTTGGTCATTGCTTTGGATTTGGTTGACGCCCATACAATATCAGGATATAGCCTGGCTGATTCAGTCCCCCAGAAGGAAGTATGTTCCTCTCCAACACTCAAGTGACGGAGGATCCGAAGGTAGTTGCTTCATACTCACTGAACAAAACTAATGCGGAACGAGTCTGGAAGTTGACCGAAGATCTTGTTGGTCAAAAGTTCGCGTTCGGAATCACTGATCTGAAGAGGATCCTGGGCGTATACACAAGCAAACTCGCTGAACACGAGAGCGCAGAAACCTTTGTAGACTCCGTGTGAGGAAACAGCAATTAGTAAATGAAACTAATTAAGCAGGGGCATTGTTCATGTTGAATAACAAGGAGTCGCCAAAAATGACTTGCTGAGATGTCGACTTTCTTCTGCTGCCGTAGTGATGGTTTGGATTGACGGGTTTTTGGTGAAAAGACAAAAACAAATGACCGACTTGAAATGACCTGTATAGGTCATGGGACATCAAGAATCGTGGACACGTTGATTGGCGGAACTCTCTTACTTGGCCGAGTTCGTTACGAAAATTTCCGGTACCGTTTCCGGTCATTTTCAGCCCCACCAGTTCTCCAAGAATTCTCTTTCGCAAACTTGAGATGCTCCCCCCACCATGGCCATCGACGCGATTCAAATCCAATTCTGCGCGTTCATTTCTTTTCTCTCTTTTTACTCTCTCCTATGACTGAATAGAAACTCTTATTTACAATTTGGTTCACCATGATAGAAACTCCATCCGTTTGAAATTTGGTCTCCCTCACAAATTCCTGCCTTTTACTCCTCCCTCTCTTTTAACTTTTCCTCAACTCCACTCCGACATCGCTCCTCGCGCTCTCTGGACGGACACATTGACCCAGTCGGATAGACTCCAGCTCCGAGAATGCCAGTCACTCTGGTTCTAGGCTCGCAATGGGGCGACGAAGGCAAGGGCAAGCTCGTCGATATTCTCGCTTCTTCCGCCTCCCTCGTATGCCGTGCCGCTGGTGGGAACAATGCCGGCCACACCATCGTCGTCAACGACGTGACCTACGACTTCCACATCCTCCCTTCCGGCCTCATTAACCCATCGTGCAAAATCAATCTCATTGGAACCGGCTGTGTCGTGCATATCCCGAGCTTCTTCAAGGAACTCAAGGCGTTAGAAGACAAAGGTTTGCAAGGTGTACGCGAGCGCATCTTGATTAGCGACCGGGCGCATGTCTGCTTCGACCTGCATGGCGTCGTGGACGGCATCGCAGAGGACAAGAGCAAGAACATCGAAGGCGGCAAGGGCATGATCGGCACCACTCGCAAGGGTATCGGGCCTTGCTATAGCGACAAAGTAGCGCGCCGCGGTGTCACGTTTTGGATGCTCGTCAATGAGAAGCAGAGATGGGAGCGGCGATTGCGAGACCTCGAGGCCAACTACCGCAAGCTCTATGGTGATGCGGCGCTGCGGGGCTACAACGTCGAAGAGGAGATCAAGAAGCTGAGCGCTTTCCGTTCCGAACTGCAGCGGTATGTCGTTGACCAGACGCCTCTCCTTGCACAGGCCGTCGGGACCAAGGGCGTGGCGACCGTGAGCTCCAATGGCCAAGTAGCCGGCCCACCGAACATCTTGATCGAAGGCGCCAACGCCTTGCTCCTGGACATCGACCACGGGACTTATCCCTACGTCACTTCCAGTAACACCGGTCTCGGCGGCGTCTTCACCGGCCTTGCCGGACTCTCGCCTCAATCCCTCTCCGCGCCAGGAAGCGACATCGTGGGCGTCGTCAAAGCGTACACCACGCGCGTGGGCTCCGGACCATTCCCGACAGAACTCGACGCCGCCATCTCGTCCGTGGACGCCGAGTACGGCGGACGATTACAGCGAGTTGGGCGCGAATTCGGCGTGACGACGGGCCGGAAGCGACGCTGCGGCTGGTTCGATCTCGTGCTCGTCAAGTACTCTGCCCACATCAACTGCTATACCAAACTGAACCTGACGAAGCTTGACGTGCTGGATGACTTTGAGGAAATCCGCATCGCCACGGGCTACAAAGTCGACGGCCAGGTCCTGCCGAGTTTCCCTGCTGACCTCGACGCCATGGAGCAATTGGAAATCGAGTATAAGACCTTCAAAGGTTGGCAAACGAAGACTACGGGTTGTAAGTCCTTTGAAGACCTGCCGCCCCAGGCCAGGGAGTATGTTGATTACATTGAGCGCGAGGTTGGCGTGCCTGTGAAGTGGATCGGCACGGGGCCGAGGAGGGAGGATATGATTGTTCGAATAGAATCATGAAGATGAGGGAGAAAGGATGGAGATGTCAAACGAGTTGGCATCTGGTGGGTATTTTTTGGGAAAGGAGGGGTTGGGGGGGGGGGGGGGGGGGGGGGGTTTGCTAACATGCTTGAGCACTCGGAGCTCACAGACGCTGTGCTCTAGATGTCAACTCATCCAGCACACCTTGGTCCAAGGTGTTGAAAATATGCTACAAGCATAGAAAAAGATGGAAAGATATCCAGCCTGGACGGTCACACAGCTGACCTACCCCGACAAAACCTGGATTTCGTTTTGAATCAACAGCTATGAGAACAGCTGCTTTTTGAATTTTGTCTTTGTACATATGTTCTCGGGGATGATTGGCTTGGTTTAGAAAAGAGAACCACAAAGCCTTCCCAAAACCGAACAATATCAGGCGTGACCTGCATGCCCGACACGACCTGTTCATTAGACCATGTAGTATTCCTCCTGTCCCACGTTTCCCCCATCTCGATGAAATATTTCCATCGTACAAGAAGGAGGTTCGGGACCAGATCCCATTCGTGAATCCCGGGGATACAATGCACCTCGACTCGTCTGACACAATACCGATTGACTCGATGACTCCGACACGGTCCATGATCTCATTTCGACTGTGGTGTTATGCACCTGGTAGAACCTCGATAGAAAGAAAACACAATGATTTGTCGCACCCGTGGCTCCCACCCTGCATGCAAAACGGAGATCATACTTGTCCATTCATGAAAACTCCTTTACAGCACAGCAACAACGCCAGCAATGGCAATGACAGCCGCTGCAAAGCTTCCCACTTGCTTGGCATCTACGGCGGCATTGTCGGTTGCTGAACTACCGCCAGCGGTGTTGGTAGCGGAAGCCGATCCACCGCTTGTTGCCGTGACAATACCCGTTGAAGCAGCCGCGCCACTCGATGCTGACGTGACGATCGTGGTAGTACAATCGCAGTCGGAGTTGTAAACAGCAGTTGTGTAGACGAACGTTCCGGAGCTGGCGCCGGTGGTTTGGCTCTCGGAGGTGGAGGTTGCTGTGTAAGGGGCTGGACAAGGCATTTGGGTCAGCTATCTGTTCAAGATGTGGTGGACATTGTACGACCTACCGACGGAGGACCCTGCGGCAGAACAGGTCGAAAGGAATGCCGATTGTGCTACCGATTGATTGTCACCGCACATGCTGGCAATAGCCTCTTGGACATCAATGGCATCGTCACCACAGATAGCTGAAAGATCGCCAGGTTCATCTTGTGTATTGACAGCATTGAGCAGACAGGCAGGAGGTACATCTGCGAGGACTCGAACGGTGAAAGCGAAAACGGGTAAGATCAAGGAAGCCTTCATTGTGACACGCGGATTTCGTATTAGTCGGGAAGATTAGGTCTGTTAATGGACGCGTGAGGTTGGAGTTTGCCCGTGGAACTGAAGTCGATGTTGAAGGAGTGGAAGAAAGAAGGCGCCAAAGAAGGAATGACTGAGAAAGGAACGCTGCACAGAAGCTGCGGGTTGGGTCAAGTACAAAGAGAGAGAGAGAGAGAGGTGAGTGAGTGAATGAATTAGAGGATTGATAATGAGGTTGTTGGTCAGAACAAAAGGCGCCCCTGGAAGTTGAAGATGGAAAGATGGACCTGAGCATGGCAGTCTGGGCACCTGATACGGAAAAACGTATCCCCGATTCTGCAACATGTCCTTAGTCGCTCCGACCTTCGATCACCGATATAAGTCCATTTGAGGATTCGGATTTGCACCACATTCCTTGTATTGAGAGTCGGTCCAGAAGATAATACTCACTATATGACCATTTTCGGACCCTAGGACCTCATCTCGCTAGCGACATGACGAAGATAGTCTACCTGTGCTATTCCGAGATCTGATCACAATACTCTTTCCTCCTGTCCTGAGAGTATCCTCTGATCATTCCAGTGTGCACGCGTGCCCGATGAGGCCGAGGCCTGGGCCGAGAAGAAAACTTCCATATCTCCAACAATGGAATCTCACGTTCGACGTCTGGTCGACCGGACCTGGGGTACTGCCGCTCCTAAACCCCCCCAATCCCCATTCAGATATCGTCCGTCTCACTCATCATTGCATTTTGGCAGAGAAATTCTCCACTTGCGACCTCTCACAGCGTCTCTTGATCGCCATCTCTGGCATCCCAGGTAGTGGGAAGACCACGTTGGCGGCCTCCGTCGTCGCCGGCCTGAACAAACTACACCATGAATCCCGCCGCAAGAATTTTCCCAATAGCCCCGAGCGCGACGCGCGACGTCCTGACCCGTCACAACCGGACATCGCCTTGGTGATCCCACTGGACGGATACCATCTGACCCGCAAGCAATTGTCAGAGATGCCGAACGCGGAAGAAGCCATCTTCCGTCGCGGAGCGGCATTTACCTTCGACGCCAAAAGCTACGTTGATCTGGTGTCGAACGTCCGTAAGCCGATATCCCCGGAGACGCCTACGATCCACGCGCCGAGTTTTGACCACGCGGTCAAGGACCCTGTGGCGCACGATATTGCGATCCCGCCAACCACCCGCATCGTGCTGTTTGAGGGCCTATATACGGCGCTTGACGCCGATGGGTGGCGCGACGCCCACGCCTTGATGGACGAGACTTGGTTCATCGAGGTGGACATCGAAACGGCCACGCAGCGCGTCGCGAAACGGAATTTCGCCGCTGGTATCTCCAAGACCTTTGAAGAGTGTTTGGCTCGCACTCAGCAGAGCGATATGCGCAATGCTCGCGACATCCTTGACAACCGCCTGCCCGTCCAGGAGATCGTGCCCAGCGTGGAGGATGAGAGCTGGCGCGGCGAGCAGGTCATGAAAGTCGAGGGCGAGCTTGAGGAAAATGCACAGCGACAGGAGGATAACGATGTTGACGAAGTCAGACTAAGAAGGGAACGAATGATGCGCATGGATAGTATTGCTGCGTTGGCGGCGGATGGTGTCGGGCTGTGATGTGATAATGATGTGATATGACTCTGAGGAACTACACGGCTTTGTATCTGTAATTGTCGATGCTAGAATCAGCAATGTTCCATATACAGACACAAATCTTGAGAAAGAGAAAGGGGGGAGTAGCGATCAGATATCTGATACCGCCATCAACGCCGCTTGACGTCCAGGGTAATTCTGAAGGGCCGCAAAAAGGGTCAAACCAAAAAGGGATGGAATAAATCAAACATGAACATCACCACCGGTTGAATAGTCGATGCCATTTTTGTCTCCAAATAGAGGCCAAAACTGTGAACTAAATCTAAGCAGCAGACAGAACGGACCAGCCATAAGCCCTGCCATTGCTATGGCCCAATAATCATAAACACCTGAGTGACCAGACCAGATTAATTCAGCAACTCAGAACTCTCTTTGGTGCTGGATCTGCTTAACACTTCCATTTATTTTGAAATAAAAAAACGGAAAACAAAACAAAAGCGACCATCCAGAAAAGACTCCGTTCGTACATGTGGTAATTCAAAACACAGATGAACTTTTATGACCTCTCCAGGAGATTCCATTGTACAGGAATCTGCATATCGTAAACTCATCGTGAGATTAAATTTTCCAGAGCCATTGACTTGCATGTCAATCCATGCTGTTCAGCAGACTGCGACCAATCTGCAATTCCATGGTCGGAGGTAAAAGGGGACCTTTGACTGATGTTGGGCACACATTCTGAGTCAGTAGACAACCGTAACTCGATTCGTCCTCCACGGGGGCCCCATTGTCTAGCAGAGGTGGATTAAGCACTTCCCCGAACAACATCGGGTGAAAGGCCGACCGCCGCCCACCATTCATCTGGGATCTCTTCCCTTCTTTGCATCCTCTCCAGGATGACTCCAAAAACTTCCAATTCAAGCATTCTCTCATTTCCACGCGCAAGATCTCTCTGAATTGCTTCAGGAACCGACTCATCGGGTCTTGGAACAGGCTCTCGCCGTAACCTGCCATGGCGTTCACGAATCTGTCGCACTTGCTCCTCGGTAATACCTGAAGGAAGGTCCAAATCGCATGAATCGTCGGCCCCAATCTCTCCGAAGCTCGTGGCCACCGTGGTCGCTTGGGATGAGCGATTGGAGCCCGACCGCGAATCGGGCCGTGAGGACAAAAAGGAAGTGGCTGTACTAGATCGTCCAGGTTCCATGGTGTTTAACAAAGTAGCCCAATTTTCTTCCTCGGGCGTGTCAGATGTTGGGCTTGGACTTCGAAGTCGATCTCCAAGTCCATCAACTCGTGAGCCTGATACACCAAGTGGGCGCGGGGACATGTGGCTCACACGTCGGAGAGGGGGGTATGACGCCTCCAAACTTTCCGGCGGTGGTGTATCCATTAATCCATCTCCGGGATTGGCTTCCGATCTTCGGGATCTGTCATCCAAAGGTTGGGATGCGGCACGAAAAGCACCATGCGCCGGGGCAAAGCCGGGGGTCAGTGTGGCGTTTTCATTGTCGTCATCGTCTCCATCGTCGAACCCAGCTCGCTGGACCGCGAGCGACCAAGGCGATCCCGCGATGCCAACTCGTGTACCGCCAGCGGGACTGGAGACCCGCGTGGCGCGAGCACTGTGGAATCGTGTGCGGCGAGGCGGTTCTGACTCCGATTGTGGGGTTGCCGCGACCTCGAATCTAAGGCCCGATTCTCGAGAAGGGCGAGGGAGATGTTGAGCGATGGTATCATGAGAGTCGGACAACAGAACTTCGATGCCAAAGTTGGAATTTACGTCGTCCAATGAAACATGACCAACATTGGCACGTAATCGGCTCAGGAGCTCGAGATCCAGATCATGCCGCGGTTCCGGCTCCGGGGGGATGTGGTCATTGTTGTTCCTCCTCGCCAATTCGCGGTCTAATTGATTGGTACGAGCGCGATGTCTCTGGCGGAGGGAACGAAGGCGCTCCAGTTCGGCATCGAGATCAAAAAATTCGCGCTCAGCCTCACGTTGCTGGCGCGAAGGGAAAGTAGTATTTCTTTGCTCATGTGCGATCTCTCGACGACTATCGCGTATGCGATCTATTAGTGAGCGCGATGAGGAATATCGGCCGGGTCGCGCGGTGGATTCGCGACGAATGGTGGATCGTCTTGTAGCTGCGATTTGATCGAGCTTTGCCGCTGCTTGATCTGCAGCAATCTCTTCAGGCTCTCGGAACATACTAAACGAGGCAAGAAATTAGCGAATGAGCCGTCGGGCTTGGATCCACCATCATATTGATGTTGACACCGGACACGCGCAGGCACCAAAGATGGGAAGAGGGCGTTGGGGGGAGGGGGGAAAACAAGGTGAGAAAACTTACGGCAAACCCATGGCGTCGGTCGTGGGTCGCAAGGCGCGCAGAAATGAGGAATGCAATTGAAGGAGAGAGCGTAGGAGATTGACAAAGATGGGAGAGACGCGACAAAGAATGAGATAGGAGTGGAGTGGAGGATGAAATGGGAGAATTGTAGATGGATTGTTGTTGGTTGGTTGATAGGGAGGGAAAAAGGGCAAATACCCGTAGGCGGGATTCTGTGGTGCTGGCGCGGGCGGCGAAGGCCAAGGGGGGAGCCTGGCGGAGGTGGGAGGAGACAACAACAGATGCAAGGATGTTGCAGGGCAGAATGTATGGAAAAAAGGGTGGCTGGAAGTCATTAGCCGCCGCCAGTCGAGCATTTGTGCAAGTGCAGCTGCCGCTTTAGGCTCCGTCAGGACCATCTTGGCAAATGCTTGGCGTCGACGCACCTTCAAAGAGTCACAATGCAATAACGAACTCTTTCACAATCACTTCGTCCCGTGGTCACATGGGACACAAAAGTCCAGTGTCAAGCTGGCCTCAATACAGTCTTCCAGGGCCCTGTTCAATGGTCGTCTATCGCCTCAAGCACAAACGGTCCGACTGGTCCGCTCCCCGAAATACCCCTACCTCGTATTCGCATTATTCACCTCTGCCGAAAACTGCTTCTTACCGTTGTGACACAAACTGTTCCCTTCCCTCGAGATATTTCGCCTCTTACATGATTTCTCCTCCGATTTGTTGACTTCTGTGCTTTTCGCTGTTTACTTTGGCCACGCTCAATGGACCCCAAATGGTTTCCACCTCCAAATCGGGCTCTCCAATCCGGAGGAGGAAGCATCTTGGCTGCCCATGGCATTGGCACGGCCGCTTTATTGCTTCCTCAGGGCCGTTTCCGCCATGTCATAGTCGTCCCGCCGCTGGTGTGGATTGCTTACAATTTACGGCAGCATACCACCGGCAAGACAAGTGAGGACTACCTGACCGCCGTCCACGTCTGCATGGGGTGTCTCAAATGGATTGACTTCTCCGTCTTGAGGGTTCCCGAGCAGTCTCTTCGTCGTGTACGAGCCGATGGAAGTGTAGAAACGGCCGAGGAAATACAAAATATGACAGTCTGGTCGAAACTTCGATGGCTCTTGGATCTCCAATCGACCATGCGTGGCATTGGATGGAATTGGAGGGTCAAAAATGTTGATGATGTGCCCCCAGATATCTCGCGGAGGTGAGACCCATTCTTGCTCCTGGATGCCTGTCGCTGAATGGTATAGTCGATTTGTGCTGGAGCAGGTCATCCGAGCCGGATACTGCTTCGCGTACATCGACATTCATGAATGGTATATTCGTCGGACACCATTCGGCGATGGCAGTAGTGGTCCTCCTGACCTCTTTTCCATCCCAATTGGCGAGCAAATCTTTTGGGCTTGGTTTCGAGCCTGCCACAGTGGATTCACCCTAGTTTTTGGCTACTACCTTTTGGCGGCTATCCTCGTTGGCTGTGGTCTGTACCGCCCTCAATCATGGCCGCCCATGTTTGGCTCGTTCATCAGGAAAGGCTATACCATGCGAAACATTTGGGGCTATTGCTGGTAAAGACGTCTAAGATCGAGCGTTCCCCTTCGCTAACCATTTGTCGGAGGCATCAATTCCTCCGCCGAACTTTGGAGACATACAACTCGTGCCTCATCACTCTTTTCGGGGTCAAAAGAGGTTCGTTGGCGTCGCGTTATTTGCAGCTTTACAACGCTTTCTTCATTTCGGCTCTGATTCATCATGTCGGTGCCCTGAATATCCCTTACTCTTCATCCGTGTGGGATCAATTTATTTTCTTCATGATGCAACCCGTGGCAATCACCATAGAAGATTTTGCGATATATCTGGGCAAGAGGGCCGGTTTGAAAGAGAGTTGTAAGTACCCCAACTTCTGGAAAACATCGTCTTTGGGACATTTTCATTAAATTATATCCCCCACAGGGAAGACTAGAGCAGTTGGATATGCTTGGGTATGGTGTGTGCTGAGCTATACTCTTCGATTTGCGATCAAGTCGTTTATGGATGTTGGATTGGGCAGTGCCCGACATCCTTTCGTAGAGAAATTCAGCATCATGGACCGCGTTTTTGGATAGAATTGTTGCGGTGTGTGGTGGCGGGTATTTGGTCATTACAACCGGGCCATAGGGCGACTTGTAATTGGGTTCTGTAATCCTCTCAGCCATCATTTTCCCGTTATGTAGCAATAGACATCCACTCAGGCATTGACGATCAGATAAGCGGTCAAGCAAGACACTCCGTTGACCTGCATAGAGACCACCAGTCAGAGGAGGCCGCAATTATCCCAGCAAGTCGTGGGACACCTTGGGGGAAAGAGGGTCGCGTGCTACGACGCGTCGAGCGGGCCGAGCCCAAAGTGCGGTATCGCCTCCGCTAAATTTACACCTGGGCGGGTTGACTATGACTTGACCTGCAAACAAACCTCAGCCAAGCCAATCTCGTGCCTCTACCTGCAGCAACTGTGCATGCACTTCTTCGTTTGCTTCATGTTCAATGTCCCTCTCCATTAAACTGCTCCATATGCTCATCTGAAGACATCTAACCTACCATTTGGCTGTCGCCTCCGTCTACGGTCTGGCGGTCGGCGGTCGGCGGTCTGCGGAAGTCGCTTTGCCCCTAACACACGCCGTACCTCCTTGGATGCCACGGGAGACAGTCTCAGCGTCTTGCGTTGGGTCTCTCTGCTAACCGCCGTCCGCTCGTTATTGCCAGAAAAGACCACGCGGTCGAGTGCACAGATGATGAAACATTCCGAGGCCCTATCGAATCCTTAACGTCTTCCCTTTACCGACCTCAATAATGCCTGCTCGGACTGCCGAATCTCCAGATGATATACCCGCGTCCAGGGTGGTCGAAGGCCTGGGCTTTAAGGCCAAAGGACCCAAACCTCCGTCTAGTCCGACCAAGAAAGAAGAGAAAACCAAAGCACAGGATGTCGCAGAGTTGAAAGATTATCAATTGGGCGATTGTCTGGGCAAAGGCGCCTTTGGTTCCGTTTATCGAGCTCTGAATTGGGGGACGGGGGAGACTGTCGCAGTCAAGCAGATCAAGCTAGCCGATCTCCCGAAGAGTGAACTGAGGGTGATCATGCTGGAGATTGACTTACTGAAGAACCTGGACCATCCCAACATTGTCAAGTATAACGGATCCGTCAAAACTCCCGAAACCCTCAACATTATCCTGGAGTATTGCGAAAATGGATCCTTACATTCCATCTCCAAGAATTTTGGGCGTTTCCCCGAGAATCTCGTCGCCCTCTATATGTCTCAAGTCCTTCAAGGATTGGTCTATCTCCACGAGCAAGGGGTCATTCATCGGGACATCAAAGGAGCCAACATTCTTACCACCAAGCAAGGTCTGGTCAAACTAGCCGATTTTGGCGTGGCCAGTCGGACCACCGGCTTACACGAGTCGAGTGTCGTCGGAACTCCATATTGGATGGCCCCCGAGGTTATTGAACTGACAGGAGCCACCACCGCTTCGGACATATGGAGTTTAGGATGTACTGTGATCGAATTGCTGGACGGCAAACCCCCTTATCATGCGCTCCAACCGATGCCCGCCTTGTTTCGAATTGTGAACGACGATCATCCACCTTTGCCACAAGGGGCATCTCCCGCTGTTTTGGACTTTCTGATGCAATGCTTCCAGAAAGACCCCAACCTTCGAGTATCAGCCAGGAAATTATTGAAACATCCCTGGATCGTCAATGCCCGAAGAACAGACTCGGACAGACCCAAGAATGCCACCGAGTATACGGAAGCGGTCAGAAGCGTCCAGGAGTGGAACGAGGCTTTGAAGGATTCTCCGAATGGCAATTCCATACGCAAGAATTCCAATGCCTCGACAGCCAGTCCAATCCCGCCAGCCAAGGATTTGCTTCGGCTGGCCAAATCACAGACGAAATCTCCTATTCCTCCCCTCAATAAAGATGGTGGCGCCACCAGATTTCGTTCTTTGGAGGAGGCGGATGATAATTGGGACGATGATTTTGCCACGGCAATCTCTCCGAGCACGTTTCAACTCCCACACTTACGGCCTCACGATAATTTCGGTGGGATGCTGTCATCCGAAAGGTTAAAAGCATTGGCGGCCATGGAAACCGCAACAGGGAAGGAGAATGAGGTGGCCGAAGACAAGGATTCCACGCTCAAGGCTTCTACATCTACGGACGGGGAGAGCGTTAAAACTGTGCGACTGGCAACAGCAACCAAGAAGCCTGAAATTCGTCACGCTCGACATAAATCTGAAGTCCCGCCGAAATCCCAAACCAAGCCCGTACCGGCGCCGAGAAAAGCATCGTTACCTTCTGCGCGTCAATCTACCAACCTTTCCAAGAGCAAACCTCCGCAGCCCAAAGTCTCGTTAGATGAGCCTCCAACTCGGCGATATCGAGAAAGCTCCGTGGAAGACTTCTCTGATATCATTCAAGGGAACGAGCTGACTCTGGATACTAAACTGGGCCTGATGCAGCTGCAGAACGAGGGGCCGCCTTCCAAAATCCTTGACTCGCCCACTGTGACCGACTTGATGCTAAGCATGAGGCCTCCAAAGGCTGGCGAAAGCCTCAAGAAACCTCCAGTTCCAAGGAGCAAGTTGTCGATGCGACGGACAAGATCCTCTATCGAGATCCAGCGTTTTGCGGAGAATGAGGACGATGAAGATTTCTCCGATGTCTTTGCCCAAACCGCGGCCGTATTGGAAAAACCCGACAGTGAGGATGGTTCGGAGTTGATGTTAAATTCAAAGATATCGAACCTGTCTTGGCTTCCGGATGCCGAAGACGAAGATGATCCATTCGCACAGCTCGAGGAAGGCCTCCCCGAAGTCGATCTCGAGTCCAACATAGCTCGAGATAAGCATGCGCGGCTTCGGACAGACGTGGAAGTTTTGGTGGACCAGCTCAAAGTTATGCAGGACGACGATGCTTTACTACAAATCTCCGAAGACTTGATGAACTTTTTCGACCTCTTCTCCGAAACCAAAGGTGTCATTATCAGTGCACACGGTGTCCTCCCGATTCTTGAAATACTGGAGGACTGCATGCGTCTTGATATCGTTCTCAACCTCCTGAAGATTGTGAACGCCATCATTTTCAATGATGAAGAGGTGCAAGAGAATTTGTGTTTTGTCGGTGGCATCCCCAAAATCAACAAGTTTGCGTCCAAGAAGTTTCCTCGAGAAATTCGCCTCGAAGCTGCCGCCTTTGTACGCCAAATGTATCAAACGTCCACTCTCATCCTTCAAATGTTTGTCAGCGCCGGCGGTCTGACAGTTTTGGTGGATTTTCTGGAAGACGACTATGATGATGACCGTGAATTGGTCCTTATTGGGGTCAATGGGATCTGGAGTGTGTTTGAGTTGCAGGGATCAACCCCCAAAAATGACTTTTGCCGAATCTTGTCTCGAAATTCAGTCTTGGAACCTTTGTCACTGGTCCTCAATCGAGTCTTGCTCGAACCAGCCGATTCCGGCGACCAGAAGGAGCTGGCAGATTTGTGCGAAGGTCGAATCGCCAGTATTTTCTTTGTTTTCTCGCAGGCCGAGAACTATGTCAAGGAACTTGTGGCGGAGAGGACTGTTTTACACCGCGTCCTGAAGAATCTCAAGAGAATGACTCCAGCACATCAGGTGACAATGTTGAAGTTTATCAAGAACCTATCCATGCTGTCGACCACCTTGGATGCACTTCACAACTCGAATGCCATCGACGTTCTGGCCGAACTTCTCAGTAACAGTATGAACAAGCCGCATTTTAGGGAGATGTCGAATCAGATCCTAAATACGATTTACAATCTGTGCCGATTATCGAAACGGCGACAGGAAGATGCAGCTTTGGTTGGTATCATTCCTATTCTTATCAAGATCGTCAAGCAAGAGAAGACTCCGGTCAAGGAATTCGCTTTGCCAATTCTGTGCGACATGGCGCATTCCACCAGAGCCGCTCGTCGAGAACTTTGGCAGAACAAGGGTCTGGCGTTCTATGTGTCATTGCTGTCAGATCCTTACTGGCAGGTAACAGCACTGGATGCCATCTTTACATGGCTCCAAGAAGAGACGGCTCGAGTGGAGGACCATCTCCTAGAAAACCAAAGCTTCACTTCCGCAATTGTTCCCGCCTTGACAAGCAGCAAATCGACCTCCTTCGAAAACCTCTTGGAACCGCTCCAAAAGCTCCTGAGACTGTCACCTCCCCTCGCCGCGTCCATGGCAAGAAGTCCGCAATTATTCGAGACCCTCGGCCAGAAATTGAGTCACAATAAACCAGCTATCCGTCTCAACCTCCTGCGTATTATTGGCAGTATCTGCGACTCGACGGAAGAAGGCTGTTACCTTCTCGACCAGTACGGGCTGCATGATGTGATCCGCGAACTTTCCTTCTCTGACTCGGCAGTCCTTGTTCGCAGCATGGCCAGCGAACTGATACGCTCATGCGAAGAAACTGACAATGTTAGTATCAAGAGCGGACAAGGTGGAACTACAGCTCCCAACGGTGCTCGAAGAAAACACCCAGGCTTCCAACGTCGTACCAGTTCCACTACGCCTCCACATCTCCTTGACCGTCAAATGAGCATGCCTACTTCCCCTCAACTTGGACGCTCGGAGCGAGCTAGCATAAATATGTACGACGCGCCGGTTGCACAGACACCTCGACGGCAACGCAATGGTGTGTACGTCAATGGCGCGAGCGTGATGCGGCCTGCTAGTCGTGATGGGTCAACATATGTGCGGGAAAATTCCCCTGCGTTCGCCATGCCGAGTCTCACCCGTGCCAATACTGCCAGTGCAGTGACTGAAATGGCCGTCAATAAGAGCAGGCTTCCTCGACAATCCACAGCCGGGACTTCAATAACAGGGCGTCATCATCGCCTCTCAAGGCAAAGCACTCGCGAGAGCATGATTGGCGCCGCGGAGAGAGATTCGACCGTGCGTACACATCAATCTACGCATAGTCACAGTAGTGGAGGAAATACGCCCATTACATTGACGCCTGTGGCAGAAGGGAAGGTCCGCAAGGAGACGAGGCATGGACATACGGGCAGTGTCAGTCAAAGTAGTGGTGGTATCATGGGGGGGAATATGAGGCAAGCTCTACGTCCAGGCTCGCGACAGAGTCAAGACCAAGGCCTAGGACGGGGACAAGTCGAAGTCACGGTTGCGAGGAGAACGACAGCCAGAAGACATGGCCCTGGGGATGAACGGTGGAGTTAGAATCCTGAATGGGAGAGAATCGTGACCCCTTTTTTCTTTTCTTTCCTTTCTTTTTAAACTCTTTTGCTCGCTTGGGACTGTTGTCTGAGATGGTCTGAGGATCCTGAGTGGGAACTTGATGAGCCATGAGCATAATGTTGAGATGTTCGATGAGATGATCAACCCTCAATGAATGGTCTATCCGAATGGTCTATCTGTACGGGAAAAAAAATAACACCATGGAAAGCAAGGGGCGCAAGCCTATGTGTTTGCCTGAAAAGAAGGTTGGTGGATTGATCCTTTCGCTGTTCCTATTCCTTCGTCGAAAGGATATACACGTTTTAAGGGCACTCGAGGACTGAGATCGTAGATAGTGTTGACTTTTAGACCTACGACTTGAATCATAGACGGTCGAACAGAAATCTATGTTGGAGTCACGAATAATCGAGATTCAAGCCGAAAGTCAAGCCCTTCCTTTCTTTGTTCGTGCTCCCATACCGCCAGGCGTCTGCCTGCATGAACGTCCTGAGAAACAAAGCGCGATTTCGAACCGAAGTCGCCATGGGCCCAGCCGGGGAATGCACTCCATTGGTACCTGATGCAGTGAGATCGCGGGCTCCTCTATGCAGGTTCAAGCTTACTATCGGTCTGGAGCCGTAGATCACATTGCAGATAGAAGGCACACAAATGCTTCCCCCAATATCTGTCCCGACTCCGAGCAGACTCTCTGGGAGCGCAGCCAGGCATCCTTCGGCCCCCTATAGTACTACCAGCGATTAAGGTACGTCCGGCCGAACACGCTGTTGTCGTTGTCCCCCCGTCATGATAGCTTGAGGGAGGTTTGCTCTCTTGCCGAATACCACCGTCAGTTGGCTCAGCAGAGTATTCTCCTGCTTGAGCTTCTCGAGGAGAGCCATGGCGGGTAAAGACGAGGTAAATCGACGCCGAGCGTACCTCGACCCTCACCCGACCCGGGCCCTTTTTAATCACTGCTCGCCTCCTTCACTCACCTTCAACTCACCTACGACCACCCTCTTCCCTGCTCGATGATGAGACTTCTGCTCCTGCGCCAGACTAGGATGCCAGGGTTGGTAGGCTAACAGGTTCCCCATTTTGGGACCTTGAAGCGGGTTCGCCGTTTCCGTCCCTTCGACTTTCTTTCCCACCCTTTCGAGTGTCCCGTCCCTCTGCCTACAAAATGGGCCTTCCTCCCTATGCGGGGGTTGGGGGGCCCCCTTCACGAATGTTCGCCCTTTTCGTACCCAGCCGACCCTGTTCATCTTACAACCTCGTCTTCCGCCATGAATCTACTACTTTCCCTCCCCTTTCACTTCCCTATCCCTTCTTGCAAGCAGCCTTATGCGTCTTCCAGTCCACCCTCTGGTGCTCCTTGCCGCAATACGCCACCTTTCCGCAGCCCGTGCAGCGCTTGCCCGGCGCGCCGCAGACGTTGCAGATCAGCGTCCCTTCGGTTCCGGGAGGGGCGGAGGAGTCTGCGGTCGTGGCGCTGGAGCTGGCGCTTGCGTTTGAAGCCGTGGGTTGGGGTGAGGGGAACGGGTTAGCGGTCGGGAGTGGAGGTTGTGGTTGAGATTGCGACTGAAGCTGTGATTGGGACTGTGACGGTGCAGGGGTTGCGTTGCTGGGTTGGCACATTGCCGACGGGCTGGGCGAGGTGCTCTGGGGAAGAGGCGATGTTTCAGCTTCCGCGGCGACATCATCGTTTGGGGTTGTGCCCCATACGTCATCCGTGTCGGCCGTGGTGCTCGTGGGGGGAAGCTGGCCTGTTGAGAGGGCGGTCCCGTCGTCGGCCGTTGATCGTGGAAGCGGCAGGGCGCGTGGCGCGTCGTCTTTCGTCTCGTCAAAGTCATTCTCCTCGTCCCACTTGAGTTTGTTCTTCTCGACGTAGTCTTCCCACATGCGCGTCTCCGTCTCCGTCATGCTGTAGTTAAACCACTGCGGAAACCAGTCTCTGCGTCGACGCTCGGAGGCAGAGAGCAGGCCCAGCTCGATCTCGACTTGCAACGACGCCATCTGCAAGTGATACAGGTTGGCCGCGTTCTTATCGGCATTTTTGATTTTGAGATTGAGCATTGCTATGAGAATGTTGAGGAAGAGGACGGTGATGATGATGATGTAAAGCGCGCGGAGTGTGCGAACCGCTGCCGAGTCCTCAAAGGCTTCCAGCGCACCGTAGTCGGACGAGATAAAGTTGAGGATATTCGCGAAGGACATGGCAAAATTGGAAAAGGGGTTGGGCGCCGAGTCGATGCCTTCGGTATTCCTTAAAAGGAGAAACGGCACAAAGGCGAACCCTATCACGTCGTCAGCTATATGGTCGGCTATAGTTGATATACGTACCTAAAATGATAAAGAAGAGCAGCACTAGGAACGAGAAAATCTCCTGGATCGTCTCGGTCAACAGCAGCAGCAGCATTCCCACGGGCCTGTAGATGCGCAGCATGAGGATTGCCGCGATCCAGATTAAAAGCGTCGAAAACCCCAGAAACGCTCGCTGCGGCGCATGCCTGGTGGCAATCTGGAAAAATATGGCAAGACCCAGTGACAGAGCGGTACCGTCGACATAGGTGAAGATGGAGCGGAAGAACTGTCGCAGGATACGGTAGGCCTGACGCAGCTTGACTGAGAGAATAAAGCACGAGGCCGCAGCCTCAATTGTCGCAAGCAGGATGACCCACCAGCCGATCCGGTCCTCGGTGAGCCCATCGCCTCCCGTCAGGAGGATCCCTAGTGTCAGATGGAGCACGAACAGCACCAGCATGGGCAACGCGGTCCGGGTCAGGTAAATTTTGCGGCCGAAAGTGCGCATCTTCCAGGTAAGCAGCTTCTCCAGCCACACGACCTTGAGATAGGTCAGTTGGAGGTCACGATCCTTCATCTCCAAGATTTCCTCAATCAGCCTTGTGAAAGGGCTGGCCGGGCCCTTGCCCGACTCCGCCACCGACGTCTGGAGCCAAGACTCCCACGTGGGGAACTTGCTGTACGGGGTGGTCGCGAGTACAAACGACCAAAAGGAGTCATCGCGGTCGGAGGCGCGGGATGCTTCAACCGGAGGAGGCTTGTATAGCTTGTTGTCAAATGAGCAAAACCCAGGGAGTGGCAGTGTCAAGAGCTGCTTGTTCGGTTCGGACTCCACAGCCTTGGCGTTGACGCGGAATAGCATACGGATATCTTGCCAAATGACTTTCGCTCGTCGACGCCACTTGTACCACTCATTGTCATAATCCACCGTCTTTGCCTTGGTCGCGCCCTTCTTGACCTGCACGGCACCGATATCGATGACAGCCCACGGATAGAGCGCAACGAAACGCATGAAGGAGAGCGTGGCGCCGGGGCGTGCCCTACACGCTATCGGGAGAGCGCAGGTAACTGTCGCAGAATTATCCAGTAGCCTGTTTTGATCCTGTCGAACGCGGCGGAAGAAGGCGTCGATGTGAATGGTCCGCTGCGATCGATAGTCGGAGTTGCAAGCCAAGGCGAAGGTACTGGGGAAGAGCGGATTCGCATCGTCGTACGCTCTGTCGTCGTAGACACTGCGGAAATAAGGCCCCAATATGTCGGCGTAGCGGCCGCCACCAAAGAATATGTCATTGAGGTTGCCTTTCCGGAGCCCACGAAGGCCGTACTCCTTCCACAGCAGATACTTCGGGAGCACGTAGGCGGAGCGGGTACGAAGACCGTAGTTGATCTCGTCTTGCACGACCAGCGTGTTAGGCTGGAAGTATGCATACACGTTCGTCGACGAGGAAATGGCTTGGTTAGGCGTGGCAGACCACCCGCCAGGCATCGTGACATGGTTGCTTCGGTGGATGACAAAAGTGTCATACCAGGCATCCTCCTCGAGAAAGTGAGGCGACATCAGCGTCCACCGAGGGATGGGCATGGGGGCCCCAGAGTACGACGAGAAGCCCTCGTGCATTGTATATACGCGGAGAACGTAGCGGCCCTCGAGCTCGTAGATTTCAATATGTTCTATCTTATCTGTGGAGATCTTGATGTCTGTGGCGTAGAGCACCCGAATAATGTCCGTCCCCGAACCGGACGAGCTGGCGGCTGGCCCGATCGAAATCAAGTGGTATTCGTTCTTCATGACTACTCCAAAGACGCTGACCCGCTTCTCCGGGGCCCAGGGGTACGTGAAGCTGAAAAGGTGCGGCACGAAGAAGCGACGTAGCTCTGGGTTATTGTCCTGCTTCCACGACGACGATCGGTGGGCGTAGACGTTGACGTAGAAGTCGAACTGGCGTCTGGCGTCCTCGCTGTTGGTGACTGTGGTCGGTCCAGCCGTGCGCGGGATGGAGAATTCGTCGTTGCGATCCATGACACCGGGCTTCCACTCGAACTTGGCCAGAGGCATCACTTGTTTGCTGTACACTAGGTCCGGCAGCGCGGCAATCCGCTCGCCGATGTTGTCAAAGTAAACTTCGATGGCCTTGATCTTCTCGAACACCTCTGGCATGGCGATCAGGACTCCCTTCATCCCAAACAACCGCAACAGGCCTTGGTGGTCGCGGGTGATGTCGGCTGGACTCATCGCAAAGACGTTGAGCCCTGTGGTCTCATGGAATCCAATCCGCAAAGGGACGTATTCTGTCCACGTTGCGTCTTTGATCGTCTCATGATGGACCAGCTGGAGGTTGAACGTCGACAGTACGTTGACGACGACCATCGAATCGTTGACGGTGACCACGGTAACGGTCTTGCACTTGGGCGAATAGCGTACCTCGTGGATCTGATCCGCGATGGCGTCCTTCATCTTTGTCTCCTTGCCGTAGAGCAACCAGGTCCGATACGTGCTGTATTCGACGCCAGGCAGTCGGACACTGCCCAGGGGCCTAAAGGACAACTTGTTCAGGTCCCAGTGGTGCAGCATCGCCGCATCTGGCTCGACGTAAATGAGGTGCGCATTGTCTGGCGACACGAAGCAGCTCATGCCGCCGCGACTCGTGATGGAGTCGATGCCTGCGAAGTTCCAATGCAATTGCTGGTCTGATGACGCGATGAGCGGCGGGCTGTTCCGCTGGAGGTCGTCGCCGCCGAAACTCGAAGTGTCAATCGCCATGTAGGTCGGACCTTGAAGCCGCAGATGGGGCAGAAGACAGACGTTCCTCATCTGGTAACAATCGCCAAAGCCAAACGATTCGGCTTTCGCGCACGACAGATGGCGGATCGAGTAGGCCTCGACAACCTTGGCTTGTCCATTCCTCCCGAATTTCTCGCCTGAGCGGACATAAAAGAGGTACTCACTATCTTCGGATAACGTGCCGATACTAGTAGAGTAACCCAAGTTCGTGTCAGACGGGGGTTTCCTCGAAGTGAAACCGCGCGCATTGACGAGGTACGCCCTCGTTGTGCTTCCCTTCGGTCGGTAGACGAGCAAGACACACTGGCCGTCTTCCGTGATACCACCGTGGATCGCGCCGTAATCGTAGGAGCTGACATAGGCATCCGCTGTGAACTCTGATTCAGGCGCTTCGTGGCTGGTGGACCACTTCTCTGCGAATTCTTGGTCGAGGTGCCAGACGGTGACCTTGATCGTCCTGTCTTGGGCGTTGGCCTCCACCGTCGCGATGTGCGAGCAGCCCGCGGAAACAAAGACCGCAAACGAGACGTCGACGGCGGCCCTCTGGAATTCTACGATGGCGTTCGCCTTGCAGTACTGGCTCAGATCTTGTGGAATGCGGGCTTGCTCTCGAAAATGCCACTCATTTGCAGTCGCAAAGATCACCTTCGTATGCGCTGGGTGGCGTGTGGTGACGGCCATTCTGGCGCCAACGATGCGGCGGCACCACTGCCCGCCTCGAGAACGATGTTTACCTTAAACATGCTTTCCAGCGGAAAGGCAGAGACTATATCGCCCTTAGTCAAATCTGCTTGGCGAATTTCCCACAAGTCGTCTTCTAGTGTGGCGCATCTCAGCCACGGTGCTTGCAAGGATCCAGGTGCGCGATCGGCAGACTATATAGGGACGGGCAAGACGGGGTCTCAATGCATGCCCCTTGAAGTGTGGCCCCTTTACTTTCCCCCACTTGCGTTGCAAGAGGCTCGCACCGTTGACCTCGCCCACAAACCATTTTGATTGTGCCATGCACAGTCTCATGGGTTAGTTCTGTTAGCACGGCGCCAGAACAGGGTTTGGCGAGCGTTGCTGCCTTTTCTCTGCCAACAGCAACAAGGTAGTCAAGCCATAACAGCCACAGTAACAAGGTTACATGTACCACAGTACACGCCGCCTGAGTCATCGACTCGGAGCTCTCAGACAACGTACCGGCCCACCGAACAAAACTAACCCATGTAGGTCCATTTGTGAGGTTGCGTCAAAAACTGGGTCCGAGATCTTCTTCAGCCCCCACATGGACGAGCCAAAGCCACCACAGGCGCTGTGACCCTTGACCCAAAAAGCCAATCACAGAGGACCAGCTTCGCACCATCTACGCCAGGGCGCCAGGGAATTTGGCCCCTATGATGGATGAAGTCATAGGGGGAGGCTCACCCGGATCGGGTAAGCTGGGGGTGAGCAAAGGGCGGCATCACCCTCGTCCCAAAGGGGGGTGAGCTGGGTGTCGATTTACCTTCTCTTAGCCGTGATGATGTTTCACCCACTGCGACGTGACTCTTCAATTTCACCCAACTGACCGTGTGACTGTCCATATCTTCTGCTCGGTCGGTCTCCATTCGAGGTGTGATTATCCTACAAAATTGTTTCAAATGCCGCGCCCTCGTCGAAGAAGAAGGGGGGACCTCCAAACGGCCTAAGAAATCACGAAATGGAATGGCCAAAACAACAAGCATCTCAAATCGACTCAGCTGAGTTCAGCAATGAGGATTACAACATTCGTTCACCGGCGCGCACCAAGCTTTTGGTCCAAATTAAAGAAGTAATCGGCAATGTTTCCGTCTCCCCCGCTTTCTGGGCTTGTTGTCACCTTGCCGATATGAACTGCTTGCGAGATATCGCCAATTCGCCAGAGCAGATGATTCTTGGGTATGATGAGCCGTTGGTTTTCCTGTCATTGCGATGTGAGTTGCTGGGTATAAGACCCGATCAAGGTGTTATATGACTGTTGACATGCTCACTGTTAACAGGGACTCAACGATTCCGAGATTCTGGACTCCCCGGATCAGAGGTAGCCTCACAGCGTTCAGAGGGTCCAAATAAGCACAAAGTGAATCCAGACGGACAATCATGGGTGCAGCGATCGGTGGAGGAGGCGAATAACCGAAGTCCATATTGTTCCATAATACTCCGGTCTGACAATGCACCATGCAGAGAGCGCGACGATGACAAGTGCGTCCTGACGAAGCAGCCGTTGCCTGAGGCAGCCCATATATTCCCCTGCCGTGTGCTCGATTCGCCCGCTAAAGGGAGCCGAACATCCAGTATGATCCCGGATTTTTGGAAGCTTCTACGTCTTTTCTGGGAGAAGGATCGAGTCAACAAATGGAAAGAGACGATCTTTCCGAGTTCCCAGAATCCTAATACTGATATCGACAAATGCTTCAACCTCATCTCCCTCGACGCCAGCGCGCATGTCAAGTGGGCCAACGGGTTGTTCGCACTCAAGCCACTGGAACTTTCAGGCGATCAGAAGCAGCTTACTGTTCAATTCTTCTGGCAAGTTCCTGGCAATTACGACATTTCAAGCCGGATTGATTTGCTTACAGAACCCGCATCATCGAAAGGTTTGGAGAACGCCGGCGGACATGTATTACCTCGCGTTGTGGATGGCGGCCCAGCGCGCTTTATTCGTTCTGGAGATATGTTCACTTTCACCACCAAGGATCCGAAAAATCTACCGTTACCGAGCATGAAGCTCTTAGAGATGCAATGGTTTCTTCAACGTCTCGTGGGAATGTGCGGTGGTGCGGGATGGCCAAGTTTGGACTTGGATGACGATGAAAATATCGATGATGGCCGTGGTTGGCTCATTCCGGACCACACTTCTATTGTGGACAATCCCTTGAAAAGAGTCTGCGAACGGGTTTCTGCCGAGGAGGCTGCAGGCATCACACCGGAGATTTCCAACGGCGACGCCATGTCCTTCTGATCCCGTGTCATTGACCGAAGGCATATCGGCAGGCTGACGAGAGGGTCGGTGGTGGCAACGAGGTTGACGACACGTGTCACTTGGCGGATTCGCCCTCTAGAGGTGTTTCTTCATGGATTGTACAGTATGCCGCTATGCAAAGTAGCCTCGGCCAAAGTATGCCTTCGTTTACCCAAGTCGAGCGTCTTCTTGACCTGTATGTAGTCACCGGCGGGGGGCGCCGTGCTTATGTAAAAACCAAGAAGGTAGAGAAAGGGAGGCATATTCCTTAGCTTCCTTCTAGCTCCGATTTCATTGTAGGATCCGACCCGCAGTACCTGGTATTATCCCCGTTGATCATTTCCTTCGTCTCCAGAAGATGAAAAAGACTGCCACAGAAATCAAGATAACGGCGAGAGGGACAACAAGCCGATAGAAATCTTCGTGCGCGTGGATAGCCACCTCCTACGGACCCGCTGGAGTTGGAATCACCTCCAGATACAGGTTCCCCATCTGACCTCGTCTGAGATGGCTCGCTAGAAGCAAGGATCCGCACGTTCGACTCAATCAAGAGCAACTTTTGGCCACTCGCCACGGCCCGTCCTGGGTGCTTGCAACCGTGACTGTTGTCGTTAAGCGCGCACAACTCTGATCGTTCGTGGTGGCTATCACAACCTCGCCAGGCGCGCCGATCGAGGAGCAACCCCTGATGTGGTCGTCGGTGCAGGTGTAGCCACTGATCAACAGTAAGCCACCATTCATCTTCTGAGTTGCGACGAAGCACTCTAACTTACCTTGGACAGCATCCTGTCGCTGTCTCGCCCTCTGATAGCATATTCCAAATAGCCCAGCTGACCGTCGTGAATATTGGCCCTGTGGTCGGCGCCGAGACCCCTCGCATGTGCACCACACTGCGGGCGGGTTAGCCAGAAAGGCACACCTTCCCGGCGAGTACGCTGCGAACGTGGTGAGGAAGTCGGAGCCATCGCTGTTGATGTAGGAGCCATAGTCGCCTAGATAACAAGTCTCGGCCACATAGATCACAAGGATGTCGCCATCTGTTCCCCTGGCTTTGCAGCGTTCGCCCCACTGTGCAATGAAGCCGCACGCGTCGGTGCGGACGTGCACCCTCAGCAGTAGATGTGTTTGGGGTTGGGAAGTAGGTGAGAGCAGGAGTTTGTTGGATGAACGATGACTGGCCTGACTGGAAGGGCCCTGGATATATTTCTGCAGCGATGGCGACCGAGAGTCCCTAGAGTGTCAAGAGTGAATGGGGCATCGAATGCTCCCACGACTTTTGGGTGAAGAAAATGTATATGATTGCCAGGGCAAGAGATCGTCCCAGCCAATCAATGGCCGCCAGAACAGGAGCCACAAATGTTTAGAAAACCCTCCTCCAGAGGCAATTGGCCCCACCCCGTCCAGACACGGTCCCAAGACCCAAGGTCCCCCCGCCGAAGCCCCATCCTTCTACTGTACATCTCCGTCGTGGGCAATTGGCTGACTTGCATAGAGCGATAGCACCAAGCGCTTCTCTCTAGCCTGGGTTAGCCTCTCATTCGCGAAAGATCGCCTGTGGGCCCGAATTTCTTCGGAGAGATCCGAGCAAAAACTGTTCTCGTTTCACGTAGTGCACAATTTGCGAAACCCGATCGGTCCTTTCGTTTTGTGGCGTCAGGTTTTTGGGGAGAATTGTCATCCCGCGTCCCAGGGATAGTTTTAGTTAGCATCGATACCAAGCCGGCTTTCCCAATGCGAGCCTAGAGGGTGAGACGTATACATACGGATTCTCTCGTAGACCGGGGTGTGATTGGGAACTTGCCTAATACGGAAGGTCCGTAGAGCAGACTAAATTCAACAAAGGAGGAAGGTGGAGCGGGGAGCGCTGATTGGTTCCACGTCCTGCACCATAAACAACGACTACTTCAGTCAGCCTTTGCTATTACGGTATTCCCTTTCTCCCTTTTCTTCCCCCTCTTGTCCCAGATATGACAACGAACGTCAAGTCTCGAAAAGGAGAATAAAAGAAAGGGGATTTTCACAGATGAACCCTGAAAAAGGGAACTCTAGATGCTCACTAGCTAAGTTCATCTAAGCTTGGCTAATTAAACATTGCTTCTTCTGCAGATATAACACTTGGCACTGCGATGTCAGTAGGCGTGGCACAAGAGCCTTGATGGCAGTTTCCGCCCTTACAACAAGTGCCAAACTCCTTCCTGCTGCGGAGCAGTCAGCCGGAGTACGTGCTGCCAAAGGCATCCCTGCTACAGTAGCCTTGGACATTGCAGGGATTATTCGTGATTCCAGGAATGAGGGTCGGTCGATCCTAATGGCCTCTTTGAATCTTCACCATAACGCAGACGCCTGTCTGAGCCTGTTTCAGTGGGGACCTGACAGAAAGGTTATGGAAATCTTCAAAGTAGGATGAGGAGACAATAAAACGTCATTGAGCAAGGCCAGGGGACACCCACGATGCGTCCAAAGTGGAAATTTACAGACTCCTCCAGCGGCGTTTCTGCACTTCTGGGCTGCCGGTGATAGACATGACGGCACCCTTGATTTCAGCCAATCCCTGGTCAACCTGTATGTAAAGCAGGGGTTGTTCATTTCGCAAACCGCCCTCTTTCAATTAGTGCTTCGATGAGAGACACAGCCCATGCTTGGCAAAGCACATTGCGGCTCTACCAAAGAAAGAGGGGTCGATGAGTTGGCCAGGCCAGAGAGAAGGTATCTATTTATAAGGGTTCACTGTCACTACCACTGCGCCTTCCGCTGCTACGGACGTCGCTGCGGTCCAAAATGGGGTTCTTCAAAAGGAAACCCAAGCCTCAGCCAGGTCAAGAGCCGACTTCTCAACAGTTTGTTTTCCCCTCTCCACAAAGCCCATGACTAACTTATGGCTAGGATACATGAGTTGCCTAGCACCTCAATCCCAACACGGCCGAGGCCAGTCGACAACCTTTTCTTGAAGCGTGGCAATGAACTCTTCAATCAAGGCGACTACAACAATGCGGTGTTCTTGTATGGCGAGGCTCTGAGGCAGGATACAGACAACGCGTCGCTATATTTGCAGCTCGCCCTTGCTCGGATGATGTGTTCCCCACCCCAATTAGACCAGGCCTTGCACGATGTCAATTCCGCCATTCAACTCAGTCCTTCGAATGGTCATGCTTGGAAGCTCAAAGGTGACATCTATTTGCGAAAGCAGGAATATCGAGCAGCAGAAGAGGTGCTCGAACAAGCAACGAACATTCTGCAAGGCTATGACAAGGTGCAAGCAATACACTCTCTGGCAGATGCCCGCACAAGAGCATCTACTCAGCCTCCAGCAGCATCTATTCCCCGGACCACCACACAGAGTGTCAGTGTTCACCCCCCACAACCTGAATTGGCGGCGAACCGTCCGACTATTAATGTAGATTCTTCACAATCTAATCCTCCAGCCGCTGAGACTGAGACAAGACCGCTGCCACCTGCACCTTTGACGCCACAAGCCCCGACAGCAGGCACGGCCTGTAAGTGATCAATCACTTTGACGGGTTGAATGCCACTGAGAATTTATTAGCTCTATCTCCATACCCATCTCAACCTCCTCGGCCTGCTACTCCGAACATGATTACCCAGAGTGAAGCGCTAGCTCAACAGCTTGATATACCGACAGAAGCACCTCCTTCGTACAGTGCGGCATCAAGACCTGTGACCGGATCAACCATGGGCGGTCCTACAGCAAGTCAAACTCTGGACTTTCAAACAACCATCACAGCTAAGCGGCAGGGATCGTTATATTTGAGACCTTTGACTACAGAAGGTCAGATCGACACGATTCAATTGTTGTTCTTCGGCAGGACTTATATCCAATCAATCCTTCTTGACCTCCCACCACACACGGCAGTGCATCCTGCATGGAGTAAGTTCGGGCATTGAAAGGCATTCAGCGACTTACGTTTATCACAGAGAATTACTTTGTTGACGCGATCTCACATCCCGGAACAAATTTCGTGGATTACGATTGTGAATCCACAAGCAGCTACGATGGATATCATCTGGGGACCACATCCGTGCTAGGCTATGCCGAAGAATACAGAGAATATCAGTTGACCTTGAAACTGCAATTGCAGCTCTCTTTAGAAGCACAAACCATTCCTCCCCCCATGGCACTTGATGCGATTGTTGAGAGAATCCAACTTCTCCAAAGGAGCCCGACTCTTGAAGACAATGTGAAGCTGGATCAAATTCTAGGATTGGTGCCGTAAGTATGGCTCCGGCCACAATACATGTCCCCTGACCGGGAAACAGGGCCTTCAATGCGACGACGAGAACTGCGATCTCAGATATCTGCATGTCATTTCATCGTGCGCAGTACACTGCGCCAAATCGCTTCATAGATTTCCTCACCTCAGGATCATTCTCGGTCCACCTCTTTGGCACTACCGGCATTGGCCTCACAAACTTTCTGTTTCACATTCTTCTGGGCGCCGAACTCGCCATTCGTTTGACCAAAATGGGGGCAGGCCAGAAGTATCCGAACATCATGAAGACGACAACATCTGCCTTGGTCTTTATCGCCAGACAATGGATGCAGAACGTAACAATTCGACGGAGCCTTACAAGTAAATATGCTCTGGTTGCCACCAATCATGCCACTCAGTCGGATGGTCTCTTGCGATTCGCAGAAGCTCTCGGTTGGCCCTACATGCACGAAGCACGAGAAAACATCGAAGACCTATACACGAAATTGACATCCAACCCTGCAAATGTCGCGGACTACCTAAAGGACTGGCTGTACGGGTTGGTACTTCCTGGAAAATTCTTCAGACATCGGATTTTGAGTTGTTTGGTGCTAGCGTGTCCCACAACGAAGCACTTGGGGTACGCGCCGCACTATGACGCCGGTCTCATTGTTGGTAACAAGAGCTATTGGCCGAAGCGGACAGTCCTTGGACGAGTGCTCGGAGGTCTGAGAAATCCAAAGTCGACATGCGGGTGGATCGGTCCCGTTCCTTGTCCCACTGGGTGTCAGTCAAGCTGGATCCTATTACATGCACGCCGTGTCAATTTCGTGACACCAGTGGTCGATGATATGACACAGACAAATCTTGAGCTCCTCGGGTTCTCAGAATCTGAGGCAGACATAGATCCGATTGGCTTGACAAGAGAAATATCGGACATGAACAAGTGGAATCCACCAACCAGCCTGCCGGCACGAGCGGGAGCCAGCACTTCTGCGGTCTCGAATGATACATCAGCAGTGCGATTAACAGCCGTTCGACTGAACGAAGTTGAAAGCACAGTCAGCGTGGCCCGACAGTACCGAGCAGCAGTAGATTTCATGTGTAACGGCGAACAAGTGACTTTCACGCTTTATTCAAACCCAGTGTTTGTGCATGTCCCCAAATGTGCGGGAACATCGCATCCCATCCACGAGCGACTTGTCAAGAAGATGTTTACTGGTGTCGTGCTGGCGAAGGACCTGAATAACGGAGCGAATATACCCTCTACCGAGGTTCTGACCATTATCGACGCGACCGAACCGGGCGAGGAGGCTCTGGCTAGGGCTTGGTGTGCTCAGTCTGGGAGACACGCCGTGGTGAGGAAGAACGGTATTGGATGTTTCACCTGCGCGACCAACTTAGCCACTAAAAGAACCGGACTTGGTTTCAATGTGCTCATTTGGTGCTGATGATATTGTAGCGGAGTACTACGTCTGTAGGCCATGCAATGAGGCCATCAGATGTTGAATGTGGCAACACTTTCAGCGTGGCAATAATTTTTCTCTATAGGCAGGACCTCAATTTGATAGAAAACAGAGCACTCCTTCAACTCAAGTTGTACAAGAAGTTTGACAGCAGATGTCGTGGAACACTTCAGCCATATGCAACTTCCCCAATTGCACGATTTGGCGAGTTGGTAAATCTTAACAACGCCTCTAGCGGTGGGTGACGCTGCTGGATGGGGTTTCAGTAGAACAGCGAGTCCTGAACAGGATGACGGCAACGAAGTTGGGACCAGGATATGGTCCTTGAGAGTGTGGTTTCTGTTAATAGCGGATGTTGTGACAAGAACATTGAATTCGTCCCACAAGAACACTACCGGCTCATCAAGATATTGATCGGGCTTCAGAGATCGGGGCGTCCTCCGCCATTGCGGGGCGCAGGTATGGATGGATTTGATAGTACGTTTGTTGCATCCAGCCACGTCTGCCATCTGCCCACGGTGCGAGGCTGCGATCAACAGAACAGGCTTTTAATGACGTCTGCTAGAATGTTCGGGAGTGGGCCTGGAGCTATCTAAGCACTAGTTGTCGGTGGATGGCGGGGTACCTCAAATTCCTAGTAAAATGGGGGGTTTTCAGGTACCTTTCCATCTGCTTTGCCTCCCTCGCACGGTTGGCCCTGTTGGTCCCTTTTGACGGAGCCTTTTGCACACGATTTTGGCGTTGTTGCGTGGTCTCTGTTGTCTATGAAACCTTTCTATCGCCCGTGTAGCCCTCCCTCTTACCTTCTGACCATGTTGTCACTTCTGTCGCCTCTGTTTGCCCTCTGCTGCCTCTTGGCCTCGCTGCCGAATCACTTCAGGACCTCCCTGACGCTCTGTGCCGATTTGGGCGATTTTACTAGGGTTTCCCGCGGGTTTGGGGGGGAGCGGTTTCAGATACCTCGCCATCCAACAACTAGTGCTTAGATAGCTCCAGACCCACTCGCTGCAGTTCGAAACTCGCTCTGCAGACTCGCTCTTCCGAGGCACTCCCATCGGATCCAATCCGTGGATCGTGTAACCGGGGCACCCTACTTGATAGAAGTCGATATCCTCGATATCGAGACGATCCACGGATCGGATCCAGTCTGTGGACCACCTAGACAAGCCCTACTGATCAAACTCGAGATGGATCGTATGGATCGTTCACGGATGAGACTCGATACGTCTGTCGCGGATGGTGATAGATCTCTTTTCAATTCCCGCTATGTCTTCCGAGCCAGAACGGACATTCAGTTTCGCAGGACAGATGGTGACGGCTCAGAGGAGTCGACTTCGAGCGGACATTATCGGCATATCATCTGTCGAACAAGGGAGTTACCTTACATAGGCTCCACCGCTGAAACACAGGGTAAAGGTTTCCATAAACAACGGTATTCCTGAGGGCTGCTCTGCGCGACGACGAGATATCCTCGCGTCTAGAAAGGAGACGTCAGGAACGCAACAAGTAGATAGAGAAGAGAGCATTCAAGACATCTCAAGTTGCACCCAGTTTGACATCATCTTGGGAGAAAAGTGGGCCTATCCAAATCGATTCAAATTAAATCAAATCGATCCTTTTCGAAGTCAAATCAAATCAAATTTGAGGCTCTACCCATCTAGGGGCAGCCCACGACGACATCGCTTCAAGCAATGCTATCCAATGATCTGTCAATTGACCACATTTGCCGTGCGGTGTTAGGGTCACTACATACGGCCAAGGTGCAATGGTGCCGTTTGATCTCGACTATTACCCAGAAATTGAGGGTCACGCTATCGGGTTACTCAGACCGTACCGGAGCTCTATGATATTCTTCGACCCAAATATGAAATATCCGTCATCGCAAGCTTCTTTGGCGAGTGGCTTCGCTGCTACACACGGTATGTGGTCTCGCCGGCAAACAACGTTGCACCTTACGGCGACCCTCCTAACCCAAGAGAATATGTTCGAATCTATTCGGAGCTCTTCCGGAGTGAAGTAGCCGGTCCAAGTAGCAGTGGAAGGCAGCCACCTCCTGCACAAGGAGATTATGGTGATTCAGCGCCTAGTGGCTCTGTTCAACAGAATGGAGAGTCAAAAAGAGAGATAGGGTCGGACCTTCACAACATAAATTCCAGCAAAGCCCACAGTGCGGACCGAGTTTCGAAGAGATCGAGATCTGACAGAGACGTAGGCAAACTTTATGATTTGCGCAATTGGCGTTTGAGGGCATTTTCCTCCTGCTGGCGTCATTGGACGAAACATTTTCCACGGTTTAAGACTCTGAGAAACGCTGTCCATCTGAGAGCGGGAGGCATTACACATTCGGTCTGTCGTCTGGTATCGACTGACCCCGATAGCCAGCGTGCATTCAGATGAGGACATAAGCTAACTCGCCGATCACGTCTCCATTGAAGCTGCCCATCTGCCATGCTCTCATACATTGTCGCATCAATGATTCGATGCGATTGAAATGCCTCAAATTAAATAGTGATACAATCCGCTTGGAGTGGAAAATCGGAAGTGAATGGAGATCATATCATGATAAACCTCAACGAGGTCACGGGTGAAATTTTGCTCACGTCATGAAAATGCCGCGTAAGCTAGATGAATAGAAGGCTGAAACGGATGTCCGAAATCGACGGGCAGGAGGGTCGATATCGGTTGCCATCTGGATCCTGGGGGCTCCGCTTAGGCTTTGTCGGCCAGGCTTGTCACAGTGTATCCTCTTCCAGTTTTAATGTCTCCTTCTCACTCACGTGGACCGTAGGTCCATCATGGGCATTTGGAGATAGAGAAAGAATTCCAAGGACGTTCATCACAGTCTGCTTCATCGAGTTTTTCCTGTACCAATATTCATCTCCGAATTTGGTCCAACATGTTCCACGTCGGCTCTCCGCCTACCCATTCCTACCATCGCAATCACGGAGACTTGGATCACATCTGCCCACCGTACAGATGTCGGAACTCATCGAAGGACTTGCTCTGCGTGGGACCAAAGAAAGGGATTGAACTCTCGAGAACCGGCCAAGCGCCGGGTAGGGATTTGGATGGCGCTGACCGCAATAGTGTCGATAGAGACCGAGATTGGGAGGTCGTCTATATATTTCTTACTCGACGAGCATTGCGGAATAGTCGTCCTTTGCGGTGAAGACGAAGCGTGAACATGGATCTTCGTCACTAGTGACGAGCGGTGGGATAGATGTGCTGTGAGAATCAGATTTCCGGTCTGTGGGCCAAAATGGCGTGTCCAATTCGTGGCCTTTCTCGTACCGTTTATTGGGGAGCATGGTTTCCGCTCCTCCCTCGTACCCAATCTCTTCACTCCTCTCCCAAAGTTTCGTGTCGTTGCGACATAGAAAGGTTGCTCACCGCGCAATGTGCAGATGAGTAGAAAGACATGACAACCAAGCACAAGCAGAAAGCCGAGTTCAAGATTCCGACGGCAGGTTTGTTGGACGAGTTCGGAGAATGAGAGAATCCCGAATTCAAGGGAGAAGATTTTGGGTGAGAGAATAACGAGAGGGACCCGAATGAGATCTCTGTGAATTGCCAGCAACTGACGAGCAGATCATAGCAATTTATTGAGTTCACGGCAATTGAGGGGTCGAGAACAGGAGGGAAAATGATGAAGGGAGATCTGAAACATGTCTTGCATTTTCAAATCTTCCACTCACCTGGTCTAGTGTGTTGTTGTTTTTTATGCCCCTTTGGGGCTGATGCTAAGAGAACGGAGGGTAGGGCGCATCGAGAAATTAGCTGTCACAGCCTTATCAAGTTCAGGAGGTGGGATGAGCTGAATGGTCGATGATGGAGTGACAATGATTCTGTGATACTGATCGATAGGATCCATCGATATTGCTGGTTGTCTGTGATGTTCTCCATAGGCTTGCATGGCAGCCGGCAGAAGAAAAGTACATTGAGTTGAAGGAAAATGGGCGTACCAATCAGACAAGCTGGACACTCACCCTGTCCGTCTCAGGTTTTTCCCACTTTTTCGCTCCATACTGATCATCAACTTACGACTTTACCATCTGTCTGTCTTTCAATCCTTCAATTTCTCATCTACCCCGAATTGCTACTCCCTGTTATTACTGTCTATCCCTCCGTTCTCCTGCCCTAGCACTATCGCCTCTGTCTAACCAATCCGATCCTCGTCACCGATTTGAATCACTCGCAGCCGTCATCTACCCTCAGCCACCTCCCGTTGCTGTCCTCCCACAGCATCTCTTCCGTCCAATTTGTCGCTTTAGCTCCCGTTGCCTCGGAATCGACAATATATCCACTTGACGACGGTGCGAAAGAAAAGGTCAATTCGTTCCCCGAGCCCTGCTTTGCGCACCACCTCTACCATCACCACCACCGTGCGCTGCCCTCGGCGCTGTTACACTTTGCGTCACGCATCCTCCATTTTATTTTCCACGTCTCACGGACTCCACTAGCCTTGACACCTTCCCCCTATTCCGCTGTAACACGCCTAGGGTCGACCATAATACACCGAAGTCCATCACGAATGTTTCGTCCTTTCACTCCCCCCTTTCGCGACCATCGGGCGCAATGAAGAGAAGGACTGTTAAATTTTTGGGAATACTGTGATTCGGTCTATGATGGGGAGGACTACTGAATACACCATCGTTGGTCCGCTCACCGAACCTCCCGGACGTTACCTTCCTTCGGTAGTGAAGTCTTTGCCGGATCGAAAGGATACCCAAGTGGCCTCGCCCAATTTACGAACGCTCTATCGCATCTCTGCCCAAGATTCTAACGGCAGCCATCCGGAGCAACCATCTCATCCTTCCACGGCTCTTCCTACTTCGCCGCATTTACCGCCCACGCCGCCTGGAGCAAGCAATGAAGACACGACACCTCCCGTTGACGAAGCCGCTTCAGATACTGCCATGTTCAGATCAGCGTTGGTAACTCCGATCAACCAGAACAGCCCTCCTACGCCAGATGATACCCCTCCCCGCGAGAGAAATGTCCCATATGTACGTCCCATTTTGGGTACAGCGCCATCGCTAGCTTCCACTCACGCCGAGTCCTTCAAGACTGCTCGAGAAGACAATGTCTCCGAGAACGAATCAGATGCTTATTCACAGCAGTATGAGAATGGGTTTCAGTGGCCATTGTCGTCGGTAAATGAATTTGCTCCCGTCGCACACCGATTACGACATGGTGCGTTGCCGCGATCGCCCTGGGTGAATGGCGACGAGAATCGGCCAATCCCGCGTCAATCTCCCGAACAAGTTTTGTATCAAAGTGCTAGAGCTAACAAGACACATGAGAATGGTGTATCGGTTTATCAGGATAAGTCACCTACCTTTGACGCGAGTCCCCAAGATTTGAGTGCTCGATCTACCCCGGATGATCAATTGAATGAGGAAATCGTCCAAATACATCTTGAAACAGTTCCCCATGACCCAGCTGAGAACGCGAAGTTGTCAGCCCCGTTGTCTAAGCCTGCTGGTCAAAATGGTCTGAGACGTGATCGGAGCCTTCGCGACAGACTTCTCGAGGCTCAGAGTCAAGACCCGTCGGCATCGACCGAGAAATTTGCAAATATTATCGGCTGGAACAATTCTGTCCCCATTGAAGATGATCCGATTGATCATCGCGAGGCAGGACATGAGGACCACCGTCGACTGTCGGGTATCTCGACAGGATCCACTATTGAGGCATTTGTATTTGATCCAAATCCACTTCCTAAAAGAAAGACAACGTTGCGGCATGTGAGCAAGCACGAATCTTTACGGTCTGTCAGCTCACCATTACCGGCTTCCAACCGGAACTCCCTCCATTCCGCTTCAGACTCTCCGCATCGCCTGGTTCACAAGAAGGCGAGACTGAGCAACCAAAATCGGTGGAGTTTCGGCTCAGAGGCTTCGCGGTCACATAGTTTGGCCTCGAGCGCGGTTTTGCCAAAAATGGAGGTCATTCGCGTCGCGGTGATACCGGAGAGAAGCTCCTCGTTAGGATCATCTACTAGTAGCAGCAGCCAGAGACAATGTCTCTCCGCAGAGTCGGGACGAAGCCACTCCCGCAAGACGTCGGATAATCCACCTTCATCCTGGCAACATAAAGGGCCTTTTTCCGAGTCCCTTGATCGGGGTAGACAACCGGTACAGGCACCACCAGCGGTACCTCCCCGAAGTTCGTCGTTTTCTGCGCCAACGTCCGGAACTACTTCGCGAGCCAATTCGATCACTTCCGAACATCTGCGTGTCAAGAGACAACAAGCAGAGAAGGACTTGCGCAAAACTTTAGATCGAATGGGGTCCGAAAGACTGGTTCAAAATCTGCGTGACTGGGGAGCAGAGGATCAGGTCGTCCCCATGGTCAACGGAGGTAGAAAAGTGAATCAGCCTTATGGATCGATGGGACAAATGAGTGCACAAACCTCTCCCCTTCCAGGGACCTTTCTGAGCCATCCCGCAGACAAGGGCGAGGTCACGAACAATGCACTTGGTTTGGTGGTGCCGGGAACGAAGGAATGGGCTGCCCTTCGGCCTCCGTCCATCTTGGAGACGCCCTTTTCACAGCCATCTTTTCAATCCGCATCTCCCGAGATCAATGAAGCCAAGGCCATCAATTATTTTCCTCACAACAACCATTCATTGCAATTGATTGAGCCGTTTCCGGTGCCGGAATCCAAGGCGGTGCGTGAGGTCCAGAAGCAGCAATTACCACAAGATGAGGTTGAGTCCCCCTTACGAAACCCACGACGTCCTCCTGAGCCACCTCAATTCAGAGTAATTCCCCCGACGCCCGGAGACGAGCTCGACCAGCAACTTGGGATTGACGGGGCGCAGGTGCATGGACGATTCCCGGGGTCTTTAAGACGTCCCATGGGGAATCGCCGTCGATCAGAATCCTTCATTAGCTCCATCTCTCGGAATCTGAGCCTCAAAAACGCTCGCAATCTCAAGGCCGATCAGGATCTTGATGGCAAGCTCCATCCGTTCTGGCGCCCTCGTGCATTTTGGGACGATATCGACAATTCTCGCCCTGACATGGAACCAGAGCGCTCTCTCGATCGAGGCATGGTCAACAATTCTCTGGGCCTCCCGCAAGAACGAACAGTGGTTACGGGCCCGGTATCACTGGTCAGGCGTATATCTGAACGACGCCGGCAGAAGAGGGGAATAGTCAAGCAATCGAGCCATGGGAGTCTGGCGAAACTTCGAGCGTCTCGCCGATTGCACAAGTCACCTGGTTTGGGATTACAATTTCATTTGATTGGAATCAGAAATATCCAGGAACGACTCGTTCATGCCAAACAACGAAAGGAAGATGAGAAACGAGAAAAGAGGAGGGCTGATCTCAGGCGGAGTATTGGTGCCAATGTCATTTCACAAGGTGATTCCAGATTTCCAGCAAGCAATACCAGTCTTTTCAGGGATATTTGAGCCTGAGACGCTCCAAGGAGGTAACGATATGATTTTCTTTTTGACAATGCCCTGGCGGCTGAGAAATGTCCTTTGGTGTTGGTGTTTTGGGGAACTTGTTCAAACATTTGAGGATGTGAGCGTGAAGATTATGCACGACCTGACGTCTTGATGATTAATGATATGGACGAATTGACGATATGTACAAAATAGAAGCACGTCCAGGGAATGATGACCGAAATAGCGGTTGTTTTCCGACACCAGGTTGAATTTTCAATCCAGATTTGGTTTTGAGTCTGATGCTTGTGCCTGTGCTTCCGTTTGCTGTCTCTTTCTCAGCTTCTCGAGCCCAACCGAGTCGAGAAAGGGTTCCGGAGCGATACTTGAGTCGAAAACGGTTACTGCACTCTTTCTGTTTAGCGTCTTGCACGTCTTTGGGGAGAAATCATGAGTCATAACGCTCACCTCGCTGGTCTTGACTTGATTGCTGGGCGAAGTGTATGGTGCTCGCAGCGTGACTCGGTGCTAGGGTAGTAGAAGACTCTGTTGACTTTTTCAATGGACCTTTCAACTTCTCCCGTGGCACAAGGTTCGCCATTGGAATCCCTCGCTTGATTCCACTGTTTGGTACAGGCTTGTGTGCTGTCGAGCAAATGTGGATTTGTCGGCACGTTCCCCTCCTCACCCGCAATCGCAGTGCTCTCCGCGTGGAAATTTATCTTATCAGATGACTTGGCACTCTCTGATGCTTGACAACCTCGACTCCCGGACTTGCGATATCGGCGCATGCTGGAAACGGTCAGACCAAGGCCTCGACATTGGTGACGAATTCAAGCTGGCTTCCATATCAACTACAAGTGAAGGTGATGGTCCTGGTGCCGGACTCACCAGTCCACTCCAGGGCTACAAAAGGAATGCCTCCGTTGCAGGTTTTGATAGCTCACCAGCGAGCGTCGAGTCACCAGACCAGAATGGAGACGGGCACGCCCGTGATGGCAGACGGCGCCCGGTAAAAAGAGCTTGTAATGAATGCCGGCAGCAGAAGGTGAGCGAGGCACTTCACCAGCGATATTGCAGCCATGAAGAAAAATTCTTAGTCTCATAAGAGAAAAACCTTTCCCATCTTCGCAGAGAACGGTCTACCCCTCACTCAACACTGTGTCAGGTTGCTGTCGCGCGTCTGTCATCGGAGGATATCCTCAGTGTTGATCCTCAACCATGTTCATGCTGACAAAGCCGTGTAGTTGCGTTGCGATGTCGTACAAGAACCTTTCCAGACTTGCAGCCGCTGCAAACGCCTTTCACTCGAATGCAAGATCGAGGACAATTTCAAGCGCATTGGCAAGAGGTCGCGAAATGCAGAAATGGAGCGCGAGATCATTGAGCTGCGGAAACAGGTGGCACAGCAGCAGGCCGGCAGCATATCCAATGGCAACATAAACTCGCAATCATCGCAGTCGGGGATCGGCACCTTCAGTCAAGATGCGGCTGCGGCAGGGCTTCTTGACCTGAGAGGGGGTGGGTTTGAGAAGAGTCCAGGAAGACCCATATTCAAGCGCTTGGAAGATGTCACTTTGACCCTCGACCGGGTTCAGGAGCTGTTTCAACGGTTCTTCACATATCACCACCCTTTCCTACCCTTTCTCAATCCTGAGAGAACACCGGAAGAATACTTTACCCGGTCGCCTCTACTGTTCTGGACCATCATCATGGTGGGCTCTCGCCACTATCCAGTTGAGCCTAATCTTTTAAATGCTCTTACCGGTCCCATGACCAGACTCGTCTGGTCGACCATTTCCGAGGTCCCGCAAAACTATCACGTTGTCAAGGCCCTCATTTTGTTGTGTGCTTGGCCTCTGCCCACTAGCAGCACCTCCACAGACCCGACGTTCATGCTCTGTGGCATGATGATGCAGATTGCTCTACAAATTGGCTTACATCGTCCTACCCACGCGCAAGATTTCACCCGGTTCCGAGTTGAGCTTCGAGAGGTCGAACTCCAAGACAGGGTCGTGGTCTGGAGTGTGTGCAATATCGTGGCTCAGAGAATATGCACCGCCTACGGGCAGCCTCCTCTCACGATCTATGATTGGACTCTCGGGCCCAAACCAATTGAAACGAATCCGAATTATCAGTTACCGGCGCCCATCTTCAATCGGTTGCTCGTGGAAAAGTTCGTCGACCGAGTTTCCCGGACCTTGTACATGAATACACATGATCCCGTGGGCCTAGCAACGGACGCAGAAAGGCCTACCTACGTATCACTTCTCGCGCACGATCTAGACGAGCTTGAAGATAAGTTACGAAAAGATACCTCCCCAATCACTAAAATCTATCTGAGGGCGGCACGGCTCCACATGATGCTGAGCGCATTCTTCTCTCCTCCGTCACTGCCCTCATATAGGGCGGATATGCTGAAGCTTTATCAGGCCACCACCGATTATCTCGAGATATGTCTCAGCTTAGAATCCACCATGGGCGTCAATTTGCCATCCAATTACTCTCATGGGTTGTCTCTCTCGCATGCGACTAACTACATTTTCCACATGATGTTGGCAGCTGGCTTCTCGCTCCTCAAATTGATGCACAATTTCCTGGGCGAGCATGAATTGGACCTCAAAGGAGCATCTGACCTCCTTTCCAGAACAGTGTGGGCATTGCGAAGTATGAGCGTGGTAGAGAATGACCTTGCGGAGCGACTCTCCGAAGTGTTGGCCCAAGTTTGGAAGAGTGGAAGAGTGCGAGCCGAACCCGACAACAATAGTATTGGAGAAGGCGACGTCGACGACAGTCTGCAGTTGAAAGTCAAATGCCGGATGTCCATGTCGCTGGTATTTGACTCGGTATGGCGATGGCGTCGGAATTTCCATTTCAGGGGTGGAAAGCCATCTGATGGTGAGGAAGACGTATTCGAGTCATTGCGGACCGATTTACTGACGTGGTAATATAGTACGGCAACGCAATGCCAAACTACAACAACTAGACAGCCAGGTCGCCTTGCCGGGTTCAAATATGGACTCCAACTCAGCCATGAATGATCCCATGCTGTCCACTTCTGCCATTGTACCGGGCGTGGCTGGAATGGCGACGGGGATGACCGATGAATTTGGCATGGATCATGGCCAAGCGAGTTATGATGTGTTCGATCCTTTGAACTGGATGCTGGACGGAATTGTGGACTTTCCCTACAACTTCAACAACGTGCAAACAAATGACATGCCGGGCATGGAGTCACTTGGAGGAGGACTGTGAAGCTCCTTGAAAAGCTACCCAATCTCCACTGTGGTGATTTCTCTCTCCATATCGGCGACCGGTAATACTGTCAGGGGTGGAAATTGCAACAGCTTTATCTTTAGATACACTGCATCTGGTGCACAGATATTGGGGTTAGGAGGAATTCTCCACCAGCCGTTACGTTGCGTGGCTCTGGCACTCAGCTTAATGAAGACCACTATTCAGGTCGAGACCAGCATTGTACGCGGGCACTAGGCTGTGTACGACCTATCAACAGGGGGGGTTTTGTGCGAACTGCGCCGAGGCCATCTCCGGCTGCCACATGGCGTTTCCAGCCTCTTGCAACACACCCTGCGCATTACAATCTTTCACACAGGGTCTTTCTCAGATCGGATCTCGATGTGCTGGCTCTGAATCGAGACGATCCGAACTACATCAAGTACATCCTATCCGAGGCCACTCGGCGGTTCTACACAAATTTGAAGTATAATAAATCGTCTGTTCTAAAGCGAGACGTAGGATTGAGCTAGACATGGGATTGATAATGTCGGCCATCCGCGAAACCAATCAACTGTGACCAACACGAATGACTGGATAGAACTCGACACACCTGAACAGCTTATCTTGAACTTGCATCGGAGTGGAGGTCTCGAAGCATCCTGTGTTCGAGAAAAACGATCCGAACCTCAGTCTTCGCCTGCAGCCCTCGCTTCAAGCTTTCTCCAAGCTCGCTCAGCCCTGGCTTCTTTCGCTCTTCCCCGGCCAACTGGCTGGAGATGGTGGGCCGTGATGACCACCGGTATCTCCACCATGCCCAGTTGAGCCCGATGGTCGCACTGGAATTGTGGAAACCGCTTTCACCGAGGCGAGCTCCGACCATTCGGCAAGCCCCTGAATCAGTGAGCCCCGCCAAAAAAAATAATCACCTCGAGCTGTTCGAATCGAAAGAATCAATTCAAGCTTTCGAAGTGGCTTTGGACATTCGCATCCAACCGAGTCGGTCAAATCATGAGGGTCGCGGCGGACTTCCAATACCTGTCGATCGTTGGTTCCTTATCTCGCGCCACGCCGCGACCGCTCTCCTCGATTTGCATTTGTGATGTTCGAACAGCAAATCGAGGCCCCATTGTGTCCAGACACGGTGCACTCTATGATGGTGGCCGCCGATACGTTTAAAAAAAAAAAAAAAAGGTATATTTACCTGAGGAATCCTCTCACGTCCATCTCTAGGTTTGCTTGGAACTCTTCTTCGTCTTGCTGGCGCCCTTCTATTCTTGGCTTGCTATAGCATCGTGCTACCTCGTTCTTCTAGGTATTCTCGACGGCAGAAGGCCTGCAGAAATGGCTTCCTACGAGAAGAAAGGTTACGATGTTGAGTATCAGTATGGGGCGGACGACCAGCACCGCTCCAGCATCGTCCCTGATCAATCGGGCGCCGTCCACGGCGAGTTGTTCGTGACTGGCGATACTCTCTACGCTAAACTCCAGCGTTTGGCAGGACGTTTTAGAATAGAGCAGAGAGGCATCGAACGAGTTCCTGATGATGAAAGGACAGATAAGAGTACTTTCAAAGTCGGCACGATGGTATGAGAAAAAGGACATCCACCGAGTAAATGCGAATCATAGACTAATGTGTCAAAACAGTGGCTGGCGGCCAACATGGTTGTCTCTTCCTTTGCCATCGGCGTCCTTGCGGTTCCCGTCTTCGCGCTGGGTTTTGTCGACTCTCTGCTCACGATCTTGTTCATCAACATCCTTGGTATCATTCCAGTCGCCTTCTTCTCCACCTTTGGGCCTCGATTTGGCATGCGACAGATGATCTTGTCCCGCTTCTGGTTTGGATATTACGGTGTCAAGCTCAGTATGTTTTCTCTCCTCTCTTCTCCTCTCTTACGCGTTCTCCTAACTAATATCTCAGTTGCCATCTTCAACTGCCTCGCCTGCTTGGGCTGGTCCTCCGTGAACGTGATCGTCGGCGCTCAACTTCTACACGCTGTCAACCCTCACGTCCCAGGCTATGCAGGCATTATCATCATTGCAGCCGGCACTTTCCTCATCACGCTCTTCGGCTACAAGGTCGTGCACATGTACGAGATGATCAGCTGGGTCCCCTGCTTTGTCATCTTCCTGATCGTGCTCGGCGAATTTGCTGCTCACGGCTCCTTCGAAAACCTGCCCATGGGTAGCGGTGAGGGAGAAGCCGGCTCGATCTTGTCGTTTGCCGCCTCTGTCTTCGGTTTCGCAACTGGCTGGGCCTCCTATGCAAGCGACTACACCTGTTACCAACCCGTCAACACCCCGCGCACCAAGGTCTTCTTCTACGTGTTCGCAGGACTTTTTTTCCCTCTGTGCTTCACTGAAATGCTCGGCCTGGCCATCGCCACCGCGACCGTCAACTCCCCCGCCTACGCCGACGCCTACGCCAGAGACGCGGTTGGCGGCCTCTTGCACCAAGTCCTCGTCCCCCCCCTAGGCGGCTTCGGCAAATTCTGCCTCGTGATCCTCGCCCTCTCCATCGTCGGCAACAATTGTCCCAATATCTACTCGCTGACATTCTCGTTACAAATTCTCACGCACTACGCGCAGATGATCCCTCGATTTCTCTGGACTCTCGTCGGCACCGTCATCTACTGCGCCATCGCCATCCCCGGTTACTCGCACTTTGAATCCGTGCTCGAGAACTTCATGTTAGTCATCGGCTACTGGCTCGCCATCTATGAGGGTATCTCGCTACCCGAGCATTTCCTCTTCAAGCGCGGTTTCTCCGGCTACTCGCCCGAACACTACGATCAGCCTAAATACCTGCCTCCCTCGATCGCGGCACTCGGCGCGTTCTGCTTCGGTATCCTGGGTGCCGTCATGGGCATGGCGCAAGTCTGGTTCATTGGTCCCATCGGCAAATTAATCGGTATTGGGTACGGTGGTGATATTGGCTTCGAGCTGGCTTTCAGCTTCACCGCCGTCACGTATGTTGTTTTTAGGTATTTCGAGTACCGGTATTTCCATCGATGAAGGGACAAGGGAAGGGGTGAAGAAAAGTGGTGCGTGGGACGACAAGGATGAATGCGGAAGGATTCCCCTGTCCCTTGTACGTGCAAATGAAGTTTTGCAACATTGACGTGTCAGTGATAGATCGAGCTCTCTATCTGTTAGGGAAGGATGCAAAATATGTGATCAATTTTTTATGACTACAATACAAACATTGCGCCACAATCAACCCCCATTCTCTTGTTATTTATGACATCTTGAGACATTTTCCTGTTTGAGCCTAGAAAATAGTGATCTACTTTCTGGGAATCTTGCCTGTATACTGGCGGTATGTTCTCCATGACGCCATTAGAGAGTCATGGGACGAGAATCCAAAAATAATCATTGTGGCAAGTGGCATACAAAATGTCACCTTACGACTTGAGCTTTGCTGTTTTATCCTGGGTTAGAGTCCATGTCTCAGACTCGGCGGTCACGCGAGCACAGTGGAACGTTAACAAGCGCTATTGTTATCTGGGGATGTTTTCGAACTAAATTGCGCGCACAGGATTCACTGTTTGTTCTGATTAAGTGGGTATTACTATATGCTATGCTGCAACTGGCTTCCCATTCCACGCTATGCAAATTCCCGTATCAAGCGGCGTTATGCAGTTCAAAATCCCCACCCCATGCATGCTATACATTTTGATACCAAATTGGGATGGTAAGGATCGTATCCATTCAGTCCTATAGGGTCCAGTAAATAGTCCTTGTCGTAACTTCAGATCTCGTAAGGAGTGTAAAGAAATAGAGGCTAGGTTGGTTGCTTCCAACATTGTGATGGAGATGAGCGTTTAAAACATTTTAGCCTTGGCCCACGAGGTAGGAGTGTAGCTACTAGTTTCTGTGGCCGAGGTGGAGGTGGAAGTGCTGGTGGTACTAGTGGAGGTGGAAGCGCTCGTGGTACTGGAGCTCTTGGATGTAGTGCTGGTAGAGGAGGAGGTGGAAGTGGAAGTGTTGTCATGGGGCTTGGTAGTAGATGTGGTCATCGATGTCCATGTAGAGGTGGTGGTGGAATGAGGCTTCCGGGTGGTGGAAGACGAGGTAGTGGAAGGCTGGGCAGGAGGAGTGGGTTGGTTAGGGATGGCAATCGTGACAATGTAGCCCCAAACATCAGTGTAAGTGATGGTCTGGCATTTATGGCATTTACCCGGTGGGTAGTAGGAGCCCCAAGCCGGTTCAGTGACGGTAACAGTCACAGTCTTGGTGACCACAGCAGGGCAGCTTGGGACGGGGGGAACGGGAGCGGGAGTGACTGTTGGTTTGGCCGGAGGGGGAGCCGGATGCCAGTGAGTGCTGACAGGGTAGCAAGATGTGGTGGTCCAGATCTTAGAAGTCAACCAAGTCGAGTAGTACGTTGTGGCCCCTTGAGTTGCAATAGGAGTTGAGCAAGGAATGAATTTAGTCTTGGTAATCCATTCAGTGGTGGTGTATGTGGTCCAGATCTCCGTGGTAGACGTGGTGGAGGTCGTGGGCGCAGAAGTACTGGAGCTCGTGGTATGTGGCTTCTTCGTCGTGGTGGTAGTAGTGGTGGTATCCGTGCCAGGGCTCGTGGAGTGAGTCCATGGGGAAGTCGTCGAAGTAGAGGTCTTCGTAGAACTCGACGAAGAGCTGGTGGTTGTCGGATGCTTAGTTGACGAGCTTGAACAGGAGCTAGAGGTCCACTCAGAAGAAGTAGTAGAGGAAGAAGAGGTTGGCCAGGTCGAGGTGGTCGAGACAGAAGTAGTGGAGGCAGAGGAGCAGGAGGTGGTGGAGGTGCTGCTGCTGCTGCTGTTGCTCGGGTATCCCTCAGCGTAAGGGAAGGCCAGAGAGGAGCCAGCAAGGACAGCGAGGATCAAAGAAATGGAAATACGCATGTTGGATAGACAAAGAAAAGGATATGCTACTCAAGAGATCAAACAAGACTGTGTAGAACTCGAGAGAGCGAGGTAGAGTCAAGCGAGTGTATCAAGGAATAACGAATGTCCTTGGGGAATGATGAGCGAGTGTTGGGGGTTTCCGTTTGGTATATTTGATGATGAAAAGGCGAGAACATGCCATGGTGACAGCGGATAGGATTTACTTATACCTGGCAGTGGCGTTGTCATTGAGGACGAGACATTGCTGACCAGACACGAGGATCAAGCTTCAATGGTAACTTTGAGGAAGGTGACAAGTGGCCATGTCGTTTTCAGTGGTCAGATGCATGGCAAAGGTGGAAGAAGGCTAGGGAGAGGCTCGAGAAGGCTGTGCCTTGCAGTGAGTTACGAGGTTGCGATGAAGGGAGGAAAAAGAGCGCAGGCAATGGGTTTAGTCCCGAACGGCTCGCTCAACTGCTGCTGCTTTGAGAGAGCCCACCAATCCACTCGGACCCTTCCACACCAAATCTAGAAAGCGGCAAAAGCGGCAGGATGCGTTTAGTTGTCATATACAGGCATCTATTGGTCATCAATCACGTGCGTTTCAGCTAAGGCCACTAGTTCAATATATATTTTTGGCAAGTTGTGGCGTCACGTCACCGGGTCGTGGGAGCCACACAACCCGCCGATGCCATCACCTCGCCAATTACTACTCACTTGGGCCTTTTGCTCAGACTCTAAAAGGTCTTCTGGCCTCATCAACCCTCGTCTTGTTGGTCTCCCATCTCCGAGGGCCCGAAAACCCGAAACGCAGCCATCGACAACGCCACCTCTATCACGCGCCAAAACGTCTCTTGAGAAATCTTTGTGTCTTTGGAGGAGAATGTCTCGGGAGAGCAACCATCCACAGTGACTCGCGTACCACAGTGACCTAACCGGACATCAATTGAGCCTAGTGGTGCGAACGTCGTCCGTATGAGTGGACTCCACCAGCAACAGGAATCTGACGCTAGGAGACAGGAAAAGCGTTGACAAGACTCTCAAGATACGACGGAGGTGTGGAACGAACCTTGAGGGCGCTCGCCAGAGATCGCCGACAAAGAAAGTGGCCATTAAGGCTGCAGCAGCAAGACGGGGTTCAAAAGGGTCAAACAGGACTCTACAACACCAGGAAAGTCTATACAATTGAGCAACAATGAGGTAAAGAGTCACAAATGCCAAAGGGATTTTGAGGGAGGGTTGGGTACCTTTCTTTCATGCGGACAACGCCCGCACCACTAGGCTCGATTGGTGTCTGGTTAGGTCGCTATGGTACGCGAATCGCAGTGGGCGGTCGTTCTCTCGAGACATTCCCCTTTGGAGTACTCTATCTTGAGAAACAACGAGATGTCTCAAATGCAATATTAACACCGACCGACTCCGATTGGGCATATGCACATTGAAATCCCTAACATGTTTGGGGATGCTAGGCTCCACTACAACTTGGGCGCGCACAATTCACCTGCCCGCCTCTCCACCAAATAGTCAGCTGTTCCCCAAAGAGCGCAAATTTTCGGCCTTGGACCAGGAGCTTTCTATTCGAATATGGGCATTGAAACCTTCTCCCGCAAAAAGCTAACGAATGAGTGGGCAACGCTAAGTCTGATATGCAATAGCGTACACTAAAATATCCTCCAATAGGATATCTTCTTGTAGAGAGCAGGAAACCCCAAAGATGAGATTTTGCAGTAATACAGTACAAAGCAGTGAAAACCAATACTATTTTGTAAGAGCGGCAATGAAATAGGTTGGCATACGCATCCCGTGAATGGATTTCATTCCAGCGCCAATTCTTCTTCGTATGGTGGTGTTGTTGTTTTCGATGTCGTCGTCGCTTTCGTCGCTCCGCCGGAGTGGCAATTGCATTGTTGGACTTACTACCTACCGCCGAAGGTGCCCTATAGACGTTTAGTCTCCCCGTTTGCACACTGCTAGTCCCGATGGTGAGCTGGATTTGTAGGTATTTTGTATGGTAGGAAGCCTCCTCTTGTTACTGTGTAGAGACCTCGTCGTCGCTTCATTCTGCGTAGAAGCTTCGAGAATTCGCCTATCGTCTATCGCAGTCGATAGTATGACATCTCCCAACACTCGTTTGGCGCTTATGGCCTATCCCACGTTCAGTGTGCTTGCGTCTTACGATCGGAAGCCGTGGCTTGATCATGTAGAAGAATCTAGGTACCGCCGCAGAGCCTCTTGCAAATCCGGCACCGCCTTGCGCCCTGGTCATCTCACGACACGGAATTTCAACCGCATCAAACGCCCACCTCTACCTTGACCAATCCTGACTGGCGCAGCCTTCTAGCATCGGAACTCGTGGTCTCGACGTATAATTTGTCCACATATCGAGATCGGCTGAGGGCGTTGGTTGAGACCATGTTGTCCAAAGACTCTGACTCACCACTCGACCTCGCTCAAATGCACCACGATATCGAAAATGGCAGTGGCCGCGTCCGGCGTTTGTTCCGGACAGGAGATATGATGCTTTTGGGGCAGGTGCGAGATCTCTTCGAGTGGGTGATGATGTCTGGATTCTAGCTGGCGGTCGTGTACCCTATATTTTCCACCCAGCCGGCCGTCCACCGACGGGCAGCGGGAAGGGAAATCGACATCGTCTTGTTGGTGAAGCGTACGTCCATGATATTATACATGGCAATCCATACAGATTGAATCGTGAACTCGTGTCAACAGTCTTGGAATGAATAACAAGTGGCGACCAAGTATTGCTTGGTGGGAGGAGAAAAAAAAAGGGAGGAAGAGGGGTTGTTTTCTAGCAGGAGACTTTTTCTGGCTTATGCTTCCGAAGCAGCGAAGGACGGGTATAGTTGCATATTATCATGCGTTTGGAAATGAAAACAAACGTGTTTGGAGTTGTTCATATGCCCTATTGACTGATGTCAGCACGTGCTCAAATGGTGACATGTACACATTGTATTTCGATGGCGCGATTCAGACGGTGGAGAAGATTTCCGGCTGGTTTCTTGTAGGCATTGCAAAGAGAGTCCGGGGTTGAAAATGAACTTTCAACCACCAGCGACGAATGCTTCTATGGCCCCAGCTGCCTCATCATATCAAGGACAATGTAATGGTGGACCACCAACCTTTCACCCGCTCGTGTTCGCATCAAGACATTAGTCCGGCTTCTTCATCGTTAGCAGTGACGGATACCAGTGGGAGAATTTCGCACCGACCGTCAATTTTCCCCGTCGTTGTCTCATCTCCTCGACCTTTCGCTTGTCCTCTTCGAATTTCTTGAGCATCTCAGTCTGTTGCTCCTTCCTCTTCTCACGCATTTGGAAGCGGTAGAAATCCTCCACGCCCTTGTTCTTCCCCTTTTGCTTTTCAGCAAGTTCTTTTGCTTCGTCCATTCGAGCACCGCCCTTGGAACCTCTTGTCACGGTAATAAAGCCATCTTCGTCAGGCTCTTGTCGTTTCCGGGCATTTTCTCGACTCCGTGACTCTTCCATTTGTGCATATGCGGTCATGAACCCGTTGACGGATCGAAGTAATTCTTTCCTTGATGGAAATTGCAACTCTTTGTGATGTTCATATCTCGTCAGACCAAGGCGAGGGACAAGGCTCTCTGCTCCATCATTCCATGTAATCGGTGTGGCCGACTTTGCAGCTCGCCGCGCGGCTTTCAATGTAAGTTCCATACTTGACCTGTCGACAAAGACAATGATTGCAGTAGACCCACTTGGGTGTATCTGACTATCGAAAACTTCGGGTAAAGAGTATTTGTCCAATCCAGCTTCAAGTTCTTCCGCTGTCATTCTCTTCCGCTTACGACTGGCTTTCGGCGCGGCCCCGGGTTTTCCTGGCGCATGATCGGCAAAATGGACCTTGTCAACACGTCCTCCTTCGAGACGGGTTGTCAATAAGTATTTCAAGGACTGGGTAGTCGCAGAGATCGGTATGTTCACGAGAAAGAGTGATCTCGGTGCATCTTCGTCGGGCAACATAGGTTCGTGAGGCCTCAGGTACAGATAATGGTTGATTTCTTTGGGGAATGCTTCCGTCGCTGGAAGTTTCAAAGGAAGGACCACATACCCGCCTACCTCACGAGGTACTTTCACCATGGTCCCCGGTCTCTGTGAGTCTGAAAACTGTGGTTCTGTTTCTCTCTGCGAACCGCGACCGAACTTTTTTTTGGTCGATGTCCCGGCGATAATCACGCTTGGCAAATTAAATCCCGGCTGTGGAAAACATCGGTGATTTCAGTTGTTCCATTCAGTCCCCCAGCTTTTCCTTTACATTCATTTCGATTCCAACATGCGGACCACTGTTCTACATGCGTCGACTTCTGGAATTCGCGCCTGGCAGCGTCACTCTTCCGTCGGACGGCTGGCCGAGCCACTTCTTCGTCACATATCCTCAACAACAGTCCGCGCCGCAACACCTCTCCCCATCACAGCCACTGGACCTCCTCCCAGTGCCCCTGTCCCGACTTCACCCCAATATGGCGATCGAGTTGAGGAGCGGCGGAGGAAAGCTGAAATGCTCAAGCGCGGGAAAGAACTTCGAGTCAGTCCGTCGGCGCAAACAAACCCGTTGAAGAAAAGATTCTGGAAGGAAGTATATGTCAAGGAAGTCCCCGAAGGATATCAGGTTCACCTGGACTCGAGGCCTGTACGGACGCCGGCAAAATCTATCCTCACGGTCCCCCGATCCAAACCTCATCTTGCACATGCGATAGCGATTGAGTGGGATATGTTAGAATCAGCCCAGCAAGCATTGAAGAATCACAATATCCCTATAACCTCAATAGTGGCACGAGCACAGGACATATTGGAGTCGGAAGCAAGGGGGGAAATGAAAATTCGAGAAGAGATCACCGCTGTCATGATGCGATATCTGGATACGGACACGTTATTGTGCTGGGCCCCGGAACAGACGGCACACGATGCGGCGCAGTTAGAAATGCAATCAGACCGTGCAGAATCATTACGAGACATTCAGATCAAGACTGCCAAGCCAATCATCAGCTTCCTTAATACGTCCGTTTGGCCTGGTGTTGAGATCAGGCCCGTCCTCGATGAAGGTAGTATCATGCCCGCTCAGCAATCGAAAGTCACCAGAAGCGTAATCAGGGGATGGATTTCGGGACTCCCGGCCTACGAGTTAGCAGGCCTTGAACGGGCAGTACTGGCTGGAAAGAGCCTTCTGGTCGGTACGAGACTTTTGATTGAGTGGAGTGAAGAGTTTCGGGATCTGCAACGAAGTGGCGAGAAGCGATTTGGCATTGAGGAAGCAGCTGAAGCTTCTAGTCTGGAAGTCCGATGGCAAACTGGAATGTGGGGAGAAGTTGAAGACACCCACGACGTGGATAATGAGGATATTAGACGACAGCTGGGAAGCGCAATTCTGCTCGTTAGCGGCAATCGATGAGCTTTCTTAGCGGGCGGGTATAAATTCATGTCCACATTGGGAATCATTGTCTGCATCATGCATGTTGTATATACCGAAAGTTGCGAAGACGAGACCAACGTGAAAGCTTCGAGCCTACTTCTCAGATATCCGATGCCAGTGTTTCTAATGGCCGATTGAACTCGTCGCTCGACTGCTTTCTGTTTCCACATTCAAGCAGAGTCAGGTTGTTGTCCAAGCCGGTTTGGCTATGACTACCTTTCCATATCCGGCACCACGACAGACACGAAGAGATGCATGACGACAGATGTCGAGAGGCGGCAAAGTATAACCTCCCGTCTTCTCTTTTGATTTAGGGGGATTAAATTGACATACAGAATAGAGCACTCAACATTTCGCACAACGCTCGACAGCAGCCGGGTCGAGAATGTATAACAGTTCAAAGCCAGCCACAATTAATCCTTACGGCAATACATCTGAAGCGCCATTTCCGAACCCTCAACTCTATTCTCCTCGGTCATCCTTTCCAACTAGCGCAGAGATGCGCCATAAACACATCCACACCAAAGACTTCAAAAATGATGTCGTGTCCGGGGTGAGAGATAGAGACAAAGGCGGGAGGGGGCCGGAAGAGGAAAAGCAGAGGAGCAAGCAAACAAATTCAATGAGATCGCATCACGTCCTTATTTTGGTTGTTGCGATACCGGTAGTAGCGGTAACTGGGAAGTTTATCCTTCAACCTTATCGAACCGAAGTCCGCAAAGAAACAGCTCCTCGTCATATCTTTGTCATGGTGAGTAGATCTGTGATGACTTGGGTGACGAGAAGTGTAAAGCCGTTGTCATTTGTTTTCTGGTTTCAAGACCACTATGTCGATATCCGGAAGCATAAGGAGCTCTTAATTCGATGCACCTGATCCACCAAGCCCCGATCTTTCAATTTCAGCCTCAGTCATCTCCTGGTCAAACAACACAGACATACGCGACAATACTTCTATACCTCGCAAGACTGCCACAAGAGAGGCTACAAGGTGGATTGTACATGGTACCGGGAACCTGGACACACGAGACTGATCAAGCCGTGTCTTCATGTTGAGTACACTCGTGCTGGATGTGGTTGCACTGACAATGTTGTCAAGAAGAATGACGAGGGACATGAAGACAAGGGGGAACAGAAGAAATGATTCTTCCCCCAGTTTGAGCGCAGATCCTGTGTTGAGACTGAAATCCTGCTTCCAGCCTTGTCGGGAGGAAATTCGAGAGGCAACATACTCTCTCACTTACTCTACCTCCGTGATAACGAGGAGATGCTATGACAACATAGGGTGATGAGAGACGAGAAGGTATGAAATGCCCATCATCTCATCTTCTTGTTTGCTGGATCTTGCAAATGTCAAATGAACAGGAATAACAACGACAACGACTGCTGCGATCCAGAATCCATTCAAATATTCGACGGCCACGGAGCACCAGAACCGGAACGAAGACAAACATCTTTCACATCGAGGCCAGCATCAGCCCGAGTGATAACCACCTACCATCGTTGCGGACACATTGCATTCGATTGGGTATACCGTGGACACTGCTGAAGGTGTGTTCGTAAGCCGAGGGTCACTCGACAAAGCGTCCGCGGTATATGCGGCGGTTGTGCTTCGGAGAGAAGATGGCGCTGCGAGTGTTGCGGTGACGAGAAGGAGCGCTAACCCATCATCAATCCATCCTGGACTCAATTACAACAGAAATTGGAGAGAAAACACCTCGAAAAAGTTCCGAGAAACCCAAAAGGTTTTCAGCCCACTCTTCTGATCTCTGCTTGAACGTATAGAACGTGTTGTGAAATGTTCATTTATTACCGCTTGAGGCCGTGTCAGACGACATTATCGGCACCACGAGTAGCCTGAACATCACCCGACGACCACTTGCAGTTGCACCTCCTCTTTTTGTGATGAATGTTAGTTGGGACTGGAGGGAGAAATGTTTGCTGAAGTTATGTCGGGAATTGCTAAGCTGTGAACGCAGCAGTCTCGGGAAAGGAGAACAACTGGTGCGGTACTGTCCGAGCCAAGGCTGAGAATTAGGGGGGAGAATTTGTGGCGGCTCGGCTCCGGGCATTTGCTGGATTGTTTCAGAGTCCACTTGTACAGCTCCAGAACTGGAGCGATCACATAACGCCTCCTTTGCGTTGTTGTGCCTGAGATATAATGTCTGCTACAAGCCTCACCAGGATATCGAATGTCGGCTGATCGACAAGGCGAGAAAATTGATGAAATGAAGTGATATGCACAGCCACAGGGAAGTGGGTTTGTCACGTGACTAGGCTTTAACAATCCACCAATCAAGAATTTTTGACTCCATGAAGCATTCCCGGTTGTCCTATCTATGGCACATGAGAGCTTTCCGCCGTGACGTCTCAGGTTTGAATTTCAAGCTTCGACAAGCCCATAGTTTCCATGTTTTCCTTGCAGAATGTGCATATAGCTCACGGGATTATTCCAAGCCTGGAAAATTGTAAAAGCCCTTGCTTGAGAAAGATGGAAGAGCACCGCCACAAGCAGCAACGGAGGTATACAGTACACAATGGTGCTGAGGCTGCTCTCGAAGAGGGGTGATTCTCTCTGTCGTCAACCCTTCTCGTGGCATGCCTCTGCCACTAGCCTGAAAATTCCACCTCGCTTCAAGCTGAGACACACTTATTTTGTAGCTTTGCTCCCCTTCTCTATGCTGTCCCTTTCGGCAAGGGCTCAGCAATCCAATTGTCACCAATTGGCAGAAGACTTGGGCTTGGACAATCACAGCCGGAAAGAAACCCCGGTCGAAATACACGTCCCACTCTTCAAACGCATCGTCATAACACTCCTTTCCTCAACATTTTCTTTCCTTCCATGGGCGTCCTGCTCGTATGGGGACCGAATGAAAACCTCCTCTTCAACTGCATCATCTTTCTCCTAGCCGTGATCCCTTCACACACTCACGGCTTTCAACCGCAAGCGCGAGGACCTCAACAGAATCTACCCGGCCATCTGAGACATCTGATCTGGGGTGAAAAGGTCAACAACGGCGGAGCGAATAGGAGAGAATTCGAGCGGTCAATGCGGGAGAAGGAAGAAGGAAAATTCAGTAGGAGAATCGGCCGACGAGTGACGGGGACGAGCACGAGCAGTAGAAGTCGAATCGGGGACTGGCCTGGTGGTGCAAAGAGTATGCTACCAACCCGCAGATGAGTAAGACTGATACAAGAAGGAGAGGGGGAGGTCGAGGAGGGAGAGATATTACAATGAATATTGGGGTTATTGAACCTGTTTTGTAGCCGTCCAGCGCTGGAAGTTTTTTGGTCGAAGAGCCAAATGTGTCTAACCTCTGGCTATATGACTTAGCTTCATACCAAGAAGCGAGAAATCCGTCGAACAAAATTTTGATGCGAATAGTCATTGATGGAGGAGGTTATACTGTGCTGCGCTCAGTCAACGGATTCTGTTGGTGCTCAGCCAAGTGCTTGATAAATGTACGTGTCTTCCCCAGAAATTGTACCTTCCAACTACCAGAGGCGCACTGGACCGCATGTCAGGAGAAATGTGTCATGATGTCAATCATGTGGCTTCTAGAGTATAGAAGACCTGAAGAAGAGAATGAAGGTTGTCGAAGGCTCCCTAGGATTGATGCAACTAGTATATGGGAACAGATAGAAAGCCCAAAACCTGCCATCGTAAGTGCAGGCACTTAGAATAGGAGGATCAAGTCGGTTTGAATGTCCCATAACCAGAAGTCATGGGTAAAATGTTTATTTCATTCATGTTGTCTTGACATGGACCTCGTCGAAATCCTGTCCGTCTCCTATCTTCCAAAAAGCTCGGCGCGTAATGGGGATATCTTTGCGTTCTTTCAGCTCATTGACACATTTTGATCATACAACACATTAGAGAATACTTCGAGTGCATAAAATATGAATATTCTAGCACCGTTGGTTTTTCCATTTTAATCTGTTCTTTTTTCCAGCCGGCGGGCAAAGGGTGTCAGCTCATACTATCCTTCTCCCTCTCTTTCTCCCGGTCCTTTGCTCCCTGAGGTCCCACCACAGGAGTCGTTGCTGCGGCGTCATCGGTCTTCCCGGGAAGGGGATAGGGGCCAAAATCGCGACTGCTTGTGCTGAAACTCGATTGGACAGGTGGATGCTTCTCTCCAGAATTGCCAGAGTTGCTATTTGGCTTCAGAGTGTTGTGAGGAGGGAAGTCGTGGTTGTTCGGAACGGGTGTATTCATTGAGCCCGGATCCGTCGAGACGGGACTGATAACACCGTCGGGATTCCCATCATCCAAAGTCACGGAATTCAAGCCATGGAGACCACCCTCGATATCTCTAACCAACCTGACAAATTCCTCTGGAACAAGTCCACTCTCTCCAGTCCGGGGATCTTCCGCCACGAGCCAGCCTTGTCCATGTCGATACGACACTAGAATTATCTGCCCTTCTTTCAAAGGCAATTCATTTTGATGCTCACTTTCGAAATCAAATAATGCGACAGCTTTTCCGTGCATCTCTTCATCTGGACTTGCGATGGTGAAAGAGTAGTCTTTTGAGAAACGCGTGTCATCGTCGGCCTCGGAAAATTCGTCTTCGGACATGGGCTCTTCGGTAGGAATGGGTGATTGGTTTCTTTGCAGTGGTTTTGCGAAGTTGGAATCTCGATGTTGAGGCTGATGCGGAAACCGGAGTACATTATTATCATAGGTGTCCACGGCCTCACCCGGTCCATCATCATCGCCTGGATAGCCACTGGCTCCAATCAAGTTTCCGCGATTAGGTCCGGCCGCACCAGGCGATCTCCCTCTTTCATTTGATTTGTGCTTTTTATGTCTACTCGTGGTCACAATAGGTGATTGGATATCTTCATCCTCGCTGTAAGGAGGCCCATCATCTTTGAACGTCATGGCGGGCAGTCGATCCCGTCCCCACGAACCAGAACTGGCTTCCGACATCCACGGAGGCGTGGCAGACCATTGTCCTCTAGAATCCTCCCAAGATGAGACCGCAGGATCCGACAATCGTCTCGATTCACTGGCGGGTGTGGACAGTCCTGACTGGTTGGGCGGCGGTCCATAATGCAAAGGATGTGTCGATAAATATGCAAAATCTCGTACCAGGGTATATGGTAGACTGGAATGAAAAAGAGGAAAGACATGAGAGGTAGGGCGCGAATGCGGCTGGTGGGACGACTTTGAATTTGTCGAGAAGGAGGACATGCGCCTTTCGACATATGAGGTTGGCCTTTGAGAACTCGTCTGCCGCGGAGTCGGTGTCGTCGTAATTAAAGGAGGAAGAGTAGGAGGAGAGCTGGTTGATGCCGCCAGAGGCGGTGACATGGCCGGTGGTGAGGCGGTGATGGTTGCCATTGTCACCGAACTGAGAGGAAGGCGTCAGTCGCCCCGAAGTCTCCCACCAACAAAGAGGGTTTTCGAGAGAGAAGAAGACGATATTGACTGTTTTCAATGTCGATGCGCGTATGCAGGCACGAGACCCGGTCGGGCGGCTAAACGGTCCCAAAGACGGCGGTAGATTTCCTGGTCGGTCGCAAGAAGCGAAGCTAAGGGACAGAGGTGAAGAGCAGCGCGCGCTTATGAGGATTAGATGGAAAGAAGGACGACAAGGTGAGTTCCTGAGAGATGTCAACACTCCCTGGCGGCTGCGTCTTTGCTGAGACGGAATAATTGATGGGAGACTTGGTCGAGGGTCGAGGTTTTGAATGCGAAGATCTAAATATAGTACGCCCGAAACACCAGGTTGGAGAGAAGGAAATGAATGATTAGAAGAGCACCGTCATGCGACGGCGCATGGTGGACTATGAGACTTGTCAGCGGAAGAGAGTGAATGTACGAGATAGAATACCAGACGAGAAGATAATGTTGTCGTGGAGCTACCAGAAGTGAGGTCGTTCCAGGGTCTTTGCCAGGTTGAGGTCGATCGAGGTCGGGAATCAATCAGGTTGTTTGCAGGGTTGGATTGGAGCAAGGGTTGGAAATGAAATGGAGGGAGAAGAAATACAACCGCCGGGCAGAAACCGAGTAAAAGAATCTAGGGCCAGTGGGCGCAGACGCAGGACCAAATGCCATGCTAAATGAATGGGTGGGGGGGTATTGTGTTGTGAGCGGTAGGTACTTTTTTTTTTTGTAGTGCACCAGTCAAATATACCTGCAACAATGAACTTTCTCAGTTGGTAAGAGATCGGATTGGCATGCGCCTGATGGAATGGAGCAACAAACTCGGGCCTTCTGCTGATTCGGATGCTTCCAAAGCAAATCGAACTCCACAAAAGACACCACCAGTGTTTCAGGTCAGAGGTCCAGCCTGCTTAGCGCTTTAGCCGCATCTCAGGCTCGCCAACTCACCTACTTTTCTGCGGATACACATTCCTCACCGACGTCCATCGTGTGAGATGCGCACTCGATAGAGCGACGAGCGAGAGCTACCCTCTTGGTAAGTCGCCGTTCACTCGCCTCTTTTTTATCTGCCATCCGTCCATGATGATCACAATATTGGAGCTGTCCTATCCTCTGGCTGAGGACAAACTCTCTCACCAAATACGCATACCACTTACCTGAGTGAACCATAACCTGCTTGGTTTTCCCGTAGGAACAACTGTTATCCGTCATCACTACTAATTCGAAACTTAGTCTCGCGTTATGATCACTGCACGGCAACGATCTCACATCCCTTCTTCATCATGTCGACGGACCCTCGACTAGCCCGCCTACAAGCCCGAACAATCACGCCTCAACCTTCACAGCAACAACCACAGTCTCAGCCACCACCGGTTTCTCCAGCTCCCGCACCCTCGCCCTCAGACACGATACCGCCACAGACAGTTCCGGCAACCGCTCCGGCGAGCGTTGATGGCAATGGCGATTCTCCAAAACCAGCGCCGGCTTCAAGTGCTTCGGCTGATACGACGGATATCCCCTTCAAGTTAAGATTTTGCACGGTATGCGCCTCAAATAATAACCGAAGTATGGAGGCACATTTACGATTGTCTACTTCAGAGAATGCCTACCCTGTCATCTCCTTTGGTACAGGCTCCTACGTGCGATTGCCCGGCCCCTCAATATCTCAACCGCAAGTCTACAATTTCAATACGACATCCTACACGAAGATGTACGAAGAACTGAATGCCCAGGACGCGAGATTATACCGAAACAATGGCATTCTAAATATGCTGGACAGAAATCGAAATATAAAATGGGGGCCGGAGCGATTCCACGACTGGATGGTCGGAGCTGCAAGGATGGACGCTCTGAACCGAGGAGACAAAGGCGCCGTCGGTGCAGAAGGCGGTGTCGTCGATGTCATCTTTACATGCGAAGAGCGATGCTGGGATGCTGTTGTCGACAATTTATTAGACAGAGGCGCTCCTCTCAATCGACCTGTCCACGTTTTCAATATCGACATCAAAGACAATCACGAAGAAGCGCTCGTCGGAGGCGGGGCCATTCTGGAACTTGCCGACTCTCTCAACGAGGCTGCTGTCGAGGAAAGAAAGTTAAACGGAACATCGGGTTGGGAGAATGGAACTGGAACAGCACGTACGAGTTTTGACGAGAGAGTTCCTGATATTCTGGCTGCCTGGCAGGAGAAATGGCCCAACCTGCCGGCTTTATGGACATTGTCATGGTTCTAAACTCGGTCACGAAATATCTTTGCTCTGAGCGAGGCGCCGGGTGGGAGGTTGAACGAATGGAGATTTTACAAACACTGAAAAATTCGGACCGCATTGATTCGTCACACTTCATGAGGTCGACCATCTATCTTGCACAACCGCCAGAGGGGGAGGGTTCTATGTCTACTCTATTCACAACCGTCACTATAACTTCGTTCCCTTCCCCTTCAAGACATCCCTCCTCAAGCCAACTTCCACCTGTCTAGGCCCCTCTTGACTAAACTTGACCAGCACCACATACTCGGAATCCCCTTTCAATCCACTCTCCTTCAACTCCGGCCCCGGCTTATCCAAAGCCAACACCGATCGTCCATCTTTCCGACCAAACTGCAACCCAATTGGGCTGATAAACTTGTCTTTCCACGGCGGCGACCCTTGCTCCCCAATCTTGCGCCGCAGCTCTTCTCTTTTCCGCAGCAGTTCCTCACCACCCTCGGCCTGCCCGCCGACAACCCCACGATCTAACACTTCCGAGATCAAATATAGTAGAAGGAACTGGGGGGGGAACAAGATGATCTCTCCGCTCCGTCCACGCGCTAACCAGTCACTCGCCCTCCGCCACTCAGGAGCCATGGTCTCGACCTCGTCGCCCGTCGCGCGCCATGACGGGTTCCCCGCCTCCTCAAGGCCGATGAAATAGACGTACATCTGCGTAGTGAAGCGCTTGGGCACATTTGGCGGAGTAACCCAGTGCGTGAAAGGGATGAGGCGATCTGTATCCAGAACAGCCTGGGGGGATATCGTCCTTAGCCAGGACGCAAATGGGATTTTGCCCTTGTGGACAGCGTCGCGCCCGCTCTTTCGCGCTTGGTGCGACACAGAGAGTAGAGCTGCTGCATCTCTCGACTCCCGCGCCAGAAGGATGCCCGTCTCTTCGAACAGCTCGCGGATCGCGCCCGTTCGGTACGCAATGCTGTCAAGATGGCGCTTCACATCCGTCGGGTTCGAGGGCACTTCGCCATCCGATGCCTCGAGATTGCCGCCGGGAAAGACGTGTGCCGAGGGGAAAGCCGAGGATGTCTGTACACGATGGAGCAGAAGGATCTCGTTGGTGGGTGATATCAGGATCACGCTGGCACTGGGCGATGCGGGCTGGGGGCTTTTGTGGTCGGTGTACCCGCGCACTTCGAACTTGGAGGGCGCCATCATCGCAGACCCTGCTGCGGTGGCCGAACCCAGAAAAATAACCTGCAGTCCCTGGCTGCTGGGTTTGCGTCCACCGATTGGAGGAGTTCTGCAACGAGAGAGATGGCGGTCCCGAGAATAAGAAGAGGAGGCTCTACATATCCATAAAGAGTGTCGAGTCGACAGAGTGGAAGATCTCTGATCAAGCAATCTAAAAAGGCCGGTTAATTGCAAATGTATATCAGAAATACCCCAAGATCTACAACGAAAAACCGAGGGAACTGCAGGCATGGCATGGACAGGGAAAAGACTGAGAGCGAGGCACGTCTCGTATGCATGGAGGAGATCCTTGTTTGAGTGGCCAGAAATCCGCTTTGCTCGGTAGCTCCAATTCGCGGTGCTTTGCAGCAAATGCCCATCTGGGCGTGGGGAACCGAGACTGCACCGAGGTTCATCTGATGACCTGACCAAAGCTATTACCATAACTTCCGTCCGCCGCAATTTTGGCTCCTGATGTGAGACTTTCGTTTTATATACTCCATCATCATCGAATCCGTAAAATCATTTACAATACCAAATCCAGTGGGGCAATCCGCCCTCAACGCCCCACCGTGATGCTACTACTGCCCCTCCCGTCGATTACGAGTAGAGCTTCTTGTCGAAACTGTCGAGGCCATGGACATTCCCTTCCGCTTGCGCGCTGACAGTTCGGAGTTCAAATCGAACTTTGCCGCTAACTACATCCTCACGAAACTCGATCAAGCTCTTAGATCCGATGTCCTGAAGAGAATGTTGAAGCCCGGCCAAGAGGTAGGGGACAAATTTGGTGACGGAGCCTCGATCGAGTACAGCCCCCGACACGCCTTGGGCAACCAAGAGGCGGTCGCCTTCTGAGAAATATCTTGCTGTGCCGGCGTTGCTAGCTTTGGAGTTCTTAGCCCCTCCACTAGCTTTTTTATCCTCCATGGCGTCGATACTGCCCATTCCTCGGTAAGCCTTGACAAGCTTGCCTTCGCGACTAACAAAGTAGTTGCCTGGAGATTCGGTGGTGCCGGCAAGAAGTCCACCCATCATGACGGTGGAAGCACCCATGGCCAGACCTTTCACGATGTGACCAACGTTCTGGATGCCGCCATCAGCAATGCAGGGGACTCCAAATCGAGCCGCAAAAGACGACACGGCAAAAACAGCTGCGGCTTGAGGTCGGCCCACCGCCATGACTTCCTGAGTAATGCAAGCACTGCCGCTGCCCATGCCAATTCTTAGCCCATCGGCGCCGGCTGCTATGAGGTTGGCGGCTTGTTCACGCGTCACCACATTTCCGGCGATGACGTCAAGCTGCGGGTACTTCTTCTTGATATATTCGACCATCTCGATTTGATAGACGCTGTTTCCTTGGCTGCTGTCAAGAACAACAATATCAAGGCCGGCGTCAACCAGTTTCTGAAGTCTCATCTGGTCATCTGGTCGAGTACCAATCGCCGCGGCGGCAATCAGCTGCTTCGAATGAGGCAACTTCGAGGCCAGCGGATAGTTGAGGTTTTTGAGGAGATCGGACCGTGAGAGAAGAGAAATCAGGTTGCCGTTGTTGTCAACGATGGGCAATTTACCCTTTCTTGATTCACGTAGCACAGCATTGGCCTCGGCCAGGGTCGTCCCCGCCGGGGCTGTGATCAAATCCTTAGACATCACTTCCGTGACCAAGTCATCGAGGCGAGGATGAAACTGGATGTCTCGTGTTGTAACAATGCCAATCAACTTGGACTTGAGTTGGCCATTTTCTGTGTGTGCGTGATTGGTCAGCGTATGAAAAGCCAGGAGGAACGAGCCAAATTGACAGTAAGAGCAGTCTCAGACAGAAATCTCCATAATTTCCCCATAGCAAACTCCTGCTGCGGATGAACGAAAGTTTCAAAGGGTAAATGGTTTGGACATCATCGAACCAAAAAAACCTTGCAAATCTGGAGAGCGAGCATACCGGTCACCGGGAATCCACCAAAACCCCATTTCTCTTTCAATTCTTTGGCTTCACCCACCGTAGTCTTTGGGGAGAGAACGACAGGCTCGGAAATGAACCCGTTTTCATATCTCTTGACCTTTCGAACCATATCTGCCTGGTCCTCTGCAGAACAGTTGTGATGGATAACACCCAGACCACCCAGCAGGGCCATGTGAATGGCCATAGAATCTTCTGTAACAGTGTCCATAGGAGAGGAGAGGAGAGGAGTTTTCAAGGAGATACGCTTGGTGACAGGCGAATCGAGAGTCACTTCTGAGGCGGGAAAACCTGCACAAAGGAGTCAGGAGTGCACCTGGAGCGACATCTGGGCCATATACCGATATATCCAGGCAGAATAAGGAAATCGTTGTATGTCAGAGCGCCATTCTTGGTCGAGTCAAGGAGAGTCTGCACGTCAAGGCCGTCTCGAGACTCATATTCAGTCTCGAGAACTTCTCGGGCTTTGCGGTAGTCCAACTTCTCGATTTTGCGGTTGAGAGTAGTGCCGTTGCTGGCGACATCTCCGTTGGTAAGAGGCATTTCGAAACTGATATCGATGATGTGACAGCAGAACCAGTCCGGGCACGGGCACGGTGTGCTGGGGCCAAAGGAGTCTTTGCCAAAAGTTTTTCAAGGAGAGTCGCGCCCGAAGAAGCATTTTTCAAGGTTCGAGGTGGAGGCCACTGGCGCTAATTTGCTTGGCAGTCGGGGTTTCGAACAAAGGTTTCCGAGATCTTGTTATCGGCGAACGAGGTTGCTTGAGCTGTGATTCGAACTTCTCAAACAAATTGCTGATTCTCATCCAGGACTGGAAAGAAAAATCCGGACAACTGTCCAGAGATGCGACAACCCTCTGCAGCATTAGACCAAGAACATGCGAAATAGCGTACTCAAGAAAAGGGTATCTCTCAGACATCTGTTCACGAAGCTTTGATCGCAACTTTTCATCGTTGATCTCAATGTATTCCTAACAGCGGATTCTCACTATCGAACTATTAGTCCGGGTCGAATCCTTTGGAGTCCATCACCTTTTAATTGGAAGTTGCGAACTGGTCCATGAATGAATTGTACCCTTTGATGTCTTGAATTGTTGTATCTGCCAGCTCTTTGAATGAGCTCAACGCTGATCTCGTCTGGATTCCATTCGGTTCGCGTCTCGAGGTTCTATCTTCGACATGATCGTGTAGTATAGTTTCTTCACACTTGAGAGGTCTCTTGACAATATAAGATTCATTGTAGGCATAAGATCAATTCGCCAATCTTCCGTTCGTCTCTTGTCGAAATGTCATGGAAGAGATTGTTGAGGTCGTTGGGTATTTTATTAAGCCGCCGTCGCATTGCCGGATTCCCCCCGCTTCAGAGGACTCCCTCCACAAGTAGCGATGTCCTGTTTCATCCTAAGGACATTCATCAGGTGGATGCTACCACTCGTAAGGTGCTCGTTACCTCCTTCGGTGGGATGATCAACAGCAGTTCCCTTCAAGTACGGCGCGGCCACCGCAGCCGCGTACGGCTGCCCATGGTTATTTTTGTACGAGTCGCTATAACCGCATATGCCCCTTGACAACAAGATATGGGAAGGCATCCAAGACCCCGGCAGCCTCCATGCTCTCATAAATAATGTTCAGGTCACCTCTCAGGGTATCACGCATTTTGGCATCTTTCACGACCATATTTGCAGGGCCAATAGTACCATAGTGAATTCGTAGCCGTGTATCTTGTTGAACTGAAGCGTAACGATACGTGTTCGATCGCAATGTTGGCAAGTTGGCCCATATTGATGAACGTGTGTAGAGTCAAAGAGTTGATCACATTCTGTGCCAGGATAAGCATAATCGACCATTTTCTCTCTTGTGGAGGGATTGGCGTCAAGCACATCTAAGATGGATTTGCCAGAGCCGGTCGCCTTCCCTTTGATGTTTGGCTTTCAAGCGCTCAATGCTAGGCGGAGATTTGTTCAGGATTCCTGTACGCCAGCAATTGGGCGTTGGATGTTTGAACAACACCGCCAAAATTTATCTTTGGGCTGACTGACAACCACATCACCAGGTCGGATATCTTTGTGACCAGGAACGCCACCCCCGTTCCCTACCAGCAAAGCCAAAGGGGAATCGAAGTCATTGCTGAGCTGTGTAGCGACAGTAGCGGCAGAGTTGTTTCTAATTTGTGGCATCATCACGACTGCTATGTTATTGTATGTCCCATCTCCCAAATATGTATGTGTGGTAATCCCTCAACGTCCACAAGAGGTTGATTTCATCGAGCATTGCCTCCACGGGTGCCGGTTCGGCCCCCATCCAGCCGAAGGGGCCTTTTTTTTTTTTGTGGAAGACGTGCCTGCGCTCCGCCGGCCCAATGTTGAAGATCTAATAGCCCATTGAACATCGCTCTTCCATAACACATATTGAGATCTCCTCTCAATACTCGCAAGCACTCCTGCGTTGTGGCGGTTTGTTTTTGTTCTACTTCCCTGAAGTCAAACTCGCCTTTAGATCCTTTAATTTAATCCCAGCGCGTCGTTTGCCAGGATGGATTTCGAAAGTCTCAAAAATCAGGTCAGCAACTTGACCCTTTATGATATCAAGGCGGGTGTTCGTAAAGTGCAAAATGGTATGTCTGGTATTGAAAGTGACGAACTTGACTGACAAATTTTGCAAGCCGTCATGAATCTGACCGAGATGGAGGCAAAGGTCTGTTTTCCTCCATTGCCCCCTGTGGTCATCTACTCCTCACACAGGTTCCAGGTTCGAGAAGCCACAAACGGGGATCCTTGGGGAGCGTCGGCCACTTTAATGCAGGAGATTGCTCAAGGCACACACAACTAGTTCGTCCATCAACCTCTCCGGCCCAACTCTCGTCATCTGACCGACCTAGCCAACAACTGAATGAGATCATGCCCATGATCTACAAACGATTCACGGACAAGACTGCGGAAGAGTGGAGGCAGATATACAAAGTATGGCTCCGATCAAACTGTATATTTAAGTCATACTCACAAGGCCACAGGCACTGCAGTTGCTGGAATTCCTCTGCAAAAACGGCTCGGAGCGGGTCATTGATGACGCCAGATCACACCTGTCCCTCCTACGGATGCTCCGACAATTTCACTATATCGATCAGAACGGCAAAGATCAAGGTGTCAATGTCCGAAACAGATCTGCAGAGCTGGTCAAGCTATTGAGTGATGTGGACACCATCCGAGCAGAGAGGAAAAAGGCGCGAGCCAACAGGAACAAATATGGCGGAGTGGAAGGCGGAATGGGCATGGGCAGCGGTTTCTCGAGCGGAAGTCGATATGGTGGCTTCGGAAGCGACACTGGCGGATTTGGTGGCTATCAAGGAGAGGTCTATGGTGATGGCGGCGGTTTCGGCGGGCGTGAGACGGACTTCTCTGGCACCCAGCGCCGAGGAGACCAATTTGAAGAATATGACGAGGCTGACGAAATAGAAACGACAAAACCGACAGCTACACGGACGGCACCAACGACGGCCGCGAAACGAGATCCGCCCCAACCGAAAGAACCAGAGCAGGATCTCTTTGATTTCGGCGATGAACCACCCACGACTACATCTAATGGCAAAGCTTCAGCTACTTCTTCCAGCGGCCTCGACAATTTGGGGGGAATGCAGAGAAGTTCTGCAAATGACGACGACGACGACTTTGATGACTTTCAATCAGCAACCAGTCCAGCAGCAGCGCAACCTGCCGCCAATCCTTTGGCAGCCATTACTCCTCCACCTGCCACTTCGACGACGACGTCAGCGACTCAATTCGCCGCCCCCAAGCCTGTGGCTCCCGGACAAGCCGCGAATCTCAACAATATCTTCTCTACTGCATCGCCGGCTCCATCGACATCTTCTTCCATAGTGTCTCCGGCGGCGTCGACGTCAACTTTCTCACCACCGCCACCGACACAGAAACCCCCTCAACCCCTACAGCCGGCCGGAGGGTACAAGCCTACGGGACCAAACTATTTTACTTCGGTGCCCATCTCGGTGAACCCGCAGCCTACTCCGACGTCAACCGCATCAACACCCATGAGTGGAGCTACCCCGTCATATACATCCTCCACCTCAGCAGCTTCCCTGGGCAAACCCTCTCCCAAGCCCGTATCGAGCGGCGGCAGCGGCGGCGGCGGCGATGCCTTCGGATCACTTTGGAATACGGCAAGCAGCAAGGCCGGAGTCAAGAGCGCATCTGGGCCACAAAAGGGGCCAGATTTGGCGAGTATGGCAAAGGCAAAGAGTCAGGCTGGAATTTGGGGAGCAGCCTCCTCCGCGGCGGGCTCAACCCCAAGACCTAGTGCCACAACCCCGACTCCGAATACCGCGTCAGGTCAGGGGAAGCCCAGTACACCACTGGGCAATGGATTGGATGATCTCCTTGGATAGACAGCGTGCACAAGTATTATGAAAAAGTCATGAAGATTCCAGGCGGACATAAAGAAATATATGGCTTGATGATTCTGAGAAAACTGCTATAACCTGGCCGACTTTCCGGGCCTCGCGTGCTTTGCACTGCCATCTGACAGTTACGTACCACCCCAAGTAACTGACGGATACGAGATATTTGTGGCAAGGGATACCGAGACAACGGGCAGCACAGACTGGCCATTTTCCGGCTGCGGATTCGGGAGACGCGTTGGCAAGAGGTGCTGAAGAATGGGCGGAGGGAAGATGGCAAGCAAGCGAGAAAGAATTTTAGTTTCCACATGCGCGCTGCCATTTGTTGTGGCTTTGACAGCTATGTTGTTCCGTGGGTTGACTGTCTGACGTACGTATTGTCCATTGAGCCTGTCAAACTATTTACCTCACGATCCAGATGTAGAAGTAGATATTACTCCCTCGTTCCCGCTCGCGTTCGGCCTCCGACTAGACCGTATCGTCAACTCTCACATTGCAGAGAAGTGCACTTCTTGATGCCCACCCGTTCGTCTGGCTACGCTCTTCGTCATAGTGCATATGTGGGACGGTTTGTTCATAGTTTTGCCATTGCCTTCTTGTGCCAATTAGGTCCCGATCAGTCTGATGGCGGGGGAAGCGTCGAGCGAATCAACCGCCATTCACCTGGGTTGCTTGCTCTCCTTACCAAACTAAAACTTGCCTTTGTGTGAGAGAGCCTCTGCTACTGTCTGTCGTCTCATTCTCTGGTCGCTCATCCTCTACGTTTGGTCCTCCAAACTCTCTATCATCTCCTTCACCGCCGTTCGACCCTGATATGGCAAACAGAACCGTCCACAAACGCTCCAAGAGCTCTCGAGTCCTCAATCTGTTGCGCAGCGACAATCTTCCGCGAGAGACTGGCTCAGATCCAGAGTCGCCCGTTTACACCACCACCACCACCTCCTCCACGGGTCCATTCTCTTCTACGACTCCTACATCGCAATCGACGCCTCTCGACGGGCTGAGACTGACCCCCCTGTCACCGGCCACTACACGGACCTCTCAGATAACAATGGACCCGAGCGAACTATCTGCCGGGACAGATGCCTCTCATAAAGTTTCTTCGGGTGTTTCTCCCGGCCACAGTGGCTCCATAGAGGATTCTGTTCGAACTTTTCGGGTATTTGAGGTTCTCCGAAGCAAAGACACAACAGCAATATCAAAGGCCATCGCCGACTCAATACCTTCGTCCGCCACTCCGCAGCCAATCCCAGGAACAACGATTCTTCACCTATCTATACAGTGTGCCGAACCACATGTGGTAGAGCAAGTTATAAGAGAAGGCCGAGGTCTTGATCTGAATGCCCAGGACAAAGAAGGAAATACCCCGTTACATTTGGCCGCGCAGCTGGGGCGAGCACCGGTCGTCAGAGACTTGTTGGAGCAGCCCAGTATAAACGATGCCATCTCCAACCGGCAAGGGAAGCTGCCAATTGATCTTGCACGTACCCCAGAGATATTTCAGCAACTCCAACTGGCGCGTTCCATCTTTTTGGACGAAAAGATCAAAGAGATCCACACCGCATTGGCCAATGGAGAGTATAAACAAGTGGAAGCCATCTTGGTGGAGCCCCGAGTCGAAGGCACTCTCGATGTCAATGCCTTGGAATTAGCAACCGAACCCGTGACTGTCCAAACTGGTGGCACACTCCTTCACGAAGCTGCGCGCAAACGCGATTTAAAATTGGCACAGATTCTGTTGTTGCACGGTGCAGATCCTTTCCGGAGAGATCGAAAGGGCAGACTGCCACAGGATGTGACCAAAGATGATCGAACTAGGGCGATCTTGAAGAAGTCCCCTGCGGCAGCCGCTGCGCAGCGAGGAATTCAGGAGAAGGCTATTCTGGGGAATCACCCTACGCAGGCAAGATCTGGTTCTGGTGGCCCCAATGACGCGACTAAAGACGCCCGTGAAATCAAAGGATATCTCAAGAAGTGGACAAACTATACGAGTGGATATAAACTTCGATGGTTTGTGCTCGAAGAAGGTGTTCTCAGCTACTATAAGCACCAGGATGATGCAGGCTCTGCCTGTCGTGGAGCCATTAACATGCGCATTGCTAGACTGCACATGGACGCGCAAGACAAAACCAGATTTGAGATTCACGGAAAATCTTCCGTCAAGTATCATTTGAAAGCCAACCATGTCGTGGAAGCCAAAAGGTGGTTCTGGGCACTCAACAACGCCATTCAATATACAAAAGACGAGGCGAAAGAAGAGGAGAAACGGCGTACCCTCGATACCGACACTCTCCGCCATGCCCGGGTTGAATCATCAGATCCAGTGAGTGCGACCAATAGCAGATCTAAACATCCAGCACCCTCGCTTGGAGTCGCAGGAGGTTCCTCCAAAGTCAGTTTCCGATCGGACATAGAGGCTGGATCCATGTATGATTCCAACGATGCCAGTGTTGTCGGCGAAGAGCTCCAACGGATACCAACGAATCCTGTGACCGCCACCATCGATGCAGACGAGGACGCAGACGGTGACGATGCCAGCAGTCGTGAAGTCCATCACCCCGGAAGCAAAGACGCTTTCAATATCACGGCACAGTCGGCTACGCTGCAACTTGACCTTCTTGCTCGAGTCTCCGAGGCACTTATTGCCCGAGCATCCTCTCAACCCACTACAACTTTGTCTGATCTAGACGTATCTCAAGCGCTTCTCACCTATCAGACGGCGGTCAGCAGTTTGAACGGGTTGGTGACAGACTTGCTGAAGATTTCTCGAGATCGCGATGCCTATTGGCAATACCGACTTGACAGAGATGCAGATGCTCGACGAATGTGGGAAGAAAGCATGGCAAAGATCGCATATGAGCATGAAGACCTGAAAAGATCTATCGCTGAGTCGGAGGATAAGCGCAAACGGACCAAACGTGCTTTGAAGGAGGCACTTGAGGGCCAATCACTTCCTGTCAGCCGACCTAGCTCAATGGCGCAACAGGATATAGGAGACCGTGTCCAATTTACAGAAGCCGTGGAGGACCAGTTGGCTATCCGTCCAGAAGCTCAAAGCTCGGTAAGAGGCCGATCACGACGAAAATCTTTTACCAGAGAAGGCAATAGAAGGAAATCCATCATCGCGCAGTACACCAATCTGTCAGATTCCGAGTCTGGAGACGATGAAGAATTCTTCGACGCTATTGATGCCGGCACAGTCGAGGTTGTCGAACCACCACTTATCAGCCCACCGCCAGTACAAATCCTCGTTGGACAGGAAGAAGTGGAAAAGACCCTCTTTCCATACGATGAGATAAGGGCCCAAAAACAAATGGAGATCGAACCGTCATACGCTGGCTATGAGGATGGCGTTCGCGAGAAATTGAAAATGGACGCTGATAACCGCCCCAAGATCTCGCTTTGGGGTATTCTCAAGTCGATGATCGGGAAAGATATGACGAGGATGACGCTCCCGGTGTCGTTCAATGAGCCAACCTCTCTCCTCCAGCGTGTCGCCGAAGACATGGAATACGCAGATCTCTTAGACATTGCCGCAGACCGTCTCGATTCAACCGAAAGACTTGTCTATGTCGCCGCCTTTGCGGCCTCTGAATATGCAAGCACAATAGGTCGAGTTGCGAAACCATTCAATCCACTTCTGGGTGAAACTTACGAATATGTTCGTCCGGATAAAGGCTACCGTTTCTTTATTGAGCAAGTCAGCCATCATCCTCCGATTGGCGCGGCCTACGCCGAATCTGCTCGCTGGGATTATTGGGGCGAATCGGCTGTGAAGTCCAAATTCTATGGCAAATCATTTGATATCAATCCACTGGGGACATGGTTTTTGCGCCTCCGCCATTCTGACGGGAGTCCACCAGAGTTGTACACATGGAAGAAAGTCACGAGTTCCGTCGTGGGTATCATTACGGGAAACCCTACGGTTGACAACTACGGGCCGATGCAAATCAAGAATTGGACGACCGGTGAAGTCTGCGTATTGGATTTCAAACAGCGAGGATGGAAAGCCAGTTCTGCCTATCAGGTCTTTGGCAAGGTCATGGGTGTTGATGGTGTCACGAAATGGAGCATTGGAGGACGATGGAACGACAAAATCTACGCGCGTGTCACCGAGGGGTTTGAGGATGAGGCCGTGGGAGAAGGCGAATTCTCCTACGCGAAACCCGGAAGTCAATCCGGTCACCAAGCGTTCTTGGTCTGGGAGGCCCATCATCGCCCACAAGGAATTCCATTCAATCTCACCCCATTTGTTGTGACACTGAATGCCATCCCTGACTCTTTGCGGCATCATCTTCCCCCTACAGATACTCGATTGCGACCGGACCAACGGGCTATGGAGGACGGCGAGTATGATTTCGCTGCGAGAGAGAAGAACCGTGTCGAAGAGAAGCAGCGTGCAGCTCGACGGAAACGCGAAGCTGCGGGCGAAGAGTGGCGGCCCAAGTGGTTCGAGAAGAAGACTGATCCCATTACAGGCGAGAGTTATTGGGAATATAATGGCTTGTACTGGAAGAAACGAATGGAAAGGGAATGGAGCACATGTGATGACATCTTCTAGGGGAGAGGGGAAACCGAAGATACAAGAGCTCGCCACCACGGAGGGAGAGAAAAGCAAGGCAAAGGCGATCGAGCGAGTCCATTGGAATGATGACCTGAAGACGGACGGCCAAGTGATGCTCAAAAGTTCTTGAGGCTTCATGATGAGGAACCAAAGCAGGGCTCACGAATCGCTTGCATGTTTAAACGAGTCCTCAGTCTCCAGTAGTAGGGAAGCCAGCCCACGGTCTCACGGACGTCAATTCTTAACAATGACGAGTCACCTTATGTTCTATGGCATCTCGTTAGTTAGCCAATTTGTATCCCCTCTTCATTCTGTGTTCCCAAAGTCCTAGTTTGATATCCTGGTTGCGAACCTCCTCTTAATCAAGTCTGAAGTCTGAATTCCAATTTGTAGAAATCCCATCAACAGGTAAGAATAACTGCTCTTGGGGTTAGTCTGCTTAGATTTCGGCTTGCTGTACAAGGTATTGATAGATACTACCCACGCAGCAACAGCCGCCAGGACTTCGAAGGGCAGCGCACTTGCAAGCCGTGTTGTGGCAAGTCCTGTGGTTATCCCAAGACGCTTGATATCGTTCGTTACAAATTGAAGAATCCACATTGGTCCTAGGAGCAACAGCAGGCCGAGGATGATGAGAACGGCAGTAACAAAAGCCTCGAATTTCGTATTATTGAGGTAAGACGTCGTAGCGGACGGGACATGAACAGTCCGTGAATTCGTCACGAATAATCTGCTGATGGCTAAGGGCTAGAATTTTTTGAGAAAGCAGGCGAAAAGGTGACTTGACCCGTCGTACAAAGTGCGACTACGTTGCCCCCTCTGTAAATGAAATCTTGTTCCTCATCCACGATGGCTCTGGGATGGTTATACAACCAGTTTTCTACGGTCGTGACTTGACATTCCTGCGTACTCTTTCATCCCTTGATCTGGGAATATGATATCAAATATTCATCTTCAGCAATCAGCATGTCATCGTTGGAATGGAACGTGGGCCTACTATACCGATTCAGTATAGGAATCAGCTCGTCCGGTAGCCTTTCACGTTCCACCTGAGGGTTTATCAGGCAATGAGCTGGAGTCTCCCGTTTCAGCAATGTCATGTCATGTCTACTAAGCTATTGGCTCCGCCGGTAACTGGAAACATGGGGTGATTGAAGTCGGGTGGAATGAGAGACGAGGTCATATATCAGTACAGAGGGCGGCTTAGGCCGTGCAGAATGTGTGAAGGATTGAATCGTCACTCCGCGAGCCGAAAGCTGCTGTCAAACTGAGTATGCCAGAGAATGTGTATTGAATGCTCCGTCTATCTAGCAACTGGTCCTGCCAAGTTGTTGGTATTTATACACGTTTGGTTGGACGACCCCTTTCTTCTCTTATTTCTGCCCCTCTATCCCCAAAAAGGGGCACTGGCTACTTGTTCAACCGTTCAACAGCTGCCTTGAAGGTTGCCTTTTCGGGAAACTTCCACCAACGACTACGGCGGAAAGAACTCGGCTACAGAATGGCCTAGGGGTGGTTTAAAATGACTCCCGGAGAGGACGAAGTACGCTGCAACTGGTCACATTTGCTCAATGAGTGGGACTCCATTACGAAGAAGCAGCTTGAAGAGGACACTCCTAATTCAGTTTCCGATAAGTCGAGTGGGCGGGTCGACCGGACAACATAGGGAACGGTGGTATTGAAAAGAAGAATGATAAGCCTCCACTCTCGCATGAATTGTGACTGTCCTCATGTTTCAAATGTAACATATGCAACTGCGCACGAATCTGGAACCATGCTTACGTTCATATTAGTAAACGTCGAATCTTTCCTCCTTTTTCCTCAATCTCAACATCTTCCTGAGTTCCGTCCACAAGCCAATATCCTGATCAACGAGGCTGGCTTCATACGCGTCGATGGTAGGAGCTTCCCAGACAAGGTCGACCTCACGAGCCGGTATAACCTTAGTGCGCTTGAAGAGTTTCCAGCTGATATACAGGACTACACAGACGATGATCATGCAATAATAGATGAAAAAATCACCGACATCGAATGCACCAGGTAGGAAGATGGCATAACCATAGCAGAAGACCACGAAAGTCATGCTGATCAGACCATACCAGGCGCAGAAGGGCTGGAACCAGCCCTTATACGGAAGCCGGTCTCGATCAAAACCCTGCGCCTTCATGGCACGGTAGAAGAAGAGATAAACTAGCGCCATGCCGATGAAACTGTAAATCACAAAATGTTAGAAGATGATGCTTCGGATAAGGGGCATTGGAAAACATACTCGATAATTTGCGCACCAGTGACGAGATTAGCGAGCCTAGACAGCAACGTTTAGTATTCGATGGATGCTGAATCTATTGAGGTTGGTGGGATCTCACCATAGAACTACCTGTGAGGCATTGCTGCCCAAGATCAAGAGCGAGAGAAAAGGGAAAGCCATCGTGACAACAAAACACCAGATCGGCACACCAGACTTGGTACATTTTCGAAGGAACCTTGGTGCATGGCCATCTAGGGAAAGGGAATAGAGAGTTCGGGAGGCGCAGTAGACGTAAGAGTTGCCCGCGGAGAAGATGCTGGTCAGTAGTAAGGCGTTTGTAACGGAAGGCAGGACTGTAATGCCCATATTTTGCATCGCGATGACATAGGGACTGGCGCCTCCGGTCCCTGCACCGCTGGCAGCTCCAGTGTTGACGGCTACCAGCGTAGGGTCATTGTATGGGACGACGATGCCAACGGCGAGAGCGCCCCCAATAAAGAAGACGCCAAATCGCCAATAAATGGTCTTGTAGGCTTTTTTGAGAGACTTGCGAGGGTATTTGGTCTCTGCGGCTAACATGGCAACGTATTCGGGGCCAACGATGGTGAAGGCAGCCCGCCACAGACCTGCAAGCAAGCCTTCAAATCTCCCCAGAGAACCGGAGTGGAGATATTCGGCAAAGGAACCCTCAGATTCGTCAATTTCAAACAACAACAGAAGGGACCGGGCCTGGGCCTTACCGGATTGTTCCAGTATCGGAAACCATATGCATCATGCTGAGGATTACCACCGACCATGGTGACAAATGTGAAGCCGAAACAAAGTCCAATCAAGATGACCTCTAGACTCGCATTGTTAGGGAGAGTGTACTTCAAACGGGAGGAGATGTGATAACACGTACTTCCGATGGCCAACCAGAATTCGCTTTCGCCGTACTTTCGAACGGCAAACACGTTGATAAGACTGTTTTCAGCATATCAGCGGCTCTGTTGTCGATTCCACTGCTGAGACTAAGGCTTTACCCATAGAGAACAATGCATCCAACACAGATAGCAGCAGCCGGAATGTGGTCGCTCCAGAAGGTCAACACCAGGTTTAGTGCACTAATCTCAAATGGTATGAGAAGTGCTTCATAGAGGAAGAAATTCCAACCCAGAGTGAATCCAAGAGCATCGTCGGCCCAGTGACTCGCCATACGGATCCAGCCCCCAGAGACCGGCATGTAGACAGACATCTCTGCCATACAGTTATTGCAAGCGGCTGTGAAAGAACCGTAGATGAGGAAGCCGATCAGCAAACTTCCAGGACCGGCAGCCATGAGACCAGCTCCAATTGTCACGAAGAGAGCAGTCCCGATAGAGCCGCCGATGACCATCAACTGCATCTGACGCCAGCTGAGCTTTCGGGCTAGGTTGTTGGTCTCGACCGTGCCAACATCTTGGTCGGTGGTGTTGTTTTGATCGCTGGGATCGATCGCTTTGTCGCTGGTATATACGGTCTTGGATTCCATGGCTGTCTCAAGAAAGAACTGGTGTCTTGAAAGGGATGAGAAGATGAGAAGGCAGACAGATTGAGGAGCAAATCTGCTTGAAAGCAAGGTTCATATTGGAAGGCCCCATGACGGACATGACGAGAAAAACGTAGATAGTAGAGCCATCCTTGCCTTCGTGGAGCTCAGGTAAACTGATAATGGTTCTAGAATTGGAGATAAGGCGAGTTCCGTAGTTGCTGTAGATTGTAGCGCATGTTACCCACGGACAAAGGAAAGTTATCCCAAGAAAGGTAATATCTGGTGTATATCACGACGATTCGGCAAAAGCGGGCCATGTATCCACTCTTATCATCTATCTCATTCTTAGCCACCCCAGAACATGTGGACTTCAGCGTCACTCTCCACTTGTATCTTGAAATGTAACTCTCCATGAGTTATATTCGCTATGAGACTACCCATTTGGACTTCGCAAAGAGTATCCCCATTCCTTCGACATATCGACCCTTTCTCAGCCGAACAATCACATAATTTACTTTCTACTAGATGGAAACCACGCCCCCAGCTACTGCAGCTACGTTGCAACGAGTTGACACCTTTGATATCGAAGGACTCAAAAGTGCCATCATCGAAGATGGCGCCGTAATGACCGAAAACCTCATGTTGAACAGGCGAATGACCTATCGCTCGCGACAGGCCGATTCGTTCTGCAATACTCGCCCACTGGGCTGTATCACCATTGACAGGCAACAACACTGACGTACACTGCTGAGATAGATGTATAGATAGACTCTATCCTACACTCATTTAGAGAGCCAGAGCACTCCTTCAATTCAAGTTGCGCAAGAAGCTTGACGCTTCACCGTCCCAGAGTTCATGGGCCAAGTTAACGCTGAGTCTCAGCCCTACTTGGACGTCGATAAGCCGTGGAAGGAAAGGAGCCCTATTCCATCCCGAGACCAGAAGATGTGCCCGTCTCGTGTTCCGTAGCAGGACGATCAAAGAAGACTGGCTCGTCAGCCCCTTGGCGGACGAGTTTTTCCTGGCCAAAACTACCAGCAACTACTATGGCGCTCAGAAGCATACATATACCACTCACCTGATCGTCGATGTCTCTCACCATCAAGACCAGACCCGGTAGTGCGACCCGGCATCTGCATCGAGACGACAAAGAATTTTCATGTCGACCATGTTGACCAGACCAAGATAGGGAGGGTGTCGAGTAGGTACTGAGGTTGGAAAGGCGTTTTTGATCCCTTGTCAGGGCGGCCCCTGCCAAGACACTAGATACCAGGCGAGACGCAGGCTTATAACCTGCTCATCTCACCCCATCATCGCTTGACTCCTCAAGCGATCGAGTTGATATCATATAGGACTGTCAATTCCATCAATTCCCATTTGAATCACGCTTGCCCTTCCGTTCCTTGGCATTCCTTGATATCCCTGGTGTGGAGAATACCGTCATGGTACTGCTTGTACTTTGCTAACTAAACCCCCTTATGAAAAGGTTCTTCCCAGATCGCACCTGTGGGGGATGGAGCAATAGCCCAAGGTAGAGAACCTCGCATATGCAACAGTGGACAAAGATGAAGCATATTGTAAGCTGGGCTCGGCTTATCATGCTGGCGGTAAGAACTCGACGGCCGTCCAGAACCGTCCAAGGCAAAGACCTTTATTTAGTGAGGGTATCTTACGTGCGGAGGTAAGTATTCATCCCTCCACATGTGTGTGTTGACCGATTTTGACTTGTCTACAGGAATACTAGTGCATAAATCATACCAAAGAAGAGGCCCTTTCTTGGTCCCCAGCTACCCATGTTGTTTGATAATGTTTGACTACGAACTGAGCGTGCGTAGGAAATGAAGTAGGACCATAATCCTTCGAGGGAATAGATGTATTGATGAGATTCTGAAACGAAGCGGGATAACCTTGGGTTGTGCATCAGCCCATTACCACTAGTAGATTCATGAGGCTTGTATGTGTCAGCAAATGTCGCTGCGTTGGGGAGCAAAAACCGGACACCGATGCCCTGCCGAAATGAACAAGAAGGGAGATTGCCATCCACAGAAGTGAGGGAATGAGACTGTGTGGGTTTGAATGGCATCATCATGTGCTGAAGGGCCCGACTCTTGTTTTTCGTACTGCACTTTGGTTCGGTGGTGCAAGATCGATCAGCCAAAAAGCACCAGTGGGCCTTCTGCGATATGTATGGCGTGTGCGTCGGCAAGGCATTCACTGTCAATATCTTGGAAAGCCTACGACCACATTGCTCTGCTATAAGGCCGTGGTCCGAGTCATGCCCAGCCTTTCCGAATCATGAGAATCTTCAATTAGGGGTAGCATGTATGAGGGAACGAGGCCACTTACCTGTGTAGAGTAACGTCCTTCCACGACCGCCATTATCATGGTTTAGACCGGATGAGTCTCCATCGAAGCTACCCAATTCTGGAACCTAGGATGCTTACCGCAGCTCGATCACGAAGCCTTCGTACGGAAGATCTGCGCTTTGGCATGTAATACAGCTTGGCGAGACTCGTCACACTTGGACTTTACGAGCTCGACAAGCGACGCAGCCCTGTATAGACTTCTATTTTGATATGACTACCACATGTGTGATGGGAATGGAGATGGACTTGAATGTCAATATCGAAAAGCTGGGGAGACTCTCCTGATGTGTTCAGCCCGTGTTGTATACAAGTACATGTATATGCTAATAGATAAGGGGGGGGGCGGGCGCTGATAATAGTCGAAATGTGATAAGGGTGCAGCACTAGTGGAAGAGAGCCGCAAGGCTTTCATGATTTTGCGGACAATACCGCCGAATCACTCTTGGGAACTTCGTTCAATTTCTCTACCGTAGTGTTTGGGCTGTCCATATTCAATCAATTTTCTATGCTACATTGAATCAAATGCGACAAGGATGAAGCCGACACTAAAACTGGCCAAGACCCTGAGATAAACATCAAGTCACCTCTATCGAAGTCCTGAAAACGATGTTGGCTCTGGCGTGGGCAATTTCGGTACCCTTTCTGTTGGCGGCCGGCTTATTCATTGCCGTGCGATGGTTTCTGCCAGGGTTGAACAGATTTCGCAGTGGCAATGATCTTAACGGGGTGAGTGACCGACAAGATCATTTTCCCGTTAATATGTTCCATGACATTCTGATAAATGAGACTGATCAATCTCAGAAAACAACAGCACGCCTCCGCAGACACCAGCAACAAGGTGTCCAGAGCCAGCAAAAGGATCCATATGGCCAAATAGAACCATTGCACAATTTCGATTGGAGAACTACCGAGCCTCTCCAATTTCGACCATTCAAGCCGGTTTACCACCTGTCAATGTGTAAGTGAGCCATGGTTCTGAAATGTCCGCTAATCACAGTGGATCACGCCAGCGCTCGAAAATCCTCATGTGTCGGAGTTAATCGAGATGGACAAACATTATTTAGATAGAATAATGTTGCGAAGGCAATTGATCCGGGATCACGAGGACAAAGTCATTGCGGTTTGCGATGGTGTTAAACAGGCTATTGACGAGCTGTACTCGTGGCTGGCGACGATTTACCTTCCCATCCGCTTCCCAACTATGTTCCAGATAACCACGAATGGGTCCACGGGTCAGGCGGCATTGTTCAACAAGGTGATATCGGAAATCTCCCCATTATGTCCTGAACCAACGGCTGATGCTACACTGCGAAGGCTTGGAGGTCTTGTGAAAGATGATATTCTGTTTCTTCAACCTACCGAGGACGGGGATGGGTATAAGCTCAAAGCATTTGTCGCATGCTTCCCCAACGGATTCAACCCGCGAGAAAAGCTCGACATGAAGCTTCGGCGCATTCATGAGTCCGTTCCCAAGTACAAAGACAAGCTAGAAAAGAGCATGGAGCGTTGGTTTGACGGGCTGGAAGTGGGACGAGTTGTCAAGAGGTGTAATGTGAGTTGCCGACCCAATGTGAGGCCCCGTCAGCCTCGGCTAACAAAACTGGATTAGTAGGCCATCTCGACGCACGATAGATTGTATGCACCGGCAGATCATCGTCCACGCGAGGGCGACTCTGTTCAGGCCAAAAGTGTGGACATCGACATGGTCTGGACTTGACCTTCCCTACTTTCGCTGCTCATATTAAAATACTAACTCCAGAGCCAGACCCACGTCCGTTGCGAGCGTCGGGTTGTTCATCGTTTGCCCCAGTCAAAAGCAGTAGTGTTTTCCTCGAAGACCTACCTTTACCATTCGTGATATCAAAAATGAAGGGTCGGGTGCAGTCCTGGCTAACGCCATTGATGGCTTGCAGAAAAGGAGCGTCCCCCAGATTCATTTTTACAAGCGTGCCGCAGTATGGGCCGATTCAGTCAAAGCCTTTCTACTCTGCTGAGTTGAACCCCTGCATCCAGCTGCGCAGAATTGTACATTGCTATGGCTATACACATATACATGCAGTGGGATACATATACTAGCAGTCGAATCGGAAAAGTCCCAGCAACGCACCAACCATTCCCGGTTAATTCAAAATCCCAGTTTCCTAATGAGGATAGACGATTTTTGGTGTGGGAAGGTTTTCGCCCTCCGGCTGGATGCATGACCGGTCGAAAGTTGATGTGGATACCGATTACTACCCCCTATACGTCCGGAAGCTTGGTGTCTCGAATAATCAGAATGCAAGCCCCTGATGACGACAAGGAACCCGGAAGCGACCAGAAAGACCCAGCCACCTTCAGATTCATCACTGCAAATCCTCGGCCGGAGAAGGACAAGCAAGAATCACGGGCGTTGATCAGAGCCTACGGCTCACACTTCTCCTGGGCAAAAGTGAGAAAAACGGGATACAAATTGCAAGACCAAGAAAAGACTGCTCACGTCGGGTCAAATACACATGCGCGCCAGCGTCTGAGACCTCCAAACAAATTGCCGTGCAGACGTCAACAATCGAATGGGAAGTTTGATGAAGAGGAGAATCAAAACGAAGGTGGCCTAGGTCTCCAACACTTCAACACGGCTAGTTTCCATTTTATGTCAGCAAGGCATCTCAACCCTCTTGTCAGTCCACTCAATTGATCAAGGCTAGTCGCGATTTCGTAATACCAGCAAATGCTTTCAGTGGCCACGAAGGGGAATTCAAAGAGCTTCTACGGCCGGTATTGATCACATTTCATTGGTGCGAGGTTAGTCAATCGCTTCCTCAACCACATCTTTCTGTCTGATCAGGACGACCCCCAGAATTCACCTACCAATTATCAGACCTCCAGGTACTCGACAGGCAGAGTCTTATTCTATGGACATTTATATAGTCCGCTCGTGAGGATTTCAGCATCGAAAAATCCCCTCGAGATTTCTTCAAGTCAGGAAGTGCCCGTTTGCCGTGCCAGTCGAGGAGTCAACAAAGTTTTGGCAGTTTGGCAACGAGACGTGATGATGATACCATCCTCGCCATCCTAGTACTAGCATTCATGGCAATGTGAAGACAGCTTCTCGTCAAATTCGCCCGTCCAGGGCCCCGTGAATGCTATGCAGCGCGTGGATATTGATGGAGGTTCGACTGGATACTGTTTCAATGCACATCCAGGGCCTGGCAGAAAAGTTATCAATTCGCGGCGGCCTGGACACCTTTATGTTTCCTGGGCTGGCCGCCATGGTATCTTAGTGAGTGTTATTCTCAAAATGACGACCTTGACCTGAGGCTCATTCCTTCCTGGCTAAGTCTCAACCAAAATTGATGTTTGGATTGCCATGGAGGCCTGATATCAACCTCCCAGCCTCTTCGAAGACCAGCGCTCTCATGCGTGTCAAATGGTCGACACCCAGAGAATTCATTCACCGGCATCCGTCGAAAAGACCATCCCCTTTCTAGCCTTGCCACAGGCTTCAATATCCTTCACTGTATGCTCCCACCGGAAGACGCTGATGAACTATACCCGGTCTTGGTCAATTTACCCAATGACACTCTTGTCGTGGATGATTTTGTGATGGGGAGACCGCAAGCACAAAGCTTGAAGACTCTAGCCGACCAAAGAAATTTTGCCCAGCATAGCTTGACGTCGATATGCCCGATCGAGACGGAATCACCATAACAACGTGAAAAGAACCCCCCTGCATCAAGCCACCTGGCTTGCAAGCAGCTGTGCACAGTTTGATCACCGTGTTCCCGATCCCTCACCGCACTGTATCATTCGCACAACTCAGTCTCCAGATCTGAACTCGCCTCTTCACACCGATCATCCACAACCGATGGGCCGAAGCATCATCTCTGATGCTATGGATCACGGTCATGGGTGCAATGGCAGCTGTGCCAAGCACCGAACGGCTCTGGTACCTATCGGTTCCGGGGCGATTGACTAATCGTCTACACGTGGTGAGTCGGGACAGTTTACGTTCGGAGTTGCAGGTGTTTCTTCGGTGTCACAGTGTCAGTGATGCCGCTGGCCAGCAATTATGAAAGGACATTCGGAAATCAAGCCCTTTCAGTTAAACGGGTAGACCGCTTGTGCATTATTATGAATCGTGGTACCTCATAGACATGACGTGAAGGCTCATTAGGTCTCCAAATTGAAATCGCTTTAATCCCTTCCATGGGCTTCGGATGCGTATAGAGCCGTGGAGAAATAAGACCGTTCGTTGCGGAATCATTTTCCTCTCCCATTTAGCTCGCTCCGCATATTTACTTAGGTGCCACCCGAGAGGACCATCGAGGACTCATGTGTCTAGCTCAATCGGTCAACTCTTGGGTTTGGGGTCTTTTCTTTTCTTCATGCCGTACCTTCAAAATCCCTCGCATGCCTTCTGTCGCTATTCCTCTTTTTATTCTTATACCAGCTACTCACCAATGCCTGATCGGCCTCTTTCTGTCCGTCTGCCAGCATATGCTTAATATTCCTCTTTCCCTGGCCCCTCAGTCGTACATCCCATTCATCCGGCGTATCGGTAATGACCCAATCAAAGCCTGTCTTGAGTATCCAGTCAAAATTCGACCTATAGTCATGCCCATCCGTCGACATGTTGCCGACGATACTATCAAGCAACACTGGTGCTCTGTTTTCCCGGAACACGAACACGGAATTATTCACGCGCTCATCAGCGGGTAGAGTGTAATTGGCTGTGTCGAAGAAGGTGCGACGTGCGGTTGTGGGCGTTACGAAGTCGCCGATCGCGTAGAAGATGCCGGATGTACGGAACATGCTGTTTCCTCCCGGCTGTAAGGTGGCAACGTGGTCTTGGAGGGCCTGCAGGGGCCCGTTGGGCGAATAGAGCTCAATCTCGGCGCTGATGGTGTAGTTTGTCTTCAGGAAGCCCTGGAGACTTGCGAGCGTGTCGAAATGAACTTCGTCATTGGGATTGTATACCGGGATGAACGCCAGTTGGATACCGGAAACGAATGCGTCTTGGACCCAGGGTAAGGCCTCGAATTCTTCTGGTGTTCGGTACCATGTTGCTTGGAGCTTGTAGATGCACCATTCGTTCGCGGGCACGCCGGCGGCGTTGGTCAAGTTCTTGAGTTGCCAGTAGGCAGGTTCGACGGCTTCTTCGTCCTTGAAGTCGAGTTGGAGCACGACATTCGTGCCGCTGTCGTAGATGCTTTGTACAATCTGAGGTAGTGTCGGGACTGTTTCGTCGTGGACCCGGCCTCCTTCGTCGCGCAGGTGCAGGTGCTCGATGAAGCCTTTGAACGTGCTGTTGTTGACGGATGGATTATATCCTTTGCCTGTGAATGGGTTGTAGGCGGCGCGGCCTGTTGCTTCGCCGACGTCGGTTTCACGGCCCAGACCTGTGTCGTGGATCATGGGCAGGTACCCGTCAAGAGATATGTGGATGTCTGTTTCAATGCATTCGACCCCGGCTTCTGAGGCACGGAAATATGCATCGCGCGAGTTTTCGGTGGTGCCGTTCCATCTGGTCGAGTCGTCATTTAAATTGCATAGGAAGAAGAGAAGAACGAGAGCACTGAGGGAGGTAAGCAAGAGAAAGTCTCTCACCGTAGACCTCTGTGGGCGCAAAGGACCACCAGATCCTCATGGGGCTGGCGGAATGCCTGGATGACCTTCCTCACATCATAAGGCTGGCGTGCTCCAATAGCAGTCAATGGGAGAATGCCCAGCACCAACAGCAAAGATATCAATGTCTGCACACGAATTCCAACCATTCCCCCCTTTTTCGTTCCCCAAATCAAATGTTGGCGTAGGTAAGAGGTGAGATGAGCTTCAGACATGAAATGTCATTCAATTTATAGCATTTCCGCCCGCGCGGGAATGTACCCAGGGTCCCATCTTTTGGAGATCAAAGTGATGATCACTCAGTATGTTTCCCTTCCCAATTCAGGTTAACAAGCTGACCATCGTAATGCAAACTTGCACACGTGCCGAATGGTGCCCATCCGATATGATCGGATAAAGCTTGGTCTAATGAAAATATGTTACATTGAGCTTCTCAGAAAAGCATAGAATGTCTAAATCCCTTTGACTCCGGAAGGCAGTTCTTGGTTAAGTCCAAGGGCAGGAATCTAATGAGGGCCGACGATATACTCCGTACCAATCGACATGCACCCACGTGCTGAAGGTATTCGACAGCACCAATAAGAGGGAGCATGGCTGTATATCGTCGTCGGCTTTTTATTGGCCACAGGGTCCTTTGCATAGAATATACCTTGTTCAACGAGATATGCACAGTGAATAGAAGCAGAGCTATTGACTCCAATGTGGACAAAACCATGTACCGGCGCTTTCTCTTCGGCTTAGCCTCAAGTCTTTCGTTCACTCTCTCGTAGGCACTGCTTTACGATGGACCTCAAAGTTTCTAATCTCACCGGTGGCATGGGGACCGTCAATCCTACCTCTTCTCGCTTAGCAAGGAATCATTGGCGGCGATATCGGCATGTGTAGAACCAAGTGTTCAACGCAGTAGAGCACCTTCCCCCACGATGACCGGCCTTGATGAACGAGACATGATTTGAAAATAGGAGCCGGGGCATCCAATTTGGCGGACCATCAGCTAGCTATTTCGACTCCGAAAAACACAAGCAAATCTTTGATGGAATCAACTTTTCATTTGCCCACTACTTGTATCTAGTAGCCATGTTGGCCAATCTCGCTCTCCTCAAGTGTGGGTGCGAGTGCACAATTGCAATACTCTTTCACACTTTTTGTCTGCCAGCTGCAGTTTCGGCGCAAACAGTTCCTCTACCGACCATCAACGTATGCCCGTGTGAATATCTCTGTCTTTACTCGGCACCGCAGTCAACGATGGTGGGCTTGAAATCCAGTTTGACTTGACCGGTACCCGAACCAGTCTTCTCGAGATCCGAGACGACTTTCATGCTCTCTTGATCGGCAACTTCGCCGAAGACGACGTGCTTGCCATCCAACCAAGAGGTCACGACGGTGGTAATGAAGAATTGAGAGCCGTTGCTGGACGAGATCGAGTCAGTTGTCGATATCCTTTAGCTCATGGGGGGAGAGATCACCCATCAATGGGATGGGTGGAGAATCATTGGAACTTACGTGTTTGGTCCCGCATTGGCCATGGACAACAGACCCGGTCGGGAGTGTTGTTTCTTGAAGTTTTCATCGGCGAACTTCTCACCATAGATCGATTTGCCGCCGGTGCCCTAGCAATTCCCGTCAGCATGGATGTCTCTCTTGTTCTCCCCCTCTTTTTATGGAGTGGACTGACGTTGCCCCGAGTGAAGTCACCGCCTTGAAGCATGAATTGAGGAATGATTCGGTGGAATTTGCTACCCTTGTAGCCGAAACCCTTCTCGCCGGTGCAAAGGGCACGGAAGTTCTCGGCAGTCTTTGGGACTACGTCGTCGTAGAGATTGAAGTTGATACGTCCTTTCTTGGCTATTGAAGTCCGCAATGGGTCAGCAGGGATTTGACCAGGAACCTGGTGCATGGTGAGGGTGCAAGAGGAGGCCGAAATCAGTCTCATGGCCGCTTGAAGGCATTGAGGAGCTGAAAATGCGGGGTGACGGTAAGGAAAGACAGGGAAAACGTACGAGCTGGGACAGCACCGCCAGAACGCTGAGCATCACTTCTGGCTTTGTCAAGCGCAGCGTCGGTGTACTCGACGTCGAACCAGGCTTTGATGGTCATGTTTGCAGGAGAGATGGAGAAATGTCTCGCGGACCAAGGAGCAGGCGGAATTCGATGAGAAGAAAGAAGAGATGGTCGGATGAAAGAAGTTGGAGGGGTGAGGAATGATCTGAAGGAGTTCACAGCGGGGCGATGCATTTTTGGACGGTCGGATTGTAGGGAAGGAGCGGGGCAGTGGCAGTGAGGTTCTCTAAGGCCACAGGCGGGGAGTCAGGGTATGGAGATGAGAGTGGCGCTGGCTGCACGTGACTGGCTGAAGTGACGGTTCCCCTTGAACGGCTCACTACGGGTGCTTGTTCGGTGATGGCGCAATAGAGAGATGACTACAGCTGAACCTGAAACAATCAGCGCGATCACAATTCCCTTCATCCAGACATCTCTGAAGCTGGACCGATGCAGTATCTTACCAGGTTTCAATGCAAGAATAGAAAATGCCTTTAGCTCAAGAAATGCTGAAGCTCAACACAAAAAGATTAGGTAGGAGGTCTCTTGAAGAGTTCCCTCAGACAGATATCTCACCGCGTAGGAGAAACGTCGTACGCAACAAGAAGAAAATTTGCCGGGATGCCGAAAATTAGGTGGGATTGATACAATTTACACGGTACTGTACAGAATGTAGCCAAAAAGTGGTCCGGTCCCAAAAACAAGCTGCAGGTCCAAAGTTGGAGATGGAAAATGACATGCAAAAAGTTTTGTTGCATTCCAGAATGCCAACGCCCGAGTCAAGTCACGTGCAGTGGAGGGTTCCAAAAGGGGGCAAGTTTCTCGTCATAGCATTATGGCATCGACTCGGGATGATACATATATACTCATGTCTATACCAGCCCGAGCCCCCTCATATGAGATTAGTTTTCGGTCACTGTCGGCCACATCCTGTCAGTCTTCATTCAGCTGCGCTGGCTTTCAGCTGAAGTCATCATCGCCCCGTCCCACTCCCACTTCAATCGCCATGATTCTGGATACCAATTCTTTGGTTTCTCGCGCAATCTGGAATGCTAACGGCGGCAACTTCTGCGTCAGCTCTTTACCCTCGGGTTTCCCGTCATATGCTGCCGAGTCTGTGCTGGCCTGAAGAATCTTTCCTCGACACTCTTGTAAAATCGTCATCATCGGACGTGACTTTTCTGTCAATGCTGTTTGATAAGAAGATGGCTCATTGCCCGTTCTTTCCACCGAATTTACAATATTCTCAATCGCGCTAGCAATCGTTGTGAGATGATTACGAATGGTTGGCGTCGGCTTGTCACCACGGATAGCATCAACCAGGGAGGTAATCGATTGAACCAACCCATCCGTCTGATCTTCGAGATACATCTGTCAAACTGATTAGTGGCAAAGTCTTCTGGCCACAGCTGGCACAGCTCGCACAACTCACCTTGAGATCCTCGAGGTCGGCTTCCTCCTGGCTGGCGCCATGCGTGGACTTAATACCAAGCCCGGCTCCGTTCATGTAGTTCGATCCATTTCGCTGATGAAGCTCCGACCCAGTTTGATTGGGGGGATTTTTGGTCTCGGACGGGGTGCTCAAAGCGCTGTACACGCTTTCCACCGCACTTCGCCTTCTCAATGTTTCAGCAATGTTGAAGTATCCATTACTTTGGAGAGGTTCCAACGTCCCATCGTCATCATCTTCCAGCTCTCCTGCTGGAGTGGGGCGAATCTTCACGGCATGTAAGAGATCAACCACCGCCGCGGTGAGATGCGACGCAGCAGCATCCACGAGACTGACCGGAGAAAGTCCGCTGGCCGAGGCAAAATTCTTGGAAGCCGTGATCAGATTGTTGGCGGTTGCCGACACTTTGCTTTTAAGTTTCGCCCGCCGTTTCAATGCTTCATCATCCTTAGCGGTAGACGCTCCGGCATCAATGTCTGAAGTGATACCTCGCACCGCCAACACCACCGTTTTCATATGATCAAGCACGGCTGTGGGGGTGTCCGATCTAGCCATCCGGAGCAGTTCATCAATCGAGATCTGGAATTTAGTGACGTGGACATCTCTGACCAATCCATCCGGGTCCTGGAGAGCAAGCGCGTGGCGGTTGGCGTCGGTTCGAGCGATGCTGAGTCCTAACGAACTGGCTCGAGCACTCCGGAGTTGGGTTCTTGCTTTGACATAACGGGCCTTCCATTCCTTGACCTCTTCTTCGAGTTTGCGAACCTCTGCTTGGAGTTTCTCTTCCCGCTCCAGATTCCCGCCGCCAGATTCGGCCATGGTCCTCATCTCTTCGAGATATGCCTGACCTTGCCGGCTCACTTCCTCGGTCAATTCTCGCTGTTGCGCTAGTTGGCCTTGTAATACTTCGTGCTTGTGATCGAGTTGAAGGTATTTTGTTTTCCAGAGAACATTCTCCCCGCTGAAATGTGGTTTGTCGGCCATCAGCCTTTCAATTTCCTCTTTCAACGATTCGTTGAGCCTCTCGGCCTCTTCCAGCTTCTTCTCGAGATTTTGCTTCGTCAAGGTCCATTCGCCGTTTTGGGAGCTCAACTGTCGAAGCTCGTCATCCTTAGCTTCTAAATTGGACTCTAAATCGGCCACTTTATCTTGCAGCTCCGTCAAAGTGAGCGGATGAGACTTGGAGTTGAAGGTCATGCTGACTCCGCTCTGAGAAGTAGCCGATGTGTCTCGATCGCTTCGAGGGCTGGTGAGGGAGCTTTCTAGGCCGAATGCATCGCTGGAACGATCATATTTGGAATCTGTCCCCGGAGTGTCGTCTTCATCTTCAACCATCGTACTTTTGTTCGGCGTAATGGTGTTACTTTGAAATTGCTTCGCCATGGGCCGGCCGTAGTCGTTCGACGGGGGATTGTCAAATTGAGGGATGTTCGTCACCGAGTCCGGCTTGGGGGGAAGTCCGGGACCGGAAACGCCAAAAGATTGGGATCGTGGTGGCGGCCCAAAGCTATTTGGACCGGCAGGGCCATCTCTTGAGCCACTGCCGCGTGGACCTCGTGATTGTGAGCGAGAGCTGTCTCTTCTTCCTCCATCTGGTCTCGAAAATTGTGGGAACCTTCTTTCTAGTTCGCAAAAGACATCCGTTGATAAGTCTCGAAATCTTGGAGTCTGGAGGGATGACAGTTTCTGTCTGGCTTGATTGCGCTTTTCATGGAAATCCGGACGCGGTTGCAAAAACGGAGGCACGTTCTGTTGCCGCGGTGGGCGTCCAGGCAGGGGTGTTGCTGCTTGTCTCCGTTGTAACTCGTCAAAGACATCGGTACTCAATTCGTGGAATTGGACGGGGGATAATCGCAATAACTTATCCCGTGCCTTGTTAGGCCGAGGTGGGGCCTGAGCTCCCCCTTTGAGATATCCCTTCAAAACGGTGTAATGTCGAAGTAACTCGGCCTCCATCCTCCTGTATTTTCTGCTCTGCTCGTCAGATATTGTGCCATCACTGGATCGCGAATTGGCGATGGAACCGGCGCGTGAGGAGCCTCGAGATCCGGATTCTGAGGGACGAACTGGTCCCGTCGGATCGAGTTGGCCAGGTCCAAAGCCCATATTTCCATTAGGAGGAGGAGGAGGAGGACGAAGGCTGGGTAGTGGTTTAGAAAAAAGATAATCGTCTCCGGAGGCATTGAACGGGGTGGACGGTCCATCGTTTCGTGGTAGCTGGTTATAGTTATTGACCCCAGACCACTCGCTACCCGCAGTAGACACGGGTGACAATTCGGGGCCTCGAGAGGGAGGCGGCATGGTGGCTTGCATCTTGGACAAGATGGTTCATTCGATGCACGCAAGGTGAACAGGTGGGAGTTCAGATTGCTGAATCGGAAGAAGGCTTTTCCACCAACCAGGTGAACCGAAGTCGAGGGGAGAGGAGCAAGAGGCGTGGTGTGAGGGTGAAGCAAAAAATGTCGGAAGTTCTGCGACAGATCAAGGGAGTGGACGACCAGGGATGGCCGATGCTCAGATGTGGCATGGAATTGAGGACTCTTTGGACCACGCAACAATGAAAAAAGAGAATATGGATTCAATACAATCCGGACTGTCCAGCAGACGGGGGTTGGGTGGAAACGAGTGTAGATGGGACGTGGTGGATGAGAGAAGGGAAGAGAGACGGTGATGGCGGTTATGTTTGATAGTATGGTGAGAATTGAGTTAAGGCCCTACGAAATGTTGGCGGCTCTGGCACTCTGCCATCTGGCGGTCAGTCAGGTGCCATTGCATGCTAATTAGCCAGCTACTGTGATAAAGCACACCTCTTCCTACTACTGTATTTCTATCTCTTCTAAGCAAATTTGCCTGTCTTTCTCCAGAATCTCTATCGATTCAGCCCCCAACAAGATGTGAACGCTATGGAACGGATCACATCGGTACGTTGGTGCTTAAAAAGCCTTCACTACTGCTGTCGGTCCTGCACAACATCAATGCATTGCTCCCTCCCCTCAAGGGAGTGTCGCAACTGGTCCATGTCATGGGCTTTCTGGCCCTTACCCCCTTACTAACAGAACCGTCTTCTCGATAAAAACGAACCTTCGCTAGCTTCCATACCGGGGTCCCCTTGGGCGCCAACAACATTATTTCACTGGCCAACCTGTTCCACTCCCATCTCACATTTCTTCAGGGGTGACAGGTGCCACCCCTATGGCTCAAAGCACTAGACGCACCTGGGACTTTTGCCATTTCTACCGATTTGACAGCTGGTCAAAGCTTGAACCCTTACGGAACCAACTTCTCCGATTGTTTTCCTTTGACATTCCATAGCAGAAGACGGTGACGACACCATAGAGGTGGATATTATTCCTGTGGCCGAACTACAGTATCTGCATATTGTATATCATCTGGAATCGTTGCCTGTGACAAGAAGCTTCAAATACTACTTTCCTCGAGGATGGCTCTTTCACCTGCAAATGCAACTTCGCTCCCGCTGTCCAAGTGCACACCCTCGACATTTATCGTCGATAGCAGTGATCCGATGCTGCTCCAAAACACGAATTTGGTGTCAATCAACACATGGCCATCCTTGAACGCCATTCGCTCAACATCCCATATATACAATGCTGTTTGGTTGTACATCAACGTGAGGGGTTAATCTTGTCACCGACGCATTTCCCGTTCGTCATTTTGAGAGACAGTGGAATCGTCGGCCCATTTTGAGCTCGAAGAAAAGGCTCTACTGCAGCAGATACTGGTGTCGTTGCTCGAGTCGGAACTGCACTTCGGTTGTGCGCCATGTGCGCCTTGACCAAATGACCGGCGGCCAAAGCGCTGCAGAGACTGAGCTCTCCAGCGAGCACTGCGGCTGCAATGATCCTGGCGAGTTTCCGTGCATTGTCGCCTGGATTGGTTGGATGAGATCCTCGGACACCAAGGATCTCGAGCATCGCTGATTGTGCCTCTAGAATGGTTCCTCCACCGATTGTACCGACTTCGATTGACGGCATGGATACACTAATTTGGAGGTTTCCATTGTTGCTAGGTCCGGTCAGGAAACTTCAACGAACGGCCGAAGGACAGGAGTCGCACTTACTTCTTCATAATCGTGATGCAGTTCGCGCTCTCAACAACCTGGGCCGGATCTTGACCGGTGGCCAAGAACATTGCCGTCACAATGTTGGAAGCGTGGGCATTGAATCCTCCAATGCTGGCCGCCATGGCGCTGCCAATCAAGTTCTTGGATACATTGAGCTCGACGAGGGCATTCACATCACTCTTCAGAACACTGCGCACGACATCGCCTGGGATGATAGCTTCGGCAACCACCGCCTTTCCTCGACCATCAATCCAATTCACGGCCGCCGGTTTCTTGTCTGTGCAGAAATTACCCGAGACAGAAATCGTGGCCATGTCGTCAAAACCACACTCGTTAGCCATGACGGAGAGAGCTTTTTCAACTCCTTTAGAAATCATATTCATCCCCATGGCGTCGCCGGTGGTTGTTTTGAATCTGATGTACAGGTAGGTGCCTGCTAAAGCAGTTCTCATCGATTGTAATCGAGCGAATCGACTCGTAGAGTTGAATGCTTCTCGCATTCTCTGCTGGCCTTCTTCCGAGTCTAACCACACCTTGGCCTCTCCAGCCCTGGCCAGAGTCGGAAAACCAACGCAGGGTCCTCGAGTCATGCCATCGCCAGTTACGATGGTTACGGCCCCGCCGCCGGCATTGATGGCTTTGCACCCACGGCTCGTGCTGGCCACCAAAACGCCTTCTGTTGTGGCCATCGGCAGAAAGTAGCTCTGACCGTCAATGAGGAGCGGCCCGGCAATACCCAAGGGAAGGGGTAAATATCCGATGACATTTTCGCAACAGGCCCCATGGACAAGTTCGTAGTTGTAGTCTTTGTATGGTGTCTTCGAAGATTCAAACGTTGCAGCGACGTGCTTGGTGGCTGGAGTCCGGGATACCACGGCTCTTCGTACCTTGACTGCTCGAACCAAGGATTCCAGCCGCGTCATAACTTCGGGATTCTCCAGCGTTTTTTCGATAGCATATCCAGGAATCTTGCCTCGCAGGGACAAGTCAATCAGCTCCTCATCGGTGAGGTAGGCAGCTTTTTTGTCTTTGAGCATTTGCTCGCATTCAGCTCGTGATCTGGTAGAGCCGCCTGTGAGGTCCAGTTCGGTCGGTCGTTGTTTTGGTGTCACAGGCAACTCGAGCTGTGGCGGTTTGGATGCAGCTGGAGAGCTCGTGGTCGATTGTGGCTCTCTCAAGCTCCATCGAGCAGCATTGAACAAATATCCATTGAGTATGAGACTCAGGGTCAGCGCAATGAGTACCCATTTGCTCAAAACCGGATCTTCTAGACTTTTGAGGACTCCCTCAATCACCCGACCGCCCACGACGTTGAGGAGTTGATCGGTATACTCGTGATCGAAAAACCCGAGGTGGTCCTGGGAGTCGGCATGATGAAGCGAGGGATAGTCAAATTCGTATTTGATCGGTGGGAGCACTGTCACGTACGTCTCCACCTTGTTGCTCTTCGCATCAACGTAGATTGCATCTAGACCGTTTTCTGCCACCTTGAATGGATCAATGGGCGAGGGGGTCAAAACACTTGGCATCGTGGTGCCGGGAGACTTGATACTTCGGGCGGTGCGGAACGGAATGGTGCAAAGATTGATCAGGTTGACGACGACGAAGCCAGTCACCATCCATATCTTGAATTTTGGCACGCTGCTGGCCTTGATCTTCTGACCAAAGATATTGAATCCTGCTGCCTGGTCGGATTGCCCGATAGGCCAATCATTGTTCGTAGCCACGTCCTCAGCCACGCGCTGGTTGATGCCGTCTTCTTCGAGTGCTTTGCGAAGCGCAACGTGTCGCTTGATTCGGTTGATTTCCAGCTTGATGCAGAGAATGGTTGTGTAGAAGGTGAAGAGTAAAGCGCAGTCAAATACAAGGATCCATGCCGCTAGGAAACAGAATTGTCGCAGACCACCTTGAATTCCGGAAGCTGCCCCAAGAATGAGGATTGCAATTTCAATGGCATAGTCACGGACAATCTCGAAGCCTGTTTCCTTGACGGCAATCTGGATGGCGTCTTGGATGGAATTTGGTGGACTAGGAGCACTTCCATTGGCAGGGCCATTTTCGGCGGGTCGACGTTTGGTGTCGTAGGAAGCGGATAGAACGGCTTTGGTCAAAATGATGGACTTTTCGAACCCGATGGTAACAACGAGGAAGGGGAGGCCTTCTGACAGCAAAACCATGTTGACTGGAACTCCGAGTTTGGTGGTCGTCACCAGTCCAAAGAGGAATGCGAAGAGGCTGGACAGCATGACCGAGATGGCCAACCAGGCGTTAGAGCCAAGGCGTTTCATGGAGAGGAACAGAGAAATAAATGTCAAATGCATTGACAAATAGCCCAGGGACATAATGATTATGTCCAGTGTCTCCGCATGTTTCACCAGGTCGACAAAAGAAGTCCAGCCTTCGCTCAGCCACGTTCGATAGGCACCACGAGGGCCGTTTCCATTTAGTCGGGCAGCTTTCATGATCCAGAGTGAATTTCCCGCGTCATCTAAGGGAGCATTTTGTGCCGGTAGTTCCTGGACGGCTCGCAGAAAGTCAGCGAGCTCGGAGAAGGGAGTATAGAAAGCGAGCGAGGTGTCATGCGATATCGGCGAGAGCAAGTTCGAGGTGGTCGGGATATTCGTTGCGGAGACATTGGCCGGTATTGGGACCACACTGGCTTCAGGAGCCAGCCGAGAGGAGGAAGAATCGGGAAACACGAACGTAGTGAGGGCATAGTGGTTGGGACCCTGTCACAGAACTGTCAAGAAGAATGTCTCGGTTGTGGCTTCCCAATTAAACTCACCTGTGAGATGTGTGGAATTGTAGACTCGTCAGAGAACTGCCATTTCCACGCAGTATTCTTGGACAGTTCAAGGGTTCTGCTCCCTTGCAGCAATGCTCCAACATCTACCCGGCCATTGTGTAGCAGAGATTTGATACCGCTGTCAAACAAGCTCTCTTGGAGGAGACCAACATATGACGTGCTAGCGAACAGGGCAATGGCCACAATCGTGTGAATCGGATGCTGGCAAGCAACGTGTGAAACAGCAAGAAGGTTGGATGTGACTGTGCGGTTCAACCAGCTGTCGCTTTTGCCTAGGGAGCGCAATTGTTTAGGGAGTAGAGACGAGCCTCGCATTTTGACGGCGACTGAGGCGCAAGTCGGACCTGAGGGAAGTGTAGCACGAGGAAATAAAACTGGCGGGTCTAGTATCTTGCCATGCTTGGGAGCGAGTCGGACGGGTCCTGATCGTCAAAGTCGTCAGTCACGTAGACAAAGAAAATATTGCAGAGAACAACGCGGAATTTCAAGTGGCGGTCAAGACGGGGGAACGCGAGCCGCATACCAGTGGAGCTGGACAATGATTATTTATTGGGGAGGCAGACAACGCAGCTCAGTTTTCACGAATGGCGGGCAAGGCGGTCTAGTAGTCAACACAGAGTTGGTAAGATGGAATTGTAGGAGCAAGAATCGATATGGAGAAAGAAAGCTGGTTGGGTTGCTAGTGCTGTGATCCAAGTACCAAATTTCCCGTTTGAACTTTGCTCAAGTGTTAACGTACTCGGTTACAGGCAAGTACCGATACTTGTTTGGTAGCATGGATCAATCAACTGCGGCCAGCTCATGGGCCCATTCGGCTTCTCACTGTCATTGCATCTGTACCTGCATGAGCTTGTTCCACTACAGCCAATGTCCGTCAGCATCCTTACTGCAGGGTCAATCACCCTCATGAATTCGATGATCCGTCGTCTTATCGCTACGGCAGTGTGTTACTGACACCGCATTGTTCACTCGGCACCCCTCTGTCCTCGATCACGCCCTTCGCAACTTATGGACCTCTGGGAACGTATGAACACGTGTACATCAGCCGTCAAGCCGCTTGGAATTGACTGCTTGTCTTATAAGCTTTAGTCTGACGACCAGGAAAGCTGTCTTTCGGAAATCCTGTGCGTGTCTGTTGATGCATCAAATCGTCTCGGCACTTTCTCATTCCATTCCTTTCAGGCCTCCTTCAACCAATTCGCTGTCATTTCCGCCGTCTTCATTGGGACCCCTGGAGCAAGAGAGTTGGCCGCCATCAATACATACCTGCTGATTGTCCACGAAGGACAAAGCTAGTCCGTGGCTCTGAGGTTTGAATACGGTTACAAAAGGTCGACCGTCTATGACAATCCCAGGTGTTGAGTATGGGCTGGGTCTTACAGGCTTGAGAGTCGGCCTCTTCTATCTCGGTCGGAGACAAAACAACAGACTCCGTATACATTCGGATATCCATAGTTATTTAAGAATATGGAAGTACCGTCGCTTGTGGCCATACTCATACTTCAGCGGAATGGCGAATTCGTGGAGCACCTAGGTGGCTAAGGTTCAACCAAGTCTACCTCCAGTTTCTATCTTCCCATTTCATTCGACGATGGATACTCGCAAAGACGATATGTCGGTGGTATGACAATCCATCAAAGGCAGTGTTTCATTGCTTGTCAGTGCATACACATACTTGAAGCAGCATGATTCCAGCCTGTAGTATCCAGATCAACACATGTTGAACATAAAATCCATCCCTTGGCATGGATAATTGAGACCAAACAAGGAGGACATTCATTCGTAAAGTTTGGCTGTTATCTAATCGGGTAGCTATTTTGTGTTGGTATGAATTCCGAGAATGAGTGCATCAAGTTCCTACTACGTTTGGGGTCAACATTCCAGCCTCGTGGGAACTGACAAGACGCGCGACCGGAGGATTCTTTCGGAAGGCGCAGCAACTCATTTCGGCATGTCAAAACCCCTTCCACTTTGCTATCTCCCAGTCGGCTGCGCTGTTTCAATCATTCCTTCCCTTTCTTCACAACAGAAAAGGAATGTCGCTAAGCAAAGTAGCCACTCAAAAGCGCGACGGATTGAAGACAACGAATGGAACATACCGGCAGCAAGATTGGTGGCATCACAGCAAACAGATGATAAATTCTGAAATAGAAAGGTGAGAATTCGTATAATAAAGGCCCTCTTTGGCAAAGGGAGGTAAGAGGCGGATATCCTCAGCAACAGTGTGCCTGTGACCCAAAACATTCACTTGGTCGCATTGTCTGTTCCAGATCCGCTAACTGCTTCTCAGGTACGTAAAGATAGATCTTGTCGGGCTTTCTCCTATCCCTCATGTCCACAAGAACAAGTGGTTGACGACTCTCTTTCATCATTTCTGGAGTTCGAGCCAGCAACAAAAGTCATCGGCAGCAGCCCAAGACATTCGGCATGGCACCAAAGAATTCAACAGCAGCATACGCACGAAAGCGACGAGATGAAGAGGTGGCTGATAGAGAAGAGGTACGCCCTCTCATTCCGCCAAATCATTTCGATGCTGCGTTGGAGGAGGATGAAAAATACAATACCACAGCAAAGACGATCAAAGCCATCATTGCTTTCCTTAAAGATAAAAATCAGGACGGCGACAATGTTGACGGAGAATTTGCTCGGCCGCAGAACCCGCCATCCGGCCAGAGGAAGACAGGTAGAGATAATAACTCACTAGCGAGCATCCTATGGCCCTGTTCATGATTCCCTTACTCACCAGAATTCCAGAGGACTAGCCCCAATCGCTGCAGTCTCCACCATAGCTTCAGAATGACTCCAATATTCGCGCCTGACAACAGACCATGAACTGCCTGACGCAGTCAAATCCAAACACGGATGATGGCAGAAGGGGGAAACGTTGGACGAACTAAAGGCGATTGTCGATGAGGTGAATGACCTGTTGGCCGATATCATTGATGACTTGGAGGGCAATCGGGAGAGCTGCCACAGGAACCAGGAGGAGCCGTCCGGATGGACGGCGTAGGGGGTGTTGATGAAATTGGGCGGGCCGTCGATAGATCGAGATGTGATTTATGAGTAGAACAGACGTCATGTATGCTCTCCCTTCTCATCATCACACTTTTGTCGATTCGATAGCTTAGGGGTAGGCCGCCTGCACAATAAGGAAATGATTGGTGTGGTGTCCCTGAAGTCTGCCAGATGAATTCTGCCATCCTGCTAGCAAAGAAGGTGGCTGGTAGACACCCACCTTTCCTGATAATAGTAGCTTGAACTGCAGAGGATAGGGCGACCATATGTAACATTTTCTTGAAGCATAAGAAGCTGAGGTCCATCAAGGGCAATAATCATCACATCCTGTTTATCAAGGAACCAAGCCTGAACACAACTTATTTCCTGCTTTGCATCACTTTTGCACCGTGTTTCCTTATGACTTCCTCCATCTTCCGTCTCATTTGTTTGCATCCATCTACGCCTGTTGCTAGCATGCTTTCCAATTTGCTGTTCGCTCCGCCGATTTGACATCGTGATTCCATCATTAGAGCAGAGACCTTGTCTTCCAAGCCTTGCTGGCCTGACACAGTGGCAATCGAGAGAAATGGTAGTTCTTGTTCTTCAGCATTGTTGAGATCTAGTATTGGTTCTGGCTTCGCTGAGGAATCGTCCGCCGGCGTGATACTTCCACTCGAAATGGCCGCGAGGATCGAGGGCATGGGAACACCTGCGTCCACGAGAGCCAGGCTCGCTGCATTCAAACACGCGGCTAGTAAGGCTCCATCTAGACTCAGCACATGGAGAGATATCGAGATAGTGGAGCGGGGGTACATGTGTGTGAAGAGGTGGCTTTGAAAGGTATTTGATATCGTGGTCTGGAGTTCCATGATCCGCTTATCGTTCCGGATGCGGCGTCGTCTGTCCATCTGTGCGAAAGGTGCAATGTTGAGTTCTGTCTCGACCGTGGCGTTGTTGTTATCCCGTTGACTGCGGCTGCGTGAAAGATTAGTTCCATCAGCTTATCGCGAAGGTTCCCAGAGTTTCCTGCAGATGCCATACCCTTCTCTTGGACCAGTTACAGTGCAGACAACCATTGTATTTCCCATAGTGAGTAAACTGCTGCCATCGCTGGATGGTTGAGTTGAGATTGACGCCGTGATTCTGCGAAGCTCGTTCCATCTTCGCCCATCTTGTCGGAGGAGCGTCAGCGAGTATGTAGAGAGAGTATCGAGAGGCATTTTGCAGGTACCACTTAAGGCCAACGCAGGTCGACCGAAAGAGGTGTTTGGGCTGCTTCTGTACGGTACTTCATTATTTGACTTGGAATTCTAGAGCAGCGCAAAACGAAAGATGGGGGAGCGTGAGTTGGAAGTCTCGTGCTCAGGTGGAAGTTTCGTGTGTGCTCAGAACGCCCCGCGTTCAACGACACCTTTCCGGTCCGTTCACTCTGCTTTCTACCCTTTGGAGACCTATTCCGAGATTCCTCAACCCATGCCACGTCTTCTCAGCTCCCCCAGTCATCATGGTGTTCAGCGACAGCGAAGATGATGATTCGGACGGACCGCGCATCAAGGAGGAAGAGTCTAAGAGCGACCATGGAAAAGTTGACAAGTATCTGCCCCAGGCACCAGACAACGGTTTAGCCGCAGCAACCGAAGTGGAGAGTTCTGATGCCACTATGTACAAAAATGATTTGAAACCGAAATCACTACAAGCCCTGTCGGCTGCCAATTCTAAACGACGCCAGTCAGATTCCGACCATGAGTTTGCCCAAGAACAAGATGAAATATTCAAGAGCCGTGACTCGGGGGCGGCGGGAAGGAGAACATCGGGGCTTTCTAAGGAACCCACAGTTGCCCACAAAGAAACGAAACCTCCTTCACGGTCTAGAACTGCTACTACTGCTGCCACCACAACGGGTGTAGGAAAACAAGTGTATAGGAAGAGGCGCAGAAAAGTCAGGAACTATGATCACTCCGACTCCGATGCCGATTTGATGGAATGGAGTACGCCAGACTATGTTCAGAATCGAAGAGCACAATTTGATGAGCGAACCAAACGGCTAAAAGAGGGAGGTTTACAATTGCCACCCCACTACGACGACGTCTACTTTTCTGATAATGAGAGGTTGCAACACTTAAAAGAACGACCGGACTTCCCCCCGTCGATGGCTATGCGAGAATACAAAGACATTGAGCTCCCATATTCTCTCGGCCTCATTCCAGCTCCAATTGCACAGTATCTGCGAGAATATCAGGTTCAGGGCGTGGCATTCTTGCATGAGTTGTTCGTCTATCAAAAGGGAGGAATCCTGGGTGATGATATGGGCTTGGGCAAAACTGTCCAAGTCATTACATTCTTGACTGCAGCTTACGGTAAGACTGGTGACGAGCGCGACAGGAAAAGAATGAGAAAGATGCGGCGGGCCGAGAAATGGTATCCACGGACCCTCATCATTTGCCCGGGCACGCTTATGGAAAACTGGAAAGATGAATTTCAACGCTGGGGCTGGTGGCACGTTGACTTATATCATGGCGGTGCCTCCCGTAGACATGAGGTATTCTTGCAAGCCCAGGCAGGAATGCTAGAGGTGATGATTACTACCTACCACACCTATCGTGCCAACAAGGGGGAGATCAATATGGTCCAATGGGATTGTGTCGTCGCAGACGAATGTCACCAATTTAAGGAGCGCCGTTCGGATACCACGAAAGCAATCAACGAGATTAATGCCCTGTGCCGTATTGGTTTGACAGGAACCGCAATTCAGAATAAATATGAGGAACTTTGGACTCTTCTGAACTGGACAAATCCAGGTCGATTCGGGCCAGTATCTACCTGGAAGAAAACAATCTGCGAACCGCTCAAATTGGGCCAAAGTCACAACGCTTCGAATTATCAATTGGCAAGGGCTAGGAAAACCGCAAAGATGCTCGTAGAGAACCTCCTGCCTCAATTCTTTCTGCGACGAACCAAAGCATTGATCAAAGATCAGCTACCAAAGAAATCAGATCGTGTTGTATTTTGCCCCCTCACCGAAACGCAAGCGAGGGCATACCAGAACTTCCTCGACAGTGACATCGTGGAACACATAAAAGGCAGCAGCGAGCTCTGCGATTGTGGGAGTCGCAAAAAGGCTGGCTGGTGTTGTCATATGGAGCTAGATGATGGAAGCCGATGGCAAAGTTGGGTATTTCCTGCAATTAGTAACCTCCGGAATCTGTCAAATCATCTAGCTGTTTTGATTCCTCAGGGAACAGACACTGCTGAAAAACAAGCAAAGGACCTCGAGATGCTCCAAATCGCTATGCCAGATAAGTGGAAGGAAATATACCGAACTCGAGACAGCATCATGCACACAGGCAACCCTGAATATTGTGGGAAGTGGAGAGTGTTGAAGAAATTGCTCAACTTCTGGCACGATCAGGGGAACAACAAAGTCCTTATTTTCTCACACAGCGTCAGGTTGCTTCGGATGCTTCAAAACTTGTTCATCAGCACCAAATTTAATGTCAACTACCTTGATGGAAGTATGGCATATGAAGGTCGGTATGCTGCGGTCAAAGAATTCAACACCGACCCTACCCAGTTTGTCTTTCTCATCAGCACGCGGGCCGGAGGTGTCGGCTTGAACATTACGTCGGCAAATAAAGTCGTCGTCGTGGATCCAAATTGGAATCCCAGCTATGACTTACAAGCGCAAGATCGAGCTTACCGAATTGGTCAGACTCGTGATGTCGAGGTTTTTCGACTCATCAGTCAAGGCACCTTGGAAGAAATTGTATACGCCCGGCAGATCTACAAGCAACAGCAAGCGAACATTGGATACAACGCGACTTCTGAGCGACGATACTTCCAAGGTGTCCAAGACCGAAAGGATCAGAAAGGAGAGATCTTTGGCCTTCAGAATCTCTTTGCCTATCAAAACGAGAACCAGGTGTTAAGAGACATTGTGAACAAGACGAATATTGCAGAATCAAAGGCAGGTGTACGAGTCACCAATCTCGAGGTCGAAGAACATGAACCAAGCTCGGAAGAAGACGAGGAGCACGCGGTGAAAGAAGAGGAGGACACCCGCATCAAGACTGAACCTGACTCTGAGGATGCGGCCATGTCCCAACTTGCAGCAGAAATCATCGGCGACACCGACAGATCCCGTGGGCGGTCCAAGACTCTCTTTCGGCCCGACAACGCTGTCAGAAAACACGACGCCGTTCAAGCGATCCTCTCCTCCGTTGGCGTATCCTACACACACGAGAATAGCGAAGTAATTGGCTCCTCGAAAGTCGAGGCTCTCCTATCCAAGCGCGCCGAAGCAGCTGCGAGCAGCAACAGAAATTGGGGCACGCAGGAACAACAGTCCAAGGTCTTCCTAGAGGAATCGCAATCACAGGCTTACAATGACCATGTTAATGCGAACGACGACCAAGGCGACGGCATCACCACGCCAAACAGTGGAGTGCGGCATAAATACCGTCCGCCCCAGGCCGTCAAGAAGCGACAGTTCTGTAGCATGGCACGCTGGGCCGGCTACGGCAACGATGTGGTCTCATTCGCACTTGTCGTGGAGAATTGGACACAAGCCGAGCGGAGAGAATGTTTGGATCGTTTCTACCATTATAGACGCGATGTTCTTGACGGCCTTGTTAAAGCTGAGAAGACCAAGTGTGAAGACGTCGAGTTGGAGGAGAAGGATATCGAGACGGAAAGGGATGTCAAGCAGGAGATTAAGCATGAGGCTGGAGCGGAGGCCAAAGACCTTCTCGATGTTGAGACAGAGAGCGATGATGAGAATGATGAGCTTTGAACGTCGATCCCGTCGACTACGCGATGTTCTGTTTAGTGATACCCCTTTACGAAACGCTGAAATGGATAGATACGTTCCAAAAAGTCATGATGATCTTGGAAGGCCAAGGCCACCCAACGCCGAATTGCATTGTCCCGCTCGTTTGTGATATTCCTGTTTTTTGCCTTCATTTTTTGTACACTGTTTCGCCTTCCCTTAAAGTCTCAGCCTTTTATTGTCAGCGAATCCCTTCCATACATCCAAGCCAAAATAAAGCATCATCACTCAAAAGCTTGATGACTGGATTGCCTGATGATCGATCAAGCAAAGACATCCTCGCGATCGGCCCAAATATCCTCCAACTCATTGAAACTGCTAAAATGCACAGGGCGATGTCTATCGTCGTAGAAACGCCGGGGAGTATCGATCTTGACATAGACAGGCCTCTTCTCGACGGTCGAAAAGCTGGCGCCCATGAAACTGTAATTCCACGTCTCCGTCTCCGGGACCAGGAAGTACCCCCGGATCTTGTCAGACAGCAAGAGCTGCGTCTTCTCACCAAACGAGGTAGAGAAGCCCGATGGGTTGTCAGATTGTGTGTCCTTGTTGTTGGCGCCCCAGGTGTAGCCGGCGGGAGTGAGGGCCCAGGACGACAGCGATACTGAGCCAGGGGTGAAAGAGACGGTGAGCGTGATGGTCTTCTTGTCCCATGACGGGTGCTGGGCCATGAGACGCGAGTGCATGGTGACGTCTGCGGCGGTCATATAGGATGTTTCGTTGCCGGAGGCGGTGTGGATGATGCCGAGAGGTTCCATGGTTTTCAAGTACTCGTGCTGCGGAAGTTGTTGGGGCAGTTGGACTTCGCGGGTGCTGCCAACTTGAGGTACCATGACGATTGTGCGGATTTCCTTGACTTGGTCATTGTCGGGTGGCGAGGAGCCGTAGAGGTATCCTGCGACTTGGACACGAAGGTCGGCAACCGTGATGAATTTCTTCAGGATGTTCTTAGGAAGGATATATGTGTATGAATCATCGGACTCGTGGATATCGTCGCTCGAGATGTAGATGTTGTTTGATCGAGTGCGGAGGTTGGATGCGGCAATGGCTCGAGTTCGCCATTCTGTCTTGGATGCGAAAGACTGTTGCTCATATTGAGAAGTGGTCGTCACAATGATTTCCTCGCCTCGAACGTTTTGAGTCTTAGTGGTCACCGCAGTCAATTGTTGTTGTTCTTGTTGCTGCTTTTCGATCTCCGCGGCTTGTTGTCGTTGCATGGATGGAGCAGAGATTTCCATACCTAGAATGATATCTCGCACTTCGCTGCTAGTGAGTGACTGAACATTGACGTTGTTCTTCTTTCCGTAGTCGTTTAGGATGAGGTCGCGCAGTTGAACTTCCACCTTGATCCAATCTTCATCCGACAAACTTGGCCAGATATGATGTGCTTGCGTAATAACAGTCTTGTCAGGCCGAAGCAGCAGTTTGGTTTTGTCAGTGTTGACATGCAGTGCACGAAGGATAAGAATCAATCTCGAAAATGCCGTATAAGACGAGATTGTCTTCAGCCATTCGTCATACAAGTTGAACAGGACCATCTGCGGCTCTTTGGCTTGAAGAATCATGTCAGCCAGCTTTTCAACCTTCATCGCAGCCTGGAATGGGAGTTGCAATTCCGAAGCTCTGATAGAAATGTTCGGGAAATCCAGAAGGTGAACTTCGAGCGGGTCAAGGAGACCTTTACGTGTCACAATCAGCTGCTTGGGTTGTTCTTCGACGGGCAGAGATCTAATCAGCGCCGCAACTTCTTCAGCAGTCTTCCACTTGGCTAGTTGTCCAAGTCGTTTTTGACCCGCCCAAACGCTTGTGTGAATGATCTTCAAGAACAGCTGACCAGTCTTGGGATTGAAGATGAAAATGGCGCCGTTGATTGGCTTGGTTGTCAAATTACCTTCGAAGGTCTTGTGAATAGTAACACGATACACATTCGTGTCATCGATAAACAGCTGGGTCTGGTTACTGAACAATTCTGAATAATTCTGAGAATTCAAGAACTCCTGGGAGCTCTCTGAGGCGTAAAGCTGAAGGCCTTTCCTAATGCGCTCGCGCAGCACATAAAGCGCGGGATTCGCTTTCATAATCTTGGCCATGGCCTGCTGTACGAGGGCCTTTAACCCGGGGAAGTATTGTCCGTAAGCAGAGTAGAGGTTGTAAGCGAGATCGATACCAATCATGAGACCAGTAGCAGAAGGGTAAATACTCATGCTGTCTGTTGTGTAATCGAGATATTTAGCTCGGACATAGCGCTCAATATCGTGTGAATCGTAGTCGCCATATCTCAGTTGAACGTCGATCCAGAATTTGTTGGTGGTCGTAGCCTCAATCTGGTCCTTGGTATCGAACAGGAGGGATGGTCGAGTGACGTTCCACTTATGGCTGGCAAACAGGAGGATATCTGCGCAAGAACTGTTCATCTTGTACGATTTTCTAGGATGAATAGTCTCTTTCTGAACGGTTTCAATGCCCAGTTGTTCTAACTCTTGATCGAACACCTGGCACAGATCCATAACCACCGACTCATGGATCTTCTGCCACAAATGGGCTCTGAAAATCTGAATCAAGGAGATCTTCAGCGTTGGAATCTTGCCATGCAAGAAAATACCAGTCAGATCGAGCTGGACCTGGAAGCCGACGTAGACATTTGCACGATTGATAGTTGGTGACCACCAGAGTGTGAAACGACGGTTAGGAATTTGATTTAAACCCGATCGCTGGGCGTTTGTCAGTTTCTTGAATTTCATCGACTCTTCGAAGCCACTGTTGTGGAGCACAAGATAATCATGTCGCAAGTATAGCTGGTCCTTATCGACCCGGAAACCAGCCCATTTCGTGGGCTCAGATTCGAGGAAGATGTCCTTGATGATAAAGCTGTGGGCTCGTGGGACTTGTGGGATGAAACGGTCAACTGGTTTCTTGCGCGCGAGGAGGCAGGGAATCTCCGCCAGATTGCCAAATATCTGAGCGAACAGTTGAGGAAATTGTTGCGTACAGGTTGGATTCCACATCATGCACCGCTTAGTCCGTACGCTGAAGCCCAGTGAACGTGCTAGGGCAACAGTATCCCAAAAAAGATCAGAGTGCCAGCGCTCGCTTTGGCTGAAGCCGAACATGTTCTCGGGATAAACGTGCCAGCCGTCCGTGTCGAGCAGTCCTGCAAGGACGGCTAGGCGAACAGCTCGTGTATTCTTCATAAAGACCTCCGGGATACGCTTTCTATCAAGCCCGTGGCCTGTAGCTCCGTTCGTGAGCAATCCGAGTCCGCGGAGCGCGCGGAGAAGCGAATTAACACCAGACGAGTTTTCAGAAGGGTCAACGATCTTATCGGCAAGTCCTTCCTCCTCGTTCTGCTGTAAATCACCGTACGCTCGGCGACCAGCTTGCAAACGAGTAACATGTCGCCGTTTGAAGCGTGATGTCCGGCCATTATATCCTTCAACGGCGATCTGGATGCTCCCATCGTTGCTGCTCTCGTTGACGCCGTCAATTTCACCCTTTTCACCTTCTTCATCTTCGTCCTCACTGAGAGCATCAATCATGTCCAAGTCCATGTTGTCGACATCCTCATTTTCCTCCTCTGGCAGGTCATCAGCAAGCGTTGGCTGTTCAGGCACCTCGGAAAGACCGACGAGCTTCATAAGCTCTTCATCGGACTTGAGCTGCGTCAGAGCCTCTTCAGAAGTCAGCTTGGCAGATTGCGAATTGGGTTCTTCATTGCCAACAGAAGGAAAAGACGATGGGAAGTCGCGATCAGACATCGCCCGAAGGCGCTGCTGACGCTCTGGGAAGCTTGCAAGGCTCGAGCTCAGGGTATGCTTTGCTCCATGCCGCTGTTCGGATGACTCAGAACATTCGATGGGGTCACTGATATCTCTAGGAGGCGATTTCCAAACTCGGGCCTGGCCAGGTATATGCTCTGGCTGGATTGTCCATCCAGCAGCAAGCCGCTGCTTGATAATAGTCTGCCGCGCTCGACGCCTGGCTGGACGCTGAGGTCCTATGTCTTCAACAACGGGAGGAAGGGATCGATCACCGTGGCAAGTCTTGCTCACAGTAGCGTAACCGAGCTGCCCATGCCAAACAAGATGAAGATCGAGTTCAGCCGCGTAACAGGCAAGAAACTCCCGAATCGCAGCTTCATGGTTACTGTAGATGGTAGTGCTGTTACGCTTCCCATCTCCTAGCCAAAGCCCGAGAAAATAGGGGTTGACTGGCACATTCTGCGCAGGCAGCTCAAAACCGGGACATCTGAAGAGCCTGTATTTGGCCCTCTCTGCCGGCTCTAGAGATGCGAATTGGGCAGCAGTCATCTCAACCGTATCGTAGCGCTCAGCGGTCGAGACCTGTGGCGCAGCCGAAGGACCTTTGAGAACGGCCTCATCTTCTTCTAGATCGTTCTCCTCAAGATTGCGCTCCTCGTCCGAGCCCGGCAGCAATGGGAAAGTGTAGCTGCGTGCGTACTTCACGTAATTGCGAGAACAGGACACTCGTATCTTGAGGTTTGAGCCGTTCTTATTCCAGAGAAGAAACAGGTTCGACAGGCCCGTATCAATCCGTATCTCTCCGCCCTTGCCATCGGTAGATTTAGCCAAGAAACGTTGAATAAGGGTCGCTAGAGTCACATCACCTTGGTCATGAATCTCGCGACTCTTGGCGACAGCAGCAGCGAAGGCTTCTTCTTTCGTCGAGAAGAAGACTGGCGGGTGTTTGTCGTGCCCCTTGAGATTCGTTCGCTCAGGTTTTCCCCATGTGAAGGTCGCGTATTCTCCTCGGCTGCCTCGGCCAGCGGGGATACTGACGATATAAGACTCCTGGCGAGTAGTAATACCGGTAGTATCATTGCGCCTATTTCGGACATGATCCGCTCCGTTCTTGCCCCGTTCGGCACTAAGCACCCAGGCGATGGCACTCTTCAAAGCAGACAAAAAGTCTGGTCGCTTTTTGACGAGATTCTTAGGTCGATCTGCATCCGCTAGATCACAGCTGGGCTCGGGCAGGTCGCCAAGCTGGTCCTCAAAGCGTCGACGATGACCCCGAAAGTGTAACCCGGTGTATTGGTTCCTGTACCTTTTCTCCCGGTGTAGAACCAAGATGTGGTTCGGTGTAACAACGAGATCCTCTTTACGAGAACCAATCTTGATGCGATACAGACGATCTGTTCCTTTCACGACATTGAATGCGCGACGAGGACCACCGTCGGGGCCCAGAAGTAGATCTCCTTCCACGACGTTTTCGACGGCGACCTTAGAGCCATCGTAGCGCAGCAGCATAGTCCCATTGGCGAGACAGGCGCGTTCCCAGAAAAGGCCCTCCCAGGATGGGAATGCTGTAGCTTTGAAGAGCGTGTGTTCGAGGATAGTCTCGACACCACCCAATGCTTGAATAACATCGGTTCGATAAGCGTTCAGATTCCACAACTTTCCATCGTGTCGCTGACTGGTCCACCAGAAGGGGTTGCTCTTCATCAGTTGGTACTGTTTGAACTCAGTACGTGCTCTGAAACCCTTGTCGAAACTCAGCGTGCTCCTGTCTTTCTGGAACAGAGTATTGATTCGCGGTAAACCTCTGTCCCAGCTGTCCTCAAGATCTTCAAGAGTAAGTCTGCGATTTTGTTGATTGGCCTCCATTCTTTTCTGCGAGTACTCAGTCCACACGCGTTGTGAGTCAATAAACTCAGCCTCCCAAGGAATGATGTACCGGAAAATGTTGGGAATCAAAGTTTCTTCATCATGAGACATACCGGCACGGTAATGTGTCACGCCTGTGTCAGTCTGCTTGGACCATCGTTTATCGCTAGTAGGGATGAGAATGTGCGACCCGGAAATCATGCCTAAGCCGCCAAGTTCTTTGGGAGTGTAGAAGACTGCCGGCGGGAATCGAGAAGGCATCTTGGAATTGAGGCCGATTTTGACACGGGTTTGGATCTTGGTCTCGCACTTCACAATGGTGTCCAGTAGATTTACAGTCGAGACTGCGGCTTCCCGATAGTAGGTGAATAGCGCAATCAACGTCGTGTTCCACTTGTTTGCAATCTTCGTGAAAGTAGTGGAGCCTGAGGACATCAAGATCTGTCTGATGCGGTTGTTGAACTTTTGTATGTCCTCTTCTGTTACCTGCAAGAAGGCAAAAGCCGTGCGTTCCTTGGTCTCGTTATTGGCAAGAGCCCAGACACTGTCCTTTACCGGAAATTCATCGTTCTGATTCCGAATCTTGGGCAAGATCCGGACTTCGAAGCCACACATAGAAAATAGTAAATTGGGGTTGTCGCGAGAGTAGACACTCGCGAAAGTGTCATCCCATTCGATAGTGGTAATGGATCGAGGCAGTCTGTTCTTCAGATCCCAGAATACAGCACGCCCAAGGTTGACATCGTGTCTCATCAACCTCATTCTCGAGTCGCGAGGCCAGCATTTCTTGTTTCGGTAGCCGATCACGTTTTCAAAATTTGGATCTGGCTGCTCAGTCAAGAAGCGTTGGATAAGGTCCTTTGACTCCTCGGCAGTGAATCGGAAGAAGACCCAAATCTTGTCAATGTATCTGGTGTACAGTCGAATGGGATGTCTGGTCTCCGTCCCTCGGTCCCGGAACTGGAGGAAGTCATTTGGGCTCTGAGGTGGTCCGGCAAGCTCACTGGCTCGTTGCAGACCAAGTAAAAGCAGATCGATGACTAATCCGTAGTATTGGAAGACGAATCCAGAGAACTGTAGACCTCGAATCATCCCATAGCTGTTTGTGTGATTCATGTCTTTATAGTTGAGTTGAACGTTGTTCTTGGAAGTAATGTAATCCGCCAAATTGTGGTCCATGATAAGTCGAAGAAGACGGTTGAGCAGAGTCAGATCGATCTTCTCGTAGACTTTAGAGAGCTGGGTCTCCATCATGACATTGCATTCGCCGTCTGCAGTTTCCCAGACATTAGTCAAATTGTTGATGCCTTGAGCCCATTTGTAAACCAACAATGGGGGGACTTCGGAGTCTGAAGGTTTGACCCATGAGGGGAAGAGATGTCGAGTATCTGCTTGATACCAGAGATATTGATCCAGATATGCATCGGTGATTTTCTCGATGGGCTCAACATCATATACAGGGTTGATTGAGCTGTAGTTATCGTTCATGTCAATTCCCACCTCTTTGAAGGCACGCTGAGTGAGCAAAAAGCGTTTAATTCTCGCCAACGTTGTTCCTGGAGAATCGTACGCCTGTTCAATCAGCGCAAGCTCTTCTCTCTGACTCTGGTTCAGGCGGCCCTTGACTGAGTATGCTTCCCTAAGTCTTTCGAGAGCCAGAATGAGGATCTTTGTGTCATGCTTGTAAGATACACTAGGGAACGGAATGGGTGAAAATTTCCGCGACTCAAGCCAGTGCACCGTGGTGGTGTAGATAGCCACGGCTTCCTCTGAAGACACATATGGCCCATCTTTCATGTAGTTGTGCTGTCTCTCTTGCTCCGCCTTCAACCAGAGTCTGGTCAAGCGTCCAAGGTTTTTCTTAGCGACGGTCTTGTCCACGGTGGCACCTCTCCTGATCCTTTCCCGGTTGTAATGAGCGACAGATATCCACCAGTCGGCTTTGCTCTTCACATATCTCAGGATGATGTTCTCGATTGGCGCTGGCAAGCCAGGAACTTTCCATGGGATGTTACTCTTCCAGCACCGCCATGCCTCTGAGAGATGTTGAAGCACGGTGTTGACCTTGTTTTGTCTGATACCCTCGGGCATCATGTCCATCAAATCAGCCATGACGGAGGCACGAAGCTCGAGGTCGAAATGTGACTCGACTCGTTGCTTTGTAACGGTTTTTGCAACGCCTTTGCTATGACGACCTTCAAATTGTCTTGACAATAGATTTCCAAGCCATCTCTCAAGTAGGGGAATGATTCCTCTCATGAAGAAAAGCCACACTCGCCAGGCAGGGGCCCAGAAGCCACATCCAGGACCCTTGCCCACGGGACCAGAATTGAAACGGTAATAGATCAGATGTTTCAAATCTTTGCACGATCGAATTTGATGCATAAGCTTATACTTGTACCGGTACATACCAGTGAGCTGTCCGACATGGTTAAAAGCGTAGAGAATACCGTCGGCCAATTGGAATGCATCGATGTTGCCGAGTCGATACTGGACTTGCGCATCGACAATGAGCTTGGTGAGCCTCAAAATCTCGCGCATCAGATGGAAAGCATTTCCGAATCTGGACTTCTTTCGTTCCTTGGTGGTCAGGGTTTTGACAGGCTTCAGATTGAAGTTGTAGTCCAAGTGCAGATAAGTCAAATTCTTTCGATGAATCAACAGATTTAGCATATTGAACCCTTGGCGACACACCTGCAAACCAGCCTCAACCCAGTCAATGGTGGTTTGCTGGAAGAATTTGGTGGATTTCAAAGCCCTGAGAAGATTCTGTTTGTTTTGTGCCTTTGGTTTCTTCTTATGCAGCTCGTTTAGAACATACGTCTTCAGCAACTTCTGGTACGAAACTCGGACTTTGACTGGTTGGCCAGGTGGGCAATGTTCCAGATACCACTGCTTCACCAGTGGGACGTCTTGAGCCCGAACCATCCCACCAGATCTTCTATCGAATGGGAATGGAGCCCACCATAAGGCTATAGCAGAGGCAGTCTCGTTGTTGTATAATTCTTCGTCCGCAAGGAACGGCTCGACATTTCCCGGAAGCTCGAACTCATCGTCTTCATTATTGCCAATTCCGAAAATTTCGTCTTCGTGGCTCATGGTGACGTTTTTCGGTGCGACTGACCTGGAGGAGATAGGATTGATGACAGGATCGAAGTAGAAAGCAGGCAAGTTCGGGTCCTCCGACCTCACATAGACAACCTGAGGGTGGGAATACCATGAAAGCTTCACACTCCGTGGTAGTGAGTTGTACAAATACGGAAATGCGACTCTGTATTCTGTTCTGATCGGTGCTCGGAAGATAATTCGGTCAATCGCATTGAACTCGCCAAAGTCCTCGTCGTTTGGATCAATGTCTTTGTAGAGAGGCTCAAAACGCGGTCCGCCGGGAATCGCAACGTTGAGCGCCTTGGCCGTGAAAAAACTTTCTCGATCAAACATGTGAAAGTAGTTCTTGTCGACCACATCGCTGAGGAGTTGGTGTGATAATCTGTATAGAGTGGCCATCTGAGACAATGTCAAGTTCCACGTCTTGTAACTAGGGCCGTTCACATGCGGCGTATCCAAGAGGGGTCGGTGATCGTAGAACCATTCATACACTGGACCATCTTCGTTCTCATCCAGCTCCATTTGGATCGGTTCAAGTGGCTCAACATCTTCGATGTTCTCAGACCAAGATAGTGGTGGTTCTTCATCATCGAAAGGAGGAAATCGCATCCGCTTGAAGTGTCGCCTGTCGCTCTTCTCTCTTCTCATCGACACCCACATCGTAGCCCACTGTGCGTGAAAGACTGGTTCAATCACTCTTGGGATCTCGTTGACCAGTGTCAGACATCCGTTGACATGATACAATACTTTGACCTCCCTGGCACTCTCCCAGGGCATCGGCATATTCTCCAGGAGCTTCAAAACCGCATGTGGCATGTACTTCAACGCGCCCAAATAACTTCTCTTGTCACTGCTGAATTTTTTCTGACTGACATCTCCGATGTCTTTGACAATCTTTCGCAAGTGCTCGGGTGGCATGTCTGCCTTCTGGGTCTCAACGAAGCCGCCCTTCCGCTTCTCGCCATATCGATTGCGCTGGGTCCGAAGCCACTCTTTCTTCTTCTGCGCAAATTTTGCGACTTGGGGATCGACAGGAGGTCGATAGCCAGGCGGAGGGGGAGCCATGCCAGGAGGTGGCGGTGGCCCAGCATTCCATCCTGGAGGTGGAGGAGGTGGGATAGAGGCCATTCTGCCGTTAGGTGGCGGGAGGCGACTGTCGTGATAGAACGGATGAACGGACTTGTTCTGCTTCGAAGACGTGTTTCAAGGTCTCTTACCATTTACGAAGCGTTGCTCGCCCTTTACTTCGGCTTAGAATGCAAGCCGATTCATTCGTACAGATTCAGGACGGCCATCCACCTGCCAAATATTTTCTAGATGATGGATTTGATGCTGCCGTGATCTGAAGGTGCGACTGTTGCCTCTATAACTCCATGAACAAGATCTTTTTCAAGTCAAAAGTCGAGATTTGCGGAGATTTTTGATCACGTGATTTTGAACCCGCCACTAGCGCAGTGGCCGCCAAGATTCGCACACACGGCAATTTTTGAACTAGCAGTTCGTTCAAGAGATTCGACGACATCAGTCAAATAACGGTTATTGATTTCTCTTGCCCTCCTACTCTCCTTTCAATACCGTTGCAATGGCAGGCGTCAGACTCCAGTACCGCCGGCGAAACCCGTACGTGGCCTCAATCTATTTCTCTCAATCACGGGAATGGCGAGAATCAACGGCTGACATAAATCGCACTGCAGTTACAACACCAGCTCAAACAACGTCCGTGTCATCAAGACTCCTGGTGGCAAACTCCGATATCTACACGTCAAAAAGCGAGGAACTGCTCCCAAATGTGGTGATTGTGGAATCAAACTCCCGGGTGTAAGTGCCTTCCCAAAACGGACTCAATATGTGTCGGATTCGTGAAGGAGAGCGTGGGAAATATTCAATAGGGCTCTGGTAAAGGACGAAACCTAACGGTAAATGCGTCAAAATAGATCCCAGCGCTCCGACCCCGAAAATATGCTACTACGTCAAGACCTAAAAAGACCGTGCAGCGCGCCTATGGCGGATCCAGATGCAGCAACTGCGTGCGAGACCGGATCGTACGAGCTTTCTTGATTGAAGAGCAGAAGATCGTTAAGAAGGTGCTGAAGGAGACCCAGGAGAAGAAGACAGGGAAGAAATAAGCGTGACATGGGCATGATCACGATGACTGGGAATGGGGATTCCAAAATTCGTTGACCATGGAGAAGGCGCATGGGGATTTCACTATGCAAGATTTAGTGCCGGGTATCCCGTTATTGTGCTATTGGAAAAACCGAGAGAGAGAAAAGGGAGGCAGGGGGGGAATTTGAAACGCCACAAGAAAGCTGCATAGAGGGCACGAAACTCATTTAGAGCATTGCTTTGCAGCGTCTACGAGAAGTCCCTCCCAATGTGAAAAGAATTATTGACAAAAGTGGCTGTTCAAACAGTATTCAGATCAATAATACCTTACGTTTGGAATCCGTCGTTATAGGTACAGGTCACCTCGACCTGTCCCATGGACTTTATGCTTCAATCTTCGTTCGTCTTCAATTGTTCTTGCCCGCCAAGTTAGATATATTCGGAAATGTGACAGATGGAACCTAAGCACCCAGGGTATTTCGTACTCCACTGGCTCCAAAAGGAAAAGCCTCACATTCCGACCTTCATTTATAGCCTATGAGGCGCTGCCCATATGCTTTCCGTCGAGATCCCCATCCTGCGGCATGCTTTGTGAGGCCAGAATCCCCACACAGACAACATAAACTTCATAGGGAAATTGGAGGTGAGATTGATTTGTCCATAACCCCCTTCCCTAGGTGGCTTCTCAAATGTTCCATTCTGTAAGGCAACGGTGCACAAAATCGGGGGATATCGCACCAAGGGTCTAATACTTATTCCTTCCTCTTCTTTGACAACTAGATCTTTCGGTGACGGAAGACCATTGTCTCCGTTTCCCATTCAGGGCGTTGCTGCGTCTTGCGGACGAGCTCACAGTTGAGAGGGCAATGTCTGGCTTCAGTCGATGAGAAGTATAGTGAGATCTTTCGCAGTTTCGATACAAAAGTCCACCACTATGTTAGCGGTACTGAACGCACGGAAGAAGTTCTGTTGGACATGCCCCGATAGGCACACCTCACCAGGGCTCACAACGCTTTATCAGGGTGAAATTGAGGCAAGTTCCCCTTGCTTCATGCCATTTTTCCATCTGTACCTGGCTCTCCCCGCTGAATTCTGCGGGAGGAATTGACTAATGGCCACAGCTCTACCCATTTCGCGGTAAGACCCGGTCGATGCCATTGTCCTGGGGCTAAGAGACCAATACAAGTTACCGGAGACCACCAGGCAGCTCTTTGGGGTGGTGGTCTCCCCCCCCCCCCCCCCCCCTCCTTGAGGTGTGAGAGATGCCGCAGCCAAAACTGTCATATCTGCTGGTTGCCGGATAGATGAGCTCGTTGAGGATCCATTGGGGGATTTTGCTGTCAGTTGAAGATACCATTGTACAGCCCTCGTGTGGGCCAGGGATCTTTCTACCTTAACAAAGTGAAAGGTAACATAGAATTTACTGTGGGAGGGTCGGAAAGCCACGCCCGATGCTAGGAATGGCCCACTGATTTTACGTTTTCTGAAAGTCAAAGTCCGCAAGGAATAGGGCAGCCAATCTCATAGGCATGTCGACAGATTCAAGACGAAGAGCTCGAAGTTGGTGGAGCGAGAGAATCGGGATCCAAATTCTTCCGCGAAGCAAGAAGGTTCCCCGGCTTGCTCGGTAGATATTTGCTAGGGAAGGAGAGGTTGGCACCTATTGCACAGTTCATTAGCTAACAACTCTTCGGCGCTTTCAGGGAGGTCTCAGGCTTAATGCAACACACCAGTCCCGTCTCCTCTGGCTTCCGGCGTCAGCAGAAGCGAATACTCCAGTGCTATACCGATAACTCATGGAGACTCTTGAGCATCATCTCGTTGCTGCTCTCAGCCCGAGCCAGGTACACCTTCGTGGGGGAACACTAGAAGGACCGCCTCTAGAACACGTCAGTTTTCTTCTATTGGTACGACATAAATGCTCTGCAGTTATTCCGCTAAGCCGCTTCAGCTTCTGAGGTGGTTGGCAGAACTCAGCCGGTTACAATAGAAACGGGTCAACAAGATTAGAGCTGGGGCTAGGGAAACGTACTTCCCTCCCAACACAAAGACGTCATCACAACCCAGGCCTGTGAGAGTAGGAGGGAACTTGTTGGCCATCATAGTGATTGTGAAAGATATTTGGTCGAAGACTACTCTCGGCAAGAAATGCAAGAAGCGATGCCGGGCACCCTCGAGCAGCACCTCGTGCGCGAGGTTGTTGTCAGACAAGTGCAAGGAAACTTGACGTTGACATACGCTGTGAAGTTCCAGGTCCAATACTACTGTCATACGTTACCTAGCATATGCCAGGGCACATTCTTACCGCTAACAGGGACAGGGATTTTCGGAGAATTGCATCAGAGGTTGACACCCAAGTCGGTAGTCTTGCGCAAAGTACAGATGACGTTCACTCTTCAGGCTAGGATGAGGATAAGGAGTTTAGTCGCTGTATGGAGGTAGATGGCGCTGGGAAGGCCGTGCAGAATTGTGCCGCATCCTCGACAGCCCGGTTGAGCTGACTACAGGCTCGCCAAAAGGAAAGTGATTTATCGCTTGGACTTTTATCCGTGTAAAGGAGACCGTAGTCTGGAATTCGGATGTCTCGGGAACCCAAGCATTTTGCCGCCCTCGACATTTTGTTGAGCGTTCCAAGTGAAATGTCTAGACTCAGATTCGAATCCAGAGCCCAAGTACTTGTCCCGTTTTTGCTCACCGACATCTTCTTGAATATGAGGGAAAATTTTTGTCCAGGGACGTACCTTTGAACTCCCGCAGCAGCTAGCATGCAAGTTGGCGAAGTGGCTTTCGAAGGACGCCTCTTTGGGCGACGAATATTCAGGCTTCCAACGACAGCTCTGGCTCTCGATCTACACTGGAATTCTGCAGCCTTGATACAGCTGTGTTCACACGTACTTGCAACATTCATTGACTGAAATATGTTCGATTTTGAGAATACCATGGGTCCTCATGTTTCTCGATTAGCATCCATACCAAAATTTCAAATTATGCAGGAAGGACACTCTAATCAGATTCTAACTATTTTTGATATTCGAAACCCACTCTGCTGCATTGGACTTTGCTCAAGTCTTGACGTATCCTTTGCCCAAAGCAGTAAGAGCAGCCAACACGCTGCCTGGAACATCTCTGAGGAAAAGTGACTAGGGGTACCCATCGGGCTTCAACAAGGTTGGAAAGCGCAAAGACTGCATATCGCCCTGGCCATCTGTCGTCTGGCGGTAGAATGTATTCTGTGCCTTTGTTAGCAGTTTACGAGTTTCGCTTGACCAGTTCAGCTGCAATCTGGACTCGGCGGCAGTGATAGATCAACATTGATGGTAAATTTATTTTTGTCCTGGAAAGTGAGATGCTGAACTCCTTGAGAAAGCTAACAAGTAGCTTCAGAGTTTCTCCCATGGGCCCGTACCGCCTCAACGGTTGTCAACGGGTTTTCGGTCGACAGATCAATGAGGCAGAAAACTGAGGTACTGATCATGAAACGAGCTCGTGCATTAGTTCGTAGAAAATTGTTTGAATCTCGGGCATGATGTGACCTCGCTTGCCAAATCCTGGACGGATGTCATCCCCGGGTTGTCTCCAGGTAACTTACGGCACCGTCTGCCTGGCAAGTCTGGTTGCCAACCCCAGCTGTGGGACCTCTTGGGTTGGTTGTCAATTGTCGGAGATCTGTCTGGCATTGTTTGATGTGATCGGGAAGGGCTCTAGAGCCATCTTGAAATCTGAACCTGCAAGCGAGCACGAAGCTGCCAGCGCATAATCGTCCCATCTTACCAGGATCATGAACGTATAAGAGAGAAAGCGAATAATTCACGCACAGAGCTGAATGGTAGCGAACACGGTGATAGGTACGATACTTTCTCAATATTCAAGATGATCCAGCTCGCGACTCTGGTCTCAGCTGGTTTTGGTAGAGATAGGAGAAGAAAATTGATGATAAGGCTGCGATCAGATAGGCGAAGCAGAGCCACTCTAGAACCGCAAATATGGAATGGGCATTCTTGACCCATGGTTCCGGAGGCGACCGATCACGTCTACCGTTGGATAGCTACGAGTGGATCATGTATGTTACTGTCCAAAGGCTCCTAGAATATATTCCGCTTCCCGCCAGTGTCAGTCGAAGACTCGAGTCCTCAAACACTCCTCTCGCGTCAAAGTGTTCTGATTCCAGCGATTGACGCGATCATCGTCCACGTATCCAAATTCCAAAACGGCATCAAGATATGCCAAAATAAAAATTGCCAAAGAAAACCCTCCACGCAACCAACCGTCTTGCATGGTAGCACACCCGCATCGGACTGCTTCTGCCCGAGTCTATACCAAATCTTGGTGGGCTCTCCCTTAGATCCATGCAAGCCACCCAATCCGAGACCATTGCGTTGTGAAGATTTCAGTTTTCAGTCGGCGTGATATCTGACCTGTTCGCTCAAATGCTAACTCCCTGTTGATCGCAATAGAAGACTTTGTACATACAAGCTCTCATCTCCAAAACGGCGATGCTGAACCTTGTAATCCCGTGGGCTTAGTGGTGACAGAGACGCGTCCTGGAGCACATCATCTCCCAGATTGTGATTGCCTTCTACGGGCGTCATGGGCCAACTTCGAATGGCTGGTTGAAGGTTGTGGTATTCAAATTTGTGGTAGTTGCTAACGTCCGAATACGAAGGGGTGGCTGGGCTGCCGGAAGGAGGACGATCAGAGACGAAAGACCGCTCTTGACGCCTCTGGCGGGCAGCGCGACGTGCTGCTCGACCACCTTTGGCACCAGATCTTTGACGTTGGATGGCAGGTACTTGACTGGCCAACGATCTTTTGGCCCCTCCAGTTTTGCGGTATCTCGTCGTGGACTGAACTCCGTTCTTAACGGCGTCTTTGGTCAATATCCAGGCACTGTTGGCTTTTCTCGAATGGCCGTGGGAATGGTCTCTGTCGTTTTCAAACGCCTGAGACTATCATTAGTAAGTGGCAGATTGATACCAGGGCACTTACAACAAACCTTGTTCATGGATAAATTGTGCCGGATGCTATTTTGCCATCCATTCGAGCCAGACTCGTGAGGCTTTGACGTGTTGAGGCGGAACCACTCGTAGATATCTCTCAGCAGCATCCTATGGCCAGGAGCCTGCATCAACGCCTCGTAGATCAATACTGCGTATGGCTTGTCATTGGATGCTTCTTCATCTTCCCCTACCAACATCAAAGGTCTGCAGTGAGCGAACTCTGACGGCAATGGCCATGGACTCCTAGTCCCACCTTCCCCAAAATAGTAGTACGTAGAGCAATTGCCTGATACTGGATTTGAAGCAGCAAATGGCGAGAGAGCAAAGTCTTCCAGCACAGAAGTTGGTTCAACTCGGCCGTTCATGGCTTCTGGATAAGTCTGCTCGGTGGTCCACGTTGGTCCTAACTCTATGTCGGAAAGTTGAAGTTGAGTTGTCGTTTGCGGATGAGAATCATGGCGGGCAATCGGAAGGACACACCACTCGTCGAGGCTTTCGAGTTTGGGAAGAGGGTGCACTTCCTGATAGTACTCGCCTGAGTATGTTTGCGGTTGTGGAGCTCCAGAAGAGGAGGGATGGGAATTTTGCCGGCTTAACACACTTGTCATGCGGGAGAGCTCAGAATTCACCCGGTTGGTGCAAGGCTGGCAATGGTGAGGCAAACTCTCATTCTCCATTTTGGCCAATTTCCACAGGTTGCCAGCGTCGGCAATTCTGGATTGTCTAATAACTGACCAGGGACACTTCTTTGGTATACCATGCCAGGGTGAAGACGGCGAGTAATTGACCTTTTATGGTCAAAGTCCCAAGAAGAGGCAAGCTGGGGACGAATGATCCTGGATTGGATTGATAGACAATGAATTCAAGAGCGCAGGAAAATGGCCAGAGTTAAGGGGATGTCAGTCTAAATAAAGAAAGGTAAAAGGTCGGAATTGCACGATGGACAGTTAAAAACTGGTCGTGAACTGCACCCAGATGATGGTACATGAAGGGAATGGGAAATTCATGCAAACAGGCTGGGAGCTGAGCGGCGGGAACGGCAAACAAGGGTTCCTGACCAAAACATCATATCAGTTCTTCAGCAGGAGAAAAAGCCTAGATTCACCTCTTGTATGCTAGCGCAATACTGTACTGTATCACATCTACCCAGAGCATTTCGGTCATTCTAGTGTGTGCCTTGTCCAATCAATTCACGACCAAGATGCGGAGCGCTTTGTACAACGTGAGGCAAGCACAACGGCTGTCTTGGTCGGACGAGTGCAGATGAGCGCAGCTAGTTGGGTTCACATCGCCATTCTGCAGTAACGCACACACTGATCCCGCACCGTCAAATTTGGCCTTGTCATTTCTTCTTCTCTGCCTGTGAAGCCACGCCGTGTTCTGAAAGGGGGGCATACCTCAGGTGACCGGCCACCCTATCAAATAAGGAGATCAGGCTGTCGAAGACAGGAGATCTCGGTGGTTTATGAGGTGAGGGAACAGCTGTTGTGGTGCCCCGTGTGTGGGAAGGCTTCTCAAATACCTGAGTGACCTGGATTTCTCTGGGCCAGGTCATATCAAATGGAGCCGTAGTCCTCAAACGTCCTTGCAACCCCAGGATGAGTGTGCCCGGGTTTGCAAGGGACCTCAGAATTTACTGAGGACAACGCAAATTGACTCTAACCGGAAGTACAGGGTCAATATTGCCTGCTCAACGGCAACATGTACACTTGAGCGTCGGCCTGGTTTGGGTCCTTTGGTAATAGGAGAAGTGGGAGGAAGACAAAAGGTACCTTTGGATTGGCCCCATGGAAATGATACTCCCGTTGGCTCTCATAACATGAGATGATAAATGCAAGGCGAGACAAAGGCGTGAGGCGGTGTATGTCGGTCAGGAGAAGACACATGATGAGATTAGATAAGACGGCTTTTCAGGCTCGGCGCCAAGCCGGAAGGAAACGCCTTCCGCCCTCCATCACCCTGTGGGAACCCCAGCCAATAGGATGCAGAGGGCCGAAAGTGTTGCATGCTGACTACGCTGACTGTTACGGTGGTGACCCATGTCCAATTCAAGGCCGTGGCCGTCATAATGTCGTCTAGTTGTCTACGCCTCAAGCCCAATCCAGCAGTACCCTCCTGGCGGGACTAGATCAACCTTTCCGGAACCTTCCTATACCTCCGTGGATTCTCTCATTTCTGAGGATGCTTGTATCTATTCCCTCTCACCTCCCTTCCTGTGCACAGCCAAACATCCCACCATGCCCGAAGTCGTGCGAGGCAGTCGTGTCAGTCTCCAGCAAGAGCGTGGTGCTTATCCGCCCTCAACTCCTAACCGAGAGCCACGAAATGTCCATTTCAGTCCTGAGAGCCATCCAGCCCTTGAACCCTCCCCGAGTCAAACTCTGAGTGCCGTCGACACCGGCCTCAGTACTGCGTCTGGTCGAAAAAGGAGCAGAGAGTACAAGAGACGGCGAAGTCAAGACGAACCGGAGAGGGATGCATATTATGACAGTCGGGCTGCCACCAAAAAAGAATTCCGAAGACGAGCGAGCACGTTACAAGAATACTATGCTCAGAATCCGACCCTTCTGCCACAGCTTCCTTTTACCTGGAGATATGGCTGGCGGAGATGGAAGTTGTTCTTCACTATATTCATTATGGTGGTGGATGCTTGTGTTGTCCCTATTGTGTTATACTATACCATGACTTTTGCTGGCAACGTGGAGGGATGGATAGGTAAATCAACACCACAACAGGCGTATTCGCAAAGCATTACTAACGCGAACCTAGTTTTCGCTGTCGTTGCTACCATCTGGGGAGGCCCAACCTACGTCGAATTTGCCGTTCGATCCTGGAGACTGATAAAGCCCGAAAACTTTTTCCGGCCATTGGGGACGTCGAATAGATGGGCTTTTGATATTACACACTGGATCCTTGTTTTGACCATCACAGCCGTCACAGCGCTCCTGATTGTTGGCAGCGCGCCACATATCGTGTGGTTACGCGTTCTCTCCATGCCCGGTCCGGCAATCCTCTTCTGTTTGGGGGGCAGTATCTTCATTATCACCATGTGGAGTCTTTCCGGTCGAAAAGCTCCATTCCGAATCAGCTCGACACCGAAAGGCGGTGATGTCTACCCAGGTGTCTACTATATCATTGAGGACATTGTTGCGGTCAATGCAAACGCGGGCAGACCATACCGTGAAGCATTGGCTGCCAGATATAACGCGAGCCCGCGATTCAGAAGGATGATCAAGCAACAATCGCTATTTTGGTCCATCCCTTCGCTGGTCGTCGCCATCGCATGTACAGTCGTTGTTGTTATTCACCCAGTTCCTAAGCACGTGGCATATGGCATTGGTGAGTTTTTGAATGCCCCCTTGGCACTCATTTTACAACAGCTAACCCGAACCTAGGCTGGGGTGTCCCCTTCTTCTGGGCTGGTGTTTGGACGGCGATCGCCATCCCTTGGATTCGACGCGAAATGCACAAGGAAACCGTAACCTGGGAAGAGGACTGCGGCATCGTGCCATCAGAGAAGAAAGCGCACAAGAAGCTCGACCCGAATGACTCGGAGCACGAAGCCACGAAGGAACCAGAACCTGAGCCTTGATCATCATCTCTGACCTCGTTGTACTATTACGCTCGGTACCATTTGACGAATACCGCTGGCCCAATTCTAGGTCGATTTTAGTGTTGGCTGAGAGATTGGGGGAGTTTTTGCCTCAGACGAAACAAAAGCCGGCGCTGGGGGGAAGTCGCGACGTCGTGTTCCTCGAATCGTTTTTAGCGTTGGATTTAAGCCTCTTGCATGTGAGAATAATGGGCGGATGAATAGGGGAATCTTCTTGATTTCAGGCGTAGAAAGAGAGATACCACTTACCAACTTCGAACGGAGACCGAAATAATGACCAAGAGCTCTTCAAAATCTGTTCGTCTTGTTTCTTGTATGAGTTCAGCTCCACTACATGCAGCACGCCATTCGTCTCAACGACGAGTAAAACAAACCTTTCACGAAGAAAATTTCTGACCAGAGGCTCGCAGCACACGGCCCACAAACAACACGCAATCCGCTCGCTCGCTCAAATGCGTCATTCATACACTCTTACACCGACAATTCAATCCCACCGCGTGCCAGACATCTCTGGTTGGTAACGATGCTGAGGCCGGACGCTTTGTATCACCCTAACACTTGCAGATCATGAGGCTGAGACTGGGAATTGGTGCCCTGACGGACAAGCTAGGTGTTCGAGCCGGTAACCCGTCAATTCGGGGCAGGTCAGATCAGATCAGCTCATTTAAGAAGTGAGGGGAGCTGTAGAGGACCGACCACAAAGGGCAATGGGAATGGGAAATGAGAGGAAATACATATCGGCGCTGCGTCCGCAGGATTCCGCGGCGGCCTCACCCTTCCTTGAGCTGGATTGCCCCAGGGGCGCCGGGTGGGGGGGAAGCTTTAGAGAAACGGAAAGTAAGATAGGGGAAACAGAAACAGGAAAGGGCTGATTCAGTTAGCAATGAGCAAAGAACAGAGGACCGTAAGATTTCTGGCGTGTTTTTGGGAACCATTGGCAAGATGATGTTGAATGCGCACAAAGCAGAGCACGACAACCGCATCGAGCTAGAGCTGAAAGTCCTTCGGGGATCAGGCCTCATCAGCTCGACGTCAGCTATAGAGTAAGCTCGCTTAGATGCAGTGATTTGAGCCCCCAACTCCTGAGGCTGTGAGCACTGATCGGTACTGATACTAGCGTCTACAGTAGCATCTCGGCTGTAATCATTGGGACCCAAGCAGACACAGACACCAACTCTCCCTCTCTGAAAATGTCCATCCTGACGATGCCATGCCTGCTTCTTTACTTTATTTCCGGTAAACAATCCTCTTGAAACTAAAATGCAGTGTCAAAATGCCTCGCTCAAACGTACTCTTGAACCCCCTGTCGTGTTTGGCCGAGTAATCCCAATCGCGATCGACGATGCGAAACGCGATATCTTCATATGGCGGACCCGACATGAAGCGAATGATACACGTATCTTCTTCACCCGCAGGAGCCATGGTTTGGCCCTTTTTCCGCCCGCCCTCGCGTATAATTTTGTAGGTAGGCGCCTTGGTCGGGTCGATCAGGTCTGGGTAGAAAATGTGGAATTTATAGCCCTGGACGACTTTTGGAGGGGGTTTGTCGTGGTCGTAATGTGTTTGATTGTATTTGTTCCATTCGTAGCCCATTTGTACGCGGTTGAAGTATTTCGGTTTCCGGGGCCGGTATTTGCCGCTCCAGAGCGGTTTGGAGTCTGGTGATGTGGTGGGCACTTCTTCTTCACCGGCGAAGATCTCCTCATCCTCATTGACGCCTTTGGCGACGTCACGGTCGAAGAGTGCTTTGGTGGTGGAAGAGTCGTCGGCGGAAGAAGTGTGGTCAAAACGGCTTGTCGGATCGGGGGGTTGAGATTGTCCTGACAGACGAGGCTGAGATGATATCTTCGGAGCGGTCGCAGTTGTTGTCTTTGGCGCCGGCACATAGCCCATCTGAAGGACTTTCCGTCTGCTTGCGGCAACATTTTGTAGAAATGTGTTTTCGTCGAAAACCTCCAAGCCCTTATCTTTCGACGGAATTTCCAGTAACGGATCCGGGTCCAGATCTTTGGAGTATTTGAAGGGCTCCGGTGCTTGCGTAGTGGCATTGCTCAGCTGCTGCTGAACTTGATGTGCTATCAGCTCATTCTCTTTCCTCAGTTGCTTCAATCGCGAATCAAGAACATCTTGATAGAGCTTCTTGAGCGTTGCCTTGGCCTTCCAGACCAATAAGCTGTCAAGCAGTTGCTGCCAATAATCTGTGTCAATTGGCTCATTTGACTCCAGTTTCGTCCGTATTTGGCCTTCCAAAACTTCCAGCTGCTCATACGTCTTTGGGCCCAAAAGTCTGTCGATATCAGACGCGACAGAACTCACTGCCCTTCCCTCAGGTCCTAATGCTCGCAGTTTTTTCTGTCTGTCCTTGCAAATAATCTGCATCGTACGCCAGTAATCTCTGTTCTTCCTATTTGTCTCCAAGTTCATATAGGTGTCGATATCCTTGCGGAGATCAGAAAGCTGTGGTTCGGAGAGCCCATCAAAGACGCTGTTTGGGTCCATAAACTCAAGGTCGTTCTCTTCAACTTCATCATCCAAGGCAGTTCTCGTAGGGTCAACGACTCGAAGCGTCACAGCCAGCCAATCGATAGGTTTTGCTCGGCCCTCTTTGACTCGAATCTCTGCCTTTTTCTTGGCCTGCCTTAGGACAAAGTCATCTTCTTGGGCCACCCATTGCCTCATACGCTCGTCTTCTTGTAGCTGATTGATTCTCATTTGATCTTTATGGGACCATCTCTGCTGTCGCCCGTCGTCTCGTCTTGACAACGCATCTCGTTCTCGATAATGTCTTTGACTTTGGGGATTTCGCCATGGCGATGGGGACCGAGACCGCTTTCGCTGGTGGTGGTTAGTGTGATCGTTCATTTCGAAGATATTTTCCCAAAGAAATTTTCTTCGAGTCAAATCGCAGTTGTCGGAGCCTGTCGCCTAAACCTCGGCTTCGCTTAATGCAGCCAGCCACAGCTTGTGGCCTCCCGCCTCATCTGTGGCTGCGTAGGTCAAAAGTATCCCCAGCCTCCCCATCATCTACTATCACGTGAAGCAAGGCTGCGAGAAATTGAATCGCTCAAATTCAGAGGCAAACAAGGTGTAGATATGTCACAAATAGGTAGGTATCGAGCAGCGGAAACCTAGGAGGACTACCTGTATCAGAAATTTGAACCCATATAATCTATCTTTGCCTCTTCGACGAAGATATTTAGTGACAGAACTCGCTGCCACAGCAAAGCTGAGCATATCAACTGCTTCGGCCCATTTCAGGTCCACAGCAACGCTAGCCAAAATATAGGCCTCAACCCGCTATAGGGGCTTTGTATGTGCCAAGTAGTGACTGAGGCCTGAAGCAGGTCGGAATCAATGTCGAGGGTGGCATAGCACCCGCGGTCCTCGCACCCTTTGACAAGCGTTTTGAACAGGGCATCGGCAATAATAGGGAGAAGGCAACCCAGTCATGATTCTTTCAGATGGTAAGCTTGGCTTTCATAGGTGTTCCAATGGCAGACCCACATACCCCCCAGTCTCCTTGGGCTGCATGTCTGTCAGACGGGCGCCCGCTCTAAAGCGTTGACAGTCGATATTTCCATCCTCACCAGGGGCGGAACACCCATCACCCGAAGAAAGGGCCTACGGGGTTGCGAATACCCTCTTTGAACTCGGCGTATGGCTTATCTTCCAGCTTCGAGAGTTGTTATATCTTGAGCCTAGCTTCAGGGAATTCGTCGGATAGCAGTCCAAATCCTGGTACAATCGCGGTCCAACCCCAGTCTGCTGTTTGTCGGTCCAAAATTTCCACCTCCAAGGCATCTCCAGGTTCTACTTCACGGACGTAAACAGGGCCAAAGGCAAGGTCAGAAGGATGATCAATGATTCGGGGAGTCTACCACCTACTTGATAAGTACCCTAGAAGTTGTTGGATTGGGAGACAGGAGTATGATGGCCCGCGCAGAGGGAAGGATCGCTCACTATTATGATTGGGCATTCCCAGCCCGGGGAAACCCCCTGGACATTATTACACAGGAATCCTGTATCTTCTAGCCCGATGTCTGCGATATCCGTGGTAGAGCTGGAGTTTCACTACTAATACGAAGCACGACTGTTTCTGGCTGAGAATATGGTCGGTCCCTTTCTTCTACCGAACCAATACATGCAATGAAGCCTGAAGATTTGTCTCAGACCTAGGGCCCGTCCGAAGGGATGACCATGCCGTTCTATTTCCTGGAACACATGAGACAAAAGAACCTTACCAAGCAAATATTTGTGGAGATAGCCCCAGCCGACATATCTGGGGTATCCACGATCACAATCATTTTTCAAGATCCTTGGTGATCAATGGACCCTTATAACCTTTCTAAGAATTTGTCAGATGGGGAAATTCCCGAGTCTCTGTGTCATCACATAGGGTCTTTGGGCTTTCGGACGAAAAGAAAAGAAACTTCAGATTTCCTCTCATTGGATTGTTCTGAAAAGTACGGGGAGCATTAGTTCAGCGCACCTGCATATGACTAGGATCGGGTTTACCCCAAAGCACGATCGAGATCCACTCGGCCTTATTCCTCCTCCTTATCGCGCATTAATGGGACAGGAGCTTTGCATAAGCTCTCCTGCTGGTCCTCCGACAGTCCCGGGCGGCAGGCCCTCGACCTGGGAGATAAGTATCTCAAACCCCAGTCATTTCACTCTACGCCTCGACCAGCAACCGAGGTAGCCCTCAAAAATTCCTCCTTGCATAATGTCGGGACCTCCCTACAACAACCTCAAGTATTACACAACCACCACGCCCAATGGTTTGAAAGGCGCCATTGTCCTAGAGGAACTAAGTCTCACGTACGACCATCAGCTCATCGACATCACGAAGAGCGCGCAGAAAGAGCCCTGGTTCATCGAGATTAATCCGAATGGCAGAGTCCCTGCCTTGACGGACGGAGACCTGAAGGTCTTTGAGTCCGGTGCTATCATGCTATATCTGACCGATATGTACGATCTGGACAATACTATTTCGTACAAGTATGGCACGCCAGAGTATTACGAAATGGTATCGTGGCTGATGTTCCAGATGGGAGGAATCGGGCCGATGCAAGGTTCCTAGACTTCCCTTTTCGCTACCACTGCTTTGCAATTGTGCAGACTCATTGTGAGCAGAGGAACTGACACCGTCAATACATGTAGGACAATGTCACCACTTCCGCGTCATGGCCCCGGTTCATTCTTCCTACGGGATCAAGCGCTACACGGATGAAACGAATCGGCTCTATGGCGTGCTGGAGTCGCGTCTCTCCCAAGCCGACTGGCTAGCCGGAGACAAATACACTATCGCGGACATCGCAAGTTACTGCTGGATTCGAGTAAGTCCACTAGTCCTCGACTTCGACCTCAGTGAGTGGCCGAGTGTGGAGAAGTGGGTGCAGAAGATCGATGCTAGACCTGCGGTGGCGAGGGCGAAGAAGATCCCAGCGTCTCCTCGGACAGAAGAGGAGTTGAAGGTATTCTTCCGGTCGATGAGGGATCGACTTGATGCCATGAAGAGCTCTGAAAAAGCAAACTCTTGAATTTAGGACACGCTCTCTCTTTTCACGCAGAAACGGATATACTCTACCTTGGATAGCACCCCATAGTGGCCAAAACTGTGGCGGAACATCAAAGTCTTCCAGTAAATTGAGCAAAGAATCCCAAACAATCAGATCGGCCCCTGGAGAGTCGAAGATTGCATTCTCCGTAAACTCCTGGGTCCTGACGTCGTCGTGAGAAGGCCGAGATGATTGACCCGTACCAGCAGCGGTAGCAGTACCGTTTGCACTATTAGCGAGCCGTTCACTCAACAACTGCATCTTATCAAGCCCAAGTTGGTTTTTCAACCATCTTATCGTGTCCCATACAATATTTGATGCCATCCTTGACGTGTGTCTTGAGCGTAAATCCATTCCCCTCCCTCCCCAACGGGCTTTGACTCAGGTACGACATAATCATGCGTGTTCTAGTCAAGTGCTCGTCCCTAACCATGATGCAATCATTCCAAGCTTACCCGTTGTTCCTAATGCTATGGTATAAGCGAGACGGGACTTAAAAAAAAAAAGTTGTATGCTGTACCATGCTCTTTGCCGGTGTCGTCAATGGAGCCATTGCCTACAGTCTCACCAATAGTCTAGATGGCGTCAAGGGATGGCTACCATGGAGATAGATCTTCTCGATCGGAAATGGGAAGCGCACTCACTAACCGGTCATCGGGTCTCGTTGCCATAGGTGTGGGCATAACCCTGGCGTTTTATCCTCCCCTCTGTGCCAGAGAAGGCCGGGTTTGCTAATCTGCGAATAATGGTCCTTTATTGCTGTGTAAGCGTCAGTTTCTCATGCTTCGGAAGTCTCTTGTCGAAGATTCTGAAAGTCTTGGGATATTCTGGCATTGAGGGCCGCTTGTATATCATCCCAGCACAGGCAAGGCTGCCAAGTGCCAGGATCTGCGCATCACAGTTCTGTGGGTCACCGGAATTGATGCCTTTCCATCCTCTTCCAACAACCACCTTATTCAGAGCGCCTCTCCGGCATAGGTCATAGGCTACTTGGATGCATGCCGGTCAATATCGCTTATCATACAGCGTCAAGAGATCATGTAAGTGGTGCTTCTTCAGTCATGAGGCCAGGCACTGCGAATGAAGGCTGGCAACAACTCCAGCTCCCTTCTCGACGACAATGTCCTAAACTCTTCTACGCATTCACTGCTCAGAAGGACTCATTCACACTTCTTCTAACTGACCTGATATCTTTGTGGAGCGTCTCATTGGACAGAGACGATATTATCACAGAAGCTGCCCGCCAGCATGCGAGTATCGATCCATCTGCCTCAACTGACCAGTTTGGGGTCTTACTGTCCAGAATCCGCGAAAGCCTGAAGGAGGGCAAGAATGCTCTCGTCAGAGAGGATGGAAGGGGCACAGATATCCTACTTCTCCGGACAACAGTCGAACTTCCACGCCCACTAAGACCCTTGGAATGGACCTTCAGGCTCGAACCCCAGAATGCATCTGAATTGGCTGAACACATCCTTCGCCCCAGTCTGCATGAAATATCCATATCTCACGACAAAATCGAGTCACTACACCAGATCATCAAAGACAAGGACCACGTAATTTCGCGGCTGCTTGATAGAATTGGCAATTCGGCCGTTGACCTGGGCTTAATCTTTCCCGGTATCACAGGCTTCACTCCACACAAATACGGCCATGTCTCCGTCGCAGACGCCAAGAAGTATGTGCCAGGGATGGCTGCTTTTGAAGAGACGTCATGGTCGGAGCGGTTCTTCAAGGACGAAGGGTACGAAGGCGCTGACCGCACCGGATTAGCCAATCTCGTCCGTGGCTGTGAAAAGTGCTTTGCGCATACGAAGTCTCAACATGAAAGTTGGGTGAAAAGTCTCTCGTCGTCAGGTACCTTGGACAATAATGGTGACAACGGCACCCAGTTAAGGGCGGCTGCAAGGAAAGCCTCCCAACAACAGCAAGACCCTGGTGATGATTCAACGGACTCCAACGACGATTTTGAGGTAAACGGCGCAATACCCCTACGTCTGTACTCATCATGAGTCTAATTCGTCACAGAGACAACCGACGCCTCCGCTCTTGAAGTCAAAGAGCCCGGAGACCAGAAAGACGGCGCAAGCAGAGGCAGAAGATAATACCGAGGAGGAAGTACCCCCTTCCAGACGAACGAAACCTTCCAAAATCGGCAGCCTAGCTCGACGCAAAGTTATCAAGGCGTTTGGAGGGTCTAAATCTGGTCCTAAATCATCTTCTTCCGCAGGGCAATCCTCTTCGCCGCTTCGCCGTCAGTCAGACGCATCAACCGCCACATCTACTGCCACTGCTTCAGATGACCGCTCCGATTCAGATTCCCAACCACCGCCAAAGCATCAAGACACTACAACTCGATCCAGTCAAAAATTTAGATTGGGCACGCTGAGGAATAAAAAATTCCCAACACCATCACATGCAACGCCTTCACCGTCTCGCAGCATCTCACCCGTTGCCCGCGCAAGAGAACAATCCGAACAAATTCAATCTCGTCCTCAGAGCCGTGGCACTGAATCCGAGGCACACTTGGGTCTAGACGGGCCTCATACTTTGTCATCACCACGGCACCGCCTGGGTCGTCTTGCTCAGAAGCCCGCTACAGCAAAGCCCAGCAACGAGCAAAGCGCAAGCGTCTCGCCAGAGCCACAGGATGAATCCTATCAAAGATCCCCCACAGTAGCATCGGCCTCAGTTTCGACTCCGAAACGGAGACTCGGCAGACTAGGCGGTCGCAAACGGCGAGAGACAGGCTCTTCCACTGGGCCTTCGCCGGAATCGAGTGAGAAGAAATCCCGGACAAAAGCTCGCGTCGACGTCGAGATGAAAGACACCCCTGCCGACGATGAAGCGATTGACTCGGATGCAACAGGTTCTCCATCCCCGTCTCCGTCCCCTTCTACATCGAAACGACACGCAAAATTCGCACATCATCCTGAATCCAATGCAGGCCCGAGGTCAGCAGCTGCGGCGGAGCCAGAGCCCGCACAGCAAGGAGAGAAAGCAGAGGAGAAAGAGCAAAAGCCTAAAGAAGAAACGGAAGATCAAAAAGCTGACCGTCGACGCATGGAGCTGAAACGTGCACTCGCGTCCAATGCTGGCGGCAAGAAGAAACGGCGGTTTTGAAAGTTTCGAATCGTACGTTGACTTTTGTACCTGACATCACCTTCCTTCCCCTTCCCTCCGCTTCAACTTGAAGCGTTGCACAGTGACGTGGCGGCGTAGAAAAGACCAAAAAAGGGAGAAGTCCATGTCGGCTTGGCCTAAGTTTTGTACTCACTGGCAAGCACAAAGAGATATTTAGATTCGCCTGGACTCTGACAAATAAATATTCAGTTGTGCTCCTACAATGAAGAAGAGGCACGAGAATGAAGGAGGGAAAGAAGTCCATGGGCTATCTTTGCTAACTCGCTAGCCTGCTCAAGTTCCCGGTCCTCTTTTGGCGTGGACGGAAACGACAACAACGGAAAGCAGCGCCATTAAACGATGTCGATATAATATGGCGTGGATGGATAGAACAGCAAAAATCCCCCGAACTAAACTCGGCCCTCATGTGGCACCCCGTTTTCTCCATCGCCGTGAGGCCCATATTCTTCCTGGCCAAATTGAAAAAAAAAAAAAAATTTACCTGCTCAAATCACACAGCCAAAATTTCAAATGCTTTTCCTTACCTCGACCATGGCCGCTCATCAACTTTGTCAATTTTTTAATTTCGTAACGTATTTCGCCCGTCTCAATTCATCAGCCAGTCATGTTGTTCGGTCCGTCATCCGACTTGATTTGGTTTGTGACCGTCTTTTGTGCTCGTGCCGTGACTCTACCCAATTGCTCAACGCCATGATTAGTGTGATGTGAACCCTCGAAAGTAATGTGCAAGAAAAATAATTGTAAATAGGATAGACAATGCCCATCCCGGCATCTGAATAAAGGTGCAATGTAAGCCACTCCAAGCAAACATAACACAGACATCCAGCTTCCCACAATATTCATCCCACTATGCTCTCATTCCTTTGGCTCAAGGATGTCCTGGCGGCTTGCCAGGATGGCCATGGTCTTGACTAATTTGAGAGCTGTCGGATCTCTCATCAGTATCCCCGTCTTGATCATCTACTGGCCAGCTTGCCCGCAAATGACTACTCTCGCTGAAATTGACCCTCTTATGTCCTTTGACGAATGTCTTGTCTCTCTTCTTAGCATGCTCGAGTTCTTCTTCACTGACGCTGGCACTGTCGGCCTCGGCTTCTTCCAGTGCCTTCTTAGCCCTAGTCCTCAACTCGGCAGCCTCTGCAGCGGCCTTCTGTGCCCTAGACTGTTTTCGCCACATGCTGGAATACTTTCCCCCCAGAGCGATCAGTTCTTCATGAGTGCCACTCTCAACGACGGTGCCATGAGATAGTACAAGAATCTGATCAGCATTCACAATCGTGCTAAGGCGGTGAGCGATGATGATCATCGTTCGCCCTTCAGCGAGAGTGCTGAATGACTCCTGGATTTTCTCTTCCGTCTCGGTATCCAGAGCGGCGGTTGCCTCATCAAGCATGGTGATGCGTGGATTTTTGAGAATGGTTCGGGCAATCGCAACTCGTTGACGCTCACCGCCTGACAAACGCACCCCTCTTTCACCCACTTTAGTATCGTAACCATTGGGGAATTCCATTATCCGGTCATGGATCGAGGCAGCTTTGCAAGCGTTGTAAATATCTTCCCGGGAGGCGTCTTGATTGGCATATTGTAGATTGTACATGATCGATTCATTGAACATGTTGCAGTCTTGCGGGACGACTCCAATGAACTTGCGCAGAGAGTCGATTGTGATATCCTGGACATCTTTGCCATCAACCTTGATTTGACCAGATTCGGGATTGTAGTAGCGGAAGATCAACCTCATCACGGTACTCTTCCCGCCACCTGATTCGCCCACGAGAGCCGTTGTCGTCCCCGGAGGACAGTGAAATGATAATCGGTCGAGGGCAGGTCTTCGCTTGTCATAGCTGAAAGTCACATTGTCGAAAATGATGTCTCCAGAACAATCATCTACGGTTTCTGCTCCCTCGCGATCAACCACATGGGGCTGCTCTTTGAATAACTCCAACATCCTCTCGGCGTTAATCAGATTCGACTGGATGGATCGGTAGAATGTTCCGAAAAAGTTCAAAGGACCCTGTAATTGCGCCATGTAGGTAATGAGGAGCACAAAATTACCCACGGTCTGGTCACCCTGAGCGACCTCAAACGCTTCTATGAAGCTGGCAACCAGCAATGCCACCATGAAGAGCGCACCCTGAACGGTGTTCATGTACGCCAAAGTGACATCGACCCAGTACTCGAAGCTCTGCATGGTCTTGATGGCAGATTTGTAGCGGTTGAATTCGTACTCTTCGGCGTTGAAGTATTTGACGGTGTCCCAGGAATGGAGAGAATCGTTTTTGACTGCTTCCATTTCTCGATCGGCGTTGACGTAGTTCCGGCGCAAAGTCACCCGCCACGAGGCAAGGCGGATGGTAACGTAGATGTAGAGAAACGTGACAATAGCCACAACCAGACCGAGGTAAGCGTCGAACTTGATCGTCAAGTAGACCATGGCCACAACAAGATCAAAAACCATGGGGCCGACTTGAAAGGTGGCCATTTCCAGGAATGAGTTGATCGAACTCCCCTTGTTCAACGCTGAAATCAATTCACCCGTTCGCTTACCTGTGTGAAATTCCGCACTGAGACCGTGGACATGTTCAAATGCGGCCGTGGAGATGGCACGGTATGAATACTGCTCAACCGGGATCCAGAGAATTGACCTGGCCGCCGAAAAAATGCCTTGAGATCCCTGAAGCCACCTGAACAGGATATACAGGGCAATGTCGAGCCAAGGTGCTCGGACGCCTTTGCCATCGTCGCCAGATAATGCGTCTGTAATTTTGCCCACCATCACGGGAACAAAGACATTGATCACCCGTTGTCCCACCATGATGAGGAAGCAGGTCCCCGCCAGAAGCTGCAACTTCAGTGACTTCTTGGGCCAGAGATATGGTACGAGGAGGAGAAATCCTCGCAAATACGCGTACCACGTTATATTGGGAACTTCGGTTGGTTTGGCCCAAGCATCAACGTGCTCTTTAGGTTCCGAAGTTGTGCCATCTTGGTGATTGCCATGAGCATGTCCATTAGGCCGAATACCTGTTTCCGTAGCCGTGGCATCAAGTAAAGGCGTCCTTTCGCCGGATTCTGTGGAGTCGGAAACCTTGGGTTTGAACACGTTGATCTTGACGGTTAGGAAGAGTAACGAGAGTCCAAGGAGCAAAACCAGCCGGACCAGGTTGACGATGACCTCGATGGTTTCCCCACCAGTAATCGATTTTCTGTACTTTCCGCCTTGTTGATCCCCAACTCGAGGCTCATGATGAGGTACGGTGTAAATCTGGAGGCAGGCAACGATGATGACCACCTCCAGAGGGATAGCAGAGAGCCAAGTGACAAAATGGACAGTATTGGGTGAAGGCTTCGTATCAAGAATAGAGATGAAGACCACAAGCCAGACGAAGGTCGAAGCTATCACGTAGATCTAGGTTGTGTACATTAGCCATATAAAGAAGGGCCACGGATGAAAGAGATGTCATCCACATACCACCGCATTTTGGCCAGGCCACCATTCATCCTTTCGATTCAACAGGGTCTCAAAAAGGAGGAGGCCGGCATTTGCCAGGAAGGTCAGGATGATACCCATTTGACCGATCTTGACGACTGTTTGGGTTCCACTGGGTAAGTCCTTAAATGCCGCAGCTTCTTTGACTTGATTGGCGGATTTCCGGCGGATCGGAAGAGGTCTTCCTCCAGGCCCACGCATGGAGTGAATCTTGACCTTGTCCCCGTCATCGGGTGCGGTTTTGATGCCATGCGTGACGAACGCAATGAGAAAGACAAGTAAGACGACGGCGGGGTACGCTGATTTGGCGACATTGAGAACCCGGAGACAGGTTTGGATAGCAGCAAAATCTGGTTCACCATACATATTCCTCAAAGCCTCGCCACCAGCAGGATTGTATGCAAAACAAAAAGGAAACAGCCGCCCAAGGATTAAAAGATTCGAGTTATTAGGTTCTCTCTTATTCAAATCAGGACGCAATGATAGTGCAGGAGTGGTGTGGCTTCCCTGGTTTCCTTCTCGTCTGGGTGAATGCGGGACAAGGCCGATTGTCTGTGCTGCCTCGGTTCCCCTGAAGAAAAGACTGACGATCAGGGTTGGACGTGATTGAGATTGTGGCTGATTAGAGGGGAAACAGTTGTTGGATACCGAATTTGAGCGAACGACAGAAGGAACTATTACAAACGAGAAACAAACCGATGTGTGGAAGAATGAAGTAGCGATTGTGGTTAAAGTGAACAAGTGATGGTTCAAGTTTGTAGTTAGAGTCGATCGTGATAAAATGACGACGTACAAAAAGAGGCCTTGAGGTGGCGAGCCGGGGGGAGGGATGGAGGTGGAGGCGAAAGCCGGGAGGCAGGTCGGGTAAAGTTTTCGCTGTGCTGCACCGGTCGGTCTCGATCGCGCTTGTCGCGTGACAAGAAACTTTGACTATGGGTAGTGCCAATGGGTCAGTCTGGTTCAGTGGTGACCGTCTGGTGAGCTGAGTCGAATCTGGATATGGCGAGTGAGCGAGTTTCGGTCACCAGAGACTCGTGAATGGTGTCCTCCGTAGGCTCGAGTAGTGTAGATGGTGGAGTCGTTCGCCGAAACCCGTGTGGCTGTCTTTGGAGGGAGGTGGCACAGCTGTTTGGTGGGACTCAAAGAGCCGCGGAACGAGGCAGCGGATCACAGGGCTAGTCGGTCACTAGGAGGGGTATAGACCGCGTAGTCAGAAATACCAATGTCAGATGGCGGATTTGAGATGTTCGATTTCAGCGGGTGAAGTGTGTAATATGGAGGACAAGAGATGTCAAATCGATCTGGGAGTAGAATTGGTCGTGATACCCGATGGGAATGGTCAACCTGGGTTGACAGAGTAACAGATGCCGGCCACGAGAGTGACACAGTGTATGCCCGACAAAGATGAAGGCGGAAGTGGGAGGAGGAAAAGGGAGGAGGATTCTGGAGACGATGCTGGAGAAATATATTCAATTTGGCCATAACGGGTAAGAAACGGGTTAGATTTTGCAACGCGCAGGCACAAGTTGAGAAGGCCAGGAGATGACAAAGAAGACGATTGATTCGGTGATTGAAGGCTGGATGGATGGATGCTTGACTGGTTGACGGGTGGACTGGACCTGAAAGTTCGGAGGAATACGTCGAGTTCAGGAATACATGAATGGATCAATGGATCGAGAAAGGAATGAGAAGGAAGTCAAAGAAAAAGCGCAGGCTGCTCACCGCCGCCTCAGCGAGTATCTGTCGATGTCGCCGTCACTGCGTGTGCTAGCGAGCTATCCCGAACTGTGTGCTTGTCTGTCAGCCACGACGAAAACCCAAGTTGCGAATAGCAAGAGAAATGCCGTGGGAATTGTGTGCCCAAGTACCAACGACTCGTCCGGAAGAAAAATAATAGTTGTTAGTGCCGAGGTTAGAACAGCTCATCTGGAGTATTGGCTTGCAGAACACCTGCATCCCCGGAATCGAGGCTTGCCCACTATGTATTAGCATAACCAGGTACCCATAGGTGCTGGAGGTACTTTAAACCCCAGGGTACCTACAAAATTGCCGGATGCTTCCACCAGACTGACCCACCCGCGGGCATCCAATTGAAGCCTTCTTCATCCGTCCCGCAAGCGACCACTTCCTCCGAGCTCTGCGTTCCCTCTCTTTTTTTTTTTTTCGCCCTCTAAGGCTCCCTGGTAGCCTTCAACTTTCTACGGCAGCATCTGCTATCTTCCTGCATTTCCTCGCTGCATCCAGGCTGCATACACGTATCCACTGTGGCTTCGCTCGCTATCCGCTCCAATGATGGCTCTCTGTGTCAACCATGAGCCCTTTGGAGTCCGTCCCCTTCCGCAGCCCACCCGCTACCAGCCTTAGCCTCCCCATCATCGATATCCGGCATCTGAGCGGGTCCCGTTGATGCTGAACAGTAAAGAGCAATGTCTGATCCCATCCTCGCGGAGAATCAGAATCCCCTTCCTCCCCCAGCGCCCCCTTTACCGCCTGGTCGACTGGGCCAATTGGGGAGAATCATTGTTCCCTGGGGAAAGTATACTGGCCCAAAGGCCCATGGTGGTCCAGCACAAGGCGACCGTGATCACGCTCTGCGTCAAATCACCGGCATACACACGTACAGGCATGAGAGGTATTTCGGTTGATGCTCGCGCATGAGGTGGCTAACAACAAACCTCCAGTTCGCTCCCATGCCAGACGGCCACCCATCGTACTGGTATCCCCATCGCCGCTCTCGATATCAACCAGTCGGGAACACACGCCATCCTCGCGGGCAAAGACATTCTCAAGACCGTCCGAGTGCAGGATGGCAAGGTCACCGAGGACCTGAACCTTCGTGCCTCCATTATTTCCTACGCGTCCACTCGTGCATCGCCTCAATTGGACGGACCTAGCAAGCGCCGAGAATATTTACCAGCAAGAGACGTGAGATGGTCCAAAGGCCAGTGGCATCATATCATAGCAACAGCGGCCACGAATGGTCGCATTGCACTCTACGACCTGAGCAGTTCCAGCCCCAAAACCGAGCTCGCTTGGCTTCATGAACATACGGGCCAGATTAACAAGCTAGATTTCGATCCGTTTGCGGGATACCTTTTGCTATCTGCCAGCCAGGATAAGTCGGTTAGGTTGTGGGATTTGCGAGATCCCAAACCCGAAAAGGCCCGTATTCGCTTCGAGGTGCGGAGTGCCGTTCGGGATGTGCGCTGGTCTCCGTTAGAACCACTCGATTTTGCGGTATGCGCTGATGGAGGTGTGATCCAGAAATGGGATGCGCGTTCTCCATTGGGCCCGAAGTTGAGCATCAGTGGACACGAGAAAGCGTGCTACTCGCTGGACTACCATCCTGATGGCCGCCACGTGATATCCGGTGGATTCGACAAGTACGTGAGGGTCTGGGATTTTCAGAGTGACAATAGACGCCAGAAACCCGTCTTTCAGCTTAGAGCGCCTCATGCGATTAGAAACATTCGATGGAGACCTCCGTGCAGAGCTTACGAGGCGGCTAATTCGGGCCATTGGCAAAGTACTCAAGTCGCCGTGTCCTACTATCACGACGACCCCAGGCTTCATATATGGGATCTTCGACGGCCGCTGCTCCCGTTCCGGGAACTTGACCGATACAACACTCCGGCCAATGATCTTTTGTGGGCAAATAAGGATATGCTTTGGACCGTTGGAGACGAAGGAATCTTTACTCAGTGGGATGTCAAACATGCTTCTCCTTTGTACAATCAACTCTCTCCTTGCGCCTCGGCCTTTACGCCGGACGGTCAGTACTACATGTTCTCCGAAGACAGAGAACTGCGGTGGGGTCCTGCCCAGGACGATCCTGCGTTGGGGTTCTTAAGTGTTCCTCACGACAGACTGAGCAGTGGCGACGATGGCGGTGCAAGTCGAAGCTTGACCGACGACGATAGCGCTCTTGACACGACCATGACAACGGGCTTTCGACGGCAGGAAAGAGGTCCAATCTCCTCGAGGTCAAACAAATCCCGGGCAAATAGTCCGCCTTCGGTGGAAGAAAAGCCATCTGTTCTCCCACTAGACAAAGCCGTTTTCGAACGTCAGGATCTATTCCGCAATAAACAAGTGGGTGCTGCCGACTACATTCCCGGTGTGGCTGCTGAGCCAGAAGTCGTGGAATTTCTGGCCTCACACTATGCAGCGCCGGCCACCGTCGGGGAAAGGATGCATGATCCAGATACGATTCTGCAACGTTTGCAAAATGTCTTCCACCAAAATGCCGCGGCATGTGACGCCGTCTCCATGCATCGAATGGCACAATCTTGGAGGATACTGGGTGCGGTTATAGTCCCCGAACTCAAGGATTGGGCGGACGCCAATCGTGCTAGACGTCGCGCTGATGCCGCTCGACGACGTGAGACTTTGGAAAGTTTCAGGGCCAAGGCACATCAATCGAGCGTCTCCCCTCTAGCGGGGCTACCCAACCGTGGGACGGCCCCGAAGAGTGATGCAAAGTCCCAGAACCTCATGAGCAGCCTTTTCAGAGGTATGGTGGACGCTGAGCGAGCACATTCTGAGTCTGGAATGGATAGCACGTCCAATATGACCACCCCTGTGGCAAAACCTCTGCCAAGTTCACCTTCAGACTACAAGAGATGGATTCATACTAGTAGCGAAGAAGGCATCGACACCATCGCACCGCTTCCTCCGTCGATCCTGAACTCACACTCCACCGCGGCCGCGGCGGCACGTGCACTTATCGAGAGCCCAGAGAGAGTCACGAAATCAACATCTTCCTCCCCGGAAACGGGCAGACAGGACCAGGGCGGCACTCGTCAATCGACCCGAAATCTCTTGACGGTGCCGGAGTCTCCTTTTCACTCAGCAAAACAACCCAACTCTGACCCCGTCGAACCCAGACGGACAGTACCCGCGCCACAAAATCAAGAAGATCGGAGAGCAGCGTTACGGGATTATCGGGTGCAAGCTCGCCCCGTATTTACCTTGGAAGGTTCGACCGACAAGCCGAATTCTGAGAATCGACATGATTCCGCGGGGAGCTTTCCGATGTTTTCTGCATCAACCGACAGCTCGCACAGGGCACGATCACTTGAACGGTCGTTCGAGTCTCCCAACAGTCCTGGCCGGACATCGGGTCGACGTCGGGGTAACAGTGCCCACTACGAGCACGACGATGAATCCGAAGACTCGTCGTCTGAAGATTTCAGTGGCCAACATTCAAGATTGAACCCAGGACCAGGGGCCAATTCCGACGAGCGCGAAGGCGGTGCTTCCGCCACGGACACGCCATTAGACACGAGATTTGGTCTTGGTGACTCCCATGATACTGGCCGGTCACTTCCTGCCCAGAAGAACAAAACTCTCTGGGACTCGGAGCATGATCATGGCTCCGCTCCCATGTCGTATTTGAGCACAGCGGTGTCCTCCTCGCCGGACATCTTTCACTTCGAGGAAAGTGCACCCATACCTAAGCCACGGATACATACGTCCAATCCGATACGAGCAGGACGTCCTGACAAGACGGTGGAAGGACACAACGCCGACGGGCAATACGGCCCAATATCCATGGCCGAACTTGACTGTGAGACTTACTTGTATCAAGATTTCTGTCCCATTGACCTATCCAAGTATGAACCAAAGTTGCCTTTTGCTTGGTCATCGCTGCCCTTGATATGTCAAAGCATCTCTTTCGATGTGGAGAATGGGATCGGCCACGCTCAATTCGCCACCCATCTGCTCATGCATGTTCATCCTTACTTTTTCCACCCGAGTTTCCGGGACCTGAAGCGACCAGGGAGTGAAGCAAATTGTCTTGCCGATAGATTGATGACTCCACATCTTGGACACCGGATCATTGAGAGCCTTTTCGAGAATCACCTGATGTTTTTGAGACGGACCGGCCTTTTCGAGTCGGCGGCCCTCATTCGAAAGATGTGTGTGGAACTTGACTACCCCCGGCTGTGCCACGCCGGGTCGTCGGAGAGCACGCAGACCGGTGGCAGCCTCTCCCATGGAGATTCGAGGAACGTATTCATCGTCTGCAGCGGCTGTCAAGGCCCGATGCCCACAGGAAAAGATGTGTGCGACAGGTGTCAGAAAGTCAGATCTGTGTGCCCGATCTGTCAATCCCTGAGGGGTCCAAGTGACGGTCTGTTCCTTTCAAACATCGGGGCTGCCGATTCACAGAGCTGGGGTCAAAGCAGGAACACGTGGTTGTTCTGCCAGGCATGTGGGCACTCGGGACATGTTCGATGTCTGATGGAATGGTTTTCTCGGCCTTTCAGCGAAGGGACGTGCCCAAGTCAAGGCTGTGGATGTGACTGCGGCCCCGGTCTGACCCGACAACAGCGAATTCAGCAACAAGTGATACGAGAAGATGAAGCCAAACTCATTCGCGGCACCCACACGGGAAGCGGCTCTACTAAGCGAGATCCTGTCCGAGCTACGCCGAGTCCTGCGGTGGACAAAGTGAGGGTGGCCCTCCGCAACGGCGTTGGAGAGCGGGCTACGCAGAGCGGTGATGAACGGAGTATGACCGGCCGGCGGGCGAGCAGTCGAGGAGGTGGAATTTCTAGTTTTAGCAGTTCACGCAAAAGTGTTCGATTAATCACGCCCGGTGAGGAAGGCGACCAGTTTCAGCCGAGATCTTGAACGGTCAGGCTAGAGAGCAAGTGTCTATTTCACAACCAGTAAATGAAAAGATCAAAGAGGGGCACAAGATATTTTGATCACCCTATCCAACAAAACTAGACTCATAGTTTAGTTTCCTTTCAGGCCCTTTCCAAAGCAAAATCAGCTCACCGAATCGTCGGCCGTAAGTGTACGAGAGTGGATTCTGGTGATGTGATCTGGTTGGATGCTCCCTTGTCCGTAGATCCAGTATGGCAGTAACACCTTGGAGGCCTCGCGATTGGCCCCAGGATCCGGAGAGAAAGCTAGTTTTGGTTTTGGGGACCTGGAAGTCAAGCAGGTTGACAGATCGCCACGAGGTCTGGGGCTGTGGGACGGGCTAGATTCCACACGCTCAGTCAGGACCAAGGTATCAAAGCACGTACGTAGTTGATGCAGTGGCAGTTAGCAGAGAGAGCGAGGGAGGATGAGGATCAAAGTCGGGTGAGTCTGGCTCCTGGTGAAAAACTGAAGAGTCCGGTTCACATTGGAAAACCATGAGGAACCAACTAGAATTACCCCTCCTCAAGCTATTCCAGATTTGTCTTAGATAGTAGGATGCAGCGGGCGGTGGGCAATGGTGGATTCTGCACCTGCGGAGTACGAGCGTTTCCCCCCAGACTCGTTCATTCTACACAAATCTTATCGATGTGATACTAACCGCAATCAATTCAAATCATACGTAGGGAGGACGTCCTCGTCGTTCTCGACTTCATCATCATCGCCACCTCGGTACCTAGATACCTATTTACCAAATCCTCTGTCCTCCAAGCTCCTGGTCAGCAAGGCACCAAATGAACGAAGTTCCCATCCCTTCCTTTGATCTATCTAAAGAATACCGCTTCTCTATTCGGTCGCGAGACTAGACTACGGCAGGCTTTATGCTTTGTATGGAAACCCCCCCATCTCTGCTCTGCTACCATGGGTCAGTTGAGGGCGGCGGAAACCAATCATATCGACAGATTCGTATCCTTGGATAGTAACCGTCCCTTGCTATCCGACCCTCCCTCTTCTCTCCTCCCTCAAGGCTACTGCCCTTCTCCCTTAGGCCCTTGGTCTCATTATTCTCCTCTTTTGGGCCTCTCCGTCGCTAAGCTGACGGTTCTGTCTGCTCACATCAGACCGGTGCCAACTCTGTTCCTGCATCATTCCTCACACGTCATCCCAATCCCTTGATGCTAAAAATTTTTTGACCTGCCGAGGAGGGCACTCCGTTACCATCCCCCCTGCAAGCTGCAAGCCGCAACCTGACTTAGTATCGGGATAAACCAAGGTAGGCGGAGCCGGATCTGTTTATTCCACATGATCAAAGCAAAAAGGCCTGCAAGGCCGTCTGCAGCCACCATAAATCCATTAAAGCAAGCTCCTCATCCCCCTCTCGTCTGTCGAGTTTTCTTTTAGTATCACCAGTTGAGCTCTCCACGTTAGTCGGTACAGTCTGTCGCTATTTCATCCAGCCTCTCGTTGTCTGCTACATAATCGGTCCTACCGTCGTCGGAAAAAAAATAAACAGATCTAGTCTACCTCGAAGCAGGAATCCAGAACCCCAAAAGTCTTTCTTTCAAACTCCAGATCAGTCACGATGCGTTTCTCCAGCCTCCTTGCCCCGATCAGCCTGATCGGCATGGCCTCAGCCCTTCCATCTCTCGCCAAACGTGGTGGTGGTGGCGATGAGGGAAAGTGTATCCCATACAACACTGCGGTCGAGATCGTTGATCAATTCGTCTCAACACTGACCAATTTCGACACCAATGTCGCTACCAATTTGCTTGCTCCATCCTTCACGGATACCTCTGACTCCATCAACTTCCTTGCCGGCATTCCTTTGGGATCTGTCACCTTCCCATCGCCCGCAGCATACATTGCCGGTCAAGGCACTCAACCTCCTATCGGTCTCGACATCCTCAACATCGACGCCGTCACTTGTGATGGTGTCATTGTTTTCAGATGGCAAGCTTACGTTGGAATACAAGTCGGCCCCGTCAAGGGTATCACCGTTTTGTATGCAGTGCAGTCCGGCTCTGATTGCGATGTTGTTGGTCCTACCGGATACCAACTTGGAAAACTCTACAGTGAATTCAACTCCGCTGTCTGGACCTTGGATATCGGTGGCACCTGCACTCCTCCCTCTGCTCCCAGCCGCTTGTTCAAGGTGTAAATTCCTAATCTTGGAGTAATCATGACCCAAGAAAAACCAAAAGAAACCCGTGGTCGAGGGGACGAAGGACCCCGAAAAGAAGGGGAAAGGAGGGAGGGGGAAGGATGTTTTCGTCAAGAGGGAAAAAGTACGTCGTTGTCGTCGCGATACTAGGTAATGGAACGAACAACGGGTTGCTTTGATTAGCATTGCATTTACATATTGGGACTCGCGTTTGAGGATGGCTTGCTACATACTCGCTCAAGTCATGCTGAGATCTGACCATACTGCCATTGGTGTTTGATAACTGCTATGAATATTGCTATTGATATCCTCTACTGTCATTTGAATGAAATACACGCGCATCATGCACCACTTAATCGATGATGATAAACCCGCTGTACAGAGATGACACTTGGACAGTTAAATGGGAATCTTTCTTGTTCTTTCTTTGCTTCCCTCGTATGTCGTAACAGTCACGAGCGAATGAACGACGCTATGGTAAAGGATATGTTATATACCTGGCTCCAACCCCAGGAGCAAGAGCAAGCAAATGCAAATGCAAATGCAATTCACAGGCGCTTGGAAGTTGAAGTCGACTTTGACTTTCTTATGGACACCAAACGAATCCAATGATCTTGAGCCTCTTGATCAATGGTTGGGGGCTTCGGTTAACAAATAACAGCTAAAGAGCAAGGTGCGAAGGGCCAAAAAAGCAGGGAATCGGCGTCATAGATATAGCCCTTGTTGTGATGGAATATTTATCGCCGAGATGGTCCACTTTCCGGGCATGACGAGACCACTGATTGAGTCCCGAGTCGCTGACCTCTCCAATCAATCTCCATACAGATACATGCCTGGTCCTGGTCCCGGTCCTGGTCATGGACATGGACTTGGAGAGATAAGAAGTGGAGTGTACGTATGCAGACAGGGAAGTGGTGTTTTAAAATGTGGGGCTTTTGACGTTGCTATCTGGTAGGCAACGTTCGATGGTAGTTGCTGTCAGTGTCATGGACTTTATAGAGATTTATGTCGGGCGCTCCGAAGTAAAGAAATTGCAGCACGACACGGGTTGAAGGGAAATCTGCCGCCGAATGTGGAGGGGTTGTGCCGCCGCTTTTGGCGGCGTTCTTCCCTCGATGCCGAAGGGAATGTAAACACCAGTTGAGCCTAGTTGTGCGAGAGTTATCCGCAAGATGGCGAGATACCTCAAATCTCTACAGAAACGGGGGGTTTTCAGGTACCTTTCCATCCACTTTGCCTCCCTCTGTAAAGTTGGCGCTTTTTAGTGCTCTTTCAACGACGTTGAACGCTTTTGACAGAGCCTTTCGCACCGACCTTTCCACGCCTTTTTGCTAAGCCAACTGCCTCACGTGATTGGCCAACAACCCCCCACAACGTAGCACCCGTAATCTGGGAAATCTACTAGGGCCGCGGACAGGATATTCCACGGGGGTAAAAGCGTAGCTTTTGTATTTTGGGGGGCAAGCCCCCAAACCCCCAGGCCTCGCTGCGCTCGAGACATCACGTGATTGAGCCGACCACATTGGTCTTGGCAATTCTTGGCGGCGCACACATGCGGCCCTATCACGATTCACGTGATTGCCAACCCCTTGGGATCCGGAAAATCTATAATCCGGATACTACCAAATCCCTTGGCTGGCGCCATCGGATCCAGTCCATGGGCCAACCCTCGGGCCTCTTGTATCACGTGATTAGCTAACCCTCGACAATCCGGAAAATCTATAATCCGAGAAGTACGTAATCCTGCGATTGGATCCAATCCACGGCCCGTCCAGGAGTGGGTAGAGCGCCCGCCGTAGCCCGGAAAATCTATAATCCGAAAATTACCTGATCCTGTGCTTTGACTGGCTGACCCATCGGATCCAATCCACGGCCCACTCAGGAATGGGTAGAGCGCCACCGTATCCCGGAAAATCTATAATCCGACTCCTAATCACGTGCTCTAATTGGCTTGACCCCCATCGGATCCAATCCAAGGCCCACCCAGGAATGGATAGAATGCCGCCTTTGTCTGCCAGGCCGCCCTGATCGGATCCAGTCTATGGATCGCGTGTGGACGATGTTGATCACGGTGTCCTGTGCCGTACGATATCCTCCATCAGATCCAGTCCATGGACCGTGTGTAGACAATGTTGATCACTGTGTTCTGAGATACTGGAGCGTAATCGGATACCAAATCCTAGTCAGCAACACCATAGTTGGAAATGACGGAATACTCAATTAGGAAAGCCGGCTATAATATCGGCGATATATATTTACTAAATACCGATACATTGGGCTCAGATATCGGCGATGAGATCGGTACTTGCCTGCACGAAGAGAGGACTAACTATTATTACTCATACTCCCGTGCGATCCAGACTCATTCTTTTATCTCAGGCAGAGAAAATTCCAGACTCTTTGACCATTCGTTAGTTCGTGTGGAGTGGTTTGTGGGGCTCTGCCCCTTGTGCTCTCCCTCTGAGGGAGGCGTACCCGCCTCGGCAAGGGCTCTGCGGAATATGATTGGTCCTATAGAGCCTATAGATGCAGTGGGTGGTCGAGATGTATAAACCTGTTCAAGACTTTTTGCTTAGTGTTTGGTATGCAAAAATGTCGCGGAGTATCTTTCCAAGCATTGAGAGGACCTCGTCGACTACGCCGTCGATGGTCCCCTCCTTACCTTCAATAGTGCCTTCGACTTCGTCGCCCTCGATCTCGACTACATAAGCATTGGCTCGGCTCCGCCTCTAGAGGGTTGGGGAGGAGGAGGAGACTCTTGACATCGCTGGTCGTAGCTAACGAGGCCTTCGAATATTGGTAGAAGCGAGACAGATCTCGATACAATAGATAGTCGATTAATGCTTTTCTATGTAAGACGTCATAATGATACAAGGTTTCAAAGTTCATCTAGCAACGCAAGTGACACAATTCTTTGAAGCCCGGGTGAGCGATGAGAGAATCTTTTCTCCAGTAAAAGACTCCCGCATAATCCGCATCAAATCTCCTCTTCCGATTCTTCTAGGTCTCCCCTAGTATCGATCTTGTCCAACTGGTAACTACCACTTTGCTTCCCTTCGTCGCCGAGGTGCATATCGAAAACCGCCATGCATTCTTTGAACAAGCGTTCCTTCATTGGATCATCGTCATTCGTATCCTCGAGATCCCTTAGCCCTTTTCCACCAGGCATGAGTGCATCTTCGTCGTAATCCCGTTTGTATAAGACGCGCCGAAGGTCCCATGTGCATCTGACAAAGTCGTCGTCTTCGCGATATGGCTGTTCAAAGTGATCAATTATCGACACCTTGAAATCCACTGCAACCTGAAACCAACGCACTTTAGCGTTTGCAACATCTGTGGTCGGCTTTTTTTCAATAACAATTTTTACCAGAGGCTTATCTTGAAAGGCGATTTCATCGTCATAGTTCAGTGATGCGACCCAAAGCATAACAGCAAAGAACGACTCCATATCATGCCCCAAGGTTCTTCGAGTAACTGGTTTGTCCTCAAGAAGACTCGGCGCCATGAATGCGGGGGTCCCACTTCGAATGCTTCTGCTGGATGCTCTCCCGTCGGCGGTAAAGCATAGGTTCCAGTCAATGAGAGTGCCGCGCAGTGTCTCGTGAGTAAGGCCGCCAGTAAGTTGAGTCTCCTCCACCGGAACCATGATATTCTCAATCGAAATATCTAAGAATTCATTAGCGCTGTTCATCGTCCAGCACATTCGTAATCTTACCACCATGAAGAAAACCATGCTCAGGACGTTTGTAGGCCTCGTAATAAACGATCATAGCGTCGCGGATTGTTCGCATGAGTTCTTTCGGCTGGGCATTGCGCATCGCCTCTTTCAAGGGTTGGCAATACGAGATGATAAGGCGGGCCCGTCGTCTGCGCACGTCGGTACATTCATTAAAATTCTTTTTCTGCCCGTTGACTCGGAAATGGAGATCCTTGCCTGTAGTGCCTGGAGATACGCCGATGGGATCGAATTTTGAAGGGCGCCCAGATACGAAGCTGGATTTAACCACCTTCATGGTTCGATCCATTATTGCCGCGAGTGCGTTCTCACAATTCGGAGGGAACTCGCTGGTCAACACCTCCGTATTGTCGCCTGACGCCTCCACATTGTCGCTGCCTTCTGTAATCGAACGGCACGATTCGTGGAGCTGTGGAAGGCCTCGTACGTTTGCTTCGACAAGAATGCGGAGAATCTCTTCTTCAGGCGGTGGCGATTGGTGTTCAGGCTTCTCTTCCCAGGCATCCTTCATAACCCACTTATCGTTGAGGGAGTCCGCAGGATGCACCCGCGTGACCCTGAGATGTCTCCCAAAAACGCAGGGACGGTAGCATAGTAAGCTATCGGTTGCTTCAGCCCACTTTATTCCCGCATACTCAATGAATATCGAGCCGTCTTGTTGATGAGCCGTAACATGGGGATCTCGTCCACGGTGTTCAGGTTCCGCGATGAAATCCGCCAGAAAATCCGCGAGGAATTGAGTGTGTTGAGAATTCTTCACAAAATCAAGTGGCTCAGAGTACCCGGCACAGCCATGATCAACGTAAGTAATTAAGGCATACGGTTGGAGGAAAAGAATCCCGTAGAGGTAGCGGCGGAAGGGCTGATGATAGAATATGTTCCAGGCATTTCGCAACCACTGCAGGAATTTTTCAGGGGCCTTTTGCAAGGAGCTTTGCGTATGCTCAAAAACAAGTTCCACATGAGCCCAACTAGTACCCGTTTCGAGATGGAAAAAGAAATCTGGTTGCGAAAGCGGCTCCTTACCTCGTTTGGCTCCGAGTAACGTCTTCGAGAAAGAGCTGGATAAACTGAGGTCACTAAGAACCTATTGACTAGATTAACAGAACGCCTCCAAAAACACTTCGAACAAAATATAACCTTCTTAGGGAGTGCTTTTTGCAATCGCTGAAAGAACGACGTCTGTTCCCAATTATCGGTACCAATTTTCTTAATATCTTGGATGTTGAGCTGCGGTCGTTCATCTTTGTGTTTGAAGGGGCCTAGAAAGGTCGAGCGGAACGTATCATGGGGGATGTTCTTTCTCGTGATTTCACGGGCTTCTGCCAAAATCCGTATTCCTATGTCATCGGCATAAACGACATCATCTTCTTCAATCAATCCAGAATAATTGACCATACGCTTGTGAGTCGGTGTCTGTTTATACTGCGTGGGGGTGTTATCACCTTTTGAAAGGGTTCCAGTTGGCGTGCGATCACGCGTGCGCTTCAGCACTTTTTTTGCCCCGTGAGTAAATGTGGCCCTCAGTCTTTTGGTGCCGCCGCCAAAGGCGTTGTGGACTTCTTTGAAAGCTTTCTCTGCCGCCCGCCGGTGAGGACGCGATGGGGACCTGGCAGGCGAATTCATCGCCACGGAACGAGAGCAAACTTATAGCGCACAAGTGTGAATAGCGTATCAAAGCCTCCTTTTGATTGCAGACAAAAAGCCACGTTGGGGAACTGGACAGCAAGTGGACGAGGTTGTAAGAGCGGATAATCGTGATGATGCCCCCCCCCTGCATGTCCTAAGTGAATGCGGTATTGCGTGCCCGTAGATGCAGCCTTTAGGGGAAAGCTTGGCGCCTAGAATTAGTATTTGTTAGAAGTTAACGCAGAAATCCGCAACCACGTTGACATTGGTTGGAGCTTTGGGAACGAAAGCAGAAGCGGTATTGAATAATAGACTGTGGAGTTTAGTGAAGGGAATGCGTTATTGTTCTATCTAACAAGAGAGCAAGACTGAAGAGGAGGAAGGGTTCAAATTGCAACATTGCCAAGCCAATTGTCTCACGTGATGTTGCTAAGCAACGTGTCACGTGATTGGCCAACAAGCGCAACATTGGTTGGAGTTTTGGGAACGAAAGCAGAAGCGGTATGGAAGACGTGTTAGACAACATGGGAGAGAAGATTGATTGATTGTCTATCTCAGAGCACTGACGAATGAGTGGAAAGGTTGAGGGTGCAAGTTGCCTCGGATGTTACTTCAGGAGTGATGGACACCCCGAGGGGGGACTACACATACTGGAGAAACTAGGGGTCGCGGACAGGATATTCCGCGGGGGGTGAAAAGCGTAGCTTTGTCTTTTGGGGGCAAGCCCCTAAACCCCCAGGCTCGTGCGCTCGAGAGATCACGTGATTGAGCCGGCCACATTAGCCTTGGCAACTCATGGCGGCGCACACATGCGGCCGTACGACAATTTACGTGATTGCGACCCCTCGGGATCCGGAAAATCTATAATCCGACGACTCTGGCGCCATCGGATCCAGTCCACGGGCCAACCCTCGGGCCCTCGTGTCACGTGATTAGCCAAGCCTCCCCACTCCGGAAAATCTATAATCCTAGTATTACGTAATCATGTGGTTGACCCCATCGGATCCAATCCACGGCCCACCCAGGAATGGGTAGAAACTCTGGAGCATCGATGGGGAACAGGCAGCGCAAATTTATCACCTCGTTGGTGGCCGCATGATACACCTCAAGTTTATCGCAGACAGGCTCAAGAGAAACAGCTTGTTTGAAGGTATGTATACAGCATGCAGAAAACGGGATTAATTTCTCACTGCCTTTTAGCTATCCGCCAGATGATGCTCTACGACGCCAAAGGACAACCCTGAAGTTTTTCCTGAACGTCGTTATCACAAGGAGGGAGCGGCGATTATACGTGAGATTTTAAAGGATGGATCCATCCCGCGGGACACCTTCTATGATCTGGTGGGCGCCGACGCCGGGGATAAGTTATTGGAAGCAAACATATTTGCATTCCATTTGAATTCTCAAGAAGTCACCTTTCAGTCGACGGTGATGAAACGGTTTTGCGAGGAAAATTCGGCTCTCTGGCAAGAAGTCAGAGAGGGGACAAGATGCAGACACTGCACATGGAACTTCTGTGTCAGTCTTGGTCACAGCGCCACAAATCAATCCAAAATAACTTTGGACCTTGGTACACTAAACCTCTCCATAGATGGTTTTTGAGAAAGGGGAGAGGGAGGGAAGCGGGAACGAATAGCCACTGGAGCTACTGGCGTGATTGCCCACATGTGTCAGAAATCAGGCGCCGACATTTACCAGGATACGATACAAGGAAATGAACAGCAGCCTGCGCATGGTGGAGGAAACAGGTAGTGGGTCACGAGGGATCCTGGTCCCAAAAGGCCGTCCCAGCTTCCAAAAGCTGCAGGGTCGTTTTCAGGGTCGAAATCAATAACATCTCTTTATTGGTTTGCAGCAATTTTGTTGAATGCTTTTCAGCGGCTAGTAATTCCGGAATGTTCGACCCTGTGATTTAATGTCTCATGTGTCTGAGATCAGAGACTGAATTCTCGTGAAGCTCTTCGTGATCACCAGTGTGTGATTGTACCATTTTCGTGCTCCCAACCTGTTTGTCCTCCTCGTCGGTAATCTCAGGTGACTCTTGGGGAGCGAGGCCACGTGTGAAACGTATCGCACTTTCAGGAGAGATGATGCTACTATACAAGTCACAATGCATTTCGAAGATGTTGGATCGGTGAAATGGGGGTAAACGTATCAGAGCCTAGGCTCATTTGGCAAAAAAAAATTGTCAAATTTTTTGATTGGCCGGCGCTTCAGCGCGTCAATCGGCGCCTTGGCGCTTGGCAACCGCTGTCTGAGATGCTGAGACAATGAGACACGCTACCCGTAACGAAGCGATCCACGTCGTCAGCAGTACCTGGTGACATTTCTAGCCTGTGCACAAACCTTCGCCCAGATCCAGAGGAAATATCAAATGACAGACTCTGCAAACGCGGTGGTTGAACCACGAGTATGCGTTGCCTGCAACAAGTCTGAGGTCGAACTGCCTACTGGCCCTGGCTTGAAAAGATGTGGCCGCTGCCAGAAGGTGAAATACTGCTCCAAAGGTTCGTCAGCAGTAGCGGTAGCTACTCTCTCCATGAATCGCTCACGATTCGCTCTATAGAATGTTAGACAACTCACTGGCCGCAACATAAGGCCGTGTGTCGACGACCGACCGCAACAAACACCAGCACGACGCCTCGCCCACCTCCCTACCCCCACCTTCTCCACTTCTTCACCCAATTCCAGACCAACGAGTCTAAGACCTATGAGATGCTCATCGACACATTCCGCCTCCGCTGCGAGGACGACTATGTTCACGGCGCTCACAACCACGGCATCTACGGCAACGACCCCCCGCTCCCAGTGTTCCGGGATTTCCTGACTCGCGTCAAGGCTGCGAGGATGTTGCCGCAGTGGTGGAATGAGGAGAAGGAGAAGGAGTGTGAGCGGATGGCGATGGAGGATGAACACTTTAACATCCAATTTGCGGTGGAGAAACCGGATATCCAGGAATACTACCAGGATAACATGATGCCGATGACGCTGCGAATGGTTGCAGAGAATGTGTATGGGGGCGGGTATGGGATAGGGCAGAGGCCGATGCCAGAGGATTATGTGTGTCAGTGTCGAGGGTAGGATAAATTGAAGGTTGAGTCAGGAGGAGTTGTCGGGAAACTGTGATAGCCGGGTCCAGCAGCAGACCCTACTTTTTCGTTCCATTGATCCCAGTAAAATTTCGATATCTGTAGCAGGGATATCAATCAGCGCGGTTGCCGTCTCGACCGTTTCGGAGTCACCGATTGAGCAGCCAGATAGGTAGCCAAATGTGACACCCAACCACCGCGCTAGGGAAGATTACATAAGAAGGCTGGAGGGACGAAGGCAAAGTATAAGGGACCATGGGCCCAAGATGGAAAAACAAGGCGAGGTGCCTTTCAAAAGTCTTTTCCTGGTACATGCGCAGCGGCGCTTTAGCGCTTACTAGCGCGCACACACGCAAATGTCAAAATTCCTCATTGCGGTTTCCATCACCTTCATGCCTTCAGTGATTGGACACAGCAGGTGCGGCACTTAGCTCGCTTGCGCCGGCTGTGCTTCGCCGTCTTCCATGTCGTTCTCCATGCAGAATCCCGCACCGACGGTGCAGCACGGCGAGCTGAGTGTCAACCACGGCGACTGACGATGTTCGATTTTGACGGCCATCTCCCAAGGCTTTCGCAAGTCTGGAACAATCGCCAGAGGAGCCCATCACGCGAATTCATTTTCGCAAGGGGCGGTAAACAGGAGACGCACCGACGCCGACACCCTTAGGGCCCTGGTCGAGGCGTGGATGATAGAGGGGTTAGCTGAGCCTGCACGGTGCGTGGCCGGTGAAGCAAAATGCGCCATGGAGGAACTGGAGACATGAAGGCGGCCGAAACGAGTTGCATCGAGGGCGCAGAGGCCGTGAGGATCGGGAGTGACCGGAGTGCTCTGTGAGAGGCGAGGCATATTTGGGAGGAGCCGGTGGAGAATCGAGAGGGGGGCCCTGATGCGGCAGAGGAGGATTCAGGCGGTGCCGTGCGACACACGACGGGTGCATCAACGTACTAAGAAAGAAAACAGGTTGGAGCAGAGGAAGAAACGGGAAGAGGGTTCCTATAGATGTTCAAAGCGGCGGCCCGCCCAGCTTGCGACCATACCCGAAAGGGCCGGGCCGCCTAAACCGAAGGCGGATTTCCGGTCAATGACTTTACTAAAAAGGGTACCATATAATATCTTTTCTTCTATCCCATCTCCCTATAGCCTGGGTGAGAGGGGTGTCTGGCAAACACATAGAGAAGTAAAGACTGTTAGGTTGGTATATTTTTTTTCACTCTTCAGCAGAGCTCTAGTTCTTCTCCTGGAAGGAGATCTGATCAATTCCATTCCAGCAACCCTCGACTTGAACTGACTGGAGTCTTTCAGTATAATACCCCAAGGCCACGCCGTTCCAATCCGTTCCATGCACGCTGGCTCGCCCTTGTATCTGTATCCGGAACTGTAAACATCATGATAAAATCTCAAAATCAGTGCTTCATCCCACATCCACAATCCATCTCGGCCTCGCGTTTTCTGTGCTTGAAATCCCCGTGATACTCGTCGAGATGCACGAGCTCACCATTCTCATTGTTGGCCAGGCCGGGTGGACCCATCCATTCACCCCATTCCTCGCCTTGTTCTTGTCCGGGAACGCCTGAAGTCTTGACTTTCTTCTCCTTTAACTCTTTGGTGATCGATTCGAGGTCGAGGTCCAAGTACTCGGCTATGAACTTGCCCACTTCGGTGTTCTCATGGTTTCCTACCAAGCCAGGTGCATGAGCCGGGTTGGATGCGTAGATGTTAACATCTACGGCACTGTGGCCATGCGTAGACCAGCCGACTTGGGCGCGACGAGAAATCATGTCGGCGAAGAGGTAGCTGGCCGGCCAGATTGGTTTCGCATCGACGACGGCGTCAACTTCTTTGCTGGTATAGTCTTGGATTCCGAGGCCCGAGGCGACTAATTCGGCCACCTTATCTTCTTTCTCTTGACGTGAGGCCGCGGATGAGTCGTCAAGGAAGTCGTGCCATTGACGTGACAAATATTCGCCCGAGTGTGTTGCGTTGGCCAGGGCTTCGGGAAACCAACGATACATGGGGTAAGACTGGTGGAGTTGACGGGCAGTAGCAAGACCGCCTGTTTCATGGTCGGATGTAGAAACGAGGACGCCTTCTGTCTCGTCCTCGTCGAGGAAGTCTAACACGGCCTGGAAAGCGGCATCGTGGGCCATGACTTCATGTACGTGAGCAGCTGGGTCATTGCCATGTCCAGCGTGATCGATCCTGGAGCCCTCAACCATGAGGAAGAAGCCCTTGTCAGAGTCTTTGGTTGCTGCGGATAACGCCCGGAGAGCAAGTTTGGTCATCTCGGCTTGACTGGGGTAGATATCCGAGACGTGCACTCTGTCGATTTCATAGGGAACGTCGGTGTTGGCAATAAGAGCCAGGAGAGGGAGAAGGCTGTCATCTGTTGGGTCGAGGTGATCAAAGTCTTTTCGATTGTCGACGTAGCTGAAGCCAAACTTGTCTTTAGCCATTGCCACGACATCCTTATCATCGCCTCGACAGGAACCTTCGGTTGTATTGGGAAGGAAATGGCATCTTCCTCCGCCAACCATCAAGTCGACCACACGACCCAAAGGATAATGGCCGATCATTTGTTCGGCAATGAGATCTTCATATTCCCTTCGATTGGCATGGGCTGCAAAGCAGGCTGGAGTCGCATCGGTGATTCTCGTAGTCACCACCAGACCAGTCATATACCCTGTTCTTTTGGCAGCTTCCAAAACCGTCCCGCATGGGGTATGGTCCGGCAGAACCGAAATGGCCCCGTTGTAACTCTTGAATCCACAGGAGAAGGCTGTGGCACCAGCGGCCGAGTCGGTCACCAGACTGCTGGTGCTGCGAGTCCGCGAGGACCCGATGTGGTGTCTGTCGAGGACCAAAACATCGTCGACGGGGAGTCCACTCATGTATTGTCTCCAACTCCTTGTTAAGGATAAAGACGCTGGACCCATTCCATCCGACACCATAAAGATGACGTTTCGCTTGCCCGTGGGTTTTCCGTCTGGTCCCCATCCTCCTGTTCTGGGCCTGGGGTGCGCGATCGAGGACTCATGTTGGTATACGACGGCGAGAATGATGACTGCCGCGGTAGCAAGAAGAGCCCAGACAAAAAGCCCAAGTTCCTTCCATTTCTGGGCTCTGCTGGGTGATCGATTCGTGGGTCGGCCGGTCAATAGAGCGTCTTCTTCCTCGATGTCGTTGGTGGAGGAGTTGGGGGATGCCGGTCGGGCAAGAAGAGGTTGATCTCCTCGAGCCATGATGCTTGAGAGATGATCAGAAGCTCGGAACGGGCGTTGAGGTTGATGAATCCATATAAATGATGATGGATGTTGTTTTGAATGCCACCACATACGCTGCGCGGGCGGGACCAGGCCGCTAGAAGACTCGAAAGTTGCGTTTTAGGAATAGCTCCGCCTAGCATACCTATTAAGTATAGTTCAATGCGCAGAGTAAGCGTCTCAGCACGTTAATCTTTAGGGAAGTGAGTTTACCAGCCCCAATTGGGGGGCCTCGAGCCTCGCCTAATAAACAAAGGGATGTCTGTGGTGGTGTAAGTTTGGAATGGAAGCATCCACCACAATAGTGTTATCTACCCATAATGAATGGCGTGTTCTTCACTTCCTCTACCAGGGGTATCTCATTCGGACTTTGAACCATGCCCTGTTTTTTTGTTTTAAGGCCCCAAAGGCTCACTCACACATTGTCACTTCAGGCCCCGAACCCCTAATGATGAAAGTCTACAAAAGAGGCTATCCCGTCTTCCCAGTGCCTGGTGCTCGATTCTCTCCTCAAAACCGTTTCCTTCTTTCCATTGGTAGTGTTATTGTTTCTTTGCCGTTGATCATAATGCTCCATTGGGTCAGTTCTTTGCAATTTCCTTCGCCATGTTTATCCAATCCGCCAGAACAGGAGCTCTGAAAATCTCTTTTAGCAGGTAATGGTGTGAATGGTGAAACTGCTTCTCCTCAATCATCACGAACTCCAGGCCTTGTGGATATGCCGTTTGGGCTGGCGATCCAGGCGTCAAACACGAGGGTTGTGGCAAGAATCACGTCCGTGCTGATTGGCATCCTTATCAAGCGACATCTCTAGACCTGAATTTCACGGACTTCATACGACCAGGATGGGTCATGCAGGTAAAATATATCACATTTCAAGCCCTGGGAAACCCACAAATCTGCACCACCAGAGGTATCCTAATCATACCAACAGCCTCATGCCATCTTGGCACAGAATTGCGCCATTATCAAGGGGGGCCGCGCAATCCCACATATATCCATAAGTACTTCGGATCTGCAACTTGTCCATACGCTTTACTTACCCGTCAGAGGCATCTGTCTCTCTTATGTTCGATAGACTGAGGTAAGTTGATGCGTTGGAGTGCTGGCCTCGGTTGAAAAAAGGGGTCTAAACCCCATATTCCCGCAGCCTTGCCTTTGACGAGGTACTCCGTGTATCACATCTCCAAATGTACGCTGTTCTGCAAAACCGAGAGGGGTGAAAAGGATAAGAGAAACCAAAAAGGCCATGTTCCAAACAATTGCATGGGACATGATCTCAGTATGGCTCGTCCAATCCTTTGAATTCTAAGATTTCTAACTCTACCAGGCCAGAAGCCCAAACAGAACCGAAAATGGACAATTAACATCTCAGCACCAGCGTCCGCCGCTGTCGACCTTCCTTCCGCGCCTGGACGATCACCAAACGGGTCATGCATACAGATTCCCTCGGCGCATTTTCGACCTGGAAAGAAAAATCTGATACCTTTCGCACCCGTGCCGACGAGGTCTTTTAGTTTTCCAAAACACAAAAATTTATTTGTCCGACAGCCAGTTTGCTTGAGTCACATATGCTTTCATCTCAGCCCGGGTGCTAATCCCAACATCGTTTCATATAGTACATCCCACCGATCCCGTTAACCTGAGGATTATATCACATTGGCATATTTGGCGGCGGCGAATCCGGCAACACCAATGGTTACGAAGATACCAGCCCAGGCCATCAATCCACGCTGGACACTTGCTTTCATGAAGCTCTCCATGGATTGGGCATCGTTCAACTTGGGGAATGGGACGTCCTTGGGGACGGGGACACCCAAGATGGCGCAAAGCGGCTCCCAACCATCACGGACGTCATAGAAGAACAGCTTCTCCTTGGGCACGACTCTCTTGAGGTGTTCGATGTGTCGGTCCCACATAGCTCTGGTCGGTCTCTTGGGTTCGCCTTCACGGAAGTACAGTTCGCCCACGCGGCCATCGTCCAAGGCATCGTGGTAGGTTCGGAACATGCGCAGGGTTGGGAGAGGCGCCAGGATCCACGACAAAACAGTCAAGTTACCCTTTTCGACGATGGGGGCCAAGCTGTTCCACCATTTATCGGGATCTCGCACCGTGCAGATGACTTTGGCATCGGGGTAGATCTCCATCAATTCCTCGACAAAGGCATTGGATGGGAGATCGGTGCAGGCAACATAACCATCGAGCATCTCTTTGACTCCTGACACCAGTGCCTTTCGGTCGGCTTCATTCTTCGCCGGGGTGTGTTTGATGATCTGAATCCAGCGCTTGATGTGCGACTCGGGGGAGTTGAGCATTTGGGTGCCTCCGTGGTAGCACGGGCCATCGAGAAGGAGTGAGCAGGCTGCGCCGAAGGATGTCGTTCCGGTCCTCGAGAGACCGGCTCCGATGACTTTCAAGGACTTGTCGGGAGACGGTTGAGATGCTGTTTGGCCCATCTTGTGGTATGTGGGAATGTTGTTGGAGGGCTCGAGGTAGGCGGGTTTATGAAGTGCAAATGTGTTGATGTTGATCTGCTCTGACTGAACACTACCTCCCTGGCTTGGCTGCTGACGATTGACAGTTCACTTTGGATACCACAACACGAGGGTCTAAGCCTTGACTTATCTATTTTTTTTCCGAGGGCGCGAATAAGAGAGTACCCTCCCCCCCCATAAAAGGGTAAACTACACCAAGACCGAGCAGCGCCAATGCGGTGGACATGGGGCTGTGATGAAGTTGGAACAACCTACTGTAACGCCAACCCACCTATTTGCTCGTAACGCGAAGATCCACTTTCTGGGTGCTCGCGACCCCTATCAAGGAGACTACGAAGAAATCGCTTAACTGCAAACAACCACGATAACCAGGGTTAGCGGTTAGCCTACGGAGCTTCCTGGGAGTTTCATGGTGCTGATGTTAACAACCAAGAAGTCAGACATCGGCTGTGAAAGGGGGTTATGAGAGTGCAATTTGGCCTGAACAGTGATTATTTTTTTCAGCTGTGTCTTGGTACGGCCGAAGGTGAGACTCGGACGCTGAGGATCAGTCTTACACGATCGATGGATGGTGGCTCATGATTAATTACATATTATCTGCATCCTGGGAAATTGGAAATATGTCTTCATCCATGAAACAGGCACGAGCCAAAAAATTACTTCCACCAGGCACGGATACCAGATCTAGGGGCCGCCCACAAAAGGAAAAATGCATTCAAACATGGTTCTGGTATGGAACTGACAGAGGCTGGAGAATGGGGCGAAAACGTATGTTCAGGAGCCAATTGGTAGGGCCCAGCCACAGTCAACCGGAAAGTATCGCAAAAGGCAGAAAAATTAGGGGGGAGAGGGGTGCGAAGAAAATAACAATCTGCAGTGCGCAGGCCAGCGCAGTCAATAACGGACTTTAAGCGGCGCCGATGAGAGCCTCGACTGGGGTCTACCAAAACCGCCGACCGATGCAGCAATTGGTGTTGAATAACCTCAGCACTAGCGTTTCAACTAACGCGATAAGGTGAGAACGGGGCCGCTGAGGCTGGCTGGTTTCTGACGAGGTAACTCGGAGACATCCTGTTGGGCGGATGCCCGGGGTAAGGTGCCGAGACCGCATACCGGACTTAGGATAAAAGGTAGCTAGAGGGTATACCTGATCAACTGCACGCCGGGGTCCGAAATCCCACTGTCCATCCCATACTCCCCATGATAACCACGGTAAAACCCAGAGCTACACCTGCGCTCGTCAAGCCGTAGATCCAACCATGTCGTCGCCGGAGTCCGTTCATCTCGGCCACCCAGGTGCTAACCGTTGTCAGACAACCGCAAAAGCCTTCCATGATCCCTTGTAAAACCGAGCATGCGTTCGGATTCGATGCGCCAATGTCGCTTGCGTGCTGCAGGTCGAACGCCATCCCCAGCACTGCCGTCCCGAAGATGTTGACTACAAATGTCCCCAAAGGGAATGCTGGGATCACCGCGTTCAGATGTTTCGATGCGTAGAAGCGAAGAAGACAGCCTGGCGGCGCGAAAATCAGTGGGAGCACTGCGCGGAATCGCCAGTGCGTGTCATTTCCAGGGGGCCATATTGCCAGGAACACGGCCCCAATCCAGCACCCAAATCCAACAAAGACCATCAACGGATCAAGCACTTTGCGAGCAAATCTGAACGGTATCGTGGGTGTTACCGGCTGAAGCACTAGGGCCAGCTGGGCTCCCACCTGCAGAGCCGCCATTGAAACGGCCGGGTGTATGATCAAGATGGCCAAAAGTGCGAGAAATGAAAATCCACCACTCCTTGTGGCGATTGTTGGATCGACTTGGTATGGCCGTGTCGGCGAAGGTGATTCGAGCGCGTTCGTCAAGGCTAGAAAGCAATCCCGAATGAAGGAAGAGAATGACGTGAAGCTACCACAAAATCCGGTAGCCAGGCCAATGTAGAGCGGTATGGTTTTCTTGACCTTCGCATGATTTGATGCTGGTGCTTTGGGATCCGGTGCACCCCATTCTTGTCGGAAAAGCCGTCGATCCTCGGCCAGAAAGCCCATGAAGAACGAGCCTCCCAAATTTGCCCAGAGGACTCGAGAAGGAAATGGAGAACTGGGATAGAGGGTGATCGCCTCAACTCCCAACCGTGCCAGTGTGCCCATTAACGAGAAGAAGACCAGCGATGAGACTGTGTAAAGCTCGGTCGCAATAGGCGATGGCTGATATTCGACAGGACTCGTGACGGATAACTTCTGCTGATCTTCTAGACTTCGTCGACGAGGGGATTCGACTGCCGTCTCTTCATCGGATGGCTTCTCACGTGAACTTATGGGCTGGGGAACAGCAAGCTCCCCAAGGGCACCTTCACTGCGATGCCTTTGTCTGCTCACCCTCCGCTCTATGTCTTCCAGTGAAGGCCGCCTGAAATCTTCTGGCCGAGCAGGAGGCGGGATGACTACCTCGGTTAATCCTGTATTGTCATCTTCTGCCTCGACATTGTAATCACGCCGTCGCTCTTCAGGGTTCTCGACCGATTCAAGGAAGTTCTCTCTTGTCCAGCGATCGCGACGACGATGTCGTGGGGTCTCCATGGAATCCGACATGATGCGAGTGAGATAGGGCTATCGCTCTTGAAGGCGTCAAAGAAATCATTGGAAGAGAGAGGGAAATGGGTGTCAGGCACACTCTAACGGAGGTTCATCGCAAACCTATGGTAGTTGCGCAGCTGAAAAATGTTTTCGTGGGTGGAAAGCATCATTGTATTGAGGAGATATGGCAGGACGATTTGTTTTGCCGGAGAGAATAAATCTCACCCGCCCGGATCGTGCACAGCGACTTTGGAGCTACCAGTAAATGACGTATAGTTTCAGCAGCTTGAAGGAGAGAATATATTTACCGTACCGCACCTGATTACCATCCTCAGGTTTTGTCTCAATGGCTTTTTTGGGAGATTCAAGGAGGCACATATGCGATGCGTTTGACCACAGAGACACGATCATCAATGTACCAAGCCATCTCCCTAGCAAGAGGCGATGAAGGCGATCGGAAGTGGCCGGTCCCTCTCGCTTTGGCTTTGGGGCCCTTGCAGCGAATTGTAACAATAGGGAGGGGGGAAGACAAGCTACACCCCTCCACCAAAGACGTACCTGCGCGGGCCCAGGGATGAAAAAGGACGCGCTGCTTCAACACCCTTCCTTCGCCTCATTGTCAATTTCTAGACCATTTCTTACTTCCATCTTTTAGATCAGACCATTATTCTCCTAACATGGCGCCCAGTCTGGCGCCCAACATTCACGTCTCCAGGCACCCTTGTCTGCGCGCAAAGTTATCGCAATTGCGATCAAAAACAACCAACGCCCGCGAAACCAAAGCCCTCATCCACGATATTGCCCTATTATTGGGTTCAGAGGCGCTCGCCGAACTCGAGATCGAGGTCACTGGATCCGTGAGTACTGTCTCTTGTTGTGTTCGCAAGCATCCGTGCTGATCAAGAACCAGGCTGACCCTTGATCGGTTTGTAGGACGAAACACCCATTGGATATGAGTACCCCTTTGAAACCATCAAGTGTAATAAGATGACCCTGGTGCCCATCTTGCGATCCGGCCTGGGAATGGTGGAAGGTATGCCACACAAAAATATAATTGATTTCCTTGTGATTGACATTGAGGCAGCCATCCAGACCCTCCTCCCAGGACATGTCTCTGTCCACCACCTCGGCCTGTTCCGCGAGAAAATGACACTGCAGCCCGTTGAATACTATAACAATTTGCCCCAATCGTCCGAAGCTGTCGCCAAATTGGCCATAGTCGTTGATCCCGTTTTGGCCACCGGTAACACCGCCATATCCGCGATTCAAATCTTGAGAGATTGGGGTGCGGAGAAAATTATCTTCCTCAGCGTGTTGGCTGCAGAATCGGGACTAGTCAAAGCCGCAGGAGAATGGCCCGAAGGGACACAGATCTGGGTTGGAGGGGTGGATAATGAATTGACAGAAAACGGGATGATCAAACCTGGCCTGGGAGACATTGGAGACCGACTCTTCCTAACAATTGGAAAGTGAAAATGCAAAGAGTTGGAAGAGTGACGCGGCTCATCGAAGACATATGAGTGCTTGGTGACCAAATACCATTTCGGCCGTGCCTTCTTGCCTGAGCAAGCTTCCAAGCCATCGTCTGGCCTCATCGAGCTCTTTCGCTCCAAATTTGAGCAAAACAAAGCCTCGGGTATTCGATACCGTCCACAATAGACCATCTCTCTGCTCACGTTCTGGTGCCATCTCGGCCTGCTTTACTCTTTCGCCAGTCGTTGCCCAGTTCTTCGCTCCAATCCGAGGCTGGTTCGTGAATTCGCGAATCAGGAACTCCCCCAGCCGATTGAACACAGGCCCATACACAATCAACGTGCCGAAGATGCCCATGTTGTTGGACTTGTCGATGAGGGCGGTACCACCCAGATCGTCCTCGTACAACATGACTGCATCGCGAAGAAGAAGTCGTCCTTTGGACCTTGGGTCAAATTCTCTGACCTCGTTTCTGCCCTTCCAACTCCACAGCTTCCAGCTCTCTCCTCTTGCGCGTCGACCTTCGCTCACCCAGTCGAGCACTAACAAGCTGCTACTAACGTCTGGTTCGACATAAAATGTTTGGTTCTGCTCATAGACACTTTCCGCAAACGGCTGAGTGGGATCAGGCAAGTAGCAGAGAGCTGCTTGGGATCCCACCTTGACGTCTAGGATTTGTCGACTAACCACGGACCTTTCTGGCGATTTGAAGATCTTGGTGCTGCCTTGAGTAACGAGGACAAGTCGAGTAGATTTTTCCAATTCGACCTTGAGATTGATCTGGTCTCCTCCAACCAATCCTCCTCCATAAGTCAGGAGGAACGCGACTGTCACGTGCCGGCCGTCGTCGGAGTGGTGAGGGTCTGGAGCAATGAGTTTCAGAGGGTATTGGTATGTAAATGTCCGGAGAACTTGTTTTCCAGGAGGGAGCAGTGAAAGGACGATTTCTCCAGTTCCTGGCACGGAGGACGAAGGCGCAAATGGGGATTTTGGTAGTGACATGCCTTTTGCAAGCAGCAAGCTGTCTCCCACCGTACGATCCAGGCTGCGTGACTAGCATTCTCTTTCCATCTCTATGGCAGAATACCATCCCATGGCTCCCCTCGAGCGAAGGAATAAAAAGGAAATCGACGTAGGAAAAGTAAGAACAACTCTACCTATAGACCGGACTTGCAAGCTGCTAGTAATACCTTCTGTGGGTTGCTGGGTAAACCCGGTCTGCCGCACTTAGAACCTGGGCGCCCGGTATACCTCCCTTCCTTTCGCGTCAACGCGTTTTCCTCAACATTCTTTCTGTGCTCTAATCACAACCCCGCGCATCTTCATCGCTGTGTTTAGAAGCAGTCCATCCGACCTTCAACCCGCGATTAAATCCTTACGCGGTGTCCTTGGATCCCCACTCACGCCCTCGAACCCTAACTAGCCTACCCAGTTCGAAGACTTCTTCGATCGGGTGGTTTACCCACAAAGATACCATGGTGGACTCAAGCGTTCCAAACGGTACTCCAGAATCACGTCGCAGATCAGGAAGAATAGTGCGCAAACCAGATCTTTTCTCCCAAGAGAACCATGAGGGTAGCGTTCTCACAAACGGCTCGACCAAGCGGAAAAGAGTGACCAATGCAACCACTGCGGATGATGATGAAGATGACGAGGAACCAGACGAGGAGGAATTGAGGGCCGAGCGCAGAGCACCAAGAGCGAGAGCAACGGCTGCAAAACCTGCTACCAAAAGAACAAAGACGGCTAGTGGGCCCAATACCACGCTGGCGATTCGATCAGCCAAATCCCAAAGTAAATCCGGGACGAAAGGCTCAAAGACACAAAAGGCGCGTGTTCGACCAGGTCAGATGCATGAACAAGGACTCTATGCCGAAGTATTTGGGAGAGGACGCACACCTGAGGACTCTGCTTCTCTCTGGTTCCGGTCAATGCAGAGGGATAGTGTTGCCGCCATTCGAGATTTGATCAATTTTGTCCTGCAATGCATCGGGTGCGATTCTAAAATCGAGTCTCAAGATATCGAAGACATAGACGCTGCCCCCGACAGGCTCAGAGATGTCCTTGAAGAATACGAACAGCAGAAACCGCCTGATTATCCTCTCATTTCCAAGCAGAAGCAATACTCCGGATTTCAATCAGTGTTGGAGGAATTCTTCGGGGCCATCATCAAAACATTGCATGCTTCTTCCGTCTTCTATGACCAGCCTGAGGTCTACGACAACATTTATGTCTGGATCGCAACAATGTCAGGTGCTAGTTACAAGTCATTCAGGCATACGGCGACGATTGTCTCTCTATCAATGAGCACTGCTTTGTGTGAGCTTGCTAGAGAATTGCAAGAGACCATGGCGACGCTCAAATCTCAGATTGATGCAGAAAAGAAGAAAAGGAGTGTCAACAAAGGTCGCGTCGGGACCATCGAGGAAAATCTGAAAGTAGCCGAGAAAAAGCTCGAAGCTATTGATGTCCAACTAAAGGACGCATTCGACACGGTCTACGTCCATCGATATCGAGATGTCGAGGAACGAATCCGTGCCCTATGTGTTGCTGCACTAGGCAATTGGATCGTGCTTTACCGAAAAATGTTCTTGGAAGGCCAGTTCCTGCGGTATCTGGGATGGGTTCTCAGTGATACAAGCCCTTCTACGAGACTCGAGGATATCACACAATTGAAGAACTTATTCGCGAATAAGAAGAATATTGCCGCTCTGAGAGCCTTCACCGACCGATTTCGGCAGAGATTAGTAGAAATGGGAGCAAGAGACGCAGATCTCAAGGTCAGAGCCGAGACCATTGAGCTGCTGGACCAACTGCGAGAAGCTGAATTATTGGAGCCTGAGGACATTGATATCATCGGGCGATTGATCTTTGATAGTGAACCTCGTGTCAGGACAGCGGTTGCTAAATTCTTTGTCTCCAACATTGAAGATCTCTACGGAGCAACTGTCGAGGATTTCGACCAAGCGCAGCTTGTTAGCGCCCTGCCCGACCCAGACGACGTTGAAGATTTTATGGTTCCCACTCGGTCCTGGATCAAATTCAAGTGTCTAGGTTCGATCCTTGCCGGCTTCGACAAAGATGAAGAGTCGTTGGACGGAGCGACTGCTCAGTCCCTACCTCTGGACCTTACCACCGAATCTCGCTACACGCTCGCCACGCAATCAATCTTCCCTCATATGGATGAACTTCACCAATGGGAGTCTCTTGCCGGTTTTCTCCTCTATGACCATTCTTCGATTCCCACGCAAAGCGATGAAGACGATATCAGCTTCCAAGTTCGACAGGCTTACAAGTTGAGTGCAGATGAAGATATTATTTTGTTGGACGTCCTTCAGTCCTCAATCAAGCAATACTTGCAATCGATAATTGAATCTCCTACAGGTCGTAGGACCAATGCAGCCAAAGACCGTATTCGCGAAAAGCAAGAATCTGCCGCCCAGAATCTCACGGTCATTATTCCTCAACTCCTCGGCAAGTTCGGCAGCACGCCTCAAGCCACTTCGTCTATTCTTCGCATTGAACAGCTATTAGATATTGGGTTAATAAATGAACTTCAGAGCGGCGAAGCCACCTACTCTGCCATTCTGGATGACATCAGCAAACAATTTACATCTCATTCAGACAAAAAAGTCCTTGCGGCAGCAAGCGCGGCGTTTAGAAATGCGAGAAGCTACGAACAGAGCAAGGAGGCAGCTGATTCCAAGGTTCAGGAGATCTGGACTGATTGTGTTACCGCCCTTGCAAACCTCGTTCGAGGCAAGAATGTCGAAAGAAGAGGAACGCTTGACAAACCTATACTTGGAGAGCTTGTGAACACCACGATGCGGCTTGCAGAGCTCGCAGGGGTACATGACTGCACAGAGGTCATCGAAGGAAAACTGGACTCCGGGGCTTCAAGGAAACAGAAAGGCAGATCAAGCAACCAACAAACACTCCTAGGTCTCTTATTGCAGCTGTTAAAGCGAGGTGAACCAGATGAGGACACGACAGAAGCCTTCGCCGAACTGGAAGATCAGTTATGTACCGCCCTTATCGAACTTTTCTCACGTTATTTCCGATGGAAGGTCTTTGGCTTGAAACAAGCCATCTCTGCCAACGATACAGCCCAGTTGACAACAACGTCTCTGACCAATTTCGCAATGACACGGTCAACTTTTGTTGAAAATCTTGCACCAGTCATTCAGCTTCGCATCCCCCTCGACCCGGTTCGCTACAATGCCATACTCAATGTGCTGGAGCTCTTTGCACTTTTTACCACGATTCGGAACATGCGCCCAGACAAGAGCGAATTAGACGAAGATATCGAGCAGAATCTAGCTAGTCTCATCACAACCATGCCCGACGACACTGTTAAGGAAGTTATGACGACATATGAAAAATTGGAGAAGTCATTCGCCAAGATAACACGCCGCAAGATCCAGAAGAGTGACAAGAACAAAACGAAAGACTCGGCGCGTGAAGAGGCAGAGGAAGATATCGAGAAACCCCCCCAAGATTCTGAAGACGAAGCCGGAGATTCAGACGCTGACGACGAAGGTGATGATGATGGTGACATTGCGGAAGCCACAGGAGGGCGCCGTGCAAAAAAACAAGCTGCTCTTCTCGCGGAGCAGAATCTTTGTGAGCTGACCAGCAAAATCATTTTTGCGATCGTTGGAGGTGCTATCAAGGACGACAAAGTCAAGCAACGACTCATGTTGAATCGGACCAAACTGGGCAAGAACTATTCAACACTCATTGCCTATTTGGACGAGAAGAAGGAGAAGAAGCCGAAAAGCAAGGCGAAGACTGCGACGGCAAGAGACGATGAGAAGGGTAGGAAAGCCAAAGCCGCAGTGGCAAAGAAAATGGTTTCGGCAGGAATCGTGCTCGAGGACGATGATATTGAGGATGACGAAGATCATGACGAGGAAGAGGTGCAGAGACAACACGACCTGGAGGATGATATTCTGGAAGATGACGCGGATCAGGATGACAATGCGCTTGAAGCGCACGACGAGGCCGACGATGACATTATGGGTGATTAGACCACGACGGTAATGAAGAGGAGGCCTTCATTTTATTTTTTTTCCAACTTTCCCTAAGGCTAATGTGCAGGATTCCTCCCTCGCAGACATAACATGTGTGCACTCAGTCAGGGGGCTTTTTGCTCAAAATGGATTTTCAGGCTAGCTAGCTTGCTTGCTGATGGACCATAAACAGTTTCGGGGTTCTGTGTCAATGTCAATACCAGTTTCAGTAGTCCACAGAGAGAGTCGATGGAATTGACGGCGTTTTGTGAATATTTGTTTTCATGTGTTATGCTGCTTCAACTCCACATATTTTAGAGATTCTCTCATTCACGAACCCCTTCTTATTGCACTTGCGGCCTAATCTCTGGCTGGCTGTGTGTTCTTCTGTACTTTTCAATCCCAACTATTTTCGAAACACTTTTGCCCTGCAAAACTCATCAAGGATCAATTTCTCTTGAATGACATCACAAATGTTTCATTTTGTATTTGCAAGCCAGGCACATGCCCATTGTCGTGAACCGGCCGTTCCGATGATCTCCACATGCTTCTGCTTCTCTTTACCCTTTTTTTTTTTTTTTCCCCTTCCCCAATCCAAGAAGCACTCTAGGTCTATTGACATTTCGGGGGCTTCCCTTCAAACAATATAGTAAACCATCGATGAGTCACTTTACTCGGGCTTGCCACGGCCTTTGGGTCTTCCGCCACTCTTTACCCTACGAGCCTCAGGACGCTGGATATGGTGGCTTGGGATCCATTCCTCTTTGTATGTCGTGGAGCCGGTTGAAACGCCCGCGCCCTCGTTGTCTGATGTAACAGATCCAGAATCAGTTTTCTTTGGGGTAAACTTCTTGCCGCCACCACTTCTGCGTTTGTGCGGAAAGTACGGCACAATCCAGATAGTATAGAAGAAGTAACCGACACCGACAGCGCAGGCGAGGAGGAAGAAGTACAGGAAGAGGCTATATTGGAATTAGTCGTATGCGCACGCAGTCAATGATGTTCGTTGCTTACATTTGAGGATCAAAGATGCTAGCATCTGGTTCGACAATAGAGACAGTGCCGTTGAAGGCCTGTAAGGTGTAGAAGGTAGACTGCGAACTGACCACGGCCGCCAGGTTGAGTCTCAGGTCCTGAGGATGCATGTTTGTCTGGAAGCGGTAGGGCAGGCTTTGCTTCTCGCCAGGAGGAATCTCGACCGCATATCGAGCCGAGGTCAGGTTTCGGACGATACGAGGAGTCGCACCCTCGAACGTCCACAAACTGCCACCAACAAATTGGACAGTAATTGGGTCCGGCTCTTCGTTCATGAAAGAAAGGGTTGACTCGGTTGGTTTACCATTGACGAGCTTGATTCCAAAGATCTCTGCATCAGGGAAAGATGCTTCGACGGAGACAGCGAGAGAAGGGCTCGTCGAGGAGTTTTCGACTTCTTCCTAAATTTAACGCATTAGCTGTGTAGTCTCGTTGAAATGGCCAGTGACTAGAACGCACCGGGTCGGCCTGGGCGAAGATGCCTGCAGCCTGGAAACCAAAGAGGAGAAGAGCAAGATCCAAGAATCGACCCATTGTGCAGATGCGCAGTGTGTATCGCAATGGAATTTCTAGAGAATTGGAGAAAAAAAATTTGGCCTGATATTGCAGTGGCAGGTCGCTGGCGCAGGAAAGACAGTGGGCCGGACGAGCGTTCTGGTAGCAGGCCACCACCTTTGCGGTTAGAATGATGTCAAGCTGTGGATGTCTCAGATGAGGGTTTAACCGCAGTTGCCGCCACGCTCGTGCTTGGACTTTTCGAGCGGCGAATCGCCCTTCACCAGCGCCCGGCACAAGGACGCGCTACAAGGCAACCAAACAATCCCATCCACTAATTACGCGTTCCCCAGAATCTTTTTTGGGAGCCACAGCGACCTACAACTTTTGCAAAAAAGTACCCGGAACCTGCGCCTTCGTCTGCAACCTGCAACCAACCTCACCGCCAACAACACCTTCTCTCTTTTCGCCCTCCCGATCCCTCGTCCTCGTGTCCTCGACCTATCTCAATGCCCGACATGGCTCGTTACGATCCCTTTTCCCCTACGTTTGACCATCCGCTACTGAATTCGAGTCCAGACTACGGCTCCCGAAATGGCTCCTTCAGAAATCGTCCCATTGGCGACATTTCCATTGTCAACTCTCAAATGTCTTTTCGAGAGCGTAACAAACGCCTCAGAAGCCTGGAAGATGAAAAGAATCAGTTGATCGAGGTATAACGGCCTCTTCACCGACAAATACTCGTGTCCGAGTCCTAACTCTGGAACGCAGGATCTTTTGTATCAGCTCGAAAACACCCAAAGTCAACTTGAACGGCTGCAGCTCGATCACAAGCGAGAAGCCCAATATAACAGAGAGGGCCAATTTCGAGAAAGTGCTCTGCAAGAGCAATTAATGCTAGCCCAAAAGATTATGGTGTGCAACCTCACTCTCGAGTCAGACGTTCTAAATGACATAAACTAACCCTATTGCAGGATCGAAATCCCTTTGTCGTCATCCTCATCGATGGTGAAGACATGATATTTACAAAGGAACTTTTGAGCAAGGGCGAAAAAGGTGGCAAGGAGGCTGTCAGCGCTATTTCCGACGCCGTCAGTGCATTTGTCGCTCAACATCTACATCACTTGGATTCGCCCAAGGTTGCGACCCGGATTTATGCCAATACCAAATCGCTCTCTGATATGCTGGCGAAATTGAAAATAATCGAGCGGCCTGCGATATTCGATGACTTTGTGCGAGGCCTCAACAGCACACGGGTACTTTTTGAGTTTGTTGATGCCGGTTCCCGAACCGAGAGCACAAAAGAAAAAGTCTGTGAACAATTCAATATCAATCTCTACGACTGCCACTGTCATCAAATCATCCTGGGCTGCTCCAGCGACGACAAGTATGCAAGTTTGCTGCAGGACACGATTAAAGATCCGGCCGTGCTGGATCACATTACCCTTCTTGAGGGTATACCATTCGAAAAAGAGATTGCCGCGATCAAGAATAATTTCAAAAGTACTAAATTTGAAAATGTTTTCCGCACCACCAAGCTAGCCCCTTCGGCCGTACAGCCAAAGGGTCCTTTACAGGCAGTCACCGCAACGTTGCCCGCACTCGCGCGAGTGGAATCAAATGGTACGACCGGGACAAACTCAAGTTCGAGTACACCAGCCATGACTTGGGCCTCGATGACCGCCCAACCTTTCGCCCCTTCTGCTCCAGCATCCAAAGCTAGCACTACACGAACATCGACTCCCACGTCTATGAAGAGCCCTGAGGCTGCGGTTTCGAAGCCGGTAACCAAGAGCATTGATCGAAATCGTCATGGCCAACGAATTGACAAAGTTGATTCTTCCATTCCCAACTACGAAATTCAACGCATCAAGAAGCTGAAGCTTTGTAATATCTACTACCTTCAAGGGCCTTCGTTTTGTACATCGAACAACTGTTCTCATTCTCACACATATCCCTTGTCGAAAGGAGAACGCAACGTCTTGCGTGAAGTTGCACGCATGACTCCTTGCTATTACAAAATGGATTGTACCGATCCCGACTGCATTTACGGACATCGGTGTCCGCAGAACAAACCAGACGACCCCGGATGCTGGTATGGTGAGGACTGTCGGTTCTATGGCTGGGGTCACGGGATCGATACACGAGTAGTAAAGACTACGAAGGTGTAAACCCACATCAACGCACCTATTTCTCCATTCTCTTGTTACGATCGATCGGACCCCCTTCGATAATGGAGGCTTCCAAATACATCGGGACAAAGTGTCTTGATTACTTTTCGGAGCGCGCCTCGCACATGGTTTAATGGCATCACAAAGATTTAGACCAGGCTTCCTTCACAGGAAAAAGAGAGAAACCAGGTGTCCAGATCCAATATTTTTTCGGGCTCATAACAAACAGCAAGGTGTGGTTTCTGTCAGATTTGAAAGTTAGAGAGCCTTTTTTTTTTTTTTTTGTTTCTGGGCAAGCAAGCGGTGTATGAATGGGAGATACCCCCGGTTTTTCCTGCTTTTCGGCCTGTGAGTTCTGCTTCTTCATCACGCAAAAGCATGCCACTGTGGTGACCGGGATGCAGTCAGCTGGAATAGCGAGATACTCTGACCCAAGGGGGTCGGAGCCCCGGGAGAGCGACTGGGTCAGCCATGTTACAGACTTGGTCCGAGCATGACGATCTGTCCTAAACCCTTCTCAAGATTAGTTTCAGCAAGCATTTATTTCCAAGACAAATTCTTTTCATCATTCTGGTGGTCGTACTGTGCAAAGTCAGTGTTGAGATTGGTCATGTGGCCAAATATCACGTGATATCAATTTCCCTGCTTAGCTAATGTTTTGTCTGGCATTTTCTCTTTGCGATTGCCCTTTACAACGCCAGTTTCAGGAACTCTCCGGGCATTGAAAACGATATTTGGTAAGTTGCCATGGATTCTGCTCTGACGCTTGTTGCATGAAATCCCGATCTTGCAAATGGAATGGGAATGGGAGAGTTCCTTGTTCTCTTTGTTCCTCGTTTCTGTATTCGGATCCAAGAACAAAGACTGCGCTCCATACCCAATGATCAATAGTTATGTCACTTTCCGGATCTCTTCATATCTCAAAGATTGAATCATCTTCCCACGCGGATTCCTAGCTAAGAGGGGAGACTGGCAAATCTCCAAAATGGACAAACCAGGTGGCCCTTCAACAGAGAGGCTTCCAGTCGGCTTGAGGAATGCTTGTCCCATGATCAAACCTCCAGATGTCATTACCACTCGCACTAAAAACGACGTTTCCACATTTGAGCTCACTGCCATCGAACTATACGCCGAAGTCCTTCTCAGTCGCGCACACTTTCTCTTCTTTAACTCCATCCGCGGTGATATCGGGAGCAGAGGGCCCAGCCTCTTCCACGAAGGAAAAGGAGCTCTCGAAGAAGCCGAGACTTTGTGCATGTCCGGACAATATTCAGTGAGCACGGAGTCGGTGGCGAAATGCTGGTATGTTAGAGGGTTTCTGGCCGATGTTACTCGTGACAACGACAACGCTGTTTACTATTTTAGAAAGGCCATCGAACTTGACGAAAAGTACAAAAATCTAAAGCGAGTAAGATGGCATCTACAGCGTCAAGAGGATATGACGGAACTGGAAGATATGTGGGACGATATGGGTTCACTTATGGGAAGTTGGACAAGTTCGAAAGGCCAGACTGATCTCAGTCTTGAAAATGAGATGGCCGCTTCTCGCCTGGTCAGATCTCATGAAAGCTTTCGAAACAGCGCTTTATTTGAAAGGTTGATGCGTGATGTGCAAGAAACATTGAGCAAACCGCGACCTCTGGACGTGTCGAATATGTCACCAACTCAATCAAGCTATTCGACGCCCCTTGCGACACCCCAGAGCGCAAACTCTGCCCGAGTCGATTTTGATGGCTTCATTGAGAAATTGAAAAACGACCCTATCCACAGACACGCCTCTCGTGAAACACACGCAGCATTCTCTAAGATTGAAGGATATTGTGCCAGAGATACAGTCTTTCCATTGCGTGATCACAGACAGGAACAAGCGAAGGCAGAAGCAGATGATCGGCAACGTGCACTATCGGAGACAAGGGAGTCAGCACTCTCAGCCCCTACCAGGCGTCCTTCACACGAAGAGGCGCTCCTGTCTGATACGCCCAGTATATCCGAGCTGGACACCTGATTCACTCAGATTTCTGTCGATGGAAATCCTAGCATGCAGTCCCCACCAGAACTGTCGGTTAGTACTCAAGGAGGTAAAGATTATCGATATCATCCAAGATGAACATCCTCTCGCCAGCATATACCAGTCCCTTGAGAAAGAGCCTCGTTACCCGGTGACGTTGAGAGTGACTCTGCCAAATCCTCGGGCAAAGGCCATGACAAACAGTAAGTTCGGACAGAGAAAATCAAAAATGTTTAAACAACAGTACACCAATCCGAAGCAAGGATTTCCAAGTCTACTCCGAGTTTGTTTGCTCTTATTATTCATATCTGGGTTCAAAGGCGACCTTGGAATTGACGCCTGATGACAACTTAGTTCTAACCGAATCCGGACATGGAAGCGGACTGACCCTGGTAGGACCGCGTTACTATGGCCTCATTCCTCAGGACAGAATCTCTTCCAGGCTATCGCTGAGACCAGACTTTGCATGGCAGGCACGAATGAAAGCTTGGAAAACGGCATTTTGGTTGCAAGCGCAGTGAGTAGCCGTATATGCAACTTTCCCCCTCTTTTCAGCCCGCATGGTAGTGTTTCGGGGCAGATTACTGAACAGATGGCTCACCCAGAAGGATAGGTATCTCAGCCATTGGTACAGCGCGCCATGAACAGCGAATGAGGGAAATGAATTTCTATCCAAATGGTCCTATCCCTGCGATATAGTACTGCCGGTGTCCTCGAATTGGGCATCACAAGCACTGGCCGGCTTACGGGGTCTAATTTGTCGCCTATGCACCACAAAGGATCAACGTTCGAGGAGGATTTTGTCGGCGTGGTTCATTTGAATAGCTGTCCGTCCCTGTTCCCTCTCTTTTCTATCTGATCCACAGCATCTTCCCATTTGTGAACCAAGCTCGGGCCCTGAAGACGGAGTAAAATCTTCGAAAATACCCATCTGGACATTGCATACCAGGCGGCCGCCACCATTGATCAATCATGCCTGTCACGACGCAAATACAACCCGTCTCTACCGACCGTCTCATCTACCGCTCTTCCATCTCATTCGACACTGCCGAAAACCGCATCCGATCCTCGATCCAAAAATCCTCTACCTCCGGTTGGTACACGTCCCAAAACCCAAACCCAAACTCTCGCCCCATGGACAGAGAGTCCTTCGAGGCCTCCATCAACTCGCAGATCGGTCCGCATGGATTCATGTATTTCAACGAATACAACCACGGGAGTTGGCTGCCTTTTTACGCGCCACCAACGTCCGCCGTCACTACACCGGATGGCGAGACGAAGAATCTGCGTTGTATACGCTTCATTCTCGGCAACCCACTGATTGCGATTACAATGCTGCGCCACGACATCGACGCTGGGCTGTCTGTGCCCGTCGAAGCGTACCTAGTCGAAGAGCCTGAAACAAGCGTGAAAATCATCTGGTACCAGCCTAGTGGGTTGGTTGCGGGCTACGAAGGAGCCAAATCGGAATTGGTGGACGCAGCAAGAGCGTTGGATGCAAAACTGGAGGCGTTGATTAGGTGGGTGTTGAGAGAGGAAGAAGATGAGGGTTCTTTCACAGAGAAGCTGTAAGGGTTGCAGATGCGAAGCAGTCGAGAAGAAATTGCTGATGGATCTCATACTTTTGTGTCAATTTTGCTGGTAGTCGGCAAATACTCAAAAGCAGGTCGGCCAGAGACTCGCCCTAATTTCTTCCCGCTTTTCACCTATGCTTCATGGAGACACCTGCGTCCAGTGTAATACTTCCTCTTACAGCTTTTAGAATCTGAAGAGTAAGAAAGAAAGGATGTACACGAAGATGCGGTGCACCGGTGACTTGCAAAAAATCAGTCCAGGAACATCGACTTTAATTGTTGAATGAAGCTTTCAGTATTATATCCCGATCGAAAATGTTCAGGGAAGAAATCGCTACCTCTCTTTCTTTGATGTCATCGACTCATTTTGCTGCTGCGTCATTCTACGGTGAGCCTGCCGGGACACCAAGACATCAGATGAATCGATGTCACGTCAACAGAGAGGATGCATTTTTAGCTAACTGGCCGCGGTAGAGGGTTGGATCATGACCACAAGAACAATGTCGGGAAGTTCCGAGAAAGCAATGTCGATGATTTCAATTGCGTTGCTTCTTGGACTTCCTCAGAGGGTTCTTTGGTTGTGATGATGATGTTCTCCATGCTCTTCTGGGTGTAGGAGAAGTCTAGAAACGTGAAATAGGACATGCGCCGTAGCTTAGATGGGGATGAGCAATGACTCAAAGAGAGATCAACCCCCAATAGTTACTGAGAGCAGTATTTGGAAAACAATATCACATCGATGGCGCTCTTGGTTCGAAGAATTTGCGTTCGCTGAGTTTCTCAGGTACCATGTTAAGCCATTCATCTAGATCTGAAAGCAAAGGCCCCGGTCTTCTCCCTCCTTTTACCTTTGGTCTTTGTTGTCTGCCAAACACGAAAGAAGTTGTTTCTGCACATAGCCGCAACATCTCACTGCATATCGCATTGTCGTCTGCCTCTTCCAAACGATTCAATTTTTGGCCACAAGGCCGGATCCTACATCGTGGGACTCTCCACGTGCAAAGAGGGCCCTGACTTCATGCCGCACGTATATCCAGAGCCCATATCAGCGGCAGGCAACCGTAAGTCAAGAGCAATGCCTAGACGGCAGCCATTGCTTGAGGGCACCTAGGAGATCCGACAGGATGTCAGTTTCAGGCAGTCATATCCAAGCGTCCGAGAGATGGGCGCGGCGACAGAGGTGGTTGATAGAAGGGGGAGAAAGGGTCAGCCCAAAGAGAATGCTGTGGACGAATAGATGACTGAGGCGGCGGTGGGAAAGACTGACGCAGTAGGGATCCGAGATGAAGAAGAGTAGATAGAGAAAGGGATGGCAGATATAAACTCGTCGTCGTGCCCCGTTAGGGAGCAATTGGTTAGAGCAGAAGCGGAAGAGGAGTGACTTTCTGTCCTCGACAGAGGGGTTACACAAGTGATCTGTCTGACAAGGTCTTTCTTCTATGCTCCACGCGCAAATGTGGTCAATAATTTTGTCAGACAACGCTCAATTTTTGGACCATACAACTACCGAGGTCAACCGGCAAACGATATCCAGCTTCGCCATGGCGTTGACAAGTCCTCGTATCAGCGCCCACCTACGTGGCAATATCAAGAACGTCTAAGCCGACATCTTTGACATACGCCCACCATTTATATACCTTTCGCTTATCTGCCATCCTCGACATCACGGTCAGTAGCATCGTCTGAAGCCATCCCTTCTCCACAGACATCATGCCATACAGCTCACCCTTTCCTCCTCTCGACATCCCCAAGTGCAATATTCTGTCATACCTCTACCCTCCCGGCAAGGCCCTGTCCACCAAACCATTATGGATAGACGCTGCCAACCCCTCCCATAGCCTTTCCGCAGCTCAAATGCTGTCTTGGGTAAGAAGATTTGCCATGGGCTTAGATAAACTCGGCATTGGACAGCAACAAGCAGTCATGGTCTTCACCCCAAATCATCTCTATGTCCCAATGGTATACCTTGCGGCCGCAGGATCTAAACGCTACTTCACTGGTGCGAACCCCATATATACCACCAACGAGGTGGCACATCAAATGAAGGCTATTGATGCCGCGATTGTACTTATCCATCCCTCGCTGCTTGAAACCGGCGTAGCGGCCGCAAAGCAAGCCAACATTTCCCTTGATCGACTATTCATATTCTCCGATTCAGAATGTCCCACCACTCGAGGCATTCGAGATTGGCGATCAATGGTGGCCTCTGAATCCGAATCCGAGTTCTGGAAGTGGGATCTCCTGGATGGTGAAGCTTCGCTGCAGACTGTTGCGGCAATCAACTTCTCTAGTGGGACCACGGGCCTTCCCAAGGGCGTCTGCATCACCCATCGGAACCTTATTTCCAACGCTGCCCAGACGATTTTCAGCAGATTCGAGGGAACCCCTTACTCAGCCGATAATCCGGGACCAGAGAGTTGGCTGGCTTTTCTCCCTCTGTACCATGCTTATTCTCAACTTTGGACCATCAATATCGCCTGCCGGCTCCAAGTCCCAGTGTATATTATGGCAAAGTTCGTATTCGAGGACTTCCTCCAGTATATCCAAGCATTCAAGATCACAGCGCTGCAGACAGTTCCACCAGTCCTTGTCATGTTGAGTAAACGACCTGAAGCAGCAAAATATGATATTAGCAGTCTCAAACATATTCTTTGTGGAGCCGCCCCTCTATCGGGAGACTTGCAGAATGAAGTCAGCAGTCGATTCAAAGTCGTGATCTGCCAGGGTTGGGGGATGACGGAAACGACATGTGCGGGCATCATGATGCCGGGCATGACCGAGGACCGAACCGGGAGCGTTGGGTATCTCCTCCCCAACACAGAAGCCATGTTAATTGATGAGGACGGAAACGAGGTTACCAGAGAGGGTGAGCCAGGTGAATTGTGGCTAAGAGGACCCCAGATGTTACTGGGATACTGGAAAAACGAGCAAGCCACGAAAGAAAGCAAGACAGAAGGTGGCTGGTTCAAGACCGGCGATGTCGCCGTATGCCAGAACCAAAAGTGGTGGATCGTCGACAGAAAAAAGGAACTGATCAAAGTGAACGGTCTTCAAGTAGCTCCGGCGGAGCTAGAAGCAGTCTTGCTCGACCATCAAGACGTAGTAGATGCTGCCGTTGTGGGCATCGTTCTTCACGGCGAAGAGCTCCCTCGTGGCTATGTGGTCTTGCAAGAGCGAGCCAAGGGCAGAATCAGAGAAGAAGACATTCAAGATTTCGTGGCTGGCAGGGTGGCCAAGCATAAACGACTGGCAGGCGGTGTCAAATTCATCGACGAAGTCCCCAAATTGGCGAGTGGTAAGATTGTGAGGAAGTTGATGAAAGAGTGGGCGAAAAGAGACGCTAAAGATGTGGAGGCTACCGTCAAAGCAAGGCTCTGAAGGGTTGAATGTCGACAGACCTTGCTGCTCTCCCTTTAGTCGCATTTCACTAAATCGTTCAATGATTTGCACCTTGCCGAATGCTTGCCGATGCTAGCCGAAGCTCCTGCGACCGAGGAGGTTGTGATTTCGGACCGCTCCTCCTTGACTTTTCTGGCAAGTTTAAGCATATGGTCGATCTGTTGCGATAATGTCCTTTGGTACACTTCCAGGACACAGAGGGAGGGCATGGAAAGATGGGAAATTGCGATTCTGCCAGGGCTTTGAGGGATAGGCATTCCCCAACACAAGATGTTTCCACCGTTCCACAGACATTTACGGATTTCTTGATACATGGTCGGCAAACGGCAGGGATCCCCGTGCTCTTCAGTGTTCACACATTTGGGCCTCGACAGCCTTTGAGGCCGGCCGTAGACAGGTATGATCAAGCTCTAGAATCTAATACGTGTGTCCGTTGTCTGGTTTGGGAGAGAGATTATACTTCTCAGAGGGGGGGGTTCGTTGAAGTTGTTTTGAGGCCGAGAACATATCCACATGAAGGGTGCTTGAGAAAGACTCGATACCGATGCTGACGCTTCACGTCACTTGCTTGTAGTCCCACACTGTATATTCCATATGGGATCTCTCGCTTAAAGTTTCGGACGTCATCAGCCGATATCCGCACAGGTCTTTTGTTGGGTCGGTAGTCTGATCCCACTGCGATGGTTATTCTCCGATCCACCAATGCGACGGTCGAGTTGAGACACACCGCAGGAGAGAGCTCCGGGCTCGATTTGATAGTTGGTTCGGCAAAGGCTAGTCAAAGGCTCGTCGTGGTTAGATAGTGGAAGAAGCGGTACCGATCACAGGGACTGGGAGAAAGGGTGTTCTGCCCAACTGAGGGGATTGTACCTATACGGTCAAGTCGAACTTGTACACCCTAGGACCAAGCTTGTACCGGACGACTCAGATGGCTTCGATTAGCCCAGGTGGCAAGCATAGGTAGTACAGGTACCCGGCGAAAATCGCACCACCTGGGGTCCTGGACCTTGATAATGCAGCCCGGAGAAGTCACAGGGAACCAATAATCGGTACCGTGCCGAGGGAGAGCCACAGTTGATTTGACAGATGCCCGACTCGATCCCCTCAGTTAGCTCTAGGGAAGCTAGACCCTGAATCCCTGTTTGCCGACAACGAAAAGCTACACGCATTAGTAGTACAGTCTACACTGCGCTCTGCATGCTGCCGGCATAGATATTTCCCACTCCACCACTCCAGAGTTCCACGGTCCCAGGACTAAGGAGGTCGATGCTGGGATGGTCAATAGATGGCGCAACAGGCGGTTGGCTCGGCCTTTGGTCTCACCAGCTTCTGCCAGCGGACTGACTTTGTGGCACACAAGCTGCCGCTGTATTTGTACGACGACAGACAAGTCTCTCCCCCTCCTTTTGTTTGTAACGACTCCTCCTTCGAGTTTCCGACTCGGAGCCAGCAACCCCCTACTCGAGAAGTCCAGTGAAAATGGTAGCCCAGATCCAACATCCACCATACCCCCTTCACCCAAGCGTCAAGGATCGACTCCATCCCGACTATGTGGCGTTCTACAACAAGTACCTGTTAAACCAGCAGCCCGTCCATTATCAAGCCATTGCTATCTCTAGATGTAGTGGGAAGGTCATTCCTACCAACACCGAGCCACTGCCCGTGGGTATGACTCAAGATATCTCCATATCCCGGCAGGATACCTGCGGTCCTAACATATCCATCCGATGCTTCACCCCGCAAGGATGCCCACCCAGCTCGGGTTGGCCGCTCGTGCTTTATTTCCACGGTGGAGGGTGGGTTTTTGGGGATATCAACACCGAAAATACCATCTGCACCAATATATGTGTTCGAGCAAAGGCCGTGGTGATCACAACTGACTACAGGTTAGCAACCCTCGCATTCCCCTTCCTTCCCCCCCCCCTCACGACTGTCTTCAGCCTCGTTGCGGCAATGCCGCCCTCAGCAACTCGTGCTGTTTGGTTCTGTTGGTAGCTCTGCCAATGTCTGACTCCACCTCATGAGACAGGCTCGCCCCGGAGGAACCATGGCCGGCAGCAATCCATGATTCATGGGAAGCATTCCTTTGGGCGACGTCATATGGAGGGAGTCTTCTCAACCTGGATCTTACCAGAACTGCCATGGTGGGGTCATCTGCTGGAGCAAATATCGCCGCCGTGATCGTCCAGAATGCGGTGCTTCGACCTCAGTTGGGTGTCTCGCTTTGTTCGCAATTCTTGGTCGTACCTGTGACAGACAACACGGCCTCTCCGTGTTCCAGCCCCACTTGGAAAGCGTTTGAGTTTACGGCTGGTCTTCCGGCGAAGAAGATGCTTTGGTATCGCAACCATTACCTACCCAATCAGGCCGACTGGTCGCACAGGGAAGCCTCACCTCTTTTGGCCTCGGATGAAATTTTCGCACGGCTGCCACCCGCAAATATTATCGTTGGCGAGTTGGATGTATTGAGACATGATGGGGAAGAGTATGCCAGAAAACTGAGAAAGAATGGGGTTGAAGCCAAAGTGACTGTGATGGAGGGAATGCCACATCCTTTTTTGGCGATGGACGCTGTTCTTGAGGCTGGAAAAAGGGCTATTACAATCATTTGCGAAGAACTGGATCAGGTATTCTCTTGAGATGTCTGGCGCTTTGTGGTGGGCGTTTTGGGCTCTAGGGGCGGCACTTTCTCTCGCTATATCATACCCCAGGAGTGGCTGATTTGAAGTTTAGCGTGAGACACGATATTCGAACTAGAAATGAATAGCACGAACAAGATATTCGTCAAGAAAATATACCCACCAGAGGAGAGATTTTCGCTTTGATGAAAGCCCGCTCGGAACCCGGCTTTGCCGAGGAGTCACACCCCACCCTCCACAGGAAATGAAAGTCTCGAAATATTTGCGGTTGCGGTCATAGGAAGAGCTTGTCTGTTATCAATAATGGACTTGGGCGACGGTGGAGCGACGCCAGTCATCCTGGCAGACTGGCTCGACCGATTATTGACTTCGTGGCATGATGGTCGGCTTGCTGTATCAACAATCTTGGTGGCATGCCTATTGATTGTTTGGGTGCGGCGCAGACAAGTCTACAGAATCAGCCCATCAGACTCGTCGCCGAGGCCGGAGAAGGGAGACTGGCTCAACCAGACCGGAAATGATTCTTCTTCGACGACAAATGACGAGAGAAGTATCTCCAGTAAGGTGAACCAGCTTACCTTTGCCCAGAACCAAAAACTTCGACCGGCAGCAGCCCGAGTTGTCGCTGGACGCAAGCCAGTCCGCACGCGAGCAGGTCCATCTTGTGTACAGCCTTTGATCTTCTTCTCCTCTTTGACAGGGACTACTGAGCGCCTCTCGAAATACGTAGCTACCAGTCTCGAAACCCTGACGGCCTCACAATCCACCATTCTAAACCCACAGATATATGATATTTCGCATATTGACCTTGACGATTATTTCATCTCCGGTCCCAAAACATCCGGTCCGCGTTCAGACATTCGATTCTTCTACCTCCTTCTCATCCCGTCCTATGATATCGATACCATCTTGAATACCTTCCTGGCACACCTCGACGAGACACACCATGATTTCCGTATCGATACCTCGCCATTGTCTGTCCTGGCAGGATACACCGTGTTTGGGGTGGGAGATAAAGAAGGCTGGCCCAGCGAAGGAAGGGAGTTCTGCTCACAAGCAGTCGAACTGGACAAATGGATGGCCAAGTTAACTGGCAGAAAACGAGCATATCCTCTGGGCTTGGGAGATGTGAAGAGCAATGTACACCAGGCGCTACAAGACTGGACAAGTGGAGTTTGTGACGTCCTCAGAGAATTGAGTATGACTGGATCACTGGGTGAAGGAGTACCAGGAAGTGGTGACGCAGTTGAGAGTGTTGATGAAGACGAATCAGAGACTGGAGAGGCAGGAGTCGAATTCCCTGATCCTAGACGCCATAAGAGGCGCAAGATCGCTACCACAACGGACCTCGAAGACGTGGGCGGAACCGAAGGATCTTTAATCGCTCCGATGGCAATCGATTTCACAACGTACTCTTCTCCTCCGTCTGTACCACGAGAGGCACCGAAAGCGATGGTACCCAACGAATCACCCACTTACGCAGCATTGACGAAACAAGGCTACACAATTGTTGGCACTCACTCCGGGGTCAAAATCTGCCGTTGGACCAAATCTGCCCTTCGTGGCCGCGGTTCATGCTACAAGAACTCGTTTTATGGTATCGCTTCTCATCTATGCATGGAAACCACGCCGTCCCTCTCCTGTAGCAATAAATGTGTGTTCTGTTGGCGTCACGGGACCAACCCTGTCTCCACGACCTGGCGCTGGCAAGTCGACGATCCGCAGATGATTTTTGCTGGGGCCAAAGAAGGACACTACAAGAAAATTAAGATGATGCGTGGCGTGCCAGGTGTTCGAAGTGAACGGTTTGAAGAAGCAATGCGTATCCGTCACTGTGCTTTGAGCCTGGTGGGTGAACCTATATTCTACCCTCGGATCAATGAGTTTGTTGGTTTGTTGCATGGCGAGAGAATCTCAAGCTTCCTTGTCTGCAATGCACAGCACCCTCAGCAACTGCGTGGCTTACGACGAGTCACTCAATTATATGTCAGCATTGATGCCAGTAACAAGGACAGTCTTCGGAAAATTGACCGACCCTTGCACCGAGATTTCTGGGAACGATTTCAGTCGTGTCTCGACATCCTCCGTGAAAAACGATTTATACAGCGCACGGTCTTCCGTTTGACATTGGTGAAAGGCTTCAATATTGAGGACGAAGTCGAGGGATACGCTGATCTTGTTGCCAAAGGGTTACCGTGCTTCATCGAGATCAAAGGCGTCACATATTGCGGGACAAGCTCTTCCGCCGGAGCGGGTCTGACCATGCAAAACGTACCCTTTTATGGAGAAGTTGTGGCATTTGTTGAAGCTTTGGACCAGGCTCTCGCAAAGAGACGGCTGGAATACGGCATTGCCGCTGAGCATGCACACAGCTGTTGTGTCCTGTTGGCGAGCAAACGCTTCTTCATCAAAGAAAAATGGCAAACAATCATCGACTATGATCGATTTTTTGATCTCCTAGAAAACGGCGTCGAGTTTGCACCCGAAGATTATTGTAAGGAAACACCAGAATGGGCGCTCTGGGGAAATGGTGGATTTGATCCAAGAGATGACCGGGTCGACAGGAAAGGTAGACCGAAGGAGAAGAAAGATATGAAGGCTGTTGTGGTCGACGAGAAGGCGAAGCAGGGATTTTGAGTCTCTGGCATGAAACCAGCTTGCGAGTTTGGCTCATAACAAGGACAACGCAGTCAAAAACCCAATACCACAAATGAATTCAATGAGAAACACTACCCCCCCCCCCCCAAAAGACTAGGTATTGTCGCCTGGTGTGGAAGCAGCGGGAGAGCGGCCCGTCGCAGTAGTGCTTGTAGATGTATTTTTCTCTTCTTATAATCTTGCGCTCAAGTCTTGAAACGGCTGGCCTCTCGTACATTGCTCCTGTGAATCGCATGATTTTGAGGGTCTCGGGAATGCTTGTATTGAAATTTTCAGATTATACCGGCTTCAGATGGTGGGCGACTTGAGGCTTCCGCCTTTGTCTGCGCCCCGGTTGTCCTTGATAGCAACACATTGGACGAGTCGCAGTTTGTTCATCTGAGCCTCAAGCCTGCGGAGAAGCAAGTCTCAAGCTGGAGGGGGCCTGCTGACAAGAGCATCCTCTTGTCTCAAAAAATCTCGATCATCAGGGAATAATGTGAATAGAACGGTACTCTTCTCAAACTCCAACCAACAAGGGTTCCAAGCTCATGAAAAGTATGGTGGTTTGGGGCCTGTCAGAATCAGTCCCTCGATACCTCCCACGCAAAGCGGCACGAAGCCAGTCCTCCAGACGCAGGTCAAAGATCATCACCACTCTCTGTCTTCTCAAGATCCAGGAGGACCATAGAGAAAAACGGGCGAGAGTAAACATAAAAGGCTTCACTCTAGGGTACCGAGGACTTTGTGTCGTCAGCCAGGTTGAGGATTCTGTGGCTCGTGTGAAGAGCTCAGAAGAGGACGTTTACTATAGAAATGATTCTATGAAGTCTGCAGAAGAGTATGTTAGCACAATCGTCACCAAAGAAGGGGGATTTGAGCCTCAAAACAAAGAGGCGCAGACATAACGTACAAAGTCGCATAGTAAAAAGGAAAAAGAAAAATCTCGCTTTGCGTTTTGCGAAATTTGTAGGCGTCGGGGGCGCCAAGCCGCTAGCGATATCGAAATCACGTGCTTGGGTGAAAGGGGAAAAAAGTTTCTGGGGATGGAGTCACCTGTAGACCATCCTGCTAGGTGGCTCTCACCCAATTAGTTGCCTTTCTAGACCTTGAGCCACGGATTTCTTCGTCAGGAGGCTGTGTGAGAAGTTCCAAAGGTCTCGGTCTCTAGAGGAGAAAATCCAAAATTTTTTTTGCCCTTTGAGTCAATCTGACCGCTCCAGGTCTCCAGCATGGTAGCCAACAATTCAAAATACTCGAGTACTCGGTATCACGACACCTCATCACGGGAATTCTTCAGTTTCGAAGAGGTGGTCCTTAAAGGGCTGGCTTCTGACGGTGGCCTGTTTCATCCACATAAAGTGCCCAATATCCGAGCCCAATTTGTGGAATGGAAAGACCTATCGTTTCCTGAACTGGCCTACCGGGTCATGAGGCTGTACATTGATGAGCACGAAATCTCAAACGAGGAACTCAAATCAATAGTCGACCGCAGCTACTCGACGTTCAGACATCCAGACACGGTGCCGTTGGTCACGTTAGATGACAAGAAGGACCTTCATTTGCTCGAACTTTTCCATGGACCGACGTTCGCTTTCAAAGACGTGGCTCTCCAGTTCTTGGGTAACCTGTTCGAGTTCTTCTTAGTGCGTAAGAATGAGAAGCTTGAACAAGGCCAACCCAGACACCATCTCACAGTTATTGGAGCCACTTCAGGCGACACTGGCTCTGCTGCTATCTACGGGCTGCGGGGGAAGAAGGATGTCAGCATATTCATCATGTTCCCTGACGGCAAAGTGTCACCGGTCCAAGAAGCTCAGATGACCACCGTTCTGGATCCAAATGTACACTGCCTGAGCGTCCAAGGGACGTTTGACGATTGCCAGGACTATGTCAAGGCGTTGTTTGCCGACCCGGAGACGAACAAGATCCACCGTTTGGCCGCCGTGAACTCGATCAACTGGGCGCGGATACTGGCCCAGATCACATATTACTTCTACGCTTACTTCCAGCTCCTCAAGCGCAAACCTAACCTGAAACAAGCCAAATTCGTGGTACCAACCGGTAATTTTGGTGATATTTTGGCAGGATATTACGCCCAGAGAATGGGACTTCCTGTGGCGAAACTCGTGATTGCGACAAATGAAAATGATATCTTGCACCGTTTTTGGCAGACGGGCTCTTATTCAAAGACGCCAAAGCCAGCAGAGGAAGAGCGTGAAGGCATCAAAGCAGATGGAGCTCAAGCACACGAAGATGCTGTCAAGGAAACATACAGCCCTGCCATGGACATTCTGGTCTCTTCGAATTTCGAACGACTTCTCTGGCACTTGGGCCTGGAACATGAATTGGAATTGAATCCGCATGTCAAATGTGAGACATCGCTACGAGTGGCCGGAAGCAAGATCAACGGATGGTTTCAAGAGCTGAAAGCAGCCGGTTCCTTCACTGTGGACGACGACATCTTAGGGAAGGCGAAAGAGATCTTCGGCACATACCGAGTCAGTAACGAAGAGACTCTCGAAGCGATCCGGGACTGCTACCGCGGCGAAGCTATTTCAAAAAGGGGATATATACTCGATCCGCACTCAGCCATCGGGGTGGCTGCCAGCTTGCGCGAGATCGCAGCCTCAGGGCCGTCTGACGTGCCGACCGTGTCTCTTGCCACCGCACACCCGGCCAAGTTTGCAGGTGCTGTAGAATTGGCCTTGAAGGATGAAAAAGGGTTTGACTTCAATACTGTGTTGCCGGAACAGTTTGTCGGGCTTGGGGACAAGGAGAGGAAGGTGCTGAAGGTGTCCAGCTCGGAAGGACTTCCAGGGATTCGACAGACTATTACTACTGAGGTGGAAAAGGAGAAGGAGGCTAGGCAAAATGGGTTTTGATCACTCGGGGCGTTACAAAAGATACCGGTTTAGACTTGATGATTTTGGAAAAAGATAGAAAAATGCAAGGCGGCTTTTTGTTGAGATGCAACCTGTTCGAGTTCAAGTTCAACTTGAAAGTTTGCGCAGCGGGACATGATTGCTCTATCTATCTTTGTTCCGTTCTCGTACAATGTACAAATTATGTTGGCATCTTTCCCAACAATCAAAACCCTTCTAATCTCATGCATCACCCCTTGGGGCTGTTCACCTACTTTCAATCCCCACGATTCTATTGCGACTGTCGCTGAAAATGTTCCATAATATGACCCACACGCTCTCTATTCCAAGACAATGCTGCCATTTGCAAGGGGCTTGTAGTCTTCTTCTCCAGCCCACTGGGCCTCGTACAAACTCTCATCCATTTGGGATGCATCCATGCCCATGTTGACGTCCCTGTCGAGCGGTTAGTACCTGTACGAAAGAGATGCTGAAATTTCACATACTTGTCCTCCGCCAGAACCTCGAGGCCTGGAACGCAATCGATCAATGCGACGATCACGAATGAGCCCACGAAAGACCATGTAAAGCCAATCAGTGCCTCGACAACCTGAACACCAAGTTGGCGGATGTTGCCATCGAAGAAGACACCCCCATCCACTTCCACACCTCCGTAAGCGGCGACCGTCTTTTGTGCAAAGAGTCCAGTTGCGATAGTACCGACGACGCCGCCGACGCAATGGGTGGCAAATGTGTCGCCGTTGTCCACCCACTTCCATTTCCTAGCAAATTCCGTGAACTTGATTCGCAAGGCTTGACGGCAAATAACGGCTCCGAAAATGCCAAAAAACAAGGACGTGGGAAGATCAATGAAGCCCGCAGCTGGAGTGATCATGACAAGCCCCGAAATGGCTCCCATGAAGATGCTGTCCAATGACCACCGGCCGGTTTCGGTGTACGTGATTAAACCCCAGGTCAAGGCGCCAGCAGAGGCACAGAGATTGGTAACACACAAGGCCATGACCGATTGAAAGCTTAGGGTGAGCGTGGTACCGGCGTCAAAGGCCAGCCACGAGCCCCAAATGATTATCATGGCCAATAACTGACACATGGAGTTATGAGGGCGATGCAGCTTCAAATGGGATGGTGTCCTGTTTGGCGATTTTCGAGATCGGAAGATAGGGTATGAAAGGTAAAGACTGAGTGCACTGGCCGTGGCACCACTGCAAATGTGGACAGGAGTCCCGCCAGCAAAGTCAAGAACACCGAGTTCACCCAGAAAGCCATCACCCCAAACCATATGAGCGAGGGGGCAATAGATAAAGGTTGACCAGAGCTATATCAGCATTGTCAGCACGTCAAAGCCTCTGTAACCCAGGTATCTTGAAGACATACGAAGATGAAAGGAATCAATGGAAGAATCCGACCACGTTCACAGGCTCCTCCCACGCTGATCGCACAAACCGTGGCCAAAAACACGAGCTGGAACTCACTGAAAAGGACAGCTGGGATAGTACCAACCGGCTCAGCAAGTACACCTCGATGAAATGCATAGCTAAGGTCCCCAACGATTCCTCCGGGACCTTCACCGTACGCAATGGTATATCCGACGATGAACCATTGAATGGAACAGACGCAGACGGTCAATATTGAAGGAATGAAAGATGCAAGTCCGCTTCGTCTGGTAGAATACCCAGAATATCCCAGGCCAACAGCAGGTATGATGGTCCAGCAGAACACGGTACAGACCAGAACAAAAGCAGCATCTGTTCTGTCACAGGCCTCCCAGGCCTTCTGGGCGTCCGACATCATGGCGTGACTGGAGGATTCACGTGAGAGACTCAGGTACTCCGTATTCTGGAAAGGTTGAGCTGGGAGAGACAAAGAACGAGGCTTCGGAGGGCACTCTTATCCCGTGCTTATCGCGACCTCCAAAATCTGCCAAATGAGCTCTGGTCTCGGCGAGTCTGTTTGGGTCGGTGTCCCATCAGTGTTATTGGATCGTCATGTCTTGTTTCTCGTCAGAGTTCAGACGCGTTTGCTCTAAGGCGCTCCACCTCTTTGGATATGGAAGATTATTATCACGAAGTGCTTGGCTTTAGCTCCTGCGGCTTCTGGGTACCTGCGTTGACTGACACATGGATTTTGCTCACAGAGCCACATGGCCAATCAGTCAGGCTGTGTTTCGAGCAGACCATGAGTTTCCTGTGCAAGAGAAATCCGTTGATGCACCGAGGATTGACCTCCCTGGAGAGCCAAACTGATTTCGAGATAAGTCGCTGTGGCTGGTAGAGCAACAGCGAGGATGATTGGGTGGTGATAAACCTCGATGCTTGAGTGGACGTGCCAATGGAGAGTAGCCCACGCTACGACGAATGAGGTGTAGTTGCTGAGAAGAACTGGGGACTGATAAAAACTCGTCTAGGCCGAAATAGGATAAAATATCATCGTCGACGATATCAAACGGCGGATCCTGCAAGTCTCCTTACAAGTCTGCCATCTGCTGTGCAACTGGCTACCTGCATGGGGAATGGCCACGATGTCTACCGCATCCATGTCCCATTTCCATTTCCACTTCCGACTTCGTCCAGGGCTCTTCACCACGGATCCACCTCTGTGCTTGATCTGGTCATTCACTGCTCAGTGCAAGCCTGCCCAAGCTTCGACAAGACAACCCGAGAGCCATGCTTCACGAGCTTCGAGACCAACATTAAAAAAGCCCAGGCCCACTCGGCGGTCCATAGTTTAGTCCATCTCTCACTCATTTCCTTGAGATATCTTCCTCCCAGTCTCCGGTTTGCTTGTGGACACAAAACAATGGCTGTCGATACCGAAAAGCTCGCTCCTGGGGCCTCCGTGGTCGACGAGAGACGAAGCTCCCTTCGAGTTGGTAGTGTCGACGACGTCCATGTGCTCGATAAGCTGGGCTACAAGCCTGAACTGAATCGCAATCGATCCATGACAACGCTCTTGTTTCAATCACTTGCTATCGCTGCCATACCCTACGGAGAGGGTGCGCCATTGATCAGCGCCATTTATGGCGGCGGACCACTATCGATCTTCGTCGGCTGGGTCGTTGTCCTTTTCCTCAATGAATGTATTGCTCTTTCTCTCAGTGAGCTAGCCTCGAAATATCCGACCTCGGCCGGCCCTTACTACTGGTCCTTCCAACTGGCGGGTAAAGGGAAAGTGGTTTTGTCCTTCATCACTGGCTGGATTTGGCTGGTCGGCAATATCACCATCACACTTTCAGTCAACTTCGGGTTTGCCTCGCTCATCCTCGGAACTGTCGCCATGTATCATCCTGATTGGGTTGCCAAAGACTGGCAGCTACTTCTAATCTTCTACGCGATTTGCCTGGTTACCTTGGTCATCTGCACCTTTGGAAATCGATTTCTGCCGATGGTTGACACAATTTGCGCTGCATGGACCGCTCTCAGCATCTTGATTATCCTCATTGCGCTTTCGGTCAAGGCAGAGGCCGGAAGACACAGCGCTGGCTATGCTCTAGGCCACTACGACCAATCATTCTCAGGCTGGGGAGGCTTCACCTTCTTCATTGGCCTCCTTCCAGCCGCATACACATTCTCAGCCATTGGAATGATCTCTGCAATGGCAGAAGAATGCGCAAATCCGACTGTCAAAGTCCCCACGGCCATCAGCCTCTGCGTGCCTGTCGGTGGATTTGCTGGCCTGTTCTTCATTCTCCCAATTTGCTTCACCTTGCCCCCTCTAGAGGATATCATTGCTGCACCTTACGCCCAGGCGCTTCCATATATATTCTATCGTGTCATGGGCACTCCTGGAGGTGGTCTTGGCCTGATGTTCCTCATCATGATGATTACCCTCTTCTGCAGTATCAGCATTACGGTCGCAGCATCTCGCTGTGCCTGGGCTTTTGCTCGAGATGACGCCATCCCTTTGGCTCGTGTTTGGTCCAACGTCAACGGTCGGCTTGGAGTTCCGATATACGCTCTTTTGCTTGTCACTGTGGTACAAATGTTGCTCGGATTGATTTATTTGGGCTCATCCTCGGCCTTCACTGCGTTTGTGTCGGTGGGTGTGATCGGGTTGGCTGTGTCTTACGCAATTCCAATTGCTATCAGTGTTTCGCACAGACGGAAAGAAGTTTCTACCGCACGCTGGACTTGTGGGCCTATCGTTGGTCCTATCATCAATGGGGTAGCTCTCTGCTGGATTGCGTTTGAAATGGTGCTGTTCAGTATGCCCACAGCCTTGCCTGTCACGGCTGTCACGATGAACTACGCCAGTGTTGTTTTTGTCGGGTTCGGTGTCATCTCTGCTGTCTGGTACTTTGTGTACGCGCGAAAGGTGTACAGGGGTCCGCCTGAGTCTGATGGTATTGCTGCTGAATGATGTGGAGAGTTTCAAAGGATGAAACATTCATTTAGCCGGGGCCTTTGTTCTATCTCGCGATACCTGGCGGGTCGATGCGAGGAGCCTGTCCAGAGGCACTCGTCAAAAAGCTAGAGTCGTCCTCAACAACTGGAAAACCTCCCGTGGAATACCCATTATTCTTCAACAGAAAATATCTTAGATAAGAACTATTATCTGAAAGCAATACCAGAACCCCCCAATACTCATATAAGCAATATTCTCACCCCAGAATCTGCTCTTGTTTCAGCGAAGAACCCTCACGAGGTCACGTTTTCCCTTCGTTAGCTGCTGGACACATTTATGTATTGGAAACAGGACAATCTTTCTTCCTCCAGGGCCCACATGGATGTGAGGTAGTTCACTCAGCAGAGCCGCAAGGAAGATACTTGCCTTGGGCTTCTTGTATTCTTCTCGATGACAACAAGGTTGCTGCGGTAGTTTAAAAACGAACTCCCAGCATAACGCCCAGCAAATGACATCTCCCGTACCGGCGCCATGCAAAAGAAAAGCATATGATGTCGTTAATTCGACTCCAGGCCGCAGCGTGTCAATATCCTACTGCCAACGCCAATGAATTTTCGCGTTCCCATGAACTCAATCCGCGATAGCCAAAGGCCTTCATTGATCAACACCCAAGGATTGTATCATCTGAGGCCGTAAATCCCAAACACCGAAGAAATGCAGCGCACAAAAAGCAAAGATTGAAAGCAACCAAAAAGGGGAGATTTCAAGCGTACAATTTTCCCCTCTCTGGCGGCTCAAGCACACGGTCGCTGAAACAACAATGCCCAATTCCTCTACCATTTTCATCCGGTCCTTCTTCGAAGCCGTGGGCATGGTGATCACGGATACCGAGATCGAGGACTTTGGCTCCGCCAGGGACAGCACCCCAGCTGAGTGGATGAAGTACCATGTCCTCACGCTCGCTCTGATCAGGGCCAGTGGGCGGGTGGCAGGCCGCACTGATGGCAAGCGAGTTACTGCCAATAAGAGGCATACCGATGGGAAGTTTCCGTAGTGCCGTGAGGAGAAGGAACAAGAGCATCGCGAAGCCCAAGAACAGCATGAACAGCATTGCGATCGGGGAGTACGCCACTGTAGTGATCTCATCCTGCATGGGCACCAGACCGTCGCGCGGAATGATAGTTATGTTTGCCAGGAAAATGGCTTGAGACACGAGCCAGTGCATCAAACCAGAACCCACCAGCAATGGAATTCCATACTTGTACGGCAGATTGAGGAAGTATGTCGACTTCTGCTCCCCTCGCGCGTCGCTAACACGCAGATATTTCCGCCCGCGGCCCGCCGTGACGCTGAAGTTGGCTAGTTCGCGGGAGACAAACATGACGGTGAACAGACTGTTGTAGCAGACGTAGAGAAAAGAGAACAACGCTTGGGGGGTGTTGGCAATCAGCGTTGAGATCGCGATCGAGGTGTTGCCATACCCGGGGAGATTCCAACCCATGATGAGGTTCTGGGGCCGCACCGTGCCCAATCCAATGGACCACGCGTTCTGGATCGTCTTATCACCTTTAAAGTTTTCGATACCAAGCGCCAAACAGGCCGAAGTCCCGATCCCCAGGAGGGTGAACAGCCCAAGGAGAAAACTCCACTGCCGCCAGCTCGCAGATTCATAGAAACGGTGTTGTTGTGGTTCGTAACGCATGGTCGTCGCTGCATAGCCAAGTTTCGAAGACGCGACGACGCTTGCGTGGCTGGATAGGCACATGCCCTCAGATGTCCGGTCTGGATTGCGGAGGAAGGATTGGATGGCGTCACCGACCGTGACGAGCGGCGGTTCACCCAATCGAAAAACGACATACGCTATGCCAATGACTTTGAGGATGTTGAAGCCCAACACCACGCCCATCAAGACGAGGGAAAAGTGGAGATGGCATTCCGACTCAACGGGCTCGGAGAGGCAGTGGTCGACTTCGAATCCGCCGGTAGACCACTGGTCAGCCATGTCGACCAGTTTCGGAGTGATTTTGGAACACGGTACGAAACCGTATTCATTCTCGCAGCACGCGTCGGTTTGGTTGACAACATTAGGATTGTCACATATCCAGGCAAAGGGATTATATGCGTTTGTGATTTCCGCTGGAAATTCATTTTCTGTAGTTTTGAATAGCGAACCTTCGCTTGCTGGAGGATTTTGAACCACCACGATGACATTCCGGCGGTCTTCGACAAAATCCTTCGCATAAGCATGAATGCAGTCTTCGTTGTTCAGGATGATAAATTCGTTGAGTCGCGACCGGATGTCGGTGATGTTGCAAGCCTCGGTGTCGGGGAATTTGACAGTGTCGTATGAAGCGCCCTGGAGAAAGCTTTGCGAGGCGTAGAGGACACTGTAATTGTTGGTTGCGAGAGCAGAGTAGAAGATGGAGTTGTATCTGCGGTCGTCAGCCAATCCAAACGAGCCATTCCTCCGGGAAGACTGACACAAGGTGAAGGGGGATGGATGATATTCCCAGTAGCCACCAGAGCGCGACCTTCTTCCTCCTCAGAGAGCCCAAGTTGCGAAGACTGGGAATGCCAATATCCAGCCATTTTCGATTCACATGGGCTTTATCAACCTCACTCCGACTCGGGCTGGACAGCAATTGCATACAGAAGTTGGAACTGGCCAGCAAAACTGTTGCCACCACGTTGAGCCCCAGATGGACCCAGGTGTCCTTCGTTTCAGTCGCGCTGCAACTGCCCCTATATACCATCCAAATACCATCCGTCATGTCACTTCCAGTCGTCACAATACCGATCGTGAGGGCGATGTTTGTCACCAGTACCAAGACGGCACAGGCCAAAGCTATCCGTGAACCGGACCGCCATCCCCGTCTTCGCCAACCTTTTTTCGCAGGGGCATGCTTACTGGGTGATCTTAGAAAGGCTGTGGGTGTACTAGCCAAAGGATCTGGGGTATATGTAGTGACACTGTTGAGATCTGGACTGAGCAAATTCGCGCTTGGTAGATTCGACAGCGGGGTGCCTCCTGTGGGAGGAAGCGGAGTGAGATGGAGGTTTTCTGTCGATCCTAGTTGTTGATATGATTGTTTAAACGGAGGCCACGGGGGAATATGTCTCCTGGCGGACAGGACAGAGTCAGTCACACAGTTCTAGTCTCAACCTCTGTCATGGGAGGGCCCTCGCGCCACTTACCGCTTTGCACCGGATTCCATGATGATGTGTTCTCGAGATCCGTCTCATGGATGCGCAAAACATGAAGGGAAGAAAACACGACAAATAATCTCGGATGTAAAGCAATAAACTTACCGGCGGTATCACGTCCAAGCTGACACCGATGTTCCGACAAGGGGATTGGAGAAGGTATAGTATTGGTATTTTGGCTCATTCTGTTTGTCTGGCGTCCAAACCAGTCCGGCTAAACGAGGCCTTACAATTCTAGTGAGGGATCAGCCAAGCGGCCAAGTCGAGCCTAAGATAGAAACTGGCTGGGGGGGAAAATTCTCCTAGCAGGACCAATCAAATCATGGCAACGTTTTGCCTCATTGGCGGTAGACCCACCACCTCAGCACATTATTCCCGTACAGTTCAGCAACAACAGTCGGAGGCCGAATGGGGGTCAGGCACGTCGGCCTGGGGAGAGGCTCTGGGCTGTGAGGGAGCGTTACCTATTTAGTTCTGTCTTGCTCACTCGGCCATCCCTTGGGTTCTCCCGAGGCTCACGGTAATAGGCTCTCCATCTGTGCCCGTCTTCTATTTCACGGCACGTGATTTTGAATGTCTGGCGCTCTCAGCTTCAACGGTGCTTCAACGGTGTCTTCAAAGAACCTACTAGTATCCTTCCTCCCGACAAACTGAACATGAGTGGCACCATCAATTATGGAATTCACCGGCTGCTACATCAGCTCAACAACCTTTCCCTGTTCGCGAATCCTAGGACCGAAATTGAAGAGGAGATTCAAAGTTTCTTTGAGAATGGAATGCTCTTGAAGCTCCTTTGTAGAATAGTCGTGACCTTTTTGGGATATCTCGAGCTCAGATAGGTGTTTCTAGCTAACCGTTGTAGACAAGCTGAGTCCTGCCTGCATTGGAGGACGTCAGCTTTCTTTTTCTTTTTTTCGTCATTCAATCATTCGCCTGTTCGATCAAACCAACTTATCGAGCTTACTTATGCATATGCCAATGCTATTTCACATGCAAAATGCGGGATATTCCATGTGAAGCACGAAATCTCGAAGAACAACAATGCGTACCCTCAAGCAGAACTCCACCGCTATGCAATCCAATGGCACCTTCCATGCGACAGCGTTGCTGGATGAAAGGTTGTTCAAGGCGCACCGAGTCTGGTCAACACTATGCTAAGAGTGCGGCGCTATGGAGATGGACGGGCCTGAGCCGTCAAAGACGACGAATTGCGATTTGAAGAAGACGTCGCCATAGATGGAGAACGAGAGGCCTTGATTCGACTGAAGGCCGCCGAAGCAGACTATTGGTTACCAGTCAGCATGCTTCCAAGGACCTAGGAAATGAGATAAAAACTCACATTCTTCACCGGTTTGCGTGTCAGTTCCGACATTGGCGAAGTTCATGCCATCACCACTAATGGTCGCGAGATACGAATCGCCAATTGCGACCTGGAGATCGGGTAGGGCAGTATTGCAAGGGAAAATAATACCGCCCGCATCGGTGCTTAATTGTGCTCCATCCACAGTGGTCCAGTACGCAACAAGCATCTCATCGGAGACCAACATGAGCGACGTACCCGTGTCGATGATGGCTTTACCGTTGGGGATGTTGACGGTCTGGCCTTGTACAGCGGCAGACGCAGAGTCAACTTCCCAAAACCCCTGGGAGGAGTCGACGGCGGCGGTAGTCAGTTGGCCAGTGAAGGCAGTAGTGTCAATGTTGCCGAATTCATAGGCGCCAACTTCGCCGGATTTGAGCTGTGCCGTGAACACGGGCTGGGTTAAGTCTGCCATGATGTTGTCGAAAAATGTCTTTTGCGGATTAGGTCTGATGGTGTTGAGGGAGCTGAATGCAAGACCGACAAGGCCGTTGGCAGCGGAATCGGTCACAAAGCTGTCCGCTACGACGTCCGGAAGCCCGATGGCTTGGGCTGCGACAGTGGCGCCGCCGATGTCGACTTCGTCGACTCCCACCGGGCCTGAAGCGAAGGAACTGTCACCGTAGGTGATGTTGAATTCGCCATCAAGGTTTTGAAAGGTTGGAGATTGGTTCGGGTCGTAGATTGTGTGGCCTTGCTGCGAAGAAGCTGGCAGGTTTGTATTGAAGACCCATCTGGGTTGATTTATTAGCCTGATGCCGTGGAAATGTCACTGGGGGAGTTGTCCTACGTATCAGAAGAACCGCTGTCGAAGTTCATAATCAGGGTTTGCCCACCGACATTCACCGGAGAGAGGAACTGAGCATCGTTCTGGGTCGGAGATGCGGTAGTCTCGCCATCTTCGTTGTCGGCGGCCTCAATTGAGGCTTCAGTCGCTGTTCTGATTTTTGTGGCGATCTCTCCCTCGGGCAAAAAACTGATATCATTGAACCCGAATTTGAAGAGTGCTCTTCGGTACGCAGCTTTGCCATTTGCTTTGTAGTTGGCCTGTCGTATACGGGGGACTTTGAAAGACCGTTTCTGTTTTTGCTGGATAGGTGTTGCCAACACCGTGACAACAAACAGAACTGCCAAGAGCAATATCTGGCTTCGAAGCATATTGACGGTAGAGATCGACTGGCGACCGAAAACAATAAAAGGAGCAATATGGTACCTCGCACTGCAAAGCTGGTAGAAACAGAAAGATGCTGAAGGACCTGCCCCCCGGTTATTCAAAGAGAGAAGAAAACGGTGAATGAAAGAACTGGACAAGGCTCGACGGTCAACAGGGATAGAGAATGTGTATAACTGGCTGAAAGCAAAACATTTAACAGGAAAAAATCTTGAACGTTGTATGTTATTGAGAGATACTGGGTAAGTATTGCACACTACGCGGCCTCGTCTCGAATAGTGCTAGACAGGTCTTGGGCCACGCCATCCGGTGCCATCTGCATGTCTCAGGATCGAAGCCGGCAAGTCAAAGATCGTCGTCGATGAAGGTCTGGGGCAGAATATGAATCTCGGTCTCAAAAATCGAGCACTCCACAGAGAGCTCAGGTGTGACTGGTTCTGCAAAGAGAAAGCCGGCCCACGCCGAGATCAGGAGTGCATGAGGTATGGGCGTGACTGCGAGGCCATTGGCTGAGGAAGCTTCTCAGACTTTGACAAGGCTCTGAAAGACGCCATGTGGATGGCACATCCGGTCGAATTCGCGAGGAAACGATGGGGAAGAGGGGGAAAGGGGGCGAAGGTGAAACGCAGGGGCACAGTTTCAAAATGCAAAAAAGTTTCGAAGACGGATGCACAGCCGGATGCGGGTCAACTTTTCTCCCCCCACCCTCCTTCTCAGCTTGGCACTTTTTCGGGCCCCGATCCTTGAGGTCGCTTGATGTCCCCCCAATTGCAGTGTTTGAGCTCTCTGGAACTTGTCACTCTGCTGCCCTGCCATCGCTGCTCGGTTCTTCTCCTCGCCTGTCCGTCTCAACTGGATCTGTGCTCTACGAAATTTTGCATCTTGCGAGCCGAAGGTGACACACGAATATGGTGGTCGCGGGCCCTGTCCTGTCCATGCAAGACCCACGGTTCCCTAGCCTCTCTTGGTCTTCAACCGCTGCCCCGCAATTCCTCAGACTGTTGTTGCTTCGACTGACCAAACAGTGTGGCCAGTAGCATAGACATGTGGTGTGCCATGACACGATTAGGCCGAGTGGCCTGGTTCTCTTCTGCGGGTCCCTTGACTGTTCTTCCAACGTGACCGGTGCTGTGTTGAGTCTGAACGGAGAAAAAGAAAATCTTGCACATCTCCAAATTGCTATACCAGCCCGTCGGGAAGAACTTCATTGGGATCCTCACCAATCAATTTCCCGACCGACCTCACAACGTGTCGTAATGCTTTGCAAGCTGGGCTGTCTGGGAAGCTGTCCATAAAGCTCTCTCCGAAATCGCAGGCCATTCCTATGCGAGGATCCAGAGGGACCGAACCCAGGAACGGAATTCCCATGTCCTGACATAGTTTCTGACCTCCTCCAGTTGTGGCTCGGAATATCTGAGACTCGTGGGTACATTTGGGGCAGACAAACCCGGACATGTTTTCAACCAGTCCCAGCACACGAATGCCTGCTTTGCGGCAGAAATCAATTTCCTTCCGAACATCCAGCAATGACACTTCTTGAGGAGTCGTCACCACCACCGCTCCATCCACGCCGGATTCCTTGAGAAAGGAATTGACAGATAGATGTTCGTCGGATGTGCCTGGTGGCGTATCCACGATCAAATAATCCAATTCACCCCACTCGACGTCTTTCAAAAATTGTTTAATCAATCCATTTTTCTTCGGCCCTCGCCAGATTACAGCGTCGTCCCTGTTAGGAAGCATAAACTGTACACTCATCACCCCAAGGTTGTCCGTGACCCAAACTGGACTCCAGCCAGCGTTGCTCACGTGTATTGTTTCACTTTCAACGCCCATCATCTTTGGAATTGATGGGCCACAGATATCGGTATCCATTATGCCAACCGTCGAGTCTGGGTTTGCTGCAAACGCGTGTGATAGAAGAGATGAGAAAGTGGATTTCCCTACTCCCCCTTTTCCCGACAAAACTAAAATCTTGTGTCTTATTCCAGCTAGTCTTTGGGTGATAATAGGAATATCTGGGTCGGGTCCTTTGGGTACAGACGCGCAGATTGCTTGGTTTGGACAGCCATTGCAGGCATCGCCTTTGCCTGCTTGTTCGGACTCAGGCCCCGGGCAGTGCTCTAGTACAGATCGTCAGTTATTTAGGAGAAGAGGGCAGGCCATCGTAACGAACCCGGTTCGGGGGCAACCAGTTCAGGCTTGGATTTGAGGGGCGCTTCCAACGCTTCGGAGAGGGGTTCTTCAAAAGCCGGCGCCATCCGCGACGACAAACACACCGTCAATCCGTTTGAAGATAGGAAAAGCCTGTGCGATAGATTTGTAGATGGCCGAGAGATGAGTACACACAAAGGTTGTCAATTGGGTGGTTCCGGCAGCGGCTCGAAAAAATAAAAAAAGGATTGGTAATGCGATGGCAAATCTGATTGGCCTGGCTATGGACCGAGGAGAATCAACAGACCTCAGCCAGATGATGGCCTCAGCCTTGTCAGCCCCTCCCTTAACCCAGCAGCTACCCTGATATCATCATGCGTATGAAAGAGAGCCGTAGTTGTCGATATTTTCACTCTCCTTCGTCCAATCCATCTCGGCACTTTAATATTCAGTCTCCTCCCCCCGTGGGCGTCTTGTCCGTTCTTATTGTCCAATTGCTTCCACAGGTTTGAGCAAACCATGGCGTCATTTGCTTGGGGATGCATTCCTCTCCCATGGCGATTGGTACACGACGGTGGCACGTGAGGGGGACACCGCAAAATGCCCCTTGTTTCTAGGTCCCGGCCAAGCCCCCAGGGCCTCCAGGTTCTTCACTTCAACTTCGCCCACTTTCACTACCATTTAAACCACTCCATGGGCCTCAATTTTGAACGTGTCATGTTGTGGATGTCGTCGCGAACATATATAATTGCCACGTAGCCGCCTTTTTTTCCTCGGTCTCACACTAATTGCATCAGCCAACTTCCTCCTCCTCCATCAATGGTATATAGGGTATATCTCCGCCCAAAACAATGGTCACAGAAGCATCTCTCGACGCTGCGGCAGAGTGTCTTCGGAAGAGAAATGCACCCATCAAAGCAGAGACTGAAGAGGAGGCCAGAAAGACTGTCCTTGAGCTGAATGCCTTCGAGGAGAAGTCCTCCAAAGACGAAAAAAACCGAAAGACATATGGTCGCACTTCCGATGGCACTGGTACGTCTCAGGGCGCCTACTTGGATCCAAATACTAATTGCCTCTCCCTGTCACCAGTCTTCACCGTTCCTCATACGCATGACATGGTCTCCCAGCTGCTGTCCCCGTCTGAACCGAAGAACTTATCGGATGCCTTGGTCATCTTCATCTTATTCCTTCATGTTCTCCTCGCATGGGTCCTACCACCGACCTTCCGGAAACCTGTCCTTGCGGCCACGTTCTTGTTCTGGAGAGCTGGGTATAATGTTGGTATCGGCTACCTTCTTCACATGCAATCTCACCACAAGATGCTTGTGCGGTGGGCGCGCAGATCTAAATTGTTCCCAGTTGCCTCCAATGGTGAAAATCCGCACCCGAAGTTCCGCGCCTTTGTCAAGAGAGAGCTAGAAACCAAAATTCCTAGAGATTATGAATTTGACACAGCTCCGATTGAGTACAATACATGGTTGGTCTTTCGCCGAATTGTCGATCTCATCTTGATGTGTGACTTCGTCTCCTACATGCTCTTTGCCATTGCATGCGGTCACAGACCCGCCGGCGAGTCGGTTTTCATGACAGGATCCCGCTGGATCATAGGTATCTCCTTGTTTGTCTTCAATTTGTGGGTCAAATTAGATGCACATCGCGTGGTCAAAGATTTCGCTTGGTACTGGGGCGACTTCTTCTATCTCATTGATCAAGAATTGACCTTTGATGGAGTCTTCGAGATGGCACCTCACCCTATGTACTCGATAGGATATGTTGGTTACTATGGCATCTCCTTGATGGCCGCCAGCTACAAAGTTCTGTTTATCTCCATAATCGCTCACGCCGCTCAGTTCGCATTTTTGGTGATGGTCGAAAGCCCTCATATTGAGCGTACTTACGGCTCTCCGCCTCCACGACGATCGATTAATGAATTGCCGGCAGCAGCCTACATGGACAATCCGTCAACCGAAGCAAGTTCGTCCACCGAAAACTGGCCCAATCCTGCCCGCACGCAGCCATCCCAAACGCACAACCTTTTGGGCATCAAGAATATCGATCTCTACCGAACCACGGACTCCGCCGTTCTCCTTCTTCAGCTCTACATCTTTGCGTTGACCATGTTGACACCTAACACGACCATGTATCAAGCACTTTTTGTGATCAATGCCGCAGTGTGGCGAGTTTGGTATTCTGCTGGTATCGGCTATTTACTCAACAAACAATCGTCGAAGAAGAAATGGACTAGACACTTTTTGAAGTACGGCGAGAGTACTGGCGAGGCTTGGAGACAATGGAAAGGGATCTACCATCTCAGCATGACCCTCTGCTACACTGGATTCGCTGCTGCCGCTTGGAAAATGTATACGATGCCGTCGAATTGGAATTATGGCCTTGTTCTCTTGAAGCACGTCATGGGCCTAGGACTTATCGCACTCCAGATATGGGTCTCATTCAGCATTTATGACCAACTTGGGGAGTTCGGGTGGTTCTTTGGAGATTTCTTCTTCGACCACCAGGCCAAGCTGACATATGGTGGAATCTACAGATTCTTGAATAATCCAGAGAGGGTACTAGGTCTAGCAGGAGTCTGGGGTGTTGCTCTTATCACGAGCAGCAAAGCTATATTCTGCCTGGCAATCTTGAGTCACACCCTGAGTCTAGCCTTTATCCAGTTCGTGGAGAGACCACACATGCAAAAGCTTTACGGCCGAAGTCTTCGACAAGACGCCGGACTGGTAAGAAGTTTACGCCGATCACTTCCCCCGCCTTTGCGGCAATGGCAAGATGGAATGGACAAGATGTTAGGCGAAACTTTCGACATTCTGGAGGAATTTTTTGACGCCGCGAGACCCAAACTGGCCTCGGGAGTTACCAATATTGTACAGGACACCAAAAAGCTCTTGCCTAAACAAACGGCTCGCATCACTATAACAAAGGTAGAGCCCGAGGTGGAGGGACTGGATCCGAAGGACTACAAGTTGGTAATTGAAGGAACACCAGCGTCAGCTCTGGCAGACTCACAACGTTCAAGTGACAAGGAGTCGGAACAGGCTAGGACACCAGCCGAACGCACAAATGACTTCAGGCCGCTTCTCTTCGAATACGGAGCTCCGATCAAAGTCAAGTGGACGGCACCTCTCAACCACGGAAAGAAAGACTGGGTCGGGTTGTACATGGTATCGGACAATGCTTCTCGGGAAATTACCAAACTCTCCTCGTCGGGGAGATGGATCGCTACCAACCGCCATGGATATGACTTATTGAATTCTGAAGTCGGCATTATCGAGAGCGATGTCAAAACTGTAATCACTACGGAAGACGGTACAAAGAAAGAGTGCTTCACCGGCGAGATGCTCTTTTCAGGCGACAAGTTGTGGTGGACTCAAGGTGTGTTTGAGTTCCGATACCACCATAACGGAAAGCACAATGTCATGGCAATTTCTTTGCCTTTCGAGGTCCGGATACCGCGATTTACTGAAGGCGAACTCGGGCTTCTGGACTCAAACATTTCGTTTTCGACTCCGACATCTCCACAGAACGATGCACTGATAAGACACTCGATTGAGAAAACCCTGCTGCCGATTGTGCAGAACTGCTTTGATCGCGACCCTGACATCGCGCCTAGCACGGTAACGGAACCCTTTGGAAGCTTGGTCGACCGAGATGGAAAGTACGCTAAGCGCATTGTGTATGTTGTCCATCAAATGTTTGGGATTGAATTTTCACCTGAGGTTGTGAAAGCAGACGGCAAGGTTGAGAACTTAGCCTGGAGGATATGGGAGGCGAAGAAGGTGCTGGCTCCGTTTAGTATGTCGAGGTCGAAAGGTACGAGTACACCTATTGAAGGAGATAGTTGATCTTGGGTCGTCAAAGGTGCATCGTGTCGGGTAATTCAGCAAAAAAGGAGTTTTCTTGGTTCGACGGGCACAAAAGTTGAAACCACCCCCCCCCCCAAAAAGGTGAATCAGTATCGGACAGAATGGGCAAAAACGCACGGAAAGAAGTGCCACAAAACAACCCTTGGAATTCACATCAGGTTGATTTGAGTCACCTGCGGAACACAAAGTCCCTAATACCATTCCATTTATCATGAAAATTTATCCAAATCCCAAGCTCAAATATCCTCCAACAGGTACACAAGTCTAGTAGAAAATGGATCTGGTCCGATGATGTGGCAGCATATCCTCGACCTCACCGCTAGTCTCCAGCTCCTTGCATGTATCGTAGAGGAAGTAATCAATCAGTACAGCGTTGACTTTTCCTGTGGCTTCGGGGTGCTTCCGTTCTATTTCACGTCTGATCAATTCGACACACCATATGCTGCAACCACGGATCTCGATCTCCAAGTCTTCGCCAGACTCAAGCTGCTCGAGGCGTGCAATCCGCGATTCCAGTCGTGGCGAGTAAAGGAGACAATTTAGGCTGCGAAGCATCTGCGGGATGCGGTAGTCGGCGAACATGGTGAGTGAGCCGATATCGTCAAACGCTCCATAGGATGTGCCGTTAAAGCAAGCCCACAGGTCTGCTACGAGAATCTGTGCGCGTTTGTACAGCCGGATTTCCTGCCCGTGGAAATCAGTCGAATCCCGGAAATTAGGGAAGTATTCGACCACAAGATTCACGAGCGCTGCAGCTGAGTGGTTTGCTCGCGCGACCAGGTTGGAGGGCTTACAGCCGAAATGGTGGTAGAGAATCGTACCGGCCTCACGGAGGATAGAGATACGTTGCTGCTGCAGGGGAATCGGCTCCGATGTGGCGGACCGGAAGATATGTTCGAGTACACTGTCGGGACAGGCATCGAGGTCTTGCCAGAAGTCAGGAGTGGTGATCGGATAGCCTAGACCAGACACTTGGTGTGAATCCTTTGTACTCTTTCAGCCTGGCAACGAAAATCGATGGGCGGACTGACCTTCATCAAGTGCCCTCCGCAGAGCGGCTACGAGAGACCAATATCCCGTCCAACGACGACCTTTGTACTCCACTGTAAATCTTTCTTCAGGCGACAGTTCCGACCAGAAGGAAAAATTGAGCAGATTCATGGTGAAGATGAAATTGACAGTGCCTTCATCTTTGGTCTGCGGATGAAGCTCGTGCGACGACCATGTCTCCGTAGAGTAGTCCTGCTTCTGCATAAGGCGCCATATTGTCTCTGCAGCGGATTTGGTGCCTGATGACGAGATTGCAACGTCGATAGCATTGTCATACACGTATTCCGCCGACTTTAGGACTTCTGTAGATGAAGGAGCAGTGGACGAGTCGGGACCGAGACCGAGGGATTGACGGAGAAGAGTCAGCAGTTCTGGGTCGGCCTCATCATCTGACATCCCTCTATCCCTATTCTTTCAACGACGAGAGAGAGGAAAACAATTTCGCAAAGAATGCTGAGTACGGAGGTGTGCAGCAAAATAATGTTTCAAAGGCGGGTTAAAATGACAAGGTGTTTCAAAAGACAGTCTATTTACGATTGGTCACTATGAGCAACACCACTGGAAATAATTTCTGCGCTTGTAGGCGAGATGAGGTAGACGCCTATAGAATTTTTGTTTAGGCGACATTCTAGTGGCCAGTCTAGGTATGATGCCCGAAGTCAGAAGAATACGTAGGACGTTGTCATTTCTTTGTCATTTGCTCCGCGCTAAAAATGGTACCTTTGGTGCAACATTGCGGTGTTGTCGGAACAATGTTCTACCTTTTCCGGGAGATTCTCACGTGATGCCGGTCATGTCAAGCACTGTTGGCGATGCAGTCAGCAGCCCATTCCCAACAATCTCTGCCCTAACTAAACGCTTTTAGGCGTCAAAGAAGCAGTAGCAAAAGCCAATTGCCTCCCCACAACTCTTACCTGGTAGAATGCATATTGCAGGATCAGAGTCGATGTTTGGGGACAACGTTCTTTGCTCACATTGGCTGGGGACATGACGACTGGAAATTCTGAACAATAAACGAGATGCCCAGATCCTAATGGAGGCGATTCTTGAAAATACTGTCCTTCAGGGCATCCTCATTTTGATGCTTGTAGCAAGGGGGGCGCGAATGTTCTGTTTGCGTAGGCTGGCCTTGGCACTGAATCGCCCATCCTGCGTCCATTTTGCTGTGGATCGCCAATGTGACCTGCAAACACCATAGAAGCCTTCCTCCCTCGAACATTGATGAAAGTCGACATCTGTCCTCATGTTTCTTGCACTCACTGCGGCGAGCTCGCTATGATTCTTACATATCTGTCAAGATAATTATATCGCGTCCATTCGACGATATCGAAGCTCCTTCCGACCTCTGGCGTTCATCCCTATCACCTTCGACCCCAATCTTTGGTCGGAAACCTCCTCGCCGTTGTCCATCTCTCAATCAACCAAAAGGAGTTTGTCATTGATAAAATCATAATTAGGCACCATCGGGTCACCATTATTCCATTCGATCTTCGATGACGGTTGCATGCTAGCCACATAAAACTTGAGAAGCAGCGCGGAAAAAAGTCCTCCTTCGCCAGGAGAGTTTGGGCCGTAGTTCATAATCATGGGCTTTGTACAGCGTTTGCTCAAGAACCTTCCCTCAGCTCCATCCGGGCCCTCTCTTGAAGACTGGAAGGATGAAAAACCTAAGGCACTGTCACGACTATCGTTCTTTCGGAGGCGAATCAGGCTAAAAGGAAACTCATCCATATCCATACCACTAGGCTTTTTGCTGCTTTTCCCCAGCCTGGTGGTGTTATTGATTCTCATCCTCGTGGTAAAGCATCCAAGTTCACCGGGACGCATATTAGTCCCAGCTGGGACCCCTCCTTCTATCCGGTACGTTGCTCAACTCTTGTATCTTCGAGTCTCTCCTGACACGATCGCAGGAAAATTAGCGAAAAACACGACCGAGTATTCGCAACAGGGTGTCTGAATCCCGAAGAAGCCGCGAAACAGCCGCGTGCCAATGCCGCTTTCGTTGTCCTGGCCCGAAATAAGGAGTTAGACGGAGTCATCCAATCAATCAAGAGTATCGAACGACATTTCAATCGATGGTTTCATTACCCTTATGTGTTTCTGAACGATGGGGAATTTGAACAGGTTTTCAAAGATACTATTACGAATTACACTAGCTCTCCGGTCGAATTTGGCAAGATTGATGCAACAATGTGGGGATATCCGGACTGGGTCGATCACGAGGTAGCAAGAGAAGGGATTCGCAAACAGGGAGATGCAGCAATCATGTATGGCGGCATGGAAAGCTACCATCACATGTGCCGTTTTTATTCGGGCTTCTTTTACAAACATGAGTTGTTGCACAAATATGAGTGGTACTGGCGCCTCGAACCGGAAATCAAATATTTCTGCGACATCACCTACGACCCATTTATCGAAATGGCCAAGGCCAACAAGACGTATGGTTTCACCATTGCCGTCAAAGAGTTGAAGGAGACTGTCCCCAATATCTTCCGCTACGCGTCAGCCTACAAGCGGAAGAACAACCTCAAGTCTCAAGGGCTGTGGGAAATGTTTATCGAACCCCAGCCGGAGAAGGAAACCACCCCAGATGAGAAAAGAGCCAAAACATTACCCGACGAAATTTTGCAGACGGAGCCTGGGCACCAAAATATCGAGGACATAGACCCTGAATCCATGGAGGGTGAGAAATACAACATGTGCCATTTCTGGAGCAACTTTGAGATTGCCAGGCTCGATTGGTTCAGAAGCAAAGAGTACAACGACTTTTTCGAAATGATGGATCGGAGTGGAGGATTTTGGATGGAAAGAGTAAGCCCGCTGGAGACCGCACGCATCAGCCAAAAGGTTTTTACTGACTTGCTGTAGTGGGGAGATGCCCCCATTCATTCTCTCGCCGCGGGTGCTCTCCTAGCACCTCGTGACATCCATTATTTCCGTGATTTTGGTTACCGTCACACCACGATCCAACATTGTCCTGCAAATGCACCGGCGAGACAACTTCCACGAATCCCATGGCTGGAGAAGACAACTGAGGACGAGAAAGAACGACAGGAAGAGGACGAATATTGGGCAACACCCGATCCGCCTAAGGAGAACGGTGTTGGATGTCGTTGTCGATGCGACACCGATATTCGAGATGTGGAAGGGAAAGAAGGGAGCTGTCTTGCCGAATGGGTAGAAGTCGCTGGTGGTTGGGCTTCGCCTTAAAAAATGCAACATGAGGTCAAGAGCGAAAAGTAATGGTGGAACAAGATGTTTTGATTATGCATGGCACTCCGGCGTTGGGCGTTCTTCCCCCGAATCACCAGGCAAGAGTTTGGCGTCCTGGCGGTATCAACACGGCTCGAGGGTCCGTAGAAAGGATCTGGAGAACAATATTTGGATTCCAAGGTGTACCATCTGATTGATTTGGAAGATTGAAGGAGAATGAGTTGCCACAAATGCAGAAGGGGGTCGAGAAGGGGCTTGGGGCCTGCAACGAGAGGGCAGTGGGCACTGTTTGCAGCTCCTGGAGGAGTTTGGTTGATGAGATCAACAATGAAAAGCCGGAAGACGTGAAAACTGCGTCAAAGGCCATTCTATAATGAGATTTTTTTGGTGAGAAGCAAGTCATCCGTATACACCGCATGCAGTCAGTGTACAATTGAATTGTGTGGATACCATATACATTTTGTCGGCAGAGAATTACTTGGATAAAGGAAAACGAGGCTACATTGCAGCCTTGTGTTGATAAGGCCAGGGAGATAGCCAGACAGAACGTGACACGCGAGGGGCTGCGCGTGATTGCGGGGATCTTGCTGCCTTGCATGGACACCCAACTTACGACTTACTATCTGTTTGCTGCCTGCCTCATATCCCTTTCTATATCACGTTCCTCCTGGCAACCCCCCTGAGTTTCAGTTAATGGATGTTTATGTGAAGAGCAACCTGGTCTAACTTGCGGCGCACCGCTTCCTCTTTAATCGCCCGTGGCGCTCATTCGACTCTGCGCCGTGTTAATAGGCCGAACCAGTCATTCCGTACCAGCTCTCTGGTAGTTGCAACACTGGTTTAACGCACACGGACATACACAAACACACAGAGGAAGGCATCTGCGAGCGGTGCCTAATTCGGTAAGTTCTTCAAAACCTCTTTTCCACCCTCCCGCTCCGCCACATCCTCGGAGCCTCGTACGGCCCCTGCATGATGAACATGACTGACCTACGTCCTCCACCGTGCGGGAAGGCAGGTGACGACGGCCCCACGACTACGACCATAAGCAACTTTGATCTCGAATATCCAGAAATTCCTCTGCATCTTTCACTTGAATCTTTGCTCGCCCATTCGTCGTCCTCCGCCATGCCCGCCTCCGAATCGAACCCTCCTTCTCTCGATGACAGCTGGGCCTCTCTTGGAGATATCGAGTCGTCCAACGAAGACGATCTGCAATCCGAGCACACTGATGTTGGATCTCTACTCGATGTTCATAGTTCAGACGACATCCAAAGCGTCACTGATGACGTCCATGTTGGCGAGACCCAATCCATAGACGACGAGGGTATTGGAGACACTTCTACAGAAGACCCAGGCCGACGAGTCTCGGCGGAAGAGTTAGCTCAACAAGATATCCCTCTGATTCATCCGTCTATCCCAATCCCTCAAGCGGCACGCCCGGTGAGACTTGGCCAAGGACCTGAGTTGGTTCGGATTCACAATACGATCAGAACCCTGAGCGAAAATGAGATTCGAAAACTACCTCCACTATTTAAAGACGAGGGCGGATCAAGAAGATACTCTAGTATTATTCGCATAACGCTCTCAGAAGACGGCTTGGACCCAAATTCTCTTGAGTACTTCAAAGTCGTCCTGCTTGGAAAGCATGCGGAGCAGTTCAGACCTGAGATACAGCGAAAACTTGGAGATGCCTTGGTCTCACGGCGAGTAAGTCACACCACCACGCCGAGATCGATTTCGAGGTTTCACCTAGTCCCAAATACATTTGGACCAGGCTCAGAACCAGAATTCGCCGACCTTGTTGCTATTGACAATCAGATCGATTTTGACTGCTATGATCTGGTTAAACCTGCCGGCACTGCCAGTCATCGAGTACCATTGATATTGAGCAACAGCCAAACACGATCCGAGATTGTTTCGAAATGGGATGGTAGTACGTTCGTGGTGACCAATACTCGCTGGGTCCCGCCCGACCTTGCAGTTATCTGCGTTCACCTTGATCAAGAATACGAGATGGACGATGACAGTCTGCGAATGCTCACATTTGCCGAGAGACATGGAATACCCCACATTCTTATCCGAATGGATCGAGGTTGGCATGGTGACTATGGTATTGCAGGCAATCTGGACTCCCTTCATGAGAGTCTTGAAAGTCGACTCGAGCTGTCGCAAGATATCAAACCATTCCCGAAGCTTCCGGTGGATATGGCAGCATTTTTGAATCTTGACTCTGCTTTACTCAATAAACATATCGCCTATGTCATATCCACCGTAGAGAAGCCGACTTCTCACGAGCTGATTGATTTGGCTTATCGTGCCGATCCTCCGTACAAAAAGGAGCCCAGTCCTTGGATGCAAATTCCGTTCAACGGTGCTCTCCTTAAAACCTTCTTTATCACTCTCTGGATTGTGGGGATATACATTTTCCTTGGTGCTCATCTCTGGCCTGTGGTATCCGACTCTCTATCAGGTGGACCTGGCCGACCAGGGCAGGGAACGACAGCGACGGCGCAAGAACCATCGGATTCCACGTCAGGACGGGCATCTGCCGTACCGAAGTCGTCTCAGGCACAACCACCAATTCTATCGTCGCAAGGTCTTGAGTATGTTTCCGCGAAAGAGGGCCAGATTGGCCAACAGCTTGTTGAAATCGCTTCAGTCAGCTCTGTAACATTACCATTAGAAGAGGACGCTCTCCATTTCCAAGTTGGCATTGCAGGTGAAAATCAGTTGGTGGTGAAATTGCCCAAATTTGCTCTCAATCGCAAGAAGCGGTCTCAATTATCAGTCGTGCTGACGAGATCGAACCAAACCATTCCGGCAACCATACAGGAGCTCTTCGACGGAGTCTTCAGCGTTCAACTCCACCATCGCGATACTTATGGAGACATCGAGGTAAATCTAACCATGACCAAACCTCAACTAAGCGAGACTCTGACTGTGTCGTTCGGAAATAAATCGATCTTTGACTACGCACCGTTAAAGGGAGCCTTAAATACGGCAATGGAGCATCTCCAGGAGATGGCGGCGTTGATTTCTGGTGTTTGGCCATACAAACAAGCTGTCGCTGCCACTCAAGACCACGCCGATGTCATTCATGCGCTCACACAAGGACTGAAAGAAGATGTTCAGAAGCTCTTGTCTTGGCGTCTTGAATGGAAGCTGTCAAGCTCCTCTACTGCGTCCAGCCTCCAGTCACGAGTCTCGGGGAATGCACAAGCTCTGTACTCTTACGTTGTGCTGTTGACAAACGAAGGCTCGACGCAAGGGAGGAAAGTTCTGGCTCACGTGTTGGATAACATCTCGAAGGCTCGATCAGCGATACGGACTATGTCAACTCCCACTGATATGTCTGCACTCGTGAAACCAAGCCTAAACACCAAAGCGGTTGTTGACAAGCTAGGGGCTGCACAAGTACGGGCACGACAGATTGTGGCCAACGCGGCAGGTAGAGTAAGATCACGCCATGGGGTGCGGTGAAACCAGATGGGACACGGAAGGCTGCGAAGATTGGCCATATAAGTTCAAGGCAGTGATGTTGATATGCATTAGGGAGTGGTGAAGCACAGCATATGGCGTTGGATAGACGGGTCAATCCAGGACAACCAACACCGGGATGGGCGATGTGCTGACATGGAGCAAGGATTATACCCCAAGGTCAAATGAGTAGCATGATTTCATGTGCTGGTATAGCTGAGTTATGTAGGTCAATGAGCGGATCGTTTGAAAAAAAGGCATCAACCGTCTCCTGTGTGCCTATGTGTACTATAGACAATTATTTACGGAGATCTGATATCGTTTCTATTTCAGGGGCACAGGGCAACCAGGACCAGACTAAACCCAACTTGGAATGACCATATTTGGCTGCGCCTTGCTTTGGGAAGATGGGAGCGAACCCAGACAGATTCCATCTGTTTGTTTCCCGACAGTCAGAAAGCCTCGTTCGTTGCCCTCCAACACCACCACCACTCGTTTCGTCGCCTCCATCTTCACTTTGCGACAACTCATACGATAGACCCTTTCTCCGCCCTTCCTCTCTCCACCCGTCTCTCTTTACCCAGCAAGAAACATCAATCGTTCGACAACCTTTGTACCGCACCTACAAATTTTCCCTTGCAAAGTTTTCGCTCTCACCTCCTCGGGTGAAGCCCTGCAAAGGGCATTTTCTGTGGACGACGTTCTCAACTACATCCTCACCAGCATCAATCTCCCCTGATCCTCTCCGATCATTCCCTTTTCAGGGCACATCGCCCAAGATGGGCTTCGGTTCCTTCGACTCCATCTGCGAGCAGTCCGCCCTTCCTTTGTGTTATCTACTAGGCTCTCCTACCGAATTCACATCGATACACAACCCTGTCTTATTGCCAGCATGCAGTGCACGATCCGTCGAGTTGGCAAACACCATCATCTTCCAGGCCGCAACAGATTTCGCCCATATCGCCGCCTTGGGGATGACTGCCATTATGATCTTCCACGTCCGCTCGAAATTCACCGCCGTCGGCCGAAAGGAAATCTTAACATTCTTCTACGTCTACAGTCTGTTAACCATCGTTAGCCTGGTGCTGGATGCTGGGGTGATACAGGCAACCAATCAAAGCGCCTACCCATGGTTCGTCGCCGTACAAAATGGCTTTGCAAATGCACTGTGCACGAGTCTTCTGATCAATGGATTCGTTGGGTTTCAATTGTATGAAGATGGAACTACACTTTCGGTCTGGCTTCTGCGACTTGGTAGCCTGGCCATGTTCGTCATCAGTTTCGCGGTCAGTCTCCTTACATTCAAAGGATGGGCAGGTCTGTCACCAACCAACACGACGGGACTTTTCATCGTATTGTACGTCATCAACGCTATCTGTCTGGCGGTTTACTTAGTCATGCAAGTCATTTTGGTGGTCAACACTCTACAAGACCGATGGCCGTTGGGAGATCTTGCATTCGGAGCATTTTTCTTCATCATTGGCCAAGTCATTCTGTACCTCTTCGGGAGGAAAATCTGCGAAGGGGTGAACCATTATCTTGACGGATTATTCCTTGCCACCGTCTGCAATTTATTGGGTGTCATGATGGTGTACAAGGTGAGTTGATGCTGATCTCCTCATCCCCGTCGATCAAAACACTGACACATCTTCAGTATTGGGACAGCATAACTAAAGAAGATCTCGAATTCAGCGTTGGCACCAAACAGGGACACTGGGATGTCCAAGAAGCCTTGCTCGAGCCGAGCGAAGATTACCGAACCAGCATGTACGGAGGTGGAAGAGAAAGCATGTATGACGCCAGCAGCATGGACTACCAGCCTCAAGCTCCGGCACACTTCCGCCCCCCGAGTCGGGATCGCCTCTCTGGTTATGGCAACCTTATCGAAGGCCGGCAGAGCTACGGAGATATTCGACGACAATTGGGGAATTATGAGGACTATGACTCTCAGTACTCTGGCCCGAGGAACCGTGAAGGGGATTATACTTATTAATAGATTCGGACAGATATGATGGTGGGAGCCTTTTCGTCATTCATCCACAAGTTGAGCAGCATTTGCATATTATGGTCTGTGGATGATTTACAGAGACGAAAATTGGGGAAGGGAATTTATCAGCAGAACCTAAGAGTGGCTGACGAGTTGTATTATTATCAAGAGCCAAAGTGACTGGCGGTTCTGAAGACGTGATCGCTATATAGGCTGGACTTGGATTGTTGGCATTTAAAGATGGCCATGGCAAGAGCGATATTATAGGCCCAGCATAGGATAAATGAACGCACGAAAAAGGGAGGATAATCATGGGATGTATCCCTGCCAGTATTCATGCCCAAAAATGGCATCCGAAGAGGGCAAATAGCTGTCGGTGAACTCGACCATATCATATAGATTGTACTTCGGTATACCACCATAAACGTTTGACAAGGTCCTTTCCAATAATGCCGGTCAAAGGAGTAGCTATCAAAAAGGACGAGTGGGAAAAGGATCATCTCTCGCGCAACACGAGCACTACGAATGTAGGACACCAAATCCATCGTAAGTGTGATCAGGGACTGACACTTCTCGTGGTCGCGTACTCGAGGAGAACCGGTGTGGCCGAACCGAAGGCTTTCTCAGATCATCAATCGACACGTTCGACTCAAGGGTCATAGCGGATGAGTATTCCAGAGGAAAGAGAGCTAAGTAGGTTCTTCACTCTCGATTGGAAACAGCAGAGGGAATTACCAAGTTTCTGGAATAGAGAGATTTACCGTACAGTACTGGCTGTGGCAGAGCCAAACTTGGGACACAAGAGACTCAGGTTTCGATGCATCAGCATCACTTACAGCTCCAATGGTGTGAACGGAACTAGCAGGTCAGTTGCTCGACTTGCTAAAGGTCTAGCATCCTGACCTTGACGTGGTCTCTCTTTCAGCGGAGAGAACCAAACGACGTTCAGCTTCTGCTCCATCAAGTTCCTTACGAGCCTTTGCAGTTGGAACACAGAAGAGACGTGTCTTGTGTGTCGGGGCTGTCTCCATAGCGAGCACCAGTTCCATGCTCCATGCTCTAGTATATACTAGATTCACGAAGATCGGTCCTTCAAGTTTCGTGATCGAGTTCTGGCACTACTACTTCCTCGTTCATCTCGAAGGTTAGAGATGAAGATCCACCATCACATCCTCATTTTGGACAAATACTGCTCATGAAAGGCCGGCCAGCATTCGGTATGGGCCATTCGGTGTCCCAGTTGCATTGTAACAAGGGACAAATGGGAATGACGTAGGCCATAGGACTTGACACCTGTGATAGGGATGAGATTTCGGCCATGTTGCGGTGGTTGGATTGTCGGGGTGGCTTCTTCAAACTAGGCGAGTTGAATTGTCACTGGTCCGTGATAACGAGGTAGAGTGAGAAGGTATGGGAGGCGAAAGCGTTCGCCATCAGACATTCTTCCATCTATTGTAAGGGAAATTCTCTCGGTGACCAGTAAGATGGCCAAAGAAAGCGGAACGGGTAGGCTGAACCATTCCTTGAAAATCCTGAAGAGAACTTTGTAAGAGGATTTTGCTAGATGTCCCCTACCGTAGTGCTTGTATCCGAATGTCTAATGACAATTGGTGAAGGACCATCGGATTCGGCAGGAACTGGAAAAGCTCTTGAATTCCCACTAGCGAAGCACGGCGATTCAATGTAGTCAAGTCACCCTAGCCAAGACTGAGAATAAATGATATCGCGAGCGGCGAATTCTATCAACAACCAATTCGGTGGAGATGCCGTTGCCACAAACCAGTTGTTGATCCGAGTTTCCGAAGGGTGCTTGAGCCTCGAGCAAAGTGACCTGCGTTGATATTGACGGGATGCAACTACTCACGGAGTTTTCACCTGTTCACGATGTATCGGCATACCCTGGCAGGTACATTCGTTTGAATTTACTCCATAACAGGAGCAGTCCACGCAGTAGGTTCTGTTCCTCGGAAGAAAAAAAGAGATTGAGGACGGCTTGAACGATGAGGTTGTCCCACCCGAATCTCGATTGGAAGACAGGTGACCATGCAAAGGCTTACCTGTTGAAAGTGGTCTGGGCTAGAAATTCGCGGCAGGTGGTGAAGGTTTCCGTGTCGAAATTGATGCAAAAGACACTCGACACGAGAATTAGGCCCAACAAGTAGTTTGATTTTAATGCCCTGTCGTTCTGTTTTCAGTGGCAAATATCAAGTTGCACCTCAAAGTTCCTCGAGTCTCGTGCAATTTTAGGTGCAAGGAACAGAGTATCTACACACCAAATCAGCAGAGGGGATATCGAGCTTGATTGAGTTAGACTGAGACTTGCAGTGACTTCAATTTAAGGTCATGGAAGCAGAAGGAGCCCGACCTCGAAGGGGTCATTTGACGTGAATCAAATTGATGACTGGCTCACGGAGAGCTCCGTCATTTGACGATCTGATTACCGAGGAGGGTCTCTCCATCTTTCATCTCCAGAAAGTAAAAAGAGTCTGCCGAAAAGAGAGGGAGAGGGCCATTGTCGCCAAGATATCCATTCCCGATGAACCACAATAACAGTGCGTAAGGGGGTTTGTCGGTGCTCCGGGAAGTCGATGGTATTTTGGTCAAGGTTAAGCGTGCTCAGGATACCGTGTAACCATCGGGTAATTATAAGAGCGCACTAGAAAACTGGAGTCGTTAATAGTTATTCAACATTACCTGAAGCTGGAGCCCGTTCATGGGAGGTGTAGGGGACCAGGGTCTGATTTGTAGGTTTCGACAAAGTGTTTCCCGTTTGTTAGGTTACTTTCCACAATGCCTTTGCCTTAGTTGTCAGGTCCTCCACGTCAGCCTCCATCACGACGCAGAGTACTCTGTTTTCGGCTTCCACAATGGGACGGAACATCCTGCAATATGCAGAAGGGAGATAGCACGGGGATGCAAGTAAGACAACATGTACTGTAGACGGGGTCGTACACGATAAGTCCGTCTCCTAAATCGATTTGGAGGGTTGGAATATCCATGCGGTTGGTCGAAGTTTCCCTGGGCCAATAGGGAGGGAGAAACACCAGGCCTCGATTGCAATTGTGCGCGCCGCCTCGGCCTTCTGACTGAGGGAGAGACTTGAGGATTGTGAAACTATTTGATATTTCAGGACCGAAATCTTTCAGGGTGATGACGTGGCCAATAATGGTCATGAGATGTTGACCGACATCCCGAAGCGAGGTCTCAACCTGTTGAGAAGGTTTATTTTCGACGACAGAAGGCGTAGAACACGACAATCATGTTTACAACCAGGTCGGGGATCCTAGCTTTGGTTGACCGGCTAGGCAGGTAGGTTGCCTTGGACTTAGGTCAGACATGGGAGACTCGGCTTGGATGTATGTTGAACGGAGGCAAGGAATGGAGGCACAGGGCGTATTTCCAAATATCGTCCGCAAAAATGGGTGAGCAGCAAGGACTGCAGTGGAGCAAGTCTTTGCAGATGGGCGGTTTCCGAAAGAGATCAGGAACACCGTGCAGCCGTAGCTTTTTTTGCGAATTTTGTGACGGGCGGAATCTGACGGCAAGGCGTGATATTCGGGCAAAAAACATGAGGCGACTTGGGGGAGGAATCGTATCAGGCTGCCGAGATTATCGTGGCGGGTAGGAGCATAATTGGAGGTGGACCGAGGTGGATAGAGCGAAGGGTTTGACCAATGCATACGGAGTAGAGGCTTTGTCATTGAAAAGTATTGAATCGTGAAGATCTAGCCCGGGATCCATCGGCCATTTGACTCTCAAAACATGTTCCAGCAGGCCCCGGAGCCAAATGGGATTTGAAAGATGAATAAGAACCAGCCCGCAGCCTGTCGAGCCAAAAAGACGCGCGACAACGAACAACGTTTTCGCGTGTCAGGCGATCGACCAAACAGGGATGGCGAGCAAATCAAAATGTGCTGTATGTGATGGAAGATGACGTTGCAATATTTGTCTGAGTAGTAGGGATGAACGAAGATGATGGTGGCGACGACTTCCACCAAGTGGGTATGGTGCAGAACAGTGATGAAAAGCGGTGGCACACTGGCGCACTGGCACTGACAAGGCCGTCCCGCAGTTTGGCAGATGAATTATTATTGGGGTTGGTCGGGGGGCCAGGCCAGCCGCCTGCGCCGACTTGATCTCTCACCCCCTTACCTTTTCTGACCCCCTTTTGACTGGCGCAGTTTGACTGCTTCCCGGACTCCATAATTGATAGCAACTAGAACGATGAATCTTGGGTGCAGAAGTCTAGCCGCCGTCTGGGATGCTAGTGTCTTCGGCAGCGTAATATACTACCTAGAATGGTCCGCAGCACTGGAGACCGAGTTACTCCTGCGATGCTGGCAATAAGAAAAGCTAACACAAATCAGACCGTGGACTACCAGCTTCATAGTTGAAAAACAGAGGAAGCAAAAGGCGAACGGGCTGGCGTAGGCTGTGACTTCAGTTCTCGTTCAGAGAAATGCTGAATGATCTCACCTGACCAAGCCTGCTTAGCATGGGGGATGCTGCCAGTGCCTTTTTTGTGCTCAGCCCGTGGAGAACAGACGTTGTGTCTAACGATGCAAAGGACCCCAAGGATCCGTCAGAATAATGTGCACGCAAGCCACCATCAATCGTGGAGTCGTTTTGCCATGCCTCCATTATTTCCGATGGCTTCCTGTCATGAATGAATTGATGATTTCCCAGTTTAGTGCTCGCCGATTCGAGGGGTCAGTGGCATCACGGAGTGCGATTTTAAGCCAAGCCCATCTTATGGAGACATTTGACCGTGGCTGTTGGTTGGCGATCGAACCTGAACTCTGCAGACATTTTGCTAGTAAGTTTCATTCGCCCCCGTCCTGGTCCAATAGCCCTGTCATTAGCCTTTGGACCAACAAGCGTGAGTTGCAACCGGTACCTTGGTCATTTGTTGCAACTTGCAAAGCGATTTGCGCAATGCATCAATGCATGGCCAAAATGCGAAACAGACCTGGCATGCCGGCGTTGCTGAATCCTGGTCTGAATTCGACCGGACACCCAGGATGCTGGTACTCACCGGAAGACCCAACAGTGTCTGAGACTTTGTTTCTTCCAGCCGACAGATGAGAAGTACATGCAAACTCCTGAGAGCCTGGGACTCACCGACCCAGCCCAGCGGCCCAAACTATCCCGACAAGATTATTCTTCTCCGTTTCCTGATGGGACAGGAAAGGGCCCCCCAACTGACTTTCGGCTGGCTTTGTCCGATTCGATGTGGGATTGACTCTCCGAGGCGCTGTCATCGGGGTTAATTTCAAGAGACTTGTCGTTGATCCTGACTTTTCCTTTGACCGGTTCTGACTCCTGAGTGGCTCTTGTAACTGATCTCACACTACCACAGGCCAGGCCTGGACCAAGAATGAGAGAATTCAACGCGCCACCATCTTGCTCTCAGCTCTGGATATAACTGAACTGTCTTTTTTCTTTTTTTCCCCAAGTATCAAGTCCCACAAAATTACAAAGTTGTAACAATTAGAATTGCTGTCGCCTGCCATGCTGCATGCCGACGTGCGGCATCTACAAAAAAGTGTACTCGTACCGGCTCGCTTTCTTTTACTTTGTTGCGCCTGGCCCAATATTCATCATTCAGTCCCCCCTAGGCCTCGCTTCGCTGCCTTGTTGGAATTCCGGAAGTGCAAGGGGTGATGATTGTAACAAGACCTGCTCCGTATTCCTACTCCATTCCTGACGAAAAAACCACGTCAAGTGGGATCTCGATCACGATCCGTTTGCTCGTTCCGAGGATCTATCGGACCTTGTAATTTAGTCTTGCCAGGTCTGTGGACCGATCCCTGCGTGCGATGCAATGGTCAGACTACAAAGGGGACTGTAGAACGCATCAATGATTTCAACGCAAAAGACTAGAGATGGGAGTTTGGCCTGGATACGGAGTCCTGTACGAGGTATCATTTGGGTGACTCCGTGCATCGTCGTTTTCCTTCGACGAGAATTTTTGTTTTTGCTTCCCGGCTCCACGGTTCACTGCTTGACCATTCATTCGTCAGCTTTTCAAGTTTGTGATGATGACTACTGCTCCTTTGTGACCGACCATCTAGCATCATTTTCCTTTTTCTCAATTCTTCCCGATGTTGTGACGCCCTCTGCGCCTCTCCATCCCATCTTGTAACCCAATTATGCAATAGCGATTGCTGATCATGTTACCATCTCCCGCTCGGCGAATACTGAGAAATGACGAGTGACTTTGTTCAAACGCTTCGCATGCTGGAGTCTCGGCTCCATCACTCAAGCCTGGTGCGTGATTGCTGATCCGGTTTCTACAAATCAGTGGCATAGCAATTCCTTGCGAGGGTTCAACTTTCGCTTGTTCTATTAACTTCGAACTCTTTCGAAACTTGTCAAGACTAGATCCACTCGTCATGTGAGAACGATCAAACCGCCGAAGGAATTTTTGTGTTGTCCAGCCACAGATGAGGCCTATATGGTCACTAATTACGGCCTGCTGATTTCTCTGAAGGCCCTCGGGCTCCACTCACCAAACTTTGGAATTTGAATGTGTCTCTCTTGCCCAGTATTTGGAACTTAGTGGGTGACTTGGGGAGGCGTGTACTCGGGGCTCTGGTGCTTTGGATCAGCTGGCGTCTACTGGACGGTCACTGCTTTTCGGCGGGACTCCCTCGCTGCTACTGGCGGGAACATCAATAACTCCGTGTGCCCCAATATTGCGAGACGCACTGTAGCAGGAATTTTGGTGCCCATCTATGCTCAGCGCTGTGCCCACCGCCCAACTAGCAGAATCTAGTTCCGCATGCGTGGCTGTATCTACCGTCCACACAGTCTTACGCTGTCTGGGCTGCACATCTCCCACGATTAGTGATGCAGCTCTCGCTGCTTCCTGGCGTGGGCGCTTTTGTCTCCAATTCATTTGCAGTTTTCCTGCTCCTTAGGCCAACAACGGTGAACCCCCCCAACCGGCACCTGACATCCCATCGCGCGCTTGCTTTAGCTCTTTGAAAGGTTGGATGGACGGCTGATCCTGATCCTCCTTTTTCCTCGTCTTCCAATACGTTGACAAACCATGGTCCTCGGCCGACGCCACTACCCAAACGGTCATAGATTTGGCTAGCGAGAAACCTCAGACTTCAGAAGACTCGGATCATGGGATGAGTCTTGGGGGTCTCGAGGCCTTCCCTCTCCGGCAGGTTGTCATCTCATCCGCCAGCCGCCATCCACACAGCACTAGCAAGGTCATGGTCCAAGGTGCATCTGCAGCCAATGGCCCGGTGGCATTTTGTCTTGCGAAGCCAGGCGACCTCCTTGCAATCAGGCTCCAAGTTATTCCCGCCGAGTGACTATCACTGACACTTTGCTCGTAGCTGAATAGCCATCCCGTCCAGGCCAGGCCGTGCGTTGCTCAAGTCACCCTTCACACCTTAGCGCTGCGGTCACTGGCGGTTTCCCGATCAGTGCTCACTGCGCTCGGCACAGAGCACGCTGCACTTCAGCCCAAAGTCTCACAACATACCTTGAAGGAAATTGAAAAGAATGCCCCCCTTTCTTCCACCGCAGGACGAGTTCTACGAGCGGAGTGTTCCCCCCGGTCTAGTTCCGTCCCGTCGCCATCTCTGTTTCCCTCTCACACTCTGTGTGACCCGCGTTAGTCCCCGTTGGTGCTCTGCCTGGTTTGCTGCACACGCCCAGTTTTCGCTTTTTTTTTTCCGCCCCCTTTGCTTTTTCAACCTCCGAGCAACCAGCAACGCAGCTTGAACCTGGCCACCTGCCGTAGCAACCTGGGGACTAGTATCATTGCTAATCCAGTCCTCCCTCGCCTCTCCATACGACCAGAACCTCAAGGGGTCCGTCCGGTGTCCAAACAGTGGAGGCGAAAGATCATGACCGCGAACGCGAATGCGAAGGCGAAAGACCACACAGCCCTTCTCTCCACTTGTTCCCCCCATCCCTGACAAGGCCCTCTTCAAAGTTTCTCACTTCCCTCCGAGCATCATGGACCCAAGTCAATTGAGATAGTCAAATACGGATACATGACGGCTCCCAAGGCTTCCCCCCTTCCCTCTTAGCTCGCTACCGAACCCTCAAGTCCGAGGCCCCAACTTCGTCCATTCATTACCCGTCCTTTGTACTTTACTCCGTACACACAGCCCAAAAGACTAAACATGATTTTTTTGATACGATGCCGAGCTAAAAATGCCGTCGCTCGGTGCTCCTCTTCCATCGATTCTCGCATGACAGCATATTGCTCGCTCATCATTCACTAACCTGACCTTGTCGCCGTCACCTAACCCACAGCCCCCCTCCAAATCGCTCTTTTTGCTTCCGCCATCCATCATCCTAGCAATCCTCTCTTTTTTTCAAACATCCCATCACTTGTCCTCCGGGAGCCCGTCTTAGTCCACTCTGGCAATCATTGCGCGCGTTGTCCTGTCGCTCCATCTGCGCCCCTTGCCTTTTATTGGTTCGGCCGCGTGTACCCAGCATTCCTAATCGTAGCTCCCTTTCTGCGGCTTGCCTGTTTCTTCTGAACTTGCTTCCCCTGCTCCTTGTGTCGTCTCCTGTTGCGCCGGGCTCGTCACCTGGGGCCCTGACATCAAGGGCCCAGTCAGGAACGGCCTTCCATCCAAGACAAGGCCGTGTGTGAGTATCATTACAACTCTTGAATGAAATACAAGATCAGCCATCGTTGGTCCAACTGCTCAGTTCCGCCACAAACTCTACCTGCCGATGTTCGGCTGACTGGGTTTCCCCGTTCACTCACTCGTTCACTCATTCTTGTCATTTTTTGATTGCCCCAGTTGCTCCTCAACTTACCTGCTTTGGTCCAGGGTGCTCGCACAGTCACTGTCTGAAGGGCGTTGTGGTGAAGGTCTGCTGCACCTTGCAAAACATACGGGGTCCACCCTTTCAATACTGCCTTCATTCCGCACCCTAATTCAGACAAAGGCTCCAAAACATCAAATATGTTCCTCACTTATTGAGTGTTCTTTGTTTCTCTAGTGTTGCCATGCCCTTTGTCGTCGGAGACAGCCATTCATCCTCACTACCTCCTTGCAGTGAGGTCTGTTCAAAGCCTCGTCATATTCGTCGGGCCATCTATGTCGCACCCATGAGCACCACCAATTTACAGCAACTGACTCCATAAAATTGCCTCGATCCCACCTACGAAATCCATTTCCCGCTCATGTTGTCCATATCTGCCATTCATCGTCCTGTTGGGAGCCTGGACTCTCACCAAGACTCCACTGCACATGGGTTGAAGAGGTGGAATAACATCAACAATTGTTTCGCCGGCGGCTTGCCTACCCCTCCGGGATCAAAGACCATGCCTGGAGTAGTGTTGGGCAATGGCTATGCTGGCTTCCCTGCTAAGGGCTTTCAGCAGGACCGAAACACGTTTCAAGATGGGAGGGACACTTCTCAACAAAACCCAGCATCGTCAACAGCTCTCAATGGCAATTCCTATACGCTAATTCCCCCCTCGAATGGCTCGAGCCTTTACGACAACAGGAGAGCACCCGATCAGGCCAATGTCAATGCGATTGCTGCACACCTCCAAATTCCAGAATCGGTAAACAAAAGCAAGGGGAGTTTGGCGGAATTTGCTGCTGAAATCACCTGTCTATTCTGGTTTGAAACTGCAGATACTCTACAATACGCAGAAGATTTGCCGTTGGATAGACCTGCAAACAGAGGGTTGCTTCCAGATGCCATCCCAACAATTGGATTCCGGAAATGGGTGACGACAATCATCAGCACCACACAAGTGGGGAAACACGTAATTCTACTGGCGTTGATGTTTATCTACCGGCTCAAACGATTCAATCCCACTGTTAGTGGCAAACGCGGCAGTGAATTCCGATTGTTAACAATTGCTCTGATGCTGGGAAACAAATTCTTGGATGACAACACCTACACAAACAAGACTTGGGCAGAGGTCTCTGGTATATCTGTCACCGAAATTCACATTATGGAGGTGGAATTTCTCAGCAATATGAGGTATGACCTCTATGCATCGGCTGCAGAGTGGAGTGAGTGGAAGGCCAAATTAGGAAAGTTTGGCGCGTTCTACGACAAGGCTTCTCAGTTGCCCTTCCCAGATGAAAGCAAGGGAACTACCCCTGTAACGCCAACCTCCCAGAGTTTCCCTCCTAAGCTGCCCTCACCACCATCCACTCATCACAGTGTCAGTCCTTTTGCAGCCTCAAACGCTTTGAACGGCCATTACCCAACACTGCCACACCCATCGTCTGCCGCATCCCAGCTTCCGAATTCACCCCTGAGGCAGCTGCATGGGTCAGCGGCCCACCAACAAGAAAGGAAACGAAGCCTCGATTTCTCTGCTGAACAACCGCCTGCAAAAAGACAGCAATATTCAGTTCCCGTTGCGGGACAAGGTGGTGGTCTCACCTTGCTTCCCTATACAAATAACAGCCTGAGAACGTCTCCCACCACGACCAACCATATATCAGATTCTGGAATTTCTTCCACACCACTGAATGTCCCCAGGCTAGATGCCCCGAGAATACCGACGTCCTCTGGCCATCTATCCGATCAACTTGCCCCTCTAGCAGTGCCGGTGAGTCGAGCAATGTCGAGTATCTATCCCAACACCACTGCCGGGTACAGCCAACCCATCACTCCTATATCCTCTGTTCAGAATCTATTCCAAAATCCTATTCCGAGTTTGGGAGACGGCATCAGGCCAATCACCAATTACCCTTCGGCACACACCTCGCCTTCCAACGGTTTCAGCGGCGCCACTCCCACGCTTCCTGGTCTCTCACCCTCGTACTTCTTGACGCATCGCGCTTCTCCGTACCGACCGGTTCGACATGTCAATACGCTGTTGATTCCGCCTCCATCAGCGGCTTTGCAAATCCCCGTCAGAAACGTCCCATCCGATCAAATTCACTACCAACCTTTAAGCAAAGCTACTACCGAGCGTCGTGCCGGGCCTCTGCCGTTCATGCAAGCTGATGGGTGGCAACATAGCAACGCTTCCACCCCTGTTGTTCATCAACAATATCAATCTTGAAACACAACAAAAGAACATTGTATAAAACTAAAATTTCTCTTTTTTTTATTTGTATAGCTGGTGGGTTCTACTTCGCTCATGCATAGCGCGGTGGACACTACCTTTTTCCTGAGATGGGAATATTCGGATTACCGACGGGCATTTTACGGCGCTGGGATAAAAAGCAATATGGTAACTTACAAGGAGTTGGGTGCTTGTATGAAACGGAAACAAGAATATGTACAGGAATTAGAAGATCTAGCATAGAATGGTCGACAGGCTACTATCCAGCTCTTGATAAGAGAAAGAGAGCATTTACCAAAACCAACTCGTTTTCTCGATCAACATCCATTGGTGGTCTCTTGTTGCTGAACCAAGTTATCATTGTCCTGGTGCTCTGAATGGAACGGAGTTGATTATGTCAGCCGCTCTTCCACGTGACAGTAATTTGCCAAGGCCAAGTTTTTCGACACCAAGTCGCCGGAAGACCGGCTCCCCAGATCATTTGAAAGTGAATTGCAGAGAGTCGCCGAATGGAGTCGGACTTGTTCAGCTTTTGCAGCGTGCATGACAATAATGGTGAACAATACATGACCTCTGTTGCGGACGATGCAGCATCTATCTCAATCCTCATTCCGTAAGGATGCGCAAGACACTACTTCTTGTGTTCATTCATGGCTTCCAGGTACTCTCCCTCATCTCAAACTTGATTGCGCTCGTTTCCATGCCTCATCTTGCCGCTCATGCTCATTATGATCTTCTTCTTCTCAGGGTGGCGATAACACATTCGGCACCTTTCCCGAACATCTCCGTGCCCTTGTGAGCCATGCTCTCCCAGACATCGACGTCGTGGCTGTGACTTATCCCAAATTCGAAACTCGCGGAGAATTGAAAGATTGTGTGACACGCTTTCGAGAATGGTACGTACGGGCCAACTCGCCGGATGCAATATACAACTATGGCTGATGCCAGCGGCCCTACCAGGCTTCAGAACAAAGTCATTGACTTGGAAGTCGCGCGCTCCACACCGTCTCCCACAGTTGATCCTTCGGTCCATGTAATACTAATCGGGCACTCGATGGGCGGGATAGTCGCAGTGGAAACATATCTCCTCCTTGCGAGCGAGCAACCTATTCATCCCACATCCTCAAGAAAATATCCCGAGAGACCCACCTTCCACTCCACTACGACCCCAAATTCGACGACATCCACGTCTCATCCGACTCGATCGCACGATCACGACACTTCGGAGTCAAACAACTTCATGTTCCCTCATGTCCAAGGTATCTTAGCCTTTGACACTCCATTCCTCGGCCTTGCACCGGGTATGGTCGCTTATGGCCTTGAAGGAGGACATAAGGTCTTCTCCAACGCTTACAGCACATACAACGACGTCGCCTCGCTGTTTGGATGGGGCTCAAAGTCGGAACCCAACGTTGCGTCGGCATCAGCTAGCTCAAAGGCAATTGGAGCCCTCCCGGCTCCCACTTCTGCAACCGCAGATGCCGCCGCTACTCCGAAGTGGCAGTCCTGGGGTAAGTATGCAATGTTTGCAGGCGCGGCAGGTGCAGTTGTCGCTGGCGGCGCAGCTGCTCTCTATTCACAGCGTGAGAAAATCAGCGCCGGATTGCAATGGGCAAGCGACCACCTTCTATTCGTGAACGAACTGTTCAGGCCGGAGTACCTTCGCCAGCGGATCGAAAGCATTGAAGAGATGTGCAAAGATCATGGTGCGGGTTGTGCGAATCTCTACACGAATTTGGGCAAAGGCGCGCGAGAAGGGTACGGGATCACCGCCAGTGTGGCAGGAAAGGAGCGGACATTCTGCAACCTGCCCGTCCATGTGAGCAAAGACAGCAAAGAAGTTAGGGACGGTAAAGGAAATGGGTTCAGATGGGTGAAAGCTATCAATGACAAGGCAGTGGACGAAACCACTGCGCATATATCCATGTTTATCCCGCGAGACAACCCCGGATTCTACACCTTAGGAGAGCAAGCGAAAGAGTGTATCACGGCCTGGATTGACCAAGGCTGGTACCGTGCGAGCAATGGGCCGACATTCTTGGGGAAAGACCACAGTATCAGTTTCGCTAAGGTGGATGACGGCTGGGAGAAACCGGACTATGATGCCGAAGAGATCAAAGGGAATGAACGAGAACGAGATCGGTATGGCAGATATCAATATCCGGATGCTGATATTGAAGGAAACCTAGCTAGGGATTGGGCATCAGTAGATCTACATCAAGGCAGGGACGGGATTGATTCCGGGGATGATGACGATGTGAAAATGAGAGATCATGGGTATGAGGGTGAGGATCTCGAGGACAGTGTCATTGTGGAGAAGGGGGCAAAGGGCGAGGTGCCATTACCCAAGTCGAGGCCAAACTCAGGGTTATACAGCAACGGAATTACCAAGTTCTGTGAATCGTCAATTGAAGCCGAGTGCAGCGGGGAGAGAAAGAGATGATGAATGGCCTGAAATGAGGAAACGAAGATCCATATATTGGCCGGTGTGGTTATGAACATGAAGGCGCATATCTCACTATTTACGACAGAGAGAAGAGGGAATAATCATATTCGAACGACCAAAGACTGAAACAAGAGGGGAAAAAAAGGTGCAGCGGGATTCAATGGCCCCAACATAAAAACGCATGACTTACCGCAGCATAACTCTCTCGGCCGGACATGTACTGGTAGATCAGAACAGCGCCCAAACTTGGACTCCATTCTCACGCTTCTACCTGACAAGACCAGCGAGTTTCCTTAACCTACCGACACGATACAAATGCCTATCAAATGGTGCGACGACGATGACCAGGCCTAGGGTTTGGGCCTATAGTTGCTCTCCCCAGACGAACTACCTCCAGATACCGTTCATGCAGTCAACAACAAATTTTGCTCTTGACAGACGAGCATACTTTCACATGTGAAGACGATCCCTTTCAGCCTCATCGACCCAAAACCAGACCAGGAACCCAACAATGCTAGGTTCCTTGGTATTCACATTCACCCGGTCCCGCTCGTCTTCGACATCCTTTGCTATTCCTCCTCTACCATACCTTCACAGCCCGTGACCTAGCCCGCTACTTTCTCCACCGTGCCGAAATCGTCGACTGCGCTGGCCCGTTTGAAGTTGAGGATTTGGCGTCATGCATCTCGTGAACCGAACGAGGATCCGGCCGACTCTCCTGATTCATAGCCAAGGGCCAACAGCACTGCACCTTGGACGTACTGTAATAGATTGTCAGAGCCCATTGAAAATCCGGCATGGTAGGTTCCTCTTACCTGGACGTGGCGTCCGAGTATCAAAGGCTGAGGGTCGGAGGAGGCTTGCTCTGAAGACATTTGTGTAGCAAAGGTGAGGGTCTGGGGTTGAAAGGATGTCAATAGCGTCTTCCGCTGGCAGGTTGTGATAGTATGAGAATGGAAGTTTGAAGGATCCAAGTCAGTCAATTATCATTGTTGTCGATAACAGCATCTCAATAATGTCACCAAAGCGTTGTTGCTGGTGGCTGCCCACAGAGGATTGTCCACGTGACTTCGGATGGGAATCCCGATGCTGACCTCCAACCACCGAGGTTCATTCCGGTCGTGACTCCTCCCGACGTTTGACACATCTCACCTTGTCCACAATTATTCGAAACAATTCGCGGGGTGAATGGGACGGTAGGCCAGGTAACATGAATATGACACCCACGCGCCCTATGAGTGGAAGCATTGCCTTTTCTAGTCGTTCACGATAAGCAGCTTTGCTCCCCCTTCTCCCACCTTACCGTCAGCCAGCCAGTCAGGATCGTTGCAACAGCAATGACTCCGAAATTCCAAGTGCTCAAGGGCAAGAAGCCGCTTTCCTTCAGGCATCTGATGGCGCTCAAGCAGATTGGTGACAACACCTTTGAATCTTTGACGCCTGCCTGGCCTCCGGCTCCGCACATCAGAGCCTTCGGTGGACATGTCTATGCTCAGGCCATGTATGCAGCCAGTAAGACTGTGGATCAAGGCTTTGTTGTTCATGTATGTCAGTCATTTAGCAGAACCCGGTTGACAGGAGGCCGTAAAGGATGATATTCTAACTGTTTTGGTCCTCCTGTTTAGCAAATGACAGGTTACTTCATCCTGCCAGGGGCGATCGACACGCCGTTCAGCTACCGCGTCCGCAAACTTCGGGATGGTGGGATTTACTGTCTCAGAAGCGTCGATGTCTTCCAAGAATCTGAAGCGGCAGCAAGAGGTACGTCGCCTTGTTTTGTGGCGACGATTTCATTCAAGCGGTCGGAGCTGGCCAGCAAGAAATGGGTTGGGTTCGAGCATCAAAATGTTTCCAAGGACCACCTTAAGTCGACCTATGCGAGTGTCCTAGGAGGGTTAAATCCTGAAAATCATCCCGAAGCGCCCGGAGCAGATGCTTTGTGGTGGGAAGAAGAAGAGGCCGACGCCTGGAACCGTACCGCTGCTGCCTTTCCTGGCGTGGAAACGAGGAAAGTGGACATGACCAAATATAATGGAAAAATCGAGCCAGGAGGTGGCAAGGAGGGTCAAGGGGCTTCGCGATATCGACAGTTGCTCTTTTATCGCCTCGTCCAGGACGACGAGCCATCGGAGAGGAAGCAAGCGGCCACCGACTTGAATCTCCACGCCGCCGCCCACCTCTATGCTTCTGACAAGAACTCTCTCTTCCTCATCCCACGCGCCCTGGGATACGAGCGCGTCGTAACGACGATGGCTTCGCTGTCACATACAGTCGTCTTCCATGGCCTAGCAGATCATCTGCGCATGGTTGATGGGGATGGTGAATCAAAATGGTTTGTTCAAGAAGCCTGGACCAGCAACAGTGGTGATAATCGAGCTTGTCATAATAGTATTCTCTGGGACTATGACACTGGCCGAGTAATTGGAACCACGATCCAAGATGGGATGATCCGGTTTCCCCGTGACCCTTCTGGACACGTCAAGCATTACGAACGGTCAAGATCAGAGAAGGGAGGAAGCAAGCTTTAGTGCCAGTCGAGGGGACCGTATGAATTGTTCATCACAGGGCAAAGACAGTCAGCTGGAATTCTAAGATCATGCTGTATATAAAGCAAGCGACCACCGCTCTCGATATCTGAGACCGGTAGTTGAATAGTCAGAGGGATTTTTACTCTATAGATGAATGAGCGCTCTTATGTCAAAGCCTGTCCTGAAATCTTCCCATGATCATCACGCTAGTGAAGTCGTCGAAGCTTGAAATTCAGGCCGTCGGTCAGTAGCAAAGACCGCGCTTGGTTGTTTACCTTGCGGCGCTCATGGCCAGAAGCGAACGATTGGACGTTCTATTATTAAAGTGTCATGGCCGCAACCTCATCAGACATGTGGAACGAGACCAAATGCAAGAGGGCGAGCAGTGACGACCGGATGACGAGGAAAACGATTGAGCCGGTGAAGTTGTATAGAAGAGCTGTCTCGACGGTCACGAATCAAGAAAAGACGCTCCGTCAGACGGGAACCCTTCCCAACTGACGTGCGTCAAGTCTTGCCAATTTAAATGACAAATTTTGGTCATCGGATGGAAGTTCCTCTCGGCCGCTCTTCTCCGGACTGGGCCCAGTTTCCTGTCAGTGCTACCCTCATATCATCGATACCGAACCTGGGTTACTCTATTTAAGATCGTTTGTTCAATGGAGAATGAGACATCGACCTTGACAGAGTACGAAGAGGGCTTGTTAACATAATCCATCCTTCAGCGATTCGCTCGGCTATTCTCCTCCATCTTATCGGAGAAAGAAGAATTGAGAATAGAAACAAACATGAGGATCGAAATCACTCCCATCACATCGGCCGACATAGCATCTGCGGTGGAATGCATCCAGCTGGCATTTGCAGACGACCCATATCATCTGTGGGCTTTCGACACTCGGCTAGGCAAATTCAACAAGCAGCGGAATTTCGACAGTCTGAAAGCCAAATGTGAATGGGGCATGCGCAATGCACTGTTTTTCGTGGCGAAGGATGCAGATGACAAAGACGGGAAGGTATTGGGAGTCAGCATGTGGATGAAGCCGAGAAACGTCAATGAGAAGGAGACCTGGAGTGAATGGCTCGACGGCTACATCCTCTGGCTCAAACAAGGTTGGAATCTTGTCAAGTACCAGGGCCACGGAGGTCTCAACACTAAACGGTATTGGATCTGGAAGCGTGAGCAGGCCAACGCTCAATCCGAGATTTGGACTGATCCCAATGGCTACTACTTCTGCAACATTGTCACTGTCAGACCAGGCATCCAAGGCAAGGGAATTGGCCGGCAGCTTTTCGAGATTGTCACCAAAATGGCCGATGAGGAAGGCCGAAAATGTTACCTGGAGAGTTCCAAAGAGAGACCGAACATCGCAATCTATGAGAAGATGGGCTTTCAACTTGCCCGCAAGATGGTCTGTGAAGAAGGCGGAGACGTGTGTGATCTCTTCTGTATGGTCAGAGAACCGCAATCCAAGTCGTGAATCGGCAATCCCTTTCGTCAGAGTCTTTCCTAGGTGCATCAGTCGCTGTCGACCCTTGGAAATAGGCAGGGAGCTCCTCTCGAGGGTGCATTTATCAGCGAGTGCCAACACCGTTCCGCGGGAGGACAGTCCTGGATCGCCTCGAGACCCGGCAATGGTTGGTGTATGCATTCCAGAGTGTTTTTCCCCTGCTATCTGTTTTGATGCTTTCGGATCCATCAAATGGAGCCTGGCAACCGATGTTCTTCCAACCAGGACCCAAGGTAAAGGTTCTTCCGGTCAATCACTTTGCATCGTGGCCGATGCTGAGGCGGGTTCTTTGGTAGCGTCTATTTTCCCATCTCACTACTCCTCGTGCTGATTCAGCGTATCCTTTCGTGGCGAACCGAACATAGCAACCCTGTTTGGGAAGGGGGCCGAATCAGACTGCAAATTCCACCGTATGAAGACCCCGATCTTGCTTGGACGTCGGCAGAAGCTCTTTCAGGCCAACGATTGTGAAGGAGATGATGGTCCATGGCAGTGGTTACATGTGGTTTCTGGCATGAAGAGCGAGAGGTGATTCTGAGTCGGCGTCCATGTAGAAACATTAGCAGCTCCAAATGGAGCATCGGAGTTCCTCAGAGAAGCTTTGTACTAATCATTTCTTTTGCAATGCCCGTCTGTCACCGGTTAAGTCCACGTATCTCCATGAGCAATGCGTACAGGTGGATGCCTTAGTGCGACAGTATTTTTCTTGAGTTTGGAAAGATCAGTCCATTAGAAAGACCTCAAACGGAGATGCTGGAATCATTGCCCTGAAGGCTTTTTGCCGTCGTGTTGCCGAAAACCTCTAGGACCATTTTGTCATGTTCGGGAACCCCGGCCACCCTATTCCGAAGCCTAAGCCGGATATACAGAATAGCCATTAATGGCTAGCTAGATTTGACTCTACCCGGATTTACCTAGATCAGCCTAGGATATCTCTATTATTCATCGGGGTATCCTGGCTACCCACAGGGATGGATTCAGTAGCGAGGGATTATGTGCGGTCAGAGACCGTAGGCCGCACCCCCCATTGCGCCAACGTCCAGGTAGAGGCAAGGGAAGTAAAAAAGCCCGTTCAGGAAGATGCAGGTGACGAGAGGAAACGTGGAACAAGTCCAGATTGAGGAGCTGGATATGAAAAGCGAAGTCTTGCTAGTTTGCCATCATCGACCCTTCGCAGCCAACATTTGACCCTCCGGCCACTGCCTATATAAAGCCTGCCTCCCTCTTTGGGCCACTGACCAAATCCAATTCGATTCCAAGCCCTACAAACGACCGGACAAATACCGCGCAGGACAATTTCGAGCAATTCTCGTATCTACAGTAAACCCAGTCAATGACCATGGCACAAAACCTACCCAGCGAGTTCAAGAAGGCCGTGTTCGAAGCCAAAGGCCAACCACTTGTCTTCAAGCATGTCAAGCTCGAGTTGCCCCAACCTGGCGAGGTATGTCAAATGTTTCTTATCCATGTTCATTTCTGGACCTTGAGGCCACCCCGACATCAGATGCTCTGCCTCCTGGCGATTTGCGCCGAGGAGTCTCGATGTAGCAGATCCTGGGTCTACGCAGTGGTCACATAAAGCTTTTTGAGTTTCTCATTCGTCGATGCAGTGTTAACGGTGTCCATGACAGGTCTTGGTCAAGGTTCTTGCTTGCGGAGTCTGCCACAGCGACCATGTTGTTCAGCATGGTTTGTTTGGCAATTCATTCCCCATCACCCCGGGACATGAAGTCATTGGAGAAGTGGTTGCCGTGCCAGACACGGAAAAGCGCTGGAAGGTAGGAGATCGAGTAGGCGCACCATGGCATGGCGGCCACGATGGTAAGAAATAATGCATGGAGGCCCACAACCTGATTTTCTGACACCTTTGCTCCTCAGGCACCTGCAAACAATGTCAACGCGGGATGTTCCAGATGTGTGACAACGAGACTATAAATGGCGTGATGAGGGATGGAGGTTATGCCGAGTATGTGACTCTCAGGACAGAAGCAGCGGTTTCCATCCCTCCCGACGCCGATCCAGCTGCATACTGCTCTTTGCTCTGCGCCGGGGTCACTGTTTTCAATTGTAAGTCGCAAAGGAACCGACAAAGCTCTCGACTGGTCCGAATGATGAGGTTGACTGGGCTTCTCTTCTATAGCTTTGCGAAATCAAAAGATATCTGCCGGTTCGACCGTTGCGATCCAGGGTTTAGGAGGACTCGGCCATCTCGCATTGCAGTTCACAAGCAAGATGGGATACAGAACTGTGGCCATCTCGTCAAGCTCGGCCAAGAAGGACTTTGCCATGCAACTGGGCGCACACGAATATATTGATGCCTCCAAGGGCGACATCGGAGAACAGCTCCAGAAGCTAGGAGGAGCGTCTTGCATTCTTCTCACGGCGCCCAACCAGGAACTCATTCCTCCATTGCTTCAGGGGTTGGCTCCATTGGGCAAGTTGCTCATTCTGGCAGCATCAGCCCCCGTGGAGGTCAACACTGCATCAATGATCGCCAAAGGATTGAGCATTGTGGCATGGCCCAGCGGCCACGCTCTGGACAGCGAAGAAACCGTCGCCTTTGCGCAGACACACAACGTCAATGTGATGATTGAGAAATTCCCGCTTGACAAGGCCAACGAGGCACTGGAGAAGATGGTCAGTGGCAAGGTCAGATTTCGAGCAGTGCTCATCCCATAGTTGAAAGGAGAGTGAACGCCTGGTTGATGTTATTTGGCCTCACAGATAGCTAGGTACCGAAATCACATAATCTGGTATGCTTGAGCACACATCAAATCACGAAGGCATCATAAGGCATCTTGGATGAATAACCATTGGTTGGTGAAGCAGCCGCCGTCATGCATTTCTTCTGTTTGTCTGCTAGTCCCGCTCGGAACAAGCCCGGAGCTGAGAGGTTCCCAGTTTCGACCCCTGACAGTCTTCGCTCAACCAATCATTTCTGCCTACTTATCCATCGATCATACATTCTCTGCTTCATTCTTCGCATAGCCTCGTGCTAACGGCCCTGATGCAGGGTGACGACTGTCGCAGAATACGCACCCGTCTTCCATCCCGACTCGTTAGAACGGGTTTGCCTCAACCGCCCAGGACAATAGCGCCGTGCTGATGATGCAATGCAATGCGATGCACTCTTCAGGAGCACGGCAGCTCGTTCACAAGTTCTTCCTGATGATGCTCAGCTGCTGTTGTGGGGTTGTTGCTCTGTCCCTGAACGACAGAGACTAAGCCTTGAACCATACAATCACTCCCCCCTGTTTCTCTTTCTTACGAGCATCCCATGCAAGACACTTGATTCTTTCCTCTCATTGAAAACACAAAGGCTGACCGCAGGAAAACACTGGATCAACTCATCAAGCGAATAAAACTCCTCCTTCCCGCCTCTCACCTCTCCTGACTGGCGTCCAAACCAACCTGCCTGCCCCCCCCCGACCGACCCGAGGACAGCACGTTCCACCTGTTTGAAAAAGGCGGGCATCTTACCTCACACACAGATACCAGTAGATATAACTACTCGACCGACTGCTCTCGCATCTGTGCACGGTCTTGTTTCAGACCGACGGTCGGGATCCGCTGAGGTAAAATCACCTGACGATCAACTTCTCACCAGGCTGTGCACCTTTGATTGCGATCGGCAGAAATCTGTTGTCAACCTCTACCAGATCATCCTATGTGTAATTGCTCTGCTCTTTCGCCCCTGGTCGAGATACCAACCACTGACGTAGGACCCTGTTGATTCCTTTTCACCGACCGGACCCTAATTGAGCATACTATCCCTCCACCGGAGGGTCTTCGACCGTTGAAAGGTGGCGGTTCTTTTGACGCTTGGTAGAGAGGTCGACCATTGCATAGAGGACGAACGCTGTCATCCTCTGAAAAAGGAGGTCGCCACCTTGAACGGCTTGAACACTGCGATCTGGCGTCAGCGATTTTCCCTCTCGACAAAAGGCGCGAATATGCAGAATCTTTAAATCAACGGAATGTGGGCGGCATGCTACTCTTCTGCGACACCGAATTAATCTGATCCTCATCAGTTCTTTGTCCTGGTGAACCGCTGGAAGTTGATGTTTCCGATGAAGCAGCCGTCATTGAAATTCTGCTGCACTCGGAAAACAAATACTGCGGTGAATTCACTCATCGCTACCAAGCTCATCAACATTCTGTCCTAGAGCAACCACCATTTCCCGGAGACAGACATTTTTCCCCCTTTCATTTATTTAGTCCTCGCAACACTCTTGCACACCAAATCCTCGATGGAGCTACGGAATCATATTTTCTGGGGTGTTGCGCTCCTGTTGAATGCCCTTGTTCAGACTTCCACCGCCACCGTCTCATTTCAGGATATCCAGGCCATCGTTGGCTTCTCGACGTCCTGTACGATTGCATACGAAACGCCGGTCAGCGACTGCGACATCAATGACTTCCCGGGAATTGGCGGAACCGGTTCTTGCTCAAGCGACTGTGAAGCAAGTTTAGAGGCAGCCGAAACATTTATACAGCGATCATGCCGCGGTCAGCAAGCTGATGCCGATTCTTTGATCGGAAAATTGTTCACTGGCGAGGTTGTGAGTTATCTATGTAGCGCGAATAGTGCGGCTGCAACGACATCCACTGCCGCCTCGACAGAATCCACAAGCGTGGCGATGGATACGGAGACTTCGGAGACTTCGATCCCCCTCGCCACTTCATCCGCTGTCGTATCGACGACTTCAGCAAGCAATACCGAATCAGCGTCCCAAACAACCGCCAGCAGCAGCGCCAGTCCGTCCGAATCGTCCTCGAGCTCTGTATCTTCGTCCATTGCATCGACCACTTTGATCAGCTCGTCTGTCTCATCCTCCTCATCGACTTCAAGCACGGCGACAGCGTCATCATCAACGAGGACGTCTAGCTCTCAAAGTTCAGACACTGGCACGGGTGGTGGGAGTCCCTTCGATCCAGAGTTCTCAGCTGGAAGCATGATTTCAACGAGTTTGCATCTGCATACATTCTCACTCTGCGTGGCCACCGTGATATTTGTCTTACTTTGAGATGATATTCTTGAGAGACAAAATGATACCTATGAAGAAGTCAGGAACAATTCGATGTCTGAATACAGTAAGGCGCACCTGTTTTTCTTTTACCTGCATCTGCATCTGAGGGAGGCGCATCATATACAGGAGGGAGCAAGCAAGGAGGTAATCCGGAGGGCGAGGCAATGGGACTGCGACCAAGGGAAGAGATTAATGTACATGCGCCTGCAACAAGCCATTACATGACATGAGCATAATATCACACCAACATGAAGATGATTCTGGTGCAGCAGGGCTGTGGCTTTGCTTTGGAGGTGACGAAGAAATGAATTTTACCAGAAACATGGATCCTGTCGCATCTGGGAGCGAGTAAGATTGGCGAGAAAAGACTTCAGAGGAAAGGACGAACATGAGCGGACAGCAAGGTTGGCTAAGACTCGTGTACTGCGCCTTGATTTTTGAGCATTACGCGCGACCCATTGTATCATTATTCAACAGCAGCTGCATATGCATATGTGAAGGAGCACATGAAATCGAGTAATCAGAAAGAATATCAGGATACTTCTTCATGACTTGAACCGTTCATTTCCCCTCCCCATATCTGTTTCAGCTTAGGTGGGAAGATAAAACGGTATCACTGGCCAAAACTCGTCAGGGAGGTAATATCAAGGTTTCCTCGTGCAGAAGGGAGAGACATAATAACAAAGGTGGAATTCCCTAAGTACAACATTGCTGATCGTGTTTCCTCCGCAAAATCCCAATCATGCGTTCAATGGTCACTTAATTGGAGTTCGAGTCCCAGCCACCAACGCCTTGCCGTACATGTCTCGTGTGTACTAGTACACAAGAGTGAGAAGATTCGTTCTGAGTCGTGAAGTTGAAGAGTCCATCAATCCTATGCTACCGCTCTGTCCCGCTTCTGGTTCTCGCTCGCTTCATTATCTTCCCAAAACCCTGCCCCCCCACCCCCAGGGCCAAAAAAAGGTAAAAACAAAAAAATTAGTTTGACAATTCATGAGCAAAAGATGAATGAAACGCTCAGAGCAACGCCTTGGTGTGTCCCAAAAACCGAGCACGAGTCTTGTTGTCGCAATTACAGTCGCCACCCATTCACGCCTTGCTGCAAATTGTCTTCCTCGCCCGCGAGGTCTTCGAGCCAAGTACAGCGGACAACTCTAGTGATATCCCAGCGTAGCGAGTCGTCCATTTCAAGACACCCGTTCACAAGCTCATAGATATCGTCCCCCCCTTTCTCCATCAATAAGTCACGGTTCCAGTCTCCTGCAAGTATCGCCATGACAACGCGTGGCTGGAATGAGTTCTGGAACGGTCGTGATCCTATTATCATGCTGTACACGCAGACACCGTATGCCCAGACGTCGACAGCAGGAGAGATAATGTGACGCTCGGCTCGAGCGGCCTTGTCCATTCGTTCGGCGATTCGCAGGATCTCTGGAGCAGCATACTCGAGGCTTCCGCCTGCGAAGGCAGATGTCGAGGTATCTGCGGGTCCAATAGGTTTTGGGGGGGGGCGGTCAGAGCTGTTGTAGTCTGGACTCGGAGGATCGGAACTGCTGTCTGTTGAAAGCCATTCTGCCATGCCAAAGTCACAGAGACGGAGCAAGCCAGGCTCTCCGGCCCTAGTCGGTTCGATCAGGCAGTTTTCAAGTTTCACATCACGATGTACCACGCGCGCATCGAGATGGAGGTAGCGCAGAGCGGAGGCAAGTTGATAGGCATAGTTCTTTGCGATGTCTTGCGCGACACCTTTGCGATTGGATCTGACGAGGTCAAAGAGGGTCCCTCCGACATTGAGTGGGATAAAGCAGAACGTCGCTTCGTCGAGTTTGTACACGGCTTCTAGTGGGAGAATGTTGGGGTGATTGAGAAAGCGCCACAACTCGACTTCATGTTCGAACTCGGCCTGTACTTGCTCATTCTCAGCCTCGGTTTTGTTTTCAATATGGCGGCGAACGATCTTGACGGCCAGTGTTCGTTGTTTGCCGTCTTGAAGTTGTGTTACTTGCTTGATGATGCTGAAGCCGCCGTAACCAATCTGTTTGCCCAGCACATAATCTTCACCGATGGTCTGACCCTCGGCGTCACAGGCAAGAGGACCAGTGTCAGCTCCGTCACCATTTGTTCCGCTGCTTATCGAAAATGCACGCAGGTATGAGGATGCCGCCGACCTCGGGGATCTTGTAGAGCCTGATGTATCTCTACGAGACGCCCGCCCCGCAATATCACGCATGCTCTTGCGAAGACTCCCGGCGCGCGAGAAGAAATCTTGAGGGGATGCGGTGGTTTCGCCCTCTCTCCATCTCTGTGAGGCTGTGGGTCGAAAGCTCTTAGGTTCTTCGTAGGAAAATGCCTGCCCGGCGAAAGGGGTGGTGGGAGACGCGGCGGTAGGAGACAAGAGGTAACTGTCATCGTCTTGAGGGGTGAGGACTGCCTCGTTGGGAGACATCGTGGAATCGGAGGTCAGAGACATGGCTTGAGGTAAATTGGTTTGAGACTCTCGCGCCATTTCGTCCACTGTGGTCTGAAGGAGGGGAAACCGACCTTCGCCGACGCGTGGCTGTTCCCTCGGTGGACTTTGGGAATATTGGGGTAAGTGACGGCCAGTGATAGGATCGTAGTGAGATCGTTCTGACTCACTATGGGCTCGGGACGATCTCTTTTCATCCGCCATTGCCTGCAACAGCGAACGTCCTCGTTCCCGAGCCTTGGACGGCTTCTCCAATGGCTCCATCATGCTCTGACGATGTCCCGAATCCAACTTGATCTCATTATTGAAGCTAACAGAGGGGTTCCGTTGTCGCATGTAGTGATCGATATAGGAGGAAGAATCGGAGGGATCTGGTACCACGGCAGGACTTTCGCCGACTGTAGGAATGTCCACGGGAGGAGTCCCAGTCGCACGAATGGTTTCCTGGCTGGTGGCAGACCGTTTAAAAGGCACGCGTGATTGAGCAGAAGGCTGTCCTATAGACAATTCCAGGTCGTCGGGTTCACAGCCAATGGCCAAGGCGTTGTCATTTTCATGGCCGTTTTCGCGGACATTGCCAGCCTGCGCCATCGCGCACATCGGCCACAAAATGAGATGCGTCCAGACTGTGGCGAGGAGATGTCTAGTAGCCCTGAGAGGACAATTCTAAGAGACTGGTCATCTCAGCGAGCTGAGAAAGCTCCGAGCCATTGTCGGGTGAGGTTGGGGAAAAAAAAAAAAAAAAACCAGAGTTGATAAAACTCTTCTAACCACGTGAAGCACCAAAGGCAAACGGCTGGCAGGGTAAGCCGGATCAGCAGCCTAGGATGAAAGCAAGGGCCCGTGGTTTCTGGGCAGGTAATAGAGACTATATACCTACTTTTGGTCTTCTTGTCTTGTAGATCGTGGCTACACAAATGATTGGCAAGCAGATGGAAAGGGCCCAAAGAGGAATATTCTCAAGAAGGAAAAAAAAAAAAAAAAAAGAATTAGATCATAGTTTGACATCCCATGACGGCTCCCGTTGAAGGGCTGCAGCAAAGTGAACTTGAAACGGAAGTGTCTCTTGTTATTAGTTGTATGCTGATTGGTCTATGGGTAGGTCAATAATTGGTGGGGATTCCCGCCATACATTTAGGTATTCACTCAGGTGGGCTTAAAAAGCTCCGTAAAGCATTTACCGATACAAAACGTACAGATAGCATCTACACGGAGGATTGCTTATGCAAACTTCAGTGTGTTGGCTCGTCTCCCCCACAATTGTCTCATGGGGTGCTAAGTGGGTGCTAGGGAAGGGTTCACCCCTGGAGGTCTATTTGCAACCGCACTTGGCTCTGTTGATGCTGGAATCCGCCCGGCCCCCTTAAGGCTCATTGGCTGCTTCCGTGTTAGATAGTAACTGAGTTTAGCACAGCCAGTGGCGAGGAAACCTGCAATTTTGGCGCCATTCCTTGAGCCCGAGCCTGTTCCTGCGTTCGAGTTTTGTCTCCTATCTGTTCAAAATCAATCGCAGTCAATCCTATCCAAATAACTACTCTCCGACACCAGGTTCGCCTGCGCACACGACTCTTCCAGTCGGCCTTTCCTTCCTTTGTCTTCTTCTCAACACGTCGTTCCCTCCGTCGTCGAGCTGGGTCTCTCCACGCCACCAGTCTTTACCTACCGTGTTTTGCCTTGCCCGAGAATCTGGTCTTCTCGACTACCGCCCTGCTCTGCCCTGACCGTAGCCGCCCCATACCCATCAGAATCCTTGTTTGCGCTTCTCACCTCATCAACCCGACCAGCTCACCTCTCTATGCGATCTGAATCAACTCCGAGCCCGTCGATTCAGGTGGGCGAGCACGCAACGCGAGACACAATTTTCCCGCGCAGATGGTTCGCGCAATGACCACCTTGAAGCCACAGCTTGTGAGAGCTGGTAAGACAAACCTAAGCCGAGTTATGATATGGAGTTATTGGGAAACTAAAGTGGAAACGCATGCTCACCGCTCATGTTTCTAGATACTCTCGACCTGCAAGATCCTGATGCGCCCTCTGCGAAGGACCACACACGACAACCTGCACATCTGTTGTCATATGGGTTTGGACCTGCCGCACCACACCAGGCGCAAACATTGAGGCATGCTGAACACGAGGCATATCAGCAGCAGCATACAAGTCCTGGAGCGTCGGAAGACAGAGCCAATGGCGGTTTCCGGTCCAATCAGCATTTATACGACGATCTGGACGATGACCGAGATGACGATCAAATAACCTCCCAGAATGGAACGAATGGAGATGGATATCATGGGCAGGACCTTGATGACGGAGATGGTGGTGATTCCCACGACGAGGACATGGATGACGACCTCATGGACAAGATCTCCAGCTCTCCCTCAATTGAAGATGGTAAATACTCCCTAACCCCCCGGCCCGCACGAGCGGATTCGGTCGATTGTGAAGCTTCCCCAGCTCCACCATCGTCGCCGACTCGAAGCATTTTCTTTTCTTCCTCACCATTCTCTTCCACCCCTGAACACTTTAAGTTTCCTTCACCCCAATTGTGTCACCCGGCAAGTCATCATGGTGAGTATGGCCAAGGCTTGAGTCGCACCATAGTCAACCAGAACTTTGAATATCAGGAGCGTGCCGAATCGCTGGAAACTCCGTCGCCTACACCCATACCCGACCAGGCATCGCAATTCTACAACATCCCGTTGTCAGAATCACAAGAATTTCGAAGATACTTGCTACCTTTGGACGACCCAGTCTTAGCGGATACGGTTGACGACTACCGAGAGAACACCGTTTACAATGAAGATCATGAGTGGGAAGATGAGGAATCCTGCTTACCAGACCCTGCTTCAAGTTCTGATGATGATGATGATGATGATGACACCGATGATTTCCCATTCTGTCTTGACGATCGCTTTATCGACTCGGGTTGGGGTGGAGAATGCTTACGAGAAATAGAGGATATCGATTTCGAGTTCGTATATGCTTTACACACTTTTGTCGCAACGGTCGAAGGGCAAGCCAATGCTACAAAAGGAGATACCATGGTATTGCTTGATGACAGCAATAGCTATTGGTGGCTCGTTCGGGTGGTGAAAGATGGCAGCATTGGTAAGTTGTTTCAAAATTATTCGGGGGCAATGTTTCTAACTGTTGGAGGCTATCTGCCCGCCGAACATATCGAGACGCCTACGGAACGTTTAGCTCGATTGAACAAGCATAGAAATGTCGATGTTTGTGACCCTTATCTTCCACTCCGTCTCCGCTAATGCTGCAGTAGTTATCGGCTTCCATGCTTGGAGACAACCCTGAAAAGTCCAAGAACCCATTGAAGAAGGCAATGCGTCGAAGAAATGCTAAAACAGTCCAGTTTGCGGCTCCTACATATTATGAGCCTTCCGATTATGAATACTCTGATGAAGAAGAAGGAGAGGAGGGTCAACTTGATCAAATTGGTGTGGAGAATCCTGAGGATGGTGAAGCCGCCGAAGACCAAGAAATTTCGGCCACATCTACAGAGTCTCAGGACCAAAGTTCATCTACCACTGTGAACGGTATTCAGCGCATGACCAGCAATGACAGCTTGAAGAATGACCTATCTTCAAGTCCGGTCAAAACTCAACCTGCACCAGTCGGCTTAGACCAGAAGACGTCTGAAGAACCAGTACAGCGATCGAGGAAGGGAGTGGTTCGAAATACAGACTCATTCTTCAGAGACGATACAGTTGAGACAAAGAAGATATCATTAACTCCACGGTTATTACGAGGCGACTCTGACTCTGGTGGCTCTACCGAGCAAGAAGTACGCCAACGCCCAAGCTTGGAGACTTTTGATAAGATGATCGGTCCAGACGATAAAACCAAAGACAAGAAGAAGGACAAGAAGGGTATGCTTAGTGGTCTTTTCAAACGAAAGAAAGGTGCCCCCCATGAAGAGAGTGAAAGAATATCAGAAGACTCTCGGCAATCGCCACAAGCGAAGGATTCTCTTGAATCACTCTCAATGAAGCCTGAAGCAGGCCCAGAGCGCAAGCCGAGTAAATTGCAAAAGACGCCCCCGTACTTATCGCCGAAAGCATCTCCCACAGAACCACGAGCTCCACAGCGAGATGTATCAAATGCTCCTCAGACCGCCGGGCCTCCTGCACCGACAGGACCTGCGCCGGCGCCGCCGACAGTCCGAAAGGTCGAGTCTGACGATATACAAGCCGAAGAGTCACCGTCCTCAACATCCACGCAGTCTCAATCCACTGCCCAAGTGAATCGTTTCCCTTCTCTCACCGAAAAGCGATCGATATTTTCGCCCATTACAACAGCTCTGAAATCCACTCCATCATCAGGTTCAGACAATGGGTCTCCTGTAAAGGCGGTATACTCAAAGAAAGCTAAAGAACGGTTTGCAATAGACGACAGCGAGTCCGAGGATGATGATATTACTCCCAAGATCGAAGATCAAGATCGTTCAAGCGTATCCCCCCTTGCAGATTCACAGGTGCAGTTGTCTAGATCAGACTCTGCCATGCAAGTCTCCCCAATGGAAGCCTCAGCGCCAGGAGACCCCAAATCTCAAGTTCAGCCACCTGCAGCACTCAGATCCTCTCCTCCGCTAAACGAGATCAATCCGCCCGAGTCAGAAGGAACTGCAAGTACCTCAAAGCCGTCACCTTCTACTGCCACCCACACTCCATCAACTTCAAGATCCACTCCGACCTGGTCTGATGCTTCTCTCAGATCATATATGGAGAACAGTCAAGACATTAAGGATCTTCTCATTATTGTTCACGACAAATCGAACGTTACACCTGTTGGGCCGGACCACCCCCTTATGCACAATCTTTTTTCGGATGAGCGGACAAAGCTCTCAGAGATGCAGTCCCAGCTTGATACTATGCTGATGCACTGGATATCCAAAAAGAACGCAAACCTGTCGTCGGCCACGACTTGATTCAAGTTTCGTTTGGAATCGAGGGATCTACATTATTTGTGTACCACTTCGCTTCTCGGCATGTCAGGGCGGCAGCTCGACTTGTACTACTAGGGATGGGGCTCCTTTATTTTGTTTTGCCTGATGATGATATACATAAGAATGAAGAATGAGCAGTTGAAGATCCTGGTTGAAGACTATGCATATGTACAGGCATGCCCTTACAGAGGGTGGCGGTTCACGGGCAGAGCAAGGCAAGGTAGGACGTGGTATGATAGGGTCGAGGGGTAAAATGATTCCCCGAAGGTTCGGCGGTAATGCCAGTGAATCAACCTAGTTAATTGGGTGACCAAAAAACAATGCCATGTTACTCTGCAAAAATTTTGAATGATGGATACCTTCAAGCCCCCACTTTCAGCCTTACATGCAGAGCGCATAGCACGTGACCGCTATTTTATTGTTTGACGGCTTCTCTTCTGGGTGTTCCATATATTTATGTTTTGGTTGATTTGATGTTTCTATGTGCTGCACCAATGCGGTCTCTAATTCGCTCTCTCACGTTCCTAGATCGCCGCGTTCTTCCAACGCCAACGCTCTTGTCTTTGCAAAGAGGCTTGTAAGGCGTCTGAGAATCCTCGATCACTGTATTTTCTCCCGGATTCATGGGTCTGTCACTCCAACATGGCGGTCACTGTATGCGTTCACGCGCACTTATATTGCATTTTCAGACGCTTACGATTTGTAGTTACATACCACCCATGGTGACCTTAAGATTGAAATATTCTGCGAATCTGTCCCGAAGACGGCCGAGAATTTCCTCGCCCTTTGTGCCTCAGGAGCCTATGATGGTACGCCCTTCCATCGTCTCATACCCGACTTCATGGTGCAAGGAGGTGATACGTCGCTCTCGCCTCGGAACACAGCAAATAATCCAATTGCCAAAGGCGGAACATCAATATGGGGAGAATATTTTGAAGATGAAATCAAAATTCCTGCTTTGCGACACAGCGGGCGAGGTATGGTTTCGATGGCGAACAAAGGGCCCAAAACAAATGGAAGCCAATTCTTCATCACTTTCAAAGAGGCTCCGCATCTGGATGGGAAAAACACTGTGTTCGGTCGAGTGATTGACGGTGCCGAGGACGGCGGCACCCTCGAAAAGATGGAAGCCGTTGAGGTGGATAAGAAGTATCGACCTAAGGATGAAAAAATTATTCTTGAACGTGTGACAATACATGCGAACCCATTGGCAGGTTGAGAAAGACGGTGAGCAAGGAGCCCCTTGATCAATGCGATACGCGTCTACACTTCAACCCTCGACGAAGGTGTAAAAAAACACAGCGGCGATGCAACTTTATCTGTGACAACACCCGGAAGATGGTAATGGCTACGGAGCATATCGCATCCGAACCGGATGGCCAGCCATCGAACCACTCTTTCTGTTGATCCTAGAAATCTATTTCGAACAAGTCAGCTCAAAGTGGCAAGCATGTCAAGGGAGGTAGTGTTGGCGTCGACGGTTCAAGAACAACCACATGCTACGGACTTGGTTCGGTCCCAAAAAAAAAAATGGTGGTGTCGCCTAGGTTACGCAATCATTTATCGGAGGAAAAAAAGCGACACAAAACCTCCTCACTTTGACGTGGTTTGAACGTGGAGAAGGATTGGTAGAAGAGGAATACGATTGTACAGGCCACCGGGAGCTTGGAAAAAATTCCAAGACTCTTTGGACAAGTGTCCCTGCGGGGGGCCATTTTAAGGGCGACTACCGTGCCCAAGCTGCCTGAGGACCTACGGCAGAATTGTAATACTGAATCCTCTGACTGGCTTACAGGTAGACGTAAGGATTTGGTATGAAGCACAAAAGGTTGAAGGATGTCGGAATCAATTTGGCCACTACTGCTGGGATGGGCAATTGCCCACTTCGTACTTCAATAGGGCAATAAGAGCGTAGGAGGAGTCTAGCTGGCTATCCTTACGGTGTCCCTAGCACTCGCCAGCGTCTGTGTCCCACTCGCGGCCAGACAACAGCAAACCACCTTCCACTCATTCCTCCACCACCTACGTGCATCCTTCTCCGCCTAGATTTCTACAATCCGCGCTCACCACCCAGCTCATCTCCCAGATATTCCGAATCTCTGTACTTGTTAACATCATCTCCTATTATCTCTCCTTGCCCCATCGCTCAAACATCCCCGGCTATCCGATTCCTGCGCTCTCTGCACTCCATTGTTGGCCCTCCGCATTAACGAGACAACGTCAACATACTCACCTACAGTTCCATTCATCTCACAACAAAGCACCACCCAAGGCTTTCGGCTTCTTCCTACATGTAATCCCCGGCGCCTCCAAGACGTCTCTATGGGCCTCATACTGTCGCTCAGAACAAGGCCGCCGCAAATCTCAAGTCCTATCAGAGGCCGCTCGCAAAGGACGCTATCAACCACGCCTAATGGTCCCACTGGAGGCCTCAGCTCTACGAGAAGATGAGCGCATTTGTGCGAGTGTCTGGCCGTCCAAACACAAACTTTCTGGTCGGATACCCGGGAATCTCTGCTACTCTGGTGAGTCCGGCACCAAGTGCATGCGCCTGTAGATACCCCAGGCTGATGCTGACATCCTTAGCCTCGTATTGAAGGAACGGTCGAAATACGTCCTGGCGTCGGCATATCAAGTCCAGTCAATATCTCCATCGTTACCATCGCTCTCCAGAGGCGAGAGAGCATCCATCCTCATGCTGACTCGGTGGCCAAGAAACATCTGGCGGCGCCCAGGAAGGAGTCAACAGAGACGGTAGGGAAGGAAATGTTATTGTTCCGATGTCCGGCAAACAGAGAATATGAAGAGATAATGTACATGGATTTACCTTTTGTGATATTCATCCCATTTGGTCGCGGAGGACAAGAGACTGCCAGGAGAGTACCGCCGGCAAGCTTACAACTACCTCGGAGAACCGCCGAAACATACTATGAAATGGTGGTCACTGTGGGATATGGGTCTGGAGATCGCAAGCAATATGCCTTTCCCGTCCCAATTTCCCGATATGACACGCTTTCTACGTTTGGGATGTATAATCGTCCCGAGGCAGCAGAACGGGTATCGGATCATTTGGTGACACTAGGTATTTCTCTGCCACGATGGTCATATGGGCCTCTTGATCCGGTTACCGTGTACATCAAGCTGTCGCCCAACCCGGATTGGTTGAGCAAAGCACAAAAGGTGACAATTAAAAAGATCGAAATCGGGATTGATGAGGAGGTCATTTACAACCACGAAGGCGACGAACCGCTCACGAAATCAAAGAGCCTGGTTAAGAAGACGGAGAATGTGGGTGTGAAAATGCCCGAAGCAGGCTATTTTACGAATCTAGGCCTGGTCTTCCCATCGAATGATCTTCGCGATGCAGAGGGCATTATGCCCCGTGGCAAGGCACCGTTCCCAACATATGCGGTTACAGGCTTTACAACAACGGCAGGTTTGTACAAGGTCCAATACTACCTGACCATTAAGGTATGTGACTTGATTGATGTAGTTGGGCCGGCGGATCCTAACTCCTGACAGGCCTCAATGAGTGGTGCGAAGGACATCATCCTGAAACAGCCAATCGTGGTATGCCCTCTCGATCATGCAGCATGCAAAGCTGAAATGGAAGCCATCGAACAGGCCGCGCGCGATGCCTCCCATGTAAACGCAGACAATCCAATGTTACCCCTCGCCACTATCGTACGGGCTTCTGATCCCAATGCGATGAGTTGCCTTGGGGTTGCGCTCGTCGGTTCTGTAAAGAAACCATTAATTGAATAAGAGGTTGAAAGATGTGGACGACAACAGCCGTGAAGAAGTGCTTACAGCCAAGCCGCGCCATGCAAAGGCTGGAATTTTACTATGGGAGGATGGTCGTCCAAGCAGTTGATGACCAGTAATTGCAACGAATTCGAAGAAAAACTCCTTCGCCCAGGAGATAATGACCTTGATTCCCCGTGGAATTGCTGAGCAGCCAATCGCCGTACGATGTGGGCAGACTACAGCAGACTCGAAACATCGACCATGACCATGCTTCAATGCTTCGGCAATTCAACAAGGAGTAACCCCACCCTTTCTCCTATCTGTAAGTGCAGAGGCCATTTTCCAAGTTCGTTTGGGAAAAAAGCACAGCCGAATCGGGAGCGACCAGCCTTCCAATCAGAACATGAGTGATTTCCGGAGCTTCCAAAGTGGGAAAAGATACAAACGCTCTGACATTTGGATCGAAGTTGGGCTAGGTGTGAAGCTTGCTCAATTTCAGTTGCATATTGTATTGCTCGCCCGTCTGTAATCCTTTTCATGCAAGGCGTTGGTTTGGATGGGATTTGGGGAAGGAGTCTTGATCCAGGTTAATGACTGAATTGAATATCATCGTTACGATTGTTTCTTTCCAGACGTGAGAACCTTCGAAGCAAGAAAAAGTCGAGGATCATGTTTTATTCCCACGTGTCCATACCTATGACTATAGCATCCCGACCTCCTGCACCAACATCCCAGAATACAAGCAGTAAGATGTGTGAACTCAAAGAAGACCTCGCTTATTACTCTACAGCCTAAAGGACAGGAAGCGTATGACCTTTGAATCGAGTCTTATATACGCTCTAGCACACTCGAAGTTGTGGAGACGTCATCCAGGATCATACTAGTTCTGACTAAATATTCCACTCCTTTCACCTTCAATGTGAAAACCTGTCGGCTTCACAGCAAGGACTCTACATCTCATCTAGACTAGTTTTGTGAGATCCTCGGTTATTAGCCATTCTTGCTATGCAGAAATGGCTTCTTCACCATCTAGCCCAAACATTCATGCCAAAACGCAGCAGGGACACTCTCAAGACCAAAATGAGAATCAGACTCCAAACACTGATACAGACCTCGACCAACTCAATGTAGTACTCGACGCTATACGATCGAATCTCTCCAATGTCCTACGCACATGGGGCCGGGAGAGTGTGCAATACCAATCTGCTCTGGCGATCATGCAGTCGTATTGGGCCGAAAACCTGGACCGTTTGAAAGGGAAAGCTAAAGCTGAAGTTGGTGCCGAGGTCTATGATGTGAAATTGAAGAAGATGGAGATGGGAATTGAGGAATTGATGCGTGATTTGAGACTCGATTGATGGACTTAGCTTTGTGGAGCTGGCATGTCTGACCTCTTTGCTTTTTTTGTACAGGAAGCCCTATGATCTTCAACGCCCAAAACTCTCTTGGAAAGGACAGGGTTTAGCATAAGCAAGGGCTATATCAAAATTAATTCAGGCACGAACGCCCGGTTCAAAGCCAGGAGGATGCTAAGCTGACGAGAAATGCGTGCCAGAGCCAGAGTTAAAAATCTGGCCTCTCCAAGCTGGTCCCATCGACGCCTGAGCGAGGCTGACGAGGCTGGCTGTGGGCCAACAACGCTAAGATAAGATAAAAGCCAGACAGACTGCAACTCTCAGGCGGCAGTCAATGACTGATACAAAACCTCCACACTTTTGCCCTACATTGATCGCAAGCCTCAAGAGCTTCAGCAATTGTGAGAAATCCCAAGATGTCGGACGCTGATGAGGATGCCATCCCTACGCAGTCCGCTTCCGGGCCAGAAGACCTTGAGGACGAGACCCAGGATTTCCGATTCCTTGTCCAATTGACCTCAAGCACTACAGGACAGGCCATTATCCCCAAACGAGGGACAAAAGACTTCGAACCCAATCCCACTCGATCGCAAGCCTCAGCCCTCGATGCCTCGCGTCTGGCTATGCACACCGCCCTGAGTGCGGTGCGGACCCACTCGGGCAGAAATCATCTTCTCGGACAATATCTTCCCGATGAGGACGACTGGAGGTGGGATGATGATGGGGCCGGAGTGAGATACGGGAGGTGTGTTGTGGTATACAAGTTCAAGAGCACGCATTTGAAAGTCATGGGCCAAGCTGACAGGAAGAATTGGATCTGGTTTCTGCCAGAAGAGGCCCTGTATTTGCTGGAAAGAGGGAGCCTCGATATCAGATGGCCGGATGTTGACGAGAATGACGGTGCTGCAATTGAAGGTGACACTCATGATGCTGTGACTTCAGAAAGCCAAACGACTCAGAGGAAGGAGGATGTCTCACCTCAACAGCCATCAGGTCGAGGAGAGGGACTGATCAAGTTTGAGCAAGATCCCAAAGTCGGCGAACTTCCTATGAGTCTGCAAGGAGCCTATGCCAGTTTCATAGGCAAGGATGGTCTCACGCTGGAAAGATACAGCGTCTATGCTAGCCTGAAGAGGCTTGGCTACGTTGTGCAACGGGCTCCAACGTGGCATGACAATGATCCTCCTCCGGCGAACGGACACGTCCATCTTCAACCGCCTTCAGCTTCTGCTACTCCCGCTACGACGCCATCAGCAACAACGGTAACACTATCCAAACCTCGAGTTGTCACTGGTTGTGCAAGTCTCGTCTATAGATTGATATCCCGCCTTTTCCAAGCTGGCCGAGGAGAATCCTGTCCCGCACTAGGCCCCCTCGTTGCCCCAGGTCTGTACAGAAACTACGCTGGCATGTTCCGGGCATTGGCATTGATTCCTTACCACGACTCCAGCATCCCTTCCACCTCGTCCAATCCTGTATCCCGAGCCTCTCCCAACTCGATTCCAGTTCCAAGAAGGAACCCACCTCCCCCATTCCGCATTCATTTTCATGTCTGGAAACCTAGCAGTGCGAACACATACCGCAAAAGCGCGCCTCCGCCACCAGACTACCGCATCGCGGTCGTTGACGCCCGCACAACTTCTGTCCCTACGCTTTCGCAAATCAATGCCCTCTTAGACTCCCAGCCCGACGACGCCCTCCCCAGAGACAAGGCAGGACGAATGGAAACACGTATCAAGCATGGGAGGAGGAATGTGCTCCTCGCCGTCGTGGACATGGGAGTCATCAGTTATCTCCGATTGAGTGATGCATGTTTCGGGGCGGAGAAGTTGTTCGAGGAAAAAGTTAAAACCGGATCGAAAGGGAAAGGGAGAGGTGGCGGCGGAAGGAAAGGGCAAGGGCAGAAGCAAGGTAATTGAGTCCACGGAACAACTTAGGCGTTCATTGTTGCTAGTGTGGGATTCGGATTGGTTCTTTGACCTGGGCAGGGCCGTTTTTGTTGATGGAGCAGGGAACGTATTCATCACGGAAACGGTTTTTTCAGAAATGAAACTCGGGTAGAAATGCTAAAGAGAAAGACTAGGGATGGCGGAGCTCTTCTCCATTCGGGATGCATGGCGCGATGTCGGTATATTACCTGACTACATGACTTTGATTGGGATGACGGATCAAACATGACTCCAGACACGAGGATCATTTGAACAGCTACAATAGAGATATAGACTGTGATACCCCAATTTGGATGCTTGATGGACAGCTGAGGCATAGTGCCAATAGCGATGGCGGGTTACACACCCTATAGTATCAGCGATATGGCGATTCGCAATAGCGGGAGCTCTCCTGTCTATCGGCATGAGTAGAACCTTATACGTGGAGGATACATGGCTTATACGAGTGTAATATCTCATAATCCCTGACGCGGACCCGACATCTGTCGCTCCTAGTATTACCTTGCATGAGGGTGCTCGAGTACTACTAGTGGCACCTTCCATGAGGCTGTCTTGCTCGCGGACATCAAAAAATGTGCCGCACATTCGTTTGAGGGGAAGTTGAGTATCATCGTAATAGTTTGCAAGTGATAAAATCAAAAGATCTATCATTGCGTCATACTGGGAGCTTGCAAACCTAGGGTGCAGCGAGATCTCTCCTTTCCCCTTTGTGCATACTCTTGCTATATGAGAACAACGGAAATGGGCCAGGAAAGGAGGGGGAGAGGCTATCTGTCTCCCCTTGAGAGAACATCCCGCATACAGCATAGAATTCATGAGCTAGACGGATTGCCTGATGATCTAGGGAGTTTTGGCATATGATCTTCCATCTGCTATAGACGTCGGCCTGTGGGAGAGAAAACAGGGATTGCACACGACGTATATGCTTGAGATGGTATGTTGTAGGAAAAAGAAGGGAAAAGCGGTCGCATCGTGCTTGAGAAGGTGCTTCATTCTTTGAATTTGGTAGAGCAGGTAGGAGATGGAGCTTAGGAAGGCCTTTGCGATTCCTTCAAGGAGAACATAATAAGAATCTTGTGAACAACATGAATGCGGTCGATTCAATTCGTTGATGTTCTCTTCGGACCTCCAAAATTGCCGCGTCGGTTTGACTGAAACGAGGCAGATGAAAACGTCCTTGTCGCTCTCAAAGAAGTTGTGAAGTCTTCCCTTTTGTGACCTCTGCATTGGAAAGGCCAAGGGCTTACTGGCAGATAATCTTATTGTTGGTGGCCACTCGGAGACCATCATGTCATCGGGTACATGACAAACTTCCATGTGGGTATGATGTCGGGCGACTTCATCCTTGTTTCTCCGTTCTCAAGAAAAAAGCAAGTGCTAACTGGATAGGCTTCTTCCTTGTGGATGATAGTAACATCTCTGAATGCGATGGATTGCCAATCTTCGCAGGATCAATTCTTTCTCACCACCATATGCGAAGATATCACAATACATCATTGAAAGTGGTTTCTGTTCCTTTCCGTGCGCCCGATATCACCCCGTATTCAGGTAAGGAGATAATCCGCAGCCATGAGAAGTTCCAAGCACAACTCTGACGGGATATCCATGTCTGGCACACCAGTATCATGACGATGTTTCTCGTTGTAGTAGAAGTATTCGACGACTTTTTCTAGGACAATGCCGTTGATATTTTCAAGATGACATATTCCCGTCTGCGCCTCACTGAAATTGCCTGGAAAGAGATTTCCGGTCAGTTAACAAGTAATGGAGGAGTGCAGTGGGTTTCAAAACGTACTCTGCAGGTCCAACATGCGACGGATGGTTGCAGATACGCAGGCTGCTGAGCGACGGACGTGGAATTCAAAACCATCAGATGAAACGAGGGTCACGAATGGCGAGGGGGTCCCGTTGGCAGCCATGACGAGAGACTAGGAATCTGTGCAATGGAAGTTTTTGGTACCAATACGAGGTTGAATGTGGGCCTAGGATTGGGTGAAGGCGGTACGCCGCGGCAGAACGCGTGCTTTGACCAAGTCGCGTAATTCCCGTAGAGTAGTCTAACAACCGGTTCATGCGACTTGTCTGCTGTCTCCCAAACGGATCGAAGGAGATCTCTCACAAGAAAATTATAGGCCGCCTTTCCTGACCGTTTCATTTCATCTATTCTTCTCTTTCGGAGATCATATCGCGTCTCAAACTGGTCCAGTGATTAGCACATCATCAGCTCACTCTGTAGATCCGTTTTTGCCACCTGTGCCTCAGCCTTAGTCGTAAATCGAGCGGAGTATCGAGTACCAGAAAGGTTTGGCAAAAGCGGCCAAAAACCTGCCTCCAGAGTATTACAAAATCCACCTGGTATCTTGCCTTGCCTGGCCCAAATTGCTGGGTGAGTGAATTGGATGCCAACCGGTCGAGATCCGCTGATTCGGAATTCGATGGTATTCACATGGTGACTCTATGACTTGTTTCTTTGGGTATCCATTAACCATCATCAGCAATCAGAAGCGTCCCGTCGTCCTCGCCAATTACAATCGCTTGCATTGTGGGATTCTTCGCCATCTCTGCCGCCACAGGACCTTGTAACTTCTTTGCGGGTGTCTCGCTCCCCTCTGCGTCTTCGTCGTCCAGAGGTCGCTTCCGCTTGGCTGTTGGTTGTGAGGTGCTCGAGCTGCCATTTGCGAGGACCACGCTGTCGGCGTCATCTTGATTGGATTTGTCTCCATCGGGGAAAGGTGCTTTCTTGGGTCTTCGTGGGATCACCATTGCCTCGCCTTCTTTCTCAATGAGGAGGACGGGCTTGGTTTCACCTCCAGCTTTCTTTGCTTCGATTGCCAGTTGCAGGTCAACCCGGGGGTCTTCGTCTTCTTCATCCTTGACAAGAATGAAACTCGCGTCCCCAATACTGAGATCCGAGAGTTTCTTCTCCAAGTTGTCTTCCAGGTCGGGATCGTACACCAGACCAGCATCATTCATGACTGTCAGCTCTTTCCCGTACCCCAACTTCGTCTGGAGGATGTCTTCAACAAGATCTTTCAGCGTGGCTTTCTCAATGTCGACATGGACTCTGGCCATAGCGATGCTGCAGACAGCACACTCTGGATTCGGTTCCTCTAACTGATCCGTCCGCAATGATCCGTTCCACAACCACAACCAGCGTGTTTTGGCGTATTCGCCTTTCAATATCTTGAATGACTGCATCACGCACAAACCGGCAACCATGGCATTTGTGGTCGCGATTGCAGGGATAATATTTCCGGCCATCTGCTTGATGTCAAATTTTGATTTGGGCTCGATACCGAAAATGATAGCCCGAAGGTTTCCTGCGGCCGCGACAAAGTCCATGATGTCATCATCGTCTTTATCGAAGGTGATCGTGGGTGGCCCTGAATTATCATTTGATGTCGTGGTTTGTTTTTCTGCTAGTCGTGCCGAAAGGCGGGCGAGGCTGTCTTTGATCACGAAGAAATTTTCGGAGGCAGACCAGATGCGTTGACCGTCTTGTAGTGTCGAGCTGTCAACCGTGGAGGTCTCTTGTTCAAGAGTCTCATAGGACAGCGGTTCCGGAGGCTTCTTGTTCTTCCACATGTCTTCCATCTTGGCCAATCGTTCAACATCCTCTTTGAACACTTTGTCAAATACCTTTTTCGCGAAATCATCCGAGCCCATGGACTCTCTGATCTTCTTTAACGCTTGCGCCTCTTGCTTCAACTTCTCAATTTCCTCCGCATTGTCTGAGTCTTCTGAGTTGTTCACCTCTGGAGCTTCGTCTTCGCTCACCCCGAATAATTCTGGAAAGAGATAGCTTTTTGCCCAAACAATGCAATGAATTGGTTGACTGGGTGTGCTTCGAATTGTACAGACAGGGTAGGAAATAGGGGTTGCTTTCGGTGTACAGTCATAACATGCAGATTTGCCTTTCTTGATCACTTGCACTTGGCCCTTGAATCCCGTGGTGCCTGATTCAATCAAAGGTATATCGACCGCTAAACACATCTTATTGACATGCCGTCTCGCGTCCATATTATCGAGAGCATTAAATACAATACTGAAACCAGAAAACCACTCCAGGTTGAATTGTTTGTCTTTGATGTTGGCGTGATGTGCAAAAAGTTTGACATTCGGGTTGAACTTTTCAGCCACTTCTTTTGCGACCACAGCCTTTGGCTTCCTGATATGTTCTTGTCGGAAGAGGAATTGACGGTTTAAGTTACTCAGATCGATGGTATCGAGGTCGATGATATGGATCTCGCCGAAACCGGTCAGGACAAGGTTCTTCAGAAGCTCGCAGCCGATGCCACCTGCGCCAACCAAGAGAGCACGAGACTATGAAATTAAGTGTCAGTCCGTGCCAGCTCTGACTAAATCCGAGGTCTTACCTCCTTGACGAGTCGGTGCGTTGCGCCGAGAGACTGTCTTGCGGACTTTTCCCGCGGCATGGTGGTGGTTTGATGGTTCTGGTATCGTTGCGTTGTGGTTTGGAGGAAACGTCAAGGTCGAGTCGATCAATTTAGGCGGGGAAAAGACATGGCATGTGAAAGAAAAAGGAAAATATGATACAATAGAACACAAGGCCCGAAAATGAAAGTTGAAGTGAGAGAGATCCAACCCCGTTTCGATGGTGAGGATGGGTCGTCTGGGAGCAAAAACGAAAGCAGCCGTTGGCATTGAAAGAGGGTTCCGTCGGACCTCTTTTGGGTCGCCGCCAAAACCTTTCTAATCAGTCTTTCGACCTTCCAAGTCACCCAATAGCACTAGTACAATGAAACAAGAACCTAGGTACCGATGTGGAAGGTGTCCCGAGCCAGGGGTTGAGAACCCCCCCTAAAAAGCCCCAACATACAAAGTAATGTTTGCCATATACTACTACTATTCATCCCGTTGATTTTCTGTTGCTTTGGCCTTCATTCACAGGGAAATTGTATGCAGGTGGCCGTGAATCTACTACGTTCATTTGTGCTCCAGGAAAGAAGCCATTCAAACTCGCGTCCCTTCATTCCACCAATTTTGCCTGCGTACTTCAACTTTCGCCATCTCATTCCAAGCATTGACCGGAACCCTCCCGACTACATTCAAATCTCCGCCTGGCTTTCCAAAAAATGGCCCCCCTCATGCGGATGAGCAAGTATCACTTCTCCCCATAGTTGGTCGTGCTGTCTTTGCGTAGTCCTTCGATATTTCATTAAGCTCGTTTTGGTTCGTCATGCTTTGTTCCCCCCAGGCTTGTCAGAAGATTCGCAAATATTGGGGATGGATAGCACTTTGCAACTTCTCCCTGCCATGCAAGCCATTCTCACCAGGTTTTAGGCCAACGAGTATATTTGTCGTAGGAATGCCGATGGTGCCATGGAAACCTTCACCGGTCTAAGCGCCATACCGCTCGCAGAAGAAGCTGGCCTTTTTGCAATAGTACTACTAGTACTCCAGCCTGGACTCAGTCCATACCTCCGTGCCCTCGTCAACGCTTCTCTTTGCGATGAATGGAGACATTCGACGTCATCCTGATAAGATGAAGTAGATCGGTGAAGCAGAGAACATCTTGGCTGAGATAAACTCCAGCCAAAATCCGTGAATAGTGGCAAGGAGCGCGAATATCCGGGAAAATTTATCAAATATGCCGGGGACATGGTGTTGGAGGAGCTTGGTGACAGAGAAGGAACGGGGGACGATCAATCTGACGAGGAGATGGAGATAAAAACAAGACGAGATACTGACGACGAGCGATGTAATGAAGACGACACTTTCGAGGAGGCCGTGGAGCATATGGAGACCTTGATGGTCCAGTCCCCTGGAGCCGGATATAAACACAGCGATATTCAGAGAACAGAACCATGCCCACAAGTCGGAATGAAGAGATCGGTACCTTGTCACCGTTGCCACAAAATCTCAAGAAACCCACCAGCTTCTTACTTACCCCAGCCCTGACTAGAGGAAATGGGGAAGACGCGGAGAGTATTTCTTATGGCAAGGAACAGTCGATGCACGGACCATACTACCCCAGGATCAGGGACAACAGAAACGTAGGACACACATGACTGCTCTTTGACTCGCTCTCGCCGGGTTAGGTATTATATCCGCTTGGCTCTTCAAGTCCTCTTCCATCGTTTGGAGTGGTTGTCGCACCAGTTGGGTGACAAAGCAGGGCTGTCTTGTTTAATTTGAGTTGTCAGGGCTAAACCGAAAATGGAAGCAAGCTACTGCCGCTTGCTCTGGTATCAAAAGGCACCAAGCTTGTAAGTACTACTAATACCGTAGTACTGTGGCACCCTGCCAGTTCTCCAGTGACCACCGCTAATTACTCAGCATTCAGCGGCAGCAGCCGGTCAGTCAACACTAATATTCCAGGACCATCGGCCATTCCCCCCTCCCCAAGCCTCGTTTCGCCACACCTGGGAACCCTCTTTCCTCTCGACTGCGCCTCCACCTCCACCTGAATTAATAGTTTCAGCGCGAACAATGAACGCTGGCACCACCAACCATTCTTCCCTTCCACCACCTCTCTCGAGACACCAACGAAACGTCGCTCATCATGTCCCTCTGAAACATTCGTTTGAATCTGTTTTGCCTGAAACCTTCACTGACATCCTCTATCCACCTGCTTGGTATGCTTTCGAGGCCGTGTTCACCGCAGACAAGATGGTATAAGAATCATCATGCTTTGGATCTAAATTTCTGTTCAAAGCCTTTGTTCATACTGCCTGTTGATTGAACATGGCCGCAACTTCTCCCCTCCGCCCGTCTACTCCCTCACACCTACCGCTCGATGCTCCTCGTCTTTCTCCGAGTCGAATGCCTCCCGCCTTTGTTCCTCAGACTATGCACACACCAGGTCATCGAAATCTTGATGTTTTCTCTCCTGTTGATCAGAATGGCAGCTTTTGCTTTGACCGAGTAATCAAAAGGGGCAAAGTCCATCGCCGGGTTAAGAACAAAGGAGCTTGGAAGCCCTCCTGGAAGCCAGCTTATTTAGTGTTACGCCCAAACCTCTTGTCGCTTTACCAGAATCAAGACGAAACCGATTTGAAAATTTCAATAACGCTCTCTGAAGTCACAACTGTTGCCCCGGTTCGAAAGCCGCACACCGAGAATGTATTTGGAGTCTTTTCTCCCTCAAAGAACTCCTATTTTCAAGGTCTGTCTCCAGCTGATACGGCGGATTGGATTGTTCAGATTCGTCAGGAGGCGAGGACAGAGGAAGAAGACGACTTGGATCTCCTCGCGCCACAATTATCGCGGAATAATGTCGATCTCTCTCATGTATATGAATCCACCGATTTATCGGCGGACGAAATGCATAATTCTCCTGACCACCATGAAATTTACTCGGTTACAGCGCCCAACAGGCCAAGAAATGAATCGCAATTGGCTCCCCGGCAAAGACGGACATCCACCCTTCAAGAATACTCTGGAAATGAGCACTATACAACCTCAAATTCTGATGTTTCCGATGCCCTCGGAAGCTCTCTGCCCAAGAATTCTACAACATCGCTCCAGAAACAACCAGCTTTGACACCCATTGCATCATCACAGCAGCTCACTGCCCCGGCCGACGCCAAAGGTACCGCTCAGCAAGGGCCTCCAGTATCCGGTCTTGATCCAACTACTGATCCCGAGCGTGTGATACGTCACGGGCATTTGCAGATTCTCAAGTCATACAAGACAGGCGTCAAGGGATGGAAATGGATCTGGGTCGTACTGCGGTCTCGAAGTCTAGCCTTCTACAAGAACGAACAGGAGTACGCTGCTGTCAAGATTATCCCCATGCGCTCAATTATTAACGCGGCGGAGATTGATCCAGTCAGCAAATCCAAGAACTTCTGCTTCCAACTGATTACGGACGATAAGTCGTATCGGTTCTCTACGCCAGATGAGGATGACCTTGCAAAGTGGCTGGGTGCATTAAAGAGTGTGTTGAGTAAGCGCAACGAGGCAGAGAAAGCGCTAGCGAAAGGCAAACAAAAAGGAATTGTGGAAGCAACTGCTGCAATGTCTCTGCGATAAATGAACAATCAACCAAGGCGAGGATCGCACTGCGCCTCGTGACGACTTTACGACTTTGATGTGGAACGTGGATGCAAGATTCGAGAACCTCTTATACGCATTGTTGGCCAAATCAGGGCCCAAAACTCCCCCTTGGAAAAGTCTTTTTGGGACCGCTATTATCTTTCCTTGGTGAAATACTGCTTAAGTTCTTTGAGGACGCTTTATATACCCCTGTCTCTGAATATCCGCGACTTGGGAACTGAATATCGTGATAAAGACGATATAGTATGAGTAATGCAACATGTGCTAAATCCATGCAAATGCTACCCTATATGGAATGACTGAATCGTTCCTAGTACTCCTTATATACAGTTCCATGTAATTCGGTTCTGTCTTCGCTATGCTCATGTATTCACCCTGCTCTACTCAGACAGGACTTTTCTTGGTCGTGACGTGAAAATGCCAGGAGAGGGAAACCGATAACAAATTGGAAAATCCATTCGCCCTTCGCATTGTAGTTCATAGGAGTTTTTGAAGCCATATGCCGTAGTGCATTCGTATGAGGAGCCAAGGATAATGAGACTGAATTACACGGGATGGACAAAGTACAGTTGAAAGGAAGATGATCTGGGGAGTCGAAATTGTATGTCAGAGCAAGAACAGGAATGAGGGTTCGTCGGTAGCATAACCCGAGAGAGTTCTCGCCGAAGTTAGTGGTGAGATGGTTTGGAATTGTTGGTACAAGGTAATTGAATCTTGCGTTGACATCGAACTGGAGGTTCTTCGGTTTGCATGGTATGTATACCGCCTTTCCAGAGGGGTTGTCTGGCTCAAGCATATCTGTACAGACATCATGATCTAAGGCACTCGTGATCTGTATGCTTGTCACCCTTAATGACTGAAGAAAGAACGCAGGCGACCAAAGACGCCTGCGGGTTTCGCTTCCACGACGAAAGAGTCGAGTTCTTTGTCCTCAAATTCCTTTTTCTCCGTCTCCTTTTCGGACCGAGTTTCGGGCCCCCGGTATGGCTCCGACTCTTCATCTTCATCTTCTTCTCCAGGTCGTGGTGTCCAAACGGGCGGCTCCTGGTTACTCTTCGTTGCCATTTCGAAAGGCATCCAGCCATCATCCATGGCTCCTCCTATAACATGCACACTCTTCGCCTTCACAATATTGGTTTCGCGAGTGCGAACCCCATCATCCGCTTTCTCTTTCTTTTCAGGTAAATCTTCAACGGCGTGCTCTGCTGTGACACGTTCCACGGCTCTAGAAATCCCGAATGGTGCCAAATGGCTGTGGACGACGTTCTGGGGCCACGCCCCTGCAAACAGTCCGTCATTCATGTCGGCCCAGAACATCTTGATCTCGCGAGAATCGGCCCATTCAGGTTCTTTTTTCCCTGCCTCGTCCTCCTCAAACTTCTCAAGGGCGATCTTTTTCTCCTTCTCAATGAATTCCTCTAGAGACTGCTCTGGGGACTCCGGATCCGATACGCGGGCCTTGCTTTCGTACCTGATCCTGGCCTCCTTTGCCGCAGTCTTGAGTATCCTTTCTCTCCTCTCAAGTTTGGTCTTTTCAGCTTCAGATTTCGTCTGGTCATCAAATGCCTTCAGAGCGGCCGTTCTTGCCTCAGCAACTTTCTGCCAGACTGAATCTGATTCCGTCACGGGAACGTCATTGGTCTCAAACCACTCTCGTATCGCACGCCACTCCGCTTTCCTTGCGGCAGATTGTCTATCGGTCCACATGTTTTTGTCCACGGTTGTTGAATCGATTTGACTGAAAGATTCCCAATCTTTTATAGCTTTCCTAATATCCTGGATGTGTTCAACATCAACGAGCCTATGTCCATCTACCGAACCGTGAACATCCATGCTGAGCTCCTGAAGAGCGCGACGCGAGAGAGGCAATCGAGTCCGGTCGTTCGGATCCGGTTCGTCAAGCACCCATGACGCCCGCTTGCGTATCTCCTGTTTCTTCTTCTCCTCTTCTACACGAATGGCGTTGATTCTCTTTCGTGCTCTTTTGGTTCTGTTCTGGTGGCGGACTACTCGATTCGTTTCCACTTCGGTCAACTTCTCCAAGGGACGAGGACCGGAGCTTATCCAACCAAGCACAAATGCGGCATCAGCAACACTGAAAGCTTTGTGGTCCATTAGCCTCCGCCCTCTTAACTTTTTGGGTAGTATCTCATCGAGCTTTGGTATTTTCTTTTTCCCAATCAACAGATCTCGCACTTCCATCTCTTGCAAGTCAACCGGAGACCCTAACTTTGATGCCACGACATCAATATCTTCTTGGGTGACTTTGATCAAGGCTTCGGGTGGTGACAACTGCCGTTGTCGCGAGAGCTCTCGTAGTTTCTGAAATGCAAAGAGGCCTTGAAGTGCTCCAGCTGGGGTGGGAGGGAACTGAATTGAGTAGTAAGGCGTCCACATATCCCTGCGGACGGTGGCAGGCACAGTCTTCTTGCCATGGAAGACCAGTTGCTTGAGGATTTTGGTAGACTGAGCACAATGGCAAATTAGTTCATTCAGAGAATAACGAAATGCAGAACAACCAATCAACCAACTGAAAATAACTGACCTCCAATGTTCTTGTCAAGCTATAGACAACTTGATTTGTTCGAATATGGCGATACGCATATATATTCAACCCACGCGTCTCACACCGAAGAGCCTTTAAAACTTGACGGGTCTGGGTCGCTCGTTCGTGTTTGACCGCACTAGAGCGTGGGTTTCGCCATCGGCCTTGAACCCAGAGTGCATCGTGTGGAGCTTCACCAGGAGGTTGGGGTTTTGCATTTGGGTGCGGATCTCCCTTCATTAACCTGGGAGGCCGCACTCGTGGCATATGATGAGCCATTGAATTGGTCGCAGCCGCCGCCATTGCGTAGAAGTGGCCGATGCACAAGGTTAGGGAACGGGAACGAGATCTAATATGTCAGGGGATCATCTCGGAATACCTAGCAATGCGACGACAATTTGCTCGGTGAAGAAATTCAAGACACTTTCAACAATGAATAAAAAAGGCCCTATTCAGTAGTTTGGAGCTCACACGAGGCCGGTCGGCAGCCTTGGCATGTTTGCTGCTCGATCTGGGCATGAGAGGGGGAAGACAAATTTCATGAGCGGAGTCAAAATAATGATAATATTGAATCGATCACGACAAGGAATTTTCATGCCATGGTGCAACGATAAAACTTTCTCGTCCAGTCCACACCCCCTCTCAGTTCCGGTGTCTCAGAGAGCCATACGAGGTGAAAAACGCTCATGTTTGCATTTCCCCAATCCCCTTTCATTTCAAGTTTCCAAATGCCACATTGACCTATGTATGCAGAACCCAAAATCTCATGATATTTCTCCATAATATTCATCAATCGTACCTAGGTGATGTGTTAAATGAAGTATCAATTCAATATACCAACCTGTTTTGTTTAATTGGCCACCGACGTCGAGGATGCTAGCCCCGAAGTGGTCGGAGTTGTTGAATTCGCAGGTCCCCCAAGTGGTAGCCAGGTTCGCGTGATGTCCATACTTCTGTTGACTCGCCCTCCTGGAGTGAGAGGAATATCTATACGTGACCGATCGAGGCGGTCGTCTTCATCCGATGTCTCGTCAGCGAGCCGAGCAAAATAATCCGCCAGTGCGCTGTGAGAGTCCCCGGATACGACGTTATCATACTGCGGAGGCGGAGTGACCATAGGTGGTGGAGGCTCGTCATCATCAAAAGCTGGCGGATTGAAAGAAGGACTCCGGAGCAAATGCATCGGTCTCGGTTGTCCGGAGTTGGGGTCGTTGTGGACATGCGCTTGAGAAGGCATGGTCAATCCACCCGTATCGTTGGTCCAGCTCCGCGACACGCCAGGAACAGGAGCTCCGGCTTCTGCTGCGTTGTTCGCCACGGCAGCCCGGGTTTGCGACACCGAGGGGGTACTGCGTCTCCTCAATGCTGCTCCAGGACATCCGCACTCGAACTCATCCGCCGGTACAGGAGTCGCTCCGCCAGCACTATATGCCGGAAGCGAGATATTTGCTTGAGTTGCCCGACAAGACAGGATGTTGAAAGGAGAATCGATCGAAATTTCAAAATGACGGCGCTTGGTCGAGTCATTCTCATCCGGTCTGGACAACCGCATCACAATCTGGCGGACTCAGTCAGTGATGTACGGAAGCTCACAAATCCACTTGCGTACCTTTATCCAATGATTGACCTGGATGTTGGAATATGTGGTGTCGAAATGAAGACGCTCACTTCTGAGTTTGTCCTTCATCTGATGACAACTAGGCAGTTGCACATTGAACTCCATTTCAGTTGGGCCAATGCTTCCAGCATCGTTATCCAAATTACCAAGGAGGTTGGTTTGATCTCTCGGGATATCTTCATCTCCCGCCGCAGCCGCCTGACGGTAATCGTAAGGGACACCTCCGCCCGCTAGTATGCGCATTGAACTTCCGGGATATGAGGTCACACTGTGGCCATCTGCACGCTTTTCGAAGAGCTGGACCTTTCTGATCGGTTCGAGTCTGTGCACCTTTTTGTTGTTTGTAAAGTACTGAATATTCTCCGTCACGAAGACTTTGATCCTGTGGCACTGGACCTTGGCCAAAGGCGTCAACTTGAAGGCAATAGGCACCGTCGAGCCAAGTGGAAAAGATTTTCCAGAAATGACAATGTCGTAGTGCAACTGGTCCTCCCAATTCCGTGATATTGCGATAGGTTCCACTTGTTCCAAAGAGCCTTCGGCGGGAGCTCTGATTAGGGTCAACTCCTTCGTGCCGACCAGATTGGCGCGAAAGGCGCCGGATCGTTCAACAAGGGCCTCCAATTCGTATTTGACATGCCCTAAGTCGACACTGATAGATTCCGGTAACCTTGAATCGAGGGGCAATTCGAAATTGTAGATATAATCTCCAGGGTGAAATATTTTAAACCCTCTCTGAGCAACTGTGGGTCCGCCACTGATGGTATCACCTTTACCAAAACTGCGGGAGTGATTTGTTTGGAGAGACAATCTCTTCATATCACGAGAAGTAGGAGCCTTGGCAGGGGATGCACTCCGCTGGAAAATGTCAAAGGAAGAGGTTGTCACGCCCAGTTCCTTGGACTCGACAGATGGACCTTTCTGTAGATGAACGATATCGGCGCCATAACTGTACTCGGCCTGGGGAATCTGTGCATTGAAGAAGGACCAAGTGTGATTCATGATGGTGGTGGTATCTCTGAAGTCCACACGCTTGGGTGGAATTCCCTCCGGCCACTCGGTCTCTGATTTGCCGCGGAAGTTGAGGGATATCGACTTCAGTTTTGCTTGCTTCTGAACCCTCAAGAGCAAGCTCCCTCGGAGCATAGTGGTGCTGTGTGTTGAAGGATCATTAGGGTCGAATCCTTGCAAAAACAGGACTGGTTCCGCAAGAGATATGGAGACTGAGACGCCATTTCCGCTGGCAACCGGTTTCTCGTCAGCCAAATTGACGCTGCGGACAGTAGGCTCGGGGTTGGTTGATTGCGCAGATGCGTTTCGAACATCACTCTCCAGTCTCGGTCGATGTACCATACCACTGACAGGGCCACTGACACTGCTCAGGCTTCTACCCCGCTGTTCTGGTGAACCTCTGCCAACATCAGAGCGCACCATCTCCTCCGCTCCCACCGAATCTCTATGGTCAACACGATCAGTGACTACCGGATGAAGAGGGACTGGTTGAGCAGACGCCGGAGGAAGTGAGAGTCTGAGGAATCTTTTTGCGTATTCTCGTGGAAACGCCAGTTTCGATCGGAAGGCAATGGAGAAGGATGAGTTATTAGAATGGTAGTTGTTGGGGGTTGGTTAACGTGGGCGTGGGAGGATCTAGTCGAGAGAGAGAAGAGTGTGTGTGTGAGGGAGGTAGATCCGATCTCTGAAAAGTTCTGTAGACTGCAGAGAGTTCTGTGTTAGATCCTGATGAGAGATAGATATCTACTTGCTCACACTTTGCAAGCTGCGGTGACAATAACAGTGTCTTGACAGCATGAGGATGAGCAGACGTGCAAACTTGCCTCCGCAGTTTTGGGCGCTTGGCCGGACAGGTGACAACACCCAGGGCACAGCACTAGAGGAGAGTTCCGGGCTGATGGCGTCGACTCAGAGCATGCCGTGATCCTGAAAAAGAAAGTATGCGGTCATCGCTATTGGTGGCTTGATTTAGAGCACGGGCGAGTGGTGGAAGGTTGATATAGCAGAAGTTTAGGAGAGAGTTGGCAGGACGAAGAGAGGGAGAGAGCACCAAAGGTCAAATTCAGGACGAGAGATATGCTCTTGGTTTTGTTCAATGGTAGCCTCCAGGAGAGAGCCGTGGGCAGTGAGAAATTGTCATCGCTGAGCAAGGGCACCATCCGGACTACGGCATAGCTTACAGGACAGCAAAATGCTAACTCACAATGATCTTTCTCACTGCCACTTTTAACACTCTTTCTACTGCTAGAAGTGGTGATACTGTACTCGTGCCAGGGTGACCTCAATGGCCTGCAAAGGCTGGGGTTGGACTTTGACTGCCACAGACTGGTCCAACGGATGATATAGGAGATCTTCGAAGCCCTAGGTAGGAACGTAGTTGCCCCGTCTGAAAGTTTCATAGGCTAACGCATCCGACAGAATTGTCGAAATCAAAATCAGAAGGAATTAAAGCCGGACAACTCATGATTCAGACGTTCAATGGCATCGGTGCACATGTCGTGTGCCTCCCAACGTCAAACTAGTTTCTCTTTCCGTTTTTCATCCCTCCGGCCGTATCCTGGCTTTGTCAGGGACATTCCGGTTACGACTGATCACTGACCACTGATTGGCGACTCAAGGCGCGAGTCTGACTCCAACTGCCCGTTGTGGCGGCCATGAAATTGAAAAGGGAACCCCTCAAAGGCAAGTGAACTACAGTAACTTACCTGTGGGGTCGGCAGGAAAAGGAAAGCCGAGTCTCTCCACCGCAAGGCTCCTACCTGCAAAAAATTCGAGTCTGTGCATCAAGTAAACTATCCGAGGTCAGACTCCCCGACGGCCTTCCAGTTCCAGACCCATCACATACCTAGAGTTAGGCTTCTCAGCGATGACAGCTTCCATTCCCCTGAATACCGCTGGAAAGGAAGAAGGTTGAAACACCGCCAAAGCCCATTGTCAAACTCCAGGTCCCGGTGCCCGCGGGCTCGGCGCCCACCATGACATATGCTGATGCATGGTGCTTTATTGTTTCTTAATGGCTTGGCCAATTAGCTCCGCCACTCGCAACTTCTGCTCCTCCTCGGGATAAAATCCCTTCACCGCACCCGTGTACACTGTCTTACATTCGTGCAGCCCTTGTGCACCTATCTATTCGTACCGTCACCACAACTTGAAGTGCGGAGAATGTCGTTCCACTCCGTTCCTCGGGCCCGCCAATCTCGCAACAGCAACGAACAAGCATCGAAACCCTGCGCAACCCTGTGCATCATGCCTCAAATGGGGTTGACAAAGTGAACAACCGGATCTAGAAAAATTGCACCCGTTTAGACTTGTTTGGTTATTGGTTCTGCTGCATTCTTTGTCAGCAGCGCCAGGACACTTCGATCCGGCTCTATTTAATCCCAGGGTCCTTGACATGTGTGACCTGCAGGAAAGCTCCTTGTACGTCCTGTAACCGATTCTGTTTAGATCATCCCACAAAAGGATTCGTACATCGTTGAGGCTGAGCAGGCGGGTGATCAAGGATATGTTCTCTGGAGTGCTGTCTTGTCAGATTCCTCGTGTCAGATCGGCTTGCGTCCTCGACAAAACAGCAAAGATTCTGCCAATCAGAAACTCTGGTATCCATCTCATTTTCTTTTACTCATCAGTATGCCACCAATTACGCCTGATGCACGGCAAAACGAGGGTTGTTCTCACCATGTGGGTCTCAAGACACAATGTTCTAGGTGACGACGAAGGGTCAGCGGCTTCTTCGGCTCGCTTACGAGTAAACTTTATCCCCAAGAGTCGTATCTTGATGTTGTGATGCTCCCACCATCGGCGTTCAAGAGCAGAAAAACATCATGAGATATTAATTCGTCTTCGCCACGTCCCGCACGCCATGTGGGTATTCTGCCATAATCTGTGGCCTCATGTGCCATGAAATTGGGTTCTAGAATTCACATCGATCTCGAGTGCGCCATAGTGTTTCTGGAAAACACCATTGGAGTTGACAGATGCCATCAACGCCGGTATTTTCTGCCCTCGCCGAGATTAGGCACAGGATGGAAACGTCCTATTGGAAACTAGACAGTAGGACTCTTGAAACTGAGAGAACTTCAGGATTGGTTTTCCGCTACAATCCCATCGCCATACCCAAGCTCTTATGGGCCTGTACCTAGAAGAACGGTCATTGCCTCAGCAAGATAGAGCTTGGAGCGGCATTACGATAATTCACCCTTTGTGTCTCCTGGGATATCGTGTTGCGGGCGTTCTTCTCGGGCTCAAATCCTTATCGATAAGAGCCTGACCCCACGACAGGCTCGGTTAAGCTTCTATTTGTGGTCGCGTGTCCAGACGCGTCTTTTAGCTGGGAGTTCAATTGACAGGATGAGGTGCCTAGACTTCGCACTTCAGGTGCCATGATCTGTAAAAAGATAGTATGATTGTATAGGTACTCTCTACAATATGCACCATGGTACAATCAGTCTCTGGAGGTCCGTCGAAGCTGCAGATTCGGGTTCAATGGTTAACCTCATGTACAGAATCCGCCGAGCGACCGTTGAAAGGTGCGGTGCTTTGCTTTACTTCCGTTGGTCCAGAAGAAAGGGTCAGTTGGGCAATCTCCAATGTACGTCTTTCTCCCGGCTAACTTGGCGTGTAGACTCGATATGCCGATCTCGCGATACAAATGGGAGCTGAACATAAGCTTGACTTGACCTCCGATACAACCCATCTTATTGTCGGCAGTACCGATACTTTGAAATATCAATATGTTGCCAAAGAGAGAGAGGATATCAAAGTCCTGCGACCAGAATGGATTGAAGCAGTTCGTGAATGCTGGATCAAAGACCTCCCTTTAGATCTTGAAGCTCTGGCTCGTCAATATCGCATGCCCACCCTGGCTGGTTTAAAAATATGCATCACGGGATTTGACGACCTCTCTTTTCGAGCGCAATTGCAGAGAAACGTTGTGGATAATGGTGGAGAGTACACCGGCGATCTGACGAAGGATGTAACCCATTTGATTGCAGCGAAGCCGGAAGGGAAAAAGTACGAATATGGAATGCAGTGGCAGAAAAAGGTGGTCAGTTTGAAATGGTACAAGGATACTCTGGAACGGGGTATGCAACTGGATGAGAAGCTATATCATCCTACAGTCCCCGTTGTGGAACAAGGAATCGGTGCTTGGAATCGACGTCCTCAACGATCACCTCAACTTGGCAAGCGAACACGGGAAGAAGGCGACGTATCAGAACCATCTCGAAAGCTGAGCCGAACTGCCAGTGCCCGACTTAGGAGCCAAAATCAAAGCCTGTGGACTGACATTGTAGGCGGTGGTGGATGTGAAGCTCAGCTAGTCGAGCGCCCGCCATTGAAGCCTTCAATTTCTATGTCTGCGGTCCGAAAAACGAACAGCTTTACGAATGAGTCTCAGGACCACCAGAGTGAAACAGGCAATGCTCCGGTCCCTTCCGACACCTTCAATGCCAAGTCAGGCTTTCTCCAAGGCCAACAATTTATCATCAAAGCTTTTGATGAGAGAAAGGTTTGTTGTATACACAAAAATCCCCGGATGCTGCGAATTTGGTTTACTTACATCAGTCTAGGAAGAAGTTCTACGAAAAATTCTCGTCGAGCATGGAGCTGTTGTCATTATTGACAACGAAGATCAAGAATATCGAACGACCAACACATTTGTAATCCTTCCTCACGATGTGGGGGGAAAGTGGTTGACAGCCTCGAAACTTTTCCAATTAGGCTTGCAGGCTGTATCTGAACTCTGGCTAGAGCGATGTATGCTGCAGAAATCGTTCATATCTCCGGAAACGTATCCCTTGGGGCAGCTAATAAGCGAATCGCTATCGAACGCATTCTCAAAGCTCATCGTGAATGCCACCGGCTTCAACGCACTCGAAACGCTGCACATCTCCAAGATCGTTACTCTTCTTGGAGGCAAATATGCCGAAGTCTTCACTTCTGCGGTATCTATTCTGATATCCAAGACTGGGAGCAGGAACGGCCCCAAACTTGATCTGGCGCAGCGCGCGGGGATCCCCACAGTCTCCGAAGAATGGTTGTGGTGGACGATAAGAAACGGCAGAAAAGCACAAGTGGAAGGCTTCCTCGTCCAAAAGAACCCAGTTCGCGTGACGGAAGGTAAAACTACTGGTCACAAAAAGACCACCGAAGAGTATGTGGAAGTGGGCACGATTCTATTGCAGCCGAAGCACCGTGACCAACAAGCATCTGGACAGAGCAAATTACACGAGTCTCGATCGGAATCACGAAACGAGGCTAGAAGCACGGTAGACGGATCAAAATCCTTTGTCCCAGTACACGATGAAACCGCATTTGATGAATCTGGTCAGCATGATGATCAGTCAGTTCCCTCAAGGTTCATACAAGATCACCCTGAGCATAGCGACACAGAGACAAGTTCACGCGTGCTCGTGGAGCGCCCTCTCCAGGAGTTGTCTTCTAATTCTTCGGGTAAAACTACCCGACCGCAGGAATCAAAGAAGGCGTCAGTCGAATGTTTGGATGGCACTTCAAGCATGCAAGATTCAACGTGTGCGGAAAATGCTCAAGAGAGAACACATGGCCATACGTTGTGGGGAAGTGAATCCAAGTCAAGGAGCATTCAAGCCATCAGTGGAGCCATTCAAGAATTTCTCGACCAGCGGACTGCGAAGAAACCCGCCATCAGCAAGTTAGGTGATGAGTCTACGGGGAGAAGCAGACTGGTTGGTCGGGCCCTCAGCAATTTATCCAACTCATCAGCAACTTCGAACTTCCGACGGTCAAGAGCTAGCTCAGTTGACAGCATAAACACCGACGGGATTGGAAGTGAGATTGGTACCATGCAACCTGCACCGATGGCTGAGAAGGGAAACTTCAGCTTCAAGGGACGTGCAAAAACAACGTTGGCGGGACTCAGTCCCCATTCGTATGGGGTGGATGATCTAGATATGTCAAACAGCAACTTTCACAAGGAAGCGGAAGCACCCCCCATGACACAGCTGGGCTATGAAGACCCGGAAGAAGCGATTCTGCTACGAGAAAAGTTGGCCGAGTCGAGGAGAAAGAACTGCAAGGCTGGGCCAGAAAAGGAGACTTCGAGACCACCAGCACGGCCAAAACAGGAACGCAAGATACGAGACGACGACATGCTCGCAAGCGCAGGATGGGGCACCGGAAGGCGGACCAGGCATAAGCAAAAAAGTCCTCCATGTCAAGGCATCGAAGGATTTTGAAAACAAGTAATCCAGACAGATTTTGGACCAGATCGGGAACAATTGCCAAAGCTGTATCACGTGAATTCGTGTTCAGGCGCGTCAGTCAAAATTTTTTTCAGCAGCGCCCGCTTGAACGAGCGGCATCCTATACCATGAAAGCCATTTTTCTAAATGACAGAAAATGGGCCGTACCAAGGGAGACCTGTTAGAACAAAATCTGTCCTTCCTCCGTCCCGTTCTGCCGCATTGAAGACACGTCACCAACTTGTCTTTTGCCGGTATGGTGTGTGGAACACAGGCTAGCGGGCTCGTTTGGATGGGATATCCGAGCGAAGAGAGACTAGGAGCTTCAGCGAGACTTCGACCAGAGTTGGAGTTGGAGGTCTCCATCAATGGATCGGGAGAGCGGAGATATTTTGGAAATTTCACACTCGGTCAGACAAGGTTGAGAGATCCCAGTCACTAGGCAGCATTTAGCAGACAGGAGAGGAGACAGCGATGTACCTGGTCCGGAGAACTGCGCCCATGTGACAGCAACTCAAAGTGACAAGGCACGCGTGACAGGTACGATGTAGTGAGTGATTCCAATTACTGAAGCAGAGGCTAACAGGATGTGGAAATGAAAAATACGAACAAAGTCCGCAAACAAGATGGGCACCGCACATGAAGTCCGAGATCGACACCTAAAATTGGTCCAATCGCAGTCCAGTCACAGGGTTTTGAGTTAAACAGAGGCAGCTGGAACAAAGTTCAGTGATATGCGGAGTGATAAACAAGTTGCTACAGTACGTACTCGACTGGTATACAGTTATACGATAGTTGGGAAGGTAGTACTAGTGCGCTGCCGGCAAATCATTTCGATCTGGCGGGAAAGAGGAACACCTGAGTATATCAAGAAAAGCCGGGCACCACCCTACTATTCCCATTCCAGGGTTAGGAGTAGCTTGACCCTTTGACCAACTATCTACAGTTCTCTTAAGAAGTGAGCACAGTTTCATCCCATCTTCCTGCGCCTCTTGAAACAAAAGTCCCACAGCCAGCCCGAACCTTCCGGATTCAAGTCTCGGCCTGCATCTCCTACGCATCTATCAACCTCTGACGTCCTTGTGCCTGGTCTGGGTCCACCGCTCGTGCGACGCATTACCGGGACAGCGTTTCAAGCTATGCTCTCTCCGTCTTTCTGCGACAACTTTCCCACCAACCCACTTCTTACGAGTTGTCGCACATTCTCCTGTGCGTTACTCCGTACTCAGCTGATCGACCCCGATCCGTCTTACAGGAACTACTGGCCATTTGTACACGGCATAGCAAACTTTGAGACCGCTTTTTTGTCCCTATCCATATGTCACAGATCTCTCAACGACTAGCACTACCACCATCCTTGCCAATCCATCCATTGCCTCCACACCTCGTTGCGAGTGCCCTACCAGGTCCCCCGTCACATACATCATGGCCGACCTCGCCCGCGAAGAAGCTGACCGATATTTCTCTCACCGTAACCATCCTATCTCTCATCCTGAAGACCGAGACGACTCCTCGCAGCAGTCGTCTGATAACCAACGCGAACCAGACTTTGGTGCCTACCACTCTGATCAAGGCACAGACGACGACACTATCGACAATATGGCAACCGTGACCACCATCAAAACCACTTATCACCTTCCCACACAAACGCACTTCGCCAACACGGGACCCAAGGGTGTTATTGCAGACGCACAATCATTCGCCCGAGCGAAACAGTCGACTTTTCGTCAACGACTGGCGAGCTTTGCCAGCAATTTGACTCCCAACAAGGCCGGTCCCATTATCTCGGAACAGGCTGAGAAAAGGAGAACAATTTCGGGGTCTCCCAAATCAACATCCTCGGACTCGGAAAGCTTCGCCTTATCGGACGATGAAGCAGACTCGGAATTTATGAAAACGTGGCGAGCCAACCGTCTACAAGAGTTGACTTCCCAATCACAAGCCACCCAAAATCCCCAGAGGAAACAATTTCCCAGCCAGCGAACATGGGGTACCTTCCTGGAAGTAGATGCCAACGGCTACCTCGACGCCATTGAAAAAGTGTCTGATGACACCGTGGTCGTGGTGATGATCCATGACCCATCGTCATCGGCCAGTGCCGAGGTTGAAGACGAACTTGGCATGCTAGCGTACAAGCACAACAGAACCCGCTTCGTGAGGCTACATTATGAGATTGCGGAGATGGAGTCTATTCAGATACCTGCTGTGTTAGCGTATAAGGCTGGAGATGTTTTTGCCACAATATCAGGTGCAAAGGCCGAGGGTCTTGAGGGTATTCTCTTACAGTAAGTTTGATGACATCTTGAGATCCTACTTTCAGGATTTGGGCTGACCTGATTTCTAGAAATCGTGTTCTTCAATGAATCTAATGTCTCGGTTGAAGTGATTTTCGCCATCGTCGATACCCCGATACGTTCGTTTCCTCCATTCAACTCTGTACGCAAATCTACAACCAGTGTCCTTTATCAACTTACGCTGAATAGTACCTTCGTCATTGTTCTATTAGCATACGTCTGCCTCTACGCCTCGCGATCAACGATACCTCATGAACACTGTCTTGTCTCTGTGGCTGTCTCATACTTTGCCATATGAGGTGCTGACTGGATCTTCAACCTCGTCGTTGTCATCTCCAGTTGAGAGGGTCGAAATCAGCTTTGGTTGGCGATTACCGTGCTTATAAACCAGGCGTTGTTGGGCTCTTTTATCAGGGCGTCTCTCAACTGAAGCACGCTCGGACGGGTTCAACAGACGCGAAACAACGATCTCTACATACAAGTATCGATTTGTACATACATCACACTTGTCCGCGTGTTGATGTCGTCAGTTGCATGAATGGATGGACACAATGACGCGGAAGTCTCCTAGGTTTTGGCTTTGGGGAAGGGGGATAACTGGGCCCTTACCGAAGATTCCAAATTGGATGTGGGAGGTGGAATGGAATTGACCATAGGATTTCGAATGAGAAACCAGGGTTGAGGGCTACAGCCATCTATCTACATACCTGGGGGAATCTCTCGTGCTCTACCATAGAGACGCAGATATGTCCATATACACGGACGTCGATAAGAGGAGGAAAACGTTCGTGACAAGTCATTTCTTTTTTCCTCCCTGTATCAGACAATTGAATGGCAGTTCTGCGCCTTCTATATTGAAATTGCAATGTGGTTAGATACTCTCTGGCATTTTTCATATGCTGTCGCTGTTGGCCTCTGCCTTTCCAACCTTTCCGTCTCCAGCTCTTCATGAAAGGTAGTGGTAATACCACCCCCGTACTATTTCGACCAGCCTCTTAGTGAAAAACAACCGGTCGAATAAGAATGTCAGGTGCATGAGAACCATCGCGTCGATCTCATCATGATCCCCATATTTGCTTAGGAATTTTTCATTTGGTTCCACCATGCTAAGAGCAAAAGCGCCATGCAGATGAAGCGTCGCTCACTGGGTAATTGCAAGGCTGGTTTCCCATCATTTGTCCTCTCACACTGGCTTTCTTTTGCTTTGTCACGTCAATTAGTGAGACCGTTCCCAGGCATTTCATTCAACGCAACTTGACGGCTGGTAGCACCTTTATGAATCTACCACTGCACATCCACCCCATATCCGCTCGTTCACATACTCTCGTGCCTTGCATCGCCATGTCATGCACCATCATCACTACCCATGTTTTGCCACCAAATGCATTCACTCGCCGCATCAGAAATACAACAATCAATGTGAATATGGAAAAAACTGCCCGTAACTCTCGGTCCCTTTGCAATACAAAATCCCATTCCGCTGGTGACAAGCTGGTATCATTGTGAAAAGCGTACAAAATGCAGAACGACTGAGCCGAAGATTGTCATTGCAGAAGCCTCTTTGAGATTCAAGGTGGCCGATGTTGGGGAAAGAATTTAAAAAAAAAAAAAAAAAAAGCCCAAGAAATCAGCTGAGACGGTGGGTTGGCGTAGTGATGGCAGAAGTGGTAATACATGATCCAACTTCTTATCTCTTGTATGGACAGCATGACAACATACGATCCATGCAGGAGACCAAGAAAATTGAATAGATAAGACATACGGTTAGAAGGGGATGTTTCGGTCTCCCTTCACGCGTCGTCTGATTTAACCATCCTAGATGCCGATCAAGCAGATGCAGAGATGGCGTTCTTCTCTGTGGTGAAGTCCCAAAGCATCTTGATTAGACTCTCGGGGAGAGTGTAGAGATCAACGTGAAATTCCCCTTCTAGAGTATAGCATTGGTTAGTACTCGCGCAGACCTAGTCTTATGGAGTCATGTCAAGGGGCACCTACGCTCAACATCATTTCTCATCCAGGAATCCTCGCTCTTGTTGTCATGAACCATCTGCACAACCTGAAGAAGATCATCTTCACCAAGTTTCTGCAGACCCTCGGCCAATTTGTCCATGTCGATCGCTTTGCCATCTCCGCCTTTTTTCTTCTTCTGAGTACTACCGGCGCCAATCTCGCTGGCGCGCTTCTTGCTGGCAGCATCTGCACCGTTGGTTGTAGTCTCGCCAGGAATAGGACCTGAGTTACGAAGAGCCTCAAGGAGAGCGCCTTTCGGGTTCTTGAATGTGATGATTTGTTTTGTTTCATACCGGGCGTTCGCGAAGTTGAGATCGTGGACGACGGTGTGTGTCTTGCCAGCAAGATCCTTCATTTCGATTGCAAGTTCAAACTCTCCCCATCCGTCCTCAGCCACGCGGAATGGTGGTTTCGTGATGGCTACAGAGATATGAGTTCCAGGTCACTGGGGTGAGCGGAGGAAGGAAATTCCACGTACTTTGTCGGGCCTTCTCACCAAAAGACTCGTGAAGCTGGTATGTGACGGAGTCGAAGATGTCTGCATCGATTTCTTGTTTTGTATCTGCATGGAGGAGGACGATTTTCATGGACCAATGTCGCAGGGGAAAGCCCGCCACACCACTGTCTGCACCAGGACTGCAGAAATCAAGTCAGAATTTGTATCGGATGACTAGTATGTGCGCTGTTCGTGGGAAACGGTCGCAGTATAGGGGAAATGGAGAAACGTGGAAATAACGCGAGACTGAGATAAATCGGTGGGTAGATCGACATACATGATCTTTTGTTCGGTGATGATCTTGATCGAACGCTTGACCTGCGCGAAAAGTCAGTTAGAGGCACATCAGGGATCGGCGCGCAACGTCGAGTCTTACGTCCGGCATGTTGGGCAGTGTGTAATTGAACGAGTAAAAGGCAAATAAGGCTTTGAAGGTTGAGATCGGCTCTCGCGCGGATGGCACAGCGGGATCACGGGATACAGAGGGAAGAAAAGGCTGAATAGGCGACGTCTAAGATGTCGTTGGGAAGGTCTGGTGCAAAAAGAAGTGGGAAGCGCGGAGGTAGTAGATGTAATGGTGCTCGCACAACGTGCGCCTAGAGAGTGTTTTAACGTCTGGTGTCTGTTGTCTGGGTTCTCAGTAGGGCTTGCTGAGCCGTAAATGCACGCATAAAGACTTCAGACGGTGGTTTTGCCAGTCGCAAGGCACTAGGCACTTAGCAGCTATGCGGGGTCGCAAAGGGAAACTCAGCCGAACATGAAGCAAAGTATCAAGCCTGGCTAGCGGCGATCCCCCACTTTCCCCTGTTCAGTCAAGTGCCAGGAACAACTCAATCGAGCCAGACGGTCAGACATACTCATGGCTTCATGCTGTGGCTGAACTCCACGGTCTATTTAGTCTGGGCCAAGGCTATCGGTGACCAACACAAATTCGCTCTCTGTTTTTCTCTCATATGTACCAGTCTGCAATTGCGGGGGGGTGGAGACATTGGGTACAATCTCAGTCTACACGCTTTCCATGCTCCCTCTGGCACAAGAAACTATGACTTTTGGAACAAGGCCTCGTTCTCCTGTTGCGCTTTGATAAATGCTTCTTTGAAGAGATTGGCATCTGCGACGAGTGAGTCAGAACCTGTGTGCCCAAGGGATTATGTGGGCTTCGACTTACTCTCGCTGTTTCCGAATCGAATTGCTAGTGTCTGCGCTTCAGGCTCGCCCTCGCTGACATCGGCGGCAACATTCCAAACCCAACTGCGATCACTGCCAACATTTGGTGATAGCTTCATATCAGGAGTCACTGCAAAAATTAGATGAGCATGCGCCCTCGACGAGCCGGTATTCGTGGACTCACCGTAGTGGTTTGCGCAGACCTTGAGGGTCTTGTCTCGTCGCATGACCAATCTTGTTTTTCCGTTTTCCTTGTGTTTAAGTAGTCGCACATCACCAGTGCCTCTTTCTTTCCATTCTCTTGACTCCCGGTCGAACTTGAAGAGCTTAGCCCGCATCTTGAATACTTGTTCCTCAGATTCCTCATTCGTCTTAGTTTCTACTTTCTCGGTCAGGCGAACGACAGGTTCGAATTCGACATCAGCTTCTTCCTCATCGGCTTTGTCCTATGACAAAGATTTCCGTCAGTCTATGTTCAGCGTTCTGTCCTCCAATCAATCGAGTATGGCTTACATCGTCTTCCTCTTTCTTGGCTTTGGAGCTGCCACTGGGTTCATCCTTTGCATCTGCATCCTCATCGACTTTTCGCTCTTTCTTGGCCCCACCTCCGAACATGGAGAAGACAGAATCCTTCACACCTGATGCGGCCGTAGTGGTGGTACTGGCTGCACCGCCGGTAGCATTGCTTGCAGCTTCGGTGTAAGAGGTGGATTTGGCGTCAGTGGCAGGTGCTTCGGAAGAGGAATTGGCGGCAGGTTGGTCGGCGGCGTGAGTTGGTTTGATTTCGGTAGTATCCGACATGGTTGCGGATGGACGATATGATGGTTAATAGGATGACAGTGAAAGGATATTGCACGGATCGAGATGGTCTCAGCAGCTGGCAATAGAGTGGTCAGCTAGAAAACGAGTCAAGATAAAATAAACTGTTGTTCGTTGGCACTTTCCGCGCTAAATGATTGCAGAGCCTGAGAGAGAAAGTCTGGCCGCCATCAAACAAGGCGCCGCCACGGTTCGTGGAGTTTGTTGAAGCGCCAAGCCTCCTGAATCCGTTCGGGGCCTTTAAAGTGATGTCACACTCTCATTAGATCTTTTATGTTTGATGCCCCTTGTTCCGACATCAGCTCTCCGGTAACTACCTGCCTAGGCAGCATAGACCTCTTCCTCCACCCTAGAGATTCATTCGTTGCAAAAGACAATCGCACCATGACACTCCTTGACCTCCCCGGAGACGTTCTATCCATCATCCTCTCCTTCCTTCAGCCCAAAGACTACCTTACCTTCTGCCGAGTTTCGAAACCAGTCTACCTAGAATACCGACAGGATTCTCTGTATTGGCGAACCGAGGCCTCCAACACCTTCCGACTCCCCATCAGTCCGCTACTCGCCGCGGACGGCCCTCGTTGGTACTGGCTCTACAAACGACTGAAGACCCAAACACGACTTTTCACTTGGGGACAGGGAATGGGAGGAAACCTGGGGCCAGGGAGGTCTCGATCTGTTCCTCGACGACCTCAGCCGCATATTTCCCCAAGAGTGCTCCCTCGCGTACCGGCCCGACTCCCACGTCGTGAAATTTTTCAACGATCCTCCTCCCACTGGCCAACAGATGTCCACGTCCCAGATGAAGTAGGAGCCATCGCTGACCTTCAATGTGGAGGTTGGTCAACCACAATTTTGTCCTCCGATGGGAAACTCTACACCGTTGGATCAATTGACTCTTTGAATGGCGTCATTCGTGGCCAGCCTTCTGATCATTTCACCTTGCTCGAATACCTCACCGAAAGCACGTCTGCTATTCGGCAGTTCTCGTCTGGGCGGCGGCACATCTTAGCGCTCACGGACGATGGAGAAATCCTTTCGTGGGACAGAATTAATGCGAAGGGTTTGAAAGTTTTCTCCAGAAATGGAAGGACTTTTGGAGGGAGGCCGTCCAGCGTTGCCGCTGGCTGGGGAGAAAGTTCTGCTTACGTTCCAGAGATAGGGATTGTCTATTGGAATCCCATTGAAAACTCGCAAAACGATGATATGCTAGATGGAGTGCACGTCAAGGAAAAGATCGTCCCGGGCACGGCAAGACGCAAAACAGAAAATGGCCACGTCAAAGTCCTTAAGCACGTCGTTCTGGAAGGTTTCATCGTATGGATCACGAATGAGTCCAAAATATATGCCTGCTATCTCAGTGGCGGGGATCCCGAGCAACTAGAGCCGGCCAAACCTCCTTTTGAGATTCCAGGATTCAGTGCGCCAGATCGCGAACTGAAAGATATTCAAGGCCAGTTTCAAAGGTTTGGAGTCTTCACGGCAGGAGGCGAAGTTCTTTCTGGTGATATTGCCTACGTCAGGCGATGCGCCGAAGCCGCTCAGAACCAATCCGAGCTTGTCGAGTCCGGGGACTGGTCCACGATGACTAGTTTATTAACTTCTCGTCCCCTAGACGTTCCCGCCCTGCAACATACCAACGTCATTGCCCTAGCCTATGGCGACTACCACTACCATGCGCTTCACGCCGACGGCAAAATCACCTCGTACGGTAGTGAACCCCAGGGCTGCGGCTCATTGGGTCTATGCAGTCCGGAGACAGGAGGACGATTCCGTGCTGTCCGTCGAACCCGGCCGGGCATTCGAAGTGATGCGGAACTACTCCCTATTGCTAATCTACGAGGCCGTCAAATGTGGTTCGAGCCGGAGCGGAAAGATTGGCTCGCTTGGATGGAGGGCCAACTTCACGAGCCACATCTCATCACGAATGGACGACCCGGCCACACTGTTTGGGACGATGATCCAATGAAGCAAGCTCTCTTCAGCGAATGGGTGGAGCAAGAGGGCAAGCATTGGGATGAGGGACCTGTTATCACCTCCGCGACCACCACGCCGTCCATTGAACTATCGAAAAAGGGAAACCCTGAAGATTACGTCAACCTGGGCGCCTACTTCCCCATCGCCATTGCTGCGGCAGGCTGGCACTCCGGGGCGCTGGTCCTCGTGGACGAAGACAAAGCGTACGAAGTCCGAAGCAAATGGGTCAGAAAGAAGGCAGAAGGAGAACCACCCACGAAGGGAGGCTCGCCGTTTGATTCTCTTGATCGAGATGAAGTGTACGTGTGGAGGAAAGATGGCTTTCCCAAGGTCGAGTTGCCAAATGGTTTCGAGATGCCTGGAGAGGGTGAGCCGAGGGCCTGGAGGGACGGTATGCCGACCATGGGGGAGCTAGGGTTTGGAGGATAGAAGATAAATGTGCTGAGATTGTTCTCAAAAGTTTCGGACCCAGTATATGAACATTTCATTATTGGCAGGAGATCCTCAGCTCGCGGTTGTGGTCCCGGTTGTTGCTTGTCGCTCAGCCCATCTCACAAATCCTTCAAGCTCATGAGTCCACGACGTTACGAACTGTTAAGACTGTGCTTTCATATTATTTAGACAGAAAATGATCCGATCGAGTATTCCAACAATCGTCGCTCATAAAAACGGCAGGAATGTGCTCAGATCCGACTGGCATCTGGACGTTTTGGGAAATGCTTTTCAGGTTTTCGAATCAAATCATAAACGTCCCAGGTGGTGGAACGAACCTACGAAAAGGCCAGGCATCGTAAAACACAACCTTGCCTCTTCAGCGTCAACTTGTCTTCCTTTTCCAGCATCCCCCCTTTTTAATTGTTCGCGGTGATTTCTGCGTGGACGAGAACACCTCCCCCGAGCTCCCCGGCGATTAACATCCTCCTCCTAATCTCAGGCAGCATATATCTCCTTGGAATTTTTCACCTGGTTCTGCCATGCATGTACTACCATTTACTTCCACGGCCGTGCTCAATCTTCTTTCCTACGGACGTCTGATGCTAGAGTCTCTGCTCTGTCAATACGAAAGTGCAAATCAAGAAAGAGTTTTCTGTTCGACAATGTTAAATACAACCCAGATTCACGCCTTCACACACTTACACCAATCTAGGTCATGAAGATTCAATGTTGGAGGGTATCAATTCTATCGTGTATCCAGAAAAACACATCCGGTCCCAAAAAGCGATCTCTCACCCCCGACTAAGACGAATCACCATCATCTAGCAAGAAATCGTCGTCACCGCTTGAACCCGATCCACTACCTGTTGAACGAAATCGGTCCCACCAGCTCCTGCCTTGTTGTCCTTGTCCGCCGGAGCTCTGTTTAGGAGCTTTATTCTGAGCAAGGGGAACTCTTGCTCTTCGGTCCTCATTCGAAACGGCGATGATAAGACCATCTCCCTCAGCCCTGTCGACCTGGAATGGTCCGTCTCCATGCCCGTCTCGACCTTGCGGATCAGAATCTGTCTCTTCTTCTCTTTCCTCATGGTCAACAAATAGAAAACTACCCACCACAATGCCCGCCCCAAGCCAATACATCCAGCCCTCATAATGACCTTGAAGAACCATTTCCCCAACTAGACTGAGAGGAATAGTCAGACTTAATCCAACCGTGACCAGCAGTGGACTGGTCAAGACCATCGCATATGCCCAGCAAATGTCGCTGAAAAAGCTGCTGACGCTGTTCACCAACAGGATCGTCCATATCCGTCGTGTGGGTGGAAGAGAAAATTTTTCTAACCCAGTGAAATGCAAAATTGGAAAGAGCGGGAACAGGAGGAGTAAGTTGAACATCCCTACTAGTCCGAAAAAGAGGGGCATGTTTAGCGATCGAGGAAGAGCCTTGATGGTTGACTTCTTCAGTGTGATAGTGTACACGCCGTAAATGATGGCGGACAGGAGAGCTAAGGCGTCGCCTAACGCGAGTTCCGATGGAGGTTTCTCAGGAAAGGTGTCTAGGGACCGCACGGAGAATGACCTCCACCGCCTACCTGTGGGAGGATCAGTGGGTTCATTGTTGGCGCTGGCGGTGAGGTCGACTCGTGATATGAGAATGATGCCCACGAAGGAGGCCAGTACACCGCAGAATTTCCTCCAGGTAAACTTTTCGGTTCGGGTGAACGCACCGATGAGGAGAGTCCAAAAACTTGATGTCGAAGTTAAGATTGTTGTTGAAGCAACCGTCGTGTATTGCAAACATGCCATGGCGAAGTAGTTCGCACCAAACCAGAGGAAACAAAAAGCCAGTGACAAACGGGCGGTGGGGATGAGCCCCAGGTGCTTATCTCTTTCGTCCACGTTTTGACTTTCTTCATTTAATGGAGTTGTCCTGTTGGGTTTAATGAAAGTCTCTGATTCAGAATCTTCCGAATCTATTGGGTCATTGTTGAGAGGTCTATAGCTCCATCTTCCTGAAATGGCCGAGCGAATTGTGCCGTGCAGGTTTCCATAATCTCGATGTCTCTTGTATGCGGATCGTAGAAGGGTCGGGATCATGGCCAGCATGAACATGGAGGTATTGAGGTAGGTCAGGAAAAACGGTTTCGCGTAGGTGTTATCGGCAAATATGCTCTAGATGTCACCTTGGTCAGTGTCGAGAGCATTTTATTAAGGGACACCCATACGCTTCCTAGGAAGTTGGACAAGGTCCAGAGAAAGACAACACAAAGAAGGAGGATCAATCCCAGAGTATGCCTCGCTACACCGGCGAGGGCGCCTCGCTGAATGGCAGGCCGAGGCCGAGGCTGAGACTCGAGTAGCCTCTGTCTTGAAGAAGATCTCGAGATGCTGGCGTCCATTTCGATGTGCTCGGCAGGTTGAGAGGGTTGGTGTTGAGGTGGAATGAGAAGGTCGACCATGTTTGCGACTCGCACCGGTGCGACATTGCATTGGGAAAAGGCTACAGAGTGAAGAGATAGTAGTCACGAGCTTCTGGGCTGGCCTAAGATATACCCATAATGCTTCTTCCTTTCCCTCTCCTCAAGGTTTCGATGGTAAGGCCAGTTTCAATGGACACTATAACGGATAACTAAGGAGATATGCCAGAGGTTAAATGGGGGGAGGAGACCAGCCGTCGTGGTTGTGGGATCCCCGGTGGGCTTGTCCGTGGCAAATGAGGGGGCCGCGCTTCCCGAGCGAAAAGGGGCTAGATGCTAAAATAGACAGTAGCAATTATTAAGGAGGTTATCATTGGGGAGGCATTGAATGTAGATACGTCGAAGTGGATAGGGCGCCGTAAAGCTCTTAAATCTACAGCCTCCATATCAAGGATGTTGTTCTCCCACATCATTCATCCCTCGTCCCAGATCCCCTCCATACCTCGGTCCTGCTGCTCTCTCACGCCAGGCAGTACCGGAGAGACATTCTGATTACAGGCTTCCTATGGACTCTCTCAAGTCGTCCACCGGGCGTTGTCGTCCTCTTTCGAAAACATTGGTTGTGCCGTTATGCAGTGGTGCTTCATGCCACATTGTTCAAAGCATTGACCATCTTGTTGCTTCGCTTGCTGGTATCCCAGGAATTAGCTTCATTTCGAAAAGAGGTGAAGGATATTCAAAACATCGATGCCTTCTATCCTCAATAAAGACTTCTCAGTTGCTTCCTTCGTCTTCATCGTCGAGTGGAAAGCCACTCGTTGGCATCGGAGAAGAGCTTAGTTTCCTTGACTTCTGTCCCAGGTACTTGACTTGCAGCATAGACCTAGAAAGATCAGTATCGTGCCTCCAACGTCAACCCATAATCAACCTACAGCATCCCAGATTTTCCAGGCCTGGTCCAGACTCTTGGTCAAGTTGCCGCCTCCTTTGAGCTGTCCAAACCAATTGTATTTCCCTTCTTGTTGCTTGATACTGGTTTTCAAGGCATCGGTGACTTCAGGCTCCTCGTTGACGGCGTCCAGATAGGTCTTAACAGCTATTCCGAGTCCAGAACCATTGTCACTGGCAAATGGTAGCCTAGGGACGATGTCAGCTCCGCATGCAATGGTGGAAGCGGACCAGACCTACCTCTGAGCCAGACCAATCCAATCTTCACGATCTCGATCCACGTCCCCGTTTAGGAACATGCTTGTCATCACAGTTTCCAGAAGATCCCTCAGCGAAGTGCGGACCGCCGTGATCTTCCACGCAAATGTCAATAACTGCCGATCAAGAGGTCCGACAAATCCCATGGGCTTGTGCCGAATTCTACCCAGACAAGCGGTCTTGGAAATGAGATTTGTGTACACCTTGCGCTCATAGTCTTTGTCTGTACAATATCAGCAAGGTTTCGAAATGGAGAGGGCTGTGCCGAACCCGTTCGCGCAACGGGTGTTCCTGTGGCAAAATTGCCCGTAAACAGCCCGAGTCTGAGCATTTCCACTCCAACAATCGTGTACTCCTCGTCCGCAATTGCCACTGCGGTTTCTAGAGCCTTGCCCCATGCGGTCACCTCGTGCTTGTCGTCGATATAGTCGCGAACGTGGAGAAAGCGGAACACCGTGTTGACAAGAACTTCGTCGACCGATCGAAGTGCTGGATGTTCCACTCTGCCTTTGGTGATAGTCTTCTCCGCAAAAGCGGAATCCTTGAGAGCTCGCAAGCACGGAAGAAATAGAGAGACCGTCTATCCAGGTCAGCCCTCGAATTCGACATGAGAAGGACTGGCGAGACTTACCCCAGCATTTCCTGGGACCGATTCAATTTCGGTTCCTCGAACTTTCCACGGAGATAATTTGTTCCTCATGGGGGGAGTGTTTCTGATCTCGATGGTCAAATTGCTGGTGTCCTGAGGAACCCATGGATCCACCTTGATAACTCTGGACTGATAGTAGTAATTGAGAGACTCTGCTAGAATTTTGAGAGCCTCGGTGCGGAAAGGATTGAGTAATTCTATCACCAATCTACGGTAAGGTTCCGAATCCAAGACACCGCCGGGGAGGGAAAGGACGATTTCGCCAGATGTCAGCCAATTGGGGATTTGCGGCCCCAGAAGTCCTTTCGAGATGTAGAAGAACAGCTCCTCAGGAAGTCTTTGCCCGACGAATTCGTGAACATCGCCTGGGGCATCGTCGAAGTTCAGAGGAGCGACTACTCCATTTTTCTCCATGACCACATGGTGTCTGATCGTCATGATCGCCTTTTTGTATCGATCAGCATATCTCAGCGCCTGGATCTGTGGATGATCCCGGTGAAAATTGCAAAGCTGTATCACAGATTTCCCGGCAGCATTAAGCAGAGAGATTGCATCGATTACGCCGGTTGCTTTCGTCGCGGCCATACTATCAAGGATTGGGAAAGTAGGAGTGAAAGAGGTGCCGAGGAGGAGCTGAGCATCTCGAAGCGTCTCACCGTTGACTTTGAGAACATCTTCGCACACAGATTTGCTGACCAGGCTCAGGGATGACTTGTTGAGATTGAAGTCCGTCACGACTCTATCGATGCCAAATAGAAAACATTCTGTGGTTCCCATAATGGCATCAATGTACTGGTCTTCTAGCTTGAGGAGGTAGGACAACTGCCCAGTTGTTTAGCTCCCACAAGTATGCAGAGTATTTGGACTCACCTGTGCTGTTGCACTGTAGGGAGCGACCATGTATTGCACTTTATTGTCCGCCAGGAGTTTCTGGAGAGATCTGGTCATCACGTCAATGGGGTATTTGGCCTTTCCGAAGTCTACAACAGTCCTCTTGCCGTCCCCACTCAAATAGTGATGCCACGCTTCATCTTGAACTCTTCTGCTCTCGGTCGATCGCGAGTCCGGAAGACTCTTGTTCACGTAGTCCAGGCCATTGAACACGAAGATCAGGTTGATACCATTTTGGCGCAGGAAAGAAATATCGTCTTCTATGGCTTTCTTGTAGCAGAAGGGTAAGCCACCAAGTGCATGTTTGAGGGGCTCCTCGTTGTTTCCGTTCAGGCGCAGGTCAAGGTAATATGAGGCATCGACGCCAATGACAGCATCTTTCAGGAGGTGTAGTTGACAAAATTCAACATGTTTGCTCGCCCACTGATCGAATTTCTGGACTGGAAGCAAATGTAAGTAGAGGAACGCCTGAGGGCCAAGGGGCATCCAAACCTGACATTTCCAGGCGCTTTGAAGGCCGAACGGATCAGTCGTTCGACTGGGAGAATATCAGCGGCAGAGAGCGACGACGTAGGAGAGATGAGGATGAAGGGCAAACAGCTGTGCAGCTAGTTGTCTCCAGCGAACTGGAATTGGAGCTCTAGTGTCGTCGGCCGTGGTGACAGAACTTGCCAAGGTATGTACCTGAAACCCAAAAATCTTGCCCCGGACTCAGTCCCGATTCGGGCAAGGCTGATGCCGCCCTGAGCTCACAGCCTTGTCGTCTATCGACTCATCTATGCTATTGCTCATGATGGCTATATATTCGTAAGTCGGCATGTCCTAGTGTTCTACACCAACGCCACAGGTCTTACTTCGCAAATCATCGAAATAATCTGTAACATACACCGCTCCAAATCCAATCCTCCTATAAGCTTCTATCCCATCCCGGACTGTGTCTCCGTGAGTGAGAATAAGCATCACATTCGTGGGTGGGATACTCGGACCGGGCCCGAATGGTATGGTCCCAATCTTCACACAGGTGATTTCCTCATCTTCGAGGGGCTTCTTCTCATCTTCCATATACCACCCCATTTGTGGCAAAGCTCCCTTCATCCACCCTAGGTAGGTGAGATCTTCGTTGTGAAGGAGCTCGGTGGCTAGGATGCGTTTCAGTCGACACAAGACGACAGTCTCGACGGACCTAACAGGGCCCAGCGGATCCAATCCTTCCAGCACAACAGATGAATCTAACAAGTCAATCGCCGACTCGAGAAATCCATCGTCGCTCTGCACCCACCCAACCCCGCGATTGCGACGAGCTTGTCTTCAGGCATTGCCAGCCCTCGCCGTGCGTAATCCTTGACTATCGCATGCCATGAAATCACGTTCCGCAGATATGGAGAAGGCTTTCCGATAGTATCATCGTGCCCCGTGCTCCGGCATGTGGAAAGCATAGAATTCGTTGTTGACATCGAGTTCACCAGCAGGGATAATCTCGTGCTCGAACCGACGGCATCGCACACATTCGAAGAAAACCTCGCCCCGGCAGATGTGTAGAACACGTGGAGTGACCTGGCGCTCCTGGAGACACCACGCTCGCTGTGCTACGGGTCTATGACCAACGAGGCTGGTGAAGTCGGTTCTTGGAAGGCAAAGGTGTCGGTTACCTACATTTCCATCACTATTGATTATTAGTAGGACAGCGCCTTCACGTTGCAATGATGATCGTGGGACGAGAAATCCATCTCTGCAGTGCTTTGAATCACGTCCGGAAATTATCAGAACTGCATTTAGCGCATTGCCCCTTCGACCAGGCAGTCCAACCTGTGGCCCTGCAAAGATACGGAGATAATCAATCCAGAGGTACAGGCATCCCAGTGCCAGATAACTCGTGACTGCATCTTGTAAACATTTATGACGTTTCATTCAACTCAACAACTCTGTTCAGCGCTCTGCTGGCAAGTTTTGACGTAGCCAATCCAAGTCGAAACCTTAGTTCTCCAACAATAGCTCCAAGCAACGTAGTCATCGAAAGAATCCGGGACTTGGATGATTTGTAAGATTCCTGTCGTATACAGGTTGCGGAAGATCAAAAAGTCTCGTTGGGTATACTCTTGATTTTCCTTCCAGCACACTGAACTCCATGTGCCGTTGTGTAATGTCTCACCTATGTATTGACCTTTGCAACAAGAGCTTTGTCCATGGAGCTAGCGGCGAGCTGCTCGCGGATTTGAACTCCTAGTCTCTCTAATGAATCACCTAGTGGTCGTTAGTAGGAGATACGATACTCACTCCCAGTATGCATGCTGAAAACGAACCAGGATAAACGTAGATAGGCATTCGATATAGAGATAAAAGTTCTCGGACGGAGTCGACAACGGGAGGACAGGCCCACGCAATGACGCGAGAGCAGACATTGATACAGTTGATTCACCCATTGTAATTCGTTCTTCCCATTTGAATCTACCGCCGAAAGCTGTGACAAAAGTCCGAATCCTCGGGGCTCGTCTTGGTTCGAGAGGACGGCTGAGGGTTTCGCCAGGTCAGTAATCGGGCTCATAGCGAAGGGCGGTAGACGTGGCGAGACGGCTGTACCAGATGTCTTAACGACAGGTTTCTTGTGTGAGGTGGATGAAGCTGAATAGCGTGAACCAAGCCGCCGTACCATAGCCTGCAATCTCTCTATGAAGAAAAGCGAAGATGACATGGCATGTGTCACATATTTGGCTTGCTTCCTTCAAAGTTGACCAGTTTTCATGAATGACGCGGCCTTCAGGGCTGAGGAGCGATTCTAGTGAGATGGGGTTTGCGTCGCAAACAAAGAAGCATTCCCGGCAGAAGAAGTCTAAGAACCACCGAGGCATCTACTATACCCATTCAAGAGAAGGACACGCCTGGAACAAAATGCATCAGAGAGAATGATCATGGGATTGATAGGCCGAACGCAAATGTGGGTTGGAGGTAATGTGAGTTTGAAGGAAACAAGGCTGAGGATGAGGGGATTTTTAAAGCCGGCATGCAAGGAGGATGCAGTTTCAATTGGAAAGTTTTTGTATTTATCAAGTATTAGTGACAAAGATGTATTTCTACTAGCAAGAAGTCTCAAGCCGGTCGTTCCGTTATTGTCTACTCTCACTCTCAAGCAGCAGGACCAACTTCTTTCGCGTTCGCCATTCGGAATCCATAAGTTGCCTCCAGACGATTCATTAGATGCTCCTTCGCCGTGATAGCTCGTTTTGAAGTAGCTCCTCCTCCATATCCCACTTCTACGCCATCTTCCAAAACATGCTCAGCAACCAGCTTACTCGGGATGGGCACCAGCTCCGTATCATTCCCAGGGTGGCAGAAATACGCAATTGAGTACCTGTCCTCGCCTCCGCGCTTGGCGTCTTTGGGGAAGATTACTCTGTGGACCGTGCTCTTCAAGATGCCATTGGTCCAGTAAGAGAGCAAGTCTGCAATGTTGACGAGGATTGGCGGGAAAGTTGTCGACCTCACATACCCGTCAGGAATGACGGGGACAGGCGCCCAGGTGTCCTCTGGGGTTCTGATCTCCAGGCCAGGTTGTGACGGTCGTTGAAAGAGGAGCGTCACGCTTCCATAGTCCGAATGTGCGCCTGCCCGAACATCCACCTCAGGCTGATAATCCACGTCGGTGGGGATAGCAGGGTAATGTAGCAGACGAACCGTACATCCGCTGGGCTGAGTGTGTCGCGATGAGAAGAAGTTGGGCTCCTCAACTCCAAGTCCCAACGCAAGGAGGTCAAGCACTCGATCGCAGAACGTTTTGCATGTCCTTTCAAATTCTGCCAATTCCTTGATGTGCTTCTCGAGAAATGCGGGCATGGGCTGCTGAGGCTTTCCATCATGGAATTCCCCGATGTTGAAAACCTGCTTGAAGTCTCCTTTCCGTTGAGCTTTAGGATCAAGCGTCTCGCCGTGCATACCGGTCCAGCCACGATTTGTGTCGTCGATTCGACATTTCTCCTTTTCTGCATCGGGCAGTGCAAAGAATTTGCGAGAGAAGTCAAACTCGCGTTCAACCATACTCTCAGTGAATCCGGTGCCGTTGGTGTCGATGTAGAGGAAGCCAAATTTTTGGGCTGCATCAAGTAATTGTTTGCCAATCTCAACAGTGAATTCCGAGATGTCAATCACGGGCAGCTGAATCGCGCTGTTACTTGCAGCTGAGTCCATGCTGAGAGGATCGAGTGAGAATAGGCGTGTATGGTAATCTCGCGGCAGCGGACACCAAGTCGAGTTCGACGGATAGGTAGAAAACTAGTCATTAACGCTGGGATAGTAGCACTGCAGTGTTGACACGTTCAGCGAGGCTCTGACACACCCACTGATATCCAAAACCTGGTTCATATCAGTGAGTTTTGGATTTCGCTTTGGCCGTCGGCGAGCTCCGAGAATAAATTCCCTAACTCCAAAAGGTTCCGGTCGAGGCTTCGAACTACCCACCTATGCGAGGATCCAATCACAGCAGCTTCAATCGTCGCTATGGTCAGCCAATCCTACGATATCATCGAGGCTTACGCGAGGGCAGTCCCCCTCAGGCGAGACCGAAAGAGAAGATCCAGGACTGTTTGACATGGGATTGTCATAATTTGTGCACTAGTCAAGTCGTCATATTACACATTTTGTGTCAGTAGCAGCTCGTCAACGACCAGTTGATGCGGTGGTCAATGAGCACTGCTCAAAGGTCAGCAATCCAAAACACCTTCGCCGCTCATGTCCTTCGTCGCAGTGTTCGTTACAACGCAACTTGTCTGCTAATGATATGTCCCCCTCAGTCCTCGCATGCTTCGTTCAATAGCACCAATTCGCTGTACATCATTCGTACTAGGTGCTAAGCATCTGTCAGTGTTGGAAAAGGAACCCCAAACTTTGCTTTTCAAAACCGTAGAACCCCCAGAACGCCAAAGCAATATTCCCTTCACGATACTCCACGGCTATGCAGTTCCAAAAAGTGTTACGCGTTTGACCGGCGGCTGAGATAGACGTTTTCGAGGTGGCACCAATGTCTGTGCATGCTCCATGATTCGCGTTGGCATTCCTAGCAAGAAAGGTCAGCACTTTCCATTTCAACATAAGCTGCGTGGGGATGTTGACGTGACGTACCTTGCTGCAATACTTAGTTCGGCGGCAACGTCTGCATTTCGCAAATTGCCGTGTGTACTCCTCCCATTTCCCACATTTGTAATTGGCGCACTGCCGTATACCTCCCCGGGCATCGTCTTTCCTGCACAAATTGCGCATGACCACGCATGCCCAGTATTGCATATCCTTCGAGTGGTGACGGACTGTAAATTTCTCCACTAAAGGGAATATGTTATAGTCGTCAGGCTGAAGAAACTCTTCATATTCATCTTCAGTGGGTTCTGGAAGTGGTGCGCAACCTCGGACCGTTCCATAGATTCGCTCGACTTCTCGATCGATCCTAAGCCTGGGAACCAAATGGGTGGCCTGGAAATAGTGGCGAAGGTAACAGTATTTGGAAATATATGCCAGTAACTGCAAGCCCATCAATACGTCCTCATCGCGGGGTATCAACGCGGTCGAAGCGGCTGTAGCAGTGGCATTCCGCAAGAAGAAATTTGGGTAGGCGTTAAGTGGAATTGCGGGAGAAGCAGCTGTCGCAGGAGCAGCAGGAATGGGCGACGCCCCCATGGCCTCATGGCCTGCAGGCCCCAAGGGATGGCCCATTCCAGCCACGATGGGCGTCTGTTGGGCGATATCAACATTGTCGACCTCCCGACCTTGCTGAGGGGGAAGAGTCAAGGTCAATGATTCGCGCTCATCTATGTCATGCGGGTCGTGCGGACTATGGTCTCGGGTTTGGTCTCTGCTTTGGCCCTCAACTTGGCCGTCGGGGCCTAGAAGTTCTTCCTCGGGACCAGTCACGTCCTCTATGACAACATCATCATGGTCGTCAGAGGTCGAATTTTGGTGACGAATGGATGGCCTTCTCATTCGACGGCCGACAGAGGACAAGAGTCCTCGGTGACTAGGTGCAGATGGTGTGGTAGGGGAGTCGGGATGGGAGGCGACGCCAGTATTCAGAGGTGGTAACATGGAAGGGAGTCTGTCTGCTTCGCGGACAGGTCGTAATGAGAAGCCATCGGATGTATCCATCGAGGGCACGGCAGTGGCGGGAGGTTGCATGTTGACGGATCTGTGGAATGGCCCTCTTCCTTCCTGGCTTCGATTGTGCTGATGCAAATCACGCCGGGGAAAGACGGTTCGTTCTGGGGGAGAAGTGAAAACAGCGGCCGGGGTTGTTGCTCCTTCAGCTGGGCCTGGTTCGGTTGCACCAAACGCCTGCGAGAAAGACTGTGGTAGATCGAGTGATGGAGGGGGAGCTTGACGGCGGGTGGAACGGAGATCTGCTGTCGCACTCAGGTGTTCAAAGAAGGATGTCCTTGCGGTAGGTTCTTGTGGCAGATCACGAGAATGCTTGAAGGTGGACGATTTGGAACTTCCGGAGTGTTTTGAACCATTGCGCTTTTCCTGTTCAGCATCCGCCCTCAATTTCTCCATTTCAATCACCAGAATGTAGTCCCACAGAATTGTGGCGATGACGGGGACCATGTCCGCTTCCACAACACGAGTTCGCACATTTTCAGACCCACGAACGCCGATGTTTACGATGCATTGGAATGCAAGGTTCCATTTCCACATGTGCATTTCATCTTTACTCCTGCCCTCCTTCAATATGCACACAAGGCGCTCGATGCCGCCATCCACGGTCAGAATGTCTCGTATGCGGGCAGAGGAGGTGGTAAGATAAGCTAAATGGTTCAGAGAGTTGATGAGAGGGAGGGTTGAGGTACAATCCAGAGCTCGACGGTCATAGAGAGTCGTGGTGATGTGGACCGAGGCCTTGTTGACATTCGGAATGCTGAAATTGACCTCTCTCATGTTGTCTGATGTATGTCACTTCCGTAGTCAATCATGTATAGACTCGAGAGACCAATAAGATTGGTTTTGTGGTTCTTGAGTAAGGTGATTCTCGCTGGACTCCCGGGGATTTCTGTAGCAGAAGTCGGCCGTCTCTTCCTCGACCCGATTGAGATTCGACTCGGACAGAACCAGGTCCTATTTCAAATTCAAACTTTGCTAGCTAACGAATACAAATAGAGTAGAGGGCAAGAGGCCATCAAGTGATGGTGTCGAAGTGAACAGGAATAGCCAATGGTGCAGGGCGTGGGAGGCGGATCTCCTGACTTGACCAGTTAATGCGGAGATTGAGAAGACGGACGATGCTCGACTGACTCGAAGTATGGCAGGTCTCAACAGGCTTGATGAACACACAGAATTGATTTGTAGAGAGTGTGGCTGTTCGAGTCGAAGGCGAGCGAGAGGTGGCTTGAAGAGAGGGCTGGCGGAGGAGGCTCGAAAATCTGCGGCCGCCCAGGCCAGAAGAGCCGACAAAAGCAGTGACAATAGCAAAATCTGCCGGATGAGAAGTTGAGCAGCAGGACTCGATTGAAGAAGGGAAGGAAGGGATGGAGGAGATTGATGGACAGGTTCGGGGGGATGAAGAATGAGTTAGAGAGAGTGAGGAGAGAGGTGGTGAAGGTGGTGGTGGTAGTTTAGTGTTAAGGATGGTTAGCAGAGGCAAAGAGGTGGTGGTAATTTTGCCAGCAGTAAGTAAGAGATTAGTCTTAGTGGCTCGTTACATGTTACTTTGGCCGGGTCTGGTGAGTGGCTTGCCCGTCTTGTCTGGCTGCTGGCTCCAGCCTGGTTGTTTGGCCCGGTGAGCTCAAGATTTCAGGCTTCAAGACACCGGCAACCTTCCAGGCCGAGTCTCGAGCCTTTGGAAATTCTCCTTGGCAATTGGATGGCGATGGGCATCTGCTGCAGCGCGGCAACTACCGATCCAAAGTCATTTGCTCTGCTAAGTTGACCGCCAGACTACTTGTGACTAGTGCAATCTTTCGTTTGGCCACTGAGTAATTAACCAGTCCTGCTTCATTATTCCAGTTACAGCTGGTGCTGAAACAAAAACTCTTCATCTGCACGCTCTTCGACAATTAATAGAGCCTGCGGGAGGACTTGATCAAAATCGGGTCCTCCGAGAGAGATTCTTGTGATTCCTCTTGATCTTCCGGAGAACGTCCTGCTAATATGACGGAGTTTCATGAGTCCTAGGCTGCGGACGGGGCGGAGAGGTCCACCATCCATTTCTTCGTTCAGGGGCTTGTGTCCTCCAAAAGCCCCTTGGCAATCAATTCATCATGACGATAACAGCTGCGTTCTCGAAGAGCCCTCTGATCCTTCCTTCCAGCACCATCAGCTCGCGATGAGAAGCATTGTTGGTCTGATTAGACATTATTGGAAAGGCCATATTCTGGATTGATGGGCACAAAGCCCATTGTTACTGTATATGGGGTGGCAAGTTTTTCTCTCCACAACCAATCAGTGTGAACAGGGCTGGCACTCTGGGGAGTCGCCTCCATGCACAATGCTGAAAATATTTCCGACATTTTCTGCAACCATGCTTACAGCCTATATCCTGGAACGCATGCGGAGAAAATGCTCGATGTCTGATGTTGGATCGCACTCAAGAAGCCCACCTGAGACAATTTGCACCAGAACCATTGTGTATCTCTCTCTCTTCTTTTTTTGTTGGATTGTGATCTCGACAATTAATTGCGTTTCGCATTCTCATAGCAGAAGACATAAACGACAAGATCAACGGGAATCGACCAGGTGACGTGATGAGGCCATGTTCCACGAATCGTTAGAACTCTCTATGTCGGAGAGTGCTATTTTTGCCCCCCAGCCTCTACGCGAGAAGCTGTTTGATGGCGGCTATCGAGCCAATCGCCAAGCAATTTGGCAACATCGACTTCAGGAGAAAAAAAGGGGGGAGTTGTTCAGTCCTACTATCTGTGCATGAATCGTGGGGAAACTTCCATTGACAATAGGAAAATGATTTTCATGGCTTTCCAAATTCTTTCGCGTTCGTATTATGTTCAGCGCAGATGGCGCGCGGTGTAGAGTGCATCGGTTGTTGCTGGCTCTTCAAGTGCTCCTGTGACAATAGTAAGTCAGTCCCTTCGTTGAACAGATTGGTCGAGTCCAAACGCATGCGATTGGAATCTAATCCTCTTATTCCCCTGCATCCAACTCATTCGATGCTGTTGGATGGTGATTTGCTGACCAGTTGCCGCTATGCTCGTCTTTTGCCCAAGTCTGAGGGATTTCTATTCTCGCTGCAGGGCTGGTCGATGCTGCGCAAATCGATACTGATGGACAACTGCAAGCCTGTGATAGAAGGTGCAGCGCCAGCAGGTGGCATGAATGAAGGCCCAAAGCATTGAAAACGATAGTCTGTTCCAAGTAGTAGTCAACCAGATACGACTTGCGAAGGGGGATCTATCGTGTATCAATCTTACTTCCGCAGGGCATGCTATTCCACCAGTATTCCATCCTCACCTTTAACTCTGTTCATAGTCGTGGATGCCTCTATCACTGTGGCCGATGCTGTGGTCCTGGACACAATTAATTCGCTGCCGCATCACCGCTTTCGATCCGGGAGATAAAAGGGGGGCATGCGACAGCCCTGATGCTGCCAGATTCTTTGCACATCAGCGAGTAAGTCAATTTGAGGTCTGCGCGAGAGTCCGAAATCATGCCAACGTTCCCATAGGATTCGGCATTGGCACATTACCAGGCGGCGGTTCGCTCCTGGAGTTAGAAACTGCTGATATTTTTGTCTCCCCAGGCAGCAATTCGAACAGGAAATTTGGTGACATCTTGAGGCGGGACTTCTCTCAGCTGGATGAGAAGATTCCGTGTGATGAACCGGGAAGCATGCCTTGGCCCTAGGATCCTTCAAATTCGATAATGCGATGTCAAAGAAGCTGCTAGGTATAAACTATCGACCGTTTGAAGAGACTGTGATTGGCTCTGCAAAGAGCTTCTTGGACTTGGAGAAAACCTTGTTTTCAGCTGCTTGGGACCAGTTTGATCTGGATGTGTTGAGATGGTTTACTTCAATGAGTTTGGAGTGGAGGATCCCTGAAGTGAGATGTTGGTCTGTAGTAATACCATAAACCTGTGCTGTCTTCGCAGCAATCAAGCATAACCCACCTAGAGAAGTTGTCGGACCAATGGCTATAAAACGCTGAGGGTCGAGAGCCGGGAGATTAGAGGCTGCCACTGAACATCATCATCCCTGCTGTGGATAGTGCAGCTGCACCTTTGTTCTTGGGTGCTATAGATGTAGTAAGGAGGATACCACTGTATACCAACCGTATGACAAGCGGAGATGTCAGACACGCAAACGGCTAGATATATTCCACATCAAGGACGATTGACACAACACGTGTTGGAGATAAGGTTTCCTCACCTGATATCGAGCAGCGGTTGACCAACCTTGAGGGATTCGTCTTCAACCCATGCGCTCCGAATGCCTTGGTGCCACGGAGGAGGTGCCGTAAATGCAGCTTATTGTCCAGAACATAAGTGGAAGGTATGGGAAAAATAGCAGCTGGGTGTGAAATTGGTGGCGGAAACGTTCCTCAGCTGATGAATACTTTAACTGTCGTGTTGTGTTATTGCCTCGAGGGAGTTGAGGGAGTAAAAGATTCAAACTGCAGTGGTCTTTGCCAACAACCCTTGGCAGGGACGATCCGGAACTCGGAACACACCCTTTGGAACCTTAATTATGAGCGTCGAGCCACTGTCTCTAACCATCAGGGCCTGGCTGGAGCGAGAATTCTTATCGCGTTAAAGTACGAAACGCTGCTCATTGTGAGAGCCGCATTCTGCAGTCATTAAATGTATTTTTGAATGAGCAACATTATTCTCGATCATATGGACCACGCTCCGCAGCGACCGACGCCACTTCTCAGGGGGCCCAATCTGAACAGACCTCATCGAGCATGCTGCGGGTCAGAAATGCCATGGCTTTGACGGTGGGGCCCTTGACAATAAAGCCATCCTCTTCGTTGTGCAGGACATCGGGATCCCTGGCCTCAAAATCACGTCTTCACCACGAGGGATCGGGATCTATACCAAGAGATAAAATCCGTAAAGGGGATGGGAAGTCCACGTGTAAATTGAACTGGAAAGGGGGACGATCAGCAATATACTCCATAGACTCTGTAATCCGGAGCAATTTTGGAGCTGGCCGATTTTAGATTTTTGATCAGCGAGACGAGGGAAAGCATTACGGCTTTATTTCTTGCTGGTGCTTGTTGTCAATCGACCCATTTGCACTTTTAGCAAGGGCACTCTCAACGCCGTCAGGCTCTGCAGACAAGCGAAGTGATTGGCTACTAGGCTGGTGATGGAGCTGGAGGATCAGCAATACTCTAACGAAATGGAGGGGGGAGAGCTGAACGGTCGGCCCCTTTCTGCTGCAAGTGCTTTTCTCGTTTCGAATTCCCAAGGACGGGTGCTTCAGTACTATACTTGGAGTTGACTTACTGGGTCCATACGGAAATGGAGGGGGACAGAGAAGCGTCACACCGGCGTCTTTTTTAGCCAGCATTAGACGCGACAGGGCAATGATCAATCTCTCCTCTCTTCTTGTTTGTCTTGGGCTGCCGACTACAATCCCTGGCAAGCCTCTCTTCGCCGCATCCCTAACCCCCGGCAGCTCCCCCTCGGCAGCGCTCCCCCGGCACCCTCCTCTTGATCTAATGCACCGATTGGGGACTGAGAGACCCGCACGACAAGGAATCGTTTGCGAGAAAAAAGTTCGTGAAAGCCACAGTATTTGACACTTCTTGTGCTATTGCCGTGCCTAGCGCATGCTCAGTTGTCGCGCGCAGTGTTGAATTGCAAGGCCGGAGGAGGAGGTCGCATGGAGTTCGAGTGATTGGGACGATTTAGAATTACAAAATCTGTGCATCTGGCTCTGGGGTTCGGATGGAAGCGATGAATCGGGTGTTGGAGCGAGTTGGGGGAACTTGGTTTCTTTGTCACCCTGTGGATGGAGTGCGGCAGCAGAGAACGGAGTAACTATCCTGCTCGAGTTGGTACAATGGTAACACGGTGCTCCGTGGCCTGCATCCGTAGGATTTGGAACCGCACTTGGGGGGAAGGGGGGGTTGATCTGCTGCTTCAAACGCCCGAACTTAACAAAGAACTGGAAACGAAAAGTCACTGCGCAGTCCGCCCATTCTTGATGCTTGAACCCCAGCGCTGGCAACACGGGCATCAGCAGCGGCTCTCTCAGTGGAACTGGCTCTGACCACTCGCACTCGAACGGGATCACTGGGCGCCACTGGACACGGCACTAGACACCAACAAGCCGACCTGCCAGTTCCTGTGCTATTTCACTTACTTGCCTTCAGTTCTAAGATGCTTTCCTGATCCAACCTCGACACCGTCAATCAGCCTATTGTCGACGACGACCTTCAATTTACCTTTCTAGCATTGATTGTCTTCGATCGCCCTTTCCTTAACCTTGCCCAGCCCCATCATCCTCTCTCCTCCCCTCCTTCCTCCAATCTGCCACCCGCGGCACTGTGGACCGCGGAAATTTACCCATCCCTGATACCTGAGCTCCTGTGCCTCGCCCACTCCCAACGACGACTCAACATCAAAATCACCGCAATTCCTCCTTGCGCACCCTTCTGAGCCGGTCCAGGTCCAAGTCTCTGATTCCCTGTACAATTCCACCTGACCTGGTCCGAAAAGGACCCCAATCGGGACCATGTCGACCGATTTGACTGGAGAGCAAATGCAGGCCAAAATCACGGCTGCAAGAAGAGAAGCAGAAGGCCTGAAAGATAGAATCAAGCGCAAGAAAGATGATCTAGCCGACACCAGCTGTAAGTCCATGCGCCTTTTGATGCTCCTTAACATGTACGCTTCAGAGTCTTTCGTTTGCGGATTGGCTAATTGTGGGGCTTTTCCAGTGCGACAAGTCGCGCTCAACAATACCGAAGCGCTTCCTCGGATAGGCATGAAGCCTCGAAGGAATCTCAAGGGCCACCTTGCAAAGATTTATGCCATGCATTGGTCAACAGACAGGCGGCATTTAGTCTCTGCTTCGCAAGATGGAAAGCTCATCATCTGGGACGCCTATACCACGAACAAAGTACACGCCATTCCTCTCCGCTCCTCATGGGTCATGACTTGCGCATATGCCCCCAGCGGCAATTATGTGGCGTGTGGTGGTCTTGACAATATTTGCTCTATCTACAACCTTTCTACAAGGGAAGGCCCAACGCGCGTTGCTCGTGAGCTGTCTGGCCACTCCGGATATCTGTCATGCTGTCGGTTCGTCAATGACCGCAAGATCATCACCTCTTCCGGTGATATGACTTGCATGATGTGGGATATTGAGACTGGTTCCAAAGTCACCGAATTCGCCGATCATTTGGGCGATGTCATGAGCATCAGCATAAACCCCACGAACGCAAATGTTTTTGTCTCGGGTGCATGCGATGCTTTTGCAAAATTGTGGGATGTTCGGACTGGAAAGGCTGTTCAAACATTTGCTGGCCATGAATCTGACATCAATGCTATCCAATTCTTCCCAGACGGAAATGCGTTCGGAACCGGTTCCGATGATGCCTCTTGCCGGCTTTTTGACATTAGGGCAGATCGTGAATTAATGTCTTATCAGGTATGCTTGATTGCCCTGCTACGTCTTGATTCTGCTACTTACTCAGATCTGTAGAATGAACAGGTTCTTTGCGGCATTACCTCGGTCGCCTTCTCAGTCTCCGGCCGATTACTTTTCGCAGGCTATGATGACTATGAATGCAAAGTCGGTTGCTCCCAAGTTTGTCAAGCGCAATCGGTGCTGATTCGAATCTTAGGTCTGGGATACTCTACGTGGTGACAAAGTTGGCTCGCTGAATGGTCATGAAAATCGTGTCAGCTGTCTGGGTGTTAGCAACGATGGGATCAGCTTATGTACTGGTTCATGGGATTCTCTAGTAAGCGATGACATTGTCGTTGATGTTCGATCTGGAAATTGGCTAATGCGTTATTCTAGCTCAAAATCTGGGCGTGGTAAATCAAATATGGGAGGGAGGATGTATTTGTTCCACTGGTGCGACATGGCCAGATGATATTTCGAGATTGCCGAGCAACAACAGTATCAGGAAACCCTTTTTTTCTCATCATCCTCCGGTCGACGGCTTTTCGGCTTTCTGGCAACCCCCCGAGTGGACTGTTCACTAAAGAAAGGAAGGGGCCTTGCTCCTTTTTTTTTTTGGACCGCCTGGCCATTTACTGGATAGGGATCTATCTGGTGCTTCGCGGGACGGATCAGGCTTAGGAAGGACCCTTTGAACTGATTGAGTCGTCATCTCACTGGCGAGTGTGCGCGTGTTTTTTTCCTCCACGACTTATCATGACCGGGCCTGGTGCAAGATCGAGCTTAATCTGTGTGGTACTAAGGGTTGTGCCTCTGGCCTATGGAACTGCCCCGTTTCCTATCCGCGAGAGTCTCCTTTTAATGTTGAGCCACCAAAAAAATTTGTTGTTCCTGTATTTTTCTTCCTCCAAAATAGCGTGTCAACAGCAGCGCAAAAACCCAAGAAAATCTAAATGGAACAAATGTCGTCGAATTCTCTTGTTTTTGGTTTACTCTCCCCTGTCCAGTGTGTGTCTGCTACTTCACGGTCAAGAAAATCTATCACTCTCATAAGTCTGAGGGATAAGGAACCGGGGGCGGAGATGGGAGAGGAAGCATGAGAAAATGAAAGTCAAGAGACTGTCACACCAGGCGTGAAAGAATAGGGGGTGATGAAAAACAGAGAGTTACGGAAAGCTTCAGATTTGCACCATGGCAGCGACGACAAGAGGCTTTGCTAGTCATCAATCTACCTTGTTTTAGGAATTCAATTCCGCCTTTGGTCTGGCTGAGTGATTCGTTGGCCTGCAAAAGTATTTTCTCGGGTGGATTCTCCCTATGATCTTCTTTCGGGCCCGAACCTCCATGCTGCTTCCGTTTCATTCGAGAGACGTGGCTGTAAAAACTTCCCACATGCTTTTCAAAGAAGGATGACTTCGATTACTGCGAACGATAAAACCCAAAATGGAGGCCGAGTTGAAAGTATGGATCACTTAAACTCGATGCATGAACTGGAAATGGAGGATTTCAACTGTGGATTGTCTGTATCAGTATCTGTACACGCTTGCCGGTCCTAGCCCTTGCTTGCTTGCAGCCTTGAACGAACCCTACACACCAAGAAAACGCCATCACAATATGGAATACGAGCATGCCAACATCGATTCAGTCACAGAGCGATCTCGTGCCGCAGGGCTGGTATATGGGAAATCTTGTTTCGACTGAAAAAGGGGCATGGTGCGCACGTTATCCCTCCCTTCCTGGTCTCCTCCAATTCCAATAGGCGAGGGTCAAACGATTTCCTTGTTGATCTTCTGCAAAGTGAGTTCCAAACCGAACCGCCTAACAAGATGGTTAGATTCTCCCCCATCTTAGCAAGCACAACCATCTCTCTCCTGATCCAGATTGATATTGATAGGATCTGAGAAGTCACCACCGTATTCCTCACTCTCCTCTTGGGCCAGTGCATTCCTCGCGATGACTTCAAATGCCTGCTCGACATTGATACTCTCCTTTGCACTGGTCTCGAAATACGGCATCTGTCCTCGACTTTGACAGTAAGCAAGTGCCCTTTTCTGTGTGATCATTCTCCTGTCTTCGCCCATGTCAATCTTGTTTCCGAGCACGACGAAGGGGAAGCTATCCGGGTCGCGCGGGCTGGCTTGGATAAGGAACTCATCACGCCATGAATCGAGGGTCTCAAATGACTTGGTGGAGTTGACGTCGTACACCAGGACGCAGCAGTCGGCACCTCGGTAGAAGGCGACTCCCAGGGATTGGAAACGCTCTTGGCCGGCTGTATCCCAGAGCTGGAGTGTCACGATTCGATCGTCAACGGTAACTTCCTTCGTGAGAAAATCGGCGCCAATTGTGGCTTTGTAGGATGTAGAGAATTTCTTGTTCACCTAGAGTTCGACGGAGTCAGCACTGTACTCGAAGCAGGAGAAGAGGAAGGAGACGGACATATTGGTTCATTAAACTGGTCTTACCCACCCCGCTATCGCCCAGGATAATGACCTGTTGTGATGGCGTCAGTATGTTGTGTACGAAAGAGTTGAATATACGTACTTTCAATAGCACCTTCTTCCTCGAAGCCATGACGGGCGTTGTGAATGTTGAGAAGACTTTATCCGCTCGAGTTGAAGCAAGATGCCTTGTGCCCGGAAGAAATGGGCTGCCTTCTTGATCGAGCTGGCTTGAACTATGTCTGTGATCTGGGGTGGTAACTCTCTGCAAAGAGGTCACGCGTGGTCATCGATGGTGTTGGAAGGGAAGATTTAGGTTTCTCTGGGGGTGTGCGCTTGAAGGTGAGGGTGTTGCAGTAGTCTAACAGGGATACTAGCGCTGAGAGGAAGCTTATAACTCGTTCTGTATGAGAGTGTCGGAATCATACAAGTTAGTAGGAGGATGTTCGTTCATATTATGTACGAAAGTAGCCCAAGTACCCGCAGTTTGGCGGGTGGCAGCTCATCAGATCAGACCCTCCTCCAGGTGACCGAGTCGTTTGGGCAAGTTTACCGAGGCGACCCTGTTTGGCTGAGTTTCTTTTCTTGCCCTTTGTCGTTTAATCGATATAATCATCCGTGGCGTTTGGTATGGATCATCTTTCTTCTGGCGCTCTCCTTAGATACCTTTTCTAAGCTTCCCCATGAACGGTTTCTCACAATGATTCAGCTCCGGTGACGCCATGGCGACGTGGAAAGAACAATATCTTGCAGCCTTGCAAGCCAGAGACAAGGTGGAGAAAGCAAACCTGGATCTCTATGACTATTGTAAGCCAGAATTGCCAGGAGTGAAATGGCTCGATCACCAACACGTGTAGGCACCAAGCTTGCAGATGAGAAGGCTGAGCTGCAGCGAAGGACATCTGCCCTGGCGCCGACGGAAGATGTAGAGCCGGTCACCTCCCCGCAGCCTTCACTGATGGGCATGGGCATGGGCTTGAGGAGGGTCGCGTCGCCTGTTGCTAGTCCTGATTCTCCTTCGCTTGCTCAGATGCGTCAAGACCTGGCCAAAGCACAACAAGAACGGAGCAATCTTCAATCTCGTCTAGATACTGCTTTACGAGAACTCGAGACATTGAAAGGAAAGGCTAGAGCGGACAGCAAACGCATCACTCAGTTGAATTCGAACTTGTCACAGTTGACTATCAAGCTGAGAGATCGAGACGAAGAGTTGAAAGGCAAAGCCAAGTTGATAGAAAACGTCCAAGACGAGAATGTGACCTTGAATCTTCAACTCAATATGGCCGAGGAGCAGTCCGGCAAATTGAGAAAGGAAAACAAGGATCTTGTTGATCGATGGATGGCAAGAATGGGCAAGGAGGCTGACAGGATGAATGAAGAAAACAAATTCGGCTAATCTCACCGCTTTGGAAAGGCTACGAAGTGTCGATGTCACGAAAGCCAAGAGTCTCATCGCTTCCGTCTTAGGGAAAAGCAAGCCGGACTCATCAAGAAAAGATATAGCGAAGACGGGCGGACGAAGTTTACAAAGTGCTTAGGCCGAAAGCGGACTTGATCATCGGCTAAGTGTGTTCATGGCTACAGCTGTGCAACAAGATCCTGACAGTGAGTATTCCAAAGCCTCCCTTCTGATCACTCTTGTTGATTGATGCACAAAAAGGCCAACGCCTCACTGAAGTTTGAATAACTCACAGGTCAGTCCGATGCTTGACTGGTTCCCTGAATAACCTTTATCACGATAGACTGCCTGGCATTTGGGTGTGCAGTAGATGGAAACCAAGTGAAGAATGCACACAGCCACAAACTTTCATAGATAACAGAGCCGAAGAGGGAGACCAGGTTCACCGGTTCGGGATTGACCGATTGAAGGATTGGAGGATTGATACATTATCTCCAATCTATTCCGTGGCACCGGGCCAGATTGAACAATTAAGCCAGCTCCTTATTGCAGATGCGCCTGGACAATGCTCGTTGCTTCTCGCTGTTCTCCAACGCCATGCAAATTGTCGTCATTCATGAGATTTCATCCAATGACCAACCCAATTCAGTGCCGATGCTTCTGAGAAGCGCGAGTTCTGCAGGGAAAAATTCAGACTCGAACCCTAATTCAAGCCTCCCATGCTCTTGACGAAGACCTCCAACTCCCTTGAATCCTTACGCTGATGATACCATTTTCCAGGATCATCCGTCCAACTGACCATGCCGCTCCAACGATCCTTCTCCATGACTGCAAGCACATTGACAGGGTCGTTGACGTTCGAATCCTTGATTTTATGCGCCGGGCTGCGGAATGGCTTGAGGCTGACAATTTGGCATCCTTCTTTCAGGTCCAAGAACACATATTTCAGCTTGTCATTCAATTCAGCTGTGAATGCCTGGTTATTGACGAGGATAACGTCTGCCTTCTTTAACACCTGCCGGACTTGTTCATTCTTCAGGAAGTCTCCATGAATTAGGTGGACTTCGCCGGGTTTGATCCCCCACAGGCGACACCGAGCAGGGAATTCCTCTGCCTGAAGCTGAGCCAACGCATTAGGATTGTCCATGACCTCGCAGCCCCAAGATTCACATCCGGTCTCTAGTGCTGCCTGAAGGACGCAGTTACCAACACCTGAACCGAGGTCGATAAAGATCTGATCGGATTCCAATTTCGTCTCTTTGAAGATGCGGCTCAGAAACTTGGGCAGGAGCTCTCCGTAGACGTTGTCGGAAAAGCTCTCGTAGTGTCTGACAAGATTGACCTGAGGCGACACAGTGCGAGCGTAGACCTGGTTCTTAATAATATGCTCGACGAGCTTGAGATCAACACGGGCCATCTCGTCTAGTTTCTTTGCGATCGTGCCATCCCTGCGCTTCTCCGCAACCAACTCATTATACTTTTCGACCACGCCAATATATCTGGACTGGGCACCAACTCGTCCCTTCAAACCTAAAGTGGCCTGACGGTGCAACATTTGGATAAGCCCCGAGCCGTCTTCCTCGCTTGTGACCTTGCTTGCTGAAACATTGTCGAGATAGTACTCCGCCACGATTTTCATGTTGGCTTCTATCTCATCCAAAGGTTTGAAATCTGAGGAATCCGTCGGCCTGACCAGCTGATACTTCTCGCATTGTAACGCACTAGGATATTGCAGCTCGATTGTTGGACATTCATCCTCATCTCCTTCCAGAGCCGTGAAAAATGCTTCGTACTTGTCTCTCCCCTGCTCGATGATGCAGCTGTTCGCAATGTCCAGCGCATGCACCATGGAGAAGACACCACTATCTTCTTCAGAAAATGACCCAAGATCCCGAACTCGCCGTTTTTCGTCTATTCTTCCGGTCTGATCGAGTCGAAGTCGCTTTCTAGGTTGGTCCTCGTCTGCCTCGCTTTCTTCATCTGAACTCGTCAGTCTCGGGGTGGAGACCGCGGGAGACGATCGTTTTGTTCGGCTTTGTTTTTCTTGCTTCACCCTTTCCAGTGGCTCGCGGCTTGTTTGTCTCGAAGGTATTGAAGCCGGCGTGCTTGACTTGCGATATCCATTTCCTACGTGTGGGGTTCCGTTAGAGACAGGTTTTTGCGCGACCGAAGGCTTGGTGGACGGAACGGATGGCTGAGGCTTCATCGCCGTCTTCGCATGTGCATTCACAGTGACGATCTTTGTGGTAATCTTGGGAGGGGCCTTCTTCGCTTTCAAAGCAGCGAATGACAAGGGTCTGTTCTGCGGCGGCAACGGTCCCATCGTAGCGAGTGGATAGAGGGAGTGAATTTGTCGCAGTAGATGCCAGGAATAAAGGCGCTCTATATTGCGCCAACATGGAAAAGATGAAAGAATGTGAGAGGAAATGCGAGGGCGCAAGAAAACTTGGGCTGAACGATCACACGACCGCAGGGATAGAGTAGTGAAGATGGGGCAATCTTCAAGGCGGCCAGGCCGAAAAAAAAATCCTTGTCAAGGCGCAGTCAAAGTCAACTTAATCAAGGAATTGCCGATGCAGGAACCGCTCTTGGCGTGATATCACTCATTTTTACTCCCCTATATTTACTTGGCCTGCCGGGATAGTGGTACATAAAAATTTTGTACCCTACTATTCTCTCATGCTTCTGGCGACGAACTATTACGTCTCCTCGAAGGACGAGACCTATCCTCCTCTTCTCGATCACTCCATGTCCTCTTCGACCCGCCGCCACGGCCTTGAAACCCCTGGCCGCTCTTGTAGGAAAATTTCTTCTTCGGCCGGTCCCGATCATCGATACGATTTTGAACTGACGGCTCCGGATGTATCTCTAACCATTTTTCTAAGACCGGAATGATTTTGGGACCCCATACATCTTCCCCGGCTTCCATGTCCTTGTACGTGAGCGTAGGACTATAGCCCTCGGGAACAGGCTCAAGGGTAGTAAAATTGCCTTGTTGACTTCGCACCAAGGAAGCCATTGTTCCATAAGTACCACAAGCAAGCCCAAAGTCATGAGCAAACGACCGCACGTAGAAACCACTGCTAACTGTCAGGCGAATGCGTGCAGCAGAGGCCTCAGCAGGAAACGGGTCCTGAGTGGGAAGGTGATGAATATGCATTGCAGCCTTTGTCTTCGGCGGGAAGTCATTGATTCCAACATCTGGATTTTCTTCGCCTCGAGAGCTGTTCAGGGGCTGCTGTTGAGCTTCTTCGGCCATTGCCTTCTTGGTCGATTCGGCTCCGTCCAGGAGCTTTTTGGCTATAGCTTTCTCTTCGTCGTCGGCCTGCTCTGCCGGCCATCGAAAATCGTGCTCGCCAGGTCTGTAGAATTCGAGTAAAGAACATTCGTATAATTCAACATCCCGGCTCTCCAACTCTCGAGGCAATTCCTTGCCGCTTCTGGCATAATCATATAACTTCATGCCCTCAATCTTGATTGCGCTATATATGGGAGGAATCTGCTTCATTTTGCCACGGAATTTGTGGACTTGCTCCTGGACGATGTTTTTGGGTATGTCTTTTGATGGAGACTCTGCGATAATTTTGCCCATCACGTCGTACGTGTCCGTGCTCTTGCCGAAAAGTACCACTGTCTCGTAGGTCTTTTTACAACCAAGAAAGTCAGAGAGGTGCTTGGTTCCTCTGCCGATTCCGACAATCAAAATTCCTGTCGCCAGAGGATCCAGGGTGCCACCGTGGCCCATCTTGAAGATTTGGTCATTGCTGCTTTTGCGCCGCTTCGGTTGGCGCCGTTCTTGCTCTTCTCGCGCCCTCTTTGTCTGGTGAAGCAACGGTGCAAAGGTTTGGGATTCAGCAAACTTATGCTGAAGGTCTCGAAGGACTTGGGCAGAGGACAAGCTTGGTGGTTTGCTAATGGCTAGAAACAGATATGGACTGGTCAGGAATGGATTCGATCATCGGCAGGGTCTCGGGAGAGGAATTGGCCTCACCAAAGACGCCCTCAAGGACCTTGACGGACGGCTGAGCCATCTTGATGAGATGGCGGAGGGTCATGAAATGGACGAGATCTCAGAAAAAGTTCGTTGAGCAGCAAGTGCCCTGTGACGAAGGTGTTTCATCTGTCACCAAGGCAAGTCGGGTAAACATCGGAGAGTGTGCCACGTGACGCCGGCGGCTCGTGGCTTATGTGGGCCCCCGTCAAGCCTAGCACGCTTTTTGCTTTCCACTCTGTTCCAGCCTCAAATCTTTGCATCTTCCCCCTACAATATGACTCTCTTGATTACTGCCGACAATAGTGCCTACACCTACTCATCGCTCCACAAAGAGAGATTACCAGCTTGAATCGATGGTCGTCCCGAGATGACTAGTGCATCACTTTGTTCGGCAACAACATAACACGACGTCACCCCAAAGTCACAGCATGAGCCTCGAATCTCATCATTGGACATGTCCACGCTGCCTGAAGAACGTGTCCTTAAACCTCTCGATCCAGTTCCAGATGATGTGAACGAATGGCCAGACTTTGCCCTACGAGAAGCCAAGATATTTTATCAGGGCAAGGGTCGATATGCAGACTTGTTAGAGGCGTCTGAAGAGGTACCGCTGTGCGTTCTGGGAGAATTGATGCCGCTAGATGATGAGCAGGATCATCTCGGTAAGGCCATGGGCAATAAGCATACAGGGCTGCGCTAACACGATTGCAAAGTGTTGATCGAGAATCCGCTGTACGCACGAATAAAGATCGAGAACGTTACAAATTATAGCTTTGGTCAAAACGATGATGGAAAGCCAGTCATATGGGCTGCAGGGAAAGCAGGCTGGTACGAGATTGCGCCTTCAGATCGATACCTGAGCCATTACAATGATACTGTGGAGGCGATCGATTTGTTCTATTTCATGGTTGACCAGCATCAAAAGCTGCCAGGAAAACGACAGCGATTTGGATTCCTGATAGATCCATTCCTTACCGAATACCAAAAACATACAGGATATAGAATCGACGATGATGACGAGGCCATGGAAACAATTCACAAACACCATAGATTTCTTCTCAAGCAAATGATCGAGGAGAGAGAAGGGATTGACTGGTCACAGACACACCTCTGGAAGCATCTAGCGGAGACATATGCCGACGAACTAGAGGAACTTAAGGCGATGTTGGCTCGTGCGAGTCAGATCAGTGTATCGGAAGAGCCCGAATCCACAGAGGAAGAACACGCGAAGTTACAAGAAGAGTCAGGCGATTCAGACGAGTCCGATCAAGAGTCTCGAGAAGTATCAGAGGCTGCAACAAGTAGCGAGGCAGAAGCCAAACCGGAACCCATCGATTGGACCAAACCTATATGGGACATGCTCAATATACTTCGAAAATCAGCGAACTTCAACATGCGTCATTGTGGTATTGATGAGGCGGCAACCGAGCTAGAGAAACTGCCGGCATTCGAAGGAACCCATGAGGATGCGGTGGCTGCTTTTGAGCGGTCCGCAGAGCCACTTCTTCGATTGATGAACGAAGCCAAACTCCGGAAGAAATTCAATTGGTCTACCCGGAGGATATATGATGAGCTCGAAGCCACTCTAGCGGATGAGGTGGCAGAGGAGATCATGAAAACGCCAGGCAAGTTCCAGAAACAGCGGCATCGCATGAAATCAGTCCTTCGTCCTAGTGGGGCCAGCAAGGCACACAAACGGGCACGAGGAGCAGTAGATTCTCATGACGAGGACGAAGAAATGAGCGACGTTCCTGTTTCCTCTCCAGTAGCCCGACGCCAAGGCCCTCCGCTTCCCAGTCGACTGAGAGAGACAACGGCTGAATCGCTCGGCAGTCGCGAAGATAGCCCGAGCCGACAACTAAACGGTCATTATGATCCTGACGCTTTGCCCGAACTGCCTCCAGGTCCGGAAGCGCAAGAGATGCTCGATCTAGTTGCCCAGGAGGCGAAGAGAGTAGGCAGGCAACACCAGACGACGCATCTCCAAGCCTTCTTGGGACAGTGGGTGATATAAGGACTTCATCGGCACAAACGAGCATTGACGGCGTTCGGGCGGCGGGCTCATTGCATTGCCTGTGACTGTGATACCCCATATGCTTTGATATGAGATTTCTTTTTCCCCTTTCCAGTAGCGAATAGGAATGGCATCAGATTTCATCTAGGACTCCTTCCCATTTACCGGGCAGCTGCTCTCCTACTTTTGCCAGGTCTCTTTGCCTTTCCTTTCATTTTGGCTGCCGAGAAGCCGCGCATATCAGCGCTGCTGACGGCGTCGCCGCTCTTTGCGAACCGTTTCTTACCCCCAAATCCGTATTTGTGGTCGCGTTTTTGTCTCTTGAAATTAGAACCACTGCCTCGCTCTCGACCTGATCGGTCTTTAGCAGGTTCGTTTTCGACGTCGATGCTTTGGAACAGATCATCGTCGCCCTCCGTGACTTTGCCAGTGTCTTGGCCTTTGCGTTCTAGACACGAAATTGTTAGCATCGAGATATGAAGACACACATATTCCATCTGCCACGAAAGAGGGTGCGTAAAATGGGGTGGAGAACATACTCCTCTTCAGCTCCTTAATCTTGTCCAGCGTGTTTCTCTTTTCTTTCGCCCGCTCTTGCTCCTTGGCTACCTGCACCGCCTTCCCGAATTTCTTTGCTTCCCTCAACTTCCTCGCTTCTTCCGCGGCCTTTTTTGACGCAGCGTCGTCGTACATCTTCTTCTTGACTTTGCCCATGTGTTCATCGCTCTTGACCATCTCGGCAAAGTAGTCGTTCGGTCTGGAGAAGGGAATGTTTTCTTTCTTGAGTAGCGCTCGTGCCTCCACAGCGGCCTCACGTGCAATGCGATAGAACTCCAGCTCTCTCGTCAAATCGTCGTTGGGGTCTGGGATGGAGGTGGACGTCGGTAACAGGTGGGATATGAGGGAATTATGATAGTGGAATGGAGATTTAGGGTCTTTGATCAAGGCGATACGGTTATGAGATGCGACGAGCGCAGGTCCGTTATTGATCGTCATTCTTTGATGTGGGATGGTGTCTTCGAGGTCTTCATCTTCAAGTTCCGAGAGTGGAACGTCTGATTCATTTTCTGCTTCAGAGGCAGAGGCTTCGGCCCGTTCAAGTGGTTGAGGAATTGTGGGGGAGATGTCGTTTAGTGTCGACTGCTCAATCCCGTTTGGTTGAGCATTTTCATCAGATTTCTGAGGTACCTGATCAACAGCTAAAGCTTCTGGGTCATTTTCAGCTTCAATTTTCGCCTTTTCAGTCTTCAGTCGTTTCCGTTTCTCGGCCGCTTTCATTTGTGCTTTTCTCTTCTCGGCCGCGTAGTCTCGTCCCTTGTAGGCATCAAGAGCGGCAAGTAGCTTACTTTTCTTGACCATGATGAGTGTATGGCTGTCTAAAGAGTGGTATGCGGAGTCATAATAAGGGGAGCCCCTGGGGTTGTGTTCTTACCGAATACTCACGCGATTACGGCAGAGCAGGCGGCGTCTTACGAAGAACCCATGAAATAGTCATCTTCGTACTCAGGCTCCGGACAGCAAAACATACGCTTTTCAAAATTCTACGCCTGAACTTCTCTTTTACCCTGATCCTCCGTCGTTCGGTGGGAGAGCTGGCATGCAGTGACTGGAAGGATTTCGACATGCCCCTTGTGTGACGGCTCCGAACCTCAACCCATTCTCTCAGCAACCCGCTTTGAAGCATTCCTGCGTATTACCCTCTAAAGACAAAGAAATGCGAACATGGTGAGTTACAATTGCTCGATTTCCATTTGCAGAAAGCATGCATCAAGCCGCTCCCTCGCTGCACTTCGTTTCAGATCCGTACAAACTTAGCAGAAAACATAGTATGCCTAACGGGACTTTCTTTCAGTCTGCCTCTACTCCACCGCCACAGATGACACCTTCGAGCCCTCCTCTTTCTCACACCAGCAGCACCGTCAAAGCAACCACGACAACCGCAACTTCGTCCGACCTGATTAGCCCTAACGACGCCGCCACGAAACTCGCTGAAGCGATTGACGACTTTTTGGGTAATCTGGAGAAAAAGTTCAAGGGAATCAGTGATGAGATATTGACAAAACGTGAGTACAAACTTGGCCCCTATTTCTTCCTGGTAATTTTTTTGGGGGGAAATTTCGTGTCAACCATTGTGATGGACGCTTTCGGCTGACATGGTGGGCTTGGTTGTCTTTTGCAGTGGACGACATGGCGGAACGATGTGATCGATTAGAGCAAGAAATGCTGCTCAGAGATGCGAGTGCGCTGGAGACTGTTAGGAAGACCCCGACGGGCTCGACGACTGGCTCAGCCTGAAAAATAGAGAAAGGGTGATTTTTCAATACTTCGCATTTAATGTCCAACCGAGAAGGACACTCCTAGACAGGGGAGAGAAATTCATCCTCTGCGTATCCAGCTTCGTGCTTCGCGAAGACAGGCACCCACGGAGACCGCTATATGTCGAATCTACACCCTACCACCTATGGTTGAGAAGACCAGTTGCCGAACATAAAAAAGAATAAAGGGACAGGGCTGTAAGCCAATGCAAGAACACACACAATGACAAAGTCTTTGAAAAGACGATGCTAAATCAAATAATACCGTTTCAACTCCTCTCTTGATGGTTAATTTACAGTTCCGCCTGTAAAGATCATTCCCAAATCCCTTTTCCGCAATTTTGGAGGCCCCCTATTCCACCTCGGTTCTTCACAATTCACTCTTAACCTCATCCTTGATCAAAAATTTGGAGAGAATGTTGCTACGCTTCTGAAGGTCGTCAATCTTCTCAGGGGCCAGTCCTCCCTTTTTCAGAAGACCGGCAAGTCTGGTCTGTTCCTTCATGGCGTACTCTGGGTTGCCGGTCAATTTAGCGATGGCTCGGAGATAGTAATTGACCGACTTGTCCTTCAGGTCCTTTGCAACTTTTTTGACTTCCGCGGTAGCCTTTTCCACATCCTTCAGACCGTTCGCAGTGACGTATTTAGCAAGAACGTTGTCGATGACCTCGATGGTTCCTGCCTGAGAGTTCAAACCACCACCGACGACTCGGTATGTGCCCGCCTTTGAGTTGACAAATTCGACAAGAGCATCTTCGCTCCGTGCACCGCTATATGGTTCAGGCTCTGTAGATCCCTTGGGGAAAAACTTGATCGTAGGGTAGCCTGTGATTCCTTGAGCTTGGGCAGTGGCCTTGGAATTCTCGGCTTCGGCGTCCACCTTCGCGATAATGACATTTGGCTCGGAGGCGAAGTCAGCGGCAAGCTTCTCCCAGGTTGGGGCAAGTGATTTGCAATCTGTCACAAAAACAATTAGAACACTTCCCGCATTTCTTTTTTTGTTGGAGGGGGGGGAATTTCACGCACGCCCACACCATGGAGCTGTGAAAGCGACCAGGACATCTTTGTCTCCACCAACCTCTTGCTCGAATGTGGTATCGGTCAACATCTCAACGTGGCTGGGAGCCTTCTTTGGACCCTTGACCTTGAACCCGGTCTTCTCGACAATGAAGTTGGTCAAACTCTCCAAATCACGGCCGCCACTGTATTCTTGTGGCTCGGCTCCTGGTGTGCCATCAAACCATTTCAATGTTGGAAATCCCTGAACTCCAAATCTCTTTCCAAGATCCTTGTGCTTATCTGCATCGACATTGGCGATGGTGACTTTGTCGCCGCTGGCAGCGAAGACAGTTGCCAGCTCCTCGTAGATTGGGGCAAGGTTCTTGCAGTGACCACACCAGGGAGCGAAAAATTCAACTAGGGCAGGTTTGTTGGACTGGAACACAACTTTATCGAAGTTGGAGGGAATCAGGTTCACGACATCTGAGGCGGCGGTAACGAGAGGTAGGGCAATCGCTGTCAGGGAGAGAAGGGATCGTAATTGCACCATCGTGGCGCTTTCGGAGGAAAGATTGAACTGTAGGAAGTGAAAAGAGGGCAGGTAAGAATGTTCAGCAGTGTAGAAGCTCTACTGAAGTTGAGGGAAGAGAAGAAAGAATGCTCGATCATGTTCAGTGTTCACATTTGATACGCGGCGCTGCTTTACCAATTATTAGGCGGGCCAGGGTCCGGAGGAGGGACCCCATGATTTCCAAGCAAGCGGAAAAGCCAGCCTGTTCCCATACCCTCAGCCTTGTCTAATCTCAACGAATTGGCGAATGATTACTTATTACAGGATCTTCCTCAGCATGCTGACCCGGTGTCTAGTAAAAAGTCGTACAATCTGCGTGGTCGCATCCCATCGTCTGGTATGCTTCTTTTCCACTGTGTTAAGTGCCCCTAATTGATGGAACATCACGCTTCTGGGCTCAGACTCGTTTGGGGCAATATTCCCTGGTACGAAGATTAACTATGGGGGGGTATGAATATATATCATCTCCAATGAAGAGCAGGACCAGAAAATTCGGATTGACAGCAAGTACGCCTAAATGGCACCCCAACCGTCAATCCGGCACCATTGCATGTTGCCGTCATTCATAAAACCACAGGGTATGCGGAACTTGATGAGTCGTTCATGACCGTCGTTGCCTCCAAGACTGTGTTCTCCAATCATTACCCACTTCCATATAATTGATGATAAGCACTGTGAGCATCAACAAGCACTAGAGGACGTCGTCAGAAATCTTGGACACTAGGAATACTTGGACCTTCTACTCACTTTGTAAAACCTGGTGTTGGGCATGTTTACTTTCGCACGCGCACTGCACGCATCTGCCGTCCTTTAGGTCAAGTATAATACTCCACGCCATTTCTTCTCGTTCAAGGTCAGGGAGTGACGGTCGCTTGAAGTCGCTCAGGTGATATTTGCGTTTGACGTTCTTCGGATTTGCGTCATTCATCGGCGGGGAGAAAATTAAATATCCTTGATCGTCAATCTTCATGAAACGCCGCTTCCATAAGAACGACTCTGGAAATTGTACGTTGACATCTCCAATGTCGACAACATGCAGGAGGGATTCAGATATTGAACTCCCCCCGGCCGGCTCTGATTGTTCCTGGATTGTGTTCGGATGAGCCTGCTCCTTCGATACCGAGTGGCTTTTGTTGCGCGAGCCTGTGAGATTTGACATCCTCCTCATTAGTCTGCTAGTCCTTGAGCCTTTTGATTTCTCCTCCGAAAATGATGCGGCGTCACTGGCTGATCGTGGTCCATGTTTCTTGTAGGTGCTCGCATGTGAAATTTTACTGTGGGTTGACTCGGAGCGAGGCAGATTCGTCTGAGAAGCAGATCGATGAGAAGAGAAGGAAAATCGGCCCCTTTCAGATTTCGTCGGGCTCTTGGTTGCAGATTGGATCAAAGCCAGTGACTGGTCCCTGGAGGTCTCGTCCTGCTTCTCGTGCTCCACAATCAAAGGACTGCGGAACAGGTTGAGGGGAGTATTGTAGCTAGAACTCGGTGAAATAGGAGGATGCTGTTTGCTGGGATCCCGTACGATTCGCGCAGTGACAGATATGGTGTCACCCTTTTGTAATGAGCCATGGACGTCGACTGAGGGACGTCTGGGCTCTCTTGTCGCATGGGAAGGGCCAGGGTCATATTGAGAAGTTGAAGCAGGCAATTGTTTTGGCGGTGATGCCTCGGTCGATGCGTTGGGGGGCTGCTGGTTCAACAAGAACGACGAGCGTTTCATGAAAGATGAAAACGCCGATCGACCGGTAATGGTCTCCCGACTTGGTTGATGAGCCTGTTGAGAGTTCATATCCTTGGTTGTTAGCACTTCCAAGGCTTTGATGCGTTTTGAAATGCCTGTCCCCAGTGTGGGTTTCTTGGACAAAGGAATTTGGACTGGCTCCGTTTGCACAGGGGGCCATTGCGGAAGCGCTGTTGAGACACTTCGAATGCTACCGGATTTGCTGCCTGACCTATTCCGATCAGGAGTGCTTCCTGCGCTTCGTCGGGCCTGGTAGCTAGAATTCGAAGTCTTACTGACAATTTCGCGGAGGCGATCAGAGCTTCCTTTTGACATTATCGGAGTCACCGGCGAACGAGCAACGGAGACTGGTTTAGCCTCATGGACAGTAGCGTGTTGAAGTTCGTCCATCAGTGACTCGTCCTCGGAGACATCTGATGCGGAAGCATCACCTCCTGATAAGATTCGTAAAGGTTGGGGTGGCCCCAGACGTCTAGATTTGGAGGGGGATTCCGACGCCGGAGAGGATGCTAGACCACTATCCTTTCTGGGTGCTGAAACTTGCTGTCGTTCATCGGAAATAGGTCGAGGATCATCTTGAGAAGCAGGAGTTTCAATTTCTCGCCCTTGCGATGTTCCTGTCTCGGTTGATGCTGGCTTTGTCACAACCTCATACAGCTCTTCGGGTTTCACGATCGCGATTCCGAGTCCTGACCTGCTCGCCGGCCTATTGTCCGTCGAACTTGCCGGAGATTTTACATGGCTTGGGTTTTCCTGGGTAGGCGCCTTCGGTGTTATGGACGAGCTGGTGGCTGAGGATAACGAGCGCCGCTTCCTAGCAAGGTCATCCTGCTCAGTGAAAGAGGACGCCTTCGTCGACGGCTCTTCCGACACGTTCGTCGTAAATGTCGGGGATGTCGCGCTCGAAGATTGAGTGATTTTGGATTCTTCGTCAATATTCGAAAGCTGTTCCCTGCTAGGAATAGGTGACAGGTGATTGCTTGAAGAATGGGTACTGACACTTGACTCAGAGGCATTGTGTGTGTGGGCATTTGGAGGAGGTGGAGAGGTTACCGCGGACGCCCGTTGTGCTAGGAGTATGTTTCGTTTCCGCAGTTGCAATGCCTTCATCAACCTCAGCTTTTCCGGGGTCGCGGTCGAAGTTTCAGTGGTCACGGAAGCAGGTCTCGATATCGTCAGTCGGCTTTCTCCTGGCTTGTAGAGTGCTTGGAGATGGGATGGAGAGGGCAAAGGCGGGGGACTGTTGATTGAATGGCTTGAAGGCGCAAAGCGGCCAGGAGTGCTGCGAGTTGATTGCTGGGATCCAGGACGAAGAGCGAGGCTGACCAGAGATCTATTGTTCACTCGGATTGTGTTTGGTAGATTTGCAACGGGGCGTACATTCATGCTGCTATCAGTAGTGCCTGATGTTTTGGGCCGATGAGCTGAATCAACGTGAGGCCTGGGTCCCAGCTTTTTCTTTTTCGGTTTCACAGCTGCAAAAGAAGCAACGTTATTACTCCATTGACTAATGCTATTCGACTCAGCGGCGGAGAGGTGACGGGTTTGAGGGCCAGGACGAGGAGTAAGCGGTTCGGGAGGGTCAATTGCGGTAGCATCGAGAAGGATATTGCTCGTGGCTTCAAAATCCGGTGGTTTGGGAGGCTCGCCTTCACTGGTGGTGGGCGGTGTTGACTCAGGAGTTTCTGGTAGAGCCTTGTCGATCGAGGGAGGAAGTGGTGAGATCGGGGGCTTTGGAGCAAGGCTGTCTTTCCGAGGCGGTCGAAGCTCCTCTGGCGAAGAGTCCGTTATTACAGTGACCGCAGCCTCTTCTTTTCTCTTTGCCAGAAGAGCCTTTGCGAGGACCGCGCTTGCAGGCAGCTCATCGAGTTCGCACCTTCCGTACGTCGGTGTCAGTGCCTCCTCAGATTGCGCTGGGCGAGCGGCATTTTCTTTGGGTGGCACCGCACCCTCTTCTGCGTCCTCGGTAATTTCATCGAGTCGACGCCGGCGGAGGGACGAGCTCGACGAGGTCAACGACGAAGCCGACGGTAGCAGCATGGTGCACAGTCCCAGGGCGGACTCGGACACCTCGGACGCCGTAGTAAAGGAGAAAACTGTATCATGCGGTGTGAAGGTCTCCAGGACAGATTGAAATTGAACGGTAAGTCGCACTGTGAAGCATGTCAGTCGTGCCAGAGAGTACAAGATGGTGATGCAGTCAACGGGTTCGCCCACCTTGCAAGAGGCGCGAAGTTCCCTCTGGTACATATTTGAGGATGACCTTCTTGCGCCGATACTGCACCAGTCCATAGAGGGGCGATTTGTCTTCATATTGTTCTATTACACTCTTCACTTCTTGCACTCCTCCAGTTCCTTTCTTCAACAATTCCACGGTGTCGCGATTGACGTACTTCAACAAAAACCTGGACCATGCGAGTCAGCAACACATCTTTTCCAGTTCCTCCCTTCCTGCTTGCAACAACATACCATCCTCCAGCTTCCGCCAGCGCAGCCTGGTGCGCTTCGGCAACCGCAGCCCCATCAAGCCCATTCAATGACATTGCTCAGCCTCATCTGGGAGGCCCGAAGCCGCGATGGTTGTTTGGAGACGATCACATACAATCGAAGGAGCACAGATACAAAGTACAGAGGACACAGGGTCCCAAGACAATCACCGACCACAAGCACCAGAAGCCTAGAGATGCACCTTCGAGGGGAACCCGCATGCAGGACATTACCAATGGGGACACAGCGTCGAACATTTTCAGGGGGCAATGGACCAAGCCACGCACAAATGTTGCCAACTTAAAGACGCGACACTAGACATGGGTACAAGAAGTCCGTGGCAGCCCCGTCGCCAGGCATTTTGCTCCAGGTGCAGCAACTGTGGGGTTTTGTTTGACCTCGAAACCCCCGAAAGAGCTCATTTCCCGGAGCCTCATTTGACCGTCTCCCATTAGCCCATGGGCCAATTTCCCGAGCCCTGCTGCTGACCCTGACGGCCAGAAATCAGGAACCGGGGGCACTATTACCCATTGGGTCCGTCCGATTTTTTGTTGTTCTATGTCTGTCATCTGAAATTCCTCCCTTCCATGTCCAAAAAGACCGAAACTCAATTATACTGGATGATCACAAATACTTTCGAATGTCGATCCTCCTCAGCTGTCCGGAAAAGACCCAATCTTTAAAAGCGAAGAAAATCACCGGTGCCCACCTCGTGCTTCCCGCATTCTGGAGGGGCTGGCATCTGTCAATATCGCGAATGCTCCAACTCGATCTGGCTCCCGTGCTGCCTTGCCTTGATTTGACAGCATAACTTATGTTATTTTCAAGTCATCCGGTGTTTGATCTCGCATTTAAGCGTCAAGGCGTTAAATCCCAGGGTCGGCCTCGTGGAAGGCTGCGTCAATGGCGCAACCTTTTCTGCATGAAATCAATCGTTCATTTACACTCTGCTGAGTCCACTGCCGAATCCACATTTTGCTTTTACAAGACTATTGGTACGCCATTCTCTCACATGGCTGCTCTGGACAATGTCGCCAGCATGGACCTGGAAGCCATAAAGAGATCGCTGGCAATAGACTGGGCAAGGAAAGAACTCCATAGAGACGCCATCATTGCCATCCGCAGATTCTTCCAATTCCACGTGACTAGCATTTTGTCTGTTCGGCGACAACCGACGTCAAAAGGTTGCATAGCAGTCGTCGGCAATGACAGCTGCTCAGTTGCTTCTGCAGCATCGGAAATTTATTCCTCAGTCTCCCAGATTGTGTGCCTTTCTTCACTCTTTGTATTTCATCTGAAAGATTAACTTTGCTCGCATAAGGGAATTCTTCACATGGCATCGCTCCCTTCTATCTCAACTCTTTCGTCGCTTGACGCTGAAGATAGGGCGAAGGCATTGGACACCCTCTTTGAACCATGTCTCCAACTTCACACATTATCCGTCAGCCTGCTCCGAGAAAAGAAGTTTTCTACGTACGAAGATCTTATCAACGCGGTTGGCAAGCAATTGACAGAGCTCTACGAGTCCAATCTAGAAAGCGATTCCAAGAGGCTTGACGCTATCCTCTCTGCACATCCTCGTCTGGGTGAGAAGAAAGTCGACAGCGAGCAGAGTCGCAAGGAACAGGCGCAGCTAAATCAAGGCGGAGCTGAGGAGGCGGAGAAGTTGGCCGAGATGAACAGGAAGTATGAGGCGGCGTTCCCGGGGTTGAGATATGTGTAGGTTCCCCTAGCTTCACCTGTTGCCTGGCTTCCATTTTATTGAGAGGTTATTATGGCTGCTAATGGTAGAGGACAGAGTATTTGTGAACGGCCGAAGTCGGTCTGTTATTATGGAAGACATGCAGAGACGGATAGATCGAGCAGACTTGAGTCAGGAGAAGCAGGATGCTGTCAAGGTATGATCCATAGTGACGTTTTCTTGACTCAAGGTTCGCATACATCGGTATTGGGTGCTAACACCTCTTGTCAAGGCCATGTGCGATATTGCATTTGATCGAGCGAAGAAATTAGGTGGCTGAGGTCTCACGTTAGCGATATCGGCACATGAAGGATTTCCGAACATCAGAATCATGAATGAGTTCTTGGAATCGAGAACCTCTTCTCGGTTCCAAGGAATGAAAGCGTTCTCTACCCAGATACCGTTTTGGCCGAAATCACATGTACAGATAGCTGGATGATCCCGAGGCAGCGCCAGTGAACACCGTGCGAAGTGCCAGAAGGAACTCATCCCTATAGAGGCTGGCATCTATACCGAAAGAAGGATACATACATCATATTACATTTCCATAGGGCCCTTTTCATGTCCTTATTTGCTGTGCCATTCGTAACAATTCCCCGGGCTAGTGCCTAAATAGAAATCGATATCTGAAAGTGCTGCCCTTTAGCCGAAGCCCTAATACCAGGCTTACCTGCCCGTCAACTTCTTCCTCTCATCGCTGTCACTCTCTTCCTCGCCGTCGCTCCACTCGACTCCGTCTTCTCCGACCGCGAAAATCGTTTCTCCGTCTAACGACTCCCTCGGCCGAGGCGGATTCACAGGTGCTTTACCGCTATTTTGCAAAGGTGGGCCCGAGGGAGTCGGTTTGTTTGGTGGAAAGAGGTCAACTGCATCTGTGAGCGCCGTGGCAGCTCCTCTCGATGGAGCACCCTCGCGTTCTTGGTCTTTCCGAGCATCTTCCTCGGCGTCTGAGAGTGAATCGGCTATGCTACGGATTTCGAAGCCATCGTCGTCTTGGGCCAACTGTTTGCGAGTCATCAGCCGTGTTTTCTTTGAAAGGAGGATTTCTTGGAAAGGGAAGACTTACCTCGTCACTCATAGCGAATCGCCTGTTATTCGCCGTCGGACGCCATAGGTATGCAATGAAAGCAATATTAAACAGATAAACCAGATTCAACCAGCCATCCAGCACAAACCATCTCGTCTGCCAATGTTTTGGCACAAAATTGGCCGAGCTGCTTCCAGCGAAGGCCAGGCTGTTAACAAAGAAGAAGGCGAAGATGACCAAGATGGAGCCCAGAATACACCAGGATAGTTTCTTGTACATCATAGCTTTAGTTTTTTGTTTCCGCTCGACCAGGTCCTTGATGGTTACGTTAAGAGATGACAACGTCCACACGTAGAATGCAGTCAGAGTCCCTGCGAGTGGGAGAATGACGAAAAGGATAAGTGGACCGACCGACTCCGGAGTGACCGTCATTGAAGCAATTGCGTAGATGACGCCAAATATAAAGTGGGCGATAGCGAGGATCCGAACGTAGACCATTGTTCTGCCTAAAGACGGCTTCACCACACCATACCCCATGCAGACGATCAGCAGGAGGAAGAAGGACAGTGAATTCCGACCGGCATTCAGGATTGAAACAATGACCATGAAGACTTTGTTCAGAGCGTTGTTGCCATGTCTGTTTTGATAATCGTAGAAGCCCCACGTCATGAGCTGCTCGATGATCAAGAAAATGATCGTCGCTGTAATATAATTCTGAACGGGGAGGATGTCGGATCGATTCTGAACATAGAGGAAGGCCCAGAAAGCGCCTAACACCGCGTAAACGATGGTGAGGCCACCGTAGAAAGGCAATTTTGCTATTTGAGCTGCGGGAAGCTCGCCATAAGCATTCCGGAATTCCACCACGGCATTGTATTCGTGATCTGAGAATGCGAAGGTCGAGACACAATAGTATCCTGTTCTTCGGATCGGGTAATTCACGGCCTTAGGGTCTTTGAGATGGATTGCTTCGTTGTATATGAGGCTTTTCGATGCTTCGGTAGCATTCGGTGCGAGTATAAATGCACCAATATCTTTCTCTTCACATAGGCCAGCTGCAGCCGTGTCTGCAGAGCATATTGTTTCGAGATCCCGGTAGGTTTCTCCGCCCGGCGGCATTCTTCCTATGAGGCCTTCGTCTTGCCATTCGAATATTATCAGACTCGCAATAGGGTCGGTATCATCTTCGGTGCGGTCCGCAAGGAATTTGACAAGGATAAATGGCTCTATTGAACCTCCCCAGGATTTCCTGCTGTACATCCCTGAACATCTCTGTCGATGGGCGTCATCTTGTTTCTGTTCTGGTCAGTATCTTCGCTATAGACTGCGACGAGTACCCACAAGCTGCACCTCATTTCCGGCGACAATCGTTGCAAGATATGCCAGGAGGCCGAGAGATGGCACCCAGTGTCTCATGGTGCCTGCGCAGCCGTTATGGCTAGATTGATGAAGAATTGAAGCGGCACAGTAGCTGTGGAATGGTGGCTGGCGAATGCAGACGCTGTCTTCAGTCACAGCGCATATTAGCGGGCAAGGATTGTCATCTTGTGCTATTGCAGTGGAATCTGTCGTCTTGTGAATTGCAACAGGCGACGTATATGGTTGCATATTTGCCGTTGGAGATCAGGCTCCGCCCCAGCCGTTCACCTTACGGAACTGCAGTTATGCTTTTGCGTACTTGGCCGCGCCACCCGTACGGGAAACCCGACAAACTCCGTGTCTCGAACTCTGACAAATTTGTCGTGATCCAGTTTGCATCATACTCTGGTCGTTCCTATAATGCCACAACAGCTCAGAGCATCATCTACGGTGAGATCATCAGGCCGGGAAAAGGCAAGGCTGGACATTGCACTGGAGCCGAAGAACGAGATAAATCGCCAACTGGGCACGATTTCTCAGTTCAACAGACCTATTTCTTCCTTTCTTTCAGCAAAACGATCAATAGCAAGTGCTATGGCAACCCACCCCCATCACCCCGGCTCGAGTTCATTGCAAATCCTCAACCACTGAGCGTGATCGTGCTCCGACAATTGACTATCTTTCTCGCTTGCTCTTCGCCTTGCCAATCAAGCTCCTTGCGGTTTCGCAGATGTATATCTGTGGGCCCATGAATATTTCATCGTCCTTGAACCACTGAATTCCGTTGCGTTCATCCTGATCAAGCAGCTCGTTGATAGCCCTCAAAAGTCCCCTGGCAACAGTGCGGTTGCTCGTCAGGGTAGCGACCCGCTCGACCCAGCCATACAAGAAGACGGACGAATTAACAGGAGAAAGGTGCATGCTTGAAACCACACGGGCAGCAATTGAGGACGGGAATGCTTTAATTCGTTCAGCCCCAGGCACGCTCTCAGGACGGGCTGGAGATAAGAGCAGCTGGTTTGCATCAAAATCCACCACTTTAATCGGGAATTGGATTTCGTAAGGGACAGAGTATGATGATTGCTCGCTTAGTGCTTGCCTCAATACTGATATTGGTTGACCTTGGTACTCCCGTTCTCCGAAAAGAATATCAGCACGAGTCCGCTCGCTGCTAGTCCCCATACACTGAACAATCTCTCGCATTCTCTGTGCGGCATGAAATGTACATTTGAGTTCCCGACCCATCAGTAAGGGGTATATTTCCTTTGGAAGTAATGGTGACACTTCTTCGGCGTCGATCTGGCGGAGAATAGCTTTGTGATAGGACCCTTTCGGCTCATTGGAATCTGATGTGAGTCGAGGACCTCTTAGGTGGGAGATGTCGGAAACCAAGGCTAGAAGAATCGTGCAGTCCACGTTTAACGTCTCTGTCAACTGTCTAGTCAATACTGCAGGCATGAGGCGGTCAAGATCAAGCCTTTGCTGCGTGCCCAAAAGAGCGTGCGATTCGTGTGTCGAGAAAGTCCGATTGGCCTGTCCATAAGACACTTCCTTGACCATGCGAACAGTCTCATTTTTGTAAAAGACGGTAGCTTCGTGATTCAGTGCTACCTTTTCTAGACACACTTCCTGTTGGACTTTATTTGTGTTCACAAATCCTTGGCCGCATTGAACTGTTGCACCTGTTGCACGTAAACCTGCAATGAATGCGTCCACATCATGCAATGCTCCCTCTCGTACCTTTGGTAGAACGAGGCGGATGCGGGGATGCTGGAACTGAACTCTGACTGCTCTTGATGCAGCCTTCAATTCTTCAGCCACTCGCACAAGTTCAAGTTTAGTGATTCTCTCACAGCGATCTGCTGGCGCGTCGTTGCTAGGGCGGATGTCGCTTCCGTCGCTGAAATCTGCATACGATTCCCAGCCCTCCTTTGCCATTTCGAAAAGAAGCCGTTTCTCAGTCACAGTAGAAACTTTGATCCACTCCAAACCGTCCTCAGCTACAATGTCCACAGGGACTCCCTTCTTTCGAATATGGCTTCGACGTGATGGTGGTCGAGTCAGGACTTGATCTCCAGGCTTCTCAATATGGTTCGGGCAATCCTCTGCACTCCGATACACCTTCTTGCCCAGAGCGGTTATGCCACGACACGACTTTGCAACGTTCCATACCGTCTCGTAAAATGGAAGATTGGAGCTCCGTAACGCATGAAGCTGTGGGGACTCGTCGTCTTCCTCACATTCAGCCCAGTCAGCTTCATTGCCCTCTGCGAATCTTAGCCTAAGTTTCTCCAAACTCTTCACCTCTGCCTCAACCCCTCTTGTAAAGACTCCGATCTCGACTTCTTTCTGTCTGTTCCTTGCCTGGAGATGCGCTTGGTATGCTCTGAGTTCATCTAGCAGGGCTTGAGCTCGGATCTGGAGGCTGTTCAGTAGGTTGGCAGAGGGCGTAAAAGTTGAGGAATCGTCTTCATTTGTGCAGTCGCGAGAATACATCAATGGACTGAACTGATTCCGCCCAGGAGAATGGTTCTCAGGCATCAGACTATTTTCAAATCATTTGTGCATGGTGAGGATGAAAGATGAAATAAGTATGGATGCGGAGTACAGAAGTACGCGTGGGATTTTGATTGGCGGAGTAAACTATCACGCCAAGCCGTGTGCCCCCCCGAGTTTGGTACAAATGCCTCGTGGATTTCTGTGCATTCAATCCTTGGTATGTTGTCGAAATGACACCCTGATGTGTGGCCGAATAGCGTGGGGTACCCTCAAAGATCGGGGTTTTTGATCTGGTCGCCTGGGAGCCACATGCAGACTCTCGTATCTGCGGTCACGAGCATGTTGTAACGAGGATTGAATTGAACAATCGCGCTCTTGATTCCACGACTTGTTAGTCGAGCGGTAGGTTCTTGTCGACCGCCAGCAGCAGCAGTAGTAGCTTGAGTGTCCCAGACGATAAGGTCGGACTGGTCACCACCTCCTCCAACAACATATCTTCCATCCTGCGAGAAGCATACATCTCCTTGGCCCAAGGGTTTTCCTGAAGTTGACACGGGCGCAGCTCGTCCCGTCCCACTCGTTTTCCCCGCCAGAAATGATCTGACGGATCCATCAAAAGCGTCTAGCACAAAGTGACCGTGATAGTCTGTCCCCAGTAATATACTCTTGCCATCATTCGAGAACTCCAGCTTTGTCCACGCACGACCTTTTGTGGTTGGAGTATACCTATCCTCAGCTTCGGCCATGTCGAACGTAGCGAAAGGCGCCTTATCGAAGTTTCGAACATCATACATAAGGACGGACGAAGTCGATTGCGACGCTATGGCCATCACATTCGCTGAGGGGTCGTAGGCTGCAAGATAGGGGGTGACCAGCTTCAATTTACCCTGAGGGCTTCTGGAGTTCAAATCCCACAAGCATACCATATCATCATTTCCACAAGACAAGAATTGATCATTCCCAGGTGATAAGGCTATGCAGGTGACTTGTCCAGTGTGCGCAGTGAAGTATCGAACAAAGCTCTCGTTGTGGAGTTCGAGCAAGCGAAGGGAGTCATCCTGTTTTGTACTGGCGAAGAGCACATTACGCGGATGATGAGTAAAGCGCGCCAAATGAATGCCATACTTTTTGCTGGGTATTATCTTGGTTCTTTTTCCCTCTTTAATGTCATAAACTTGCATTGTCTCATCATCGGAAGCTGCGACTAAGAAGTCGCCCATGTTATCGAAGTCTAGGGATGTGACGTGACTTTCACCTCCATCTGTGCGAGTAGAGCCAGGGAATTGCTGTGACTCGTTAGCTATAGCGAAATACAAAGCCTGAGGGGGAAGCGCACTCGAGCAGGGCGGTAGTGTTTGATCACATCGTGGACTTTTTGCTGCGCAAGGGCAGCCATGGCTAGCAGAGAAGCCCGAGGGCTCAATGTATCATGAATTGATCATGCGTTGACAGTGCGCCAGAATTCTGTGTATCCGGACCTGCGATTCCAAAGCTGAACGAAAGAGTGAAATTTTATTCAGGTACGGGACGGTTTTGCGGAGATCATGCTGTGAAGCGTGCGATTCCCTCAGCCGCGCAGATCTCCAGGCGGACCGATTGGGGGCCATCTCGCCGGTTCTTTCATGTCCGTCCTGTAGGCATTTACAGAGAGCTGCCCGATTAAGAATTTCTTACCCCAATTCCGAACTCACCAACGCCGACTCGGGTTACCCTCGGTTTTATTGTACAGCTCCGAGCAACTTTTTTACGGCGCAGGTCACTTCTTCATCTTTTAATAATAATGACTTGTGTCGCACGCCCAACTTTCTGTGGCTGATGCTGACAGCGCCACCGCTCATCCCCTACCAGAACCAGATCCCCTCGTAAGACCACGATGCGCTCATCCTCAGAATAAATTTCCAGCGGAGAGGAGTCCAGAAAGAAAAGGCGAGCTTCCCCCTCGAGGACCATGTCGACAACAACTGGCGCATTTATTGCCGGCGGCATTGCAGCTTGTGGCGCTGTAACTGCTACACATCCGTTCGAGACAGTCAAGATCAGATTACAATTACAAGGAGAATTGCAAGCCAAAGATGTCACGGTCAAGAAGTACAGAGGTGTCTTCCACGGCGTCGGAGTCATCGTGAAGAATGAAGGCCCTCGTGGAATATATCGGGGAATTGGATGCGCATATGTTTATCAGATTCTTTTGAATGGCTGCCGATTAGGATTCTATGAGCCGTTGAGGGCTGCCGGCTCAAAACTTATCTTCCACGACACCAATGTCCAGTCTCTAGGGGTCAACATCTTCTCGGGGGCCGCCTCAGGTGTGCTCGGTGCGATGGCGGGATCCCCTTTCTTCTTGGTCAAAACTCGACTACAATCCTATTCCCCCTTTTTGCCAGTCGGTACACAGCACAAATATCGCAATGCTATCGACGGCTTATCTCAAATCTACAAGGCGGAAGGAATAAGGGGTCTATATCGTGGCATGGGTGCCTCTATGGTCCGGACAGGTGCTGGAAGTTCTGTTCAATTGCCGACATATTTCTTTGCCAAAAGAAGGCTGATACGTCATTTCGGTATGGAAGATGGACCAGCGTTGCATCTTCTCAGTTCGACCGCTAGTGGTTTCGTCGTTTGTTGCTTCATGCATCCTCCCGTAAGTTTCTGCTTCAAATCTCTCCAGCCCCAAACTACTAACAGAGAACACAGGACACCGTGATGGCTAGGTTATATAATCAACACGGAAACTTGTACAACGGTATCTTTGATTGCTTGTGGAAGACGGTGTCAACGGAGGGCGTCCTCAGCGTCTACAAGGGATTTACCGCCCATCTTGCCCGTATTCTACCTCACACCATCCTCACCTTAACGCTTGCGGAACAGACGAACAAACTGGTGAGAGAAATTGAGAACAGAATATTGCCGAAGTCGCTCAAGGAAAAGTTGTAAGAAGCCCGAGAGGATTCAAGGATTCGGTTTCTGCATTTTGAGGCGTTGCAAACGATCAATGTGCATTATTCCCCGTCGCCATGAGTAGTTTCCTGGAATAGAGCAAAGATATTGTATAGGCCAAACAATCGGGAGGCCGACTTGTCTCTTATGTGGTGATGGAAGTTGGTTGAGAGACCACGTAGGAGCTGGAACATGTCTTCATGACGGGCTCGATTGTTGTGCACTTCTTGAAAGTGTTCAAGTATAGATTTGCTCCCGAGATGCAGCGATTTTACACGCAGAAGATGAGAAACTGGTGTCAAGGACTCGGCGACGTCATTTATCCTTTATATCACATCGACAAGGCATCCACATGTACAGTACCTTGCATTGCTCTGTGCTTGAATTGAAGCAGTCCCTGTGATCGTGCATTGGAGTGGAACGCTCAAAGCCATAGCGCGCATCTAGACATGAATTCGAAGAAATGGTACTGCTCTCTGGCATAGCTGTCCACAGATACCACAAACAAAAAAGTTGAAACAAAATCAGACCTGGCAAGATTCGTTGTTATGCAACATTTCATGCTACTGGGCATCATTACCCTTGCAACCTCCCCATTGGAATCCTCATGCGCTCCTCGATTTGCTGAGTTCTGATTGATTTTTCTTCCACCCTCCCTGCCCAGCTGGTTGGAAAAAGGGGTAATGTGTCAGGATGAGGTAAGTTCAACACAAACGAGATTCTCCAAGATCTGAACGAAGCTACAGTGGAGGATCAAATAAGAGGGAGACATCATTGGAGAAGACAAATGAGCATATGTATTTCACCCGCACTCGCGGAGTCTGCTTCTTCCTTCAATAAACCAATTGCAAGTATAGTCAACTACCAGTCGCGCTGTGCTGTTCGTACATTAATTAGCCTGTGCGGTCGGCCTTGGAGAGGATGAAGAAATCACACTCTCTGTCTTGTAACCAATGTGGTACCCACAGACGCGTAGTGGAGGACCATGACATCACGGGCAAACACATTTGATCAGATAAAGACTTGATTAGATTTTCTTCTGCAGGCGAGGTCTCCCCATAAACTTCAGGCAGCCGTCCGCAAGTGGAGGATGAGCCCGAGAGAATATGGTCGTCGTTGAGGCCATTTCTCAGCATTTCGTAAACACCTCCACTTGACGCTCAATGCGCTCCCCCTAGACTATTGTAGTCCTCCGGGATTGTTGATGTGAAGTGGATCAAAGGCCGAGGCCCTGCCGAGTTCATTGTCACTGGCTTGCAGCAACGCGGATCGCGCTCTGGGCTAGCGTGTTATTCTGTTTCTCACATAAAACCATGTAACCATCCACCATTTTTCACATTGACTTCTCTCTCATCCTCGCACACCTCGACAACATTGTGCATTGCCTCTCAATACCTCCTGGCACTCTTTCTCTGGTTCACTGCCATATCTGCCTCCCCTTTGAACCATGGCTACCCAAGTCACACCTTCGAAACAGGTGCGTTTGGCCACTTACATCATCGACTCTGATGTTCCGGGTACATGTCTATTAACGCAACGCGCAGGCGGCCTCAAGCCTTGAGAACCTCAAGATGAAGGATAGTCCTGTCAAGAAACTTGACTTCAACACCGAAGACAAGGAGAACATGCCTGTCGCTCCTGATTCCACCGTCAAACCGCAGCCAGAGACGGAGCAGAAGCCCCCCACCAAAGTCGAAGAGCCTGCTGAACCACCAAAGGTCGCGAAGACCCTCAAAGAGTTGGAAGCTGAGGAGCCTATCCTTCAAGAGAACCCTCATCGATTTGTCCTGTTCCCCATCAAGTATCACGAGATTGTAAGTCCACTTTCTCCATGACGCGGTGTTCTCATCCCGGTCCATTCCATTACCACCACTCAAAACAATTCCTGATATCCCACCTATAGTGGAATACGTACAAACGCGCCGAGGCATCCTTCTGGACAGCTGAAGAAGTGGACCTGTCCAAGGACCTTCACGACTGGCACAATCGTCTCAATGATGACGAACGATACTTCATTTCCCACGTCCTTGCATTTTTCGCTGCTTCCGACGGCATTGTCAACGAAAACCTTCTCGAACGGTTCTCTGCTGAAGTCCAAATCCCAGAGGCCCGTTGTTTCTATGGGTATGTCATGCTTGCTTTGGGATGGTCGGGAATGTGTACTGATCGTCTCAAAAGATTCCAGGTCATGATCGAAAACATTCACTCAGAGATGTACAGCTTGCTCATCGACACCTACATCAAAGATCCCAAACAAAAGTCCTATCTCTTTGACGCCATTGATACTATCCCCTGCATCCGCAAGAAGGCTGACTGGGCCTTGAAGTGGATCTCAGACAAGGAGTCTAGCTTCGCCCAACGCCTCGTCGCATTCTCTGCCGTCGAAGGCATTTTCTTCTCCGGCTCATTCGCCTCCATCTTCTGGCTGAAGAGCAAAGGCATGTAATGCTCCAATAATAGACATGTTCTTATGCTAATCTCTTACAGGCCTTATGCCAGGCTTGACGTTCTCGAATGAGCTCATCTCGCGTGATGAGGGTATGCATACCGACTTTGCTTGTCTTCTGATGCAACACCTCAAGTATAAGCCCGATCCCAAACTCATCGAGGACATCATCACCGAGGCTGTTGTCATCGAGAAGGAATTTTTGACAGATGCTTTGCCTGTCGCTCTGCTTGGCATGAACGCCAAACTGATGCAACAATATATTGAGTTCGTTGCCGACCGTCTTCTCCTTGCCCTCGGAAACAAGAAGTACTACAATGCCCAGAATCCTTTCAGCTTTATGGACAACATCTCATTGGCGGGAAAGACAAACTTCTTCGAGAAGCGTGTCGGTGATTACCAGAAGACCGGTGTCGCGGCCAGCGGAAAGAAGATGCAAGAGAGCTCTAATGATAAAAAGACCGACGAAGAGAGCAACGGCATCAACTTCGATGAGGATTTCTAGATCACACTAGATTCATGATGATTTGTTTGACGGCGTTCATGGCCAATTGGAAGAAAGAAGTGATGGGATCACATGGTTTCTCTACTTTGTTATACTCTTTTCACCACATCATCAAGGCAGCATGGAAGGTTCAAGGGTATTCGACCAGGTAGTGCGATTGATTATCCATGGGCCGTTTTGAGAGCGGTTGTTTCAGGATGCATAGGTCAGCTAGGAAGCGTCCTATTCTCTCGGTGGGATTTCGGAATTGTATTAAATACATGATCCTCTCCAAAAACGAGAAAAGCATCATCAAAATCTTTTGGTGCTCGCCAAATGGGTTGTTCCATAATAGAATTAAACGGAAAATTGTCTAGACATCTTGCTCAAAGGACCGACATCCTACGTCCATTGATCGCTTCGAATTCTCCTCCCCCCGTCTTTTTTTTCCCCTCTTTCTGGTCTATTCTGTCATATTTTGTATTCCGGGCTTTTGACGCAACAATCAAGCGCCATTCTCAAGACCCAAGAGTCTTTTCTCCAGAGCGGACATGTCTGTCTCCGCATAAATCTGACTGAAGTCGGCGTTAGCTTATCAGTACTAGCCTTTGGATATGCTGAGCAGCAGTGCATGTAGACTCCCAAAATCCTCGGCCAGGAGCCATTTCCTTTAATTCCGAAGTGGAACTTGGGCACGTCTAGTCCTTGAACATTCCAGCCATGCTAACATTGCGCAGTGATTCCCTGTCAATTTCAGAGCCTACACCAACAAATGGACAGGCGACGTAATCGAAGAATATCATAACCAAGCCCACATGTATTTCATTTCTTCCCCTTCTTCCTCTTTCCTTTTCCGCCACCACCTGCTCCCCCGCCCTGCGTTGCAGCAAGTGGTGCCGTCACCACTTTATCCTCAACCTTTGGAGCTGCGACACCACTATCAACATCCATTTTATCGCTTTCGACTGTTGCAGCTTGTGCAGAAGATGTCGCGGTCACCGTGGACATTTCTATTACCTCTCCTTTAGCCAGTCTTCCTAGCCCCGTCAACAATCTACCGACTTCCGCCGCCTTATCTGTTCGATACTTCAAACATATGCCGGATTCAGGGTGGTATGTCTTCAACGTCAGCACTGCGGAGGGTTCGCGCTTGGCTTGCTGTGATGAAGCTCCCGTTGCGTCTGTTGTGAGAGAAGCAGGTGTCTCTCCCGACTTCGATCTTGCTTTTGTGTTGGCTTTCCTGGGCAGAGAATACTTCGTTGTTATCCGTGTGGAAGCGTATGCTTGTATGAGGAGCGAGGATTGATGGAGGTAGGTGTGGAGATCGGAGAAATACGGCATTTTTGCCCCTTATGCCAATAGCCTGGGTGTTCTCGAGCGTAGATTCCCAATTCGAAGAAGCTCATCCAGACTGGGGATTCTCTTGGTTTCTCGATGGTAGCGGGGTTCCGCCGCAGTGCTGTTGCCACTTGCTTGTGATCGCTCACTAATAGTTCGGATTCAGAGGTCGGATCAACCACGGACTTGTTCCAGATCTCTTAGTTTCGTCGGAACGTTGGCTGAACGGATTGTTTGGCGTCAATGTGACAGAGGAAGACGGTGGGGGTGGGAAATATGTAAAATGGGACATAGGAGGCTAAGACCGGCGCGCGCCAAGGCCTCAGATTCTCAGAGAGACTTTCACACAATTGCTGTTTTCTATCAAACGCCTGGACACGTTTGACGATGCCGACGATCTTATCACGCTCTCCAGCATGTTGCCAAGGCGATGAATAGCAAAGCAGTTTGCATTGGATGGAGCAATTCTATGCAAATGCAAGCGTTATTCTGAAATGTCTGTCCCTGAAATCTGGGCCCAATAGCTGAATCAGCAGCGCTACAGATACATGGCTACAACAATTTCTACCCAGGCGTTGGTTTGTCCATCCAAGTGCCAACTCGCAAGTATTCTCAACTCGTCTTGACTATATGAAGCTCCAGACGAGCACGGATGAATCTCAAGCGGGCCCTCCATCGAAATGGCCTCTGATAAGAGGTTCGAGTTTCTCCTTTCTGTATTGTTCAAAAGCGGCTGTTGTTGTTTCATCAGCAGAAACCCAGGCTAGAAGCTGCATATACCCAACCTGTCGTAATGGTCCACGTCGTCTTAGTCAGTAGTTCTGCAATATGAGGTCTTTCCTTGCCATATGGAAATTTACTCGGCATCAACAACTGACCTTGAAGCCGGGAAGTTGAACACACCATGGGTTCCCGAGCTTACTCGCCCTAGATTGCCTGCCGAATTTAAACTCTGACTGGCTAGGAGTAATTCAGCAACTTCCTGCTCTCAGACCTTCGAGGATGGGCTGTGACTGATGAATGGAACCAGCTTCTTCCACGCCCGAAGCTGACACGAAATCAATTATTTTCTGCGAGACATCTGGAAAGGGAAGCCATGAAGGCCATACATTATAGAAATTTGATAAGGAACTGAGGTTATGTCCCTAGGGGGAGTGACTATTGAAACTGAATATGCATTGGGAGGGTTGCTTGGTGTTTTCAGCACCATTGCGAGCCACGGTGCACAAGGCGGCGCCAATCTGGCCCAAACAGGGCAGAGTGAGGGGTGTTGGCCCCATTCAGTTGGAGACAATTTATATCCAAGATTCCCCCGATCGATTCATCCTCTAGTATTCCTACGCAACAGGTACTCGAGGAGGAGCGGCTGTAAGCTTCCAGATATGCCTCCAAAGCCAAAACATTCTCCCGCACGACCATTTATCTATCCCATCCGAAACCGGAGCTTCTTCGAACCGCAATTGCGGTCCTCCAACTCGACCAAATACCTACGACTCACGAACCGCACGCTTGTTCGGCTCGCTGGCTGCGACGCCAAAGTATTCCTGAATGATCTCATCCCAGCAAAGATCTTAGACATTCAGAGCACCAATCCTATCTACACGGCATTTCTCTCAGCGCATGGTCGCATCCTCAATGACGTGTTTATATACCCGCCGGCCGAGAGAGATGGAGAAGAGTGGTTCATCGAAGTTGACTCTGTGAGTGCTGGTGATTTAATCTCGCACTTCCGCAAGCACAAGCTGCGAGCACAGATTGACATTGAGAAATTGGCGCCCGAGAAAACCGGTGTATATTACAGATGGCCTTCGGACGCAGAGAGCGATTTGAAAAGCTCCACGACTGGGATACACTCTGGCGGACAAGATCCGAGACCTGGAATGGGCATGCGGTGGCTCGACATAGCGTTCTCGGAGCCTGAAATAATACAGCGTCTTGAAGACCGTGGGGGGAAGACAGCGACGTTGCAAGACTATGCGATTCATCGAATGCTGAATGGAGTCGCTGAGGGACAATCAGAGCTCATCGCGAAAAGCGCACTGCCGCAGGAAAGCAACATCGACCTTTTCGGCGGGATTGATTTCCATAAAGGATGTTATGTCGGGCAAGAACTCACGATTCGTACGCATCATACGGGCGTCGTCAGGAAGAGAATCCTTCCCTGCCAGCTGTACAACAAGGACAACCCGCTGTCGGCCGGACAGAGCGAACCGGCATACAAGCCCAACGCCAACTTACCTTTACCACCCGCCGAGTCGAATATTTCCAAGCTCAACGCCCGCGGCAGAGGGAGGAGCAGTGGGAAATGGCTCGGCGGAGTCGGAAATATCGGCCTCGCGCTCTGTAGGCTCGAGATGATGACGGATATCCAGTTGACGGCAGACAGGACGAACTACGATCCGAATGAGGAGTATAAAGTAACGTGGGAGGTCGAAGGGGAGGAAGTGAAGCGCGAGGTCATGTTGAAGCCGTTTGTTCCCCAATGGTTGAGAGATGGTGTAGAGCAGAGTTTACGTCGGAAGGAAAAGAAACCAAAGCCGCGCCAGGCTGAGGAAGACGACTATGAAGAAGTGGATTAAAAAGAAAAGGATTGTATTATATTGTACCATAGAGTATGGTTTTGGTTGTGGAAGGGGGAGAGGCTGTTCCTACTAGTAGCAACTCATGAATGATGGCCACATGAATAATCACAGACCAGTGCTGTCTCCGAGCTGGACGCCTTACGAGAGAAAGCAAAACGAGATTGGGTGAGGATAAGCGAATCCATGCATAGCGACCCCTTTTCGGATACCATTGTTCGAAAGGAGGTACATGCGTCCATAGCGTGCCCCTCACAATCATACTGCCTATTCGGGCTTGAAGGGCAAAATCAATACAAGTATGATCAATTTTGTCAACCTGAAATTGAAGCTCACTGCTCAAAGCATCAAGAAAATCCCATGTTGTATGTTGGGAAGGTGCCAAACTCTGGTGTGGTCCTGATGCTCACAGGACGGTGGAACGATAACACACCACATGGCTATGTCTTTGCTCATCAATAGATCCATATCGGAACTTTTATCCTCGGATTCCCGAGAGGGCTTAAGTTCCAGGACGGCGGGCTTCTCTCGTCTCAGAGAGGTTGGGGACATCCACCTGCTGTCTTATTCAGTGAAATACACAGCAATGACTGACTCACGGCGAGAGAACGGATTCCCTAGTGTTCTGCAAATGGCCAAGACTGGTTTGCTGAGGTTTCTCGTTTCCCGAGTTGTGCTCAACAGCTGGCCGAAAGCCCTTTTTGGGCAGACATTTTCTGATTCGGCGGCATGGTCCGTCTCGCTCGGAGGCAAAGCTTGTCGTAAGTATGAATTTGTCGAAAGGTTGACAAGTATGGATCTCAAGTACCTCCAGTCTCTTTTTCTGCGGCGGCCCATTGCACGCTTTCAATACCGTTCCATGGACCTTGAGAGACAACCTCTTTCGCAATGGCCAGAGATTTGAAAACAATAAGAGCACTTCCAAGCAGAATCTTTTTGTCTCGGCCTTCAACCCGACGTTTCTTGTCTTTGAGAATGCGGACATGTTCGACATCGCCCGCAGGGAAATTTTCTTCAAGGGCATCTCGATCAATTTCCAATCCCTCCCCTTCTTTAACCCAGCGTACCTTAACAGTTCGTTCAATATCTTCGCTAGGTTTTTCTTCTGCCTGTGCTCTTGCTTGGGCTTCTTGAGTCTTCTGTAAAGTTGCCGCTTCCCTTTTCCTTCTGTTCTCCTCAGCGATCCTCTTGATGGCCAGTTCTCTATCGCTCCATGTCCTCTTCACGCCATTCACTGAAGCGGGAAAGCCAGTTACATTTCCCTCGCGTTTCTCCAAATCTTCTTTCATTTGTCGCCTTCGGCTCTCTAGCGCAGCCTCTTCTGCCAGACGCCTTTGTCTGGCCTCTCGAGTCTGATCATATTTGGCTTTTTCCGTAGCATCAGTAAGGATATTGATCGCGGTCTGGAGCAGTTGGAACTTTTCCAAATTTTCTGAGGTTGGTTTAACTTTGTCTGGATGGTAGAGCAGGGATGTCTTTCGATATGCGCGACGGATTTCTGACTCTGAGGCAGTAGCTGGAATAGCCAGCAGCTCATAGTAGTCAGTCGACATATCCACCTCGTTGACCGGCGTCATGCTGGCTAAGATTCCTTTCAAGGCTGAGTGTGGAAGTGGGAAGAATATTATGCAAATATGCCTAACGAAAGAGAAAATGAAGTTGGGTATTACGGCGAACTTTACATGTCAAAAGCGCAAAATGCTCCGAGATTTCCAAAGTCTCAACCCTCGCTAGTTCAGCATTCAGACACGATGAGACCAGCTCCCCTGGAAGGTCGCTGCCAACATTGAATCACAGAGCCCAAGATAAGTTGAACCTTCCGGAAAAAGGCACCTTGTGGCATTCTCTTCCTCTTTTCCGTTTCTGTCTCAAGCATTTGGCCCTCCTTTTCTGTTGACTTCCAGATTGAATCGTCCTCTGGCTCTCTTGTGTGAATGCTGTGTCTGTGAATTTGTAATCGAACGGACGAAGATGACCCATCACACTGATCGTGCCAATGATGCAGACGCCCACAATCTACCTTGCCCGGCTCAGATCGCATTCGCACTGACCACGGTTCAATCAAAACCACCTCAAGTTCCGATAGAAGGTGTCTGGTGGACCCTATCCCCAAATTATCCACTGACTTTTGGCAGATTATCTCGCTTCTCTTCGTAAGGCTGTCACAGCGCAATCTACGAACAGTCCTTCGACTTTAGACTTTGACACGAGTATTCACTGGAGACAGTCTTATGCCAGAGCCGAATCGGAGCGTCTAAGACTTCTCAATGAAGTGGCAGAGCTCAAGCAAGAGAGGGATGTTCTTCGTGTGCAGAAAGAGTCACACCATCCTCACGAAAAAGCTGTTCTTGGGAAACGTAAACGGGACGCTACATCGATACCAAAGAACGACACACGGCAAAAGAGCAAACCCCAGGATCCGAGACTGGAACACAGCGATGACGATATCCGCTTGCAGATTGGGGATATTAATCCATCCAATTTATGTATCAGACCACTCCCACACCCAACATTTGGATGCACATACTGACTAATGATAGATCGTCATACCTTTCTCCGTGGCACAGCGTCTCTCCATCGCGAACTCCGTCTCAGGACATCCAACCAAGAAAAACTTGTGGCAGCCATCCAGGCGATTAGCGGTGCTATAACTAGAACTCTCGAGCCGGCTGACAATGAGACACGCCATTGCCCGGCCAGGGTAGAGGGCCAATCCGCTGACGAACTTTGCAGATTATTTTCACAGGCCTATCCATCAATTTTGCAGAGCTTGGAATCTGTTCAGCCCGAGAGCATCGATGATGGCTTGCAAATATTGCCTGGACTATCAGACATTGTGAGGATCTTCCAGTCCTTGCTTGGACATCTTCACAAACTTTCTTTGGATGAGTTTGTCAGACAAGAACGTGAAGCAAGGTCGAAAAAGAACAGAGCTCGACGCAGGGCCTCCGCGATCAAACGAGCGTCTCCCAAGACCACTGTTGAAAACTCCGCCCAAAACGCGAGGATATGTCGGATGCTAGTGAAGATGGTCACAATGCTCGATTTGTCTCACAACACGCACTGTGAACTACTGGAAGGAATATTGTGCACGCTTCTCGATCATATTGGCTCCGCGTTGTCTCTTGTTGTTTTCACCGATCCCAATCGGCGAGACCGGCCTGGCATTCTTCCGCCAAGTGGTTTGTTGGATGTGGCCCACATTGATTCCGTGACGGCAATTGGCACTGTGCAAATCGAAGGCCCGTATCTAATCTGGGTCCTCCACCAGATTCTGGAATTCCTATACGCCAAGACGAAATGCATGTCCGAACAGTCACGGTTTATTTTCTCATTGCAAAGCCAGAACAGGAACCGTGGCAAGAATCTCCGGAAACTGATTGAAGACACCCTACAGAACACCCTTCTTCGGGCAGTATTTGGTGATGAAGATGACAAATTTCACAATGCGCTGAGGCGAAATGACGACGATTGTGAAAAAGACCTGACGGAGCTCCTGCAAGAATTGGGGGAAACGGACCAAGACTCTGCAGAATGGTTCATCGGAAAACTCTGGGAGCATTTGGGCTGGGATATCTTATCTGGGAATAGAGGTGTTTGAGGTTTTGGCACTTCCCGCAGCATGCCGGACCGCTTTTTGGAGCTCCATTTATCGTTAGGAATATCATGTGTTATAATGGTATGTTCATATGCCGGGATGTCCAGTCCGCTAACCACTGTTATAAAAATTTGTTCTTGCGTTTTATCATAAGTCCAACCCAAGCACCCTCACCGCATTCCCGCCTAATATCTTCCGTTTTGCTTCGTCATCATGAGGAAAGGACGCATTGATAGCCCCTCGATTGCTCTCCACACTCAACCACTTGACCCTCCTGTCATCGCCCAAAGGCGGGAAGAAAGGGTGATCCGTTCCAAACATGACCCGATCCACGCTTCCGGCGGCTTCAATCCCCGCTGTCAACCCCGGTCGACCATAAATCACCGCATCGAGGTAAACATTGGAATTCAACACGTCCCAAATTGACCGTTGCGGCCCTTGTTTGTGGCCACCGTTGGCGATGAACTCACGCTCGTGAGCGACACAGGATTCAATACGCCCAGCTAGAAACGGCAGCGTGCCGCCCGAATGAGCCAGGAGAAACTGGAGCTGGGGATGTCGGTCGAAGACGCCAGAGAGATACATTCTAGAGACGGCGATGGTGGTTTCGAGCGGGAAGCCAAGGGCCAGAGGCAGCACGTGACCAGATCTCGCAATGATATCGGGCCCCCCAAAGGCAGAGTCCGGGAGGCCGTAGTGCGGATGGAGAAAGACGAGGGTGGAGGTGCTCGAGAGTGCAGAGTAGATGTCATTCAAGGCCGGGTCGTCGAGGCCGTTCCCCAGGCCCGTTGTGCCCATGATCACGCCCTTGAGGTGTGGTAGGGTCTTGAGGCGATAGATCTCTGTGACGACGTCATCTGCCGGCGCGGACAGCGGGAGGCATCCGAAGGCGTAGAGTTTTAAGTCTGCCTCAGATCGATTGTTCTCGGCACAGGCTCGCTCGAGGTCATCGTTGATGCCTTGGGCCGTGGACAGCGCGGAATCCGGGTTCAAAAAGTCCAGCCACGGGTTCGCTAGGCTGATGACGCTGCAGTTGATGCCATGGGCTCGCATAAATTGTCGTTTCTGGTCGAAGGACGAGTAGGAGCTGTCGACGGGACGACCGCGGGAAGATTTGGGTCGGGAGTTATCGTCGTCTGAGGCCAGGATAATCAGTCTGGGATCGGCGTTGGGGTCGGAAGGTTGGTGGATGTATGGGACTGCAGTGCGCGAGGAGAGCAAATTGATGTATGAGGGGGGGTACATATGTGTGTGGAGGTCGACAATTGGAGGAGTGGAGGAAGACATGATGACTGACTGGGACCAGTAATGATCAGGCGACAAAGAATATACCTTGATTTGAAGAGAACAGTTGAACAGGGTGATCCTCCGTCATGTTTCTCCGTGGTTGAACTACTTGTGGATGTTATATTCAGAGTGGCATTTGGCGGCGTCCTCCGACTCTCATGTTGTCTTCCTTATCGGCTCCTGTCCAATCGCAAGGTCCAGGTTGGTCTCCGCCCCTCCGCCGATGGTATTTATTTGGCTTCATCGAACAAACTGTCGTGAACCCTCCAATTTACTATCTTTGCTTCTCATGGGAGAAATTTCTCACGATACCATTGTGATTTTGGTGCCTTTTCTCTCTGACCAAATTCAGGGGGTAATATTTTGGCCCCGTACTATCATAGACGCTTCGTTTAGACCTCCATCGGGAACTCTCCAGGTAGGGGTTTCTCCGTCGAATACTCATTAGTCACGATATTTTGACCTTCGGGGATCCAGAAACCCCAGATTCGCTCGAAGCCAGACTTTCACTCACCCCTCTCCCCGGGCCCACTTCAGCCTTGCGCCAGACATGGGTTCCATCGGAGATGACGCCACACAGAAAGGCGTCGTTCAAGATGACTTAGTCATGCCAGTAAGATCACCCTCTCCGTGCCCAACAGGGTCTTCCATGATATCCGTGTCTCTGATCATCTTGCCCTGCAGCTCATTGACTTCGGTGCCTTTCTCCATGGTGATCCGACCGTTAGAAAAGCTACGGCCGACCAAATCTTAAACGCCTTCAAGACCTCTGGGTTCCTATATCTTCAAAACCACGGGATCCCTGAAGATCAAGTATTGCTGGCCTTTTCGGAGTCAGCACGATTCTTCGCTCGTCCACAAGCCCAAAAGGATGTGTTGGGCTGGACCACCCCAGACGCCAACAGAGGTTACGTGGCCTGGGGCCGCGAGAAAGTGACACAGTCCAACGACCCAGACGAGATCGCCAAACTGCGGGCCTCGAACCCTGACCTCAAGGAGTCCATGGAGATTGGCCGGGAAGGAATCGAAGGCAAACCGAATCAATGGCCTGCGCACCTGGACAGCGAGGGTGCCGCATTCACGAGGGACATGCAAAAGTTCTTCCTCACGCTCAAGGACCTGCACGTCAACGTGATGCGGGCGATCGCGCTCGGTATGGGCCTGGAGGAGAGCTTCTTCGACCCCTACACGGACGGCGGGGACAATACGCTGCGCCTCCTCCATTATCCGGCCGTCAAGAAGAGTATTTTCAAGGAAAACCCCTCGCAAGTGCGTGCGGGCGAGCACTCGGACTACGGCTCCATCACTCTCCTATTTCAAGACGACGTTGGCGGACTAGAGGTGAAATCGCCGCAGGGCACATGGGTGCGAGCCACACCCATCCCCGGCTCCATCGTCGTCAATGCGGGCGATTTACTCATGCGCTGGAGCAACGACCAAATCAAATCCACCAAGCATCGTGTCATTCAGCCGCCGCCTAAGGATAACGGAACCGACGATGATACCGAAGCCATGATCCCCGCCCGCTACAGTATTGCCTATTTCTGCAACCCCAACTTCGACCGCTTCATCGAGGCCTTGCCTGGGACTTGGGAGAAGTCCGGCAAAAAGTATGAAGGCATCAACAGTGGTGATTATCTGGTTATGAGATTGGCTGCTACTTACTAAGTATTGAACGAGAATGGGTAGGAATTGTGTCGATCCGGGTCAGGAGTTGTCCTACGATGGAGGAAAGGAGAAATTGCGTATGGTATGTTTGAGACGAAGTAAATTTTACGAGGCTTCTTCCAAGACCGCACAACAATAAAGCAAAAATATTCTTCAATCACCACCAAATATTTGGAAATTTCAAATTGGTTTTTTTACCTGAATTGATAAAATCACCCCCTCCGTGATTCGCATTTTGGATGTAACGGTGTATCACTCTCGCTCAACTAACAGCAAGCCCGAACTCCAAATATACATATATATATATAAACAAGTAGAAAAGTCACGTGTCGAATATAAAAAGAAAAGCTTTCATCGGACTTATAAACACCATATAAAAAACGCCTATGCTTCACCGCCCGTGAGGGAACCAGTCTGTCGTCTAGCCAACGTGGCTGGACCGGGTTCACCACCTCCTATACCTATTCCCATCCCTGATGCCATCGGCGGTCTCGTCACGCTCGGTCCAGGGGGATCTTGAGGGAAACCTGCGTCCATGGCGGCAGGGTCGGGACTGGGAGCTCCGAAGCGAGAATACTCGCCTCTGCCGTCGCGATCGCCGCCTCTCATCATGAAATCGCTGAAGCCCTGGCCTTCGGGTCTTCGCTCTCCGAGCTCCCAGTCCTGGTCGTCCGCGCCGTCGGCCCTGGCGCCAACATCGACACCAAACCGCCGTCGCTTGCCAATGGATTTCCGCTCGCGCCACCAGCCCATGCTATACCTTTTCCCACCAAATAAGGTCTCGAACTGCGACTGTGGCATCCACTCCGCGCCATCTGGGATGATTTGTTCCCGCTCATCATCGTCGTCTTCATCTGGTCCGGCATGGATGCTGACGGGTCGATTGCCGTCTTCGAATCCAAAGGAACGCCGCCGCGGTTTGCCGCAGCATTCGCAGAGTCCATCGTCCGCGCTGTGACAGAGGTCGCTGCCAGCTAGGAGTGACATCGCGCCTGCCAGAGAGCATGGATTGCAGGGGAGCACCCGCCGCATTTTCGTGGTGAGCCATGCCGCGGCGGAAAGAGCAGTCATGATCCCGAGGAGGATTTGTAGTGTTAGTTTGCTGGCATTATCTTGGACGAGGCGTGGCGTCGTTATAGTGGTGGATGTACTTGCGGTAGAATCCTGTCGTCGGGAAAGGCGAGAAGGAGTGCTGCTGTCCAACGGTGCACGCATGTTCACGGATATGGCTTGAGCCATGTAAATGCGGTAGAATTTGTTGATTGCGTCGACGAGGACATCTTGGTTATTTTCGCCGGCAAGAGATGTCGGGTCGTGTTTTTCTGTCCCATTGATAATTGCTTGGAAGTAGATATCGAATGTATTGGTACTTGAAGGATCGGATGCAGGCGTACCACTCCCGCCGTTGAACAGAGTCATCTCTTGAGCGAGATTATTCTGGATTCGAAAATCGAAAGATTTGGCACCGATATTACTGGCTGGGTTTTCCTCGAGGGAAATGCTTCCCTCATCCACTACCGGAGGATGATCTGGGTCGATGGTTGTGCTATTCAGCTTTAATGTAACGTTTGCTTGAAAGCCTTGTATTTCCTGGTAGCAGATCATGGTGGTGACTTGACTTTTGTCTGTGTTGTCCAACTTGAAATGACCAAATGTGAACGCCAGACTAGGGCAACCCACGGCCGGATTGTCGCCAATGTACTGACCACGGGCTTCACCATAATTCCCGTACAGCGTGGCGTTCTCACCAAATAAGAGGTCAAGTTGTGCGCCGGCATATGTCCCTTCTCCGCCCTCAGGGAGCTCGAAGTTGTTTTCGTAGGTAACAACAGAATCCGTGCCTGTATAACCACCGAGATGGCATGAATCGGGAAGTGCCGCAGTTGCAGTGACGAAAGCTTGATCAGTTGAATACGCCGAATCTGATCCAGCCTTCTCAGTGGTCAAATTGAAGGACGACGCAGGCAGAACCTCGCATCTTAGATTGCCGCGAACTCCAGGGAAGACATGACTGGAAGAGCCACTGACAGATGTCAGAGAATCTGTCGTCAATGCCGAATTGTCGAGGGAGAGGCTCGGAAAGACAAGTCCTTCATAGGTGAATTGCGGGTAGTTGAAATTCTGATGCATAATGAGATCCGTCATGGCGGCGGCTCCGTTGTCGGTGGTGAAGCTGTTTGGCCAACTCAATGTGAAAGAGTCGAGTTGCTTGAGCGATACATCAGGGCCTTCAACGGTGAAATGCTCCACCGTGTACAGCCCAGAGGCGATAACTGTAAGAATACTTGCCAGGGTTGCGGCTAAGATACTGAGGATCCCGCCTACGTATCGTGTCCGGAGAGCTTGTAGGAACGCAAAAGGAGGCGACCTTCCCAATATGTGATTCAGCAGGGATTTCTTGCTAATGGCGTTACCATTTGCCAGATTGATCCAAGGTCCAAACAGAGCCACATTGAAGTCAAGCATGTTGACTAATGTTGCAAGAATCAGCATCACGATACCTGGAATATAGTGACTGTAAACTTCAGTCCACTTGTCGTCCGCCACGGTGTAGAAGCCATTGCTATCGTCTGAAGAGCGTTGGACAATTTCCAGGACCACGATAATGGCCAACGGTAGAATCAGTGTAAGGACGATTACCGGGATTGTTGCTGTAATCGGTAGCCACCATTTAATATCCGTATTGGGCTTGGGAGTCGGTTCGTCCAGTTCACCTTCGGAGGTAACAATCTTGAAGCTTGTCTTTCCGGACTCCGTTGTTGCGATTGCTGTGCCGAATTCAAATCCAGCCAAGGCGGACTTCTGGTTTGCATAGCTTGGTGCACCTTGTCTTCGAAGCAGTCTGTTCAACTCAGTGCTTCTGGTGAGAATCGTTGCAATCGCGGCGATTGAACTGGGATCGCGTGGCACGACCGCTCTAGGAGCAATGAAAATCAGCGCGATGCAGAAAAGTACCAGTAATCCAAAAATTGACGCCATGGTCCACAGAGAAACATCATTGATACGCAGTCGGCGTTCCTCACGAGTCACGGTGCCATCTTCGATGTCATCGCTGTTGGTAGCCCTCAAGGTTTGGTGGGCATATTGTGACAATATTCCCTTGTATGTATCTTGAGCAGCTGAAATCATTTTGTCTGAGTCCAGTAGTGAATCGATGTTCTCAGAACCTCGAGTCATGGCCATGAGAGTAAATATGGCACTGGAGTCGGAAATTGTGTCATCGTTGATTGTGTCTCCAAAGAGGGTTTCAGCAGAAATAGAGGATTGCACAAGGACATTGGACGCGTTCCAATTCGAAAATTGTGAAAGTGTGCTGTTGGTGGCATCTTTCTGTAAAGTCACGGATATGGCTTGATTGCTGTCGAGGATCTGAGTATTGTTGGTTACCTTGACTTGGGTCATCGTATACGAGGGTGTGCAGAAGACACTTGTCATATTGGTGAGCGTTCTAGAGACGCCACTTGCAATGGTAAATGTCCCACCAGCAAGATCACTGGCATTGTCAAATAGAGTCTGTTGGTAGTTGATGTCGGTGATGGTGAACAACAACCCCACGGGACCCTTCGAATCTGCAACGCTCCCGTTCGTGGTTCCACAATAGATTTCCTGCATGGTGCCTAAGACCTGACGCTCGGGAAGAATTTCGGTATATGGGTTGTCAGCAGGTACGCTGATCGAAGAGAATTGATCGCACACATCCCCCGCTTGGATGGTGAGAGATATGTTGCTCGAGGTCGCAAATGCGCTATCGGCATTGGTGTCGTTCACAATCGCTGGACTGTCCAACTTCGCATCCAACTGTTGGCATGTCATAATGGGTACAAATGCGTCAACAGTGCCCGAGATAATGGTGTCATCTCCAATCGAAGAATTAGAATTGACGGTCATGGCGCCATAAGCCAGGTCAAAAGTTACACCATTTTCCAGTGGCATTCCCTGAGCCATACTTCCATAATATGCGTACACGGGCAAGGCCGAGAAAGTCGAAGAATCCAATGCAGTATTGGGGTCGAAAGCATTCGCAGTGAACCCCTGGACCTGAACTGATGAGCCCGTTTGAGCTACTTGGGTCGGAAGCAGAACCAGCAATCCGGTAGAGAAAACAGTGACAACTTTTAACAGGATAAATCCAGTGATGGTGGTAGTGACGGCAAAATGGCTGTTTTTAAATGCTTCATATAGTGATACGAGTTGGAAATTCGAGATATAGTCGACCAGAAGACTTTCAGAAGGTTTGATTGGACCGTTCTGAAGACTGTCGAAAGGCATGGCTAACTTGGAATGGTGGTCTACCATTCTCCAGGCCGCCACGATCAGGACAGCAATTACGGTGGGCGTATATGCCCAGGCGTAATGGCTTGTTCCTTCGGCCACTTCGAATCCATCGTTCTGCTCATCGTAGTGCCAGAGCAGAACCAGGGCTACCAGGAGAAGTGCGAATAAAAGAGCAAAGAGGCCCAGCACCCATTGCTTCAACCAGATGGGAGTCCATAATGGAGGAGTTGGTCCTGGAGGTGCGAGTAAATAACCATCGTCGGCTAGTCGTTCCGACGGCTCGCGGAGGGCGATGGAGTGGGCTTCGTCTTCTTCGTGAATAGGGGAAATTGGGGCATATTGGCGGGAATCGAGTCTTTGGGCAATGGCTGGGGGAAAATTCCTTATGACGGGAGGAGCATGTATGGAAGGAAATCGAAGAGGCACTGGGTCATTTCGATATGCTGTCTCTTCTGGCGGAGGGAGCTGTGATTCCGGTAAGAGTCTGTCGGAGCTGTCATCTCGGGGTGATTGATTGTTAGCCTGAGCCCGCTCCGCGTCGGTCACGGGCACGTTGAGATAAGCATTGGGCTGATTGCTGTCCATGGTATGCTCGAGATGCGTCTGGAGGCATTGTTCTTTCTTGGTTCTGCTAATTCATGTTCTTTTCGTGCTCCTTTGTCGTGAGGATTGTTTGAAAGTGAGTTGAGATGAGGTTTCGACAAAAGGTCGCATAGGGTTAGTTTTCAGGCCCCAAGTCGGGATCGAGTGAACGGGGGGCTTGCCAGGGTCAGAACCAGCTGCCACCTTACAAAGACTCGTGAGCCTGTGAGCCTGGAGCCACCTCTAACCGGAGTAGGCACAGCGTACTGCCTATAAGCCACACCCATGGCCTCAAGAAGCATCAAGATTGAGGTAGACGATAAGCTCACTGGCTCTCCAGGCTCAGCCGCAAATAGCAACCCGTGTTCGAGGCAGAGACCGAGAGCATAATCAGGGCTCGGCATCCGGGGGTGAAAGACGCCAGACTCAGAGAATAAGGGCTCAGCCTCCCTGAACAAGGAAACATGTCCATTTCACCACCTCCCAGTCTTGCTTCTTGCTTTCCCTCCACTTCAGAATTATGCATCAGCCACATTGGCTCAGCAAGAGTATATCTTTTGCCCGTGCTTACAGCGTCCATCTACACGGTTCAGCAGCTACCCCCTTCCTACTGTACTATCTACTCGCCACGCTGAGACCAATAACTAATCGGCGTACGCCATACCACCTCCTTGTGGCATGAATAGTGCTTAGGAGGCTCCTTCACACTGATCAGTGGGTATCCAAAGACATACCGACCGATCAACGGTGACCAATGCCCTTGTCGATAACCTCCTTGCTTCCTAGGCATTTGGCCATTTATTTCCCAAACTCAAACATCCGGCATTTGGATCGACACAAAGGCCTCCTCTTCCTTCCCATGTGCTTTCTGTACGGCATCTGGTTTCTCTCTCTTGACGGAACAAAAGGACCTGTTCTTCCCTAAGCCGTCCAAAAAAAAATTCGAACACCTTCCTCCAGTCGGTGAAACTAACGAGTCAAGCAATGTAAGCATTATATCAGGCTAAGCCAAGCCTCTGTCGGCTGACATGAGAACCCCTTGACAAGTTGCCGCCAAAGAAAGACTATCATTTGATATTATCCAGTGTTGGGAGAAGGCAATCAGACTGGATGTGGAACACTTGTGCGCATGAACGTAAATAAATCATTGAGTCAACGCCAATCATCCTGGAAGCAAGCGACGTTGCTCTCCATTCTCCCAATCGCTATCCAGCCCTCTGTCGAAATCGTGAGGTCGCTTGCTTTGATCCATATTCGTAGAAAAATGCCCCGGACTCTTTGTCAAATTTTAGTCAAGTGGCCCGAACGCCGTTGGTCGGTTCCTCGCGCCATATCCTCTTCCCCTAGGTGCACTGCTAGACGTAGGACTTCAAGTCACCTTCCAGTCCGCCCCAAAAAAAAAAACACATTGAGTCAAGAGAGTAGGGCGGTCATCTGGATTGTCCTTTTAGACAATCATCTGTGCCACCCCTTGTCCTCCAAGGGTCTTGCTCCCCACGAATTCTTGTTGTTTCAGTCCTGCCAATGCATAGCATGCTCCGGCCAAAGCCAATACAACAGCTGCAGCGATCAAGCTACTTGCGTCCACAATAATGCTGAGCCATTGAACCAGAGACATGACCCCGTAGATTGCCGCTCTCATGTAGTTAGTTGTGAATCGGCGAATGAAGGCATCGAATCTGGCCGAAGTAGGGCAAATTCGGAGCAGGAGAGGGATTTCGATAAATATCAGGACAAGAGATGAGCAACTGCCACCGAACGTTAACTCCGGGGTAGAGATTGACCGACTTAGGAGACACCTACAGGAGGATGATACTGAATAGAATGAGAAGGTCAAGATGGAAGATGTTGGCAATCCCCAAAGCAAATCCAAGGATAATGCATAGCACTCCGAGCCTGCTCTCTTACGTTAGTCTATCCTTCTTTCCTCACCTGCGCAGGCAATCCTTCGAGCAATCCCCTCCTCCAACCAGACCTAGCGAATCGCAGCCTCCCAGAGAGTGTGTCATGACCGATATTTCCGTGGCTTTGGAACTATGGGAGGGGATCTGGTGCTGGCCGCGCCATGGATTGAATATGTGTGCTTACCATTGCCCGTAGATACCTGCGCCCACGGTTAGTCTGGGATGGACAACTCATCGAGTCAGAGCTTGGAAACTCACTAAAATTGCGCGACTTGAATTCCTCCGCTAACGTCATGATGGTGGCTGCTATGCTATATTTGAGATGTCGTTCCTGGAAGTCGAAGAGGACAGATGTCGGCCGGCTGAGGAGGCTCTGAGGATACTTCTGGCTGGAACGATGCTGAAGTAGAAGAAGGTTGCGGGGTACGAAGAGGATAGGGTACAGGGTACAGCAGAACTGGATTGAGGTTCGTTGTAAAGGGGGACTGGCGGATACAAATCAAAAAGTTGATGACAGTTTGGGTGAGGTGTTTTGGCAGGGTGCAAAGCGGACAGGGATGCCACCAGTCTGACTTAGCATAGGGCAGAACTCCTCTTTACAGAGGATTAATTTCTTAGGGGAGGGAAGACTCTCAGGCCTGGAGCAGCTAAACGTCTTATGGGCGCTGGATGAAATGCAGTAGCCTGGAGTCCTCACAACCTGTGGCGACATCGGCTTCGGCCACGCGTTCACATCGCATTCCCATGGTATTACTGTACTAGTGGTACTGTACGAGCCGCGTAGTGAGGCCACTCGGACACCGGAACAGAGATGAACGGTTAGTTGGTGGAGGCCAAGAAATTCTGACGAGTACGCACACTTCTGTTTCAGTGGCAGTAATTTATTTTCTTTTTGGTGGTAGCCTTGTAAAAATATGGCTGTCGGTGGCGGAAGGCACTGTTTTGTTGATCGGCTTCTATCATCAATTGCTCCATCCCTCACAGTGTGTCGTGACTGAACTTCGCTACAATGCTCACCCCAATTCTGCGCCTTCCGCTATGCACGCCATCCCCATTGCGTTGACTTGTCCAAACTGCAACGGCCAGATCTTCAGAACTCCGTCGTCTTCAGCGATGATCTATCAGCTTGCAGCATACACCACTATACAACGCGTTAGCTCGTCGCAATTGGGACATTTCAAATCCCACATACATCGGAAGACATCGTTCTGAACAAAATAGCTGCCACCCTCAGGTACCAGGTTGAAAACTTGAACGTAGCTCATGGGTTGTGGCTGATCGTCGACCTGTGGTGTTTGCCCATCAGTGCTGCTTGCAACAATGTAAACCTGGTTTGATCCATAAGAACCCTTCCAACTGCGGCGTACACATACCATCAATGCCCCAGTCACCAGAACCAGAATGCCTCCCGTCTCGTTCGATGGTTGTGCGTCCGTTGTGTCAACTCGGTGTTGGACTTTTTGGAAGGGCAAATTCTGGTGGTCCCGTCAGCTCTTTGCTGCCTCATCGCATGTTGATCGTAACCAAGTTCACCCACCGTCAGCTTCTCAATAATGCTCTGTGTCCCTTGAAATGGGTCTTTCTCAAACGTGAGCATAGAGTTGTTTCTCTATATCCTTTCATCAACGCTCTGTCCTATCCTCGTGTTTTTCGTCTGTTCAGAGAGCCTTACGTAGAGAGCAGCCAGCTGGGTGCGGTCGCTGTCGAAAGTCTTGTAGTAGAATTCAACAAATTGTTCTGTGTTTAATTAGGCAAAGGGAGATACATATTTATCGATGAGGAACACGTACGAGCGATGGCCAGAAAGTCTGTATTATGAGTTTGTTAGCCTAATGTCGCGAACTCCCTGTTGCGCCGGGTTTCCCATTACAGAGGAAAGCAATCGGGGAGACGGCTGTGGGTGAGCCAACTTACCTCCCATCTTGACCAGATGCGAGATGTTGTGGACACAAAGTCAAGATAGATATTCAGTTCAACTAAGAATTTGCGATTTGTGCCGTCGTAACTTGGGTTGTGACGCAGAAGAACTGAAATACGATACGAGTTGTAGAGGTTGTTTGGCGGGCAAGGCAATCCACCCGCATCTCTCACTTGGGCTTCGCATAGCGTCACGTGCTCGCCCCGTTTCCGAGGCTCTGTCTATAAAAATTTGCTCGAGTCATCTTGACTTCTCGGTTTCTCCATCAACTTTCGATCTGGCCATTCTCAATACTCTACAGCTAGCTGTGCCACACGTGCCATACCTAATGTTTTTGACGTCACTATTACTCTAGCAAGCCTTGGGCAGCCACAATATCCTCCAATCTGCCCCGGTAAGCCAATCCAAGTTTCTCTTCACATGTCACCCATATCCTATGTCAATCACCAAGGCTCCGATGATTTTCAACTAGGTGCTTCAGACTGGATTTCAATATTCATGCCAACCAGCCGATATACTATCTAGATCAGCATGACCGTTTTGCTGACATTTCTCTCTTCGACTAGGATTCACCCTGTGAAGATTGTTCTACGTTTCCACGTGCCACAGCTAGGATGATTGCAAATAGTTCTCGGATCTTGAAATGCATGTATGGCTATTACCAATTTTTCAATATCAATACCTTTTACTTTACTTTCCTGAAGACCTGTATATCGAGCTCATCACCTGGATGGCATCGTTTGCGAATCAATGCCAAAAACCAACGTTTTTCAAGTCTCATGTCCCCTTCTTCTTCCCGAGAGTATCTCTGGAAGCTTACCCTCGTCTTCCACCTCTCGCAGCACCTCCACGCTCGCCACGTTCACCTTCTCTCTTGTGCCACGGATCACTCGGCCAGACCCAGCCTCTGACGGTTCTTGCTTCTCTCTTCTCGCCCATCTGCGGTTCGGGGATCCATTTATCCTTGCCATCTTTGCCCAATTCCTCAACATCTCCATCCTCGTCAACACTAACGGTGTTGACTCCATTTCCACCATCCCAGACTCTCTGCCTTGTCAACGCACCTGGGCCGCCGACATCCATGAAACTGGCTGGCTGGCCTGGCAACGGGGTCGACTTGGCGAGCATGAGAAGATAATACAAAGCTAACGTGACCGTCATGCTGACTTCGCCGTCACCCCTTCCCATGAGAGCGCCACCATCTTTTCGGGCGAAAGTCTTGGTCTCCACGGCCTCCGCAACCTCGAGGAAACCAAAATATGGCTGGCCTCGTTCGTCGCAGCCGGCACGGACGCAGACGAGCTCGATCTCGGTGATGATAAATCCATAACGACAACTGTGATCACGCATGCATTTCTGCAGATGCGCCAGCGTCCGCAAATACTCTACTTTCCGGGCTGGGCCTTCACGGCGCATGCCAGTGTTCCAGCGATCAAACGAGCGTACCAAGCCAACGACACGACCCCGTGGAAGTCCCGACAGGGTTCGATCATTGTCACTAGGGTAGTTGGCAAGGAAAGTGGGGATGTTGGCGGCGTTCGCGCTCACCCCGGAGCCAGTAGGAGTTGGAGCCGGATAGAGAGAGATAGAGTTGTTCCCGAGAGACAACCGGGTCGCAGCATTGACCTTGGGAAAGTAGATCTTGAAGATGAGATTGGCGAGGTCGGCTTCCGATGCAGGAGTTACGGTGTTGGTGTTTGTCTGGGTGAGCGGGAAACATGCTGTGTCATGTTGGAAATTCAGTAAAGTGAGAAGATCCGGGATGGTCGCCATAGTCTGCAAGTTGAAGGACTTCCAGGGTCGAATGTTGCGCACATCCCACCAGAAGTGATTGCAAAGACCACGGCCTGTCTGAACGGTGAGATGTCGAACCAAATTGATTGGCTGGGTCGACTGAGTCAGATAGCTGAGCAAGCTGGTAGTCGAGACAGGCGCAAGCATGGGAGGTGGACTCATGGAGCAAGGACGCGAGATAGCATCGAGATCAATTGGCATGTCAAAAGTGCCTTCTAGATTGATCATAGGAGGCTCAGGCATGGGTAAGTTTGTACATGGCATGTAGGTGGTCGCAAAGAGATCAGGTGAAGGGGTCTGCTGGCTCTGAGACATATAGACTGGGAGCTGACGATAAGTCGGATAGCCAAAACGATTCAGCACGTTACTGTCGATGCTTGAAGCTGAAGTTGAGCGGGAATGTGTCTTGACGGGCACAGTAAGCTGTGCTTTCGATAGAGTCGGTGATGGGATCAGTGAGTTGGATCGCGAATGAGAAGCATTGGAGACTGGCGAGATCATAGGAACACACTCCACAGGTTCGGTCGCGCTCCTGTACATGGCAGGCCGTGCATGTTTGTTGGTAGAGGACGAGGTTCGTCGATAAGCCGCTGGAGGCTCCAAAGAGGAATCCTGTGTTCTGATCTTTGGAAGCAAGGTCGGGCCATGCTGACGAAGAACTGGCGACCGACTCGGGGTTGAATTAACTGTAATTACTGGTTCAGGTGAGGTGTCAAGTGTGCAGTATGACGAGCTTGACAGATTCCGAGTGTCACCACGCTGGCCAGCAGCACCGGTGGCCTCTGGAGGCGTGAGTGGTCTATAGTAGTAGGGTGCCAACGACATTCTGGAGGACAACAGTCAGACTCTCGTCAAGAGACTAGGCAGCAAGGCCAACAGAACTCACATTTGTGCAACTTTTCGAGGGATGGACAAGCCAAAATCAATGGGTCACGGGAAGCCAGCTTCCCGGAGTGGAGATTGGAATCTAGGAACAAAGGAAACAAAAAGAGTAAGGAAAAGGAAATGCCAATGGCAGGGAGACCGGGTATTAAGTCTTGCAGCTTGAAAGAATGAAAGGCTGAGAGAGCTCGGAGGGAGGAAGGGCCAGGTATAAATGGGCTGGATGTATGCGACCCGAAGAGGGCAGAATTGAAGCCCGGCCAACAGCGTCCTGCAGGTCGTTATGCAGATGAAACATGGAGCAAGAACACAAGAATGGCAGGGAAACAAACACGTCGGAGCTAGTATTCGAGAATCCGATGCTGGATCTCGTAGATTTGTTCCCTACCGTGGAGAGCGCGGAGCCGTTGGAGCGTGGTGGAAGACGCGCGCCAGGATGATGGAAACGAAGACAGCTATTTCGGGCGGTGGAATGATGCCTGGGCTTTCTCGGACGACGCCATGGTGGCCCGACGGAGTATAACGATGACTTCACCATGTCTTACGAGGCAATTTGTGTCGGCGCTTGATCTCTATTTCGAGATGAGGCTCTTCGGCGGTGGCGGTTGTTTGACAATGGAGAGGAAGTCAAGCGTGGCAGCGGAGCCTCGAGAGGAGCGCGAAGCGCAATGCAGAGATCAGCAGATCGCCTCTGAGAGACGTCCGAATCTCAGATAGGCGCTGGGGGAGAGAGGATGTTTCATTGGCAGTGGGTTTTTCAATTCTAGAGCAGGTATGGGATGGTCATTGGTTGCCACAGTTGGCGCCGGTAGGAAAAGGACGTATAGTAAAGAAAAAGAGCCCGAATCTGTGGGCGAGAGGGTGGCGAGGGTGGCGCAGCGGCTCAAGGTGCTTCCAGTCTGGCAACCTTTTTTTCAGAATAAGTGTTACCGAAGAGGTGGATTTCTCGGGAGACCTGCCCCTATTGGGTACCCATACTCTCTTATCTGACACGTCTGTTGCGCGTTCCGTCCACCACCATGACACGAAACTGTCGCCATATCACGCGTGACTCATTTACTACTGGCATGAACGATGCATATGCAGACGGTTAGTACCTCACGAACTATACACGACTATTTCTCTCAACTTCTTTCGTTTGCATGCAACCTCCTGCACAGCCTGCACCGGGCCCTTTCCCACTGCTCTTTTTTACTGGCTTTGACCATCGTTCGAATTGGCTTATGTTTCATCTTTACAACAGCTCAATCCGAAACAGGTCATTTACTGGTCGCCCTCAGTCTGACGGATCATGCATGTCGCAGCAAGCGCATTGTACCAAAGGTTACTACGCAACCCTGTGGAACGTAAGTTTCTGAGCTCTGCCAATGCAGACACATGCTGCTTTGTCATTCGCTTTTCCCTTCTGCTGATCAATTATCGCTGCTAGTACTTCTGTGTCAAACCCATCTGCACTTCCTCATATGTACAAGCTTGGGTGAGGATCAAATGCACTTCTGGTGGCCTGAATCCAGTAAATCTTTCCTTGCAATGCCCCGTCTCGCTCTATCGAAGGGCGGTCTAGCTCCCAACCAATCTCGGTCCAACGCCATCTTGTGAAACGTGAAGCGTTCTGCAAGAATGATACAATCCGTCTCTGTTGATGACTTCGACTTATGCCTTGACTTCGTATTTTCGTCGGAACATCTCGTCGACCTCAGTGAGGTAATATGTTCCTGGCACCAAATCCTCCACTTTGCCCGCCGGTTTGAAGTCTTTCTTGAGGTGTGCCTTTTCTCGCAACAAGCACATTTCATCGTACACCTCGGGCGCAACAACCCTGCGGGCATCTAGCCGGGCTTGAAGGTTCAGCTTCTCAGCCATTTCCGTGGTGTCACCGACAACCTTCAAGCTGAACATCGAGCTGGCCAGACCACTCCCGTAGCTGAAAACCCCCACCTTCTTGCCTTGGAGCGTTTTAGGAGCAACGTTGCTGATCAGCCCAACCAGGCCACCGTATACACTGCCACAGTACATATTTCCACACATCGTGGCAACCTGGATGGCCGGTTGCACCCGTTCAGCAAATCGCTTCTTCGTCAATCCCATAAATGTTTTTTCCACGTTCTTGTCGGTCAGAGATGCCTGATATTCCAGATCCCGTAACTCAGGTGCGACGTCTCGGAATTGTGGGTGGCTTGGATCGTCCAGAAAGTCATTGTACAAGAGTCGAGCATATGATTTCGAGACGAGCTTGCAGGTAGGTGCATGGAAGGCCATGAAGTCAAACCTATCCAGGGGAGCTTTCTCGTTCTCTTCCGTGTGCATACCATTTCCGTTCATGACACCATGGCCGTTAACCACGGCGCCGTTTGCTCGGGATTTGAGCACTCGTTCTCGGGCGTTGTATGCTTTGTAGCAAGCGTCGACTGCCTCTGTATAGCATCTTAAAGAGAACTGCCCGTCAACATAGGGATACTCGCTGGTGAGATCCGGCTTGTAGAAATCGTAAGCATGAGTGATATATGACCCTCGGAGACCAGGTTCGAAGACAACCGGCGCATCAGGTCCAATCAGCATGGCCACACAGCCAGCACCGCCCGTGGGACGAGCATTGCCTTTCTTGTAAAGAGCGATATCTCCTGCAATGACAATGGCATCTCGTCCGTCCCAAGCTGACGATTCGATCCAGTTCAGTGTGTTGAAAACTGCATTTGTACCGCCACTACCTCTTAGTTAGAGTCTGGATCCTTGGGGCAAAACTTCCAGCAACACTCACTAGCAAGCATTGTAAGAGTCCACACCCTCAACGTTGAAATTACCCGACTTCTCGAATAATTGCATCAGAACGGACTTGACACTCTTGCTCTTGTCCAGCATTGTTTCCGTACCGACTTCTAATCTTCCAATGTTCTTAAGGTCGATGGAGAACTTCGAGATCAGGCTCGTCAGGGTAGTAAGGGCGATGGAATATATGTCTACTCAGATCTGGTTAGACGACAGCCGCGACAATTTCACACCAAAAGAATCCTGACCTTCCCTGTCGTCACAGAAGGACATCTTGGTCTGCCCCAGGCCGATTGTGTACTTTCCAGCTGCAACGCCATCGAATTTCTCCAGTTCAGATTGCTCAACGCACTAGAGGATATGAGCACATGTCCACACAACTTGGACTCTTTTCCTGTTTTCTGTCCTCGCATACCTGATTTGGGAAGTAGATCTCGATGGCTTTAATGCCAATATTCTGAGGTCGCGCCGCCATGGTTGCAGGATTTGAACATAGAACTGAGTGGTTTAGAATCGACTTGCAGAGGTTCTTGGTCGAACAAGGGTTGGCTGGAGGGCGAATTTGGTCGTTGTCGAATAAGGAGCGGTGAAATGGGGAAGATCAAGGGATAAAACAGATATGAAGGGTGGGGGCACGATCGTCTGGAGGCGCAAATAAAACAAAAGATTGTCTTAACAGGGTTCGCGCACAGATTTATTTGTATTCAGGATGAAGAATAGGAGAGAACCATAGGAACTGCTGTCAAAGTGAGGGTTATGTAGGTTCTAAAGCCATAGGTGCGTGTGCCTCCCAAAAAAAAATTAGGGTCTGATGTTTGGGGTCTCGACGAGCTACTCTTCCATGGGAGCCCCAATCTAACAGCTGGTGGCCAATTACCTGTCAGTATCCAGAGGCGGTGAGGGTCATTTCTGCCGCGCGCTGGCGGTGGCGCAACACGGAAGACGGGAGCTGCAGGTACAAAAAGCAGCCGAGTGGCACGATACTTCAGTTGTCCGATCTCTTCGACCATCGCGGTAAAAGATAGAAGAATGGTGGCAGGGAGCAGGGGAGTTTGGTCTAATTGTGTCTATTTTATCAACTTCAGCCTTAAGTTCTTGTCCTCACTGTGCAGAAGTCATGACTACCTTGTAGCATACCAGCTTCTACACAACACCAGCCCCTTTTTTAGCTCTCTGCCCATATTGATATGTCTCAGCTCCTGAGCATAATGACCCAGCACAACAATGCCATCAGAGAGACATTGAACGATGATACCTCAGTACTAGTCGAACTTCAATGGTGACATAACCCCTAATGCGGCGACAGGTGAAACACCGCAGATAATAGCACAACTGCACGAGGATGAAACATGATTGAGCCCCTTTCCATTGGAAAGAAGCCACCTCAGTCAGTTTTGTCTTCCCCAGAGTCTGCCGTGTGGTCTATAAAAGTCTCGTTCGAAAAAGAAACTGCTTCGCCTTCCTGAAGCCGGTGACCTTCACGGAGATGAGCTGTCAACTAACGAGGTTGAGCAAACGTTTTGGTTGACTTGCAATTGGGCGTTGGGCATTTGCGAGGTTGCTGCGCCTTGCCCTTGCGCATGGTCACCCCAAGAGTCTCTTCAGTCAAGCGTATGGCGTGAGTAATAAGCACGAGAAACGACGCGTTGATTTACACGTTGTTTTCAGTGGACAAGACTTGAGGTCGATTGGTTCCTTCGTTGGCTGCTTCTGCATTGGTCTCAAAACCTGCTCCGCGCAACTTTTTGCATCAGTAACACTGGGTTCGTGTGTCTTGCGAAGATGATCTCGAAGCTTTGATGGTGTAGTGAACATCTCTGTCGTTGTGCAATCTTCAAGCCGGCAGCGACATGCCTCTCGTGCTTTTGCCGCTTGTAGGATTAAACTTTTGATTTGACGGGAGCATTGACAACCGTCTGGTCACTGGTGAGCTGATGAATCCGTCTAAGGTGTCTCTTGAGGTCCTTTCTCTTCTTGAAAATGTTCTCTGAATGGCAGGACTCGGCCAACGGGCAAGTCGTTGGCTCAGGTGAGTCGTCGTGCACCGTTGTTATGTGACGCTCATACTTCCCAAAAGCTGTGAAAACAGGAGAGTCATCAGTGGGACAACCATACTCACATTTGCGTGGTTTCAACTCAAGAGCATCGTGGCGATGTTTATTGAGTGCATTTTTGATTCTCAAACACCTTTCCAGAGCCAGGGTGATCACACGGATAAGTCCCAGTATCACCGTCCTCGTCGTTTTCTGATGCGGGTACCAGCACAGGAAACATTGTGCTCTCTGATCCTGCTGATAGTGTGGGTGGTACAACAACGACTTTTGCACAATCGAGGACAAATCTGGCAGGTTGATTGCGAGCATTCCCCATTGAAAAGTTCTTTGCAGCTTCAACAGGATCTATTCGGTGAAGCCGCTTGTTGGTGATTAAGACATTGATGGCGGTGAAATATGTAACTTAAGCATCTCTTGGTAATATCTAAGGTTGCTGATCTATATTGGTATTAATATTTAGAACTTTTAGGTTGGAAGGAAGGTCATTCTCTGAAGTGGGTAGCTCCAACATTGTCTGGGCCACAAGCTCTTGTTCGATAACATTTCTCAGTGCCCAAATCGACCGGGTCAAATTTGTCGGTCAATGGGGGCTATCCCTTGACTACGGATGATGTCCTCGAGGGTATTAAGATGCTCTAGGTTGACATCTGACCATTCCGCCTCTGGTGCCGAGAGCTCTTGCATTTCCTCATGATCATCGCCACCGAGGTTGACGGGCATTTTCTCAGCATGAAGATCTAAAAGAGCAATCGACAACAAGAGTCAGTGCTGATATCCGAGTTTCGTGGAGTATGTCCCGCTTACCTGGATCAATGACAGGGTGGTCATTGAGGAGTGATACTGATGATGCATTAATTTCTGATGCGATGGTTGGCGTGTGGAGACTGTCGTGGCCCTAGTCTTCGAGGTTGGAAGAGCATTTCTCATCGGATTGGACAATCGGCTGAGCCGGTGTCTCTGGAAGCTTAGCCAACGGCTTCGCGTGCACTTCTTCCTTTCGGATTTCTGTGGCGATCTCTTGTCGTGTCCACCTGGAAACACCGACCGGGTCGATTCCCTCGTCTCTGAGACGTGCATCGGTCTGCCATTGAGGAATTCTCTTACCTGGTTGCTGACCATCCGATCGATGGAGTGAGCTCCAGCATTTTTGAAGCGACGAATCGAGTCCTGGGCAGTATTTTCCAGACCAAACTCCTCATCGGAAGAGTCGAAGTCGACAAAGTCTGGGTACACCTCCTTCCTTCCTTCCTTGGCTAGCACGGCATGAATTGCCCTTCACGGCAAATGATGGAAGCCGTCAACGGACGGAGAATGGGGACGGCGGCCCGCGTGGAGTGACAATGAGGTGGGAGTGACGGGAAGAGATCAAATTCAGTGCTCAGTCACAAAAGAACATACACATTGTCCACACCTGCACCCAAGTGTTCCCCTTCCTTCATGTGCCTCCTCCTCTCTCCCTCTGTTCCTTCCCTTGGTCTATTGCTCGATTTGCTCCTCCTGATTGTCAGAACCATCCAAGCCATGCCATGCCATGCCATGCCGTGGCCTGGGCAACTTTTCATACGGCCCGCGCACGGCGGGTCGTATATGTGATGGATCGAGCGTCCTCGACCATGATTTATCGACATTGGCTTTCGGACTATCTCCGTGCGAGACTGCTTGTGGAATGCTCCATGGTGCGTCTGCTCGTCCGTATCGCGTACTCAAAAGTCGTGAACACGCAAGACCATTAGTAAGGTGATGACTTTTGGACTTATCAAAACCGACATTTACTGAATTCCTAGTGATAAGCTATTTAGCTCAAAGCAAATGAGAAGACCTTTCGGTTTCGGGTCAAACAACCACACCTAGCTTCTACCTTGATTATCGAGGTAATTGCACCCCATATGCGAACGACACTTCTTATAGCGACTGAACGGCCCTTTGAACCCTGATGTTTTAGCGCTTCCCAAATGGCAGCTTTCCCTTGAGTCTACTCAATTTCCCGGGTTCATAGCTCTCCCCACGGTCGCCGCTTGTTTGCGCATGTGTGCCGTCCGGTAGAGTTCCGGGACTCACATCACGTTCTTCCTCTCTGGGCCTGGCTGGCACATTTAGTGGGTGTCGTCCCCTATCGCCTGCGCCTTTGGCGGCTGTGGTCTGCGCGGTCGTGGAAGGAGTAGAAGAAGGAGCACTTGCGGTTGCAGAGGCATCAATCGGCTGTGAAGAGGCGCCGTCTGTCTGGGTTGTTGACTTTGGTGCGCCCTCTGCCATCAAAGTGCTTGAGTATCGGTTCTGTAGCGCAACTCGACGAGTCTTACCTGGGGCGTTTCCACCGTCATACGGGTCCGATGCTGTGCCTTTGCCTTGAACGCCAGCCGGTGGTTCTGTACCTGAGTGGGGAGCATCTGTACCCATGACTTTGTCTTTCGAGTTGGTCAGAGTTTGCGAGACACCTTCGACAGTGGTCATGGTGATGGAATGAGTAAGAAATAATTGAGAATCTATGCGCAAGGAAGCTGTCAAGGTATGGGGCTGCTCGAGATACCCAATAGGTGTACATTACGACTTCAGCTGTCAAGTGCCCCAAACGACAACTGACAACGTCTTATCATGGCGCAACATCTGGGCTTTTCGCTCAGGACTGGGGGGCCCGATCTTGCATTAATGCCAGTCACGGTGCGTGCTAGCCCGCTGTGTTAACCCCAAAGTCGAGGGAAGTTTACGTCATGCTTTAGCGAGGGAACCAGCCACGTGCAGCATCCCCTTGCCCGTTGCAACGTCACCTGACCACGAAGCCCGGTATCGGGCAGACGCTAACAAACACCGAAAGGCTGAAGCCGAGAGGTGCACGCTGCATCCTGGAAATCTTATGCTGCCAAGACATTCAGACATTTTGACTCTCATGGTCTGCGGAGTCAACGAGAATTCTTGTTCCTCCTTCATGCTCAAGTTGTTAGAACAGGAAATTTCATCTTCCTCCCGTCTCGACCGTTGAATCCCCACACTCTCTTCTTGTTCGTCGAGGTTGGTAAGAATGACCATCGAGCTCTGTGTCGACTGTCGGGAGCGTGACGCCAGTCTTCATGTCAGAAACCGGCGCTTATGTGCCGCCTGTTTCATCCGATATGTTACTTCTAAAATCTTAAAACGCATGGAATCCTATCGATTCAAAAATCTCCGTGGAGATCAAAAACGCCGGCTGTTTCTTCCCATTTCTGGCGGAGTTTCTTCCTTCGTCCTGTTGCAAATCCTCGATGCCCAGCTGCAAAAACAAATTGCAAACCGAAATAGAACTGCGTACGACCTCGTTGTGGTACGTGTTATGCTTCTAGACGAAGACATCCAAGCGACAGTACGGAGCAGTTATGAGGACGTGGCGCACAGATTTCCTATGCACGTGTTCCTTCCCCTGCTCGCTCTTCATGACGTCTTACGTCTAGATCGCAATCTCGAACGGGATCTCAAACATATCGGCATTCAACGCAAGGAGGGTGAACCTGATGAGATTCTGACACGCCGGATGCTATCATCCACTGCTTCTGTAGCCACGAGAACAGAACTACAATCCATTCTCCTGCAGCGCCTCTTGGTTTCAGCTGCCAAAGAACAAAAGTGTGAAAGCATCCTTTGGGGTCACTCGGACAGTCGCTTGGCCGCTCTGGTACTTGCAGATGTTGCTAAAGGTCGAGGTGGGTCGGTTCCTTCCACTATCGCTGACGGTCTCTCTCCCCACGGTATCAATTTCAATTATCCTATGCGCGACCTCTTCAAAACCGAACTTCAAACTTATGCTCAAACTCTATCGGATCCTTTACTGCACGGAGTGGCGCAGAATGACGACACTAGTAAACCTCCCTCTACCGTACGCAACACTTCGATCGACAGCCTCCTAAATACCTATATCACTTCTCAGGGCGAAAAATATCCAAGTCTCGTGGCGAACGTGGTGCGAACAGCAAGTAAGCTAGAACTCAAGAATACAGGGGATAATGTGATTGCTTGCCCTGTCTGCGCGATGACAAATACAACCAGCACCGGAATGCCGAACTCGAATTCGTCTCTTTGCTACGGATGCCAGAGAATGAAGCAGGATATCAGGTCATAAATTTCAGATTTCTTCCGTTGAATTCCATGGCTTATGGTCATCAAGCTCTGCATAAGAGGTGGACAAAATCCCTGGTCCGCGTGAAGGAAAACTTTCTGTCAAGTTGCGCACAAAAGGAAAGGTCAATTCGGTCTATCGCGCGATATCAATCCTGGTGTATACGATGAGTCATTCCATCACAGCCAAAGGGCAGCGTTACAGGATCTGGCCCTCAACGTGTTCGAGTCGGCCTCGATGGGGGAATTTCGTCTGCTCTTTCGACATCATAATCTCTCCCACGGTCTCGATGCGATCTCCTAGACTCGCGCTGAGAGGTATATCTGGGAGGTGGACCGTTCTGTTGGTTCATTAGGTGCTCCTCGTTCTGATAGTCGAACTCATCTGGCAAACTTGGATCGGCCACGTTTGCTTGTGGGGTGCCCTTCAGTCTCTTTCTGCCCCGCTCCCGCAGCTCCTTCTCAAGCAAAATCACATTTCTGGTGTTACATTTGTATGCCATATCTGCAATATCGCCAATAAATGGGACCAAGCCGATGCCAAAGTCAATCGCCATATTCAATTTCATTCTCATTTTGACCGAGGCAGACAATTCTGGCTCGACCGAGCAACAGGTTCGGTACACCATGAAGGCTAGAAGGAGATCAAGGACATCGCCAATCCTAATACAACGTCAGTTCAAATGTCATACCCTTTTAAGGCATCAAGGAGGGACCTACCCGGGTATAAGGCCAATGATGGCGCCCCAGCCAAACCTCGTTCCGAAAAAACTACCAAGGGAGAGATCGACGCGGTAGGCCCTTCGCTTCGCCTTGGTGAGGACCTTTTCCTCTTGTGCGGTCAAACCGGGCGGTAGGGCTCTGCGTCTCTTCTTGGTCGTCTTGTACATTCCTCCCAGCCTCGTAGCTGGAATGGTCTCAAAGTAGGGATCCTGTAATTTATTAGTTGATAGGGAGTGGACTCTTAAAAACCATACCTCTTGTCCCTGCTTGTTGGAAGTGGTCTCTTTAAAGAGCTTTTTTGCCACGATCTTGGCCGCGAACGAAGCCATGTTTGCGGGATTGAGATTGGAATTGAACTTTGAGTTGTGAAAGAGGAGGATCTGAGCTGCGGAAATGCAGTAAGTAGATACTGAGTTAGAGAGTCAAGCAGGTTGGGGAGGTGACAAAAGGCGATCGGATCCAGCTTTTATGTCACTGCACGTCGGGGCTGGTGCAGGCTAGACTCGTTTGGCTCTTAAACAAAGTCAAACAAGCGCATGCCACAATTCATTTGGCCGGGACAAGATCGATTGGGCATCGAGTCAAGCGGGATGATGCAAAGCTCATATATAGAAATCTTGCTGCCCACCTTGAAACTCTTGTCCGCGGCTACGTAATTTGGTAGGAAAAACCTGGGCTGACGATCTGACTGAGCCACAGTTCACAGCCGCTAGCCACCAGCCACAATTGTCAGATGTCTTGGACAAACTTCTTCCGTTTGCGTGTTTGCTCCCTCGACCTTTCGTCTGACTACTAACTAGTACGCTACCCCACAAATCTACAACTCCCAAAAGGCCCCCGGATCACACATCTAGACGTAAGGCAGTGCACCTTGCATCCTGGGTGATCCCGTCTGGAATCTTCGATTGCACCAGAACATCTTGCGGGTAGTGGAAATGAGCAGACTCCTTGAACTGACCATCACCCTAAGAGATGCAGCTGGAGGACTGTAAGATACCTCGCCCTGGCATGATACCCTTACCCATCCATTGCTAATACCCAGCGTCTATCAGGGTTAGATGACCTCTGCGTACGATTCATTATCAACTTGCCTCCGGAGGAGCTCCAATCGGTAGAACGAATATGCTTCCAGGTCGAGGAGGCACAATGGTTCTACGAAGACTTCATCCGACCCCTTGATCCCTCGCTACCGTCACTCTCTTTACGCGCATTTAGCTTGCGGATTTTCCAGCATTGTCCTCTCTTCTCCCAATGGTCCGCCCAATACCACACTACCGCATTTGCGGAATTCCTGGCATACAAGTCCCGCGTTCCAGTGCGCGGCGCCATCATGCTCAATGATGCCATGGATGAAGTCGTCCTCGTCAAAGGCTGGAAGAAGAGTGCCAACTGGAGTTTTCCTCGAGGGAAAATAAACAAGGATGAGAATGACCTCGACTGCGCGGTGCGAGAAGTTTACGAGGAGACCGGTTTTGACATTCGCGCGGCAGGACTCGTGAAAGATGAAAAAGACATGAAATATATCGAAGTGACGATGAGAGAACAACACATGAGGCTATATGTTTTTCGAGGGGTTCCAAGAGACACCCAGTTCGAACCGAAGACACGTAAGGAAATCAGCAAGATCGAATGGTACAAATTGACAGATCTACCAACACTGAAAAAAAGTCGTCAACACGAAGGGAGCGGCACAGATCAACCGACTTTCAACGCCAATAAATTTTATATGGTGGCTCCTTTCTTGAATCCGCTTAAGAAATGGATTGCCCAGCAACGAAAAAAGGACAATCGATATAGCTCGTATCTAGCAGCACCGCCAATGGTGCCTGAGGAAGTCGCCCCCGAAGACGACCAGGATATCAACGGCGTTGATGGGGTGTTGACCGAAAGCGCGCCACAAGAAGCTCTCAGTGATCTGCCCGAAGTCTCAGCACCACCTGTCGATCCAACTACGCATCTGAAAGAGATCCTCAACATTGGATCTTCACAATCTCTACAGCCCGAACTCGGGCGCCGACCCAGTCATATGCACCAAGTCGATACCGAAAAGTCGAATGCGCTTTTGGCTCTGTTACGAAGCAATTCGAAGCCTCAGACTGCTGCTATACCTCGGACGCCTTTAGAACAGATTTCGTCACAACCCGAAGTAGGGCGATCACCGCAAGTCTCTCATGTAAACCCCCCCCAACTAGACCAGGCCCAGCCGTGGCCACTATTTCAACCACGGTCTCAATTCCAAGTTCAGCGTCCGGTACAGTCTGGAAAGACCGAGTCGCCCACCACATCACCACCAACAAACTACCCACAGCCAATGTCACAGCAGATTGCACCTTACCAACAGACCGGTGATCCACAATTTGCACAACAAGGCACGAGGCTGCAACATCAACCAACCGTTCCTCCAGCGAGCGCACTACCCAAGTTGACGAATCACACCAGGGCTCTGTTGGATGTTTTCAAGAGTGCCGGGACAAATCCAAGTGTTCCTTCATATCCCCTCTCGAGTAAAGGACCTTCGAATGACTCGTCGGAAGTAGAAGCGCTCCATCGACCTGAGAGGCAACAACAAAATGTGTCCACCCAAGCTTCAACAGTGCCGAACCTAGCCAATCAAGAACAGTTGAGAGCAACGGCCGGTTCTACGTCAACTGTGGCAATACAGCCGACTGCCAGTGAACAGGTTCATAGCCATCTGTCAACTACGACACCTATTCGAACACCCGCAAACGCACAACAGTCAACCCTTCTCGATTTACTTAGTCGAACCTCGAAACCAAAACCAACAGATGCTCTCGCTCCTCCTCAAACTCCACTGGTCGAACTTGCAGCCACAGGCCCTGCCGCATCTACTAAGAAACCACAAACGGACAAGGACGAGCTGCTTCTAGCACTTCTCAGACAAGGCAGTCCAGAGGCATCAAGAAAAACAGCTGAAGCAAAGCGCCCACCTCCAAGAGAGGGCGAAACTTCTGCCACTGTCAGCGGCCCTCTGAACCAGCCTGAATTCGAGGCGATTTCCAGGAACACTACGCAGATGACGAACGAGATGGGACGAAGCCCTCTTACTTCTAACAGAACACTTTACGATCCCAATCAACCGACACCAGTGAAAATTCTGACCCGATCGGAGGAATCCCGCCAGCAAGCTCCTCGGTCGCCCCGAGGACTGAAAGTTCCGCCGAAACGGACATCGAAAGAGAAGTCGACAGCGAAGGAGCAGAGCAAGATATTCCAACCTCAAATACTCCGACGGCCACAAACTGCTGAGACGTCAGAGGCACCCCCGCAGCCCACAGTGAGCGAGACTACAAATCATCAAGCAGTTCTGGGAAGTGCTGTCTCTTCACCCCCTGCCAGTGTCGAGGCTAGCGCGAGACCGATTCCAGTTCGACAGCCTTCCCAAACAGAGGCGCACAAGCAAAGATTACTCTCTCTCTTTGCCGGGGGCCTGGATAGCACCCCGAGAGCATCGACATTACAAGCTACGTCGGGAGTAGTATCGCCGTTGACGACGAGCCAGCTTTTCAGTCCAAATGGTGAGGGACCACTCTCTGGGATTGAGCCCATATCAACTCGAACATCACGTGGAGGAAGTTTGGCGTCCATTGGGAGTGGGCCCGGACCTGCTCGCACGGCTAATGAGAAGCGACAGACGGGTGCAGAAAACAAGGCTTTTCTTTTGGGATACTTGGGTAGAATTGCAAGCCAGGAAGGTTGAAGGGAGCTTGCAGCTCAAGCTGCACATTTAGGGAAAGGGATTTGAATGGATGAAGCTGGCCATGCCTCATGGGTATTTCCACGAGAGTGAGTTCAAATAGCAGTCAAGTGTGCAACTTATTTAATTTTAGGCCGCGTACACGAGTGGGATTTCGTATTCGTGTTGGCCGCTGCTCAATGGATTTGGCCGGGTTTCGCTCCTTAGGATATTATTCAGGTAAAGCTCCGACACAAAAATTGTGCACAAACTTTGAAATCGGGTACATCCAAAGGAACCTAGGGCTCGGTCGTTGGGCCCCGCCAGAGATCGGTGAGGTATTTAAATGCCTTTATTTTATTTTTCCCCTGTTTATCGTTGTAGTCTTCGGTGAATCGAGCCACTCTAGGGTCAACTACGGAAGCAGGCAAAGATGCGAGAGGAAACTCAAATCATGACCTCAGCCCCTTGCTTGGACACTTTGAGCAATAGGTTAAATGCCGAAGACAAGGCCGCCAGTCCCATTGAAAAGCCGCTTGTAGCTGCTACTTGTGCTGCCGGGGTCAAGCTGCATGGAGAGAGGATGGCTTGTTGCGCCAATCCCCAGGAACCTGACGCGGCGGAGGGATAGATATCGATATATTAGATGTGAGAGAGGAGGGGAGGAGATGCTGGCGCTGTCAATGTCGTTGTCGCCATAACTAGGTTCAGGTGTCCTCGTCGCACGCGACTCTCTTGTGAGCCTCTCCTGCAAATGGTACACGTAGAGGTTGGCACGCGTCCGGTGGAGGGGCCTCTGAATTACTCCAACTTCACACTTGCTCTTCAAAGTCCCACCTTGTCGTTTGCCAATGACGAACCTCCAACGAATGCAAACCACAATGATGAAAATGGTTCCAGTACGTCCTTATGTGAAAGCATCTATAAGCGATCGTGTTGATTATGTTCAACCTTAATATTTCCGGTTGCGGCAAAAGCGTCACCTCGTCAACGGCCGCAAGCCAGTCTTTTTTTGCTGAAACTCATGCTGACTGTGTTTGCTCTATAGATTCCACTTCAAATACGGATCCTCACACTATTGATCACGTTTACAATTCAGGCCTGAATCCAGCGACCTCTGCCACCATGAGTCCCGGCGCCCCAAGTCCTTTAGAGGCGCAGGCCGCCAATGCTGAGCAGGCGCTCGATCCCATTTCACGAGTACAGTCCCCCACCCAACCCACTTGCTCGCATGCTCAGTCAACATTTAGCAAATATTAGAGCGCACTCAGTCGCAGAACAGGCTGCCGCAAAGCACTCAGAGCGGTGTGTCTTCCAAGTCCAATTACGCGGAATCCGGACCATCCGAAGACCAGTACTCGGGCAGACTGAGTTCCGACCCGGTACCTTTACGCAGAGTCAACAGCACCGCCAGTAACAAGCTGGGCAAGGACAAAAAGTGAGTTTTGCACAAGGCGACGAAGAGGAAAAAAGCACACGACAAGCATCATTTTTCCGCCCCTATCATTTTCTCATGCATGCATAAGCACCATCCTCCCGGGGGGCCCAAGCCCGTCAATCCAAGTCTTCGCCCCAGACCGAGTGTTTGAGATTTTCAAGGCTGATATTCGTTTTTGCTCAGGAAAGGCGTGTCTTTCTTGAGCCGGATAATGGGCAACAAGAAGCGGGATTCCTTTGATCTTCGCGACGACAATGCCTCAGAGGTCTCCGAGAATCGTTCCGGTGGTGTCGAGGCTGAAGTCTTTTCCCAGCCTGTCGGATACATACCAAAGTTCCCCGCTCCTCCGCGCTATATCAAGGTCAAGGCTCAATACAGGAAACGAAAGGACTTCGACAGGTTGTTTTTGGCTCAGGTATTGTTGGATAATCGCAAGTCCAAGAGTCGGAAGACCTCAATAGACTCCAAGATCCACAGCATCAATGACCCTCCGGCCGCTGCCCCCACTCCGCCGTCGAACTCGACGAGCTCCGCAATATGGGCGATGGAATTTTCAAAAGATGGAAAATACCTTGCTGCTGCAGGTCAGGACAGAAAGTTAAGAGTGTGGGAGGTCATATCCACCGTAGAGGGTCGTGAGACAGAGGAGAAGTTGGCCGAAACCAACGCCGATGGGGAAAAGGTCAAGCTCAATGCCCCGGTCTTTAAGAGCAGACTTGTTCGGGAATACGACGGCCACACATCCAGTATCTTGGATCTCAGTTGGAGCAAAAATAGCTTCTTACTCTCTTCGTCCATGGACAAGACCGTCAGACTGTACCATGTCTCCCGGACGGAATGTTTATGTGCGTTTCAGCATAACGACTTTGTGACGTCCATTCAATTTCATCCAAGGGATGATCGTTTCTTCCTGGCCGGCTCTCTGGACTCCAAGTTACGTCTATGGAGTATTCCCGACAAGAACGTGGCGTTTTGGGCACAGGTCCCCGACATGGTGACTGCTGTGGCATTCACGCCCGATGGAGAAACAGCTCTTGCTGGTTGTTTGAGTGGTTTATGCCTGCTTTACGACACAGAGGGTCTCAAAGCACATTCACAGATTCACGTCCGCTCTGCACGCGGCAAGAACGCCAAAGGAAGCAAAATCACAGGTATCGACACCATATCCTTACCTCGGGAGAATGCACCACCAGATGTTAAACTTTTGATTACCAGCAACGACTCCCGAGTGCGAATGTACAATCTGAAGGATAGAACTCTCGAAGTCAAGTTTCGCGGAAACGAAAATTCTTGCAGTCAGATCCATGCCTCGTTCAGCGACGATGGCAAATATGTAATATGTGGAAGTGAGGATCGGAAAGTGTATATATGGCCTACTTCCGTCAATGAGAGGCCTGAAAATGACAAGCGACCAATGGAAGTATTTGAAGCTCACTCTGCAATTGTGACCACGGCGATTCTGGCCCCTGAAAAAACGAGACGCTTGCTTGCACACTCCGGAGATCCTCTGTACGACCTGTGCAATCCGCCTCCGGTGACTCTGATCAGCCGTGCGGACTCGGTCATTTCTTCCCACGCCCCAACGAATAACAGCAATTATTCAGAAGAGAGACACCCGAAGCAGGAAACGAGAATATCCGAATCTCCCAGACGCGCCCCTGAATCACCGGCTTACCTGGGCCGACATTCCCATCCAGGAGGCCAAATTATCGTTACTGCAGACTACACTGGCCAGATAAAAGCGTTTCGGCAAGATTGTGCGTATCAGAAACGACGACAGGAATCATGGGACTCGGGTTCGTCATTCTCCAAGAAGATGTTGGCCCGAAGCGGATCTGTGGCGACGCGAACTTCTGGAACTTCCTCTTCCCATCGGAACTCCTTCGCCATGGGATCCAAGAACCAGTCAACGGATCGAATTTTGAACTGGAGAAACTCTGTGAGTGCCACGGATGCTGCTGGAAACAACGCATCCACCAGTATGCTGGAAATTCGTGGCTCTCTACACAACGATCGGTCACGTAGCGCGTCACCAAGAAAGCTACTTTCCAATCGCCTCTCAATTCGCAAGTCGTCTCCGCCGCACAGGGACAGCCTCATGTCCCCTTCCACTCCCGAATATCATTCCCCCCTACAACAAATCCAAAATAGACCCTCAATATCAATCCAGTCGCCCTTGGCTGAATCACCGAAAAGCTTCCATTCAGCCTCGCAGGATAAATCTCCAGATCGTGAGAAGCTCCCTGCCTCATCGAGCCTGAGACCAATCTCTTCCAATCCCACGGCGGAAGATCTCCCTCACAACCCGAACGACCCACTTCTCTTAATAGACCAGGAATCCTATTTGGCATGGGATATGAGAAATACATTGATGCCCATGGCCAAATACCCCCCTCGGACGCCCGGCCTGTTAGGACCTGATGGAAATCCTCTCTCACGGGCAGGCAGCTACGTGAGCCAACTTTCTAGCGAACTCACTGGTTCAGAACAAGATCCCAATTCTGTGAATGCCAGCGTTCACGATATGGATGGCGATGATGAGCGAGCTGCGGATAAGAGACGCAAGTCTCGACCCCGAAGGCCGAGCAGCGCCGGCAGCGAGAATGATTTGCGATGTAGAAAGTGTGGAAGCAAGACGTTTAGGGCGACGATGACAGACAGGGGCCAAAATTTTCGGTGTAAAAGTTGTGGGACTGTTGTATGAATGCCCGAATTTGGATTTAGATCAAGGGTCTGGATCTGAGCTGTCTTCAAGGCAACCGAGGACCACTCTCACCCGCTCACGAATGAATTGAACGAAAATGGATAGGCCTCGGAAGCAGGTCGATAGCGATCTGGTTGATTCGTGCCATCCACCCAGTCCAATTAACATGCATTGGAATTCCGTGTATCGAACGTGAATACCGATGACAACGGCTACAATTATGGCTTCGACAAAATATCGAACGACCTCCAGCACGACCATACAGAAAGACTATTTCAGCTCACACATCGACAGCGGATTGGTACTGGTATTGAAGAAAGAGGTGCTGATACCTGTGCCCTTACGCCCTTATTCATGTAACTGTAACAGTAAATGGGTATGACAAACTCATAAAGTCAATCACGGCCTGTATCACTGTGCCCATTCTAGGTGGGCAAGGTTTGGCTTTGCATATGACATAAAATGAAATGAAGTGATCGATTATTCTGAATCAATATTTCGCTTCACGAACTCATTTACCATGATGGATTCATTTTCTATGTGAGCCGAACATCCATCATATTCTTCCTCTGGCTTGAACTGCTAGAAGTCCACACTATGCCAGCTGGTAGGCCTCACAGAAAGGAGCAGAGTCCTAGTACAAGACCAGATAAAGAGCTGGAGAGAGAAGTAGGTTGTGATGCTGGAAGGAATGAAGCTTTCCTGTCCCCATCTTTTTTCCTTTCTGCCCTTTCTCGAGCCCTAGATTTCCAGTCTTTGTGACCAGCAGTCAGCAGCGATGGTCTGGGTATACTCAGTAGTACCCACAGCGGGCGCATAGGACGCATAGATGGCACGGGCCGTTCAAAATTCCACCTGGGAAGTCTTCATCGCAGCTTCGAGAGATTTCACTGCTAAACCAAGTCACACAAGGCCGTTTCTCGGGCTCTGCACCAGAAAGGAGATCTCGGGAGTCGGATAGCGTCAATGGGAATTTGGAATATATGAACGAATGACTTGGTGTTTCGGGTGTCTCGCAGAATTTTCTTTCCTTGGCTTGTCTTCACTAAAACCCATTCGGAGATCTCGACAGAGAAACAAACGTCGAACGATCACGTTATGGTATACTCTGCTGGTTTGGCCACCGGATAATGCATGAATGCAAAGGTCGTGCTTTTCGGGAACGGATTCAATGCTCTTTGGGCTGTCAAAGGGAACAAGGTTCTTTTCGGTGCGATTCCAAACAGCTTTCGGGGAATGGCAGCACTTGATATAGGGGAAACGGTGATCAGCTCGTCAACGCCGTGCTGTCGATGTCGGCATGTTCTCGCGTTGATAGTAAAAGTATAGAGAGGGAAGATGTTGAGTAAATTCGAAATAGACAGAGCAGGGCAAGAAACCGAAATCAGAAATGGAACGAGCTTCGTGAAAAATGTTAATTGTTGCGATTTTCTGCGTGACTTAACATGGGAGCCATTTCGCTCTCGATACCGCTGTTAGAACTCTCAATGTAACCCAGTAATGCACCTCATGGGGGGCTGTTTCTCTGACAACGTTCGCCGTGCTACCTCCCAATCCCGCTTTGCTCGTGTGCAGATACCTGCGTGATTTTCGAGATCCGGAGGGGGCCGAGTAATTAGAGGCGTCGGAGGCTTGTCAAAGACGACTCGGAGAGGATATTAGTTCGAATCCAATCTACAGATGGGTTTGAATGGCCTGATAGAGGGCCCTCTTGTCGGCACCGACGATCTCGGCGACCTTCTGACCGGCCTTGAAGAGCATGAAGGTAGGCATGGCTCTGACGCCCAATTCTAGAGCAACATCGGGGACCTCGTCGACATCGATCTTGTAGAAGTCAACCTTCTCTTTGAATTCTTCGGACTCGCTGAATTTGGCGACTTCGGGGGCGATGACCTTGCAAGGACCGCACCAGGTAGCGAAACAGTCAAGAACGACCAATCTCGAGTCGGGAGCCTTCAAGACGGAGGTCGCGAAGGAGGACTTGCTGTGGATTGGGTTAACACCGTATTTCTTTGCAGGAGTAGATGAGGCGGAGGAATTGCGAGCTTGCTCTTCACGCAGCTTGGCTTGGTGGTAGGCCACGTACTCTGCAAGATTATGGACAACCATTTTGTTGGATGTGTGAGTAAAGCGGTTGGGGTGGGAGGTTGTAAAGAGGCGGATCTCTGGATTAGTGGCCAGAGGAGTCTGAATTTGTTTTACTCTTCGGAGTGGGGTAGAAGTTGTTGTTGATAACGGGAGCTTATGTAGAAGGCGCTGAAGTGCGATGGAGGGGAAACGGATCGATGCAGCCACAACGAAGGTATTTATGGAGATTTGACGGAAGAGGAGTTGTGTGATACTGTAATCGAGGAGTAGGTAAGGGGAGAGATTGGAAGACGTGAGTGCAGGTTTCGGATTCGAAAGAATTGGAATGAGTTCAAGATGATGAGAACGAAGATGAATGATGACAGTATCAGGTGTCGGATGGACTTTATTCGGAGAGCAACCGAGGGGGATTTGAGGAAGCTTAGAAATGCAAGAATGCTGTGCAACTGTAACAGCGAGATTTGAGGGACAGGCGCAGTTTTGCAGGGGAGTGGGAGGCAAAAAAGATTTGACATTATGAGGGTAACGGATAAAGTTCCCGATGACGCCATGTCACAATTTGCCTCAGCCCAGCAAACATTTGGAATTCAGTGTCACGTGATTAAAGCGGCCGCCACTCTCATCTGTCCTCTTCGTGTATATATGTTCTACCAGAACCTCCTAGCATTATCTCTCTTCCCCTCGGCGCGGTCCGTAAACACTATAGGGGTGTGGGATGGGTAAGAAAATACAAAAGTTTGGCACCTATTCTAGCAGGCAAACACGCGTTGGTCGATTGTTTCTTCGTTTCTTGCTTGGTAATTTGCAAACCCGCCTCAGTGGTCAACGCTTCAATGTACATACACGCTCGTGATTCAATCCGATTCAACCCACAATCCCCCATTTCCCCACTATTCTGGCAGTAAAAGAGCGATTCGGGGTATCTTTTATATCATCAATATCGTAGTATTCAGATCACCTCGCTCATAAATATTTGCTGTCTCAAGGGCTCTGGTGGTGAGTCCAACACAAGAAAAAGAACAAAGGAAAACTGTCATGGTCAAGGAAGGGCTTTGCATAGCCTTACGGCTCTTTGGGTGCTGCTGGTTGCTCCTGTGGAACAGACGTCGTCGCAATGTGAGGGAGGCTCGGGCTTCGCGATGTGGTCTCTGACTGCGTAGATGACCGTCGAATGTCCAATAATCGGGCGCTCCCAGCGCTGATATGTCGGGCGTGGCCCTTGTATTCCACACTTCGCGCTCGTAAAAGTGGCGTTTCTCGCAACTCCGCTCCGGCGGTTTCTCCTTCTGGCAAATCTCCATCATCAGCCCCATCGTCCTCTTCAACAGAGCTGGATCTTTGAGACCCTCCTGGGGTTTCAGTTCCGGATTCCTTCAAAAGTCCTTCCTTCGATTTTGCTCGATTCGGTTGCCGCACTACCGTGACCTGCCGCCCGACGCCTTCGTGCCATGTCTCATCCCCGCCTTGGCTGGAAGGAACAGGAGGAACTTCGGGTAGAGGACTTTGTTGCCGTTCCCGCTCTAGATCAATGACGGTGCTGCTTGCTTTACGACCTCCAGATGTGATTGAGTCACGTTGGCCACTTGGACCCGGCGTCAATCGGTTCAGATACTCGTCATCCGCAAGGTCATTTTCGTCCGCCTCAAATGCCCCAGGGATAGATGGTGGTGGGGGAGATGATTGACTCTGTCGAGGGGGCTGACTCATGCCGCCAGACAAACGCTTAACAGGCTTCCCGGACAGCCACGACCCTTCCGAATCAACAGAGGCAAGTGATTGAGACATGGCCATGCCCGATGCTGCACCACTGCCCACGTCAATGTCCATCGCTTGTGTGTGTCGGCCTTCTGCAGTCCCACGATCCAAGGCAGGGTTACTCGAGCTGGTGGCGAGGCTTCTCTCATCCAGTGTCCCTGAATGAGATAGTCGGGGTTGCCGGACAGACTGCTGCCCCAGGCCCGCCTGCGGGCCAGTCATGATTTCAGGAGATTGAACACGGGAATCCGGTGGTGAAATGGGGAATTCGGGTAGATCCTCCCGAAATTTGGACATGGTTCTCTGAGGAACCCCGGAAGATTCAGATCTTCGGAATGTTCGAGGGACGACAACAGGTGGAGGTTGCGGTTTTCGAGCAAAGGACTCGCGCGATGTGTTCGAGAACTCGGACGGGGTGCTTCTCCCACGTTCCGTGGTGCAGGGTTTGCGGCGGTTACCACGCTTGAAAAAATTGGTCCAAGAGCTAAAATGCTGGCTGCTTTGATCAGAAGCACGACGATCTAGCTGTCCATGTTCTGGGATGTCCGGCGTAAGTTCGCGGGCAAGACCAGATGTCTGAGAGAGGCTTTGGCGATCTGTAGGTCGTTGAATGGGAGAAGTGGGCGGGGAGATCGTTGTTGCCGGCGAAGGCTTTTGATCTCTTTTGACTTCGACGGAAGAAACCGTTCGTAGGGGAGACCTGCCGGGAACCGGTGGTCCCTCGTCTTCTTCATGAGCAAATGGATCATGCATGAGGTCGACGTCCTTCTCGTCATCAAAAGGATTTCGAATATGTTGGTATGGCCGGGCCTTGCCGCTGTCAGGACCGATAAATGGATCGGCTCTCTTGCTTCCTCGACTTGGAATTCTTCTCATAGCTGCTTCGGAAGCCTCTGCACCATTCCCACGAGGCCTTCTGCCTCGTCTTTCGCTGTCTTCGAGACTCAACCGGACAGGGCCAGTGGATGATTCGTTGACTTGACGACCGGGCATTTCCTCTTCCCGCTGTCTGTCAGTCTTCCGTTGGAGCTTCCGTTGGAGTCGATCTCTTTCAGCGACCTTTTTCCTTTCATGGCGTCTGCGGTCTCTCTCCATCAACTCTCTTAATCCACCAGCATCAAGATCGTCCGCCAATTCATCAATCCTCTTCTTCGAGGAGACATCTTCTTCCTCTATGGCTTGCTGGATCAAAGGTTTGATTCTGGCAGGCTGCTTTCCCGCTGACGATCGAGGGTTGGCCACATAGGTAAGTGTTGGTCTCGGACTCAGGGCAGCCAATATGCCAATCTTGAATGAAGCGTGATTCGTCAAATCTTTGGATTCCTGGACGGTTTCTGGTACGGGTAAAGACATCTCCGAAGCTGGTCGCTGAAGCCGCAGATTGAGATCGCCAGGGACTTGCTTCGTGCCTTGACGCAACTGGCCAGATCCAGAATACGTACTCGGCCGCTTCAGTCCGGGAACGGGCGAACTCATGGCACGAATTTCCCTCTCGCGAGCATAGTCTTCTGCTTTCCTTTTGCTGGATTTCCTTCGTAGGAGGGTTGGATCATTCCCTTTTCGTTTTGCTAGTAGAGTCGGAGCCTGAGGAAGGGTTGTGAAATCATCTGGTCCAATACTGGGCTGAGACATAGGGTTGTGTGAGTATAGACCATGTTCCACGGCAGACCCTCTCCTCTTCGCCCGCGATTCTGGTGCAGGCCCAGTGACAGGCATAGTTACGGAACGAGGAACGTTTCCTTGATGGCTCGGATGTCTCTGCTTGGAAAGTCGCCGAGGTGCCTCGTCACGCGTACTTTGGGAGCGGCCCATCGCGGCGAACTCTTGAGGGGCGCTTGTTTTCAACCTGGGACGTGGATCTGTTCGTTCTTTTTCGAGAAGTGTATTTCGACCTTGGTCTTCACCGTGGCTTGTGCGGCGTTTCTTGCCTCCGCCGAACGGCCAAAATCCCATGCTGAGCCCAACAGTAACGGGTGGTGTGACCAATGCGAGGGAGGGCGCAGTCAAGGAACAAAGTCTGGATGAGGGAGGGACTCGCGAGGCCGGATTGGAGACATCAACGACGACGAGAGCGGTGCAGGAGGAGACTTTTCTTCTGATGTGATGACCAAAGCCTTGTCGGCTAGCAACACTGGTAGCTTAAACGAGTGAGGTTGTAATTAGGACTTGATTGTTTTGCCGGGGGGGAACCCCATGCACAATCACGCTTGCAACCTTTTTGGGAGAGTGGACAGGTTGACAGGTTCTGGACAGGTTCTGGACAGGAGTGACGTCGGGATGGCGAATGGGGTTCAAGGGACGGAGACTCAAAGCCAGGTGTGTGGAATAGGTTGGAAAGAGTGGCAGTGGAGAAGAGAATCGAATTTCCAGGCAGTTTAGAATGAGAGTGAACGAAGGCTGGAAAAGTAATGGAAGTAGAGGTGGTTTACTGGTGTTTCGTTGATGGATGGCTAGTGCAATGAACTGACGACGGTGAACTTATGTCGCGAGCAACGACGGGAGTGGCAGAAGCCAAGGAGCAACTCCTCCAAGCGGCGTTTTTTTAGATACGGCGCCTCTTTTCACTAATAGCGGCATCGTTGGTGCCCACCCAAGATCGATTAGAGTAGGAATCCGTCCACGACATCGCACAGTTCATTCTACATCCAACCCTGTTTTTGCAGGATCACAAGTTCACGACAGATCGTTGGTCCAACTCTCCACCCTGTCTAATATTACTCTAATCACGGCGGCCACTTCAAGCGACCAGTCAAGACCCAGGGTCTGTTCTCACGCATGGCGCTCATTTACGTATATCCCCTTCTTTTTTCTTTTCCACCGTTATCTAGCCCGATGACGGAACCCATGTTCGCTTCCTTCGGCCAGTCCCGAATTTATCAATTGGATCCAACGTAACCTGTCTTGCACTCAGCAACCAAAAGAAACCCAAAACAAATCCCTTCTGCCGAAGACACGAGATCTGTCTGGCATGGGTACCCGCGACGGATAGGGCGCCAGGCGGGGGTTTAGAGCAGTCAAAACATGCAAGGAACATAAGGTACAAGTAACAACCGTTACCCATGAAGAATGAAGCCAGGCACAACATTGGCACTCGTTCTCATCGAAAAAGCTCCGGAGCGTGGCGCCTTTGTGTTCGCCAGTTGAACAGCGCCCCGTTGGCTCTTGAGGTCCTCTCTGCCGTTGACCTGCATCAGTGACCGGGTCTTGACTAGATTGTCGTGGCTAAATCACCATGCACCACCACAGCTGATCCTCCACGCGAAGGTGTGTTTGTCGGCATCCTGCTCCTTTCCGCCAGCAGTTGAGCTGTTAAAGGATGCCGTTTGCAGTTCAACGGACTTTGATGTTTGACTTATCCAGGTACCAGGGTCAGCTAGGCTCCGGAGGACCGCTTCAATGTCAAACCGAATTCGAAATCCCTACGGAGCGGATTGCTGGCCAAGTTGGTAGCGAGTTCAGGGATTGTGCGTGGAATGCCGGTTCCTGCATAGATCCCCTCCCCTCCCGAGCAGCATGTCTCAGACTTGACAAGCCTGTTTCGAGACAGTGCTGATTATTTTCGGATCCACTGACGAGTCACCGCCACAAACTTGCTTTCCGTTTTGTTTGTCCGCATATGTCCATGTATATGGTCAAGGCACAAAGTTCGACCTTTTTTGGTCGGTCGAGAGAGAAACAGAAGAAAAACAAAAAGCAAGTGCCCTACTATGGGGCATTGCGCGGCGCCCTCAGAGGACTAAATCGTCAGCTGTCGGTAATCTCTGGATCGGCCAGTAAGAATTCCGCCTTCTACGCTCTTCATCTCCTCCATGATTTCAGGTCCTCCAACGGTCAGATTGCATAAAGGATGACTGACCCCAGGCCTTGTTGCCGGGTTTGGCTAGTCGCCGTTATAGGGCCAAATGACATTGAAATCGCATGTTCACTGGATCGCATCGTTCAAATAATCTCAGGCTGAAACGAAAGCCCTCACCTTCCAGACGTGAATGATTGGCCAAAGCAGTTGGAAAACAATGGGTAATTATACCCAATCTCATACAAATGCTCACTCTACTTCGCGATTGTGCCGAGGAGCTCGATTAATGAGCGTCATCGATTTCATGTCGATTTTTATAAACTTTTCCGATCCAAAGGAGTGGTCAACGTTCGTGATGTTCATTTATGGAAAAAGATTTCACCTCATCCTCACAATTTGGCCTTGTCCTGGAAGGCTTCATCCACCAACTTGACTGCTGCTTGAGAGCAACCATACGAAGATTGATAACCCGCTCCGCCAGCGCCGTAGTTGTGAACAGTCCAGACGTCGTTTATTTTCTCTCGCTCAATCCTCGTTCCCCCTTCTCGGACAGGCCTGAGACCGACGCCGTGTCGAACAATGTCGAGGGCATCAATTCCTTTTCCGCCAGTCAATGCAGGGCATAATTCCACGCAACGCTTCATGATTCTTATTGCAAGACTCGGATCTGGTTGAGACTCCCAATTTCCCTTTTGATAGCAGCCCCCCAGGATGGTACCACCCCCAGCAGCCCGGGTCATAATATAGCAAGTCTCATCTGGGCCATCATCGGTGCCAGACACGCCATACATGGCTGGTGCTACGTTTCTGACGACAACAATCTGACCTCTTGCAGGCACAACTGACTTGTCCTCGACGCCACCGAGCTTAGAGGCTGATAGGCCAGTACAATTGACAACAAGGTCAGCCGAAGCGCCCGAATGGTGGACTCCAGGAGCCGCTGCCTCTGCAATGTGTTTGAAGACCGCCCGCTTAACAATGACCCCATTTTTCAGGCATTGAGAGACCAGCCAGGGCAAATATATCGCAGTATTAATACAAACCGATGTGAAGCATGTGGCGTTGTCCATTCCCGGCGGGAGGTCTTTCTGGGGGACTTCGTGAAACTGGTAGGAAGATGGTGAGTACTCAACACGGCGGTGGGAGTTGTACAAGGACTCACGTCGTCAAAAAGTGTCTTGAACCATGGAGAGGGACTGAGCGCATCAGCAAACCAGGCCGCAGTGACAGACTCGACGTCCTTTTTACGATTATAGATTGTCGTTTCCTGGAAATGAACACCTGCCTCAGGATAATTTCGGGCAAGCTCCGCAAAAGGCGCCCATGTATTCCTATCCCACTCCTCTGCCGGTGTTCCTTTCCTGGAGACGCTGTCTAAAGCATTAGTCCAACAAGTTTATCTCTGTTTCAAACGAGTCGTCGACTAACGGCATATAGTTGGCCCCAGCCCAAGGTGACGCATATTCGATATCATAGTCTCCAGGCATGTGCTTTGCGGCAATGGTGATTTTATATCTTGGATTTTTGGAGAGCAAAAAGGCTGTGGTCAGACCAGCAACGCCGGCTCTGCATCAATCAAAAGTCAGGCCGGTGACTGACAGCAGTATTGAGTAACAGCACTTACCCAACAACCACGATGTTCTTCTCAGTCATCTTCGTTGGCCGGATGGGAGTGAAGAGTGCACCAGTCTCTAATCCAGTTCAAGAAGCAGAAGTCCTGGTGGTTTGCCCAAGTACTGGCAGCAGGGTGAAGCGGATAAATGGCCGCTCGCTGGTTGGTACGATAGAGACGGGAAACAATATTCTATTGAAGACCTGAACCGCCCTGTCTTCTGCGGGCCTGACTTCCCTTAAATAAATCCTTTCTTCTCTCATGCCACCACCATGAGAAAGGAACGGAATTCATGATAGTGCGCCGCCCTTTGCTCTACAAGTGTGAATCTTTCGACCCCACTATCGGCCAGTACGGGAAGGTAGGATGACTTATCGGTTGTTTGTTGCCTTTCCTCCTTGCCGCCTATCGTGCGATACTATTCGTCAGCGTTTCAAGCCTGAGCATTTGCAAGGTAAAGCTTTTTCCAGGCGTAGCGGTGCAGGTATAGTAAGCCACAGCCCACAACCCTATAGCCCGCGACAGCACTGGACCCTCTCCTTTCCTTGGGCGGGGAGGCTTCAAGCTCTGCTTTTTGTTTTCGCAGGGCATTCAGCCGATGCTGCAGTTTCCCGCTGGCAGCAGCAGTGCAAGTGCCCAAGGGGCTCCAGGCTTTCGGGGCAAAGCTGAGCCAGTCTCTAGCCTAGCAAAACGCACTCTCACAGCCAAACTCCGCAAATCAGTTCAAGTCATCCATCCATCCCAGATCTGGCTTTTGTGAAAATCATCAAAGGGCCCGCTGCAAGACAAAAGGAGCAGGCTCTCGGGCAACTAACTGTCCACCTGCTTCAACCTGCAGCCCTGTCATGCCTTTCTGATCCTAATCAACTAGACATCTTCTCTTTTTCACATCCTACAAATGATCTTGTCAATGGATCATTCGCGATCATGGCTGACCATGCATTCCCTACCCAGCTTCCCAGCATGGTCCGAAAGCCCAAAGCTGTATGGCCGGGCCTCGTCAAGATGGGCATGTACCAGAAGCAAATAGCAGGGGACGGTATGCTTCTCCCTTGTCCGGGTCGTGTTGCTGTGATATCTCAAGCTAACATCGTCAAGGCAATTGTCTCTTTGCCTCTCTCTCTGACCAACTCTACGGCACGCCTGCAAAACATCCCGAGATACGTGCAAGCATCATTGAACACATGCGAACTTATCGACCACTTTTCGAGCATTATGTCCACAAGGATGACGTCCAGCAACGACGAACCCTCCGTTCTACTACGTTGGCTGTCCGCCAGGAACCAGAAGACGCGTTTGAAGAATACTTATCTCTCATGTCACGCAACGGAACATATGGCGGCGAGCCTGAATTGGTAGCCTTCTGCCAGGTATTTGATCAGGATGTCACAGTGCACCTGCCACGCATCAAGAACTTCGACAGGGACTCAATATCATACACGAATGAACACCGAGGGTCCCCTATCGCCCTGCCTCCCTTGCACATCTGCTATGGCGGAGACGAGGTCACGCGAGCACACTACGATTCCGCTCGAAGCAGAGACGGCTCTACACCCAGAACTCAGAATAGTCCTCTCCTCAAGCCTCAAGACACTCCTCGTAATGCTCTGACCGGTTCGATCCCCCTTGGCCCAGGCAGTGTCCTCACCACCAGAGCCATCCGAAACAGCAGGTCTGACTTGTCCTCCGAACTCATCCAAGATTTTCTCCAGAGAAGCAAGAGGGAGGTCGAGAACAATTTGGACCAACTCAGCGACAAATATCGCGCTAGGAGTCCCTCGGTAACCTCTTCTCAACGCAGCTCCAGCTCAAAGAGATCCTTGGACGACGACGGAGAGCCTATTCGCTCGAACAAGAGAGCTGATAGACGAAGGAGCACTCGAAGACGCGCTGATATGAAGATTACCATCTCAGACCCAGACGATGAGTTCGCTCCACGTCTGCCTATCGACTCTCCCAATGCAAACATTCCTTTAAGCACGCAGGATACCGAGCTCTCGTCAGACGTTCAGGCTCTAGAATACGATGCTGAATTGATCAGGACTACGTCCATTGCGCCAACCGAGAACGACGCCTTCGAGTCTGCTGCTCGTGCAACCAAGCAACCAGTCAAACCAAAGGATCGAACATCTCACAACATGGTCTCGAACAAATCACAGGCGTCTGAGTCGTCAAGTGTGAGGCTGATTTCTGTCGCCGAGAGGCCCAAGTCAACATTGCGGGCATAGCGTTTCAACGGAGTATAGGTTGAGGACATTTGTCTGTCTTGGAGAGGTGTTCTGCATAGCACGGGTTTGCATGATGATACCCCAGCATAGCATAGCGTCGGTGGGTATATGGTAGAAAATCAGGAAGGATTCTAGAAACCCGACTATTGGTTGGGTCCCCAGATGAAGTATGATACAGCGATCGTACTATAGAACGATCACACAAGACAGCTCGTTGGATCTTTTGCTGTAAGTCTTGCCCATTCATCTTTGCAATCTTTTTGCAAAGCGAGAATTATTAAAGCCATCTGAGCTATGATTTTCCCATTGCATCCTTCCAGCCTTAAAGGAGCTGATTGCCGTTTGATTTATTTTTCGTCAGCCCGCTAAGGCGCTCGGTTGCTTGGCATACGTGAATTGTTCAGTTCCCAGCTTAAACTCCCTTGCCTGTGACCTCCACTCCTGGTTTGGTAGCAAAAGCTTCCCCTTTGTTTTTCTGCCTGCGCAATTCCTCTAACTGCAGCTTGAGTGTCTTTGAAAATCAACTTCTTCATCGCCTCCCATCACGACCTTTACGAACCAAGTCCGTTGCGTCCATTCGTCTGTCGACGAACGCCCTGCTACCCAGATTGCTGACTCTTGTCGCGTTCTCTTGGGAATCTCATCACGATGGACTTTTCTAACATCTTGTACGTCCATCAGCCTGGCAGCGCAATTACATGGCGGATTTGACCAGCCTTTGACGACCCTCAAGCACTAACACTGAGCAATAGTCGGCTAGTCAATTTAGTCGTTGGTGGAATTATGGTCTTGGGAGGTATGCTTTGGAATTTGTTCCCACATGGCCAACTATTTAGAACTCAGACTGACGCTGTTCTCTAGGCATCAGTCAATTCTTTCCCATTAAATTGTCAGTTGACTCTCCTTGATGGATTGCGCCTAATTGCTGAGACCAGAATAGACAGAGTATCGTCATCGGTGTCTACGTGATTATATTTGGCTTGGGTATGAGAACGACCACATACGAGCTTTTGTTGAAGGATGCTGACCATTGGAAAAGCTGTCGCCGGTCTTGAATTGCTTCCTCAAGTTCCGCCATATCTACCTCGATACGCCAGCTTCCTCTTCTCATTCCTCGGTCGCGGCATCTGTTAGTATCCCTGATCAGACTCTGTCGGATAAGATCTAACACAATACAGTTTACATCTTCGTGGGCTGCATTATTCTCCAGGGACATGTGTTGCGAATTATCGCCGGCTCCATCGTTGGCCTTGTTGGTGTAGGCTATTGCTGCCTTGAATTCGCCCCGTCGATCGAACCTCCCTCCAATATGAGGGACGCTGATGCCGGTTGGGGCGCTGAACAGGTTTAAAGCCCCCGGATCCAGGTTTATGGCCGTAATGGAAGAGAATACTCGGTTACCCCGAATAATTCAATTGTCATCCTCCTGTCATGGAGCAACAAACTGTCCGGCAGCGAAGGTCAAGTTCTGGCTTCTCGTGCAGTGCATGAGCCAGGTCGTCGAAAGTGGGGAAGGAGGTCCTAAATGGCGTCAAAACCAAGGTGTGGAATGGGATGAAATATATCATCTAGCATTGTCAATGGTACATCTAGTGTTTTGGTTTCTTGAGCTTCAAGGAAGCAGGTCAACGTATCAGGTATGAGGGCGATTGGCGGAAGCCCAGGGACGACAATTTCCCAATTAAACTGTCTCTCATGGATGAGTTTTCGAAAAAAGATGACCATCTACTTCAAGCTCTCACCATTGTAGTACAGAGTCAAAAATACTCTCTGGATGTGGCCCCAACTGTACTCCCGAGCCAAGATAATGCACGTGATGAATAACATACGTGATCTTCCTTTCCGCTGCCAAAAGGACCCTTGGCCAATTAGGAGCAGGATGTTTGAGATTATGCTCCAGCAGTGTGGCCCGGCGCGGCCTCACGCCTCGTTGGTTGTGCCGTCACTCCTCTCCTCTCACGACTCCCTTCCCGTCACTCAATTCCTACTCTTTCTGCCACTGAAAAAATCCCCTCGAACTATCTCTCTTCCTCCCAGGACCACTGCAGTCTCGTCTTCTGCCATATTTGTCTTGAAGTTCCTCCCCCCGAGATCAGCCCATCACTTGTCACGGTCATCGCTTTCCTGTTTGCCTACACTTGCCAAGCGAAGACTTGTTCCTCGAATAGGTGGTTCGGGTGGTTCTGGAGAGACATTCAGATTTGCTGATTGCGCCTTCAGCAGCATCTCAAAAAAAAAAAAAAAAAATACCTCGCGACTCTTCTGGACATACGACATCAACAAGATTTTTTTTGGCTTGTAGCCTGGATGGGACTTGGGTTAAGCTAACAAGGCCCCCAAGAGTTGAGTCGGCATGTTGGCCGTACGAGGTGCTATGGACGCTTTGCAACGTTCTGCCTCATTTGGTTCGAATCGAGAAAGTCTGATGCGTCAACCATCCGCCGAAGATCTCGACGCTGCGCATCAACTTGTATCTTCTGCCCGTGGAGAGCGTCCCAAGCCCCATATTACTCACGAAGGCCATGTGAGCGACGCTGCCACCGAAAAAAGTCATCTCGACCACGTCAGCCCCCAACCAGGAACTCAAGATGCCCCTCGCCCGTCAAGTGAACTTCCTGAACACAGAGAGGATAGTAGTGGACTGGGTCAAGTTTGCAGGTATGCGACCCCAAACGCAATACTTCTTCCCTTGATGAGCCTGGCGTTCCTATTCCCTCTGGCACGAATGATTTGCGCTAACTTTGTGTGTAGTAATTGTAACACCACGAAGACTCCTCTTTGGCGAAGGTCTCCAACAGGGACGACAATATGCAATGCTTGTGGTCTTTACCAAAAGACTCGCAACCACCCCAGACCCACAAACTTCAAGCGTCCCAATTCAACCGCGTCTGCTGAAACTACACCCCAGAGAATAGGGATATCACCGCCAGCATCCGTCACACAGACGCCAGCGCAAAACCCACCGTCGAGCATACCTTACCGAGTTCCAGAGCACACCCCAGGTTCCTGCCCAGGCGGAGGAAACTGCAATGGAGCGGGTGGCGCGGAAGGGTGTGGCGGGTGTCCTGCATATAACAACAGAGTTTCCAGGACCACCAACACTTCTTTTGTCGTGAATCCTCCGCCAGACAACGGAGAAAGTGATACACAGAGTAATGCTGGCTCCGCCACCAGCCCGTCCGCTCCCGTCAGTGCGCCTCGGCCTCAGCCAGCCCCTAGCGACATATCTTTAGTTGTGGCATGCAAGAATTGTGGAACCACTGTGACTCCTCTCTGGCGAAGGGACGAGCAAGGCCATCCTATCTGCAATGCCTGCGGCTTGTACCATAAATTGCATGGGTCGCTCCGACCCGTGCAGATGAAAAAATCTACTATCAAGAGACGGAAGCGTGTCGTACCAGCCTATCCAGACGCTCCTAGGCCGGATGCCAACGTGTCTCAACAGAATGTGTCGACTTCTCCAGAACCCGTCTCTCCTTACCAAGTAGGTCAACAAGAGTCTGCTGACAATACACCTGCTCCCAAGAGGAGGCGACCACCCCCAATGGTGGATTATACGGGATATGTCCCGGAGTCCTCGGCGAGTGACGGACCGCGTAGCACAACAAGGACCGGGGAAGACTACACTGTTCAATTGCAGCTCGCTGCGGCAGCAGCAGAAGGCATACAACTTGACCCGGCATTGGTGGACTCCGCTCGTCGGCGGCGAGAACAAGATACCGCCGTGCAACAACAGAAAGAGACGCCTGCAAATGCGACAAATGCAGGGCGAGATCGCGAGGCTTGGCGTGCTGAACGTCGTGCACAACTCATGCGTGAAGCTGAGGTGATGAGGGCAGAGTTACGTGCAAAAGAACGTGAAATTGACGAGCTGACATGACGATACGAAAAGGCGAGGATTCAAGGTTTATGAGACTTGGTGCAAAAACAAGTGATGAAAACAGGAGGCTGGGTTCAAAATGAATACACAGCATGGCGCTGGCGGTCATTTTTCGTTCTAGGCAATTCAAGGCAAAGGAAATTTCTCGGCATCCCCAGGGTACCTATGAGCCTAGGATATATATATCACGTTATACTTCTCATGTGGAAGGATCATTATGCTGTGGATCACGAACAGCTTTGATTTCACAACATGGGCAGATTGAGCTTGTCAAGCAGAGGTGTATAACAGGCTGCAAAGAGGTTGTGCCAACAATGCTTTCCTCTTCGTACCCCGCGGGAGGATATGAATTACTGGTCACACTACCTCGTCCTCAATATCATTGATGAGATGTCCCACACTCATCTCGATCACGATCATTTTTTTCACCACCTCCATCCCCAGACTATGATTAGTAAAATTTCACGCTATCGTATCTAGTCCATCCTCTTTCTATACACTTCAATTCCATTCCAATGTGGTTGTCATCGGTCAGCGCAAGTACTTTGCCAGCTATGATTACTCCATGCTTGATTCGGTCATGTCCTTACGATCCCTTCTAGAATGAAGTGAGTTGAACTGTTTGACTCGGCTGTGGCATCTTTCTTCTCCTTGGCCAGCTCACGCCCTCGGTTTTTTGGGGCAGCAGCCAGGCTCGCTGCTGAATCAATCACAGATTCAAGAGGGATACGTAAATTTTCGCGTGCCTTGCCGGAAATCTCTCAATTCACCAGCTTAGAACCATAATTTAATCAACTCTTCACTCACGGCGTTGGGACTCATGATCCCATTCTCAGTAATAAGAGCCGAAACCAAGTCCGGAGGCGAAATTTCGACCATCTCGCCTTCGGCCGCGAGTTGTTTCCCGTCCATGGTTTCTGACTCCGGAGAGCTAGGGTTGGTGCTGAATCGCAAAATGTCTTGTTTCACGCCCATACGCGCCAGATCTCCGGGACCGTAACCTAGAGGGAAGTTACGGACGAACTTGTACGATTCCACAGCAACATATAAGGGGATGGAGACAGATTTGGCCGTCAGCCCGATTTGACGCGCGCCAAGTTCAGTGATGATGGATCCATTTTCCAACACGGCTGTTGCGCCGATGATGAATTGGGGTGGTGGAGAGGACGCTGATAGAGATGCCAATGCATACGTCAGCGCTCGTAAGGAGATCGTGGTCGTTGGGATGGAGAGTTTACGGAGCGATGAGATGGATTTTGAGAGCGTGTCTGACAGACCCGTCGAAGGAAGGATGTAGATGACGTTGAAAAAGCGATTGGACTTGGCGGCCTGGGTGAGCAAGGCTTGTACCACGCGACTATAGCCGTAGGTGATGACGATGGAGTCATCCTTTATAAATGGAAGGGCATGGTGAGCGATTTTCAGGCGGGCATCGTTCGCGCGTCGGACAAAAAGGGAGGAGTTTGTGATGATGGCGTGGCGGAGGGCACTGAAGTCGGAGTTGGCGAGTGAGGAAGGCCGTTGTTGGAACGAACTAACTAGATATCTCTGGAAGAGTTCTGTGCCGGCAGATACAGGAATTGGGTTGTGTTGGGAGGCGAGGAGTTTGCTGGATTGTGTGGATAGGAGGGCGAGGGTTTCGGAGATGGTGTTTAATGGTGTGGTTGCTAGGAGGGAGATGAGTGATTCAATGGCCGCGATGGGCGGCGTGATTGTGGGGTCGGTGCGAATAAGGTCATTGTAGAAGGCGACGATGTCGAAGTTGGTCGAGGGAGATTGATCAACTGTGATGGAAGGTTTGGGAGTGGCGGGTGGTGCACTTAATGATGATTCTGGATAGACAGTCAGTAGAGGACTTTTTGAAGTCTGCAAAGATGCTCATGTGGGCCCATATCCTAGTAAGCATTGCAAAATTGCACGTTGTGTCACGTGGAATGAAAGGGGCCGGCCAGTCGATAGAGGCGAGGCCGAATGACTTACCCGATGCCATAGCATATACGCATTCTTGTAATCAGTCACGCAAGCCAGAATTGACTGGCGTGCAAAATTAAACTGGGTGTTAGTGATCAAGAAAACTGGAGGATGACTTTGATGGAGTTCACGGCTCAAGAGCCTCGTCGCTTGGCGCTTGGCAACTCTTCCCCTTTCCGGACTTTTGTTTACGTGCTGATTCTCAGCGCATAGCTTGCAGTATTCTACTCTGTCCACATCAACTCCAATTATCAATCACTTCTAGTCTCGACTTCAGCCGTGAAAATGAGCCAGCAATATCGCGCGTCGCAACAACAGCAAGTGCGGGCCAAGAAGAAGGAGGAAGACCCTACTGATTTCATGCGACTGGTTTGTCTTCGGCAACCCTCCCGCTGGCATGTTTGCTGATAGTGACCATAGTCCGAAAAAGAAATCGCATCATGTATCAGTGAAATGGGAATCCCATTTCAGCCCTCCGACCTTATGAAACCTAATCCTCAAGTCATCCAAATGGTCTTCGAACATCTCGGCGAACTTGTCATGAATGCGACTAGAGATTCCATAGACCCTGCCATGCGTGCTGCGGCCGAAGATATCTGCGCCGAATTTCATGAGCTAGTTCCTACCGAAACAAGACTTCTTATGGGTTTCTTTGTTCAGCTGCGAACTATGCTGGAGCAATGCGGGATCAACGATTTTTCGTTCAATGACCTCGTCCGACCCACTCACGATCGTCTGGTCAAGATCTTCTCATACACCATCAATTTTGTCCGATTCCGAGAAACACATACGAGCGTAATAGATGAGAACTTCAACAAGGCAGAAAGCACAAAGACCCGAATCGAGACTTTGTATGCGGAGAATCAGGACATGGAACAGAGATTAGAAGAGATGAAACGCAACAGGAAAGCAATGGAAGTGGCTGTCAAAGAGAAGATGCGAAGGAACGATGAATTGAAGGCCCGCTTGCTCGAACTGCGTAAGGGACAGGAAAGAGTTGCGGAGCAGCTTGAGCGAGCAAAGGCCGAAAAGTCTCGGTCGCAAGCAATCCTGGAGGACAAGACCGAAAGGCTTGTACGAACACGACAAGAAAGCGAGAAGCTAAGGCCATACGTGCTGCAGAGCCCTGCTGCTCTGCAGAATGCCTTGACAGAGCTGTCCGAAAACCTATCCCGTGAAAAGAGCCAGATTGATCTCTTGGAGCGCAGGACTCGTGCTCTCCAAACTTCCAGTGATAGTTTCACGGTGGTTCAAAATGATGTGCAGGCCTGTGTCAAAGTCCTCGAGGAGATTGCCGTGGAACTTCAGAAAGAGGAAGAGGAAGATGCACGGGCAGCAAAGAATCGAGATGCTCTTGCAGAGCGTGGCAACAATGTTCGTGAAGTGGAGCAGAATGAGAAACTCCTTCAACGACAGCTCAAAAAGTGGGAAGAACGGACAGAAGAATTACGGCGGAAGCATAAGGAGCGAGATGAAGCCAACAAAGCAAAAATGGACGAATTACGGGACGTACAAAAGCAGCTTCGAGACGAGAGAGCTGAAAAAGGTCGAGAAATGGAGAGAAGGAGAGTGAGGATTGAGCAGACAGAGAAAAAGGTTAAGAATCCCAACAGCCCATGTGAGCCATCAAAATGACCATGCTAACGCTTTGCAGATGGCTGACCTCAAGGACAACATTGAAAATGAAGTCCACTCGGCCCACGAGGAATACCTGAAACTGGAGTCGCATATCAAGTTGTATATCACAGAAATGGAGCAAAGTATATAGAGATGACAACGGCTTGTCACGAGTGCATGACGGAGTTGGCAGGTTTGATCAAAGATACCCGAAGGCGTTGGAACGAGAAACTGGTATTGTGGTATTGGCTGGGTTGCCGGTTTCGCACAGGTGAACAAAACATATATTTTTTTTTTTTTTTTTTTTTTACTCAAATCAGCATTTCATCTTCCGAGTCAGCAATCTCATGGCAGTATGAGATGTCTTCGCTTTCTTTATCTCGTTGAATACGTCTTTGGACGTTAAACCATCTCGAGGCAACCTTCATCGCAGAAATTGTACGACGACCCCAAGCTGCTCCCCCGTCTCCTATTTTGATGGATGCATTAAGCAGGGGAACTTCGGCCCGCCACAATGCTGACCCACGGTTGGGATTCGAAGGATCGCTAATATCTCTGCATTCGACGAGCCTGAGTTGTTGATTTGTCCTATGAGCAGCAGAGACGGCGGTAGCGAAGGTCTGGGACAGACCTTGCAAAGTGAACTCCGATGTGCCATGGTGGAGGTTCAAAAGATTAAGGATCACGAGCTGGCCGTCCGATGAAGAGGAGGTCGGGTAGAAAGAGGCTGGTTTCGGCTTATGGACAGCAAGGTACCCGTGAAGGGCTGTGATTGTTGGAGTGAAGACCAGCTTGATGAATCGACTTGCATGCAAGAGATGTAGGGGTTGGGCTAAAAAGATATGGCCAGCGCCCGACGGTCTTGTCTCGTCTGTCTCGCTGCCGTCTCCATCCTCAGGATGACGTGATGGCTGTCTCAATTCATCGCTCTGCGCATGGAGTAGGGGAAGGATTTGAGTAAGGAATTCCTCCTTTGTCGAACATACTACCAGATCTGTTTGAACTGGAGGATCTTGTTTCACGAGGTCTTCGAGTAGTTCGAGTGCATGGGCATACTGTGTTGTGATGTAGTTCATGAAGAGAAGATCGACCGCGGGACGTGCTCGAGGGCGTTGGCCATCCTTGTCCGACAGACTAAGAGGGGAAACAGGTCGTTTCACAGATATCCACACGGTCTTTCGCCTGATTCAAGCGACAGAGTGGCTCTGTCTATCTGATGATGGCGGAGAAAAGTTTCTGTCTAGCCCAACTCCTGATCCGGACTAGTGGAATTTGCCCATTTTGGCACAGAGGCATCGACTTCCAGAAACTTGGACAACTTTCATTTACGTGGCACAGCCACAGTATGTTTATACAAAAGCCGGTGAGAGACACACCACCATGGAGTCGGTCTCTCGCATCTCGTCTTTGATGGACCCGGGTGAGTCAGAATGAATCCGGCCTAGCTTCAATATGCTGATCCCACTCAAGCACGAGAACTAACGGTGGAAGCAGCTCAGGCTATGAGCCTATCCAAATCGCTCAAAGGGGGCGGATCGTCTTCCCGGAACATTCCATTTGCGAAGCTCAAAGCTCTCCTAGACAGCAGGAATGATCGCGATATCCTAGAAGGTTTGAAGAAAGTGACATCTGTGCGTCTTCTATCTCTCTCTTTTCAATAGTGCATCTTGAAGGCTGATATGGTCCAGATGATGTTTCAAAATAAACCTTGTCTCCCCTATTTCTCGTCAGTCGTCAAAAATGTCGCAAATCCAAACCTCGAGGTCAAGAAACTCGTCTACATCTATCTCCTCCACTATGCCGAATCCGATCCAGACCTGGCTCTGCTCTCGGTTAATGCAATTCAAAAGTCTCTGACCGATCAAAATCCCCAGGTTCGAGCTCTTGCTCTACGCACGATGTCGGGAATGAGAGTCCCGGTTATCAGTCAGATTGTCTCTTTGGCCATCAAACGAGGCGTGGGCGACATGAGCCCCCATGTTCGAAAAGCCGCTGCCCTGGCCATTCCAAAGTGTTACAATCTTGACCCCAACACTCTTCCACAACTGCTCGACTACCTATCCACGCTATTAAGCGACAAGCAATACTTCGTTGTTGGCCCTGCTGTTCAGGCATTCCTGGAAATATGTCCTGAACGAATCGATCTTATTCATAAACACTACCGAAGTCTGGTAAAGAAGCTCGTCGATATGGATGAGTGGAGCCAACTTGCAACGCTGAAGCTTCTACTCTTCTACGGCCGACGTTGTTTTCCTCGGAAGACTCACAGGGTTACCAAAGCCAACAAAAAGGGATTCTATGAAGACGAATCCGATGCGGTTGTTGAGACAGACGAAGCGGTCCAGATCTTGGACCCTGATTTGGAACTCTTCCTCAACGCCTGTAGACCTTTACTCCGGAGTCGAAGTTCAGCCGTTATCAACTCTGTCGCCAGTTGTTTTCTGTATCTGGGCGCACCTGAATATCTCCAAGAAGCTGTTGGACCACTAGTTGGACTTATGCGCGGACCCTCAGAAGTGGAAGAAGTAGCATTATGCAATATTGTGTTGGTCTCATTATCAGCGCCCGAGCTTTTTGTGCCCTACGCATCACATTTCCTCCTCCGAACACAAGATTCGCCGCAGATATGGAAGCTGAAAATTGAGCTTCTCACGCTTATCTTTCCTCATGCGGCATTACATCTCAAGTCTATTATTTTAAATGAACTTGGGCATTTCTCTCACAGCTCAGATATCGAACTCATCCGTGAGTCGGTCCGGGCCATTGGACGTTGCGCACAATCCGATCCGAAGAATGCGCATTGGTGCTTCCAGGTCCTTCTTAATCAAATCTCCAGCTTTGACAACGTTCTGGTGTCAGAGGTGCTTACAGTCATGCGCCATCTCATCCAGCAGGATCCTACTTCCCATCGGAAAACCGTCGTCCGGTTAGCGAGGAATCTGGACAGAACGACAAGTCCAGATGCCCGAGCAACAATCATTTGGCTTGTGGGAGAATTCGCCAGTCTTGACCCAGATAACAACATCGCCCCAGATGTCTTACGGATCTTGACTAAAGGATTTGCAGATGAAAGCGAGTCTGCGAAGCAACAGATCATTTTGCTGGCTGCCAAAGTTTACCTATTGTTTTTGCAGCAGCAGTTTACCGACTCACAAAGCGAGAGGACCGACGCTGCAGCATCGCAAGACAATGGTGCAGAGACCTCTCATAGCGCGGTCGCTCTGGCCCATCCAATCGTCAAATTATGGAACCACATTCAACTCCTCGCTCGCTACGATACCTCATACGACCTTCGCGACCGAGCTCGATTATTCAAAGCTCTCCTCGCCGACCCTAGATCCACGCAGCTTGCAGCTCTCCTCCTCTTGGCACCCAAACCAGTCCCTCACCCACCCTCTCCTTCTGAGAGTCGGAAGGGTTTGATGCTCGGCAGCACCACCCTCGTCCTTGGGAAAGACGTCGTCGGCATGCTCGGGCTTCCCGGCTATCAGGAACTGCCTGACTGGGTGGAAGAAGACCACGAACCGGACCCAAAACTTCGAGATGCCATGGACGGTGGCGAGAAAGACGAGTATGTGCCAATAAGCCCAAGAAAAGCTACAACGGTAGCAGCTAGCCGGAGACTTGATGAGGCGGTTAAAGAGCAAGGGTTGGAGAAGGTTGTGGCTGCGCGATCGACGAAAGTGAATGCAAAACCCAGGACTTTGGACGACTGGCTGGCAGAGAGTGAGGAGGAAGAAGAGGAAACCGAGGAAGAGACAGAAAGCGAGGAAACCGATGAGGAAGAGAGTGAGGAAGAGGAGACTGAGGAGGAAAGTGAAGAGGATGAAAAGCAGCTGAGAAGGGGCTTGATGAGCTAGTTGGGCTGCAGATGAGAAAGAAAGCAAAATACATTCTTGATCCCACAGATTGTGCCTAGCTCTATTCCTTTCACGTCTGAGAAAAGTTTTGATGTCCCATGTAGTTATATGTAGGTACTACTTCCCTTCTGATCGAGGCATGTTGGCTAGGAGTACTCTTCTGACTGTTGTTTGCCACGCATACCAGATGGCATGACCGCTTACAGCCAAAGGGTATGTTGTGGGCAGCGCCGAATGTGCGATTGCGAAGATCTGGTACATCAGAAGGGGGCGGATCTCCAGGAAAAGGGCTTTCTCGTATCATGGTTGCATCGGATGTACATACGTCAATAGTCTCTAGGAGGAAATAGTGTCCGGGATCAGCAAGCATTCGATCACAATCATACACGGCCACGGTTGATATTCTAATGCTGATGAATATCACGAGCACGACACCAATTCTTGCAACTTTCTGTTTGGTCGTTGTTGCCTCCCGTAGAATAGCTGTTGCACCTGAATTAGGACATGGCCGAACGCAATCAACTCGACGCTCATTCCTTGGAAACTCATTTTCAATCAAGTCGCGAAGGTAAAACCAGCGGTCCCATGTCCGTGAAAAGAGCGCTTTAGCTCCTTGTCAAAGAAGGACAGGCAAACGGGTGGTCCGAGGCATAAATGTTGAGACAGGTTGCGGATCACGTACTACTCACCATGAGGATGTGTAGACACTCGGTGTTCCCTGTTTGAAGTCTATATGGTTGTAAAAAGGGTATTGTTATCGACAACCAGAGTGTCCAAGTGCGCGAACTCGAGCAGAGCCATCAAATTCGGAATTTCTGGGAGTAGCCTGGAATCATGGTGACTGCGAGCACCGACATATTCGCTGACCCTGTACCATTGAACCGACATGACGCCAAATCATAGGGAGGATATATGTGCCAACGTGGATAGCAGGCATTTTGTCTTGTAGGCTTATGTCCGGACCATCGTGACCCTGACAAGCTTCGAAGGGATGGGCAATTCGTCATCGAGTTGCAGGAGTATCAAATTGGTCTGATAAATTCTGTAACACGTAGTGGTGACAAATCAAGGGGAATAGGCCACGTAAAACGGTCCTCTGCCGTGATCTAGTAAAAATGATCAATATCAAGTGATATTTCTCGCAGGAAAAGGCCGGTATGAACTCTTCTCAGATAGATGGGGCATGGTACTCTGTACCATCAGTCACCGGCAAGTGTTAATTATAACCGCCAAATTCAGTTTGAATGATGACCGGAACTCAAGCAGGGTCGGCGCTTGTGGTCGCCATTCTAGTTAAACAAAATTAGCTGCAGCCTAGAATGTGGGCTGCCAATGGTGCCCAGGTGGGCGTGGTTTGGGCGGTCGGCGGAAGGTTCGGTCCGCGAGGGCCGTTGAACCTTAAAATCAAGCTAATTCTGGAGAGGGGAAACCATTGCCGACCGACGCCTCGGGACACCGGAAAGCGGCATCTAAGAGGGGCAGACAAAATTGACAACACCCACCGAATCATCGTACTCCACGACACCATGATCTTCATCACGATAAGCTGATAACTGTTTGATCTCCAATCCGCCCATCCTCACAAAGTTCCACTGCTACCCCGAAATCCTGACCCACTTGGTTGCGGAAAATTTAGGAGTCTCTTGACTCCCAACCGCCAGACGGAAATGCAACCAGATTCAAACCCCACACCTTCTCAAGCCTATGGTCTTCACTTACCACGTTCGCCCAGGGTAGAGAGTCATATTAGACTATCAACCAGGATACGCGAGTTCCCAATGACTCGCCTTGCGATTCCCTTCAATATCGGTCATTTTCAGTCTGGACCACCAGAAGAAGATTCCGCCAGCCACTGGGAAAGGGGAAAGAATGCAGAACAAAACTATATCGCGATATAGGCTCTCAAAACGGCTTTCAACGGCCACTTTCTTCGTCCCGTTCCGTGCCCTCGGGATCCATATCTTGGATATAGAGGCTATACACCCCGTTCTCACGACTAATCCATGATCCCAGAGACATGGTTGCTTCATGTCTCAATGTTGGCCTCCTCAGCCTGATCTCTACTCTGTTTCAAATACACTGCCCACCTAGCTGGAGCATCCCCACTTTTCCTATCGGTCACATCCTGTCCCAGTATTTTCACCGTGCAGAGTCATTTCGCTTATAGGTAGCTAGAGGCTGGACTCGGTGACGATTCAGTACGATTCAGGTTCGAGTCAAGTCACTTGAAACAACAATCTGTGGTGTCCACTATCCAGCTGATCTTTCATGGAAGCTAGTGAGGGTCCAACATGTCCAACATAGATAGTATCTCATGAGCAGTGATCGGATAGTGGTCCGCTTGATCCCGAATCCACGCCTTTGAAAGACTTTTAGCGACAACAGGTAATGGTGCGACTGTGCTAGGTCCCCAAAGATCATGCCACTTCACATTTCTCAGTAATTTCGAAAATCACGTTGGACAGATAGCTACATCCGATTGTCACCGGCACCCAGAATAGTCACTCAACTGCCGGGCGATAATATCTCGGTAAACGCAAGTCCTAACCAAGCCTTCGCTACCTACCCGTCTCCAAGCCCTTCGAGGTCGACAAATGCAATTCGAGGAAAGGCGTCATTTTGCCCTCCCACTCGTTTCTACAGTAGACTGGATCTTCTGAGGCGTGGGATGAGCAAGCTTGGCTCGAGTCAAGTTCAGGGGGGGGGAATCATCCATCCAGGCTTTCAAAGGCAATTCTGTCCGGAACTTCGAACTGGCCCAGCCTGAAGGATTCCATATTTGCCTGTCTTTTCCATCATTTTACTCCATCCCGTCTACTGAAATGGCACACTTACGCTGACTAGAGAACAGCGACCGGAGGGACTCTTAGCATGTCAAGTCGGGGATGCCGGTAATACAACCCATATCTCACCGGTACATCCGCGACAGAGGGGAACAAGGTTCGTACCTGTAGGCGCGGAAGTTTTTAAGGCAAACTCCTTTCCCGGTCATGCCCACGACCTCATCCACCCATCGCTCTACGGAACTGCGTTACGAGATAATTCTGTTGCATACCGACCGCTTCGGGAGGATCATTAAAGTAAGGTACCAGTTCAACCAGCCTTTCAGGCTGACGTGATTTCTTTCGGGCCCCCTTGCTCGTGGAAAGGGACAGAAAGGGAAAAACGTGCTCGTATTCACACACCAAAAACGCGTGGCCGCACATCAGACAGGATTCAAGGGTTTCAGCCTTGATTCCATCTTACGGATCTCCATGGTCCGTCGATCCTGCTTCGGTCGGAATGCCTTGGTACCTGAACAGAATCGTTCAGGCAGAAATTGCTTATGGCACCCACACCAGGATTTTCTCGTAAGTTTGAGCTTGTTCGATTGAGTCTCACGAGTCGCAAATGGATACAACGAGTGCGCGAGACCTCTTCCTCCGTTTCAAAGAGTTCCGAGACGGATCGATCCTGGCTGATGATCGATATTCTCCTAGCCAGCTTACAAGCCACTATATCACAGCCAACGACACACGGGACATAGCATCATCCCACTCCATACCATATACTCACACTCCACAGCGTAGCAAATTGATATCACTAACTTCCAGAGTTGGAGCTTCTCATTTCCTGGATCATGGTCTTTGACTGGTCGCCGTCCTGCATATTTTCTCCGCTGTTTTGGTTCGCTGTAGAGGAGACAAGAGGCTGGGCTGTGTCCTCTATCTGGTAGAGAGTAAGTTTAATACCAGTACGTACTGGTATATAATTCGGAGATCATGCCTGGCCAGACCCATACTATCTATACCGTGGACCCTCGAGCGTCCCCACAATACCCTCAGGCCATTCCACAACGTATCCCATCCAACCTCAAGACCACCAAATGCAAGACGTCGAGACCTTCTCACGATTTTAATCATCTCCTCTTCATGTATTACCTAGGGTCACCTGGCAGTTGAAAGCCTTTGGATCCATGAACTACGAGCCTTCCTCTACCTCATGGATATCCCAACTTGGACAAACGCTCTGTCAATGCCCAGTAGATACTATAGGACTAGTTGCTTGCCGTGCTCCTTCGTCATGCGACGTCGCAGGCAAGAGTCAAGAGTCGCCGACCAGCCACAGCCCAGCTATAGGGGTCAGTAGTGTCCTACTCATCCATCCATATCCATCCGTATCTTCTGCATCCATTTTTCCTTCCCTTGGTAGGCACAAGCCTAGTTGCCATTCCCCGCTCCTTCCTCTTCCCCGAGCCGTGTGGTTCTAAGCTCTGGCTGCGACCCCCATCCGTGCAAGTTGAAACAGACGAGAAACCACATCCACATCCTAATCCACATTCGTATCCACACCCGTGTAGTCCAGGTCCCGATCTGTCGGCCATATCGTTATCCTTGTTCAGATCGAGACTAAAAATATGCTTCGGAAGGCGAGACCGGAAAGGCGGGAGGCTCCCCGGAAGGAGGGGAGGGAGAATGAATAGAGCAGCAGTCAGGAGATAGTTTTTCGCCTAGAAACGTACAACTCGACCAAGAGAGTCGAGCATTTCGACAGAAGAGAAGACCTAGGTTGAGACGGATGTGATGGAATGATGGGTTCAACCCGATTGTTCTGTTCTCTGACGAGGCTGTGAAGATGAAATGCTGTGTCCATTTGAAATTCTGTGTAGGTATGATTGTGATCCGAATTATCTGTCCCATTTTGTCCGTCAGCAGCAGTAACATTGTAAGTTTGAGTGATTCTGAAGGATAAGAATCGTAGTTGAGCGATGAACGATGTGAGCCCGGCAAACTTTTTCTATAGAAAGCGTGGCCTCGAGAAGTAAATTTCTGCACAAATCAAACATCAGCAGCACAATTGGGACGCACAATAGAAAAAAGATGGTAGTTAGGAGTGAAGAAACTGGTTGTTTTCGATCTGTTCACGTCCTCATTTCCCGGAAAAAAAAAAATTTTGGAGTCCGTCTGTCCTTGGTTTCTTGATATTTCCTTCCAACTCTAGCTCTTGTGTCACTTCCGGGGCTTACCCTGGTATCCTTTTCCATGTCCTTCCAAAGACCTTACTCTTCCCCCTTTGCCCTTCCCTTTCCCAGTCCGCTGTTAAATCAATCTCTTCTTCGTCTTCTTCCAAAAAGGGAGAGAATATGAACCGTGACCCAAGGAAATCCCAAAATTTAGAGGAAAACTCTCGCTTTTCGCACATGACTCCCAAACCCTTTCAATACTCAATGAAAGGGTTTTAAACGAACACCCCATGACGCCACCATATGGAGATTAGGACGGGAACGCTCAGATTCAAGAAAAGCAATTCGTAAAGTGGGAATGGTCGTCATCGCATCATAGAAATGCTTAAAATGAATTTGGAAAAAAAAAAAAAAAGTCGGAAGCCGAAGAGTATGCTGAGTTGGGCCGAATAAACCAAGCCGTCCATGTCGAGGATGACGCTAGATCGTGGTGGTTGATCCCTCCTGAGCCGATTCTTGAATCGGTTTCTGTTCTGCCGGTCTGCCGGGAGTATTTTCGACGGTAATTGTGGCTTCCTGGAGACACCTCTCACATATTTGGTGATAGCAATTAGGACATTCTTGAGCACCTAGTTCGAAGCCCGTCTGACATTCATGGCATGCTCCTTCACCACTCGGTCGGGGTGCTTCAGTTGTAGACTCGACAGGTGGAGGCGCGGGTGTCTTCTGAGAAGATTTCGTCCGATCCTTTCTCGGTGGATACCGTGAGCATTGTGCACAACGACGGTGTTGGCAACCGATGCAGACTCTGTCATGGCCGAAAGTGGTGGAACAGTTATGGCAGGTATATTTGACCCTCATTCGAATATTCTTGGACACCCTTTCATATGGAACTTTCGGCCTCATGTCCCATTCGGATTCCCTTAGCTCAAGGTTATACTTAGCAAAGATTGCCTGGGCTTTGTTGAAGCGCATTTGTGATTCGTTTCGCGGATCTTGTGTTGTTTCTATAGCAGCGGTAGCGGACTCTTTTGGAGGTAGGTGCGTAGAAGGCTCGACAAGTTCTGCAAAGTCTTCAATCGTGTCGTCTACTTCGATCTTTGGTGGTTGCTCGGTCGACGGTTCCCTACTGACAATTAGCGAGGATAACGAAGGCTTGATTGATACTGACGGTATTGAGGTGGCCACAGGCTCTGTAGGGGGAGGGGCGACAGATGTGGTTGGCGCAGTTGCTTGAGTAGATGGAGCTGTGGAGGTGGTTGGTTTGTGTTTGAATATTTCTCTGATTTTGTTCCAGACCCTTCTCAAACCCTTCTTTTCCTTCCTTGCTGATGGTGGTTCTGCAGTCTCCATTGGCGTATGTAAATGAAAGGCCTAATAACGGAGAGGATCATAGAAGATGGAGGGCAACAAACGGCCCGAGAAGGAAGATCAGATGGTTATACGGTGCGGGCTATTGGTTGTTGGCTGACCCAGGGGATCGGGGGTGGTGATGAATTGTCAGGTGTCAATTGGTGGTTGGAATTCCGGCGGAGTGGACTGGAATGTTACTTGTCGGGTAACGAGATCCCTGTCGCCAGCGCGCGGGCCATCGACTTTGCAAGCGGGCGGCGACAGAGTTGTTTGGGCCAACACAATGAGAAGGAGCGTAGCGATTTGTTTTGTAAACGGAGTCAGAGAGCGAGGAAGGCAAAGGTGGAAGATTTGGGTGAGGCGGATAAAAGTTCCAGGTGAGCCGATGGGTCGTATCTCGGAGCCGGCTGTTTGGTCACGGACGATGTTGTGAAATGGGAAGATCGACGATGCCCGGGGGTCCTGAAGAGGGCTGCCGGTAAGTCCCTCGAACGTGGAGGATCGGCCAGTCGGCCAGAAGGGTTTGAACTGTTGATGGCCACTGTGGCAAGGAGGTGTAGGAGGAAGAAATGAAGGATGGATCAACGAGACGCAGCGAAGGTCAAGAGAAGGTCAGAGAAAAGGCGATTGTCAAGATAGAAATGGAGATGGTTGCGGTGGTGAGGTGGAGATACTGTAGGGAAAAAGAGGAGAAAAGCCAAAGCTAGGACGTCGGAACGATGGATCCTGAACGATGAGGGCAGTTAAGGATCAGGATCAGGGAGAGGACAAGTTGAATCCATTGCATGGTGCTGGGGATGATGCACAGGCTTGCCGGCAAGGATGGCTGGCAGACTTAGCAGCCAAACAAAAAGGATGGACTCGGTAACTAGGATGATGGGCTGAGGGCATGGTCGTTGATAGTCCTAAGCAGATGGCCGACCCATGTGGAAAATCATATCTAGTCCTGGTAGCTTGGGACGGGTGTGTTGGTTGTTGGGTCCCGATGGGCTGTGTCAGTGTCGGTTGTCGTGCCGCAGTGCCGCCAGTGCCAGTGAGCTGGATTGGACTTGGGATGCGTCTCTCTACACGAGGAGCGCCTAGCAGCCAAAGCAATAATAGCCTGAGGGAGACCTGCTATGGCAGTTTGGTGTCTGGCAGTGGCATTGCTGCACATGGCACGTACCAGGGCCGGGGTACGGGCCCTTCGGCGCACGTTGGGCTGATGGTGGCATCAAGCCGGGCCTGCTTCTGAATTACAGTGGTTTACAACGATAGCTCAATTCAGACATCAGACAACAGTACCCGATATTGCACCATGGATCACGGTCAACGCAGACCACCTCCAAATCCTTGGTACCACAGTACATCATGTTGCCTAGTAATTACTATCTCCTGCGTTCTGCTAGCAGACGTCTTCTCCTGCAGGCGTGCGGAGAAAAACTCAGGCTAATCGTGCTGCAATACCAAAGGGCCTTAAGCAAATACTAGCAGAAAAGAGTACCTACCACTCATACTATCTACTGCACGTCGCCCAAACGCTACCAGTATCACTCCCCATTGCTGATACACTACTATGATTAGTCCAGTTCCCTATCCTACACAGGCACTCTTCTCCTCGACCGTCGTCCGCATTGTCGCTTGGCATGTGGATGCGGGCGTTGATGGATTTGTCCTCACGCCCACTCATTTGCGTTTGACAATGACACTGGCATCCTGCCATTTTCCCAAGTCCAGTCCATTCTCTTAATCATACCAAATCTGTCCACCCCATTGTCGTCCAGGTGGCTTCACTCCGTAATCGTCCTGAATTTTACTCTTGCTGGGAGCAAGGAGCATTCACCACTCTCGGGCATCTCACTTTGACATGCGCAAAGCGCTTGGTCTTCTTCCCCGTTGAATTTACTTTGTACAACGAAAACTGACAGCAAACAGCAGATACCAGTCCCAGTACCACGAGATTGAGTGCCGAATACTAAATCCGCGCCAGTCTGATATGTAGATCGCTCAACGTCGCTCTGCATTGTTACGACGTTCGCAATCGCGATCTCTGTCAGATTTGGCCGCCTTTCCTGCAAATAGCCATGGCGCGAGCACAGGCCAGCAAGCAGCTTCAGTGCTCCATCAGACATCAGTTCCGTGCCCCCCTTCTTAGCTTGACGCATATCCTTGTCCTTTTTCCCTTAGCCACTTGCTTCCACCAATTGATGGCATGGCGGCTTTCGGCACACTCTGAGTTCCATCTCCTCGCTGGCGCGAATCAATCATATCCAGTCCACGCCGGGCGGCCCTCTAGGCTCCACAAGATCCCAAACTCCATCCGCAACTGGGTACATCATGTCTCCCAAATTCTTTCATCCCCGGTTGTGGCCCCAGGCTACTTGTCGCTTTGACGCCAAACCAAACAACCCTCCTCTCCGAGAAGATAACTACATACGAAATACGTATTTTGGTACTTTCGACTTTGCGGTGCCGGTTTGCTGCAAGAGCTGAATACTAAAAGAATACGTGCATACGGATGTTTGATCCTTTGCATATGCCAGCTTGTTCAAATATTTGCATGCTTTGGATCAGGTTGATCTCGAAGAAGTCGTAGGAGCCAGCCGCATCTTGATTGAAGCATGGTACGGAGCTCTATGCATTCAAGTCGCTCGTGCCGCGGGCATCAATGATCAGACCGCTCTTTGCGTCAAAGACGTCCCGGCAAAAGAATAAAAGGCAACTAATTCGATCCCTGAGTGTCAGCAAAGATCTACGTTTTGAAGCAGAAGAAACCATCAGGGTCCGACTTGAAGGATCACCTCAAGGAGTCAGTTTGAGTTCTGGAGCAATGGCTGGAAAGTGCAGTCAATGGCTGCTTCTCGCTTGTCCAAAAGGATACTCGCCAAGTGATCCCAATTCGTCCAGTTCATCTCCACCACCACCACGAGCGGTTCTTTTGGTTCTGCCACGATGCTTCGCTTGCGAAGAATTCCCGCCCTTGAGTGGTCAAATTCGCCGGTACCCTGACTCCTGATCGAGCTCGACCAATTTTCATCTCTTGATCCTAAGAGAGCATTGAATGGAAGATCATCACCGCCACGTTGGAAGGATAAATTCTCACCATCCGATGAACATGCGAGGAGCGATCGCCCAAACACGGGGCTTTGATTTCTTATTGGGGTCTTGCCCAAGAATGTCCCTGTTATCCTCACTCCACGACCGAACCCACACAAGTGAGGTATTGCCCAGCATCGCAATACATCTTGGAGCCACAATAAACAGCTTCCCATGCTCAAGACCTCAAGCACCATAACAACAATAACGAAATCACACCCTCTGCAATCTGCTTTCGGGATCGACATTTTGGGGCGAGCCATCGACGAAGGTGAGCTCCTTGAAATCCGAAACATGAGATTCGGCGAGCGGTTCGTCGTGCACAGACCTCCCCCGGAATCCAATATATCTGCTAAGCTTTGATGGTAATAGCGAGGAAAATTCGGTGCTCAAACGGCCACGCCTAGCACGCTAGGGGCAGATTAGTTTTGGCGTCCACCTATTAAGACCAACCAATGAACTTTATTGGGCACTCGAAACGAACCGAGGCCTTTTTTTGTCTGCTAAGCGAGGTTGAATCTGACCACTTCGTCACACTCGAGCTTCCTCTGCATCCTTCCCTGAAAGGTCTATGGTGGCGAATTTGTTTCCTTCTCTTAGATTTTCCACAGGAACCTGACTTCGATATCGATGCGAGGATGTTGTTTCATTCTTCGAAGGCGACATAGCGCCCAAGTAAGGTGTCCTTCAATAGAACGGCCTGCTCCGCGTGAACGAGGAATGAGTTCCAGAACTGATCCACAGTGATACCGATGGCGCTCATGGTTCCACCCTCGAATGCTCGCATGCTGAGGCATTACTTGCTTGAACCCGTTGAGCCCAAGAATCTCGAGTTATATTTGCGACTAGTCATACACAGTGAACGGACTCCGCCATGCCCTGGAAGTAATCGTTCCTATACTTCACAGATGAAATGTTGGGAGCGCCTTCTCCTTTACAACAACCCCAAGCATCTTCTACTTCTTAATCTAGCGTCAGAGTTATGTAGCAGAAAGCTACCGTGTCTCCACGGCGGCTAAAACATGCTCTTTGCTTATGTTCCCCCCTCCCAAAAAAGGGGCCAGCCACATGCTGCATGAGGCATAACATATCAATCCACCCCTGCAGTAGATCACAACGTCAACGGTGCCTTTTAATCAGGCTGTTTCGACGAGGCGAGATACCTAGCGGAGTGTATCTGACCAGAAGGGTCATGGATCCAAATCTTCATCTTCAAAGTGCCGCTGGCGCCTAGCCACCTTCATTTCGAATTGCCATCTCGAAACTGCATGCTTTAGGCGCTTGGGCAAAATACCGCACCGAGAGAGCCCTCCCGCTGACGATCGAACACGTGTCGAGCGGCCGGGCAAAAAGGTACCAAACGGGGCCACCATTTTTCTCCCAATGATGCCCTCCACCAATGTTGGCTTTGCAAACCCTCAAAAAGGTGTTCATACAGATCATCATGTAGGAGTCTTTCCAACATGATGGTCAGGTGCATTTCTGGTCTGCATGAGCCAGCAGTGGAGCGTCACCATTATTGAACGATCCATGCTTTGATTTTGTTCACAGCTCCTCGACTTCGCTGGAAGAATCCACCGGTCAGGTTCACAGTCTCTCATGAAAACCGACATTACCTCTTCTCAAGACTTCCTCCGTAGGTCGACATTATGTGATCTTTTTGGGTCACTCATTGCAAACGACCTCATGAAATAGTCTGGAGAGCTTTATATCGTAGATTCGCCTCTCAAGCCGAAGTGGAAATTCTTTCTCTTGGATGAGGCCTGTTTCGCCATTAGTAACAGGCAGGATTTTAGATGACAGGCTGAGCACAAATTTCCGTGCTTCTGCAGTCCTGAATTAGATTTGTCAAGATTGCAAAGAAACTTCCTGGGGTGTGCGAGCAGGACTAGACTTACGACATCCGTCCACACTCAGTCAACCTGAATCGCTTTGCATCCCCACGCCGATCTGCCCGTTATCCTTAGCGATGCATAAGTCGAAGCTTTGCAATTCTAGGTAGATGCGATTAGAGAAGTCGGGCCCAATAACACCATGAATGAGTGGATTGATCGTTCCCGTCGGTGAAACGAGAGCGATGGTCGAGGGTTCGGTTGTAGTCATTTTATCTAGGAACTGCATCATCTCAGAACGCATTCTAAACAATCGTTTCATTTCTTCGATAACATCATCTTTCTCACTATCACGCAGAAGAGACACTGCAACCAAAAATCCATCATCGAACGCAGTTTTGAGATGCCCCCATCCAAATCAGGAGGCACAGGGAGAAGGGTTTGACTTCCTCTGCCAGAAAATCAAGATCTTTGGTAACACCATTGCGCCTCACGTTGGCTTTAGGAGCTTCATGTCCGGTTGCAATCGACTCGTCCTAAGGAGGTAAGGTAGGTGATTTCGCTTGTAAATCTCGTAAAGACCATGGTCAAGTTGACCAAGGGCCAAATGTGCCCTAAGAAAATCCTCAAAAGCAAAGTATATGTGTCCAAAAGCTACCATTCCTTTGGCGTAAAAGAACAGACTGTCCACATTTGGTAGTAGACACATCGGTAATTGTTTGACAACTTGGATGCCCAAAGCATGATGCTTTTCTCGCGTAGTGGTATGAAGTGCTGTTGGCAAAGGTGCCCGAGTGCCACTCTCTTGAGATAAGTCAAACGTCGTATCGTTGCTAAGTTCGAAGATAACCGTCTATTAACGAGGTTCACCGCGAAAGAGCATCCTGCTATAGCCAGATGGCAATGGAGTGATAAAGGAGTGAGTCCGATAAACCAACAGCGGACCACTCTACAAAACGCTCATCCAATGGGCGTTAATGAGGGAGAACGAGTGCGAGGAGAAAAGGAGAATAAGGAGATGTTGCAAAAGCTGGAAGGTTTGAGATGCGACCATGTTGTCGCCTACGCCGCAGGCGAGAGACATGGTCTGGCACCCACGGCGAGTCGTGGATCGTGAGCTCGTAACTACCTGGTGCATTGTTGGAAATTCGACGTCGCCATATGAACGATGTCGCTAGGGTTCTGACGAAAGATCTCTATCACGTGCTAGAGATTTGAGTCAGCCAATGCGGACTCTGAACCCGCATTAATTGAGGTAAAACACGACGCTACTCCATACGTGATATGATCTCATTGATCGCAAGTCTTGTTCCTCGAGTCGCCTTCCACTAAGAATTACAGAACCTCGCAGAAGGTAGAAGTGCAATTGAACACAGCCGCCAACATGACCATTGGAGTTGCAATCCTGGGCGGAGGTAATGCCGTCTATCTGAGGCCGAGAATGCAATCATGACTCATGGCACTTGCAGGTATTTTCGCCAGAGAGGAACATAAAGTGGGTGGAAAAAGGGCCCATGCTGAGGCCCGCTACTAACAAATCAATAGCCGGCCGTGGAGACGGCAAAAGACCTGGCTTTGAAGGCTGTCTATTCTCGTTCAGTAAAATCCGCCCGATCGCTTGAGGTAGACGAATCCAAGGTTGATCTCTACTCTGATGACTCTGGGGCTGGGAAGTCACTGGATGATCTACTGGCGCGAAGTGACATTCAAGCAGTCATCATTGCCTTACCTATCAAAAACCAACCGGACTACATTCGGAAAGCACTGCTGGCGGGCAAGCATGTTCTTTCTGAAAAGCCTGTTGCCGAGAACGTGAAAGATGCTGTTGCTCTGATTAAATGGTATCGGACTGAGATGGTGGGCAAAAATGTGACATGGGGCGTTGCCGAGAATGTCAGATACACGAATTCATTTGACCACGCAGCCGACGCTGTTCAGACCAAGGGCCGCCAGCTGACTTTTAGATGTCGCATGCAAACCCTAGTCGAGGGCGGGAAGTACTTCGAGACTTCGTAAGGCCGTCGCTTCTCTCTAAGGATAAAAAGCTGATAGTGCATAGATGGCGTAAAGTTCCGACGCATCAAGGCGGCTTCCTGCTGGATGGAGGAGTCCATTTCGTAGCAGGGCTCAGGCTCATGTTGGGCAAACACAATCCTTTAGTGTCACTATCAGCGCACTCTGCCCAGCTCCAGGAACACCTCCCTCCAGTGGATACTGTGGAGGCTACAGCAAAGAGCAAGAAAGGAACGATTGGTACGATCTCCATATCTTTTGGAACAACCGCCAAGGGCAGCGAGTGGACGGTTGGCTGCGACAAGGGCTTCGTGAGCCTAACCCGGAACAAAGTCACAATAGATGACAAGACCGAAGAAATCGAGGACGAGAAAACTGGAGTGCCTCCGGAAATCAGGAAATGGGGAGAAGCTCTGGCAGCCGGCACGACGAATCCCAGACAGTCTCCTGAGGAGGCTCTTGCTGATCTTGAGTTGATCGAAGCCATGCTGCGAAGCGGAGAGCAGGGAGGGATTCCGATCATGCTAGAACACCAAGAGGTGTGATTCTGCAATATTTCGTCGATGCAACTCAGCTAGGGATGGCAGAAATGTAGAATCTCTAGAAGAGGGACTGCTGCTCCAGACTATTCCAAATCCGGTTTGACCCAACTTGCCCGTCCCACCCACAAAATTCATCTCTTGGCAGCGAATATTCGCACCCAAGCCCGGACCCGTCTGCTGTGAACAAACTTGAATCCTTGAGATTGCTTCAGATGTTTAAGACCACATCACCGCCAAGGTCGGAGTTTCTGATTCAGTACTGTTATCAACAAAGCTGACACGCACGCACAGATGGTCTCCGCAAAGAAGCACGTCGCAATCGTCAAGAAGCATCCCAAGAAGTGGCACCGACACCAATCCGACACATTCAAATGTGTTCCTTCAGCATGGAGAAAGCCAAAGGGTATCGACAACCGAGTTCGCAGACGGTTCAAGGGTCAGATGGTCATGCCATCGGTACGTCAAGCCTCCAAGCCTACGGTCAATGATTGCTGCACACGCTGGAGATTGGGATTGGGAAACCCAGAGAGAAGTTTGAAATCGCCCAGGACGCCGTGCTGACATTGAAGGAATTTACAGATTGGTTTCGGGTCAAACAAGAAGACTCGACACATGATGCCCTCTGGTCACAAGGCTTTCCTCGTTCACAACCCCCGTGACGTTGAACTTCTCCTTATGCACAACCGAACCTATGCCGCCGAAATCGCATCTGCTGTTTCCTCCCGAAAACGAATCGAAATCGTGGCCAAGGCAAAGGCACTGGGTGTCAAGGTTACCAACCCCAAGGCCAAGATTACCACCGAGTCATGAGCTGGAGAGTTTGGAGGATGTCGTGGTTTTGGTGGGAGAGGATGTGGTAAACATGTTTCAGCGAGCGGTCCGTAGCATTATGCCGGATGATTATTATGGTGAATAAAATGGCTGGAGTGTTGTCGCTACGGCCTGATCGCCGGGCTGAGAGCATGATAGGGAGCATTCGGGGTCAATACAGGAAACTCAAAAAAGAATTGATACCACTTCAGACAACCCTCTGGTTCCGGCTATAATTTTGGCGTGTCCTTCTCGAGAATCTGCGCCAGGCCCTCTCTCATTCGAGGGTCCATTCCATCCTTGGATGGTCGTCGCCCTATCGATTCTACGAAGACGTGGATGGAACCTCCCACGGCTTTCACTTGATTTTGACCTCTTTCAAAGATGCCCACTTCATACATGACACTCGATTTGCCCAATTTAACGACTCTTAACCCCAATTCGAGCACTGACGGATATCCAACAGAGCCAAAGTAGTCGCAATACGTGCTGACAACTAAGCCGACTTGATTGGAGCGGGCAGGATCCAAGCCGCATTTCTCTATTAGGTATGCATTGACAATGGAGTCAATCAAAAAGGAGTAGATGCTGTTGTTCATGTGATGGTAGACATCGTTGTCAGACCTATATGATTATCAGAGCAATCCTCATTGCCGTCACACGATGAGACTAACCATCGAGTCCTGTAGTCTAATCGGTAAGGATAGTCGCTGAGTTGCCTCTTCCGCTTCGAGGCTATATCCAAACCCAACATTCTCTGAAATGGGCTCTGAGCAAGAGTCGATTCTCAGGACAAGAAGGATTGAGTTCAAAGTGGCGCGCTTTCCAATATCTCCGATGGCCTTTGAAGGCTCCTAGCGGGTACCTCGGCCCCGGAAACACCCCCTACCACAGCCGGTAAAACCAAAAAAAAAAAAAAAAAAAAAAAAAAAAAAGGCGTTCCTGGCTTACGATGACTTTTTGAGAACCACTGACGGCGACCTCTCCGCATTGTCTCGTTTCTTCGACGCATCTCTGGCGCCCTCACCACGCGTGCTTGCCTATTTGGCAAGCCGCGGCAGATATCCCAGCCCAAGTATGGCCCTGACCACCGCGCCAATAAAACCAGCACCGTTTTGTGACGATAGGAAAGAACTTCCACCACCTCCGCCGACTGTTGCAACACCTTGTGACCCCTGGCCTCGGCCATATTACCTCGAAAATGGCCTTCGCCGCGTCGCTCCCTACCATTTCACCTACAACACCTATTGCAAGCAACGATGGCGGGGACGGGAGATTCTCGACATCTTCGCAGCTGAGTTCCGCGACCGGACTCGCGAATACTACAAGACTGCGATCGAGACAGGGCAGATTGCGATCAATGGGAAGCCATGTAAAGATGTCCACACCATTGTTCAGAATGGAGATGTCGTCTCTCACACCCTGCACAGGCATGAGCCACCGGTGACGGCCCAGCCCATTCGAGTCATCCACGAGACAGACAACATGATCGTGATCGACAAGCCGGCTGGCGTACCAGTTCATCCAGCAGGACGATACAATTACAATTCGGTCGTTGAGATCATGAGAGCAGAGCGGCACTTCAGTTTCAAACCCCTACCCTGTAACAGGCTTGACCGGCTGACCAGTGGTGTCATGTTCATTGGAAAAACAAGCAAGGAGGCGGAAGCCATTAGCGAGAAACTCCGAGGACGAACAGTCCGCAAAGAGTATGTTGCAAGAGTCAAAGGCAGATTTCCCGATGGCGATGGCTGGGACGGGAACCCAATGCGCGGCGGTGTTGTGAAATGTGAAGAAAGCATACTGCAAATCAGTCCGATCGTTGGCCTTAATAGAGCACGAGCGAGCGGCAAGTCGGCGAAAACACTGTTCAGAAGGCTTGCGTATTATCCTCACAAACCATATCGAGCAGTCTCTCCAGCTCCTACGACGATCTCCAATGGCACAGCAACCGACGAACAAGTTGTTCGACCGGCACCGGCTATCTCTGGGACTGAGAATGAGGGATATAGCATAGTTCACTGCCTTCCCCTGACAGGACGAACTCACCAGATCCGTGTACATCTACAGTTTCTCGGACATCCGATTACCAATGACCCCATCTATAGCAACAGAGCAGTATTCGGTCCGAACCTGGCACAAAACGATTCGACGGGCGAGCACGACGACGAGATTATAGCGAGACTGAAAAAAGTTGGGAAGAGCGAGGTATCTGACTCCATATCATATGAGCAAGAACGAGTCGCACAACTTGTGGATCAGACGCAACAAATGACAGTATCTGCCACAGTCCCACTCAGGGATGTATCGCAGAAAGACGACCCTCACTTCAAACCGTTGCCTGCAGGTACTTTGCATGCCGGATCACTTGCGAGCTTAGGTGAGGATCCTATGCATGATGATCCTCAATACGGAGCATTTGTCAAAGCGCATGACGAGATGGTGGCCGACTATAACAAGCGCAAGGGAGAGAAGATGACAGGAGAGAAATGCGCAGTGTGCGATACTCCATTATATTCTGATCCGGGACCACATGAGCTGGGGATATACCTCCATGCACTATCGTATGCAGATCTGACGCCAGGAAGCTGGAGCTATCGAAGCTCTGTACCTCGATGGGCCCTGCCTCCGGATGGATTCGAGGGGCCAAGGGAAATTGACGGATGGGAGTATCGAGGAGATGAGGTTCTAGACATAGGGGACGAGAAGGAAGACGAGAAAGCGAAGAACCGTCAAGGCCTTAAGAAGAACAAGGGAGAATAAATTGCCTTCACAACTCTTCTCCGTTCGTCTTTTCTCGACCAAATTAGGATTAGGCGGTCACGTCGATCCCCTTACTCCGTATGCCGAGTTGAAGTCTTCGCCAGACTTTGGTGAGTCCCCAGCCGCCTAGCAACCTCCTCTACCGGCCTAGCCTCTCTTGAGTACCCTCTCCCCTGCCCTCCCTCTTACTTGCTCCTGGCTGCAGCCGCACCACCTCGTTGAAAGGTGTTCCTCTTTGCGGGAGTCCTTATCCTCCTCCCTCATTCGCGCTCCATTCTATTCCTCCGGTCGCGTCGTCCCAATTCTTCTACCAATTGATTACACCGCAATTTGACAGTTAGACAACTCATTCTCCTCACCTTTTTCTCTCCAATCACTTTATTTTCTTCCTTAGCTATTCTGATCTGACCACGCAAAGCCGTGCCTTGCCGTCGCATCCCTCCACTGCTGTCGCTTGAGTAACAAACCACCCCCTCTCACTCTTCTGTACACGACTCTTCGAACCTTCCATACGCCGTTGGGCATCCCGTCTTAATACTAAAAAGAAGATGCGACCCTTACCTACAAAGCGAAATCCTCTGGTCGCGCCTGGCGCTGCGCCATCCTGTGAGATTGATCCTTGAGCAAGGCATTATACAAGGGGAGCTGATGGTGTGAAACAGATGATGACTTGCTCAATCGCAGGCGGCTGGGTAAAACCAAGCTCACAGTCAAACCGGACCAAGTAGGCACCTCAAATGCGACAAAGGCAGAGAATTTGGGTCCATTCGAATACGCCCACCTCCGGGCTCCTTTGCCAGAAGACCTCACAGGTTCGGAGATTTTTGCGACTCAGCAAAATCAAGCTCATCCCGAAACCTATTTTTTCATGGTACGACCGAAATCGTCGTGAGGGTCGCAAGACGTCTGACTTTGACCGCAGAGAAGGAGCAAGGATGGCTTTGTAAGCGCAACGGGCATGTTCAAGATTGCGTTCCCTTGGGCTACCCATGCAGAGGAAAAAGAGGAACGCGACTATCTTAAAAGCCTCGACTCGACAAGCCAGGACGAAGTCGCAGGGAACGTCTGGGTTGCGCCGGAATTCGGTATGGTTATTCCCCAAATGCCTTGAACCGGATCAGACTGACATTTGCAACAGCACTCAAACTTGCTGTTGAGTACGGTCTTAGTGAATGGATCCGAGCTCTTCTTGACCCAACCGAGATTTCTCAAGCACCATCGAGCGCCAAAAAGCCAATCGCTGCGCCTCCTAAATTTGAATTGCCCGTGGACAAGATCAAACTACCTGCTCCTACCAAAACGCCTCGTTCTCGGGCTACCCGATCTACGTCCCCAAGCAAGACAGGGAGTCCCACCAAAGTCAAAGCTTCTCCACGAAAGAGACAGACAAAGGCGCAAAAGGAAGCAAACATTGCCAACGCCAACGCCGCAAGCGCTACTCTTCAGTCGGCATTAGACGACGCAGCATCTGTGGCAGACACAGAAGGTAAACCGGACTCCCCAGTTCCGACAACGTCACCAAAAGCTGAGGGGGAGATGGTCAAGGTCGAAGTAGATCAGTCAGTGGAAGTCGAAGGTGCAACAGAGACCACTCATGCGAACGTGACTCTGGAGATGCCAGCAGGATCACCTGAATTGCCTCTGCCCGAAGATACAGAAAAAATGATCGAAACAGCCAGGAAGATGGTTGAGGAAGCCAAAACCTTAGAGAGTTCACCCAAAATCTCCAAGAAGCGAAAGACTCAAGAGCCTGAACTGTCCGATATCGATGCTGAACTGCCCGCCCAACCGGCCAAGAAGGCGAAGGTATTGGAAGAAAAATTAAAGAGGGAGAAAGTGAGGACGAGAGCGGTTTTGGGCGTCACAGCAACCTTGGCTATTGCGTGAGTTCCAGTATTTGTTGTTTGCACGAGGATGACCATCTAACTACTCTAGGGCCGCGATTCCATACTTTTTCTAGGAGTTACTACCCCAGGTTATCGAGAAGGACGACATTTCTACACTGTTCTGATTTCTTTTTTTCAGATACCAACCGTCGAGCATTAGCTATAAAGAGGGGCTCCAGGGGGGGCGAAGCAGCAAAAGTCGAAAGGAGATGCACACTATTGCCACAATCGATGACTCGTTTGATGTGTTCGAGTTTCCTACAGCCCGCAGGGAGACTCTTTGATTGCGCTACCTTCGTTTATCCGAGGATTCGCATTTTCCCAAGACAGATTTCGATGTTAAAGCCAAAGGACCCAGAAAGCCTGGCCGAGTTTTGTACCAGTACAGAAATCGATAGTTCTGATCTTGACTCGTTCAGAGAAGTTCTACGTTTTTCCCATGAGATTACGTTCTGCTTCCATTGGCGGATTGAAGGATAGAATGCCGTCGCGGTTGGAGCAACGGTAGTGGAATAGGCGGAGGGTGTTCGAAGGGCGAACATACTATAGCAAAGTACCGGAGGACGAAGGGAATTTGGAATGGGGGATTATGATCGGTGGAATTCAAGTTGAGGAATTGTCTGCTGTTGCACGTGATACGTCTGACCCTCGCTTCCCTTCGACAAGCCGCTAAGAGCCTGAGACATCTCATGCGACAGAATTAATTATTTTGATATTTGATAAGTTCATCTTCGGAGCCATCGACATCCGTGAAGCTCGTTTGACTGTGTCGGTGCGACTCTGTTGCGTGTTTGCATCCCAATGTTGATCCTTGAACCCCCGACGTGTTCTATTGCATTCGAGGTGTTCTTCGACTTTACCGTCGCAGGCGTCGACAAGGACAATATCACTTCACTGCGGCTGTTCTCCTGCGCGCCTAGTACAGCAACAAACGTCACTCTTGGGCCTTAACACCAGAATAAGACCTACCGACTCCCACCTTATTTCCTCCCAAAACCCTTATCCGTATCCTCTGAGAATGTATCATGGCCACTTCGACCCTCCTCCTTAACAGCAGGATCATGACTCCTTCATTTCCGACGTCGTCGAACCAATATCCTTCCTCCTGTCCCTCTTGCGGCCACGCTCTGCCTCCCTCCTCTGAACCTTCGGCCGAAGCCGCCCAAGCCCACCGCCGTATTCTTGACCTTGAGGCTCAGGTTAGGCTCCTGAATTCCAAAACTGCCTCCGCAGTCGATAAGATCGCAGACTACGAAGATGAACTTCAATATTTGCGTGATGCACATGCCCGATCTCGGCAGCAAGGACAGATGACCGGGCCAAGTAGTCTTCCATTCGAAGGACCTGGGCCGGCCATTGCGCCTGGCCGACAGCAACATCTGCAACAGTCAAGGCTTGCAAGTCTGAGCGCCTTTCTGCCCGGTCGAAGAAAAGAAGCCAACCCGGGTCAGCTTCCAACGACGCCCGCGACAGGAACATTCCCGCAAAACAACACCGCTTACGTCAACAACGCCCTCTCCCCTCCCAAAACCCCCTTCTCCGGTGCTAACTACTCTGCTCCTACCCTCCAATCCACGCAATCCGACAGCCAAGTTTTGAGTCTGTCTTCATTACAATCTTCTCTAGAGGAAGAGCGCACTTTACGTTTACGCGCCGAATCCAGCCTCTCTCAGACCCAAACCGAGCTTGAGGAATTGACGGCACAGCTATTCGGACAGGCAAACGAGATGGTTGCGACAGAGCGCAAGGCAAGGGCGAAATTGGAGGAAAGAGTGAAAGTGTTGGAGCAGAGAGATGTGGAGAAGAGGAAAAGATTGGAACGGTTGGAAAAGGCGGTCATGAGGATTGAAAGAGTCAGAGGGCTGGTGGGGCCTTGAAGTGACCGGTTTGAAAGATGACCAAAGATTTTCTGAAGTCGTATCAAACTCTGCCGCACACTCATCCCGTTGAAGGGTTTTATTTGTCATCTGACAGATGCTCTGAAGCCTCAGTCAGCATGGCTTTCTCACGAAAATCACAGCCTTCTTAGTGCAATCGCCCATACTATCAAGAGCCGTGAAAGCTTTGGCGCCATAAAGGCGATCCGCAATGGTGGCCTGGGAAACTCATCTGCCAATTTATGAAGAAAGGGCGCGGCCGGGCCCAAAATCTACCATCCTGGGATTGACGAAAACGGGCCTCGGACTCGTAGGCCTCGATCGAAACGGACCCGGGAATGGATGTTCGAAATGCGACTACGAAGTGTGAAGGGTCGCCTTACTATCATGGCAACAACTGAATCATGACTTGGGCCGGAAGGGTGCGGAGAAGATATCGAAGAAGATCGGTCCTACTAGAGGGCAATTGAATCCCGTTTGGCGCTCTACCATCAGAGCAGTCGAGAATAAGGGCCTTAATATCAGGTGCTACTTCGGAAAAGTGAACATGAGCATGAATTATGAAATGAAGAGAATCGATGCAGAGTTTCGCAAGGTTGAGCTCCAACGGCATGAAACCACAATTTGAAAGCTACTCTGAACAAGATATAAGAGAATTTTGTTCTTCACATATGTGTCTCTCTCGCTTCCTGAGGATATTCGGAAGTTGGTAACATATCATAGGAGAAAAATTCCAAACGACAAACGACCTATTTCACAATCAGAGGGCAGATGTGCATGAACAAGTTCGTGAAAATCCTTCTCCCAGTCTAGCCTGGATCCCAAGGGACTAGCTCTAATCACGGAATGCCTCTTGTTTTGACGATCCGCTATCTGTCCAAGTCAGGAGTCACGGAAGATTTCGAAAACACACTTCAATCTGATCTCGGCAACCACTCCGGAGACCTGTCCGCATGACGGTTTGGAATAAGTAGAGGGCGCCCGCATCCCATTCCACTGCGAAAAGATTTCCGCCATAAATTTCAGGAAGTTTGAATTGTCGGCTTGATCCATCTCAGTGCTGAACGAGGGCTGGGAACCGCAGAACGGGGACCATATGTCGTACCATGCACTGGAAGAATGTAGTGACGCGGGCCCTCAGTCAAGCTTTGGTCTGAGAGGGATGGGCCGCTAGCCCGGCACCGGTGACATGGTACACTCCCAGGCTGACATTCAGAGAAAGATATTCAGCATGAACTTGGGAAAAGACGTCCAAAAACAATAGGATACCTATCGCGAGTAAGTGCCAGATCGCGAGCCTGCTAGATTGTTTATGACCTTTAGTATCTTTTTCAATTTTCAAAGTAATCGACAAGACTTCTTTCGATCCAGGTGAGGGAGTCGACCCGGTGCCCTCTTGGCCAGGGGGATTCTCTGGCATTGTTATATGTCAGGGAGGCAGCACTATGATTGGTCGTCAGCCTGACCTAGCCATATTTGAAAATTGACGAAGACTCACCGGAAATCCTCATCATATCGTGGCCGGAGGAGTTGGCTGATAGGAGAGGACATCCTTCTGGTGGACAAAGTAAGGACGTTCTGGAAGCGCCTGCCACGAATAGATAGTGAAATGTAGTAGATGAATGCCCCGGATTTCAAGTTCAGCCTCCGTTGCTGGTCAGCATAGCAGATCTCGCATGCCATAGCTGACGCTAGGGCAAAGTGAAGGATGGAGGAGAGGAGGGCAGGACATTTCCGTCATTAGTACTTACACTGGTAACTCTTAATCAGAGAGCCCCTGCTTTCTCAAGTGTGTGAAAGGGCAATGTCATCTAGTCCTCCTCATCTGTGGGATGAGAAGTACTTCCTCCGTCTTTGTGGTGCCTTGATTTTAGACAGAAGTAATCAAAGCTTCCAATAGAACGCTTCTGTCCCAAAGCATATTGGGAAAAGCTCACGGAGCTCAGAAGAGCTCAGATATCGCAGCCTCTGGGTTTAGCGTGGCTCATGCACAACGGGAGGCGTGAAGCTGAGCCAGCCACCACCAACAATCAAAGCATACAGCATGCTAGCCGAGATGTCAGGCTGGGCCCCCGAAGACACTGGGTTGGGAGTCGTATGCTTCGTTTGAGAATGGGTGCCTCATCGGGCGTGGCTGTTTGTGAAGGAGGAACTTCGAGAGTACGCAGGCAAGATCGGAAAAAATTATATAAGGAACTAACTACGATAGTTAAAGTTGACCTACACTCAATCTAATGATCCAAAGCAACATGATATGCTTATCAAAATTCCATGATATTCAATATCGTTACAAGGCTCCAGTCCTCATTCTCGTCTAGTTTACATACAGTGATCTGAAGTCGTAGCGGAAGAGATGACTTTCTGGTGTTCTCCGCTTGTTGAGGACATCTTCCTATCGTTCCGGATATGGAAGAGAAAGGAACCTTTGTAATGGGGTCTGTAACGCCTCGCTAATGTAATGGCTGCATCTCTCGCTTGCTTGAATACATCGTAATGATCTCAAATCATCACTAGGTCTCTTCCATTTGATCATCATTCATCGTTCCGACATAATACTTCAACCCAGCCAAACAGTCTAGAGCTGAATCAAGTCCACCTCACTGAAATCTGGCGGGGCGCCACTGTACACACAGCGACCATTCGAGTCGAGGCCCTGCCTCACGTTGCTGACCCAGATATGATTGCTGAATCGGCCCATGCGGTGGATCTCGTCGTCGCTAACGCCGAGTTCATCTCGTGGGATCCAAATGACAGGCCTCTTGGCTCGGAGGGCGCTGTGTTGGAAAGCCCTCTGTACCAACTTGTCACGTTCATCCGGTGTCAAATCCTCTAATTCGTCATTAATGCCGGAGAAAAGGGCGTCGGCCAGTTGATTTCTGGCAGCTCGCTGAGCCTCGACATCTTTCTCATTGCCCATCAGGGGGTTGAAATTGTTCAACCTATTCAGCATATCTTTAGGGTCGGAGATGACGCGTTTATGACTCTTGCGCTGCTGGAGATCAGATTCTGATCGATGTAGGCTTTGACTTTGCAACGGGCTCTCCCATTCACCAAAATTGGAGGCTCTTCGATTTCTGACATTGCCGCGGTCGGCCCACGACTTTCGGTCATATCTTCGAGAGAATGTCGGTGGCATAATATGTTTCGTGGTCTCTGCTGTTCGGTGGGCCGCTGCTTGGACCATCCGCATGCCCTTGTTCTCTTGGTCCACGTTCATCTTGACCTCTGCATTCTGGGACTCGTATGGTTCCGACTCTGGCAACTTCTGAGATTTCTGTCTTTCGAGCCGAGCCTGCTTGTCCCGTTCAATCTGCTGAAGCTCATACGCTTGTTCTTGTCGATCTTCTTCTATAGACTGTTGCTCGTTACGCTCCAGCTGATCCTCCAGATCTTCTCCTTCCACTTCGTTCTCGATGAAGCCATGTCTCTTCTGCATAGCTCTGGCAAACTCTTCGTCTCGTCGCACCGCATCATCCTCTAGGGTGATGGGAAGATACCGGAATAGTGGGCTGAAAGCGTTATTGAGCAGAAGCTGATATCCTGCAGTCAGGATAAAGATCACAATCATGCCGACGGCTTGACCGGTGCAGGCAACATCTCCATTTTGATCTCTGACAAGGAAGAACATGCCAATCAATGCAATCTCCATCACGTATAGTCCCACGAAGGTATAGTTGATGGCGTTGGGATACAACAACCCACCTGTGTCGCGGGTGAACCGGGTCACATAGAGCGTGTTGTAGCGGTAGGTGAACCAGAATAACGTGAAGGTGATGATGTTGAAGAGCAAAATTAGCGGCGAGATGACGGAATAGATCAAGCCGATGCATGCCAAGTTGGTGTACACAGGAAAGAATGTGCCCCATTGAACGTCGGACAGTTGGGTATGTCGCTTGAACTTCGATCGGGCTGTGCTGTCGAGGAGAGGAGCAAGAATGAACCACCCAATAAGTGATCCCACTTGCAGCAGAGCACCCGCGCTCACTGACAATGCCTGAAGCAGCATGTATGAGAAGAAATAGTTGCTGGCTTTGGGAATGTTGGTGCCCAACAGGCTGGGAACGCTGGTCCACCCATCCACACTCGTGAAGAGAGCGAAGAACTGGGTGAGGGCAGAGGCAATCGAGACAACTAGAAATAATTGGACGAACAAGAAGCAAAAGTAATACTTTTGCACTGAGAGCTCAATGAGCATTCCAGACTGAGTTCCCTGAAGTCGGACCAAAAATCGGAGGATCAGAGGTAGGAGGAACATTAGGAGACCCAGCAAGGCTGCTGGCAAAACACCCTGGAGTACACTCCTGAACCAGGGAGGAATATCCAGGACCCAGTGAAGCCATGTCCATGTTTTGGCGGCTGTCTCCAGTTGGGACAGAGCAGACGTAAAGGCAACAGGAATGGCCCAGAGAATGATCATGCCCGTGACGGTGGTGATCACTCCGCCTGTTCGAATGTACGCTGACCACCAAGGAATAGACATATTGTCCCAAATGACGTCGTTTGGATCAATTTCGACCAAACGGGGCGCCATCTGCTTTGGAATGTGGTGACTGAGCGCTTGACAGGCCATATGAGCCGCAACCTGATGGTTGAATTGAACGAATGCCGAATTCATCAGCGGGAATCGTTCTGGATGTGCCTGATCGTCTTCAATCTCCACGTTCAATCTGGCAACCTCCTTCCGACAATATTGAATGGTGTCAACCTTCTGGCCTATCAAAGGCAGGGAAGGCATCCATTGCCATCCAAAAATTGGAAGTCTCATTGTCTCGCGATCCTTATCGCTCAAGTATCGTCGCCAGACCGCATCGTCTGGCTCATGCTCGAACTCCTCTTCAAACGCGGCGGGGTATTCAACAGGTTCCTTGTCTTCAGAGCCGAGACCAATTGCCTTCTTGAATTTGTCGAACTGGGTGAGTGACTTCTCGGGCCGAACCTTATCATCTCTCATCGTACTAGATTGAGAGATGGGGCTGAGTGGGCCTTCATCTCTGATACTCTTTTCGAAGCTCCGTCCACGGTTGGAAGGTTGAGGTTGACCCTTTGCAGACTCATCTTTTGCGCCCGTCGTCCGTTTCTGACATGGGTCGTTCTGAGTTTTGGGCGCTGAGCTGGAACATTCATTTTGGGGGCCACTCTGTTCACCGGAGCTTCTCCCCATTTCTTCATGGTCAGCATCAGCGGCCACGAAACCATTGGTGGTATCAATGGTGTCGTGGACTTCTCTATTCACTCCTCGAATTCCGCCCATGATTCGATCACCAAATCTATCCAGTCCCTGGGTGACTGCCGAGATGCCTTCGCCAATCACCGGGATAGGGATTGCACGTCTGTTACGAGGTGGTTCCTCGACCTCTTCTTTAGCATCGGATGAAGAAGCGAAAGAGGAATCCCCATCGTGACCATCGATGGCATCATGAAGATTATGGTTGACTTGATGAGGGTTGCCAGCACTAATGCCATGCCCGTGAGCAGCATTTGTACCAGCCTCATTCTTCATGGTGGCCCTCAACTTCCTTTCGTCCTTGGTCAATTTCTTGCCGGCTTTTTTCTCAGCTTTGGCAACGTCCTCATCGTTCTTCTTGAAACATTTCTTAATAAGCTCGGTCTCTGCTGCTTCTAGGGTAGCCGCCAGCTTATCACGTTGCTTAATCTTTTCACTGAGTTCGTCGAAATTTCTGTTGATCCAAATATTCCTCAAGCCACCAGGAAAGACGTCGTAGAGACCATCGAGGGCCTCAACATTGCACCACTTTCGAGGAATGGAGCTGACCAAGACAGTGGTCGCGGAGGCTCGAAGTCGATGTTGAGGGGATGTCATGTAAGCCTGGCGCATACGGATATAGTTGCGTAGTTCATCAAAGGCCACATAGCAAACCCACGTGATGAGAGCCAAAGCGAGTACCCAGTGTGCCCAGTAACGTCTCGTGTGCTCAGGGGCGACATTACCCCAAGCAAGCTGGTCCAACCCCGTGACATTTGTTTCGTTCTCGTATTTGCCGGTAGCAAATTTGGCACCTCGTCCATCAATTGTGTTCATTGGGATCAGGATTGGTAAAATAACTAAGGCTGCCGGGACGAAGACCTTGAGCAGAGTGCGGAGGTATCTCAGAAAGAAGTAAGCGTCCAGACCACATTTTTGAACGAACTCAGAGTTGGACGTGGCGACGACTGGCTTGATCCATTCCCACCAGCCAGGAGGGGATGGATTAGTCCGCTCTCTTTCTGGTACCAGATATGTTCTGGGTTGGTATATCCGAGCAAAGCGGTCTTTGATTAGGAGGAATAGGACGATTTCAATGCCGAAGATGGAAATGGCAGTGACCAGAGAAGCCGCAAACTGGCCGGCACTGAGACCATTCTTCTGCTCGGCTGCGGTGCTGTTTCCACCCAGGTTGAACGTGTCGTTCAACGACATGTTGAATTACTTTCTTTTTGAGAGGTTTTTGAGGGGTGGGAGGTTGAAGGTATGATTAAGGTTCGGTGGAGAGGGTCTGTAAAAGCATGACGGATTGTCTATGACAGCTGCGCGTTGTGTCGTGGAGAGGATGGTGAAGACGTGGACTGGTGTCGGTGGCGTGAAACCGATGTTTCACTCAGGAGTTCGGGCTCTTTCAGAGGCTCGAAACAAACAGGCAAAGCGAGCTGAAGGGTTTCAAAGGAAGGAGTTATAAAGAGGGATGATTGATAGAGCACAGCGACAATGGAATGAGAAAGAGATCAACAGTGGGAAGGACAAGGAAAGTGGGATAGTTGGTGGAGCGATGTGCAAGATTTCAGGAATACCAGATGAAGCACACAGCAGGATCGCGAGATGAATCGTCTGCATCTGGGGTGATTTTGCAGACGCCAGCATGACGTCGAAGGCTCAAATTAACCGATGCATTAGAAGCACCGTTTGCCAGTGAAATCCACGGCCCACAGCTGAGCCCAAGCAGGTGCTTCTCGGGCCCTAAGCCTACTACTACCTAGGCGGCACACAGGGGCCGGTTTGCCATGCTCGGCGAGCCGCACGGATGGAGCTACTAGGCTGTTCCAGTCCTCTCACCCAACCAGTGCCAGAAGCGAAGCACACATTACGACAACGAGGCAGCGGCACGTAACAAGTGGCGCAGCCACTGGGCTTGATCAGGGGTACCATGGTTTTTCTGTACCGTTTGCATCTCTGATCGGAAAACTTAGAGCATTTTTGGCCGAAACGCCGCTAGTCGAATCTCCATGATCCTGAAATTAGATTAAACTCTGGTTGAGAGCCCACAAGAAAAGGGTCGCTGTCTGACGTGAAAGCTCTCTGCATCTCCAAGTGGTAGTTTCGCTGTCAGACGCTGTCCAAAATTAAGCCGCGATAAAAGCCCCCTTGCTTGACGCAAGGCTGAGGATCTCAATGTGGGGTAGGACCTGTATAACACCTAGGTATGGGAGGCTGAAAGGATCAATGCACCCTTTCATTACGCTCTCCAGCATCAACGATCTTAGTTTCCGCCTATTTTATCCCTCTTTGATTGTTTCGCGCCATCTGTGAACAATTCAAACCCCGAAACAACGAAACAGAACATGAGCCGGCCCTCATCTCCTCAAGTCCTCACCTGCACCACCCCATCGGGCGTCACTACCATCACCATCTGCCGCCCCCATCGCCGCAACGCTGTTAACCCTTCGACAGCCCGCGACCTCTATGCTGCTTTCATTCAATTTGAAAATGATATTTCCCAGAAAGTCGCCATCCTCACCGGTTCCGACGGCTTCTTCTGTGCTGGCGCCGATCTCGTCGACATTACTGCGCAAAGCCAGCAGGACCCCGCGACATTAGATCATTCGGATAGAAATCATCTGCAGCCGGTTCAGGATCGCAACTGCGCACCGATGGGCCCCTCTCGGCTCCGAGTTCAGAAACCCGTCATTGCCGCAGTCGCTGGCCACGCGGTAGCTGGCGGGTTAGAACTGAGTCTCCTGGCAGACATACGAGTGGTCGAGGAGGATGCCATCTTCGGTGTGTATTGCCGTCGCTGGGGTGTCCCTTTGATTGACGGCGGCACTGTCCGACTTCAAGCCATTGTTGGTCTCGGGAGGGCATTGGACATGATTCTTACCGGCCGTCCTGTCTCTGCCCAGGAAGCCTTGGCCATGGGCCTAGCAAACAGAGTGGTTCCCAAAGGCAAGGCCATTCAGGAAGCAACCAAGATTGCCGAGCAGCTGCTGAAATTTCCTAATGCTTGTATGAACATGGACAGGAACTCATGTTACTACGCCGCCTACAACGCCCTGAGCTTGGAGGATGCTCTGACCTACGAATTTGACCATGGTGTCCAGGTTTTGAAGACGGAGAGTTTTCAAGGAGCTGCCAGATTTGCTGGTGGTCTGGGAAGACACGGGAGATTTGATAAATTATAATAATTGCTGACCATGTCGAAGGCTATCTACCGCGCTTTTGACCCGACATTATTCCCGTCTTTCGCCGGGATTTTTTGCTCAGCAAAAGTACTTCACTGTTATATCAACTTTGTTCATCTTGCGCTCTTGTCATTCCGTAGCAACCATAATCATTCCTTTTCCGTCAACGTCCGCCGTAGTATCCTGCGCTCTCGCCTCCTCCATACTGGTTTTGGTTCTGGTACGGGTCTTGGTAGGGTGTTTGGTACTGGTAACTTTGTCCCTCTCGACCATATCCTCCACTCCCCTGCCGTCCGTACTGTTCGTAACCAGGCGGTGGTTGCATAGGCATGGGACTGGGTGTCCTCATGTCATTGGCAGAGGTATCTCCTATGGCTGCAGCTTCGTGCAATTCTCGCGAACCGCCGAGTTCAGAACCGCCAAAGCCGTCATCCTCATTGTCTAGCCCACGTTTTCCACCGCCCCCGAACTCACCAATGAACTTCGTATACTTGTTAAGTGAGCTTGTGACGTTCTGTGCTCCAGCAATGGGTAGCTTGCCAGCCATGTTTAGGACATTGCCCAGACCACCACCTCCGCCGCTACCATGGTGCTGGACTGGCGGACGCTGATGACCTCCTTGACCCGTGAAATTACCAATCGCATCACCTACCATCCCAAAAGGACTGTTTCCGTGCCCACCTCCTCCGCCGCCATGATGCTGCTGTCCGGGAATGAAGCTCGCGAACCCACTCATTCCGCCAGTATTTGGTTGATGACCACCACTTGGCGCGTAGTGTTGGATATGCGCATGCTCATTGACCCCTGCTTTGTGATTTTTGCCTGCTCGCACACCTTCCGAACTCAAGACGGTCTCGAGGCTGCGACCTCTATCCGGTAAACCGTCTACCCACTTCTTGACTGCGGCAAACATGTTTCGGTGCACTTCGTTCCTGTCATTTCTGATTGCAGGGTGATGGAAAATACTTTCAACGTCCTGCATGACTTGCTGCACTGGGACGTCAGGATGTTCCCAAGCGTACAATACTCGTGGAGCAATAAATTTGAGGATTTCCGCTGCCACGGATCCGGCAGGCTCATTGAGAATATTGCTGAAATGATCTTTGCTCAGCATTGAATGGGTCGGATCTGAAGAGTGAGGATCAGTCCAGACTTCATACTGGTGCTTTCCAGATGAATTGATGACTCCCTCGCTGCCCGTCTGGAGAGTTTTCGAGATGGTGCCGAGGACCGGCCGGACAAAAGGCGCCAAAAGAGATAGAATAAATACCGTCAACGTCTCGGTAATGCGATCTACCAGTGCTTCAAGGCCGGGAATCTTCTCGATGATCGAACTGATCGTGCGCACGACCTTGTCTCGGAAGGCAAGAATTGGATATATCTGCGCAACCGTCTTGGCCGGATCGAAATTAGGCATTCCCTCAAGGCTACCCGATGCCGAAGTCGGTTGCTGTAGCGGCTGTGCGGGCGTATTCTGTTGAATGCTTTGTTGTGGATGGGTGAAATTTTGCGGTGGCTGCTGATGGCTGAAGTCGTGTGGTGGTGATTGCTGCCAATGTTGAGGTGGCGGCTGTTGTTGATGCTGCCAGTTATATTGCGCTCCCGAGTATTGATCGTGAGGGTTGAAGCTTTGTTGCGGAGCGTGACCATGCCACTGAGGTTGGTGTTGAGGCGGACCCCAGCCCGGCTGAGGTTGCTGGAACCCTGGTTGTGGTGCGTTCCAGGAATTCGCATCATACCCTGGTTGTGAAGGAAAGCCGAAATGGGAAGTTCGAGCACTATCCCAATCATGTACTCCACGGGTCGAGTCGCTAAAGTCGTCAATGCCACGAAAACTTCCTTGCCTACCGAATCCCTGTTCATTTGCACGAGTTTGAGCTTGAGCACTCGCCTGGAGTCTCTCTGCTTCGTCACAGAGATCTTTGGTACCTGGTACTTTTGAGAGGAGTTTGGTAAGTGTGAACAGAGGATTTGACGATTGGGCGGCTTGCTGAGCCGTTCCAAGGGCATTGTCCATTTCGTTGACTTCGCTTTGCGTGAAGTGGTCAGTAGCTTCCCCCAGGACTGAGTGGTAAAAATCCACCATGCCGAAAGTGCCTGTGACAAGAGGAAAGACATGCTTTCCACGGAGGTTAATGGCTGTTGCGGTCCCGACATGAGGAAAGACATTGTGGAAACCCATCTCCCTAAGTGAAAGCTCAACATAGTTGGTGTGGGCACCAAAGTCTTCGAGTGTGTGAAGGCCCTGACCGAGACATCTGAGCGCCTCGGCCAGATCCTCGTCCTTACCCTTGAAGAATCCGTGTCCATTTGTGTAAAGTCGGCCATGGTGGATGCTGCGTTCGAAACTGTACTTTACAAACGCAGCACTGGTTGCCCAATCTCCTTTTCCATTTGCAATGTAATTTTTCATGCCCGTTTCCATGTCAATTCGGAGCTCAATGTCGCGTACGGGGCCACGAAGACGAACATCGTACTTTCGAGCATCCTCGTTGTCATTGTAGTCTTTGGGATTACTGAAATGGTCAATTCTGGCTTTGGCGAAAGTTTTGGGGGAGAGTGGGTTTTCCCTACTCGATATGCTCCTCGGGTCGATAGACACCCAACCTCTCGGACGTGACCTCGAATTCTGCGGTGGCATAGCCAAACCCTAGAAAGGAGAGCAACCAGACGAGGATTCGAATGGTTTCTGGCTGTGCTTTCTTGAGTGCTCCTGTGTCCATGGCCTGAGAGTAGTCTCGAAGCCAATTGCTGCAGACGATCGTTCAGCTCTGTCTCAGTGGGTGGTCTGGTGAGAACATACCCAAAGTAGACACGCTTAATCATCATCGAGTTCCATTTGTGATGGCGGATACAAGCCACGGTCTTCAACACATCTTCGATATCTCCATGACGCCAATTTTTGCCCTCGACGGCCGAAATTGAGGCGATATCTGGCCGAGGGGTCAGCAAGTTGCTAAACGAATATCTTGGTCGTTGACGCACTTCCAGCACCAAAGGCATGTGCTCGGCAGGTAAACAGCGCCAGGCATAGAATGAGAACCACGATAACGTTGCGAAAGAGGAAAGCCATGATGAGTCGCTGATATCTCTTCGATCAGCTGAATGGGTGTATCTGGCAGCAAATAGAGGTGGAAGTGAGGTTCGACGAAATCTAACAATTGGCCCGTCTTTTGGGGAACCTGACTGCCAAGACACCGTCAGCGTGGAATGCCAGCGATTCGCAGTTCCAATCCGGCTTCTAAGGCCGTACGTATTAAATACTAAAGACGAGCTTCAATTGAACAACCCTTGGCCGCGGTGGAAAACAGCTTCAATCATGGCATGGGTCGCTCTACATGCCTTGGCCAAGCAGGATATGCCACAAGGCTCACGCAGCCAATGGAGGAGTTTTCTCTGCCGTGTTGTCGGGGTTGCCTGAATTGGAAGACTTGGCCTCTTCCTAAGTAGTCAGCCTCACGAGCTTCAATCGAACAGCTTAAGCTTCAAGCACTGCCACTTGTGGAGGTTCCCGGTACCTTGCAGAGCTGAACCGAGTCGAGAGTGGGTGACAAGGCTGACTCCTGCAATCGTATGTACTCATTCTCCTGCGACAGATCGACAAAGGTGATAAACGATGATAATACCTGCGATGCATGTGGCAAGATATCAAAGAATCGAACATGATGTTGAGACAGCATATTGACCAGCAGTCACACAAGAATGAAGACTCATATTTCCAGCATCTATAAATAGAAATACATCTCATGAACGGTGGTGTCAACCAGCCGCATACGCTGGATGACAAGTGTCCCCTGAAGCCCTAATTCATTTTAAACCGGCCGTCAACCATGAGATGTGTAACTTGTTATTTCATCCTTGGATTCACACCATATCCAACCAGAGACCACCCATCAAACCATCTGGTATCTTTGTATTTCTCATCTCCCATCCCTAATCCTTTTCCAAATGTGCCACAGTAAAGTCAAAACTCCGACAATCCACACTGAGATAACGCCGCCGATGGTAAAGTTTCATCTTCTATCATGATCTCTTAACCTTGGCCTATGCTCATGAACTCCATGCTAAAACAAATTGTCTTGTGAAATTGCTGTGCCACCATACTCCCCCCTTCCTTATTCTTGTCTTCAACAGTGGCTGGTATCATGATGTCAACTTCGTCAAATCGCTATGCCTTTCGCTCAAGGAACAGAACAAGTTTTTTTGGGTCGTGAGATACAATATGTACAAAAACAAGAGGTGAGAAGAGGAGGGCATGTCGAATATCGGAGAGCAAGGGCAAGCAACACATCATCACATCAGCCAGCAACAAATACTAAGTGGCACAACGGACAAGAAGCACGGAGGAAAGAGCACGACAAGGCGAAATCTCTTACCACCGGCGAGCGGCAGTCGTTTGTTGCATCGTGCCTGGCGAGATGGATGAGGGTGGACTTGCAATGCGAGTGCCGGTCGAGGGGTTGACAATCGGGATGGCGTTGGCACGGGAACGGATTGCGGATGGTTGGTGAATTTTAAGGTTGTTATTGTTGTTCGTTAATGTCGTTGGAGGAGACATATATGCAGAGGTGGCTGCAGAGGAAATGGACAGAGCCGGAGTAATCTGTTGCGGTTGTATTTGGGATTGTAGAGGGGAGGAATCGGGGGAGCCACTCGACAGAGAGGAACGATCAGAGGATCCTGAAGTTACCGACTGTCGCTTCTGCAAGTCAGCAAGGAATAAAAATTGAGGAGAAAGGCTCGCTACGCACCTCGTCGAGACTCAAGAGATTCGGACAGAACTCTAGGTCATCGTCAAGGTCAAACGATCGTCCTGCCTCGAACCTCGCCCGGTATGCAGTTATACTGGGAGCTTCGGCAGTAACAATCTCTTTGATGATCTTGGGCCCTCGGAACTGGCGATGGGAGTTTTGGGCGGATATACGCGGAGCTCTTCGAGACCGGCCATGGTGGTTATGAGACTGTGGCATTGGATTCGGGTTTTGAGATTGGTGTTGTTGATGGTTCCCGTAGAAAAAGGTCGACATGATGGAACTGATCTGATTTGCAGTTTGCCTGAAATGCAGAACCGTCTAGGTACCTGGTAGAGGCACAGTCTGGGAGTTTAGGTATTGGGGACAGCTAATCAAACAGGTGGCAAAATAATGATGGACGTCAGCTGATCACAATGCACCTCGCAACCGGGACCGAAAAGGGTCTATGCTGAGTAAATCTTATTGTGGAAGAATCTGAATGTGCGTTGAAGAGGATTAACAGGTGAAAAGGCTGCAGGTAGAAGAGCAGGTCGGTGAGATGAGAGGTGGTGATGTATGGAATTGGGACTAGGAATTGGCGGTGGATGGCGAAATGCGAGAGGCGAGAGGGCAGGGCAGAGGTCGGAAGAGCGAAAGAATTGGCTGGACGTCCGCAGAGCAGGCGGAGAGAAACAAGCAGCTTTGTTAGTAGAGGGCGAGTCTCGAAAGCCCGTTTATTGCTGCTAGCGGGCCTAGCACGCTGCTAGGCTGACCAGTAGTCGAAGGAAACGGGCGGTGCGATGCAGGCGGAGGGTTCAGGATGCAGGACCAAGTGCCTGCTTACCCAAAGCCCACTAGCCGGGGCTCGACTGGAGATGGTGCAGCCAGACTGGCGCAGGCCCGAGGACCTCTCGAATTGCTAGTTGAGCCAGGAACAGGCATTTTCTGGGGATCCCTCTCCATGGGAATCGCCACTTTGTAGCGCAGTTTTTAGACTGAGAGCAGGGTTGCGTGGCCATTTGGTATGGGCAGAGTCGTGTGATGCGGGTAAATCTGAGCACCAGAACGAGCACCACATACTACACATTAGTCTGATGACATTTTATCAGAGACAGGACCCAGCCCCTAATCTTCTTACGGTTAGATACGAGCGCTTTGTAAGCCAATAATACGAGCAGAAACCATCAAACTTGCCGAGGTGGTACTAGTTAACGTTCCAAAAGCGAATTGTGGCTGATCGTCTCCCGGAGCCCTGGTTATCTGCCATCTCCCCCTCACCACTCACCATTCACCTTTCGTACCTGCGCCCCTCCATCCTCTTCCCATAGCTTTTGCACACCACTCACATTCGCAAGCATCACCCGGGGTTAATCTCCATCTCACCACCGCCTCCACCACTGACAAGACCTTTTTGATTGTTGCACACCACCCTGCTTCTGGCCCCTACGCATCAAACACCAAAAAAATGTTGGCTCAACTCCGGCACATTGCTTCTCCAGCCTTGGAATGATGCCAAAGTTTCACGTTAAACCTACTATCACCACGTCTGGACACAGAGCTGATCGAGAAGACCATGTTCGGATACGTTTTCTCGACTGCCACCCCCCACAGTTCTAAAAAGGGATCCTCCGTACCTTCGATGCTCAAAATGGTCACTGGGGTGTGCAATTACTCTAGTTGTCCTGTGATACCATCGATGTCTCAGCAAAAATCCAAAGTCGAAACCCCGCCCACCTTGAATCATTCAATGCACGTCTCCTGGAATCGCTAACAGCCACTTCATCTCCTCCGGTTTGGAACAAATCTCGTCATTGGGAGGCTGTGAGCAAAACATCCTCCTCCTTTCTCCTGAGATCTCGCTTGCCAGTTCCCTAGAATAGTTCTTTGGTTGTCGATCTTCAACGGCCTCACCGGAGGAGATGAACCAGGCTCGGCTACACCTTGCTTTTGAGAAGTGTCAATCTGGACATCATCGAGAGAGATCAATCAGCAAGCACGCCTGCACATTCCAATGCAGCTCCAGCCGCGACAGCCATGGCATTATGGACGGCCGAGGCCTTTCTGAAAACCCCAATCGATCCCTCAATCTGAAGCTGCTGCTGGCACCGTCGACTCCATTTTCCATCAGCCCATTTCCCTTTCAGATGCCGAAAATAAACTCCCTCGGATCATTGTTTTCCCTTTCCCGCCTATTCCTAGAATCTCGTCATCCTTCTGCTAGGGAAACGTTGCAATGCATGAAGCTTTAGTCTCATTAATCCGACTTTATTAACGTCGTCCGCAGAAAATGGGCTCTGTTGGCCGTAGGGAAACTCACCTACTTTGACATGATCTCGAAGTTCAACATCATAACACAATTGATACTTCCCTGCCGTCAGAACACAGGGCACTTTAGGTGAGTCCCCGTCATTGGAACAGCCACACCGCACTTGATGCGTTCAATATTCTTCCCTACCCGACAAGTCCTAGGGTTCTATTGAAGGCAAAGTGCTATGATGATTAATATCTCAGATTTCCCGACGATGAAGGACCTGGCGATGTAATCTTGAAGGAGTCCAACACCATTCCACGAACGCTTTGGCGAAGGTTTTAGCCTTTCATGCGGGAAACATCCTGCAAATCGCTTCTCGATATGACAGTTGATGATCAGTGCCCGCCGTGGTGATTATCAAGCGTCGAGTTAGCGGGATCGAACACAATTCCCTTTTGACGGGCACTCTTACTCGGTGCATCCTGTGTAGCCTCATCTTCTTGAGCTTAACCTTGCTTGCACGTCCTTCTTCGATGGCCTCCATGAATGACAGTTATGAGAATCACATGTAACTCGATTGACACTTCAAGTATGCTTCACTCAAATCTTCTTACGTCATTTTACACCGTCTTACAATTGATGACACTCAATATGTTCTATCAAAAAAGGATACAGGTTGGTTGCCAAAAAGCACTCCTAGCGTCTACAATTAGAATACTCGGGTCGAATCGAATGTCACCGTCTCCATGGTTCTCTTGAGTTTTCATAGAACGCTGTTCTAATATCTGGCTGCCTTGACATATGCCGTGATTGATTCCTGTTCTACACATGGGCCCCTTGCAAATGCCCCCTTTGCTCCAGAATGCGGCGATACCGATTGTGCTCTGATAATCTATCCATCAACTTGGGTCAAGTTCAGTATCTTCCACTGTCCGCTCCGAACATAAAGTCCAGTCGAAAAGACACTGACCCATCTTCTCTGCTAGAGAATCTGTGAGAGGCAGCAGCAACTCTTCAGCTTGAGCATGGGCTCATACCACGGTCTCTAAGCGTCTCAAACGTAGGTTAAGGGTACGAAGCATTTTCAAATGCGTGCATACTCCTCGAAGTCCGAGCATCAACTCGTTGCAAGCGACTCTTGGTTCCACTGCTTGCTCGATGCCATGCTTGAAGCTGTACCATGGCCTTTGTCGTAGAGCCGCGGTGACATGACAAATGGTAGCAATCTGCACAAGACGTCTCAAATGGGATCATCCACCTCTTCCGCCTTCCTCAGCCTGCCATGCTCTTCACTGGCCCTCTCCCTCAAACCCGCATCTGCGGTATCATCCAACTCGACCTCTGCGGGACTGAGTAACCCTTCCGCCTCCTCTGCCTCCCTCGCGGACTCATCGAGCCCAACGCTTCGGCCTGGCTTTTGACTTTCCTCCCTGCGCCCGATGACCACATTCCCCACGGCCAACATACAAGCGCCGCCCCACCACACGCCATTTAGCTTCTCGCTGAAGATCATCCAGCCAAGGATCGCCGTGACGATGAAATTTGCACTAACGTTGACGATGCTTACGCGCGTCGTACTATCGGCCCTCGTTAACGCTGCCGTGAAAAGCGCCCACATTACCGCATTGAAAGCTAAGTTCAGGAGAAAGAAAGTGCCGCGGACGAGGAATTCGATGATGGCGTTCGTAGGGGAAAGGGACAGGAAGGTCGCGATGTGCGCGGAGAGCGTTGAGGTTAGGGCTGTCGTCGTCCTGTGTGAAAGAGAATTGGTTGTAGTTAGAAATAGCATAATCAGACCGGGTGAACATGAGAAAACTTTTCACGGGCTATACTGGGCCAGTAGTAGTAAGAGTGAGACATACAACTTTGCAAAAACACCATTCAAAGCCGCGCAGGCTCCGCTCGAGACCGACAGCACGATCCAGACGGGTTGTCTCCGCAGCACGCTGACGATGGAAGAAGCGTCCAGCGACATATCGTCCTCCTCCTCCGATACCGGCCAGGTTGGTGTTTTCTCAGGCTCAGCGCGCTGATGACTCCTTACCCTGGCCTCTTTGGTGCCCTTTCTGCGTTGTCGTACTGTAGACGTAGGCATTTGGGAAGGGTAGAGAGACGAAGATCTTTCAACCCGAGAATGGGACCACGGCGCTAGCTAATCCGGACCTAACAAGAGCCGGCAAGGCTGCATCGCGCACAGGAGCTTTTGATTGGCTGTATCTGCGCACGGGGAACTTGCGTGCCGGAATAAAAGAAGGCCACAAAGGCTGTGTGCTACTAATAGGTCAGGAATGCTTCGTCCTGTACGAGGAGAGATTACTATTAGCTTAGCTAAAACTGGCCATTTGTGTAGTTGTCCACTTGCAGTGATGGTGTCTAAAGGTAATGGATTCTTGCTTTCCGTCGCTGTCAGATAAGAGCATTCATTCATTGATTCATCCATCCTGTTTTCATTTCGCCTTGCCGTTTGCTACCGCTGTCGCTGGAGTCTTCCCAGTTCCACTCGCCTTGTCTTCGGCCTTCTGTTTGCCATTCACCTCGTCTTGAGGATCGATTTCACTCTGCGTTTGAGGTTGCGTGCCCAAAGAGCCCGGTTCGTAGCCAAGCGACTTAACGATTCCCAACCCTTTGGTCCTGCCCTCGCGGAACAAAATGCGCTCTCCGACGGCAAGAAATTCGGGCCTTTGCACAAATCGGAATGCGACGGTTGCACGGTCTCCAGTCCGGATGAATTCGCGATCAATGCCGATGATGGCGCATGTCTGACTGACGGGTCCCGCGTGCAGCATTGCTTGATACTTCGGTCGGATGGTGGTTGCATGCGACAGGATGAGGACTTCAGCAACAAACTCGCGGTATACTTTTGGTGGGGTTTCGAGTTTGGGCAGGACGACCATGCCCTTCCGGACCTCTTTGCGTCGGATGCGTTTCAAGGCGAAGGATGCGGATTGACCTGCGCTGCAGACGGGGACTTGTATTCGTTTGCGTTCAATGGATCGAATATTTGTCGTCTGGAACTGACCTAGTGAATCCGGACCGACAAGCACCGTATCACCGGCATGGATGACTCCGGACTTGACCACCCCTGACACGACCGTGCCCACGAAGGGGACGGAGAAGGTATCATTGATGTGAAACTCGAAGGGAGCTTGACCGTCATAATGACCATGATGTGGAAGAATGTTCAGAAACGTTCGCACAAGGTCCAAGCATTCTCCAGTGACGTTGGAGACTTGGAAGATCGGGCATATTCGCTGAGAAACGAACTGTGAAGCCGTTACGACGGTTTCTTCGTGTGTTTTGATGAAGATTGGGATCTTCCGTGCACCAGGCGACTTGAGTATCTTGGTTAACTGCGTAATGGTCTGCTCAAGAATCTGTGGTGGGCAGATATCAATCTTGGTGATGACAACCATGACGGGGACGTTCAACGCGAGCGCTATACCGAGATGCTCCTTCGACATACCGATCAAACCATTGTTGGCCGCAACCATAAGCAAACAATAATTAGGAGCGGAAGAGAGCAGGCCAAAGACTGTCGTCCGCAGATATCTCTCGTGTCCTGCTAGATCTGTGAACGAGATGACTTTGGCTGATCGAGTGCCAATTTCTGCCCAAGTCAGCTTCCGGCCAGGCACGCCAGATGTGACGACGTCGCCATGAGTGTCAAAGCCCATGATTTCCATGCCAACAGACGAAGTTCGACCAGATTCAATTTCGTGCTTGTGGCGGAAAAGATTGACTCGAGCTTTACCTCGCCCATCGTCCAAGTTTCCCTTGACAAGTACACCCAACATGGTGGATTTCCCGGCGTCGACGTTGCCTACTACCGCAATTCGAGTCTCGATGACTTCCTCTGCTGTCGCCGGTGTCTGTCGGATCAGCAGCTTGCCGTGGCATGACTTGTCCTTGGAACTTGACTGAGCTTCCTCTGAGCCGCCAACATTGGAGGTGAGTAGTACCCGGACTGCAGCTTTCACCGAGTCGGCCGCCTCCGTGACCCTTGCCAATGCCAGCTCCCAATCTTCTTTTGTAAGGCCCATAGATTCGCCACTGTCCTCAAGGCCCAAGTCAAACAATGTCTCGCCATGGCCTTCATCTATTCTGGATTGAATAAGCCCGGCGAGCTGCTGCAATGATGTAGTACCCTCTTGCGATGTGTCTAGCAGCCACTCTTTCAACTTCACCTGACTTGGGCTGTCGGAGAGTCCCAGCTGATCGAGGATTTCAAGTTCGGCATGATCTTCAGTGAGAGAAGAGCGTGCCTCCGTGGAATGACCGGCATCATTAGCGCTGGTTTCGACGGGCTTGGTGCGATTCTTTGCTTGCTGCTTTTCGACATAGTCGGCGAAATCAGAGAGCGCCTGCATGTCATCTGTCAGACGAATTGGTGAATGATTCAAGGGAAGTTCTCACGAGTTCTCCTTTGCGACGGTCATGCAGCGTCTGTTTTATGCGAGTGCCCATGATGGAATAGACTATAAGTCGAGATGGAACTGGAGTGAAGTAGTTGTAATTGAAGAACAGGTAGATTCGCCCCCGCGATCATCAAGGTATTCGTGGTATCATTTTTGAAGAGTTGGCATGGAACAAAGTTGTAAGGATTTCTTTATGATTGATGCATGGTAAATAGATTCCGAGAGGGAGGATACGACATAGAGACAGAGAAAATCGGAGATGAGGTCTTGTACGCTGCGGTGCTACCACCAGGACCTTTTTATCCAGCTGAGTTTTTGTTGGAGTCATGACCGCAGCGGGGAAACAAGGGTGCTGACTGACTCACTCGCCATCCAAATTCTGAGTCTAACAGTCGCCCGTCTGACGCGAAGCCTCGTTGGTGTCCTTTTCTTCATTCCCTTATCACGCATTCCAGAACCTTGCGCCTCCTTCGATTCGGAGCCAGGTGAATCATCAAGCCAAGCCCGTCATTCTCAAAATCGCCGGTGACCTTGCCAAATGCCCTCGAACTTGTGCTGGCGCCTCTTTTTCGCAATGACTCGTTCTCATGGCACTCGGTATCAGAATTCAACAAGACTTGTGCGCCGCTATTTCAATACGCCACCATGTAGTTTGGTGGCGATATACCCCATGATTGTCGATTGCATTGCATTTGATCGAGAAATTGGATCGCTCTTAGTCATGTGCATGGACGGTGGATCTCATGACCCAGGCTGCGGCGAGATGAGAACGACTGAATCTCCTAGTCACATGTTAGTTGGAGCGATCGAGGTATTCTAAAGAGGAATTGCATGCCTCGAACAAACAACATTTCGAATTGTTTCTTCGTTGCCTGGCCCTGTCAGCATCTAGCTTGCAGCAGAAGATGCGCGATCAATGGACCTTGACTATCTCCTCCCCGTCGTCCTCTTCTTCGATGATGTAGATCGTCTCTTCCACCTCTCCAAGCACAAGGTTGCAATGGCTATCGTATGCCTGTCTGAGTATTAGCCTGACTCTTTCGCTGTAACTGCATTCGCATCTCCATACATGCAATCTTCCTTTAAGTTCCCGATCTCCACGAAGACGAACGAAGACGACCTCGTCGAGGGACAATCGTACGAGGTCGAGAGGTTCTGAGACAGAGGTGGCTGCCTCGTCTGTCGTATCAGCCATTATAGGTGAACGCGCCTGCGAATGACTTGCAGTCAACAGGTACTAGTACTCTGTGATGTTGTTTTGAAGAGTGTCTGAGGCCGGAGCGGCCTTGGCACTCGAGCCCGCATTTGCTCTGCGGACTCGAGGCCTCGTAGTTAGTCCTCTCCTCGTATAGCAATTTAGTCTATTCAACGCGCGTAGCAAGGCTCGTGGCGCGACAGGATGGGCGAGGACGAAAACGAGCATGGATCACAGAAAAGATGCTTGGAGGAATTGGACCTTCCCCTTTGCACTCTATGATCTGCAAACCTCCCTCAAGCACAGTGGAACTTGTCAGACTCTCAAGAGGCGATCGAGAGGACGTGAAAATTTACGTTAAGGAGAGATAGTGAATCTAGTCACATATGCGGCCAATATACAGTCCAGTTGACACACTGGAAAGCACTGGCGGGCACTGCTCGAAGGCCAATGATATCTTCCAACAGCACGTACAAGCGACATACAGTATAAACAGCACAGATGGGCTGGGTGAAGAGAATCGACTTCAGCGGCACATCTAGCGCGGGATCCTTGTCTAGGGAATTGTTGAACCGCTTGTTGGCCAATCTGCCCAGGAGCCCCGTCATAAAGCGGTCGCCATGGATGGGCAAGGTCGCCTTTCGACCTTCCCCTTCTATGTCGGAAGCTCCCTCTTTTATTGAATTACGAGGTTGAGGTAGTGCCACCTCAACTATCCCAACAACGATGGTGAGACCCATAGACAACGAGGTACAGATGCGCCAGATCAACCTCTCTGCCGCGGAGGGAAACTCGAAGTTCCATGCAGCCATGAAGATTGCGGAGTAGACCAGGGTTATGCACAGAGTAATAACAGATCCTCTCCGTGGGAGCTTGGGAAAGCTAAAGGATGACAAGCGTTGAACGGGACGCACTTTGGGCCGTTGGCGTATGACGCGCAGTTTCCGTAGGATGTTAACGTTGTATTGCCAAAGCTGGGTTGCTATCCATTCTTCGCGGCTCACGAAATCGAGTGGTGTCAGCCGGTATGGTTGAGACGCTACATCTTCAGCGCTTTGGAGGATGTGGTGGATAGTGTGATCGGTGTTCAGCACGATCGCCGTCGAGACGTCCATTGGTTTATTTCTCCAGCAGAAATTGATCCCCAAGGTACAGAAGATGAATCCGATTGTTGTGATCTCAATAGTTGTCACGGCGAGGTTCTGCGTTGGTCTTGCGATGACATTGAGAGTGAACCAGATGATTTGACAGGAAGTGATGAATCTAGGAATCGGATGGTAAGCAACATTCAATACTGTGGGCCTGGCGCAATTCCACCAACCTCGCTAGTCCGTCGGATTTGTTCTTGTCGTCGATCATGGCTTTGTTGATTTCAGGATACCTGACATAGCCACGCTCTATCAAGTAGAATAGTTGTTTCGCATCGACAGGAAACGGCTTCCAGTCACGAGTCTGGAGAATAAAACCGCCCATGTCTGCATAAAACGCATGCATCGTGGTCCAGTCCTTGTAGCCCTTGTCGTGGAACGATTTCATTGAGGCGTGTGCACGCATGTACTGTCCGAGAGCCAGCATAAAGATGAATTCCGGGCCAAGCATAGAGAGGCAAAACATGTGCCATTTGTCCCAGAACAGATCCCTTTTGCTATGGTCTGTAGTAGGGACATTGACGCAAATCGAGGACCAGCTGCACAAGAAGACCGTCACGGCACAAGACACTGCCAGGTCGAAAGTGCCACGGGTGTTTGGCTGCGGGACCCAGCCTCGAATCAATGTACTCTCACTGTCTGTACCAGTGTCCCTGGTGTTCATATTGATGTGAGGAATACCTGTGTATGAACTCCAATCTCTCCATGAGCTCTTTTTCTGGCAGAATGAGTAGACATAGCCGGGTAGGTCCAACTTGCTGGTCGAGGAAAACCGAGTGACGCATTAAGACTAAGCCTGAAAACCTCGGTCCCCTCCATGGTTGGTCTTGAGTGCATTTTGCAGGTTAGGGGTTGTATCAAGCCAGTTTCATACCCATGTACCCAAGACCATGAAGTTAAACGCCGACCATGGCCCCGTTGCATCTGGGTAGATAGCGCCGACTATACATGTATTTCTTCAGAAACTATACAGTGCAATCGGACCTACCCCAATACTCTTCTCTCGTCAAGTTCTGATCAAGTCTGGAGCAAGCTGACCGATAGTCGTCGGAGAGCTGGACGTTCGTCACCCGCAAAGGGCCCCAGCTGACGCGCCTCCAGGAGAAAGGGAACAGGCGTTCTGGGAAGACATGGGCTAAGACTATTCTTATTGCTTGCAGTCGCATTAGGTGGCATTCTGAATAGCATGTAGGAGGTATACGGTGCAGATTGTACAAAGTAGACAAAACACCCAGGAGACTACCTGCAGATCAAATAGAGAAGCGCCGTCTCGCTCGGTGTTTGAGACTTTGCCAGCTCGGTACCGCCTACTCAGCCCCCTAGGCCCCTTCTTCCACGCTATCGTGCATTACTCCGCCCAAAGGCCTCGACCCAGTGCCAATTTGTTCCGCTGTTCTTGAAACCAAGCATTTTCGGAATCTACCACTTATTTCTTTTGCATCTTGTATAGGTCTTGTGTTCGTGTCTTTCTTGATCGTCATTCTGTTGTGTTAGCTGAGTATTGCTATTATGCCGGGCAAGTATTCCCCAAGCTCAAGGTATGTGTATGTAGCCACTAACGGCAAAAGTATAGAAAAGAAATCGCGGCGACTCAAGCTGCGTTACGTTGCCGGACTGTTGTCTGCACTTGCAGCAATACTGTTTGGTATATTCAGTGTTCACTCCGTCTACCTTAGCCATTGGTTGACGCATGGATCTCTCTAGCTGTGATTGCGAATGATGGGACAGAAAATCCCTCTGTACAAGAATACTACACCAGCCTGGAATCACGATTAGGATACTGGTTACTACTGGGCAATACACGACACTGTGGACTCTACCCGAAAGGTCAGATCTGGCCTTTCCCTGTTGGCAAAGCACAGCGAGCCATGGAGAACCAGCTGTACACCAAGCTGGGTCTCGAGCCTGACTCCCGCGTTTTGGACGCTGGTGCAGGATCCGGATATGTGGCCATGTTTATGGCGGAGAAAGGTCTAAATGTCCAAGCTATTGATATTACACCCCTACACGTCGAAGAAGCTCGGCGTAACGTCGAGGCGCGCGGCCTCCAAGACAGGATCTCTGTCCGTCTTGAAGACTATCATAATCTTACGGACTTTCCCAGCGGCTCTTTCGACGGTATCTATACCATGGAGACTTTTGTGCACGCAGATGACCCTATGAAGGTGCTACAGAATTTCTACCGCCTGCTCCGCCCTGGCGGCGTACTCGTACACAATGAGGCAGACTTCAACCGAAATTCCGAGCTTTTGCAGGACGTGCTTCGTCTCTCACACTGTCAAAATACACTGGAGGAGGGGGCTTTGACTACCATGCTGGAACAAGCTGGATTCAAGGACATTGAGCTAGATGACCTGACCGACGAAGTTCTTCCTCTGTGGCGCCTGTTTGGGGTCATTGGATACGTCCCCTATCGAATCTTACAAGTCTTCGCCCTCCACACTCGGTTCACGAACTTGATGGCCGGGGTCGAATCCTATTTGCATTGGGGAGAGGGGAGGTACATTTCTGTGAAGGCAATAAAGCTTTGAAATTGTTGTGAAGCGGTATGGCTCTCCGGGCAGTGGGACTGTAATGCTCTCAAAATTGAGTGTAAGATATTGGTCCAGGCTTGCCGATCAGACCCTGAGTCTCATACACGTGTTTCTTTTTGGTTCACTTCGCCAACTCAACTTTGCCCATTGGCGAGCCGGAGAAGTCTAATCGAGCGCAAGGGGCGGGAAAGATCAATTCTTCTGTATATGTCGTCAGAGCAATAACGCCGCTATCATGCCCGTCCAACGGGGTTCCATGGGAGTCGACCGATACTAAAATGGGCAAATGAACGGTGTATTCACATGGAACACTGCGTCCACCAACGCTGGGCAACCCGCTCGAGGACAGCCGTTGTTCGTACCGTCGAACATCGCACGACGCATTTATTAATTAGCTTCTAGTGGTGAAAGTTCTGAAAACGGATCACACCGAAGAAAACGTCTACCTTTAATTTGATCCAGTTAAAGGCAAGATATTCAGTTATTCAAACCCGTTTGTGAGAGGTGAGACTTCGTTCTCGGGTCTCAACTTCCTGTTATCGGTGCTGGGGAGGGGCCCAAGGGGTTGCCTGGCTAGGTGCTACGTAGGCGCCTATCTATGCGCAGGGTTAGCTATCACGTGGAATCACGTGAGGACATCACGTATCACAGCTCTACACTGGACGCCAGTGAAATTTAGGCACTCTTGGCATAAGAAAAAAGGTACGGACAAGCAGGAGGCCGCCGGCGACTCGCTGTTACCTGCTACCTTTTGCCTACAACGCAATTTTTGAATCCAATGCGTTACTGGTAGCTGCCTCTCTGCCTTTAGCTTCTTGCGGTCGGCGTTTCTGGTGTCTCACTCCTGAGAATCTTGATGCAAGGTTTGGTGCCTCTTTCGAGGTTCATCAATGGCGTCTTTCAGCCCTCATCCAGCCGTATTCCTCACTTGACGATCCACATCCTTCGCCGACAAAGTTCTTCTTCCACGCGCAGTCGACCAAGATGGCCTGGTCCAATTGCCCAGCGCCAAAGACGGCGACAATACACGTCTTCAGTCGATGACGAGACTTCTCTTACCCCTTCGGATTCACCTATTCTCCCCGACGAAAAGGATGCGCCACTCCAGTCATTGATTGATGAATTTAGCGGAGTACCTCGTGTGCGCTACCCGAAGTATCGCTTTCCAGCATTGATCACTATGGAAGAGTTATTGCAGGAGAACAACCCCGACCGAATCCTTCTGGGCCTAGTCAGTCGCTCAATTGGTGACGTTTTCGTCGCCAACGCAGACGACGATACTTTTTCTCAAGCTATATGTGCATTGCATCCAGACCATTTTATTGTCCCCTATCGAGAACTCCATCACCATCTCAAGCCCTCTTTGGAGGTACAGCCACGTTACCGACTGGTAACATCTTTGGAAGAACGCATAGATACCTTCATCAAAATCCTCGACACCTTGGTGGTTCTAAGACAAGAGAAGGGTTACATAATTTCCCTCGAAGTTTACCGGCATCTGTTACACTGTGCAGCAGCAGCAGGCCATAGAAGTCTGGCAAAAAATGTTTTTCGCAAGTTCATGCCTGAGGCCAACGTCAAACCCGACCTGGAATGTTTCAATTACTTCATGGAAGCACTCAATTGGAACAACGCATATGGCAGGCACGAAAGATACCATCTGAGAGTGATTCCATACAACCTGCATCGACGCTCATCTCCTCAGGAGTACAAAGGCTTTACAGGCCATGAGGTAGCCTCACCGACCCATCCCGGCAATCCAAATTCAATCAGGCTAGAAATCTTGAGGACTTTCAATGAGCTTGTCAGACAGGGTTTGCAAGGCAATGAAGCTACTTTTTGCAATCTGATGGTTGCTATGGGCCGTGAAGGTGACATTGCTAGCGTAAAGAGTGTCCTCAAGTCAGTGTGGAATATCGATGTGGACGCCTTGGAACATTACGACGAAGAAGAGATAGAGAGCCCCAGGTTTTATGAGGATGATTCGCCACTTCGGCCTTCTGGGCGCCTACTGTTTTCCGTGGTTCACATCTTCGGTACCAACAACCAAATCAGTGTCGCAAGCATGTTGCTCGACTACATTTCTCGGAATTATAATCTTGAGATCCCGGAATTCGTCTGGAGTCACCTTCTTGAATGGACTTTTGTACTTGCCAGCCAGGATCGAAACTACAGAATTCAAAAAGGATTTGGTATTGGTCGCGTTTCGGGCCAAGCAGTTGAGTCTCTGTATACTGTGTTCCACAGTGAACCTTTCAACGTCAAGCCAAAGATCGTGGATCTAATGTTCAGAGTCAAAGTTAGAGCCAAAAAAGGAATGCTTGATATGACACTGGAAGATATCCGCGAATGCATGCGAATGCTTGAAGAGGATCGGACAAATGTCTCGATCTTGTATGACAAGATGCGTTATCACTTGGATCGTGGTTACTACACCTTGTTCAAGAGCGGTATACCAGCTGCTGACTTTCTGAGATTGAGGAGGGAATTCGTGCTCGCTTCCTTGAAGCTAGAGTGTAGTCTTCAGCTCATCATTATTGCCGTCCGCAACGTCTTCAAGGAAAAGGAATGGCCATCCGCAGGACGTGGTGTTGAATGGCCATATCGAAGACTACCCGGCCTGGTTAAGGAATGGTCAGATTTCCTGCCCAACATCGTGCCCTACTACACGCCTACCGGGCACGTCACCTTATTGGGGGAGGAACACCGGAAAGGGGCCATTCGATCTGCAAACTCCAATCAAATGACAAAGGCAGGGTCGATGCGAATCATGTTTGACAGTTATAGCCCTGCTCGTCTCCTCCATGCTGCAGATTTCGTGTACCGGAAACCTACAGGTCTTACCGCGTTCTACGAGGAAGCAGAGGCAGACTCCGAATCCGTATATACCGACTGGGTTTCGGAAATTGAAAAAGAGCAACGCACACAGCGTATGGAAGCGAAAGATTCCAAAATATACTTCCCAGCAGCTGACTACAGGATGGATGAGTGGAGGCCCTGGTCTAAACACATAGGAAGTTGGCCTTGATCAATTCTCTTCATCTTCATTCTTGTTGTTGAAGATTCAGGTTCATCCACGGACCGACGCTTGCAAGTGTGTAACATCATCATGCATGGACATACCTAGGTATCTGGACTAAATTAGCGAATCGCCTCCCAAATAAAATTTCTCCCAAAACGATGGAGCGAAGATTAGTAGAAAACCTCTCACCAGCCACAAACCTGGGATATCATATCACGTCGCAATAATCTTCTCACTCCGCAAATCATTAACAACCATGTACCGGCCTAGACTTATCCAGCCCCATCGAAACCAAACCATTTGACTTTTGTGTCCGTTCACCATAGCTTCCCTTGCCTTGCGGTACCTCGAAATGTCATTGACAAAAACCAAACGGTCAGCGCTCTCCTTTTTGCCTGTGCCTCTTGTCCCCATCGCGTTGCCGACGATGCTGCCGTAGATTCCGTTCAAGAGCGTGGGGATCGAGTCGAGAATGAAACTGTACTTGCGCACGATGTTTATCGAAGGAAGCGTATACAGAGCCACGGGACAGGCGTAGCCCGAGTGCCCGCACATGATCTGCTTCACAAACAGACTGGCGCCATAATACAGGGCTTTGTGGTTCGGGTGTTTTGAAATCCCGTGCTCATCGAAGGTGATGAGCACGTCAATGGTTGCGCGAGGTCCTTCGCGCTGTGCAGAAGAAGGTGTTGCTGGCGTAGTAGAAGGGGATTTTGCGTGTTTGTTGGACTTTGATTTTCGCCGGTCCTTGTCCTTGTCCTTCTCTCCGGCCTGTGGCGCAAGCGGAGGTGGGACATTGAGATGCGGCGCAAACGCACTGGCAAGCACACGCGCGATCTCTTCGGGTTTCCACTCTTCATTCATACCGTCCTTGAACCGTGCGTCGTCGAGAACGAAGACATCTTCCCTGCGCCTTAAGCCCAGTGCAACCGCAGCCTTCTCTAACTCCAATCGCCGCGTCGACCCGAGCCCTTCGCTGTTGCCCGTGCTCATACACAGGATTTTCAAGTGATTCTGTAGTTGTGGCGCCGTAAGGGCCTGGAGGGTCGGGTTGAAGAACATGGACTCATCATCAGGGTGTGCGATGAGGAGGATAATACGCTTGTTGCGCAAGAACGAGGGTACTGACGGAATACTGTTGGCGGTGAGGTGCCAGAGCGCAAAGACTAGGACCGGTATGAGGATGAGGGTAGCAAAGGTCGCAGATGTCATGTTGCGATAGCGAGATCACTCCAGTAGCGAAGTTCTCTGGCGTCGAGAGGTTGATCGTTTACACGGGGCGATAACTGGTCCGAAAACGCGTCTTGTGAGGTGGGTGGGTTCAAGGAAGATCTCGACAATGCAAGTGATGTCCGCGACTCGTTATCCCAAGCGATATGCACAGCAAGGTTAGCGACTGCAGCTGAAAATTTATCACGCATGTTCACGTGCGTAGTAGTTTAGAGGGAAAAGAGGATGAAACCCGGAGGACTCTGTTCCAGGCTGCATGAACTCGTGGAGAATTCGAAGATGCGGTAAAGGCGGTCAAAATCAATGGTGGTTGCATTACGAGGTGTCGTACGGAGTAGAAGTCTAGCTTTGACGATTCTGGAGCTCGCCTCGCTTCAGGATCCCAATCAAGTAGCGGACTTCCCCACTCAAATTAAATCACCGACCGTCAGGAGACCAGGTTTGGTGCTGGCGACGAGATGAAGCCAGAGTACTTGCTCTGTAGAATGAAGTGTGTTGCATTTGGGAAAAATACTGGATCTGGCTGAGTCACGAGGCGCATGATATTAAGGGGAGTGGGTCGTGGATGTTGGAATTCCTCTTCATTTGGTTACAGATTTGAAGGTCGAACTATTGATCGGCGGTAGACGCAGCAAAACAGCAAGCCTCCTGAGCTATGACCATTTTCAAAAGCTGGCAGACAAACATGTCATTGCGGCGGCGCAGGCAAAACGGCAGGCTTGGGCTGTGCACGATACCATACGTCACAGACATAGGAATCACGCAATTTCGAGGACATGTCGACAAGGGCATCGTTGGACACGTTTCGCAATTCAGGTCTCTGAATCTCGCAGGAAGATGGCCCAAAGGCATGACAAAATGGCTTGACACTGTGTGAACGAGGACGAAGGGGTATACTCGAGGAAGAAAATAGGCGAACCTGGTCTCAAAACCTTGCGGTCTTGTAGATTGAATTGTGTCAGCAAATTATCATTGAATGTCCTAGTTTCAAAGAGAGACCAACCAAGCAATTCCCGACTCCTTTTCTTTCGGCCGGGCACATCTTTCGTTTATAGTCCTTGTGTCGTATGGTAATCTTTGTTTGCAGAGGCTGCATAGCGTGGTGAACGGGTGTTCGAATCACTACCCCGTCCTCACGTGGACTGAGGCTCGGGCGAAGATGGAGAACGGATGGATTCGCATAACCTTCCGGTCGACGCTCAGACTCGATGCTCAGATGCCATCCATATGTAGTTGCGTTTAGTATCTGTATCTTGTCGAATAGTCTTTAGGTGAAACAACCAAACCCCGTCCTTTCTTTGCACCTTTGTAGATTGTTTCGATGATGTCGATCAACTCTTGCTTGTCCTCTAGAACCCAGTTCAGCTTGTTGTTGTTACCGGTACCGAAATCGCACATCATGTGCTTGTTGCGGAAGAAGAACATGAGAGTAACTGGATCGTAGAGTTCGTACATTTGCTTGAAGTCGGGAACTTGGTCGAGATCGCAGACGTAGATGACAGCAAAGTTCTTGACTCGATCGGCGATTTTGTAGAGAACTTCATCTTGACGCATGCAGTCTGGGTCCCAGTCACGACCAAAACGAATCACCACCAGGCGCTCGTCTTCGGAGAGAATAGCCTGATCGACGTGCCAGCCAGTAACGAGGTGAGGAATTACGACGGAACCCATATTGACGACGGACTCGTTGTCGGCAAGATGGAAGGATAAGTTGAGTAAGTCTCGCGCAACCTCTTGAGGTAGAGCGTCCTTTGATGGGAGAAGCTGAATGTGTGTTGATAAGGAGTTGGGACGAGAGAAAATGAAAGAAGATTGAAGTTGAAGCCACACCATAATGAGGCTTGGCTGGCCAGGCTGAGGGGCAGGAGTCACGGGGCGATAAGGCAGCTAGGCTTACCCCGCGAGAAATTTTGGAGATTTCGCGAAGTGTTTTTTTCGGGTCAACAGTCTTGTTCGATTCTTTCTTCTCGTACTACGGACATTCTGACGAAATGGCACTAGCTGCCACCGAAGTGTCTCCTTCAGACCTTGACCCGACCATTCTAGCCCTCCGGAAGGACTTGATCTCTGAAAATGTGTCTCTTGCCCGCCGATTTCGTGCCCTCTTTTCCCTCAAATATCTCGCTTCTCAGACCCCGGGACCTCAGGCCACCGGCGCCATAGAGGCTATTGCGGCAGCCTTTACATCTACATCCGCCCTCCTAAAACACGAATTGGCCTATTGTTTGGGCCAGACTAAGAATCTTGTGGCAGTGCCCTTTTTAAGGGCTGTTCTTGAGAACAAATCCGAGGATGCTATGTGCAGGCACGAGGCGGCGGAAGCTCTTGGAGCACTTGGAGACCTAGGAAGTTTGCAGATCATGAAAAAAATGAAAGACGATGGACAAGAGCCAGTTGTGGTGCGAGAAACCTGTGACATTGCAGTTGATCGCATCCAGTGGGCACATTCAGAGAGCAGAAAGACGGAAACCCTCAAATCAAGCGATTTCGCATCAATTGATCCGGCTCCCCCAATGCCTCTGACCTCCGAGTCACCATCGATCCCAGCTCTTAAGAAGACTCTCCTCGACACTTCATTACCTCTTTTCCAACGCTACAGAGCCATGTTCACTCTGCGCGATCTCGCTTCCCCGCCTGACCTCCCAACAGCAGAACCAGCAGTGCACGCTCTTGCCTCCGGTTTCGTTGATCCATCAGCTTTATTCCGACATGAAGTTGCATTTGTATTCGGCCAGCTGTCACATCCAGCCTCGATACCAGCCTTGCAATCCGTCCTAGAAAACACCAAGGAGGAAAGCATGGTCCGGCATGAGGCAGCCGAAGCGCTCGGTAGCTTGGGAGAAGAGCCCGGTGTGGAGGAGATGCTTCGACGATTCATTGATGATCCAGAACAAGTGGTCCGTGAGAGCGTCATTGTCGCCCTCGATATGGCAGAATATGAAAAGAATGGCGAGATGGAATACGCCACAATTCCAGCAACGGTTGCGTCATAGTTGGGGGGGAGTCTTGGAAGAATTATGTTTAGTGTGCATTCAGGGCGTTGGCATGATATACCAAATTCGAGTGTCCGATTTTAGTTGTTTTGAACATCCTTGTATCCGCATTCACATCTGTAAAAGACTGTTGTGCCTTCATCGGCGCTTCGTAGTTGTTTGGTGTGATAAAACATCTCCGAGCGATGACAGGCAGGGCAATCTCGAGCTATGACGGCTTCCACCTGTAGATCCTCAGCGTTGATGCTCTGCACCTCGGAATGTTTAGATCGCAATGCCGAAGGGAAAGCGCTGGGTTTGGAAGCGGACGTTATTATTTTGGATGAGGTGTCTCGGGTGTATTGGAAGCAGTCGTCACATTTGACCAGATCGTCCTTGTTCTCCCCTGGCACGATGCGAGGGAGCAGTGAGCCACAAGCATCACAAAAGAGAAGGCTCCCTATGGCGACCATTGTATGTGTGGAGGTGCGGTTGTGAGAGACTTTGCTTGACTTTAGAGAAAATTTTTTTTTTTTTTTTTTTTTTTTCCCTTTAGTGATTTCACTGTATGGGATGGAGATCCATGTTGAAGCCCTGAGGCTGCAGATTTGTTCCTGGCTGGTCCCAAAAGGGTTTAGGCCAAAATCTTTCGACCGCCGTTCAGCCAACAGATCGCATCTGCAGTTTTTGCCGCAGACCTTCTCTGGCCTCTCTATACAACTTATTGAGTTCGTCCATCCATCTATCAATCTACCTTGAAGTATCCATATCTTCCCCGCGAATACATCGCCAAATATGCTTCCAGTGGCTCCTATGCTGCTGAAGCGTTCCTCAACTCAGCGTCTTTCTTCCCTGATGATACTCATTGAATTATTCCAGGCGAAGTATCGCATACATTGAAGAACGATCAACCACAATGGCAGGGAGAGATACTATTGAGGTTGTCATTCCACGGCAACCTCAACATCACTCCAATTCCAGACAACTCACCGTGGACGAGGCTTTGCAATATACTCCCATGACTACATCCATTCTACCTGCGCATGGTACGAATTTCCCACATCTGTTCTAGGCGTTAATACTAAAGGCATCAGACCGCATTCTTATACCGCAGTTGAGCCGCTCGAGTGATATACGTCTCACCACTTCGGCCGAACGTCAGGCTGCATACGGCGCCGAGTGTTACTCTCCCAAAGTCAAAGAGCGACTTGCCGTCTTGTTAGATCCTAACCGCCTTTCAGAAATGTATGACCCAGATTCTACCTGATCAGACTTTCCTTCTAACGTGTTTAAGAAAATTCAAGCATCATCCTGTTCAAGATAACGCCGGAACCAAACTTGATTTGAATCCGATACAAGAGATGGTTTTGAAGATGACCAAGATCGACTACACCTATCCTTCTACAGATCCATCTCAGCCTCCTGTTCGGAGAACAGACACCAAGAAAGCTTTGCAAAAGCCGGCCGGTGCTAGAGTCGTGGTTGAAATCCCCCGGCCACCTTCATCTTTCCGCCGGGATGACTACGCTGCCATACAGGATTCACCCAAACGACAGAAAGTGAGCGATTCTCAGGTGAATGGCCAGATGGCTTTGGCTATCAGCTCTAAGAAGGAGAAAGCTGTCCTCCTGTTGGCAAACTTTGAAAACCAACTCATAGAGATTTTCGAGATTCAAGATCGGTTGGCTTCGGATCCCTCAGCCTCGTCATCAGCCGGACCTATCCATGCGATTTTCGACTTATCCCATGATAAGGATGATGCAGAGCCACGTTTGGCAATTCCATTACAAGAAAAATTGCAGGCAATCTTGGGTCAGCTCGTCTCGTCTGACTGTCTAGGTGACGCATCTTCGGAACATCTTCAGCGGCTGCAAGGACTATGTGAACCTGCAATTGAGGCCGCACAGTCGATCAATTTGAAAATCCCCTCTGATCCATCTGATGAAGATATCGCAATCTGGCTGTCAAAATTGCACAGAGCAGAAAATGGAGCGTTCTCGGCTTGTACATTGATTTACACTGTTCTGGGTGCATCCCAGAACGAAGACCTTATCAACCTGGAGGTTCTTCAATGGCTTCCAAACGTTCTGGTGAATCTGTTTGAGAACTGTCTGATACCGATCGTTGAAGCTCGACCAGATGGACCTGACAGCCGATTATTCGAGCTCTCCTCGGCAAACAGCGACTCTCTAAAGAGGCTACTCGATGTCGGCCGGAAGCTCCTGGACCTTGTTTCGAAGGTGTGTGTGCAGATCAAAGGCGCCGGATCTATTGTCAACTCCACTGAATTCCTCGCATCGAAGCTCATTTTCGTTCAAAATGCTTACCACGACAAAGCATCGGCGTTAGGCTCCCAATCATATGAACGATTGAGGAAGCAGGCTATGGCAGCGCTTGCTCAACTGTACGCTGCATTTCCTCCCGAGAGAGGAGCGATTCTGGATGAAGTCTTGACATCCTTGGACAAACTACCCTCCAACAGTCGAAGTGCGAGACAGTATAAGCTGGGGAATGGCAAAAATATTCAACTCGTTTCAGCACTGTTCATGCAGCTTGTTCAGACACCAGCTATGCAATCACGAAGGAGTGAAACACATAAAAGGCGCCGTCTACACCGAAATCGCCCGGGAGATTCAGAAGGCTCGGATGATGAAGACTCAGCCAACGATATGGAGGCGGATTTAACGATAAATTCAGATCAAAATGAATCTGATCCTCTTCCGAAGTTAACTCAAACCGCGGATAATCTTTTCGATGATGCTTTCAAAAGTGCTCAACAGATTGTGGGATGGATGGTTGACAAGGCCTCGAAGGTTACCAAGACTGGCGACTCACCTTACCGCAACATCCTTGATCTCTTCGTTGAGGATCTCACCGTAGTCCTTCCATCGATAGACTGGCCGGCTTCAGAGCTGCTACTTACCGTGTTGGCTCTGCGGATGATAGCTCTTGCTAAGAATGACAAGGCAGCTTCTACCAAAAACATGGCTCTGGAATCTCTCGGACTGATGGGTTCTGCAATTTCCGTGACACGAGCATCTGCACGGAATCTACTGTCATCGATTCTACGGGATGGAGAATCAAATTCTGTCGGCCAAGCTCTTTCAGATCGTGTCAAGGACCGAGCCCATTTTTTTCTGGAGAACAGCGAGCTCATCTCTTCGAACGGTCCCTTCTCAATCGTGCATTCATATCTGAATTCCAAGAGCAGAGAGAGCTTGAGGACGAAGTCCGCGAAAGCTTTCTTTCTTGTACAATACGCCACCTTGATTTCTCGAACGCTGAAAGGACCGCATGATGCAGAACGTGAAATCGAGTTGGATTCGAAGTTGGCAGCTACTGTGTCGGCGATCCTTCAACAGCTCTCCGAACCAGATGAGTACCATGATGTATCTGATGATATCGGCGCAGTCACAAACCAAGAAGCTCAGTTGGCGTATATGCTGAGTATTCTCAATATGCGGTTCTGTCGACGTTTCCCGGACATCGCTAAAACTCTCGCCTCATCCCTTTCAAGTGATCAAGCTCAGGTACGAAGTCGCAGCTTAAAGAGCGTGGTAACCATTCTGGAGACCGATTCAAGCCTTCTTGACTGGGATCCCACCATAGCGGACGATGTCTTCAAGTGTGCGTCCGATGATTCCTCATTAGTAAGAGATTCGGCGTTGTCTTTGATCGCCAAATTCATCATGCCTAGACCAGCACTTGAGGAAAAGGCATTCAGACGGCTCCTGAAATGCGCTGTTGACGCCAATGTCAGCGTTCAGAAACGCGCCATGGGACATTTAAAAGAGATATATCTCAAGGAGTCGAGACAGAACATGAAGACGACCATTGCCATTGAATTCCTCCGACGAACCGCTGATCATGAAAGTTCTGTGGCCGACCTCGCCAATAAGACCTTGTCAGATATCTGGGTTGCTCCAAAGTTGACCTTCTTGACCCATGCCGGCGAATCAGCTCAGGCTGAGGTCGCTATCGAAGATCTGAAAACTCATATTGTCGGATGCGTCAATAGCGACACTGCTGCACTGGCGCCAGTGCTCAAAGACTTCCTGATATGGAAGCTGAAAGATGCCAAAAATGCCGACCAAGTCCAGGATCTTTATGCGCGGATAGTCAAAAGACTCTTGGATACTGCGAATGGTTCCGAAGCAGGACCAGCAGACTTGACCACCCTTGTGGCATTCGCAGAAGCTCGGCCGCAAACTGTGGTACCGGGAGACTTGACAAGCCTGAAGAGTTACCTGAAAGATCTATCCAAGTCTGACAACATTCTAAAATTCAAATCGGTGGTCGCTATCTTTCGCTGTGTGCTCCCTCAGTTGTCGAGCACCCAAGCCCCTCTCCTAAAAGAAGTTCAATTGGATCTCATGAAGGCCGCCAAAAGCCTTGTCCGTCGGCAGGAGTTGGAAGAGGTGATGTCTTGCTTGAGAAGCATTGATGGCGTCCTCCGCAACACGGGGAGGATTGTTGCATTCACCATATCAATCTTGCAAAATGTGCTGCAGCCTCAGATCGCTCCCCCGCTGAAAGAGAAATTGACAAAGGAAAACCAATTGAGCGAGATTCAAGCGAGGGAGAATAAAGCGCGGGAACAGTCCCTGCGTCTCGCTGGCACCGTTGCAAAACATATCGACCTGGAAAGTTTTCGAAAGAGTTTCCAAGCCGACTTTCCCACGTTCAAAAGTGGGTCAGTCGCCGGCTTCATCGCCGATAGCATCGTGCCTTTTACGCTCAGAACTTCACCCGTTGAAGTTCGATTGAAAGCATTGGAGAGTCTGGGTTTGATTTGTCAAGCCTGGCCGGGACAGTTTAACAAAAAGCATGTTCGTCAAACATTTTTCGAAGTCCTGGATGGACCTTCATCCGCCACCATTCAGGAGAACGACATCTCGAGGATGCAGCTGATGGTGCTTGGGATATTTGAAGAGCTCTATGGAATGCGTGCCAGTGCAAAGGACGAAATGAATAAAGCTGAAGGGGACACTGATGTTCAAGCGCTAAAGAACATCGGAGGAGACAGCAAAACTCGCGAAGACGACAGTGCCATTTCTATCATCACCAACCCTCTGGTGGATCATTTACTCCGGATTGTGATGGGCGAAACCGGGGAGAAAGCATTGCTTGCCGCAAAGACTCTGGCTAGTATCGATCACCAGGGAATGACACATCCGAAGCAAAGCACTTCAGCTTTTGTAGCGCTGGAGACCAGTACGGACTCCAGGGTGTCTGAAGTGGCCAGAGTTGCTCATGAGCATCTCCATCAACAGCACGAATCGGTTTGCGAAAGAGAGTACATTCATGCCGTTTTCGATGCATTTCGATATCAAAACGAGGTATTCCACGATCCCCGTGGGGGTGTCTTCCCCGGATTCCGATCCAAACTGTCAGCAGCCTTTGCGATTATCAGCAGCAGTGGGTCGAAGTATGTGAAGAAATTCCTCAGCAATCTAATCACGAAACTCAACACGGAGATCTTAAAGTTGAATCTGGGCGACAAGGACATTCCTGAGCATCTCTTGTTTGTCCTGTTTGTGACCCAGAATCTCGCATTCTTCGAGTATAAGAAGATGGACGAACTGCTCCATACTGTGCTGCAACTGGAATTGGCATTCGGAAAGAGTGGGGTGGAAACGGCACAGGCCATTGAGACCCATATTCGCCGAGAGGTGGTCAACCAGGCTCCGGCTAACGAAAGAGATGACTCTGTGCCAATCGATCCAATCACCATACAGCCGCCTATTGATCCAGCGCCGCTGAGGAGATTGGCAACTGCGGCTTGCGCAATTACCTTGATTTCCGAAGCTAGGAATTTCCTCAAGAGGCAATATGGCATATCCCGGGATGTCAAAATGGCCATGCAGCAAAACAAACAAACAAAAGAATCGAGCAAAGAACCAGTAAAGGTTCACGGAATCACCGGAGACAAGTTTTGGACCACGACCAACTCAATATTAGCATCTCTCAGCAGTGCCCAAGCAATGATTGAGCGATGCAGGGAGTTTGTTACGCTTGTGGCAGTGGATGATGAGGTGAAGATCGCAGAAGAGGAAGGAGAAGTGTATGCGATGGACATGGCACCCGAGGCAAGCATGAGCGCACCACGAGGGAAGAAGCGCAAGAGTATGAATGGATCGGTTGGGGGTACGCCAAAGAAGCCTCGCGGCCGACCGCCAAAGAACGCAGGTGGAAGACGCTCATCAAGTATATCTTCGCTGGATGATCCGGATGGCGACTTTGCTGAGTGAAACGGGTAGGTGAGTTGGGTTGTTCAACAAGTTTTTCGGGGCTCTAGGTGTGATGCAAGGCTTGAAACTGGCGTTCTGGTGCAAAACATGAAAGAAATGATATTCATGCGAAAGATATTTTGATCAATTGGGCACGACGGCACAAGGCAACCAGCTAAGGCTGTGGACATGATATACGATACCCCACATAGTTATTCCGTGGCCACTGATGGCTGCTAGACGAAAAATTTCGAAATCAAAGAGAGGATAACCTACTCAATAGACATCCCGTATACAAGTCCACCGACTTAGAACGGGAAGGGGATAAAGAACAGAGCTAGATCAGGGGAGGCTACATCAAGAAAGCTATTGGTTGGAAAGGGTGGACTAACTATGAGGAAGCAGCTGGCTGGTTGATAAGCAACGGCGGATGGATGAGATGAAGTTTGGAAAGGGAGATACGGCTGCGAAGAATACGGCGACGATTGGCGACAGCAACCCGAGATGCTTCGACAGGCGATTGGTGATGGGGGCATCAACTTGAAGATGGCGGTTCGAGGGGGTCGTTTCTTCTCCCACTGCAGCGCCGCAGCTCCGGTCTCGACGTCGAGTTTCCACTGGTGCTGAGGCGAAAAGAAAAGCTTTCATCGGGCGCAGTTTCACTCTGTACAGCTTCTGGCCACGGCTACATATATTTTATTATTTTTTCCATTCCGTCCTATTCTCAATGCGCCGGATCCATTCATTCCGCCAGTCCTCGCTTGATTAACCACCCAATTCAGTGGTCGTTTCCTTTTCAATCTCCTCTTGCTCGGCAACAAACAAACCACTGCGCTCGTCAGTCAGTCTCGTTCAGCATGAGGTAGAACTGCATTTCTTTCCCCCTCTACGAGAGCACCATGGAGGGTTTTCCTCGATTGGCCTGCCGTGACCTGCGTCCTCTTCGCACCTTTCACCTCTCGCAATGTCAACCATGTCGGTCTTTCAAACCTTCTCTACCATCTACGAAGCCTCTGCCGAGCTCCAGACTGTTATATTCTTCGTCAAGAAACTCTCGTCGTATTGTCTCACAGCTTCCCGCGCACTTACTCCGACGAGCTCCGGCGGGGACCGTCCGCTTCATTTCTACTAAAGAGTTGCCCAATCACCATGGGCCAGTCGCACGATTTATGTACCGTGTTTTTGCCTGGACTGGAATTTTCATCGTCTTCAGCGGGAGCCTCATTTTCGCATTTTTCCTGTACGATGCCTCCACATACCGCGAACAGCCAGACAAGATGGGTGACATTCCCGTGTCCGAAGCTGCCCTGTCCCCGAGAAGAGGAGGACCCAAAAATTTGCCCATCGCAGAGGTTTTGGTTGATGATGAAGACTGCGATCTTATGCGTGAACAAAAACACAAGCCCAAATTGGTCATTCTCGGAACCGGATGGGGAAGTGTTGCAATGTTGAAAGAGCTCAATCCCGGAGACTATCATGTTACTGTCGTCTCCCCTGAGAACTATTTCCTCTTCACCCCCATGCTGCCTTCTGCCACCGTTGGAACTCTGGAACTACGTTCCTTGGTCGAGCCTGTTCGCAGAATAGTCAACCGATTGAGAGGTCATTTTCTTAAAGCCGAGGCTGTGGACGTCGAATTCTCTCACAAACTGGTCGAAGTTGCTCAACTCGACGCTGACGGGAATCGACAGCACTTCTACCTCCCCTATGACAAATTAGTCATTGGAATTGGTTCAACCACCAACCCCCATGGTGTCAAAGGCTTGGAAAATTGCAATTTTCTCAAAACAATCGAAGATGCCCGTCTTATCAAGAACAAGGTCCTCCAAAACTTGGAATTGGCCTGTCTCCCTACTACCTCGGATGAAGAAAGACGAAGGTTGCTTTCCTTTGTCATCAGTGGCGGTGGTCCCACCGGTGTCGAATTCGCAGCAGAATTATACGATATGCTGAACGAGGATCTCTTAAACTCATTCCCCAAGATCCTGCGGAATGAAGTTTCGGTGCATGTCATTCAATCTCGAGGTCACATTCTCAACACCTACGATGAAGCCTTGTCCATTTATGCCGAGAAACGATTCGAGCATGATCAAGTGGAGGTTTTGACAAATTCTCGCGTGAAGGAAGTCACTCCAGATCGGATTATATTTACCCAAATGGAAGATGGGAAGCCCGTAACAAAGGAACTTCCCATGGGCTTCTGCCTCTGGTCCACTGGGGTTGCACAGACTGATCTGAGTCGAAAGGTGGCCCAAAAGCTGAGGGATTTCCAAAATAACCGCCATGCCCTTGAAACGGACACACATTTGAGACTTATCGGAGCTCCTCTTGGTGATGTCTACGCCATTGGGGACTGCTCTACCGTTCAAAATAATGTCGCCGATCACCTAACGACTTTCCTTCGTGGCATGGCATTTGAGCAAGGCAAAGATCCGGATAAACTTCACATCACCTTCCAAGATTGGCGATCTGTGGCTCAAAAAGTGCGCAAACGGTTTCCTCAAGCTGCAGGCCATCTCAAACGACTTGACCGGCTCTTTGAAGAATATGACAAGGACAAGTCTGGAACACTTGATTTTGGTGAACTTCATGAATTGTTGGTCCAGATAGACAACAAGCTCACCTCTTTACCTGCGACCGCCCAACGAGCCAATCAACAAGGTCAGTATCTCGGCCGTAAATTCAACAAGATCGCCGCTGCCATTCCTGGATTCCGGGCCAATGAAGTCGATTTCGGTGATTTGGACGAAGCAGTGTACAAAGCTTTCGAATATCATCATATGGGCAGCCTGGCTTATATCGGAAATGCCGCCATCTTTGATTTCGGGGGATTGAATTTCAGTGGTGGACTCATGGCTGTTTACCTGTGGAGAAGTATTTACTTCGCTCAGAGTGTCAGTTTCAGAACGAGAATGCTTTTGGCTATGGACTGGAGCAAGAGAGCTTTGTTTGGAAGAGGTGAGTTTTCTTTTTCTTCCTGATTCATTTGCCGCTTTGATATTGATATGCTCGCAGATTTGATGAGCTTTTAACTTTTTCCCTGAAGTTGTGCCACTTATCCTGATCTCCATCCATATATGGCTGTGAGACCATTTATCGTCTCGAGTGCGATTCTGTTCTCCCAATTCCAGACAGGAAACAAGTCAACAAGACAATCCAGCTTGAAGCTAGACTGCGATTCAAGAAGGGATAGAACGCAATCAATCCCGAATAAACTCAGATTAGATTTGGCTCCACCTCCGATCCAGGCGGGATCATGAGATAGGTGACTTCAGAAAGCAATTTGCCCCCAATTGAAACAACTCTGGCGTAAAAGTGGACTAGAGAACATAGAGAGGAAGAAACAAGAGAACCTGGAGATGAGATCGATTGGAATGAACCCAATTGCCTTGATTTGTACATACCCATATACCGCTGAAGTTTTCCCTTCATGTCGACGGCAATGATAAGAGAGTAGTGGCTATTGGAATAGTAGCAGCGAAAGGAGCGACGGCTATGCAGCAAACAGCGTGTGCGCGGCTTTGGCCCTCTCCACCCTGATCTTGAATTTGCCTGTTTTGTCCCCTTTTTATTTTCCCTCGTGGCCTTTGATAGCCTATCCTCCTATGAAAATTGAAAGTCGAGGAGATACATGTACAAATGTGCCTCGGTGCTGGTTTCAACTCAAAGTCTGGACGCCTGCGAATCGATTCTCTTCTAGAATTCCTCTAGCCTTATATCAGGGCAACGCAACAGGACCAACTCGGGCTTTTCAAAAGAGGCTCACGATGCTTTATTGCAGGCAACTTAAGTCAAGTCCCATGCATCAATCACTCAATATCCATGTCCCCAACCACTTATTGATCATCATCAATTATCATCTTGGACCTCATCATCCTCGTTGGCCCCATCTACTTTCGCCGCAACATCCTCCTCGCACTCCACATCCCCTCTACCCCTGACATCTTTAAAAACAGGCTTCCGCTCCTCCCATCGCCTGATCCCTTCCCCATCACACGTCCGCCGGACCTCGTGCTCTGCCACATCCAACAGCTTTGCCATCTCACCGTGAATTTCCCCAAACATAGCCCCCTGCCCGCTGTGCCCGCGCAATCCTTTCGCAATCGCAAACCACTCGCGTACGCCCGCACGGGTGATCAGTGTATCGCTCCCACCCCTCACGGTCGTCGCACGGTGCACAAGTCTTAAAACCTCTCTGCGCGCCGTAGCCGAACAGATGGGTGTTAGATAGTATGCAAAAAGGCGTGAGAAGACATGGGCGCGGCGGAAGAGGTCCATGTCTGTCTCGGTGCGAAGAGATTTTGTGAGCAGTGAGAGGAAATGTTCGATCTCGAGAGTTTGTGCGTTCATACTGCCGCCACTGCTCAGCTCAGTGTCGTCGGCTTCAGGCTCGGTGAGAAATGTCGTGGATAACAAGTCCGACAGTAGATGCGGGATCGACCAGCTAGGGCTACGTAATAGGAAGCGGTTTGCCTTGCGGTAGAATGGCGAGCTTGGGTCTGCGATCACGGGAAGCATATGGATTGCTAATTCAGCGACGATGGATGGAGGCGGAAGGTCCCCTCTACTTGCAGTGTAAGCGCGGATTGTCTCGCTGACTTCGCCTAACAAGAGATAAAGTTGGATTCTTTCGTCGTATGCTGATTGTTCGACGGCGTGTGTGACGGTTTGAAGCGTGTGGAAAGCTTGAATGCGGGTTTCCTGTGAAGGTGAGATCAGGCAGCGTAACAGACTTGCGAGATGCCCTGATTGGATCTCGGATTCGAAATCTGGTTTGTTCCAACGCTCGAGTCCGGTCAAAGACGTCGGGATGGCCGGTGGAGGAGGAAAAGAGGTCGTTGTAACGTCGTCATCATTGAGGTCTTGCTGTAGAGCTGATTCAGCGGGCAGGCCGTTCTTTCCAAGGTTCCCTGACTCGGGTTCTTCGAGCGTGCTTGCATATCCTAGATCGGGCAGGGTTATAGACTTCTTGCGCTGTTTCTCAAAAGCTTTTTCGAGTGCCGCTCCCGCCTTCTCGTTTCCCTCACGACCTTTCACCATCTCCTGCCGAAATTCCATCATGACCCTATAGTTCTCACCCGCCACATCAAGAGCTGAGAAGAATCTAGCAATCCATTCAGCGATATTCTTGATTCCTTGTTCGTCTTCCTTTTGGGGGACGAAGAACCATTGCTCCGCGACGCAACAAGCGACAAGGCTCAGCTCCTTCGAATCCGATACCATTTGCTGCATCTGCTCCAGTTGATCCAGATACTTGGCCGGTCTCTGCATCGTGCGCGTTATGCAATTGTCTAAAAATTCATATGCGGCTGGCTCTGGTTGCCACTTTTTGGTCGAGATCAAGCTCTGGATCAATGCTTCCAGGGACCGGGTACTAGAATTCAATATGCCTTTGCTGGTCAACATAGATCTGAGAATCGGTATTGATTGTTTTGCGACGGCACCTTCCAGCGACGGAATACAGCACTGGAGTAGCCGGACAATCAGCGAAAAACTATCAGTAATTGATTTATGAAACCACTTTGTTGCTGGGGAGATATCTGCGATTTGAAGAAGGTGGACTACTTGCTCATCGAGGATGTCTCTGCTTTCGGTATCAAGGCTCTCCGGCTCTCGAGTTCGGAGCGCTTTGCTCAGAGTGGGACCGATGTCAAATTTGGAGCCGGCTGTTGTGGATGGTAAGATCCTATGATAGGCAGCAATACATTCGAGAACCGTCGTGCGGACTTGTTCCTTATCATTTCCCAGACTTTGCAAGGTGGTGATGACGTCTTGTAGCACCGGAATACGTTCGACGAACAGATTGATGAGTTTTCTGGACGCTTGACTCCACAAGGGAGATTGAGAAAACGCGCGTTCAAACGTCCGCACGACAGAATCGAGCTTTTCAAATGCAACGGTCAGCAGGCGAGTGGAAGACATCGTCATAATATCTTCGTTGATGCGGAGACATTTCGTGATGGTAGATCGATCGAATGGGCGCGGAACAATGCTTTCGATGACAATCGATAGAGGTGGTGGTGTTGAAGCCTTCCCGTGCCAGCCACAATTGGGCGGGACAGGGAGCTGGACGACAGAGAAGAGGAATGCAAATTGACCACGCCATAGTGGGTTGTCTCCCGGCGGAACAAGGAACCTTTGCTTTTTGGTGAAGTACTCCGCTACGAGCTCTGGAGCGGCCACAAAAATTGAAGTGATGAGGTTTGCTTGCTGAATGTCGCTCTCTGGTCTGAGCGTCTGGATGAATGTTGACAGGGTTCCGTTCTTGACGGGCACTTTTCCGGAATAGTGGTCGAAATAATACGGCGAATCGAGGCCGAGGTCGATCATGTCTTCGTCTTGCCTTTGACTTTCTGGGGAGGTTCCTGGAGGGTACCACCCCGATTGAGGCACCAAAACTCCCCTCGTCGTCGTGCATACCTGCAGGAGTAGTTGATGCAAAGCATTTCGAACACCGGTCACGCGATCAATACCGTCGGATTGTGTCGAACCCGCTTGATAATCATAGAGTTTGGCCAGAGCAGACAGTATTCCAGAATTGAAGCATCGACTCTTGATCTGTTTGGAGAGAGCGTTATCTTCGAGCACGGATTTTTCAAGGGTGCTCAGAAACCTAATGACGATATCGGCCTTTTCATTGGGAAGACTGCGAAGCGCCGAATACAAGGTTTTCCCATGAGTGATCAGCTCGGACTTGGATGTCGAGTCAAGATACTTCAAATTGGCCGACAGGAATTCCAATGCAGCTCTATGAGGTGTAAATCTTGGGCCGTCAGCAGATTCGGATGCGGTTTGGGCCAGGATTCCGTCGAGTCGTCGGTAGAGATGGTCTCGTCGAGCGAAAACATTGCTGGCGAGAGCTCCGCCGTCGAAGCTGGTGATTTCTGTCAGGAGCTGTAGACACAGAGAAGTAATGTGCTCTTTGGATCTCGGAGAGGAGAGGCCTTTATCAAGAATGCGCAGTTGATCTCGTTTCAACAAACTATGGCACAGGGATAGCCCAAAGTCGCGGAAATCTACGTCACTGGAGATGGTTTGGAAGAACTGGACGAGGGCCGAGGTGACTGCCGATAGGATTGGTTCGTCATTGGATTGGCTTGCCGAGGCCCAAATGGATAATAGGTCAGGGAAGTCAACTTGGTCGTGAGAGGTGGATGATTGGGTTTCGCAGTAGTCTTTCAAAATCTTCAGCTGACGAGCCCGGTTTGAGGAATCCTGGTTCTCTGGAATGGTGGAAAGAAAGTCCGTGAAATGGTCGATTGCTAAGGAGGGTTAGACAGAAGGGACTGGTCGATGTATAGCGAACGCACCTGATTTGACCTCAAACGGGGAACTATGAGACAATTGCAGAAGGTGCCTTAGCTGGTCTGAATGGGTGAAGGACACGGAATGAGCTGGTATGGTGCGTTCTACCTTTCTTCTCTTCCTCGACCCCTCTTCCCTCACCGCCATGGCGCAATTCGAGTGAGATCAATGTTGATGGAATGAATGAGGCGGACACCAGAGTTTTTGTAGGCGGCCGAATGCGGTTTAGTCTGTAGCGAACGCCAAGACTGTTGCCAAGATATACAAGCGTTATAACGCTCGAAAGAACTTCAGCAACAACCAGCAATATGCTATTGAAATGTCCACTGTCGAGTATCGTATCTTGAACCACGATATGCTGTGAAAGGTCTCCTGTCGAGTATCTTATCTTGAAATACTACATGATATGAAGGTTTCCTTGCTGAACCACAGCCTATTTGGAACTGGTAACGACTCTGATTGCAGTGATATATTGGGTTATGGGTTTCAAATGTAGTGCTTCAAACCCTCCACGTAGTTGAATGAAGTTTTGCTTGCGTGGAGTTGTTTGACTTAGTCAAATGTGAAACAGTTTCTTCATTGCTGTAAGTTTTGAAACATTTACTGCAAATCCCGAGGTCAGGCCGTGCTTCAGTCAGTTCTTCACAGCGGTGTTTCACTGCAGCTTTCCCTCCTGTTGTCAAGTGGATTGTATTGAGTGCTCTGAGGGTCGTTGTAGTCAGCATCTTGTTGTGGGTTTATAGTATTGTGGGATTATCAAGGCAGTATGTATGGCGTTGCCATGCAAAAGGGGGGACGCACGTGGAATGGCACAAATTTTCCAACCAATCAAAACAAACCATTTTCGGAGACCAACAGTGAGGCTGACCAACCACGAGGCTCTGTTCCCCTGACTCACGAGGTCAGAGCCACCCATCTGTGATTCCTGCTGAGGACTTGAAATATCTCGGTCTCAGGGCTACGTCTGACTGCATACTGCCGAAGGCTTGCCATGTGTTTCGAAGGGGGCTTATATGGTCGGATTCCAACATGAGAGCACCGCTGTCGAGTAGGAACGCTGAGATGACAGCCTACCAGGAGGTAAGAGACATTTGCAAACTGTTATGCAGGATACGTGATGGGGTAGTTGCGTCTCCGTATGTATGGATAGACAATCAATCACACAAGCGCTTGCTACCCTTAGGGCTGGGCCCATAGTAAAGGCTGTCGGGCTGTTACGACGTTGAGCAAGGCCAGCTACTACACTATCAGGCTGTCATATGGCAACACTGTTCTGCTGTGAGCTGGCTAACTGGTATGCTCTTCAGTAGAGTATGCCGCCTGGTCGACGTCTCCATAGAAACTAATAACAGCGTGGGGCCACATACTCGGCAGCAATGCCCATAGGAGGGGGGTTATTATTCTGTACACTATGCCTCAACTCTCCCTATTCTGTACACCCCACTAACAGACCTTGTCACCGTTAACCTGGCGACGGCAAGAAAATACCAGTAAGTGGTGTGACTGGAGCACTGACGCATTGAACCCCAGTTGCGTTGCGAAGCAAGAAACACGTTTAATTCCCCAAAGACGGCAATACGCTACCATCGATCCCGCGACTTCTTGGAAGGCCAGAATCTACAACTGTGAATCCTGATGTTGGCCGCCACCTTGAGGAGCCTTGAGATTGTCGAGAAGCTTCAACAAAACCCACGAAAGTCTCACGAGCATCGCAAACGCAAGAGGTACTTTGATAAACTAGATGAGAGCAATTGATGCCAATTCGTGGCTTTCACAACCGGATTTGTATAGAGTAATACCATCGTCAACCATCATTTCCTGTTCTGCCATAGAATTGCGCAGATATCCGGAGAAACAAAAAATCCGGACCAATAAGAGGCGATGTAGCTTGATAAAGTACATCACGTGATCAGTATACAGAAAAATGGGACCTGCTTTTGGGATTACTAACATCTGCCCCGGAGGACGGACTGATGGCACGACAACCTTCCACAAGAATACCCACGGCAACCCTTGAGTCACTGATGCCGAAAAACCCCGCAATTGTACTACTCCTCTCAACAATTCCAAAACTTGTTATATGGTAGTTGCAAAACCTTCGCAAAAAGTTGCAAGCAACGGTCTTATAGTGTGTAAGCCATCCTCCGACCTTTTCGTATCCATGACAACAATCTAACCCGTCAAAAAGAGTGGTCGATCACCCAGGGTTCTGAATCACGTGATCCTGAGAATCTCGTGTACGACGAAGAGTTCCTGTGACCCCGGTTCGAATCCGGGTAAGACCTGCTTTGTTTTTGGTGCAAGGTGGGATGGCCGGTTTGGATGGGAGGCGGAATGTGCGATGTGCGGTGTGCGGGTGGGTACATGGGCGCCAAGGGTGGCAACCAGGGCAAACATAGCGATTATTGGTGGGTAAAGAACCGGTTTTGGGGGGTTTGATCTTTGCCTAAATGCCATCATCCACACTCATCACACTTTCCTGTTCCCAGTTCCCATGCGTCGGTGTATGGACCGTTGAACTCCAAAAACGAATAATTCTTACCAATGAACCTGCGGAGGGAACTCTGTTTGAAATTATCCATGTCTTCGTTGTTAGGATGGAGAGCTGATGATACAAGAGCTCCCAGTACCAGAATGAACGAATACTGGACGATACTTATGTCAACAGTCATTCAACTGCTCTACCTCATGAATGCTAGGTAAGATTCATACTCAAGTCCAAGATACGGCAACGTCAAACCAAAGGCCACCCCAGCTTCAAGATTTCTTCCTGAGCATACCCCTGAGTTTTCGCGCCGCACCGACGATTGGATCACCTTCATATATGTCGTATGGTTTCTCTTTCTCTCTTCCACTCTCCCCTCCCCATTGAATGCGTGCTCTAGGTTGAGTCGATGGTCCTTCCTGACCAGGTTCTTGCACCGCAGCCCGATTTCGACGAGGTTGGTCCTCCTCGTCACTTTCACTGCTCGAATCTTCCTCTGCGTCGCCCAGACCCAAAGCAGCCAATCGTCGTCTCTTTTCTGCTGCAGTTTCTCCTTCCTCTCCAGCTTCCTCTTCATTTTCGGATCGAATCCTTGCCAGTTGACGTCTTCTTACGTCTGCTGCAGTCTGACCTTTACCATGCCTGGCCAAACTCGACGCCACATCGTGAGTGGGAATGTCAGTTGCTTCGTCTTCCTCGTCTTCACTTTCTTCTTCCAGTGTCTGATTGCGCTCGGTAGTGGTCGTCCGGTCAGGTCTTGGACGTCGATGTGGACTAAAATAATCCTCACCATCAGGTACCGTCTCGCTTTGGGTTCTCCGGGCGGTATGTGGGCGTGGCAGATCGAGAATCGCACCAGTATTCGCTTCGGCTCGGTCTCGTCGGGGTCTGTCAAGAGGAGTGACAGGTTCTCTACCGCCACTGTGCTCAGCCTCTTGGACCCTACTCTTGGGGTCCAGCTGCTGCATTTGTTTGATGAAGTCTCTTGTGGACAGCCGTCTTCCAGATCCAAGAGCGAGGGTACCAGGAGCATCTCGAGTCTTCTTTTGTAGTCCGGTCAAGCCGTATTGATCAGTCTTCGATATAATCATCCTTAACCCGTCATCAGATGATGCATTGGACACATGCCTTCTAAAATCTGGTTTCTTCTTCGTTTCCTCTTCGCCCTCTGTTGAGGGAGCGGCGGTGGTACTTGGTCCGGCGGCATCGGTTTGTCGACCCAGTCCTACCCAGGTACTCATTCGGCGCAAACCGTCTCGCAATTGCTGCTCTCTCGTCTTCTCGCCGGAGGCACTGTCACTGGGTATCGTATATGTTTTGATGACCTCGCCATCTTCATCTTCAACGATGATCGTATTACCAAATTGATAAGCATGAGCAGGGCCCCTCTTTCTTGCCATCTTTGATGGACCAGCAGCTTCAACCTCTTCCTCTTTCCGTTTGCCGAAACCTTTCCACTGATCAAATCTCTGGCGCAGTGACTTCTGGGGTTGACCAAAAGCCTCGTCTACCTCTTCTTGCAGTTCTTCACCCTCATTTCTCGCATGAGTTTCATGTTTGTGTTTCGCGAACTTGCCAGTGTCATCCTTGGTCAAACGGACTCGAGCATTCTCAATGGCCTCCGCCTTCTGGTCCTCCGTCAGTCCAGCGGTATCAATGGTATCCACAACGTTGCCTTCTTCATCTTCAACAATGACGTGGGCGCCTTCTTCATAGGCTTCGATATCGGCCGGTCGGTCCTTCGAAGTGGGCCGCGTCTCGGTTTCAGTCTCTCGTTCCGCTTCGATTTCATCGCGTTCGGGAGATGAGGCCGCAGATCTTGTCACCGGGCGATCTGGTCGACTTTCTGGTGACGGTTCAACAGATTTCTCAAGCAAGGTATCCGAACCAGACTCCTGCTGGGAGAGCATGGGCTCCGGGCGCCTTATTGGCGCAATGGCGCTCTGGCTGATCGGGCCGCCTAAACGGTCCTCAAAGTCTTTATCTCGACGCCTCCGTCTTCGTGATCGCCCCAGGCTGGAGGATCTTGAGCCTGGCTTTTTCTCGTACTCATCTTCGCGTTGTCGTCGAAGTTGAAGTTTAGGAATTCCGACCGGAGGTAATTGTCCAGGAGGGATATCGAGCTTTTCGTCGGTCTCAAAGTCCGAGCTGTCCATACGTGACATGGATCGTGATTGAGATGTAATTCTTGGAAGACGGCTCATCCACGCGGGGCCCTTTTCGTTATCTTGAGTGTACGAGAGCGTGATTGTTAGGGTGTTGATGCGTTTACCCAAGGTGAACACCGCAATTGACGAGCCATGTACGAGGATGGATGAAATGACCAAGAAGGTCACAATAGGCCAAACAAGGTAGATCAAGTCGTACTCCTTTGAGCCTGGTGAAGGAAGTGTGGCTAGAGGTTCAGTTCCTTCCGTCTCTAGTTCTGCCCTAGCGAGAATGGCGGCAAAAATGGCACCCACTCCGATAGGACCAAAATGACCCGCAAATAAAGCCTCTCGCCAGGTTTTGACGTCTGGAATGACCGGTTTCAGAGCCAACATGGCGGGGATTCGACGGAACAGAATGACAAAGATGGAGATGACAACAAGCCTCCATGGAACCAAGCCATGTGACGGAGCATTGTATTGGTCCCAAGGTACAATGGTTCCAAAGTAGACGAAATAGGCCAAGTTGAGGAGTAAGTCAATGACGTTGGAGACATGAGATTCCTCTGTCTTTTCAGTGAACCAACCATCGTTGGAAAATCCGACTCCGGCTGCGAATCCGATCAGGAGATCATCCATGCCCAACATACTTCCTGAACCGGCACAAAACAAGGCCAGGACGAAGTAGAACACGAGAAAACTCTCTCGATCGATCAAGCCTTTTCGTTCCGCAAATTTGATGGCGTGACGACCCATATAACCGACAGTGACTCCATAGATAGCACCAAAGACACACTCGTACAGAATCGTGTAACATACCCAGTGATAGACAACTTCTCTGCCATGAAGGTCGTATCTCATTAGATATAGAGAAAGATAAATGAAAGGGAATGCCATTCCATCGTTGCAGCCAGATTCGGCCGAGAGAACGTCTCGAAGATGTTTTGGAACTCGTTTGGCGAATTTGCCCTTGCCGACGACGGAAGAAGCCAGGACAGGATCTGTGGCCGTGACGCAAGCTGCAACCGCAAGAGATTCCAGCCAAGTGAGAGGCTCAATCATCCACCAGATAAAGAGGCTCGTGATGAGCCAGCCAAAAGTCATGACTGGAACTAGCAGGAAAACAACAGATTTCCAATGTCTTTCCATGTAAGCTTTTGGCAGTTCGACACCGACGGCAAAGCATTGAACGACGAGGACTATGCGAGAGAACTCGAGCGTGATCATATCAGTGTTGCCCCAGGTCAAAGGATTGATCAGATTGGCAGCATGTGGTCCAAAGATAACGCCGCAGAGGGTAGCAACTGTGGCCTCGCCGATGTACAGCTTTTCCTTGATAAATAGTGAACACAGCATGAACATGCTCGTAAACCCACCCAGGATAATGTACACCAGATGCGGTTTGTTTATGGACAGGTGTTCCCACGCCATCCTGAGCTGCTGAGTTTACAATGTTGGACAGACTGGGGGCGTGCGTTTTGAATGAGTAGATTGTGGCTCATGTATAGTGGGGTGACAGGCTCCTCCAGTATTAAATTTTTACAGCAGCAGCAAAATGGTTGAGTATATCACGAGCGAGTATATTTGTTTCGAAATGGACGTATTACCCCCAATCGCTGCCTTCTCTTTGATTTAGATCGTGGTGGAGTATTCGGCGCATTCAGAGAGATATGGAGAGGTTCTCGGTTGGTTGCTAGGGAAAAGGAGGGGCAGAGGCCCGGTAGAGAATCTGGACAGCAAAGACAAAGTGAGAGCTCTTATTCTCGAGGAAACAAAGAGAACAGAACAAAAGTGAGAGAGAGTTCCCGGCCTCTGTGACGATAGTGGATCCGAGAACAAGAACCAGTTGGGAGTCGGAGAGAGAACCGGCTGGCCGACCGGAGACTGGGCAATCCTATTGAGGCAAGCGAAGCACACTCCAGGGAAGGGAGCTTGGTGTCTTTAAGAAGAGCGAAGAGAATCTGCCAAGTTGCGATAGAGGAGAAGACGATTGCTGAATGTTAAAAGCTCGGCGCCTTGTCTGTGGGCCTTTTCTTTGGGCGCGCTTTGTTCTGGCCTTAAAGCGATGCTCAGGACGAATAATGATCCCTGTTCGGCCTGCGCGGTGACACTAGGTCACCAAAACGCGAACCAACCAGAGTGAACGCCAGTCTCCATGGTCGGACACTCGGCTCCTTGTGTTATAATCCGAAAATCCTGGCACCTGCCTGGCTCTGGAATTTTGCCCTTCCAGTAAAGATGACGAGGAGCGTGTACGTATTGCGTTCAATGGGCGTTAGCCGAGATGTAGGTAGGTATGATTTTGGCTGAATCTAACTTTTTCTCCCTGCGTGTGGTGCCCCCCCGTACCTGCAAACGCATGGTTGATAAAGCTGTTGACCTCGTGCCGGGAAATTCGACATCCGAGGACAAGCAGAGCGAAGCGCAGAGAGGCGATGATTGGTGGTAGGCCAGAGGAAGATTTCGCTCGACTTTTGCGCAGGTGTACGCCGGACTGACTTGGCGCCCCCCTCCCCGCCCCACAAGGCGAAGCTGGTTGGCTTGTGCCACGCTTTGTTATACCTTGATAAGACTGAGTAGAGATATCCAACGGCGAAAAGCATTACCATTATCTACAAGTACACTACTGAGGAGCAATATCCAGTAATCATTGCTCTTGAGGGAAGCCATTTGTCCCTCCTCACTCAAGAACTACTCTGTCTCGCTCCAAATAACCGATACTCCCTCTTTGGCTCGCAAGCCCTCGACTGATTGGCAACTCTCTCACTCCCATTGATTGTAATTATCCATAGGGCACGGACGCCGTCTTATGCCTTTCCTCTCAAGAGAAGGCCTTTGTTGACCCATAAGCACAAACCTCCTTCACCGCCAACCGGTGGAGTCCCTCCACGTTGAAATCCACTATGGCGAGTCAATGACTGCATATCTGTACGCATCCCCCGACAAAAGAAATGAAAGATTACCTCATGACCTATCCTGCATGCATAACGAAGAGCCGCAACTGGGTTGATTACAAACGCCCATGACTCTAGCACGATACGTCGGACCAATCCCAGATTCATGATATTTGATCAGCTAACCAATTTGAACACCCCAGCGCCGGTTTGCGGCAATACCACACCCAGCAAACTCATCAATACCCATTTTCTATGACCGGACAGCTACATGAACTTGCAATCGTGAAGCATCATCAATGCAAGCCCACCTTGGTCATCCTTGTCGCTTTTCTTTCTTCCCTTCATGCGTCTCTTTCACCATCCCATTCATTACAGCTAGCCAGCAAATATACTTCTCTTCAATCAAAACCTCCCGTCATTAGCAGGGCGCTTGCCTGGTTCCATAGTTCCCATAAGAAACTTCCTACGAATTCAAAATCCCACACTTTTGGAGAGTCCGATATCGCCGATAACCTCCGTCATTTTTGGCATGTTAGATTCCGTATCTGGGGGGTATATTGCAATCGTATGTCCTGGTCAAATCATATGTACCGTGTTTTGGAGATCAGAGCCGTACTAAAACGTATCAACCAATGCTGCACTTATGCAGCCTACAGAGAAAAGATATAAGCGTCCTCAAGGCTTTCATAGAGGTCAATATCAGGTCCTGCCGATTGTCGTTAGGGGTTCGTGACCGAGGCTAACGCTCGGTCTTTGATGTGCCCTGCTTGTGTTTCGAGTGACCGTGCCATGAGCTTGAAAACTAAGGATTTTACTCAGCAGGCGTCACGATCATGGACAGAAAGATGACTTACCGGGCCATACAGCATCCTTTTCGAGTAGGTATGCTGTCAGAACAAGAATTCTGCAGCCATAGCCGCCTTCTCGAGCCGCAGTAATATCATACCCTGCCCGAGATTCGATCTTTTGCTCGGCACTTGCCAAAACTTCATCAACTTTCTGGATAAGTTTGCGGTCCTCGTCTTCGAGGAGCAGAATACCCGGAACCTCCATCAGATTCATTTCGTCTCGGCCAATCACGCCAATGTACTTGCCAACCCGTTCCTGTACGGTTGTGATCCACTCCGCAAGTACCTGTGCGCAATCAAACGCACACATTGCTGATTGTGTAGGCAGCTCTCGAGACGTATGCTCCGCAAAGCTGAGACCCAGTTTGTCGGACATGGATAGGGAATCCGCCGCGTAAAATGCCGCCTTGCGTAGATGCCGTTCTCGCCGGGATGAACGGGACTCTCGGCTATCGCGTTCGCGTTCTGCTTGGGTTTCTGGTGGCGTCTCGTCATTGGACACATTTTCCGTGTTCTTGCTATCCGCCTTACTCGCAGGAGAGGCGCTGTCCCTGTTTTTATTCGACATTTCCTGACCCTGCATTGCATCTGGGCCTTTTGCAAGCTCTTCCGCCATAGCATCGTAGTCACGCTGCCAAAAGGCCTCCTTGGATCTTCCAAGATTGATGAAAAGTCGAACGTAGGCAAGGTCGAGTAGTGGTATGCAGTCAGCAGACAGAGGTCCAGCGCCAAAAGGATTTGGCCGCTCCAGGCTGTGGCTAGGATTACTAGCCCAAGCAGCTTGCCAGGCCCGAAGTGCCGGTTCAATGTGAGCGTGCATCTGCTCTGTCTCGCTCGTCGTCCATTGACGTCCAAGATGACGTTGTCGCGTTTCCCAAATGTAGTTGTGCAAGGCATTGACGAGGATCAGGCAACCAAATGTACTTGGTCTGAGCTCATTCTCAACGGCTGCTCCAAGGGAAACAACGGTACTGTTCCGCCTCCTCTTCCGTTGAGCAGCCATCAGAAGATGCGTGAGCGCTTCAGCAAACGTGATTGAATTCGTTTCGGCGCTTGCTGTCCCTCCGAGATTTCTCCATGCCTGTGCAGATTCAGCAGCCCATAATTCTTCGTCGCAGGGCAGATTTAATCGAATTTCGGAATTGGTGAGTGCCGGAGGGTGATTGTACGCGGTCACAAGCATGCTTGAAAGGATGAAAACTGCATACAAAGTGCGCTTGCGTTCCTCCATGATCTTCCATTCATACCAATCAGAATCGTCCATCTCATTGATCATTGTACCCCAACCGGTGTTCGACATTCCACTCATCTGAACATTGACAGAGGAATTGCTATGGCCGTTTCCGGTGTGTCCCGGGGCAGGTCGTGCCAGTTCAGCACCGCGAGCAAGGCTAACCAAGGCCGCACAATGATTGCTTGCGAGCTCGGCTGCTGTTTTGTCACCACAGTTGTGACCGTAGATCACGTTCAACAGCATCGCCTGGACCAGCCAAAGTGGTGTGTCCTCTCGCTCTGTCGAATGTCGTGGCGCAAATTGCGTCTTGGTCATGTTAGCCTTGCGACGTTCCTCGAGATAGCTGCTGATGAGACGTTTGGCACACTCGAAGAGGTCTTTTGATTGAGCAACCTCGTGTTCATACAAAGCGCCAATGGCGGCAATGGACAAGATCAAGCAGCTGCCTCCTCCAGCGACGGTGGCATGACCAAATTGGGATTGACCAGATACAAGTCTGATAGGAGTTGTGTAATCTGGGGACTCGAAGTTGAGTGAAGGAATGTGAAGAAACGGGAGATGAGGATGGAAGTATCTGATGTATGCTGTCACGTAACGTTGCAACTCATGCGTGCTTGGGAAAGTATTCACGTTGAAACCTTTCGGGCGAGAAGCTGCACTAGGTGATAATGGTGAACTAATCACCGGCTGAGAATACTTACGTTGTCCGAAGCCAGTGTTTTTGGACAGACCCGCAATCAAAACGCTTCGAATATGATCGCTGACCAAATCTGAGGATACTGTGGTGGCGGAACTTTGACGCAGACTGCTATCCATTGAGGTAGTAGATGTTGTCGAAGCCGGGCCATCCCTGCTCAGTGGCAATTGGAAACCGGCGAACTGCATGTTTGCTTGCATGGCAGAAGGATCCATAGGATTCAAATCCGGCGGCGTGGGGAGACTCATGTCTAGAGAGCCTCCTTGAGCCAGTAATGATTTTGGTGATACTGTGCCAATCGGCGCATTAACCATTTCGCTGAAATTGGACATCAGATCCATGCTGACGGGACTGTTCACCATTGGTGCTTGGCTCGTACCGCTATTGGGCCACATATTGGCAGTCGTGACTGCAGTGCGCTGCAGAGTGGCAAGGCTGGGTTCGGCTGTCATGTCATTTATCCCGGCGGGGCTGTTTGTACTCATAGCCGATGGCGAGGAGTCATCAATGGCATTTTCATTCGCCTGAGCAAAGGACATTTGATTTTCGAAGCCCTGTGTCATCCAGTCGAAGCTAGCATCTTCATCAGCCATAACTTGAGACGCTGTCATTCCGGCAAACACTTGTTGAAATGGTGAGCCTGAAGGCTCTATTCCAAACCCTTGTAGACCAGTCATGTGCAGTGCATGAGGGTTGATCGTATCGGCCTGGTCTGGTCCAAAGCCCACGCCGAATTCGGCACCAAAACCTCCATAAGGCGGCGCAGTACGCAAGCCACTTGAGAGATCAAGAGGCAGTCCATGGGTTTCTAGTTTTGGCAGGCTGAAGGATTGATGGTTGGTAGACGCTCCACGGTAATGATGCCCTTGAGATCCTGCCGGCAAGCTCATGCCATTGTGGTGATTATGGCTAGGCCCGAACTGACGACCAAAGTTCCCAACTGAATTTGCAAGCATTCCGATAGTTGCAGAATCCACGTGACTGAGAGTGTTTGCCCGGGGTCTCATTGTCGTGGCCCCATTTGTGGTAGAATTCTTCCGGACACGGCCATTTGCAACTACTGCGGCACTTTCTCGCCGTCCGGCGCGGGGCCGTGATGATGGGGTGGTAGATGAGTGGAGTTTCTGTTGGTGCCGTAGAAGTAGGTCGCGCCTGGCGAAGCAGCGCGTACATTCAGGACATTCGAATGGTTTCTCCTTTGTGTGAGATCGTTCATGTCGTTTCAAATGCTCCAGGCGAGCAAAGGAGCGCATACACGTAATGCACACATGAGGCCGAGGTTTGTCTGTTTTGGGGGGAGGAAATGTTGGGTTTGAGGTGACATTGGGAGTCGTCGAATCATTGATTGACGGAGGTTTGCTGGCTAAGAAGAAGATGAGTCTAAGAATTGGAAAAAAAAAAAAAAAAAGGTGTCGGTTCAACTTACCAGCTTCAGTTCCAGCGCTATCCATCATCTCACTAGGAGAAGCCATTCCCGTGATGCCGACAATGGCTGAGTTGTCCTCTACTAGGGCAGCCATCAACCTCCAGGCTCCAAAGTGATGCGATCTTGATCTGTGCTCCGATTGACACCAAGCTCTTGCAACGTCCTGGTCTCTTCAACCACCCAAGAATTTATTTACCGGGTAACAGATTGACGGGAGAGCATGCGCTAAGCTTGCACCGTGCATCTGACGGTATGCTCGAACCCGTAGAGTCCGATGTGGTATTCTTGAATTGCCTCCCAAGCCAAGCCTCGTGGGATATCAGTACACCATACAATCCCAGGCGCACAACCAATGAGTGAATGCTCGTGACCGGTGAAGAACAATGAGTTCGTCGAGGATTCTTGCGAATTGGAGGGTCCCTGAAGCCGAAATCCGGGTAGTTCAGGATTGTGGTTTCAGAGGGAAACGAGAAAACAATACACAGGATCGGTGAAGAAGGTCGTGACTAGGGAATTTTGCTCGAAGAAGAGACCGTCATGTACACCAAAGTGACTCAAAATCTTTGTTCCTGGACAAGTTTAGTTTTACCAACGACAATTGAACAAGACAGAGTCCAACTACCAAGGAAGCTACAACAATACAGGCCTAGAAACTCACCAGAGCAAGCATAGAAAGGCTGACAGGATTGCATAAAGGTGTGCAGTGTGAACGGCCGAGGAAGAAAGTAGGTCCCTGAGGACAGAGAGCAGACGGGCAAAGCAAGACAAGCCCCTTCAGAGTTTTGAACGTCACAGGTGTGTGGGCGTCAATTGTGGTTGGCGGCGGCACAGAGTTCGAATCTGCAGGGTATCTGTACGAGAAACCACAGGATTGGTAAAGCTCCCTTCCAGGCAGGAAACTGTTAGTTCTAGAACCCCAAGTTGACCAAATGGCAGCCGTCTCGAAAAGATGTCAATGGACGAAAGAACGGTACGGTAGTACGGCCGAGGATCTCTCTCGGTGTGGGCGTGTTTCTGGGGTAGGAATCGGCAACATGAGGGGAGGAGGCGAGGTGGACCGGAATGGACCGATGAAAAATCATTCAATGCCGAAGGATGCGACGGCGGATGCAGAGTAACGATGGTACGGAAATAGACAGTTTGGTTCCCTCGCAGTAGAAACACAAAAAGAAAAGGAAAACGGCCGGAGAATATTCAATCGACGGTATGACTGAGATGATGGCAAAAAAGGATCCGGGTGAGGATGGGGTTGGTGTGGGCGAAGAGTTGGACGGTGGAAGGAGTTTTTTCCGAGGAACCTGGGGCTGCAGCTAACTACTACCGTAACTAGTCGATTCATGGGTGGGTTGGAGAACGGAGACTGGAGACTGGAGACTGGAGAGGGCCAGACTGGGGACGTGGTTTTGGTGGCTAATGGCGAGCTAAAGGCAATACCGCAGAGCCCTCTCGTGACGGGATGCCCAAAGTCTGCTTTCCAGTGTTCGCGGCGGACTCCTGCCGCAGAGCTAACCGATAGTACAATTTCAAGCGGTGCACAACGACTGATAAAAAGGACAGGAGGGTGCAGCCTAGTGAAAGACCAGTCGGATAACACCATTCTGAAGGATGCCGACACGCCGTACCACCCTTCGTAGTATATACAGGCACGGCTAATTGTTAGCTAGTTACGACGGCTCTGCCCACCTGGCCAAGGTACAAGGTCACTTGGGACTGTTTGTCTGACAGCCTGCTATCATATGTACATCTACACCCAGAGGGGATACTGAAAGAGATACGACCCCTCCAGCATCATTATTAATGCCAGGAAGCAAGCCGTTCTATCAATTCATAAGTATTTCAACAGGTAAACTCGTGCATCTCAGTACCTAGACCTCTGCGTCGCATACCATCTGGAGCTTGGAGATAGAAGACCGGGGACTGGAGACTGCGCTTGCTCCGCCACTCACTGTCGCAGTTCTTCGCGTTCGTTTCCTGCCAATGTCTGGAAGCAGAACCGGAACAGAAACAATCCTGCATCTCTTGATCCTGTATTGTATAGTTCGTATGAGCGACTTTTCCTTCCAGCTCATGCTTTAGCGGCATCCTGCCTGCACTGCAGAACGCCGCATCCAGAGGTCACTGCATAATTTCGAGTACTCTGGATTATATCTCCAGAGGCATTGACCAACCAGCATCGGGCGGCACAACAGGGCCCTCAAGCCTAATTTCTCCAAATCCCTTCAGGGAGCCCCTAGCAATCCCGAAGCCATCCCCAGACCACCCACTTATGCATTTCATCTCCAGGGTGCTGAGATCAACGCTGGCGCTGTCTGTTTTTCTGTCAGATTTGTCAATCTGTTACATAGTCTGTAACTGCCGCCAGGTGGCCCCCGAGCTTGTCGAAAGACTAAGCGATGCCCATTTTTCCTCGCGTGCCACGTCTTGCTAATGTCAAGGAGCCTTCAAGGGTCAGCTTCCCGGGAATGTCTTTTGCGAAATCCTGTACGTCTGTCGAGGTAACCCCCCAAGCGCTCATTGTCCTCTGCGTCCGAGCAACACCCATTGTCACCAACCACAATCTTCGTACTCTTAGGTCCCGCCCGTTCCAACCCCCGGCGCCACTGGGCCCGAGCTCGAACCTAAACAAATCCTTGTGTGCCCACAGCGACGGGCTCGTTTCCAAATTTTGATACTACCTATTTGTCGCTCGCTTGTCGCACAACTGCTCCCGCCAACCATTCTTCTCTGGTCAACCAGGGTTATGTTCACATTCTCAACTCCAAAAAAAAAAAAAACTCACTAAACAAGACGCTGAAACCACAATGGCCCGGTCATCTCCTACCTAAGTTTAGGCCAGACCCTGTCAACTTGCGCATCTACTTATACCACCATAGAGGCTATTGATATGTAGAATAAACTCCGGATGGCAGTTCGACCCCTTTTAGGTTAGATCGTCAGAGAACCTGTCGACCTGTCGAAATTACCTTTCATCTGATCTTGAAATTTCCATAGCCAGGCGAAGGATTGATTGAAAGCTTCTACACCAGACACCAGTACGAGTAGGCTTGAAGAGCCTGAGAACGATCTTTTGGCCGCCAATACCTCAACAGGATGCTAATCCAAAGTCAAACTTGTCTACATTCTGGGCGAGCTCCGAAAACTCTCTGTGTGAAGAATCACAGGTCGAAGTTTATCAAACACAGCCTCCTGGTGAGATGGGTGGTCCGAGTGTCCGTGCTATTCCATAACTGAATGCAGATCTGGGGGTGGTCATGGGACGGGTCACGATCCATGATATTTTGCAATCGGCAGAGTTCGACGAGAAGCCATCCCCACAATGGGCCGGTCTTATCCTTGCCCCAGGGTCATCAAGGGCCTAACGGCTTCTGGATTAAACGCTCTCGTCGCTTCCTCCAGAAGGACTTGGTGTCATATCCACGCGGCGCACTGATAATTGCCGCGTATCCATTCTCTGGCAACGAGGGACTGGGTTGGGAGCCTGCGGAATGCGAGTAGCGCCAGAATGAATGTGATGATCCGAGTCGATAGACAATCCCCAACCATCGCTTCCTTCCGGATACACGAATGTTCACGCGTTCTTAGGCGGTCAGAGAGTACTCCATCCCTTTGTTTGGATTGGTGAATATATTTTTCAGCCTCGAGGACTCCCTGACGGAACGGGTTGGAAGTATATTCCTGGACAAAGTTTGAATACGATCTGGATCCCTGGCTCGGTAGTGTTGTCCTATGAGATTCACAGAACACCACGAGGCCAACACGTTTTCCTATCGTAGTACCTGATCGAAGTAGGATATGGGGGGTGTGAAAGTCGCAAAGTTACCGACACAATTGCAAATAGCGTAACCTGGACCAGACTTGTGGAAGTGTGCACCTGACCCATCCCTTCAGCCTCTGCCTCCATGAGGCAGGCTAGCTTTCTGAGCCGTCTTGTCTCTCCAGCGTCCGTTCGAAATTTAAAAAAAAAAAATAAAAAAAAGGAAACAACTTCATTTCACGCCAAAGGAAGGCCGCTCCTAGTATCCCAGATCCTGTATTTGATCATTTATTGGCTAGCTGCACCACAAAATGGAACAAACATCGCATACGCCGATAGCTTGCATTTGCAAGGGGGAGAAATATTCTACCATCCTAGTCGTCGACGTGACGCCTCGACATTGGCGACGCAGCCGCAACTTACCATCATTGATGAATACCAGGATGGTTCTGCGGAGCCGATTCCCATGACTTGGGAGAAAGGGTAATCTGCAGCATTCAATCCAGTTTCGTCACTCAGATTCATCAGTGATAGCCGAGCGCTGCATTGGCTAAATTTCGTGCAGATCACCGAATATCTGAGACGTTTGGCCACGCTTGAATGGAATATAGCACAGCAATTGAAATTGACATTCCTTTGCTGTGGCAAGATCAAACGGATGATATCTATCACCAGCCACTTGCAGAATAGGCGATCAGTCCCCAGGATTTCCACGGACCCCGTGCAAGTGAGTTTAAATCCCTTGCCTAAGCCTCCAGCAATGGCCACAATCCATGAAAACCACTACGGGTCTCCGTAAGGCGGTTGGCTATGTGTGTAAGCAACTGATCCGCGTCTGTTTCAACAAGAGCCACTTCAAAACCCACAACGATTGCGCCTCGCGATTAGTATTTCTACGACTGCAATCACTGCACGTGCAGGACGGATGACCACAACGATGACGAAACTGAGGCGACGGCCTCATCGCTATCGCCTTATCCCAATCTCCGCGGGTCCGAAATCAGTGTCAATCCACTCAAAGGTCAAACTTGTACGCCCACTGCATCTGACCATGAGGCCATATTGTACTTATAAATTCTCGATTTGCACAAGGCTGGGCACGGCAATGGACGCTGACAAGTCCCGGTGTGCTAATACAAGCGTAACCTGTTCGAATGAAGCCCCACCTTGTGCGACGTCTTTCCTAGTGTGATCGTTATCAAAAGGGGGATCAATGTACGCAGAGTCGGCCTGGCGTTCCGGACGGGCAATGAAACCGTACAATTGCGCCGAAGGGGGCCCGGGCCCAGCCTTGTTCATTCGCCTCTTTGGCGGGTTCTTTCGTAATGATATTGGCAAATGTTTTCGGAGAACGGCATTTGAAACCCATGGACTGGTCCGTTTCCGCAATGGGAAAAGCATATCTTAAGGACAGTGCTCCAGACCGAAACCATAGACTAGTCCCAGAGAACTACATGTGCTATTGCAGTTTCCCAGTGTGCCACATTGAAAGAGGAATCGCAATGCGGACCTCTCCACATGCTCATTGCAACTACTAATGCAAAATGTCCTAATGTAACAGAAATCACACCCAAAAGCGGATCGGAGCCGCCGCACAATATCGGGTTTACGGTGAGATTGATTTCTCGTATTTAACCTTTGCAGTTTTTGTTGGGAAATCTTGTGGTGGCTTGAGACTGGCAAATGGCGTACGAGGTGTACCTTAACAATTGCCCATGCCTTTGCTTGAAGAGACAACGAACTTAACAAGCTCCCTCTAGCAGTGATTCCATCGACTATAAAGAGCCTTTCTGTTGAATCCGTCCCTTACTTTCCAAACATCTCTGGCCTATGTCAAATTCCGTCTTTCGCCAGGCACTGCTCTATTCTACTTCCTGGGATTTCTGATCAAGGTAATATTGTGGCAAATGCAGTCTGGTTTCATGGTTGCAACTGGATTGCCCGATTCGGCAAAGAAAGGTTGTTGGGGGAGCTGACCCTCGAGTTAGATCGCCTCTTTGAGCAAAGATAGTGGTGGATCTCCTGGCAGGTAACTGCGTGGTTGTGCTGGACCACTTGAATCCACTTGACTCTGCAGAGTTGAGACCCCGACCGTCACGAAATGACACGTTCAGGTCAAGAAAGGCCGTCACACTCCTGCAATCATTCCACTCCACCATCGAAATCTGGTTCTCCCATCTCGATTGGTGTGTAAATCAGCGACATCCTTTTTCGACAGTGCTACTCCGCTCTCGTGTAGGCCTTGGCTTTGTTATAATGGATTCCCGGAGGAGATGAGCGTACGCCACAAACCCTTTTGAGATCGGTTCAACCCTCGCAGTTAACTCTCGACATATTGCATCGCCACCACTAAGTCAATCGTCGATCCAACGAGAGAAATCATGTGCTTGAGCTCTGAGCTGGAACCGCTCTCGCCTGGAGAGTGAACATTTGTCGAGAGATATTTTCCTATGAAACGCCCCCTTGACCATCCTCATGGAAAGTTACACGATACCATGTAGAAATGGGAGCTGCAAAAGACTCGTGATTTATATGGTTGTTCCGAATAAACGGAAATGCCTCTCGTACATCACGCTGTCACTCGATTGTGCATGACTGCTTCGGACAGGTACACCGTACTCCTTAATCAGGCACTCGAAAGGCCTAGCATTGGGCTTTACGCTCAGCGATTCGGCTGTGCAAGACTCCTCTTTCCTTTCCTGAAGGTCACCCCAGAGATGAAACAGCTTCTCCTTCACTGTCGCCAGCTTTTGTGCGTTGCCCTCGTCTCTCAAATTGCAAGCCTCCATATTCAGGAGGAAATCTCCATCCGTGTCTGCGACAAGCAATTCCATCTGTGTAGGCCTTCCATCGCGAACTGCCTGCGGCCTGGCATCTTCCACAAGCAGAAAAAACCGCCATTCCCATTTCACGTCTTCTCCATTGTCTCGCATGAGATCAATATCAGAGTCATCGTCATCGTCATCGTCATCGTCAGATAGCGCATCATATTCCGAGATTCTTCGAGGGACGGCAAAGTCGGCGATGTTGTCTGGGAAGAAATCCACGACCCTGACATGGCCCTTATACCTGCAATTTTGGAAAGGAAGTCTGAAAGGGTTGCCCTTCGAGGTATTGCGGTCCAGAATCTCCGAGTCAAGAATGTCGACAATCGGCTTACAGGGTACCTCGATTCGATTGCATCGGATGTTGACATTGGACTTCATTAACGACTTGTCCTCCGCTGCTGCGCCGTTCTCCCTCGATTGTTCAGCCTCGGCCTTTGCCCTCCTCTCTTTCTTCCGGTTTCTCGCTCTGGCCTTTTTGTTCTTATGCATATCCTCCAATTCAGTTGGTTCCTCCGCTCGCCTCTTATTCATATCCTGTGCAATCTTTGTGAACCGAACGTTCTCTGCTCTTGCCTTTGACTCGTAATCTCGCTTCCGCATCACGAGTGCCTTCATCTGCTCATCATTGTCGTCTTTGCGGTAAAATCTCAGGGCAACATTTACGCGGGATGGGCCGTTGCGATCTCCGCGACAGTGTCCTTCTAATTTAGACCCATCCCTGGCCATTTTGATCTCGACATTACGCAGATAGACAAAACTGCCCTCTTTAACATGCCTCTTCGCGAATATAAAGTGAGCATCCCAGAGCGTAACGGTCATTGTCATCTTACCCCAAGGGCCAGGCCACTTCGTGCCCACGTCTTTGGTGTAGCCGAATTCATCCCCGTCTCGCCCATTGTCATTATCATTGTATTGATAGTCATAGAGTTCGTCATTGTGAGTGTAGTCCGTCACATAAATTTCGGTATTCATGTCGCTGGAGTAAATTTTTCGCACTTCTCCTAGGAGCTCTACCCAATATTTACCCCTGTGGCTTGCAGGTCTCTCGAGGTCTTTGATCAAGCGGAATCTGGTGGCTCGAGGAGGAGGCTCGCCGCCACCAAGTCTCATTGTGCTTTCGATTTGTAACCTGGTGGCTCCGGCCAATTTGTCCCATCGATTCGGGTCTTCCTGCCGCGCGATCCATCTGGCATATTTAAGCTCGTCCTCATTCGGAAGGACTGCCTGTGGGTAACGTGTGGAATCTCCCTTTCCGAACCATCTGGCCTTACTCTTCAGGTGCTCAGGGGAACTCAGATTGTCCAATTCGTTGAATGGGAGGACAACCCAGGTGGATGTGGAGTGGGACATACCGAAGTCCTCACCATTGTTGCTGTGGGTTTTAACGTTCCGCAGGATGACTATATCTCCCTGATTTCGAATTGCTGGAAGCTTATCGATTTGTCTTGCAAAGAATCGGAAGCTCATCCCCTGGCCACAACTCCAGACCGGATCGTGAAGAACGAATTTGATGGTGTAGTCTGTTCCCCTGGACTTAGTGGCATCGAGATAGTCAACGCAAACTCCTATGACATTGTAAGGTTCTTCTGGTTTCTTTGCTATGGCGTTTGCGAGATCAATGAAGTTTCGCGGCACGGGGGCATACGCCATTATGTCATGTCGGCTTGTTGACTCCGGTCTTTCAGCGGGGCTACGAGGCGATCCTGAATTGAGCTTTGTACAAGTCCGATAAGTCTGATCAGGTTCGAGGCCGTCCTCATACTCCTTGGAGACCCAGGAAGTTAAATAATGAGAGGCCGCGTGTAGGTCGCCAGTGACCGTGAAATGTTGATGATAGCCTGAAAGCAATCGCGACACGACCGGAGGTCATGTGACCAGTGCCAAGCAAAGTGGCATGTGCTCGAAAACAGTCCCATCACTTGCACCTTCGTTTACAATTTGCCCATTATCTACCCTGGCGCAGTTCCATCACTGACCGCCTGCCCTTCCAAAAATTCTCTTGTCGACTGCTCCTGCCTAGTCCTCGAAATCATCGTCTGGGACAAACTTGCAACTTTCCAGAGAGACCTCCCTGACGTCTGAGTTTTGTGTGCCCCGAAATCAACACCAAAGATGGCGGAAAGATACATCCCCGAACATCGGCGCACTCAGTTCAAGGCAAAGAACACTTTCAAGCCCGATGAACTGCGGCGCCGACGTGAGGAACAACAGGTGGAGATTCGTCGTCAGAAGAGAGAAGAGAATCTGGCCAAGCGGAGAGGGGTCCAACGTGGGAATGGAGAGATCGGGATCGGTGGACTCACGGAAGCAGACAGCGATGACGAGGCGGGCAACATTGAGACCGAGGTAACGTTCTAAAGGCTATTGTGCTGGAGAATTGTGTGCTAATCATGTCTCTAGTTGAGCACAGAATTGCCAGAGATGGTCAAAGGAGTCTTCTCGGACCAAATCGACGCCCAAATCCAAGCCACCACCAAATTTCGCAAACTCCTGTCCAAAGAGCGCAACCCTCCTATTGAGAAAGTCATCGAGACCGGTGTCGTCAGTCGCTTCGTGGAGTTCCTTCGATCTCCTCACACCCTTGTCCAATTTGAAGCCGCTTGGGCTTTGACCAATATTGCTTCCGGATCGGCGGCTCAAACACAGGTGGTTATCGAGGCCGGGGCCGTCCCTATCTTCGTTGAACTTTTGAGCAGCCATGAGCCAGATGTCCGTGAGCAGGCAGTGTGGGCTTTGGGCAACATTGCTGGTGACAGCCCTGCTTGCCGTGACTATGTCCTGAGCCAGGGGGCCTTAAAGCCTCTCCTCAACCTGATCGCTGATGGCCGCAAGTTGAGCATGCTTCGCAATGCGACATGGACTTTGAGCAACTTCTGTCGTGGAAAGACTCCCCAGCCAGACTGGAATACTGTATGTCTGCTCCTGATATCGCCAAAAATTTCTTCGCTAACAATGCGCAGATTCAACCTGCCCTCCCTGTCCTGTCCAAACTCGTCTACATGCTTGATGATGAGGTTCTCATCGATGCCTGCTGGGCAATCTCTTACCTCTCCGATGGATCCAATGACAAGATTCAAGCAGTTATCGAAGCCGGCATTCCTCGCCGCCTGGTCGAACTCCTCATGCATGCTTCCACCTCTGTCCAAACCCCCGCCCTCCGATCAGTCGGCAACATTGTCACTGGGGATGATGTGCAGACCCAGGTCATCATTAACTGTGGAGCCCTGACTGCTCTGCTGTCTCTCCTCGGCTCACAGAAAGATGGTATCCGGAAAGAAGCTTGCTGGACGATCTCAAACATCACGGCTGGTAACTCTACTCAGATCCAAGCTGTCATTGATGCCAATATCATTCCTCCTCTGATCCATCTTTTGTCCAATGGAGATTTCAAGACCCGAAAAGAAGCTTGCTGGGCCATCTCCAATGCCACCTCCGGAGGTCTTCAGAAGCCAGACCAGATTCGATACCTCGTCTCTCAAGGCTGCATCAAACCCCTCTGCGATTTGCTTGCATGCCCGGACAACAAGATTATTCAAGTTGCTCTGGATGGATTGGAGAACATTCTCAAGGTCGGAGAAATGGATAAGGAGGCTGCCGATCCTCGAGCTCCAGAGGGACAAGTCAACCGATATGCTCTGTTCATTGAAGAAGCCGGTGGGATGGAGAAGATTCACGACTGCCAGAATAACGCCAACGAGGAGATTTACATGAAGGCATATAACATCATCGAACGATATTTCTCGGATGAAGAAGATGCTGGAGCTGATATTGAAGAATTGGCACCACAGGCGAATGCCACTGGCTTCACACTGGGTTCGAACCAACCTCAAGGACAATTCAACTTTGCAAACGGCAATGATTCTATGGACATGTAAATGTCTGTAAAAAAAAAAAAACTGGGCTTACACTAAACCATACCGAAATTTCACGTTCCCCACGAGGTACGTGACCAAGCAGTGACAAGCCACACAGCACACAAGTGAGGGCTGTGTGAAAAAGACAAGTCGTCGGGAGAGAGGCCCGAATCACCGCATTTCGCAGAACTTGTATGAGAGCACCAGCACCTCCCCCAACTTGCTTCAGCCCCTTAGCAGTCCTGGCCCAAGCACGAATTCACGCGTACACCCATCTCAAGCACGATTCCAAGATCATCTACGACCACCACCACTAGATGCACCGTCATGTATACCCCTTACCCAAACGACACAGCACGTCACCTGACTCAGCATGCAACCAGAGGCGTTATTTTCGGCAAAGAGTTCATAGGTCATTAAGCTCGGCATGGTGTCGGAGGAGGAAGAAAGGAAGGAGAAGAGGAGAGGGGGGAATACTCTTAACCGACCTCCTTTATTGAGCTGGAACCTATGCCAATGTATGTCGACAGCTTTCTAGTCCAATGCGAGCATTTCACAACCCGCCTTTGATCCGATTCCTGCAGTTCGCTCTGTTTTTCCCGAACATGGTAAGAAGCTTCGGCCTTGAACCTGGCCGAGCAGGTTGTGCTAGGTTTGGCGAAATAGCAGAAAGCTGAGTAGGCAATTGATCGGTATCACGGAAAGGACCTTTTCACGTCTTACGAGATGCAGGTTGATTTCTAAATCCTCATGGCCACGGGGTCTCTGACCAGTGATCTGCCGACAGTCTCGTTTATGAAGTTTGCATTTTGCAGTGGGCCTGGGACTCTTTCTAACCCCCCTCGTGTTTGCGCTCTGCGTTCGAAGTCTTTGATGATCATGTCATGTACCCCGCAAAAATGGGGAGAAATGGCTGTCACTGACTGGCCTCGGGGACCTGTGGGATGAGGAAAAGAAAACCCGGCAACCCGTGAGACACAACGCGATTGTCACAAGGCAGCAACTCCGCATTTTGGTCTTTGGACGATTATGCAAATGGTGTGATTGCCGGTCATGGGCCAGAGTGGTTGAGCCGTATATAATCTCGATTCCTGGCCTTGAAGTATGGGTTGGGTTTGGCCGTTATTTCTTCTTGGTTTCCGACACTTTGTACTAGCAGCCCAATCATATCTCGCATTGCTTAAATCGGATAGTCGTCAAGAGAGAGAATAGACCTACCAGATATTCTCGGAAGATCAACCAGCAATCATGTCTGCAACAGAAGTACGCGTCGGGTCTGGCCTGTCGACCATGAAGGCGGTGAATTATCAAGGGGCCTTCAAAGTTAAGGTGGATGACGTGCCGATGCCCACAATCGAGCATCCTGACGACGTCGTTGTAAAGGTGACGACCGCTGGTGAGAGAGAACGGGATTGATGACCCTTCCTCCGCCCCCCCCATAAATAGGCTAACTGGTATGAAATTTTGAATAGCCATTTGTGGTTCAGATTTGCACATGGTGAGAACTCGAATGAATGCCAATGTGATGAGCAGAGCCTCATACTGATGTCACATAGTACGAAGGACGTACCGGAGCCCAGGCCGGTATCACTTTTGGTATGGCTCAATTCATCAAAGCCCCGAGAACCCTATACTGACAGGTGAAGGCCATGAGAATATGGGAATTGTCGAGGAAGCTGGTCCAGGTGTTACTTTGCTGAAGAAAGGTGATCGAGTCGTGATGCCTTTCAACGTGGCCGACGGTCGATGCCGTAACTGTGAAGAGGGCAAAACAGCCTTCTGTACGGGTGTCAACCCAGGTTTTGCCGGGGGGGCTTACGGATATGTCGCCATGGGCCCCTACAGAGGTACAAATCACCTGGCTGAGTCTCTCATTTAAATAACAATCTGACGACAACAACAGGAGGACAGGCTCAGTATATTCGCATTCCATATGCCGACTTTAACGCTCTGAAGCTGCCACCAGGCAAAGAACATGAGAGTGACTTTATTCTTCTGGCGGATATCTTCCCCACGGGATGGCATGGAGTATCACTCAGCGGGTTCAAACCGGGCGAGACTATTGCCGTCTGGGGTGCGGGACCAGTCGGCCTAATGGCGGCATATTCAGCAACACTGAGAGGTGCAAGTCGGGTCTATGTTGTCGACAGAGTGCCTGAACGGTTGGCTGCGGCAGAGAAGATCGGATGCACACCCATTGATTTCAGCAAAGGGGATGCCGTCGACCAGATTTTGGAGAAGAACGGTGGCATGGTGGACAGGGCAGTCGATGCGGTGGGATACCAGGCGGTGGATACTGGAGGCCAGAAGGAGCAACCAAATATCGTCCTGGAGAACATGATCAGAGCAACGAGACCGTGCGGTGGACTGGGAATTCCCGGTCTCTACGTGCCAACTGATCCTGGTGCGCCGGACGAGGCTAGCGGAAAGGGAATGATCAGCATGAGCTTTGGCAAGTTATTTGAAAAGGTACGATCAGGATCGCCCCGGCCGTATTGCACACATATCATTTGGCTAAAACTGTTTGTTCCCCCCCCCTTCCAGGGTCTTTCTCTCGCTACAGGCCAATGCAATGTCAAGCAGTACAATCGGTATTTGCGTGACTTGATCATTGCTGGCAAGGCCAAGCCGTCGTTCGTGGTCAGTCATGAGATTGGAATCGAGGATGCTGAGATGGCGTACGACAAGTTCGACAAGAGAATCGAAGGGTACACCAAGGTTCTGATCCATCCCAATGGTCCATTGTGAGTGCCAGTTTGAGGTAGGTTCTGTAACCTATTGTCACGCAGAAGGGCACTTAGGTATTAAACCAAATAGGGTTTATTGTAGGGTGATGCTCTGTTATTTACTCCGATGAGACGGACAATCGTGCAGGCCAGATCTTCCAACATCACACTATCTAAATTCTGTTTCATGTTTATCAGGCTCTTGATCCATTCAAGATATGTTCGGGAGATCACGTACTCGGTTCAAGCCAGTTCAAGCTTTAGAGTGATGCCCTGGCCAGAGCAAACCTGGGGTCTGGACATTTGGTCCAATGGCCTATGAGAAAAATACGGTACAAATAGGGGATCGAACTCGGCGAAATGTCAACCAACGAGGGATTTGGTTGGCCCGGAACTGGTCTTGGCACTACTGATGTCTTGGCACTCCTCGACGCTGACCTATGGGCTCGACCTCTATTCTACTCTGCGTTCAAGCCTCCTTCCTACGGCCAGATTCAATCACTCTCCATGCCCACGTTTAATGACACTGCATTGTTCCACTCCCTAATTTATTCGTTATGGAATGGTGTCATACAATCACTGAATGTCGACATCTGCATACACCTCAACTTTACCACTACAGTGACATGCTCATCCCTACCAGAACCTCCCTCCAGCAAATCATGGAACTTTCCGATTCAGATTGTTCGCGCCCTCGTGCCACATGAGCCAAGTCGGTCTCAGCGCAACGTATATAAAGACATGGGCAATGCTGTCCACCAATCCTTAATCCAATACGTGTCCTATTTGACTCATATGGCAGGTGGGAAAGGCTCTTCCCAGGAACAGACAGCATGGTATTCTAGACCGAGACAAAGATAAAGGCATTTCTTTTTCTCTGCCTGCATTGAGTGTTGTTGTCTCTCTTCTATACCCTTTCCGTGTCTACTCCAGTAATATCTCCCAGTCTCTCACAAGTCCCGTTCGACTGCGCCAGGAGCACACAATGATATCTCTCACGATCAGATATGTGTCCGGTATCATTGTTGCAGTTGTCTTTATTTCGCAACTTCTCATCCTCAATGCTCTGATCATCGTGTTGGTGGGTCTTCCCAAGAATGGGCACACTGCGGTCACTTGGTCAGTGGTGGAGCGCAAATTTTTGAGTTCCGTGTGGTAAGTCATCTTCATGCAAACACACTGTCTCTCTCTCACTTCTATGTAGGTCCCTATTCTTTCGTGCAGACTCGACTGTGACCAAGGGAGTCGACCCCGAAATCGGACTACTCACCTCACTCTGCTGAGGCCACCTACTCTAGGCTTGGTGACTATTGCAACAATGATCACGCCTTTGGGTCTGTATGACGATATTGTTCCATCAAAGTCACCCCAAGCCGTTCAATTCTCCTACATGCAATGTTCAGGCCCGATGACTTATGGAACATCTCCACGAAGTGACCTGTGGAGATTTCCTTCCCGGCCCCATGCCCGGGAACGACGGCCGCAATTACCTACAGCGGCTATCGCACATACAAGGAGGCAAATATAACAAATGACGATTGTAATATGCGCATACCCAAGGCCTTAGCAGAACTCTACCAAAGTGGACTCGATCAACAGTCGCAATCAGTCTCCAGTTTCTTCGACATTCAGTCGCGGCAGTATTCCTTCCAGACTCAAGAAGGGGTTCTGAATCGAGACTAGTTATACTGTGGATGCCTCTCACTATCTGTCCAGTCTTGCACTGAATGACTCCGTCGAGCCAGTGGAGGGGCATGTCATCGATGCTGTGACTGGAGGCATTGACTTTCGAGACCATACCGTTCCTCTTGGGCTGCCCCTTGGGGCGGAATAGAGAGAGGACCTCCTTTGGATCGAGCCTGGGACCGCCTGTGTTGACAAATATTCTAGTGGGGTTCGAAGCACCATGTGAAGGCCTTTACTGCAACACCCTGACGAACATTTCTCTGGTCGACAATGGAGGGTTTGCCCACTTGAAAACAGAATACCCATACGTCAATGTCACCAATTATTCGAGCCCGCTCGGGATTCCTGGTGAGAACCACACAGATATCTTCATGATCTGCGCGGGTGGTGGAGGTGCGGACGTGGCCCACTTTCCCAATATTCATGTGGAGTGCGGGACGATCTTTGGAGCTGCCCAGCGTCGAGACGAATCAAAAGTTTAGTATTTGAGCCGGAGACATGATGGACGCAGACGGTGTACAGCTACGCCAGTGCAATAAAAGCAAGCACCAAAGAAGTGCAGTTCCAATACAATGCCACGGAACTGGCTGGAAACACGCTCAATGTCCTAACAGTGGTGAATGTGACTAAAAAGGCCTATGAAGAAAAGGAATCGATGCCGCTCTGAGGAATAGAGATGCCAGGTTTCGAGTTGGCTGACGTACCCCAGTTCGGGGTTTGATCACACCAGGGCTAGAGAGATCAGTCAATCTTTCGACTGTTCGGTCACCATGTCTATATTTGCCAGGATATGGAGGATTTCTGACCAGCAAGCGGTCCGGGTGAGGAATCCTACCAGCAGCAGACGGGTTGACTGACGTCTTAGCCGGAGTTTATCAGCTTGCTTCAACCTCCGGGGACGTGGCGAACTATATGGGGAGGACCAACATGGCCATGTATGCTCGATGGAGAGATCTCTCGAGTTGCTGCGACCGCGACGAGGAAGATACCGCATTTCAGGTGCCCGGATTTGGCGACGAATATGCTGGTTAGGACGCACAACTGGGGGATCTGGCTCTGCTTTGCCGACCAATCTCCAGGAGCGTAATGAGGAAGACGGTCCCCGTGACAGTGTTCGAACGGCAGATACGGTATCACTGGCCATTCGCCATTCCGGTGTTTCTGCCCCTGTTTCTGTAGTTCATCGGAGCGCTTCTCGCAACACTGGTGCCTGTCCTGTCTGGAAGAGGGTTACCAGCACGAGTAGGACACTACCCGTTTCATTTGTCGTCAGGTCACTGCTTGGATCGATACAATATCCAGGCGAGGACGACAGAATGACAACGACGAGGGAAAGGGATCGCACGTGTGGGGGAAAAACCCAGTGATTTGCACAGATATAATGGTGGGGGAGTTTCAACCTCGCCTTTCTTGGCCAGTATCACATGGTCAATTCTGAGAGACCTGAGAGTATGGGCTGAGACAACCGAATTGTGGCTTATCAGGATTGCCGTGTCAGATTTCGAAAGGTCATATGCCGGTCAGTGGTTATATGAGGTTATATGAGGTAAAATGGGAGCGACCAGAGATGAAGAGGTGGACGACCAACTCATAGCAGTGCAGTTTGGAGCTTTTGTGGGGTCTGTCCTCCGACTGGTGCGGGCAGGATCGCGAAAAGAATTCGCGAGACGAAAAAGCGACCAAGAAGAGATCCATCGAGCAGTGTCGCATAGCCAAGCAGAGTTACGACACTCGACGGAAAAATGAGACCGATATACGATGGCGGGGAGGAAGGTAGAAAAATAGAGCCTGACCGGAAATACACGAAGGAATGAAGTGGGTTGGAATGGCCGAGGGTGAATTGTTGGTGAACGTTGACCGCAGCGGCGGCAGAAGGACCTGGACGATCTAGACCACGAGACGGAAGGATTGGTGAATGAGAGATGGAGGTGCGGACGATCTATCTCAAATGACCCCCCATTTACGGAGCATCTCAGGTGTCTGGTGTGGCGGGTGATATCTTTTCGACGGTGTTGACGAGGAACAGGCCAGAGGAAGGGCATCGGGCTGGAAAAACAATTGATCCAATGGGGGAAGTAAGAAGAGACCATGTGGGAGGAAGACGGCGACAACGTGGTGAATTTGGTACAACAATTTAACTCCCCCAGAACTACTAGTAGAGCTCCCAGAACAGCGATAGAAGAAGCACTGCAGCTATATTTCTGCCCGTCCCGCCAACAAGCGTCTAAATGCACTTGCTACTCTTTGCTACGGGCCGCACTGACTCCAGCATTAACCAACTATTTTCTCACGGTTAAAGAGCAACCGTCAACCTCCCCGTTCCGTCAATTCTCATTTTTTTTACCTCCCTCTCTCTTTTTCCTTGGTCACCATCGACCATCCATCGGCCACAAACCGATTCCTCTGTCCTATTTCGAGCTACCCCCAGCGAGCTCTCCAGCCTATCGCTGCCCATCCTCTCTGCCCTCACAAGTCACTGCCGGCCGCCTGCTGACCTCAGCAATTGCAAGCAATCACTCAATCAAAACCCCCAAGTCCGTCATGCAATAGAATCACCTCGGCTTGTCCCACATCTCCCACGCCCTCAAATCCGTACAAGCCTATTCCTGACTTCCCGATTCTGACCCCTCAGCGGGCAGCGGCCAACCCTCTGGTTTCCCACCTGTGGCTGCCCCTCCCGCACCTCAGGCTTGTGCACAACATGCCTGTGAATTCTGTCAAGGGCATCCGACCCTTCCGCAGCAATGACAGAGATATTCCTCTTACCCACGAATCATCCTCTGAAGCTGAACGCGTACCTTTCTTGACGCAGGAACAGGCCTTTCTGAAAAGTCCTGACCTTGAAGATGGGGAATATAGCGACCCATCTGCCGCCAGTACCGACACCGCCAAAATACCCACGGTCACCTGCTCTCCGGCCTCCGAACCGGCCTCTTCCTTTGACCATCTTGCGCCTCGATTTTCCTCCTCCAGATGGCGATGGCCAGACATACTTTCCTTGAATTTGTTTCCTGGTGGCCGTCGCATTGTGGTGCATAAAGACCACATCGTCCGGCGGGGTCCGTTGAACACCTCCCATCGACCCACTGCGTTGAAGAAAGTCCTGCGCTGGCTGGCATTTTCGCTCATGCTGCTGTAAGAAAATATCTGCCACATTGGTGCGGCGAATTGTTCTGACCATTACTCGCAGAGGACTTCTCGAATTCATCGCTCTGCTATGCGGTCTCCTTACTTCCTTCTTTCCCGATGACGCCGACGACGAATTCGATGCCGTGAAATCATCAGGAAGACTTCCCCAAGAGCTCGGTCACTGGCCCACCGATTTCTCCGCCGATATTCATCCTGTCGCTTGCCATTCTCACAATGACTATTGGCGCAAAGAACCACTGTTCTCCGCTCTCGACGCTGGCTGTACCGGTGTCGAGGCTGATGTTTGGCTATACGATTCAGAACTATACGTTGGACATTCAATCGCCAGCTTGACATCCGAGAGAACTCTTCGCAGTCTTTACATTAATCCCCTGGTCAAGATTCTAGAGCAGCAGAATCCTCTGACGTCTTTTCACCCGACTCTGGATGTTCCGCGAAATGGTGTTTTTGACACCAAACCAGCCCAGTCCCTGGTCCTTTTAATCGATTTCAAAAATGAGGGTCACGCAATTTGGCCACATGTCGTCAAGCAACTTGATCCTCTCCGCCGAAAGAATTTCCTGACCTATTTCAATGGCACTAGTGTCGTTGAAGGACCCATCACCGTTGTGGTCACAGGAAATGCTCCGTTCAATGAAGTGGTGGCAAACCAAAACTATCGAGATATCTTCTTCGACGCGCCCTTGGGTTTGATGGAGAAGCTATCCGACACAACTGCGACCGAAAGTGCCCGTCTTGACGGTGGTGATGACGCCCATTACAGCAGCTCAAGGAGGAAAAGGAGTGAAAATCAAGGCCAGGGTCTTTCGGGAGCGGCTCCAACCAATCCGGCCATCTACTCCCCCGCCAATTCCTATTACGCATCTGTCTCTTTCAGCAGCGCTGTTGGTTGGCCCTGGCGTGGTCGTCTCTCGCGCGGGCAAATTGAAAGAATTCGCAAACAAGTCGCCGGAGCCCACGCTCGCGGCCTCAAGGTCAGATACTGGAGCATACCAAGTTGGCCTCGGGGGATGAGGAATTATCTCTGGCGGACACTAGCCAAGGAAGGGGTGGATTATTTGAATGTGGATGATTTACAGTCTGCCACCAAAGGAGATTGGAATTGGGATAAGAAATCCTCCTGGTTCAGTGGACCCTGGAGGTTTTGGTCGTCCTCAAAATGAGTCGGCATGTGGCGGGGAAAAATGATAGACGAGTTACGAAAAACAGAGGGACAAAGGGACTAAGACTGATATGAGGTTATGATTGAAGGAGGAACCGAAGAAACAATGCCCAATAGACACAGGAACTGAAACACGCTGGACGAAGACGAGAAAAATGGATAACGGGAAAATGAGAAAGAGGGCATTTGCATTACAGCCAGCCAGCATGCATACAAATCCTACAGTTTAGGCACGGATACGAGACATGGGCATGGGCATAGCAAGGCGTTCATCCACCATCTGGGAGGGATTTTTTTCCCCGTTCCTATCATGATACTGGAACAAGGACAAGCCAAGGTACAGTGATGGTGATGGCTGTCCTTGACTCACGCCAGATTGGCTTGAGATGAGCATCGTCAGATGAACATCGCACCTGCCGTAGCAGGAGAAGACGACGAAGAGACACGAGAAACAGCATATGATACCCCCGAAGTAAGTTGATGATGTCCATTTACCCAAAATGAAGACTTGGCCCTTTCAAATCCATTGCCTGCTATTCAAAGCATCTCTACATCATAACACAGGTTGCAGGGAAATTTCCCGCTAAATTTGGCGGTCGTTGCCGCCGCTTTTGAAGGCATTCTTCCCTCGATGCCAAGACCACTAACCTTCGCTCCACAGCAGCAACTTCCCCTCGCACACAGCATCAAGGGGTCCAAAAATTGTCCCATTTGCAAAAAGTGAGGGAAACGCCAACTCCTTCTATAAACAGATGCCTTTGGCTGCACAGCCTGAACCATGGCGCCTCAAGAACGTACAGGGAGGGTCCCTTCGGATTTCCTGATACCGCGACCGAGACACAGCGTGTTATTAACCAAATGACTTGCCGCACCGAGTCCCATCTCCCATGTCTTCTCCTCCATTCACTCCGGTCCACCTAGGCCGCATTCAAACCAGCTGCCCGAGAGCACTGTTTCTTTCCCTTTTCTGAGACATTCCTTTTCTGGTCTCGCCATTATTCGTGCAAGTGACTGCTTCATGTCGTCTACAACTCAAGAAGTTGAAGGGGAGAGGGCTTTTGTGGATCCAGCATGGTCGTGCGGAATCTCAATCGGAGACCAATACCCCAATACTCGCCCGAGCATTACCGACGGCATCGCCGACAACTTGTTGAGAAGGGTACTGTAAAGAAGGCACATGCGGACTCCACGAAAAAAAATATTTGGGGAGTGATGAAGAAGTGGACACGGTAAGGGCGTGTACTATATGGACCTACTCGAGGGAGGCATTGCTGATGGCACGACCAGTCATTGTCATTTTCTAGAAGAAGACAGGCTTCGCTTCCTTGTACACGTCACCAAAGAAGATATCATGACCTTCCTCAAGTGGATACTGGACGTTTATCCCAAAGTCCGGAAGAGAAGCACTTTGGATGAATACTGGAGAGTGTGGTGTATGTTGTACCGAAAGTCGGTTGGGAAGAGTTTACATGCTAAAGTCATGGAGGAGGTCCGCGACGTAAGAGCAAAGATGTGTTCATCCGTGCGGGAAAAGCCAGTCATGGACGTAGACGACGTGTTTCTTGTCCTCCATCACTGGGTTCTAGACACATCGGTCTTCCCGGTCGAACGACAACGACTCCAGCTCGCTCTCTTGCTTCTTCTCTCTGCGTACACAGCAACGAGGCCGGCTGCCTTGGTGTACAAGGTGACCGATCGAATTAAATAAAGAGAGCACTACCTTGGATGGGAGAATGATGAGGACAACGATAATGATAAAATGGAACTGGATTGGGAAGATATCAAGACTCTCTACTACTCCCGTTCGGGAATAATTCGGGCCGTCGCTATGGAATCTCAGTCCCGATGTTCGTCTCTCTCTATCCTGGCTCCCCGGACATTCCTTCCCTGCTTCATATTGATGTAGTCGGAGCCTACACTTAGGCCTCCCAACAACCCGCCTTCCGCTACTCTCCCGCCCTCCACCGCCTGACCAACCTCTAATCACCGACTATTCCACTGTCACAGTCTCGAGTCGAGTAGTTTGGCCTTCTAAAGCCACCGCTTCTGCCTGAGGACTTCGACTAGAGGTAACATAGATGCTGAAGTCGTTGCGTCCCGTCCATAGAGGGTCAGTCCAGTCTGTGGCAGCATGATTCTGAGACCTAATTTCCTTGCATACGAAGTTGTATCAAGTCGCCAGTGTCAAGTTAATCAGCTAAGACTCTCCGGAGTATGTCGCGCTAGCGCGTTAGAATCGATCCGCTCCATCTCATCACGACCCTTTGTATCGTGTAGGTAATCATCGATCTTCTTCATGCATTCCCGGAACAGATCTTCCTTCATGGGATCAGCATCTTCCGTCACTTCTTTGTCTTTTTCCTCAAAACTGCTAGACAGGAATACGTCCAAGTCAGACCAGTGAACGGGGTAGAGGATTTCGCGTAGCTGATGTAAACACTTGAGAAACTGTACATCATCGCGATATGGGCGCTCAAAGTAATCAGTTACTGACTCCTTGAAGTCTTCCCGGTGCTTGAACCAATTTCCCTTAGCATTTACAATGTCCATCGGAGTTTTCTTGTTGTCGAGCATCACAAGAGCCAGAGGCTTAACCCGAAAGGCGGCTTCGTTGAGAAAATCGAGCGTTGCTATCCAGATTATGACTGCAAAGAATGATTCCATATCATGACCCAAGGTTCGTCGAGGGATTTGCTTGTCTTTTAGGAGAACTGGCGCCATGAAGGCAGGAGTACCGCTTTTAAAAGCTCTGCTAGATGATGCTCCGTGAGCGTTAAAGCATAAGTTCCAGTCAATCAGTGTACCGCTTCGATCCTTATGCGTAAGGCCACCAGTGAGTACACATCCTTCTATAGGAACTAAGATGTTCTCAATGGAGATATCTATTTAATTGATTAGCACTTAGCACATAAACATTCATACAGTGCTCACCGCCGTGGATGAAACCAAACTTTGGAAGTTTGTACGCCTCGTAGTATGTGATCATAGCATCGCGTATGATTCGCATGAGTGATTCCGGGCCGCGAGTGCGCATGGCTTCCTTCAACGGTACACAATATGACATCAAAACACGGGTAAGACGCCTGCGGACCTCAAGGGGTTCATTAAATTGTTCTCTTTGAATTTTGACTCGGGGTACGAAAGGCTCGCCAACATTGGCACCGGGGGCTAAGGGTTTCGAGGTGTGACTAGAAACGTAGCTTGCCTGCATCTTCACCATGAGGTTCGTATTTGGTGCGGAAAGTGCAACCTCACAGTTTTCAGGGAAGCTGCGGGTCTCTACCTCCAAGCTGCCATCGTCTCTCACTATAGCGCTCTCCAAGGCATAGGGCTGTGGAAGGCCTCGGACGTTTGCTTTGAGAAGAATTTCGAGAACTTCCACCTCCGACGGCGGTGACGATTCCGGTGGAAGTTTCTCTTCCCAGGTGCTTTTCATAACCATCCTCTCCTCGGGAAATTTGGCACCTTGGTCCTCCACCAGCGCGACCCGGATATTTCTGCCGACGAGGCAAGGGCGGTAACATAGCGCACCTTTAGGCAGTTCAGCCCATGTTGTCCCTGCATGACGAATATGAAGCCAGTCTTCTTCTTTTTTGACTGTCGGATCCCTTCCACGGTACCCTGGATTTGCTATAAACCATGTAAGAAAGTCCACCAGAAACTCAGCGTGCTGAATGTTCGTCGCGAAATAGAGAGGTTCGGAGTACACGGCGCAGCCGTGATCAGCGTAGCAGACATAGGCACGAGGTTTTATAAACATGATCCCATAGAGGTGACGGCGGAAAGGTTGATGGTGGAAAACACTCCAGGCACCACGTAGCCACTGTAAGAATTTCTTGGTGACCGCTTCTTGGCTTCGCGTATGCTCGAACAAAAGATCGACATCCGCCCATGTAGGAGAGTCTTCACCAACGTGGAGGACGAAGTCGGGTTTAGAAGGCACCTCCTTACCCTTGTTAGCATCAGGTAGAGTCTTAGTACCGCCATAAAATAGCTTGAGGTCACAAAGGGCCTGGTCACTAAGTCAGCGGAGGACTGAGAGACGTATGAAAGCGCACCCCGAATAGCGCACCCAGAATAACGAACCTCGTCGGAAAGCAACTGGCGCAGTCGACCCCAGAACAGTTGCTCTTCCCAATTACCTTCGCCAACCTTCCGCATAGAGTTGACAGCCAGCCCCTGTTGAGGTTTTGCATCGAAATCGGAAAGATATATCGAACAGAATGTGTCCCACGGGATATTCTTCCTCGTTACTTCAGCCACAATTTGTGCTTCCATGTCCATAGCGTATACCACGGTCCCTTGGTTTATCATGCTGGCATGAGTGACCATGCGCTTAGTGCTGGGTGTCCTGTGGAGTGATGGGCTAACATTTTCAGCACCCTTATCCTGTGGTGAGGATTTCCTCTTGCGGGCTTTCTTCGCGGTGCTGGAGGGTTCGTGAGCTGATGCTCTTCGCTTTTTGGTACCCGAGTCCACGACGCTGTCGGTGTCGGTCGCGTCGATAACTTTCCCTTTTGCCGGTCGGGCCCGGAGACGCCTAGGTTTATCATCCATCGAAAGAGCGGCCTATTCTGGAGCGGATTAGTGGCATCTGGACACGAGGGAAATACTTGGTTATAGGTCGAATTGTTGTCAAAGAACGGTTGCTGTTATTAAGAGGGTGATCAAAGAGATTTGGCTTACAGTTACAAGGTTAGAAAACACGCATTAAGGGGATGATGAGGTGTAAATTGACAGGTGTCGCTAGTGTTTGTTTTCTCCCCAAAGGCGGAGGCGCGGTCCAAACTTCCAAGAAGGAAAGGTTAGCCTGGATCACATGATCTGACCCTACTTTCCCCATTTTTAAAGCGTAGCGTTAGCGAAGATCGATGGTCCCCGACGGCGTCCTGTGCCGTACGATATCGCCCCGTCAGATCCAGTCCATGGCCCATGAAGAATGAGTACGAACACTCGACAGCGGCGACCGCAGCTCAACGACGGCAGCAGCTTGATAACGAAGCAGCTTGATAACGAAGCAGCTTGATAACGACACAACTCGACGATGAAACTCTGCAGTTCGCGGAGCTCCATCGCAAATCTACATGCTGGGAACAAACTGAAACACACACACAAATAAAAAAAAAAGGGGATATGGGATAGGAAAACCATCAGACACGTCGATACCTGACTCGTACTCAGGCCCGAAGCTGGTCCTATCAGCCAGCGGATGTGATATCGTTCTATCGACGTGACAGGACACCCCTAGCTTGCGTGATACGAGGATAGTGGGAGCTAGTGACTGATATGAACGATAGGCCCTGTTAAGACTGATGTGGATAGTTTCGACGAGCTTCGACTGCGGGTGAAGAACCTTGTTAAACTTCGAGAACAGGCACCCTCTTCACGGGCGGTCGGAAGGAGTCCTCGAAGACCTTGTTAAGCTTCGAGTACAGGCACCCCTTCGTGTGGTCCAAGAGAGAAATTGCTCACTGAAAGACACAAGCCATCTGAAGGACATACTGGAAGCTGGGGACACAAGCTTGGTTAGTGAGAGGAGGTCGACCACGCTGCCGGTGCGGGCGTGGTCAAGAGCCCCTCCTGACGAGACATGGACGGCCTAGAGGAGGGAGACCTCGCTAGGTAATGCGAAACGAATGAGACCCGCTGGCGATACCACGGGCGGGAGAACTCGCGGGGCGTGGTGCGTATCGGCGGTGACTGCTGGTCTAGAGAGGGGAGCAGGGAGACCGTCTACGTGGCCCGAGAGGACGGATGCGCATGTCGGTGTGTGAAGAGACAGGAACTGTGTTACCTCACTCGTACTACAGAAACACTCAGGAAAACGCTCTTGATGGCTTGTTTGTTGGCTCGAAAGGGGCAACGGTCTTATAAAGGCGAGGGATTTGGCAGCCGGACATGAAATGAACCGGTGGACAACGGAGGTAGCGCGCAGAAATTGGCTAGTCCCCAGCCCGCACAGAGTGTATGAAATCCTGGGTGGGCCGTGGATTGGATCCGATAGGGTCAGCCAATTAGAGCACGTGATTAGGAGTCGGATTATAGATTTTCCGGGATACGAGGGCACTCTACCCACTCCTGGATGGATCGTGGATTGGATCCGATGGGGTCAGCACAGTATTACATAATACTCGTATTATAGATTTTCCGGAGCAGGGAGGCTCGGCTAATCACGTGATACGAGGTGCCCCTGGGGGTTGGCCCGTGGACTGGATCCGATGGGGCTAGTCAATCAGAGCAAAGGATTTGGTAGTTGCCGGACTATTGATTTTCCGGATCCCGAGGGGGTTGCCAATCACGTGATGCAAGGGCTTGGCAAATATAGAAGCTACGCTTTTATCTCCAGTGGAATATCCTGTCCGCGGCCCCTAGTGAATTCTCATGGCGTAACCGCGTGGTAGAAATCGAGCGCCTCAAACGACGCGATTCTGAGGGATACCGAAGAGGGTCATGTTGGCCAATCACGTGGCACGAGGCTTGGCGACGCCACGTGAGGAAGTTGTCTTAGCAATGTTGCATCCTTCTCAGAGTTGCTCTCTTGTTAGAAAAACAATAAAGTGGGCCGAAACGGGCTGCGTCGAGGGTGCAGAGGCCGTAAGGATCGAGATTTGAGAAAGTGCTCTGGAGAGGCGAGGCAGATTTGGAAGGAGGGGGGCTGATGCGGCAGGAGAGGCTTCAGGCGGTGCTGTGTGACGCACGATGAGTGCATCAACGCGACAAGGAGGAAGGGTTCTTGTAGACGTCAAAAGCGGCGGCGCCAAGCCTGCGACTAGACCCAAGACGGCCGGGCCGCCTAAATCGAAGGCGGATTTCCCGGTCAACATCTTTGCATTTTGAGTTTTGGTCTTCGATCCTTGTGTCACAGCCCGTCTCCTCCTTGTTTTGCTGGACCACACTGTACCACCTCTCTTTCTGGATACAATACTTTTTTCTTTACGGTTCAAAACTCTCCATTTCGAACAGCACTCGCATTTCACTCTTTAGGTATTATAATATAAAAAAAAAAAAATTCTATCTCTCTTGGAACCGTGCAGTGGGCCCGTGCAGTGGACCCGAAGAAAACAAGGAATCGAGTGTCTAGTGTCTTGGTGGCTGAGATGTTCCTCTCCTTATATCTTTCGGCTACGGGATGATCGAGAGCGGCCATTGGTGGCTTGCCGGATTGTGCTTCTCCCGTGGGCCTGTATTGTTGATGACGTTTCTCCATATAAAGATAAGTGAACTTCGCATCGGAGCCGGAGGCGTAGACAAGGACAAGGTAACAGAAACCAGAACGAGAACCGGCGAAATCAAAGAGAATGACTTCACGTGCACCGGCAAGTGCTATTTTTTTTATTATGTCGTCGGGCCCTTGACTGCTACTTTGATCTGATTCATAGGGTATTGTTACTCTTATATCGTCTTGCGAAATGAGGCGACGTTGATATATCGGCAAGGCTTTGTCTGTCACGTCATATCTCATGCCATATCGATGCGGCAGGACGACATTCGAAAGTTGTTTTGTGTTTGTTCCATTTCGGGACCGGACTGTCTTCTCGATCATGATCCGTCGTTGATTTTGGGGAAGAGCGGACGTCAGAGAACCGGCCTTGGTTTGGCTAGTGGGAGTACATGCCCATATCTTTGTTTCTTGTTTTGAACACGGTAGCTTCAGAGTGCAATCAATCGTTGGCTTACCCGATCTTGGGGCTGAATTCACACCGTGCATCAAATCTAGTTCTTCCCAATTCCTTCTTCTTCACTGCTACTGTCTTGCATGAAGCTGCCAAAGGCTCGCTTCTCCAGATCTTCGGGCCGGCTACCTGTCTTGGCCGCACGGCGTCTAAAATAGACTCGCTTACCCCATTTCCAGGTCTCGGCACCGAGGAAGAACAAGGCCGCTTGAACGAAGACGATACCCCATTCCCAGGAGATTCCGGTATGTTTGAAGACATCGTGGTTGATGACCTAGAATCCATGTCAGTGATCGCTCACGGTAGGACGGGAGAATGGGCTGTAAGACTTACCGGAATGTAAAGTGTCGGGAAGATCGTGACAAAGCCTGCGATGATAGCCCAGAAGAGGAACTTGTTGCGCCACACGTCGAATATCCATTGTGTGAAGTATCGCTTACTTCCAGGCTGCATCCGGAAAAAGCTTCTTCTCATATCAACCATTTCCCATGCAAGGAACAAGGCGAACCAAGTCAAACTAACGAATGTAGTTGCACGAGCCCGGAAAACCGTGTCGCATTGCTCCGAGTATGAGTCATTGCAGTTGGACCCGAGATTCCCTTCGCCAAAACCGTACACGACGAGGAGGAACGACGATAGACATAATGCGCTCATCCATAGACCGTACGCTAGCATATCGAACATGACTTCCAGTGTGAATACCCCGCGCTTGAGATTCTGTGGTGGCCGTTCCAGAATATCAGGGCTGGCAACTTCCATGCCCAAACCCATATCCGGCATACCGGACGTGATCATAATCACCCACAGGATTTCCACCGGGGCTAGCGGGAACACAGACAAGCCAGAGGCATCCTTGAAAGCCAGGCCTATAAGCAAGGTGCACGCCTGGGCGATGTTTTCGGCGAGCAAGTGCAAGACAAATTTTTGAATATTGTCGAACATGCGGCGCCCTTCTTCAATGGCATTTAGGATCGAGGCGAAGTTGTCGTCGGTCAGCACGATATCTGAGGCGTCTTTGGCTACGTCGGATCCAGCCATACCCATCGCGATACCGACATCGGCGATCTTCAAGGACGGTGAATCGTTGACTCCGTCACCAGTCTGAGGTCCTTCTTAGCTGTGCTCCTTCGGAAAGATGTGTGGTATTCAACTTACCATGGCCATAAAGGCGTTTCGTCGACGCAAAGCCTCAATCATTCGAACCTTGGTATTGGGAGCGCATCGGGCAATCACCAGAGGAAGCACCGGTAGTTGATCCAATTCGTCGTCTGTGTGGCGATCGAATTCTTGGGCCGTCATTACCATGCTCTTGGCCACTGGGGCGCTCACTTTGGACATGTCTGGCAAGATGCCGACTTGAACGGCAATGGCACGAGCAGTACCAGCATGGTCTCCTGTCAACATGTGGACTTTGATCCCAGCCCGGTGACACCTCTTGACGGCATTTGCAGACTCAGGGCGAGGAGGATCATACAAGCCAATCAGACCGCGGAAGACAAGGTTTCGCTCGACTTCCTCCCGAGGAGGTGGTCCATCTCGACTTGCTCTTCGACCGCTTCGTGGATCGTAAGGACGGCTAGCGAGGGCTAAAACGCGAAGACCTTGAGATGCTAGAGCTTCCATGTTCCGGAGAATGATCTGCATCTTGTTGTCATCGAGTTCGACCTCGGCTTCATCTTCCACAGACCATCTGAGAGTGACGCATTGGTCCAGAATGCGCTCGACGGCACCTTTGGTGTAGACCATTTGATCTTTCGATTCGGTGTCCTCAAAGATGACTGACATTCGTTTCACGTCCGAGTCAAAAGGATATTCGCTGACTTGCTTGAAACGAGGCTTCTCCCCGTCAAGAAATTTGGAGCGGTTGAAATCGAATCGCGAAGCAAACACTTGGAGGGCAATCTCTGTCGGGTCGCCTCGAGCATGCCAGACACCTTCCTTGTTGGAATGTACGTGAGCCAGGTTGGCGAGTGAAGCAACGCTCAGGAATGCTGTCAGCTCCGGATTGTCTTTCGTCACGGCGCTGTATTCAGCAATCCTCTCTTCGCCGGCCTTCTCCCCATCTTCAGGTTTTCCGGGATAGTGCGTGAGGTCCCCCAGAGTGGGATTGAATGGTTCGTTCGACACGCCGATTGAATATACACCTCGGCTTGGAATCCAGCACTTTCGAGCCACCATCTTTCCTTGAGTCAAAGTGCCAGTCTTGTCCGAGCAAATGTCTGTAACTCCACCGAGCGCTTCAAGAGCATCCATTTTCCGAACAATAACGTGGCGTTTCACCATCCTCTTCGTACCAACGGCCATCGTAATGGTGAGCACGACGATAAGTGAAGCCGGAATCATAGATAGACCGGTCGCCACAGCATAGATGATAACCTCGGAGTTATTTGAGAACTCATTTGCCGCCAGGACGATGATCGCGCAAACCACCGCAATTCCGAAGAGAAGCATTGCAAGTCGGGAGAGCTTTTTTTGCAACGGGGTTCCAACATTGACACCAAGGAATCGGCCAACAGCATCGGCGAATGTCATTGTCCAGGACTCTGCATATCGGAGGGGATGTGCCGAGCCGTCCGCACGACGTTTGACGGGTCGAACTTTAGAAGTGCCTTTCCTGAGAGCCGCAGCAATTGATCCGATTTCTGTATACATCCCAGTTGCGTACACAATACCACGCGCCCGTCCCTTTGTGACCGTCGATGAGCTATAAGCCACATTGAGTCTATCTCCTGGTCCCGTTTCTGGATCGAAAACGGCTTCCTCGTCTTTTGCAATTGGGAGGGATTCTCCAGTCAATAAAGCTTCATCAGTCTCGAAATTAAGTGATTCCAGCAGTCTGGCGCGAAACTTAGCCGCCAATTCAAAGTATGTCACTCAGAACAGGAGTTACCTTAAATCTGCTGGAACAGTGTCACCAAGCTTTAGTTCCACAATATCCCCGGGGACCAATTCAGCGGTTGGAACGTTAATGGTTTCGCCTCCCCGAACGACATTGGCGGTGGGAGAACTAAGGGAGCGCAGAGAGTCCATGGTCTTTTCGGCGTTGAATTCCTGGAAGAATCCCACGACAATATTGAGGGAAATGACCCCGGCCACCACACCTCCTTCAATCCATGATTTGATACCAAACGAGACGGCCATCGCCATGATCAAGACCTGACCGACAATTAGCGACTATTCCATTTGGGAGGTTGGGGGGAGAATCAAGAAACACACCAGCATCATGGCATTGGCCACCTGTCGAAGCAAGATCTTCAGAGGTTGCACGCCGGGGCCGTCATCCAATTCGTTTCTACCATATTCACCCAGTCTTGATTGAGCTTCAGCTGGTGACAATCCGTCAACTGAGGCAGTGCGGAGTTCCTCGACGATGACATCTCGCTCAAGAGCATGGGCGGGTTTAGAAAGGGGCTTGTTTGATTGCCCAGATACGTGGTTCTCCATCGTGAGGACCGTAGCCGCGCGTTCAAGGCCGACCAAGTGCAATGAAGAGAGAAAAAGAATTTATCATGGAAGAGGACGGGGCCACAATATGTACCATGTGTCCTAGGCCGTTCCGGAACCTTAGTTATCGGTGAGATAGTTTTATCGGTTTGACACCAGTCACGGTCGTGGGTCTCTGAGTGGGACATGATGAAGAATGCCTGGATCTGGTTGCCCATTGAAAGAGATAATCCCTGCGTATAGCAGGAGCAAGCCTGAGAAGTCTTGGACCCCTCATCCCACCAGGCCAACAGAAATTTGGAATGGCCATTGGGTAAAAGACGACATGGCGAGCTTCAGATCAATAGGATTGACTCAATCTTGGCTCCGGGTGGGCTTCAAAAACCCAGTGCCAAGCTCAACGCCCAGATCCGTCTCCCCGAGCGGGATGGACTGTGCCCGTCGAGGTGGGAGGGCTAGAAACCCAGCTTTTTCCATGGGGAAATTTTCAGAGCTTTGGGAGGAAAAAAGTTTTGTATATAAAGTTCCATATAGACTACTCCTTTCATCGAGGCTGTGTCTTCTGATATTGTCAGTGGAAGGATTTGGCATTTGAGACTTGGGTGCGATGTGCAAAGGACGTAATGCCAGCGGCTGCAGTAGTGGTCTTGGCCCGCCACAAGGGAGGCGGAGACGATGTCTTGGCGTATCAGTTGTCTGGCCCGCCTTTCCGGCCCCTTGGGGCCTGACGTATATCGAAGACACTGGGCACAAAGTCCTCAACGGATCAAGCGAGCGCCTGTGTATTCTTAGGTAGCAATTGTTCCGCGTTGCGAGAAGGAAGTTTGAATATATGGCACGTTGTGGATTTGCCGACCATGCCATTTTTACTCCACCCTATCCAACCGGGCAAGAACCGTCGTACGCAGGAAAATTCTCCGCACATCTTTCTTTCAGATCTACGACCTTTAGTGTTTCATATTCCGTCCGCGACGGTTAGAGCATCGAATATTTTGATGAGATATAAGCTCGACCGTGCCGGCGTCGTATCCCTTGCATGGCATCCACCGAACCCCCGCCTGATGACGACGGCAAGAACTCCACCAATGGAGGAAATCTGAGTCCGGCAGTGTTCTTTCTCATCGTTGTTGGCGCAATAATCTTCGGTCTCAATCTGCTGTATGGACCCGTCGTCCTCGAAGTCAAGTAACACATTCTGACGCCTCAACAGCAGGATCCTTGTCAAGAGGAAAATTCGAGCGAGAGACGCTTCACATCGACTTCAAGGCAGGCAGCCTGGCCAGGACGATGTTGAAGAGCAGAACACGACCGACAGGTCTCGAGGAGCGAGAAAGCCTCCCAAAATAAGGAGGATTCGGATTCAGGAACTCGACGAAATCGCTCCGAGGATGAGTTATGGAGATTGGAAAGCGACTGCGCGACTGAAGGGTTCCGAGAAGACAGGAAGCAGAAGAGAACAGTGCGAAGGGGGTCAGGGAGATACTCCAGTCGACTACCCTGGACGGCAAGTTAGCCTGGAATTGCCACCTCTTCGGTCGTCGGTGGATATCACCGAAGGACCAGGCCAGAAGGGTTTGAAAGAATTAGCCAGAGTTATATCAAATGGAAAGGACGATGGCGAGAGCGACGGGAAAGGATTTCACGACGATGAAGACCAATGTGTGATATGTACAGACTCTTTCCATCCCAAGAATCAAGTGAGGGTGCTGCAATGTGGGCATTTGTTTCATGCCAAATGTGTAGAAAAGTGGTTGACGTCGGTTCGGGCGAATTGTCCAGTGTGTAAATCAGAGGTCGAGGATATGCCCACCTGCGGTCAGTAATGTTGAGAAATTAGCCGCTTCTTGGTTTCTTGTCGTCATAAATGCAAGCCGTGGTCTCTTTTCGTGTTCCCATGGCTGTCTAGCCTGGAGAGTAAATTGTTTTGCGGATAGTAAAAAGCCACGAGCAGGAGGTATGCTCGGAGGCAGTCTGACTACAGCCACTTGGAGCGTGAACGCCCATTTGTCCACGTGACTTCCGCCACGTGCGCTGGCGGCAGGCATTTGAGCCGAGCTTCATCACCACCTTAGGCTCAACGTCCCTCCTTTTGGTCTCTCGCTTCGATAACTACGATACGATCTGATATCCCAGAAAACGACTCCCCTCCAAATGCCGCCCGCTCACCCTGATGGCCGGAGAATCGCAGCAAAGAAACGGAGATACTCCTAGACCATACCGAAAGGGATATCATCGAAGAGCGCCCCGTGCCTGTGACGAATGTCGGCTTCGAAAGATCAAATGTGATGGCGCACAACCTTGCAACCCCTGCTCAATCTCTCGAAATGGTAAGAAGGATTGCATCTAGAAATGCTCTGGGTGGGGCCCCGAAGCGCAGATCTCGAATGCTGACCTAACAAAGCTTGCTCATACGAATCCGGAGGCAGGCCACGACAGACTCCAACGCAAAGAATTCGGACGCTGGAAGCGTGTCTGCGATCGGTCCGCTCATCGATCGAAAACCTCAAGGCTCAGAACTCAGCCAATCAGGCCGCCGATCTCGACTCGGTGCTCAAAACGCTTGATCTTTCACTGCCCACGTCATCCGACGCTGGATCCAGCTCCGACGACGAAGGCGGGAAAGGTTCTCGATTGAATAGTATGATGGGAGGGTCCGGTCGGAGCATCGCCCACGGTCCATGGCACACCAGTTTCTATGGCTCTTATTCGGGAGTCTCTTTCATCCTCCGTACTCTTGAGCTTTTTCGGAGGGTGCCGGACAATCCAGCCATGATGTCTGAAACCCACAATCTTCTGACTAATTTATTCAACGCCCCGGTTCCGAATTCCGCAGCAATCACCCATAATCAATCTATTTTTCAGAGTCTCCCCAGTCTGCCTACCACTTTGAGTCTCCTTGACGTGGTTTTTACCAGGTGTCATCCCTTCATCCAGTTCCTTCACGAGGTCGACTTCCGAGACATGGTCCACCGTCTCTATGGCGAATCGGCACTTCAATTTGGTGCTTCCAGTCAAAATTTCATGCCACTCTTTCACGCCGTCCTGGGTATAGGCCTGCTATTCGACATTCGATCTCGCAAACAACATGGATGCGAAGAGACTGCAAACGAAGCGTAAGTCTCAGCCCACCTACTTGCCACGGCAACAGAAATGAATGAACCGTGAAGCTGATCGACAATCTCAAAAGAGCAAGACATTTCTTCCTGGCACGTAGAGATCTTGACATCGCTCAATGCGCCGATCTCATTTCATTGCAAACACTGCTGTGTCTCATCACGTTTTTGGTATCGACGTCACGCCTGACAGCTGCCCACTCCTACATTGGCATCGCCAGTTCTTCAGCCATGAGACTGGGTCTGCACAAGCACATTGAGGGAGATGTCCCGTTGTCCACGGCACAACGAGATACGAGGACTCGAGTGTTTCTGGCTGTCCTCCAATTTGACACGTACGTGAGCCTCGTCCTAGATGTACCGGCGTTCATCAATCTCGACTTCATCGAACCTCCGATCATGAATGATCTCCGCCCCATCTCTGGCGGTAACGGCAAGTCACTCTGTCCATCCACCGCCGACGCCGCTTCGGAAACTCGTGCCAAATTTTCCGCGTCCGCAAAGCACCTGGAGCTTCTGCTCCTGACAGCCACCGGCTTTCGAACCACTTTTGTCCGAGAAATTCAAAAGGGCAAAAAAGGCAAAGAACACGACGTCACCACTGTCGACATCAAGAAATTGGCTGACGTTGAAGATGAGTTTCGAAAGTGGGCTAAAGCCTTGTCCAGTTTGCCCGCCATGCCTCAAAAGCCTGAGACCTCAGCAATGTAGGATCTTCTTCCCATTTTCCGCTCTTGTTCCTGCCAATTGACGAATGTAACAGCCTAAGACACGAACTCGAAATGGCCTTCTACTTCGGCCAATTGGTTCTTTTCCAGCCGTTCTTGCACTATCTCGTCCAAATGGCCAATGGCACTGCCATCACGAGGACTCAATCACAACATGCATTGGCGTGTATGAAAGTCGCAGCCACGACCATCACTCGATCCGAGGCCATGCATCAGCGAGGCCTGCTATGCCCTGCATCGTGGAGTACCATCTATACTCTTTTCCTGGCGGTGATGTGTCTTCTCTTTCTCATTGCCACGCACAATGGTACAGCTCGGCCGAGTGAGGCGTGGAGAAAGGGCGAACTTGGCATCAGGCTTTTGGCTGCAATGCGCTGTTTCGACAATGGCGCCGTCAAATGCCTTCTGATCATAAAGGTATGCAAGACCTTTCAATCCGACCGCCCTCGCAATTGCGTTGTATCCGATGATAACTTTCTCTTCCCCCACCAAAGATGCTCATCAGACGGCTTTCCCACACCGTTCAATTCGACGTAGACCAAATCGTGGCGTCTACCGAAAGTCAATGCCCTTGTGGATCGTCGGGATTAATTCCAGCCGCCAAACCAGTACCAATTGACCGATACATGTCGAGAGAGCGCGTAGAGATACCGATTTTAGGCAACGGATACATGACACCCACACCCGGCACGCCTCTAGACACGCGTTCTTTGCCTCCAATTTGGAGTCCAGCTGGACTGGAACCTCCTCGTCTCCATTCCTGGTATGCCGCGGGAGGTCAAGATTCGCTCTTGCACGATGCCGATTCCGTGCTGGCTGAGGCACAGGCGCTATCATTGACGTTACCTATCGACAATCTCGACTTATTTGGCAGTGTATGATGGAGGAATAATGAGAAAGGACGGAAAGTTGTTGCTCTTGAAAATGTCATTTGAGCTCGTTTCAGAATTGCCTCTATCCTTCAATTGCTGGAGCTGGAACGTGTGTCTACCTCATAATATGGAACGTTGCTCGGACACTTACGGCTAATCTGCAGTTTCCCCGGATATGCGACGAACATCGGGCAGACAAAGCTCAGCATCGCTCTTGTTGCTGTATTGGTGAAACAGGAGCCCGATCCGAGATTGCGGGCTCACTTCGTGTGAGGTCGCCTGATCTTCACCATGTGCGCCACATGGACGTTCGAGGGACTGCATTTGCCCAGCTCCTCCCCAGATTTTTCATCGATCCGGTCACTCGGCAGGACAATGGCTCGATCAAGCTGATAGGGCAGCACACGATGACGGCCTCGAATCATCATGCTGCAAATAACGACCTTGCTGAAAGTGGTGAATTTCCCACACAAAGATGTGAGAACAGTGGGATGGCCGAGTGAAAGGCCCACGTTCCCGCTAGAAGGGAGATGATTGTTAGGATGATATAGCCAGGCCAGGGAAGCTTGTTCAGCGGACAGACTGTAAACTTACTATGCTGACACGACCTCAAAGATAACTGGGAATACTGAGAAAGCCTGGGAGAAGAAATGTCAACGAAAAGGTGCTCTATGTTATGCAAGGGCGAATAACATAAGAACCACAGAGGGAAAAGAAACCTACTGGATTCGCTGGGTCCATGATCTTCTCGGACTCTGCGATCGAAATGCAGAAGACGCCCAAGAAGATGTACCACAAATCGAAACTCAGTTGATTCCGTAGATGGGTGAGAACATAGGATCTCCCGTTGTTCTCATCCATCTCGTGCTCTTTCGAGTGGTACACGCCCAGGGAGCGCTCTTCATACACATTGGATGCGCGAATGCTGATGGCGATGGGAAACACTGCAATGTACATCATGGCCAACAGAGAGAATTGCACAGCGGGATTAACGTCCGCGAGGTTGAAGACAGACGTCCCCGTGTGGCGGGAAGACGCTGCCTGAAACAAGGCTGCTAAAATTCTCGGGCCAATGGCCAAATTGTTAATAGCCGGATTGTCCAAGTCCAGGACGATAATTAACATGACGTCAATGAAGTTCAGGACAAACAAAATGCCGAAGAGGATCCAGGTCGGACGGCTAGGAAAAAGCAAAGTGTAACAGCGTCGAGGGTGATCGAGCAGGAAAGCCAACGGCTCCTGCATGGACGAGTTCTTCGGCGCCAACTTTGACGTGGTCCAGATGACCAAGCGCAAGAAGACGGGGTAGCACGTATTGCCTGCAAAGGCCAAGAAGGTCATGAGGAGCATGGGAAACGTGGCGTCTTGGAATGAGGACATTGAATCCGGCGTCAGTGTGAAGCCGAGATTGTTGACCATCGTTGCTCCCGAGTAAAATGCCCTAATCAATTAAAATGAGAAATGGAACCTCCGGAACTGGTATGGACTCTTGCTTGACCCCTGTATTCAAACTTACCACCAGGTTTTGTTCTGGCCCTGCGACGCAATATATTCGCGGTACTTGGCCGGAGCCGTTTCGATCCAGCCAGCCAAAGAAATTGCACCGAAGAGGTGAAGACCGAAGAAATATGCTGGAGTTGTAGTCATGAGCGATGATATACGGACAACTAAAAGGAAAGAATGGGTCTGCTCACCGACGATGATTCTGAACAGCAACTTGAGAGCCCGATACTCAATGCCACCAAGAGCATCACGTTCTTCGGCGGAAAGATGGAGATCATCGCCCCCTTCGATCGCTTGCGACAATGCCTTGATCTGAGCGGGTGAGCTAGGTCTTGCCTTCGACTGCGATGGTGTCGCTCCTAGGACAAACATGGAAGAGGCAACACGTTCAAGAGACTTGGTATACGTCATGTACAGACCATGGCGGTGGGCGGGAGCGGCCGGTGTGATGCCGTCCTCATCATCAGAGTCATCTCGTGAGGTGATTCGACCCAGTGTTGTGGCATTGGATCGGGCGGGATCCTTTTCAACGTCCACGAATGGATGTCCTATCAACTTTTGTCAGCGCTTTCTCGCTATCGATCAAATTGAAAATCCGGTCTCCTACCATTTTCGCGTTCGTGTGGTGGTGGAACGTACAAAGCCTTTTCGGATACTTTGCGGCTGTCTGGTGCGAAGGTAATCTGTGGGGGTGATTTCTGTGGGTTGAGGGCATCTTCGGCTTTGACTTCCTCAGTTTGGCCGGTGGCGGTAGCTCTGAGTCAACAACTATCAGTGGCCGTTCAGAATAGTTAGGATAATACTTACCGTTGGAATCTGGAATTCTCTTCAACAGGCAATTCCCGAGCTTTGTGCTCTCGAGTCTGATCTGGCCTGTCTTTTCTGGCAGCTGGTCTGGCTCCAGGATCATCACCGTGGCTACGGTTGGGTCTGTTTCGAAGTTGGATCCGAGCTAGCCATCGGTTTCATCAGTATTTTGAAGTCATTCGACTTATGATGGACGTAGACTTACCGATATTTTTAAACTTCTTTTCAAACCAGCGTAATCGGACAACAACCACGATGATATTGACGAAACCGAGATTGCCCAGAATGGGACTGAAGTAGATCACAAGTTGTTGGTATGTCTTGAGGGCCTTGACATCAACCCTAATGGAGATCAGTAGGCGAATATTCTTGCAGCTCGACTGGTCAATGAGCGCTCACGTGTTGAGACCTGATTCTGTCGACGCGCTGACGCCGAAGAAATAGGCATCGACGGCCGCCAGGTTGCCATAAGGGTAAATGATTATGAATCCCAAAAGTCCCAAGCTGAGAATGTACGCATCTGGCAAATTGTGGTCAATACGGAGGCTTGTGAAGGGACGCAGCCTGCAGGTATGAAACTCACAATGCAGAGTGATAAAATTTATCGGTGGCTTCCACATAGTGCCCGTTTTTCCCCCTTTGTAACCTTTAGAGTATTGTTCTTTTCAAAGAAGTGATTGTTGTCGAAAGTCTACCGTAAAACTCCAGGGAATTATAAAGTGAAATCGGTACTAAAAGAAGTACAAATCCGAACGTCGTTAGAGAAAGAGTGAAGCGCGAAGAGGGCAGCTCCAAATATTTATTTGTCTGAGAAGACAGTGTGGGTTGTGGAACGCAAACAAACAAGATCATGCAAATAAATCTCGATGAGAACCCAAGGAGCCAAGGCCCCACGAGGCCAATCGACATTGCGACGGTTATACTTACGTCGCAACCGGGGCCAAAAGCTAAGTTTTGCTGGCAAAGGCATGATAGAATGTGATCGGCTTTCCGGTTTCTGTTAGCAGCTCCATATCAAGACCTCGATTGTGTTAAGATAACATTTCGCCGATGCGCTGTGATGAAGCAATGTCCAGGAAATCAAGTACCACAACCCCATGTCCAGAGAAAGCTGGAAGTCATTGGCCGATCCGGGGACAGAGGTACTCTGTCGCAGAGGGTTGCATAAATGCCTCACTGACTGAGGAAGTTAAATCTCCAAAATTGGCGGCTGATCGAGGACCAGAAGGAACACTTGTTTTACCGAATGGGAGTCGGCGTCAGATGCGGTATTGTGAGAAACTGGAAAACGAAACGAGACGGAGATCTGGTACTTTAAGTTAGTAGGTTCTGAAGCTCTGGCGAGCTGGTTCGTCTGCCCTGGTTCGGACCAATGTACTGCGAGTGTATCTGTAATATTCATACGTCGACATGTGGGGAGTGGCTTAGACCTGCCAAGACTGGATTCCCTCCGCTCCTGCGCCGTCTTACCGGCGGCCGCTGATTGGCTCTTTTACAACGTCAAGGGTGTCCCGGCGCACCAGCACATGGCTATCGTCCACCATTTCAACTGTCCATTCTACAACATCCTTTACGAAAGTCCTTCGCATTGGATGTTCCCTTTCTGCTGCCCCTGGCACAGATAAGCTCGCTTTTCAATATCTCCGACATCCATCCCCAAGTCATGAATACCACCGCGTTGATCAGGGCACTATTCTGTCAGTGCTATCATGCACGGACTAGGAAGTTTGCCGGCCCTGCTGCGAACACCTCTGTCCAAGAAGTCACATTGTGAATTAATTTCTGTCCGTCCTATCATCCAGAAACGTGCCACGAGATACCTCATGATAAAGTTCAACACATTTAGCCATTTCCACAATTGAATTTCTTTCAAGAATACCATCTCAACAACCTTCTCAGTGGGGACGTTCAGATTCGCCATCTTCGTCCCTGTGTTCTCTTTCATTCAGAGGAACGTCTCAAAGAAGAACTTCCTGAACAGGTTGGTCCCGTGCTTCATCTTCATCTGTTCTTGGCCAATCGGGAGACTGAATGACGTTCAGAAGGCGCCAGGGACAGTATTTCCAGAGGGTGCAGATGAAAGAATACCACGATATCTGGGATTGCAGTGAGTTTGGTGGCGAATTGGCTGAAGACGAGGGGGAAAGTTTCGACAGCCTTGTCAAAGAAGATGCGAAAACCGTTGATGGCACTGGGTGGAGTGCCGTTGATTTTTTCAGTAAGTTGGAGTTGGCAATTGCACCGTCCCGAACGAAGTGAGAAGTCGGGAATCGATCCTCCGCCTCAGCAAACCACTGTTGCTTTTTGCCAAATCTCCACACTATAAATACAAGCCCGAGCACGGCAACTAGCGTTAGTGTGAACCAAGCACCATCTGGCATTTTGGTAAGTGCTGATGAAAGGAATGTCCCGTCCAAGCAAGTGATGAAGAGCCGGGAGACGAAATCGATGAATGGGCTAACACGCCAAACGAATATTGCAGTCAATGACATCATACAAGTGTCGAAGAACGTGATGAACATAACATAGACACTATAGGCATTTCCAAGCGAGGTGGTCTGTGGACATGTGTGTAACTTATCTTAGAAAGAGGACAACAAAACACATACATTATTATAGATGGATGCGACTAGGATTGTTCCAATCATAATAAGCCAATTGACCAGTGGAATAAAGAGCTGGCCGAGGAAAACTTGGGATGTATGTATCGCGGTCAATTGCGAGACATAAGAAAGCTCCATCACTTGTGCGAGGAGCTAGACAACAAGTTAGATCAATCCAAATGTCAGGCTGAAACGTGGACGTGATAATTGCATGAGAAGCAACAATTGCAGCCAATATCGCAATAATCGGGGTAGGATAGATGGTTCCTGGTAGAGCAGCGTTGAAAAAATGGTTCGAATAAGCTTCCGGATGTGTGCCAACAGAAGGCACGGAAACGTATAGCAAAGCGAACTAAGCTGGACCGCTCATCGACTGAATGCGCCGAGGTCTGCAAACAGAGCTTCGCCCCCAGTAGAGGCGAATAGAATTCCACCAAGCATTCTCTATCCATGTTCTCCGTAGTGGATCAAGAACTCGAAAGCGTACCCGGGATTGAACGCCTTAAAGGTTGTCGCACCATATTTGACAAGATTATCTATGTCAAACACCGCATTGAATCCAAGCCAAACAATAACTATCGGAGCAAACAAAACGATGATCTTGCTGATACCAAAAGGCCAACCTAGAAATAGTAGCACCAGAATGGCGTCGGCAATGCCAACTATAGCACCTTTCGAAAGACTTGGATTCATCACTTGGGCTCCTTGAACCGTTCCTAAAACTGATTGGGTAGGCGTAAGGACACCGTCGGCAATAACCATGGACACGGGCGAAAACACCCATTGTCTTTAAGATACCGCGTACAATTCGACTGGATTCGAGACCTCGACGCATTCGTCGACCTGCATTTTCGAGATCGGAGTGTTATGGCGTATAGAGGACTCGTGCCGATGTCTCCATAGATGACGCCAATTGATTGATACGCCAGCTATGCGAACATCTTGCTCGAGAGTATCTGTAGCACGTTGGCATGGTTATTATAAGAATGAAACTGAAAGTCTTGTTGTACCTGTTTTTGCTCAAAATCTCTTTCTCTTCTTAAGCCCGGATCTTCGTCTTTGCTATGTTCGCTTCTCGTTCGATAGAGACCTCGGCCAAACAAAAAGGATTCAAATCTTGAGTGTATGTTGTAGATTCCATCATCTTCTAGTAATGCTGACTCAACTGGGACCTGGATTTCGTCTTTTTGAAGGCCATTTTTGGGGTGGACTTCCTCGGCAATCTGGATCGTTGTAGCAAACCTGGATTGATGGGACATTCAACACTTCAAGCTGGAAAAAAGAGCAAAGCTGGGAGAGACCGAACGAAAGGGCGGATTGTGTCCTCTTCAATTACGCCCATACTCTGAGAACATGGCCGGTGAAAAAGCCAAAAAAATGGTCTAAACGACTGGCCTATCAAACTCTTGGATTTGAATGCGTACATGGCGTGATGGACGGCCATACCACAAGCGAATGGGTGTTGCTGCAGGTATGTGCTGATGAATGGTGATGTCAAACCCTACTGGGCGCCATGCATCCAGCACCGGAGTGGTACAAGCTTCGTATTTATGCGTTGGGAGGAGGAAACCATGGTGAGTTCCTGGATAGGAAGTCTTGCTCCAACATGAAAATGTGTGTCATTCCTGCAAGCATCGGAGTTGATACAAGTCACCGCCCCTGCTGGTGGATGCCCGTCTTGGCGTTTGAAATTTTCGTTGCCGTCTATCCAGTAATATTTACTTTATTGGCCTAAGTTGACCTCGCCCTCCCCGTTTTAGCTTGGAGGTTCGACCTGCGGGGTTAGAGTTTGGGAACTTACCTCCATCTTGGAAAGCTTGGGCTGGGCTTTATTCAACCAACATCGACACCAAGTCTCCTCAGCCACCCCTGCAACGAAGAGCAGTTCTAATCACGATGGGATCAGGAAACACCCCGTTGTGGTCAGGAAATGCCGCGACTTTGACCGTGGAGTATGAGGTATTTTTGATAAGCTGACCATGCTGGCATCGAGTAACGAGCTGCCCATGTGTATTCAATGATGGGAGCACTCGTGAAGCATCGCTATCACTGTCATCCAGAAAACAAATATATTCCCTCTTTGTGACTGAGGGCCAGAAACCTTGAACATCCTATTTCTTCCTCTATGGCCACCGGACCTTCTCAATCGTCTGGTACAGACGTTATCAAGAATAGGACCGTAGTCACCGTCTGTGTCCTCATCGGGGTGATTGCCTTTATCACCGTCTTATCCATAGTATTGAGAAGCTACAGACCACCCTTGCCGCAGCCCGATCTCATGCAGCTACGGCGACACGCACCGGCAGAGCATGTACGTGAGCAGAAGGGCATTGCAATTTCTGTCCTTAAAACGATTCCTGTCATCAAATATCATGACGGGAGCTCGAAGCCAGTCAGGAGAGTGAAAAGCTTGGATTTAGAGCGTTGCGAGGTTGATGAGAGTGTTTGGCACAGCCAAGATCCAAATGACACCAATGAGAGCAAGGGTGATCAAGGCAAAGAGAATTCTCGAACCATGATGTCCTCCCTTACTGGGACAGGGAAGACCAATGCCGATGCGACCGGTTTTCGAACCGATCAGGAAGTCGGAACTAGAATGGAACAGTCGGAGTGTTCTGTTTGCACACAGCCCTTCAGGGCGAACGAGACCCTCAGGATCTTGCCATGTGGTCATAGATATCACCGGACCTGTATTGACCCCTGGCTGTTGGGCTTCAGTGGTACCTGTCCAGTGTGGTAAGTGCTCCCTCCAATTTGTGTGGACAGATAAAGAGGAAGACAAAGATTGGTTGGGGTCTTTTGGACTAACACTTTCATATCTGCAGCCGGATAGATTTGAAGAGGATTGCAGGCGTTTCGACGAGAAATTTGACGGCTCGGGGCTAGCGCGAGATCCGATGTATGACAACTTGTATTTTGGACGCTCAAATCTCTTATTTCAACGCAACGACCCCCTAAATCGAGTGAGCCGATCGGAAAACCCTGCAGATCCAGGTTTGACGTCTCACAACTCCCATATCGAAGGGGCTATGGAAGAGCCTCCTGGACTTTTGTGGGAGATTCTGCCAGACACAACAGAGTCTCCCACCTCAATATACCCCGAACGAAACAGCTGCCTGCGACTTCTTTCACATATGTTGGTAAAACATGTAAATGCCAGCAAAAAGAAGCTGACGATTGGGGGGCTGCTCTGGTAAATTCAATAAGATATGAGCGACAGAGCTGGTTTGAAAGGCTGGTCACTTCTCCCATGGAAGCCCTCTCAGCAGCATGCACCTGGACTCACCGTTACCAATGATGGCAGCCTCGTCGTCAAACAAAGTACATTTTCATTGGCAAGCGAGGATTGATATCTTCAAGCAATCAGGTAAGCGACCTCAAAGATGTTGCTACGGCTTCACACAGACCGGCGTGGGTGATGCTTGATGGAAAAGCGGACGGGATGTGAATCTGCCATATGGTTGCCCCCAATGAATGGAAGCTGCTGGTCAACAGTACCTAGATAGCGAACGTCGGTAGTCCGGTATCTACCGAGTTAGGGACTAATTGATGTCCATTTCTCGCCAAGCCATGCTCCCACGAAGACGCGTCATATGAATTTCGCATTCCCTTCGGTCAGAAAATAATTGACCTGTCTCAGTCGCAGTCAGGTGACGTCGTTGAGGTCTTGATTGCACAGGGATTTGTTCTCTTTGTGGCCGCGGAACACCAAACGAACTTGGACGTGTATGCGATGACTCCTCTTTTCATTGCGCTACGGCTTAACAGATGCGACGAGAGATACTGACCCAGTCTCGCAACAGGCCTCCCTCCCGCCTTCTGTCGCGTTTGCCTGCGTACCTCTAGCAGCGAGCAAGTATTTCCTTTCTGCATCCTCACCTCCTCTTAGCCCATTGGTCCTCGCAGTCTCCGGACAACTGGGACCTCAGCGGTATTTGTTGGGTCAGTGTTCATTCTGGTTGAGATTACATCCAAACATGCTTGCTTCTGGCATGGCCCCCGCCAGGAAGTGCGGCTCCAAACAAAAGAATGGAAGCAGTTGGGCAAAACCTTCTCGAGCATATACGCAGCGGACTCACCTGCCGAGAGTCTGGGTTGGGGTGGGGGGGGGGGGGCAAATGCGATGCGCTAAAGATCAAGTTTAAACGACCCCGCCAAATTCCTGACTGGCGTGCTGAAAGCTAAGGAGGATGAATGCCACACACTAAAGACAAATCTGGAGGATATTGATAAGTTCCACGATCAATCGGCCGAAATTCAATTGCTGCTCCAGGAAAATCAAGACGAGCTCAGAAGATAGAGCATTTTGAGGATGAAATACGACAGCTCAGTGGAGACAAGCAAGCGACTCGATAGTCATCGTACGTCAAAGTATCAACCAAATGGTGACTCTTTGATTCGTGTTTAGAATTTCATCCATGTTGAGCCGCCTGTTGAAGTCCACAGTTTTTAGGAATAGCCGCATGATTGTCGAAAACAGGCGGAGGTCAGGGAAAAGGAGACAAATGACCAATAAAGTTATTGTCAAGGAATCCTCAATCTTGCCGTGCTCCATCTCAACAACGGAGAGACGAATTTTAAGCGGTTAGTCACGCGGAAAGAGCGGGAACATATGTCCGAAAGCTCACAGAGGTTATCCATGGGTTCTCTTGTTGGACTTCAGTATTCTTGACAAACATATGTCGATCATCCCCTAACCAAGTCAGCTGTCATATTGAACAATGAACAGACAAGTCAATAGAATCTTTTGCTCACACCGCCTTCGATTACCATCCGTACATAAGGATAGAGAGGAGACTGATGAGGCTATTCGCAGATGGCAGAAGAGAGGACGCGAGGCAATGCCGTTTGGGAAGCTTGCTTTGACAACTCTCTATGATGGTATTTCAATCAACAGACCCAGAAGATATCGTATTGGAAACAAACATTGAAGTGATGACTTGTTGGAGTTGATTCGAAAATTGCATTCCTGCCCAAGCACTGTACGTAAGCGTTCCATGGTCGCAATTCTCAGAGTACTGTCTCCTGTATCCAGCGTGGTGGAAGCTGCTGAGATGTTAAGAAGTACACAACTGTTAATGAATAACGGGACATGTGGCAACAAAGTAAGAAATGGGCAATCTTTGAAATAGTACCCTCTGTGTTTTTCTGTGAGCGCTTTAAAGAGATCGCGTGGCCGGCGCGCGCCGAGGAGCCAATCAGGTTTGTGGTCCATTAGGCTGCTCCGTTGCTAGGCAGCGTCAATTAAGGACGTCACTCGGCTTGCTTCCGAATTTCAGAAACCATTTGCAGACACAAAGCCAGAATCAAGCATCAGTTTACATCTCTCTACAGCATTTGCAAACAACAAATTATCCAACAAACCGCAAGCGAAAACAAATCTCCGATTCCAAAGAAAAAAACCGCCACCAGCAAACCCACCATGCCACGAGGGCGTAGAGCCAAAGCAAAGACCGCCCCCTCTGCACAATCAACTCTGTCCTTCAACAATAAAGCCGCCCGGGTGACGAAATCGAGCAATAAACAAGATGACGCAGTGAAGAAAGCTGTATCCAAGCTCTCAGAGCCCGTGAAAGCGCAGGCCGAAGATGAAGCAGCAGCAATACAGGAGGAAAGTGTGAAAGTAACGCCGGAGCCAGAGGAGAAAGTCGTTGAGGTCGATGTGGCAACCCGAGAATCACCAGTCAAAACCAAAGCACGGAGACAGAAGAATGCAGAGACAGCGAAAGATGAACGGGAACTGGCGGCGGAGAAAATCACAGACGCCCAGCTGGAGAAGTACTGGAAAGCCGAGGAGGACAGTCGGCTTGCTCCTCGAGGTACGTGTTAGCTTCCAATATTCCTATCATAGACCTCTAGCCCATAGTCCTCGCTCGCTTTCCTTTTAATCCTTTAACTCGGCGCACTAACACATCTCGTCAGTCCACCAATCAACGCTGCCTCTCCACGAGAAAATCCTGCGCCACTTTGATCTCTCCTCACAATACGGACCATGCATCGGCATTCCACGCCTGCAACGCTGGAGACGAGCGAATTTCCTCGGTCTCGAGCCGCCTATCGAAGTGCTTGCCGTGCTGCTGCGCGAAGAGAACCACAAGACCAGTCAAGGATGCGGAAAATTGGCGTATATCGATGAACTAAGCGGCGGGAAGGTCGTGCTCGTGGAGTAAGAAATTATCAATGGGAATCCGATCGGGACAAGAGGGATAGAAATTCTTGAGGAGATGGAAATGTTCTCCCCCCAGTTGTGAAGAGGTCATTTGAGTGAACGATGTTATGGCACGATCCGTGCGGGGGCTGGCGATTGGGCTCAGGGTGAAACCGGAGTCAGGAGTTCAGAGAATGGCTACGCTGTTCGAGACGGTATGAACATTATTATGGTGCTAGCTATGGGCTTTATATGCAGACTGCTGGCTGGAAAGGGGTTGCAGCCTTGCATGAAGGCTACACGATGCCACATTCCCAAACAAGACAATAGATAAGCTTCTTGTGGGCCACCATTTTTTGAGTATTCAATACAAAAACAATTCAAAAGCTGGGCATCAATATTTGTCATTACCATCTCGGTCTAGCTATGTGATTTACTCTCGTTGTCTTCGAATTCAGTCTCTTCCACATCAAAGAGACCGATCACTCGCTGTCTATACAACACGCACAATGGTCCCGCTACTTTCACTGGTCATCAAAAATTTCAACTCCGGAAGAAACCCCTAGGCCTTGTTTTCCGATCACCCAAGCGCATGCTGACCCATCAAATTTCGATTTGATAATTGATATGCTCCAGATCAAATCATACAACAAAAATCAACCGTCTTCACTCCAACCGTTTACTGGCCTCCGAATTCAGGAATGGTGGTCTTCTTGCCCAAGAGAGCCAGTGGCACAATACCACTGACGTGCATTTCAGGACCATACACGTGCATGTTGAGTTTCAATTCCTCACCCACGGCCTTGATGTTCTTAAGGCCTTCTTGGTAGTTGGGACCGGCACGGCGGACCCAGATTTGGACCTTGTGCTCATTGAGGACGTGGGCAACCTCACGAAGAGCGCGGATCACACCTTTGAAGGTTGAGGCGACATTGGTAAAGTTGGCAATACCACCACCAATGAAGAGAACTTTGCCGTCGGGGTGCACGGGTGCTCGGAGCATCAGGTCAAGAACAGTTTTGGCATAGTTGTAAGTTTGGGTCTCTGTCGGAGCCCCAGAATATTCACCGTAGTTGGCCAATTCGCTGACAAAACCGGCGGAGGCAATAGCGTCGGCATAGACGACGGATGCCCCACCACCGGCGACCAAAGTCCAGACGCGACCTTGCGCGTTGAGGATGGTCAATTTAAGAGAAGCACCAGTCTTCGCATCCATGTCCGAGATGTACTTCTCTTCTTTGCTGAGCTCACGACCGAAAGGTGCGGGGAATTCCATGGGTGGACCAACGTCGATGGTAACTTTTCCGTCGGTCTTGACACCGGGTAAACCAAGCGCAGCCGGACTTCGTGCAATGGCCCATTTTGTACCACACTCGAAGTCTGCCGTTTGATCGAGTTTCGCTGCAAGATCGAGGAAGTGGACATCGGCTGACGTGCCTGCAGCATTGGGGATGACGACCAAGGGGTTGATTTCAAGATAGGTGAATTGGCAGTCGACGTAGACGGAGTAGAGTCGGACGATGAAATCAATCAGCACATTGTGGACGCCCTTGGGCACCTTCTTGAGCAGAGTGGACGCCAACTCCTGGTTTGAAGGGAAATCCTTCAAATCGACTGGGATCAAGATCTTTTCAGCCTTCGCATCAACATCACCAACGTCGACACCGCCTTCATGTGTAAAGAGGATCCAATCGCCCTGGGAATCCATTAATCTATTGTCATTCACCTGGGGAGGCAGATCTTACATCTCGGACCGAGTTGATGTTAATGTAGTATTCAGTATCCTGGGGATGAGGCACAAATGGCTCGACCAAAAATTGTCTGAGGACACCGGTGACGGTCTCAACTTTTTGGTCCTTGCCAGCTCTGGCCTCAATCCAGGCTCTGGCCTCTGGCCAGGTCTTGTTCAAAGCCAACAGGCCACTCTTTCCTCTTCTCTTGATCAATTGATCTGGTTTTGCGACAAATTTGGCGCCAGTCGCCAGTAGCCATGGGTAGGTGGCCTCAGCCTGGTCCAGAACGGCCTGTACAGACTCATCTTCGGGGAAGTATATGGAGGCTAGTTTGGCAGGAGGGTTATGGACGCCAGAAGGCTTCAGAGGGGTTGGTTTAACGACTGGAGCACGGGTGAGGTGATAGTTGAGAATGGCCTTCCCGTCGGCCTCGAGAATGGACTTTGCTGACATTGTTGCGGCTGTGTGGGGGTAATGGAGAAATGTTCAGGAGAGTCGAGCGACGACGAGTTGTGTTTTGGTCTTCAGAGACGGGAAGAAATCTAAGATATTGAGAATACAATGGACAAGTCGGGTCGCTTGAATTGAAAGTGCGAGGAATAGTTTGCGTGCAGGGAACAGCAAGGGGGTCAGAATTATTGCTGGCTCAGGGATCAAAACGTGAATGTTGGCCCTTTGGAGGGTACAAGCCTTCCCTTTGACAAGTTTTGGGTGGAGTGCTCAGTTGCGGTTGTTGGGAGGGCACACATTGTTGCTGGTACAGGGTGGATCTCACGCAGCTGCTAGTAGCGCCAGGAACAGCGTCCCATCATCCCGCCCCCGTAACTATCTACGCACTTCCAGGTGTTATTTGACAGACAAATCCCACAGTCGGTCACCGCTTTCCCAACTCGCTAACCCTGTGTGACGTTGGCTGTCCTGCACTAACGGCGCAAAACATTTGTATTTTGTTGGAGGGGAGAAACCATTCAAAGCCGAGGAAATTCTTCGTGCTACGTAGGACATTATTCGAACACCGAGAATAGAACCATCTCTCACAATCTCTTGTTAGCTTGATTCAACTCCCGATAGCCAGAGGATTTCGAAATGGGAATCCGCCGAGTGGTGTGTATACAAAGACTGTTTGCTCTCGCTGCAGTGAACATTGTTGCACCGGAGTACGAGATACGACGTGGACCTTGCAGGCCGGACTCCGAATAGATGGGCACGCGAGAGATGCCCTCCAGTCAGGGATCACAACGGTGATGTCGGCGAAGGGTTAGGCCCGCCAAATTCTCGACCGCCGCTCGGTGGATAGGGAGACACCTGTAAAAAGGGGTCCTGCTGTAAAGTTATGGAGGTATCTCAGCCTTTTCCGGCCCGCAACGGAGGACTCAAGTTAGTAGGATAGGAGAAGAGATCGCATCCAAGGGCTGAAACTCCACTCACAGCATTTCAAGCTTCACCGCCCCGGGAAAACGGTGTAGCGAAGAAGGGGGTGCAAAAGACATTGGGGGCCGCCATTCCTATTTTCGGGCCCCCAAGCTCTGTCCCTCCGATAGCTTGCTAGCAACCGGACTCAACAGAATCATCTCAATTGCTAGTTTCTCCCCAAATGGCAAATTCACGCCAAACCCCAATCCTGCACGTCCAGGCTCAGCACCATCCTCGCACTCCACACGAAACACCACCATCAAACAACCGATCACCATCACATTTTTCTAATTCACTACCCAACTTGTCCACAGCTTCTCCCATCACCTGTCATCCTCCTCCTCCGTCGGCGATCTTATTTTTTTTGGCTGGATTTTAACCTGAATCTGCGTTTAATTTCTCTTTTGCCATACATCATCACCCAACAACTGATCTATCCAATGTATGTTCAATTCTGTCTCCGACATCCCCTTCCTTTTTTGAAAACCCCTTCTCTCTTCCTCCTGCACACCGGTCAAGATCGACCTATTCTCGCCATTATCGCTCTTGTTGTCTGTATTTTGTGTCTTCAGCTAACGGAATGGGACTTCCAGTTCGCGAGAACTCTCCCACTATGCCTTCCGCCACGAACGGAGTGCCCAAAATCGACATACAAGATGGAACATCAACCCCTGGATCAGAGGCACCTTTCTCTGCCAACGACAACATCCGTCGTTTCAATCCTCCTTCTAGGGCGATGACTCCTTTGCAAAATGCTCTCTTTCACAACAAGACTCGATGCTTCGTCTAGTAAGTCTCAAAAAAGGGGGGGGGGACCACCGACGGGAGGAAATCTGACAACGGGAAACAGTGGTATGCAACCGAAGGCCGTCCAGGGCATGCTCGACTTCGATTTCATTTGCAAGCGATCAACACCTTCCGTGGCCGGTATCATCTACACCTTTGGCGGTCAATTCGTCAGCAAGATGTACTGGGGAACCAGCGAGACTCTCCTCCCTGTCTACCAATCCGTCGAGAAGGCCTTTGAGAAGCACCCAGACGTCGACACGATTGTGAACTTTGCTTCTTCTCGATCAGTCTACAGCTCCACCATGGAGTTGATGAATATCCCCCAAGTTCGCTCGATTGCGATCATTGCTGAAGGTGTCCCTGAGCGTCGTGCCCGCGAGATCATGGTCAAGTCGAAAGAGAAGGGAATCACAATCATTGGGCCTGCCACCGTTGGTGGAATCAAGCCTGGTGCCTTCAAGATTGGTAACACCGGCGGTATGATGGACAACATTGTTGCTTCCAAGCTCTACCGCAAGGGCTCTGTTGGATATGTTTCCAAATCTGGTGGTATGTCCAACGAACTCAACAATATCATCTCACAAAACACCGATGGTGTCTACGAGGGTATTGCCATTGGTGGTGATAGATACCCCGGAACTTCTTTCATCGACCACCTGCTACGTTACCAAAACGAGCCAGAATGCAAAATCTTGCTGCTGCTCGGTGAGGTCGGCGGTGTTGAGGAATACCGCGTCATTGAAGCCGTCAAAAAGGGTCAAATCACCAAACCCATTGTCGCATGGGCTATTGGTACTTGCGCAAGCATGTTCAAGACGGAAGTCCAATTCGGTCACGCTGGTGCTTCCGCCAATTCTCAACTTGAGACGGCCGTCATGAAGAACAAATCCATGAGGGAAGCAGGTTTCTTTGTCCCAGATACCTTCGAGGATATGCCAGCACTTCTGTCTGAAGTTTACCAGAAACTCGTCAAGCAAGGTACCATCAAGCCGGCTCCCGAACCCGTCCCACCCAAGATTCCCATCGACTACGCCTGGGCTCAAGAACTGGGTCTCATCCGCAAACCTGCCGCTTTCATCTCTACCATCTCGGATGACAGGGGTCAAGAATTGCTCTACGCGGGTATGCCAATCTCCGACGTATTCAAGGAGGATATCGGTATTGGTGGTGTCATGTCTCTTTTGTGGTTCCGTCGCAGACTCCCTCCCTATGCCAGCAAGTTCTTGGAAATGGTTCTCATGCTGACTGCCGATCACGGTCCTGCCGTGTCCGGCGCGATGAACACCATCATCACTACCCGTGCCGGCAAGGATTTGATTTCTTCACTGGTTGCTGGTCTCTTGACCATTGGTTCTCGATTTGGTGGTGCCCTTGATGGCGCCGCTGAAGAGTTCACCAAAGCTTTCGACAAGGGCTGGTCTCCCAGAGAATTCGTTGACACTATGCGAAAAGAGAACAAACTCAGTAGGTTGTCCTTGGAAGGTTTTTCGGATTTTGGGCTAACCATTACCCCAGTCCCTGGTATCGGTCACCGAATCAAGTCCCGAAACAATCCCGATCTCCGTGTCGAACTCGTCAAGGATTTTGTGTTGAAAAACTTCGCTTCTCATAAGCTTCTCGATTATGCCCTTGCCGTGGAGACTGTCACCACTTCGAAGAAGGACAACCTCATCCTGAACGTCGACGGATGCATTGCAGTATGCTTCGTAGACTTGATGAGAAACTGCGGTGCTTTCTCTCCTGAAGAAGCTGAAGATTATATGCGTATGGGTGTTCTCAACGGGTTGTTCGTTCTTGGTCGTTCCATCGGTTTGATCGCACATTACTTGGATCAGAAGAGAAACCGCCAAGGACTGTACAGACATCCATGGGACGACATCACCTACCTTCTGCCAACCTTTGCAAAGGGTTCTGGCACAGAACCGCGGGTTGAAGTATCAGTTTGAGGCCTCTGAGATCCAAAGATCTTGGGGTCAATTGCAAGGCGGGGTTTGATAGCACGTGATGCTTACTAATGGCTTGGCGTTCACATTGTAAGGAAACATGAATTGTGGAGGCATAGAGACAAGGCTGAACATTTGATCATAAAGAAACGAATGGTTTATGAGAGGATACGCAGAAAAAGGAGCTGTTCGTCATAGCTGGGTGCGCGTAGATAGGTATAAAGCGGGAGTGGGAATGAATGTCACCTAAACTCTACCCTTGGTGGTATCTAATTTGTGAGTCTGCGCCTTCACGCCGAACAATTTTTACCGTCGAATGCAAAGTGAGTTGTTTTTCCTCTTCACTCTCTCGACCCCTCCCGTTTACCGTCTTCCTCATGACAACCCGAGTCTCCCAGTTCCCTGTAACCAATATCTCCAGCATGGAGCGTCCCAAATGCGCGACTGGCATTCAATATGGAGATTCTGCAGAATGCCCATGGAACGCCTGCAGCCCTATGATGTGTCGAGACCATTGAGCAGTGCCTGCATGGTGACGAGAGAATGGAGCACACCAAAGCAGGTCATGCTAATGGAAAGGTTAGAGTGCGATGCATCTGCCCGCCAGGTATCCTCTAACCCCACTATGTTCGGCAGCCAACTTCTCAACCGTGTTCTCTGTGCGTGGATAAGCCTGATCCTAAGGGCTCTGGTGAACAAGGGACCAACTCAGCGTGGCTAGTCTCTATGAGTCTACCAGAACAAGTTCTTGTCAGGTCCTGAGGCTGAAGTCACCGCGTTGGTACCAAATATTTCGCCAACAACGCAATTGTAGAGACAACGCTGCGCTGGCTGCCGGATCATGTTCACACGATGACTGCAGATGGATGATGGTGGGGATTGACTTCGCGCAGGATCTACGTCTGCAAATGTTTAATTTTATGGCAGTTGGGCAGCTATTTCTTTGTTGGAGGAAATCAGGCATCACAGCTCGGGGATATGCCTGCAGCTCTCAACCTGCCTTCAGTGCATTGGCGATAACCTCGCACATCTCCAAGACTTTCTCTTCCTCCAGGCGTCTCCCAACTATTTGCAATGCTACAGGAGCGCCATGATAGAACTCTGGGTCATAATCCACTTGAATTCTACCGTCAATGTCGGTCAATTGTCTGAATGTCTTCATATCCCGCGCCTTATCCAAGTTCTTGTCCGCAAAAGTTACGGGGAAGGTGCAGGCGGCGAAGTCTGAGCTCAAAATTAGCAGCGTCGAAGATTTAAATATACTATAGTGGTACTTACCCAAAAAGTTAACGAAGCCCGTGAAACCAACATATAGATTCGTCTGTGTCTGTCCCAGTCGAGGAGCCGCCCAAGGAGCGGTGGCACAAATGATACCATCCATACGAGACTTCCCATTTGCTGCCGTGGCATTCCATCGATCGAGGTATGCCTTTTGTAGTTCATTGCGTCGAAGATTCATCATTCGCATTTTTGTTGGCCCAAGTTCGCCTTCGCCTGCCTCGGCGGCTAGTGCATAGCCTTGCATACAAGGGAAAATTGGTTCTCCATAGGGCTTAACCACATCCATGATCGCGGTGCCTCCAAGGTCGAAGAATGCGGCTTGAAGATTCTGAATATGAGTGAATACGTGATAGAATGAGACTGATGAAATAATATCATACCTTGACAAGGGCCTCATGGTCTTCTGTAGACCATGGGATGACTTCATGACCTTGCCTCTCAAGTGCTGCCTTGGTCATATTCAGAGCCCGTTCAACTGGTGGATGAACATGAACAAGTCCATCATTGATGCCAATGAGACCAAATCTAAGTTTTCGCCCGGGAGGTTGAATGACGTTTTTCCTCCAAGGGATGGGAATACATTTGTGATCATACTCCCAAGGGCTGCTTCGTTCTGACAAGACGGCTTCAGAGTACAATTGAAGGGATTTCAAAGATCTTGACATAGGTCCATTGACCGACAAGATGTATTCTTGCCCGGCTATACCGGGCTTGGCGCCATAATGTGGATAACGACCAAAACTGGGTTTGAGGCCATAAAGATTGCACCACGCAGATGGAATCCGAATACTGCCGCCAATATCCGTTCCAATCCCCAGTGGCGAGGCCTTAATGGCTATTAAAGCACCCTCGCCGCCACTGGAGCCACCTGGGCTTAAATACTTATGGAGAGGATTTCGACACTCACCCCAGACATTGTTGTTGGTCTCGGCCATCATCATTGCAACGGGAACATTAGTCTTGATGTAGAACACTGCACCGAGGTCACGGAGGATGGTCACCAACATGGCATCCTTATGCAGAGGTTCATTGGCGTATGCGCATATGCCGTTGGACGAGGGATGGTTTGCTGTCACAAAACAATCCTTGAGGGAAATCGGTAGCCCATGAAGTGGGCCAATCGTTTGGCCAGTACGCGCGAGATAATCGTCAAGATACTTTGCTCTTTCCATTGCTTCCGGATAAAGAACTTCGGTCACACAATTGGTCTGACAATGGTGAGCGGTAAGGTGAGGACAAGCCTGCGGAAAAGATCTACCAATTCTTGGGCCAGGGCTGACGCCTTGCAGAAGGCCTTTGCAACCTCTAGAGAAGTCCATGCTTTGGTTTTAATCCTGTCGAGAATAACATCTGCCTCAGATTGGATTATGGCAAGCTCGTCTGATGTGTAGTAGCCTGACCTGAGAGCAAATTCGGCTAAGTTTTGAGGGAGGTCTGCTTCATTCCAGGTGGGAGGTTTGTAAAAGGCTGCAATATTGGCTGCCCTCCTCTTACGAGCGATGGCCGAGGCTTCTTTGTAGTCATGTGTCAACATTTTGAATTGATCAGGCGGGCAGAAGGTCAGGAGGAAGAGTGAGTTGGATGGTAGAGATGGTAGAGATGATAGAATGCGAACCGAACATTTCGAGGCACAGAAGGACACGGAATAAGGCGTGTAGTTTGACTGCCCGGTGTTGATAGCGATTGCGGAGACCCATAGTCAATGATGGAATTTACCTTTGTGCAGCCAGTTTGGAGATGGTGGAAACGTTCATGTCCGAGTACGAAGTACCCTTCTGGAAACCTGTGGCTGATGTCAGTCTGCGCCACGGCCTGGCAAACCTATTACATAGGGGCGCCACGTGAACTATGAGTGAACGGTGATGGGGGTGCAAAAACGGGAAAGTGGATGAAGTTCTGTCAAGCCGAAGACCCGGATGAATGTGGAAACCTGTGGCGGTAGTAAACCTCCTCGTAATAGATGGAGTATGCTGGACGGAGCGGCTGACCACTAACCGACGCCCGTAAAGGACCCTGTGAGGGGAGCGGCTAGAATCTCTTTACTCAACTCTTTTTCGCCGCGGGGCTGAGTTGATGCGTGGTAACTATCAGCACTGGGCGCTGAGCGCAACCTCTCCTGTTCTCTCGCTCAAGTATAAGATCTTTCATTCTTCCTACCTTACTTTCATCTGCTATCATCGTCACACTCACTTCCCACCCATCGAACAACTCTCTCAACCAACCCAACTTTTCCAGATCCTCAACACCTTAAATCACTCTTGCCTCTCCCATCCGCTCTCACCGACACTATGTCTGGGCCCTACGACTCGTACTCCGGCTACGGCCAACAATCACAATACCCTCAACAAGGATACGGCGGCGGCTATCCTCCTCAACAAAGCTACGATCAGGGATACCAGCAACAACAATATGGCCAACAGGGCTACCAAAGCTATCCTCCTCAAGATCAAGGCTTCGGCCCACCACGCCGACAGGACTCTTTCGGCCCACCTCAGCACGGTGGCTTCCAACATGGTCAAGCAGGTGGTCAATATGGCGCATATGATGCGAGCAACCCACAAGGGCATCCAGGCTACTATGGCCAACAACAATACGGTGGCAATGACGCCTATGCTCAGAACCAGGCGTATCAAGCACAAATGGCCCAAGGCGGTCAACAAGGCGGCCAACTACCCGATGTGAGCCAACATCAATTCGCGCCACAATCCAGCGATCCCAATGCTCCTAACTATGATCCTAATGCTCCTCCCATGACTGAAAGTGATCGAGGTTTGTTGGGCGCCATCGGCGGTGGCGTCGGTGGCCATTTTCTAGGCAAAAAAGCCCACCATGGTTTCCTCGGTACCATCGGTGGCGCCATTTTGGGCAGCGTTGCTGAAGATTTGCTCAAAGACAAGAAAAAGCACCACGGCAGCAGCAACAGCAGCTGGGGTGGCAGCAAATACTAGACGACACTGGTTTGCCGGCTTACACCATAGCCGATGATGACGATGATGACGACTCCATCGAATTACAAACGAATGATTTCGGCTCGGCAGAACATTGCGGTCACGACGATTGATAATTTTGCTTAGTGCTCAGCTCCTGTGTTCCTACGGGTTTGTTGAGATAGCTTATTCAATCAAAGAAATCAAATCATTTTTTGGTCATTTTCCATTTCTCCCTCTGCTCTTCCCCCCGAGTCTGCCTAAAATCGATGCACTCATTTCCATTACTTTTGGACAAGACTGACTACGGTGACACCCTCTCGCTTGCTACCCTAGTCACTTTCAGGCTCGAGTAGTGTCTCGACGACTACTTTGCGAAAAACAGTCGTCCCGGAACCCTCTGTGCCTTATCTTCTCTCAACCGATGGGGACCTCGGATGCAGATAGAAATCACAAATCCGTTTATGGCACCGAGATCTGCTCATCTCCGTCAGATAATCGAGCAGGGATTGGCTTGAACGAGCGCCAACATCTTTTCAGCGGTCACGAATCTATCATTGGCTAAAGCGGACTCCATCGCACTTGAAGAAGTACCACTAACGGCCACAGATCTTCCTTTAGTGAAACTAGTGGCCAATGGCAGCTCTTGGGGTCAGTGGCACTGCCATGTGGCTGAGCCCCGTCCGGGCGACCTGAATATGGAAAAATGGGACTGTCTGACGAGGAAACTGCCAAGATATCAATATAAACGGAGGGCGCTTCTGTGTCAGACTGCATATATTTGACCTTAACAAAGGTAAGTTGTGAGTCATGATTCTTCGATGCATTTATGATTAGTGATTCGAAAGCGTGACTCTATGGTGCATATATTGGCTCCAATCTAATTACTACGAAGAGCATTTTAGTGGGCATGAAACAGCAGCATCTCCTCAGCCACGCCTTCTGGCAATCTGCGTTTTTCAGTCTTTCGCGCTGGCTACGAGATCAACTTAATTGCAAGGAACTAAATTCTCAACCCGTGCCTTATGCTCGTGGTTCATAATCAGACTCTAACTGAGGAGATCACTGTCCTCAATGCAATCTACGGCGATGGCAGCGTTCAGGCCACTTTTTCTGACAACCATCATAGCACAATTTCCCTTCAACTTCCCGGCTTGAATTACGCATTCCTCCTTCGAGTCCTCGATACATACCCTCAATCTCAGCCGACTGTTATTGGTGTTGATGATTTGGTGGCAAGTTTGAAACCGGTTGTGCAACAAAATGTCGTCTTCTTTGGAGCCTGCGTTGCCGCTGTCCATCATAGTGGCGAAGTCTGCCTTTTTGATGCCATTCAAGAATTCAATCCAATCTTAGAAATCCAACGGAAATATGCTCAATCAAATGGCGATCAAGAAAAGCATCAAGAATTGATGGGCGAGAGATCTCTCATGGTGAGAGAATTAGCAATCCGCGCCAGGGAAAGGGCGACATGGCGGCCAGGTGTCGGAGAAGACTCGCTCTTCGCTGTCGTTGATTGCGCAGCCTGTATGGAACCGTTCTTCAGAGTGGAAATGGCGAACCTGGTCTGTCGCCACGCATTTTGCAGAGAATGCTTACACGGCTAGTCTCCAGCCATAATTGAGGCCACACATAGGCTGACTGGCTTCCCAGATGGCGTGTTGAACATGTTCAAAAGCAGGAACGAGCTAAAGTGCTGCGGCAAAAGCATACCTTTCACTCTCATCCGCGACTTTGGAGACTTGGATGTCAACTTTTTGAACCACTTTATGTCATGGACGAAGGAACTCCATTGCCCGAACCCACTATACTGCCCATGGGAAAATTGCTTTGCTTACATCCCACGATCCTACATCCACGGAGAACATACACAATGCCCATTTTGTAAGAATGGAATCTGCATATCTTGCAATAAGAAGGAGCATTGGGGCCTATGCGGAAATGACAAGAAGTTGAAGGCCATGGTCCTGCAGAATCATTGGAAATTCTGTCCTTCATGTGGGCATTTGGTGGAAAAGAAGTATGGCTGTAACCATATGACCTGCGTCTGTGGTGCAGAATTTTGCTATAAATGTGGCAAGACGTGGGGAAATTCGGCTCCAACATGTAGATGCAATCTCTTCGACCCGTAACTCTACGTTGATGTTGACCAAAGGGTGTTCGCTGGTAACAAGGAACTTGAAACACGGGTACCATTAGGGAAGACGTCAACTGTCAATGAATTTCATTTGAATATTTGTCGATTCCGCAAGACTACCATCGTTTTGACGTTTAATACGAGTAAGCCCCTGCGACAGTCTTCATAATCCTCCAACACTCATTCTTTAACTCAAAATCTATGGATTGTATCAAGAAGAATGGCTGGGTGTGAAATTAGGGGGCACAGCCTCGTGCGCGTGAGGCTGAAACCAGCGAACTTAGGTAATGGGCGGGACGAGGCTGAGAACACTTTTGTCGAGTCTGGGCATAGCCAGTGCCAATCTTCCGCCAAAACTTCCGGCCCTCAGCCCCCCGATAATCACAGGCCAGTCCCCAGCCAATCCCCACCAAACTGCGCCGCGCGTGCTTCGTGTCTCTGTCCCAACCCTCCGCCATTCGTCTTCATCCTTTTCCCTTCACACTGGCGCTCTCTAACCATGGCCACTCTGGCGTGACGAAACCTTTCTGAGGGTATCTCTCTTCGTTTCCTGCTTTTCTAGGCTGCAATATTCTCGATCATGGCCGAGGATCCACAGCCTCTGACCCTCCAGCAGCGTATCGCAGCCTTGAACGCTGCCCATATTGGTCGCATTCCTGGAGATCCTCCGTCTTCGTCTCACCCGACCCCTCCGCTCCCTACCAAGCGTCCCGTTGTTGTCAAGCAGAATTCCATCAATAATCCTCCAGAACGGGTGAATGGCTCTGTCATAGGCTCCGGAGTTGGCAATCAACCTGTTCCTCCCCCTCCTCCTGCCAGGAAACAACCTCCTCCCCTCCCGAGTAGAAATAGCTCACTCGATGAGCAAAGGAGGGGGTCAGTAGCATCCATTGCATCTAGCGGTACAAATGACACAACCTCCTCACGGGTCACATCCACGCGGACAAAGTCAACTGATTCTGCGAGTCGAATCAAAGCACCAGCGTGGGGCGAGTGTGAACTACCTGCCCTCCCTCCCAAGGGTGCACATCATCAACCTGTCACCAGAAAGTATTCCGATGACAAACCGAAATATGTCAATCGGGCCCCTTCGAGTACCAGTGTTGCCATACCTGCTACGAGCTCAGAAGCGAAGCCTCAACAACGACCCTCTCTTCCACCCCGACTCCCTTCTCGAAAGCACGACAATGAACACCGGGATCATGCCCCCGATCCTCCCTTACGAAAGATACCTCCCATGCCATCGAATGAAGCAATAGAAAAGGCCAAAAGAGCTGCTTTTTCCTACATTTCTCCCAAGGACCAATCACACGCCGAGACTGTCCCTGTTGTCGAATCTCTGCCTCTTCCCGTGAAGGAACAGGTCCTGCTACCTGTGAAAGACCATGTGCCGCTGCCGGCCAGAGAAGCCATACCAGTACCGATAAGAGAGCACATCCCCTTGCCCGTGAGAGAGCATATCCATTTACCGGCACGAGAGATCGTGTCCAGTCATCAAGCAGACAATCAGCCTCTTCCGCCTCCAGTACCACTCTCATCTCGACCAGATCTTTCTACCATACAAGCTACAAAGCCCAACTTCACTGGAGACACTGTTTCAGTCAACACCAGTTCACTACCCTCTACAAAATGCCTTATCTGCCGAGACTTCTCTGGGCCTGATCATCAGGCGACCCTCTTCCCCAGAACGAATGTCAGTTCATTACAGAATTTGGCCCATCAACTGACCTCTCCTTTCCCATCTCCCACCGACAAAGCCCGAGCTATTTTCACCTGGCTCCACCATAATATCGCCTACGACGTTGTCAGCTTTTTTGGGAACAGCGTGAAAAGCTCAACACCACAGTCCACGCTTCAAACTGGCCTGGCAGTATGTGAAGGGTACGCAGCCTTGTTCACCAACCTGGCTAGCTACGCTGGTCTCGAGTCGGTCGTCATTTCAGGCCATGGCAAAGGTTATGGGTTCACTCCTCTTCCCCCAGGCTCAGCTCTTCCGCCTTACAGTGCCGGGCATGCTTGGAATGCCGTCAAAATCGATAACGGAGAATGGAAGCTCATTGATGCTTGCTGGGGTGCAGGATATGTACAAGGTGCAGGACGCCCATATGTTCAAAAGTTTAATCCGGATTATTTTACCATGCCGAATGAACAATTCGCCGTCAAGCATTTCCCCGGCAACAAGGATCAATTCTTCCTTCCAGGTGGGCGGCGTATGAGCTGGGAAGAATACATTGTCATTGACCCTGCTTGCTGGCCTGATACTGTTGAAGGTCCCACGGTTTTCACAAACGCCAAAGAGGATTACTCAATCGGTGAAAAGACGATATACCCTCGGGCAAGGAAGATTAATGTGCGACAACCAGATATGGTTCGATTCCAATTTGGCCTGGTGTGTCCGCATTGGACGTTGAAAAACCACACGCGCAAAGGCCCACCTCCTGTGTTTATCGTCTCAGTCCACGGTGTTGACGGCCGCCACAAGGACCATATTCCTCTGGAGCATTACCCCGGATCGGCCGGTCAGGGAGGCGATACGTGGGTTGTTGATATTTCAGCCCGGGAACTTGGAGCGCCAGGACAAACGGTCACATTGTTTGCCATCACGAGTTTCGGCGATAGACAAGATGCACGCGGTTTAACCGTGCGGGAGTTTCGCGATGGAAAAGGTCGAGTTGGTATGGGATTCACTGGCGTTGCGGCTTGGGACCTTGTTTGATTCGGATATTGAATTGATTTGAATGGCGTTGTGATCGGCCGGATGACATTTATACAGCATGGCATAGAGAGAAGGACTTTGCATTGCGTTGTTTTTTCAACCTCATCCTCCCAAAGCAATACGGAAATATTCCAAAATTGGCCACAAACGCGGTACCACACAAGTAAGCGGGGGGGAGAATGATTCGGGATAAGGATGGATCAATGAAAGATGTAATGATAATGACAAAACCAAGATACCCTAGGTGGAAAGCAAACCGTTGCTCGCGAAGGACAATGGAAAGATATCCTTGCTTCATTATGGAACAAGGAAGAAACTGCAGAATGGAAGAGAACAGATATAAACAAGGTGAGAGAAAGCCTTGGTTCGCTCATCTATATCACGACGCCCGGCATCGCTCCGACCCCGTTTCGCGGACACCCTTTGAACCTAAACTGACCGCTAAGTGATATCACACCCGGAACACCGTCGCCATGATCGCCATTGAGCCAATTCGATCTCTACAAGCAGGCCGTGTCAGTACGTATATATATGTTGAGGGAAAAGCATCCAAGAAGTAAGAAGCAAAACATAGAACCATGCTAGTGCAGTCGAATGTGGACATCGCGGTATTGAGTTGCCCTCGACTGTCGCGCTCACGACAGATGGAGGATGACTCGAACCTCAACAACGACAACGTCGTCCTCTTCTGCAATCGAGGTCGAATTCTACACGACGACGTTTCTCTTCCTCCAGACTCTCCACGCAAAGCACCACAGGACAATAGCGACCGCGACACTGGCGGCGCAGCCCCAAGCCCAGCCGGCGAAGCATGCGTAGCCTCTGCACTCGCCTTCATCGAGGCCAGGGTCCGGTCCGATTCCAATACCTCCATCATGGTCACGACCGAGCGCGGCACGAGAGTATCCCGCGGAGTAAACGAGACTCCAGACAGCAGCACCGCCGGCGGGCATCATGGCCACGACGCCCCAGTTTGTCGCAAAATTCTCGACGTCCCAGACCACAGAAATGATAATGGGGACTAGAGAGAAAGATGCACCATAGCCGAGTCCGAGTAGTGCCGATGACAAAAGGAACAAGCTTGGTGTTGTCGGCGTGAGGAATGGGAGCGCGAGGTTCAGGAAGGCCAGGAGCAGGAGGAATGCTGAGGGGAGAAGAAGGACTAGGCGTGAGAAGTGGACACGTCTGGATGGTGGGTTCTCAGGCTGGGAAGGTGGTGCGAATAGGTCAGATAATGTCCCCGTGAAGAGGCGCGCGGCCGTGGATGCCAATGCGACGATGCTCACATGTGTCGAAGCGTGGCCGGCTGGCGGGCTCGTGAGGTCGAAATAGTTCTTCGGTGTGAGAGTTGGAATGATAGTGCCGAGGTTGTTGATATATGCTTCGCCGGGCCCGGTGACGAGGAAGAATCCGGCTGCCAAAAGCCACATGGTCCGATCGGTGAGAAAAGTGTGAGTAGCGTGGTTCAAGAGCCACCATTTCTTCTTTCGTAACCGGTGTTCCTGCTCACGTTTCTTGAGAAGTTGGGATTCAGAAAGGTCCATTTCGTTCTCCGAATCCATACCAGAGTCTGTAGCAGTGCCTGACCCAGAATGATCAGCATTGTCAATGCTTCCGTAGTTGATGGGTGTTGGGGCACGAGAATCGCGGTAGAATTCGCTCTCGTCCAAAAGACCGCTTTGCTCGAGAGCCTCAACGCCGTGGTCGATGAGCTCTTCTTCGTCGACGATTTGCAATCCAAGTGTCCCGAGGAGACCAACTCCAATCAACGTTCCCGCGAGGAAGATAAAATATTTGAAGACATCGACTTCACCCTTGTGTCCGTTGGGTAATTTCTGATATAGGAGATGGGCTCCAACCTGACTCTCCCACATTCCACTAAGACCAAATGCGGCGATTGGGACCGCCAGCATGAAGCCGCGATATTTCGATTTTGAAAAGTTTTTTGCACAGGTGGCAACGGCAGACAGATACATACAACTTGTCCCCGCGCCAACTCCAATAAATGCCAGTACCATAATCCCAAATGGCCATCCGTGCTCCTGTCTTGTAACGTCCGGAGGCGGTCCCGCTTTATATGTGTATGCGGCCAGAAGATACCCGGCGCCAAAGAGAATGGACGAGAGGAAAGATAGTGGTGGAGGCGAATATCGATCGCAAAGGTAGCCAAAGAATGGGACGGGCAGATACATGGCCAATTCAGCAGTTATCGATACAGCATTAACTCGAAATTGAGTGTAATGCAAATCCTTCAAGAATCGCGAACCGTAGAGAGAGAACGAGGTAATGGAGCCGGCACATAGGCTGATCACAATTAGTATCCCTTTGCGTATTGCTGGAGAGAGCAGAAAAAAGGCATCACACCAACTGAGAATGGCGCAGACGAAGCTCAACACTCGCGTGACCTCCCTGCGCATCCTGATGCGATCCCGTTCGATGATACCTTCGGCGACCTGGCCCATGAAATCAAAGTCATCATCCCCAATGGCGGGACGAGAGCCATGCGATCGACGTCTTCGTCTGCGATTGGAATCGAAGTCGAGGGCAGTGAGGCGTGGATTGAAAGTGGTAGGCGCCATGTTTCGCGAGCGTAAGCGGTGCTTATCCTCTCCTGGAATTTAATGATACAGTAGAAGAATGCGCTGCGGAGTCATGATGCTGAAGACACTCTCTGCTACAGCATCTTGTCAGCTACGACAGCGCATTGGTGTAGGGATTGAAATGAGGTGTGCTGCGGTTTCCGAGACAAAGTGTCAACCAATACCCGATGATGCAATTCTAACTATTAAAGGTGATGCATTTGCCCGAATTGCCGAAACCGATCAAAGAGCATATTTAGAGGACATTGATGGTCTCAGAAAAATTCCATTGACATGCTCATGCGCACCATATCTTGCATCCATGGTGGTCTCCAGCGAGACTTTCCCCGTGCGAGTCTAGATTACCCATGATACTTGTACAGTCCTTCTTTCATGACCATGCCCCTGCCTCCGTCGCATGTGGATGAAGATGTCAATGACGCCCGTTATTTTGTGCTTTCCCATTCTGGATTCTGTAAGATGGTTAGCAAAACATCGTTGAAAATAAATTCGAGATGCCACTGACCTTGCGTAGAATGACCAAGCCCTCCAAATTGCTGCTCAAACAGATGTATTCTTCATCTTCCAATTCAGCTCGCTCACCATATGCCAACAGCACCGGTGTACTTTGAGTCTGCCAGCCGGTGATAGTTCGTGGTCGGCCAGCAGCTCCGACAACATCAACAGCTTGACCGACCCTGACATTGACGGTGAGAGGTTTCAAGTCTTCATCCAGAGTGACTAGGAATCTGGGATACATTGTCGTGACCAAAAAATACAGCAGGTAATGTGCCTCCGCAAGGATGAATTGCTTCGAGTCGATCAGAGAGACAAGCACCGTAAGGAGGCCTGCTGCGGCAACTCTTGACAAAACTTGTCGATCGGCGTGGAACGGATTGAGTGACATGGTACCCTTGCCCATGTGAACAAGACCTTGAGCAATTCGCACCATGAACAAGGAGTTTTGATCCCGATGATAGTAGCTAGCAAGCTGTCTCAACAATTGTGCGAGACGAGCGTTGTTCGTACCGGCTCCTACCAAACCCATTGCGAAAATCGCATTGATGGCGACATCATTATCGTTGTCGTGACTGTACCGTGACAACGTGTCGTAAATCTTCATCTGAGGGTTGCTAGGGCTGATCAGTCCCATTGCCAGGGGCACCGCTTTTCGAATGTTTGCCTCTCCATAATGCATGAGATGGCCAAATTGACGTAGCACCATATCTTGACCAACGTCTTCACCCATGGCAATCAGAGACAGGCCGAGAACAGCGTAGGATTGGACCAACTGCTCGCCTACTGTTTCCTCCTTGTCCTCAATATGATCATTGCAGATATGGAGGAGCTCCTGTAACTTGAGCACGGCCCCAGTACCAGCCCAGGCACAAACGGAAGCAAGGGTTGCCGTGGGCATAGCCATGGGATGGTCAATTGCCTTCAATATATCCAGTATGACATCGACCTCCTCTTGCCTGCCGAAGTACAGGAGGGCCAGACCTAGAGCCATAAACCTCGCCCACTTGTCCTTCAACTGCTTCTGGCGGTCATCATCCATCATTTGACCAGCAATGGCTTCGGCAACCTGGTGATTCGAAGAGCCGACAAAGACAAGGCCGAGAGACACGGCAGCCATAGCGGAGAGCTGCATTTCCAGAGTACTATCTTCAACGATAGGTAGTAAATAATCCAGCAAATCCTCTCTGTTCGACCCCGCATACGACAGTCCCAAGCCCATGATGGCTGCCATTCTCATCGAGGGTTTCCCGCTTTGGAGAACATCGTCATCACTAAGCAGTGAAAGGACAGGGTCACCTTCCGTCTTCACGCCTGAATTGACAACACCGTAGGCTAGTAGTGCCCCGGCCTTGATAGAGTCTTCGGATAATTGTTGGAATCGGTCAATGACGTCCAGACTGCCTTCCACGTCCCATTGCATGAGCATCCCCAGTGATGCCGTCGTGGAGAGCATGCCATCGTCTTTGGTTTTCCAAACCCATGGTCGTTGCTCGCCTTCCACCAGCATCAATTTATCACTGCCAAAGCCTGCATTGACAAAGGCGTTGACGAATGCGCTGGCCAGATTATGCTTCGCTGAGTCTGCCGCAGCGGAACTGCCCCGGCCACTTTCCAGGTGTGTCTTATAGATATCCTCCGGAACTTTGGGATCCAGGATGTTCAATTCTTTGGCCAGGGTTTTGAAATGGTTGGGGAGTTGAGTGTTGCCCAGGCATTCGGCGATCTCCTGCTCATCTTTGCTTTCGGATGGCACATCTAGTGATATTCTTTGTCGAGCAATGAGGAAGGCCAATTGTTTCTTCAAGGCCATGTCATCTGTCGATTCGAGATCTTGTCGTATGAGCTCGTGATCATTCAGTCTGATTGCCACCACCATGGCCTGAGCCAGCTTGTTGTATTTGACGTAGATGTCATGTGCTGTTTTCAGGAAAGCAACATCGTCGGGGTAGGGGAGAAGGTTAACCATGCTGACCATATACAAACAAACCCGGGCGAAAGTATTTTCGTCCAAGAACCGTGGAATTTCTTCGATCATCTCAAGTTCGCTCAGAAGATCGACAGCGTCGGCTTCTGCATTGTGGCTCAAAAAGTATGGGACCAAAGACAGAGCCAGTTCTGTGAGGTCTCCAACTTCTCTTTCATCCGTCAGACGGTTCTGGTATTCTTGGCCGATCTCCAGAGCAAGATGTCTGATGTATTCGTGACCCCAGGAACCCAAATCATCTGATTTTGATAGTAATCTGAATTTCAGAGTCTCCAACTTATCTTCATCCCCATATGTCATGCCCAACACCGAGAGCATGTCGGCAAGCGAATCCCTGTCGGAACCTGTAGGCCATTTGTCGTAGAGAGCGGCAAGGTCGTCGAAGTGCGGTCGGAGGAACTTTAAAGGTTTAGGTACCGCGGTCATCGAAGAGGTAGAAGTTTTGATGAAGTTCTTTATGGCGTCCATTGCGGGCTTGTATAAGTTGGTATCATCTTCTTTTAATCTTTCCACAAGCATCTCCAGTTCGCTCTTGAGTTGTTGATCCTCTTCGCTCAGTTCTTCCACCGCCGGCTCCTCAGCCTTTCCATTGGCCCTTTTATCGCCTTCTTTCCCCTCGGGAGTGGGTTTGTCTCCATTTGACATCGGTACATCCTCTGCCTTGCCCTTGCCCTTCTCTGCGGCTGTTGGCTTCTTCTCGTCCTGCGCCATCTTCCTCGGTGGCCGTCAGTGGCCAACAGACTGCGGAAACCGGAAATTGATTGTCAGGGATCGCGTGTGGTAGCAAAGACGGGAGAGGGAGGTTCAAAATATATCGTGAAGGCGAAGATCACAAGTGTTGCAGGGACCAACCGTGAAGTTAGGCGTCAAGGAGCTTACGGAAGGGTAGCTTTGGGGTGTCCACTGGTCAGTATTCATCGGCAGACCTACAAATGTTTTGGCGGGTCGTCTGCTTAAAGGCTGCCCTCGGGAAAGTTTCCGTGTTTGGACGCTTCGCAACTGGCGCTTCGGAATGGGATTCTACAATCGAAGATCAATGCTGTCTTACACTCTGTGGCCAGCTTCAGAAGATGCCTCGCCCCTCCCGCCTTCCGGCAACCCTCATTACTAGGAACTTACGGCCCATCGAACAAAAAGATGGGCCTCGACTATGGAACGCGAAAAGACGAATCAAGACAACAAAAGGTCTGTCGAAAAAGTCGTTTTGGAAGTTCAACGCAAGTACTGTCGACGAGTGGTTTCGAGGGAATAATCTTTCATGGCATATTCCTCCATCGGCAAAGACCCTTCCTCAAGTGAATAGCGATCTTGAGCATGGCCCCGAAGAGGACAGCGGTCAAGAGAACAGGTCCGTGGCACGGCGGAGAAATCTAGGAGAGAGCATTCAGGAGACCGATCCACCAAAGATCAGGCTCGAAGTACAGGATAACCATCCACAAAAATTTAAGCTCGAGACTAGGGGGAACAATCCACAACAGGTCAAGCTTGAGGTACAGGAGAACAGCCCAGAGGGAAGCACTCAGGAGGGCGATCTACGAGAGATCAAACTCGAGGCAGATGAGAACAATCTGGCTGAAAGCTATCCTCGGAAGGGAAAGACATCCCAGGAACGAGATGCTCCCCAGGAGACTGGTCGAGAAGCGTATCTCAAGTTTTCGCCGGGAGAGCGAGCAGCAATTGCCAAAACATTGAACGAGAATGGAAAACTCGAGTGGTGGAAACTCGACGAGGAAACCCTCAACAAATTCATGGACCGACATCCCCAGCTTCGTGAGGTTTCAAACGATGTGAGATCATTCATCTATGCCAATGGCCACATGCTCGATGAATCTGCTCTTCTTCGATTGGTGAGGAATCCTGCTCGATATTTCTCCGCTTCGGTCAACGTACCTCTCGCACTTCGGCAACAAATATACTTGTGAGTATTCTTAGCCGATATTTGGATCCTACTGCTCACAAAAGCTTGCTGTAGCCCTGACGTGAAAGATGCTGTCGTCCTGATGCGCACTCCTCACCTTGGTCCCCGATACGCCGCCTTCGATGTCCCTCTCCATTTCAGCAAGCTCCACCTAAAAGCCTACCTGAAAGACGCATACAACGTGGACGTTCTACATGTCCGAAGTGTAGTCGTCCAGCAAAAAGTGCAAAGAAAAGATCCACCAAATAGATACACACAGGGTGAGCTTTACCGACCTACAAGCAAGAAGAAAATGACGGTCTTGCTCGCCAAACCGTTCGTGTACCCGGAAGAAATCACAGATCTGGGCCCGTATGTGCACCCCCGTATCCCCCCATACATAGCACCCCGATCCTCTGCGAAGATAGCAAATAGTAAGTACTGACAAAATGGACTCTAGGTGGGACCATGAGACTTATTGGACCGCTGCGAAAGCCCTCGCAGAAAGGGCACGATACGCCGACGTCGACAACTACACAAGAACGGATCCAAACCTTGACCATCGCAGATCAATCGCCCAGCAAGCCAAAGATTTACTCCAGGGTAAGACAAAGTGGGCGCCTACCTGGTACTCATTCGAACCCGATGTCAGGGCCATGAAAGGGTCGCGACAATCATCGCAAGTGCCGCGTTCTTAGGTTTGCTTGTACAGCACATTAAGCTTTTTAGCCTGGCTTGTAAAATGCATGTACATTCTATCAACAACCGGCTTCATTTTGCTGGCGGCGTGTGGCAGGGCAGGCGTAACACCGACACCAGCAAATCTCCTTCAAAACTCAAAAGTATCACTTTCCGGCGGGTGTGAGAATGAATTTGATGGTGACAGCAGCTTTGAGGGGAAGATGGAAGAATTATAGAGCGAGTGACTTCATGATAAGAAGGAATATGTATTAAGAACCAAACAAGTTCGCTTGCTACCTAAATATACAAATGCCAAATCACAATCTACTCTCGACCTCGGCAAGGTGCCGATCAGACGCCCAATGTGATCCTGGCCAGATATGTCGGAGCGCTTCGTAGACGTGTCTGTCATTAGTCGATCGTTAATAACGGCATAAAAGGGCAAGGGTAGCCAGCATCTAGAGATGGACAAGGGTACTACTTACTTGACGTAGATGATTTGCAAGTCCTTCTTGACCTCCTCAGGGACATCCTTGACATCTTTGCGATTATGCGCCGGGAGCAAGACAGTCTTGACGCCTGCGCGATGCGCACCGATGAGTTTCTCCTTAATGCCGCCGACAGGCATGACTCGGCCTCGCAGACTGACTTCACCTGTCATGGCGATTTGCGGAGGCACAGCTTTGCCAGAAAACAATGAGATCAAAGCAATGGTATGTGCAAGTCCGGCGCTGGGACCGTCCTTTGGAACAGCTCCAGCTGGGCAGTGCACGTGGATGGCCCGTTTTTCCATAATGTCTTCGTTTGGATCGTGTGTGAGGCCGAGATCATAGCTATGGGCTTTCACCCAGGTCAAGGCGACTTCGACGGATTCTTTGAGCACGTCGCCCAGCTTTCCAGTCAGTTGGACACGGCCTTTGCCGGGCATGTCGGCAACTTCGATGAACAAGATGCTGCCTTGGCCACCGGAGGAGTATGCCACGAGTCCAGTAACAACGCCAGGTCTTGACTTCTTCTCTGCAATTTCTTCCTCGAATCGTTCGATACCGAGGACGTCTTCAAGTTCATCCACACGAACAACTGGATTGTATTTCGACGCGTCGTTTGTGTCCCGAACATCCGCATACTGTACAGCTTTGTAGCGGCACACGGAACCAATCTCACGTTCAAGATTCCGGACTCCAGACTCGCGAGTATATGAGGTAATAATGGTGTCTACCACGTCGTCTGGGATGACAACTTGTCCGTCGGAGAGCCCATTTGTCCGGACCTGTTTGGGGATGAGATGTTGCTTTGCGATATGACGTTTTTCAATTGTGGTATAGCCAGAGAGCTGAATGGTCTCCATTCGATCGAGGAGAGGTGGTGGAATGGTATCCAGAGTATTCGCAGTTGCAATGAAAAGAACCTTGCTGAGGTCAATAGGAATGTTGACGTAATGGTCGTTGAAGCTATGATTTTGCTCCGGATCAAGCACCTCTAGCATTGCCGCTGACGGGTCACCATGGAAGTTGTTTGTGCTGATTTTGTCGATTTCATCAAGGAGGAACACCGGATTGGCGACACCAACCTTCTTCAAGCCACTGACGATCAGGCCCGGCATCGCAGCAACATAAGTTCTCCTGTGGCCTCTGATTTCTGCTTCATCTCTAACGCCGCCAAGAGAAATACGGTGGAACTTCCTGCCCAGGGACAAAGCGATTGATTTTGCGAGAGAGGTTTTCCCAGTACCCGGTGGTCCGACCAAGAGAAGGATGGGAGACTTGTCAACCATTCGCTTTGATTTGAGCACGTGCAGCTTAGCGGTGGCTGCATCCCTCTCATCATCAGGAATTTGTTCGATCTCTTTTTCTTCGCCTTCTTGTGTGGGAGTGAGTTGTTTGGTGAGTCGAGCAATTTGTTGATCAACATCGGCATTGACTGATTGTTTTAGCTTCAAGACTGCTAGGTATTCGAGCAATCGCTTCTTGATCTTCTCAAGCCCGTAGTGATCATCGTCTAGCTGTTTCCGAGCTCGTTTCAAAGTATCGGCGCCGAGTTGATCATCGGTTACCTTTGTCCAGGGAATTTCGACAAGGTTCTCCACATAAGTGCGAATCACACCATATTCCGCGTTGGCAGGGTTCATCTTCTTCAATCGTCTCAACTCCCGCTCTGCAACTTTCTGCGCTTCGGGCGACAGGCCAGCCTCGGCAACCTTCTTTCTGAGCTCTTCAACTTCGTTGGCCTCGCTGTCTTCATCGCCCTCTCCACGACTTGGCCCCGGGATACCAGGTGGTGTCATACCAGTGAGTCCTGACATGGCGCGTCGTGCTAGCGCTTCACGCTGACTTTGGTTCAAATCGGATATGTCCACACCAATATTCGAAGGCAGGGTCGTAGACGTGATGGATGTAATCTTGATGTTTCCGTTGATGCCTGCTATTTGCTTGTTGAGCAAGGCCAATACACGTTCCAATCTTTCATGTACGTCCAGAGTGCTCAGGATGCGCAGCTTTTCTTCGAAACTGGATTCCACGATGTCGGTCATGAAGTCGGCCAATTGACCGGCTTGAGAAAGGTCCTTCTTCGCTATGAACAATTCAAATCGACGAACGATCAGAGGAGACAGCACCATTGAGGGCGGTCGGAAGAGGGATGAAAGGCGAAGCAAGGTGAGCAGCTCGCGTGATCGCTGCTTGAGTCGTGTGAAACTGGCCCGGAGGTCTCCATCGTTGAGATCTGGCACTTCATCTTCGTAGAATGTGACTTCCGCCTCAAAGTGTGGCTTCTCATGTCTGATCCTGTCGATTTTGAGTCTTTGTACTCCTTCTACCACCAGGTATGGGTCGACATTGGAGCTACCCTGAACTCCGATTATCTTTGCTAGAGTTCCATATCCGAACAGATCGTCCTTTCTTGCCTTGCCAGGATCTACGTCCGGATAGTCAATATGGCGGCTGCTTTCTCTCTCCGAACTGTCGAGCAATTTCTTCCCGTCGGGGCTGAGGAAGGGCGAATTCAAGGGGACGCAGCCGATGGGGAGTTGAGCGGTTCCGGTTTTTGACTTGGTAGCTCGTTGGAAGGCTGATGAAAGGAGAAGGGGTATATCGGCGCGGTTTGATACTGAGATTCGAAGGGTGACTCCGGGCAGAAGGACGGTGTCCTTTGCCAGAGGGATAAGCGGAATGGTAGCCTTGGCCGTGTAGCCCATGGTGAGGATGTGACAAGAGTGATGGGGAGGTGAAGGTGAGAAAGAAAGCGGGGGAATCAAAATGAACTTGTTTTATGAGAAATCCGGGGTTGTGCAGGTGGGCGATTACTGATTCGGAAGTATTTGTCGGTGTCATGGAACATGCTCGATTCGAGGTTCTGATCCCAAAGTCGGGACTTTGCATTCAACCCGCTGCCGAGGTCCAGCGCCGGCGGGCACGTGATTATGTAGAGGAGGAGACCATAGTCGGTGCCGAAAAGATTTTTGAGTTTTGTAATTCTGCAAGTTTCTTGAAATCCTCAACGCCGCTGTAATGACGACTATTGCGGTGGTTCCAGGAGAAAATGCTGCGGCAAACATCGACGACCAGACATCGAGATCCACGTTCAATGTCGGGTCGAGAAAATCCAAGCTTGCTCTGATACAGACGGACCTGGTCGTCAAGGCTTTAGCATCGACATGTCCCGACAATGTGTATGCAATCAAGGCTCGCGATACGGCGGCAGGTGATATCGACAAGATCACTGCTTTCAAAGACATGGCTGTCAAGAATCTATGGACGCACGAACTGGAAGTGCTGATGGTTGAAGGACAACTGGATTTCCTCGTTCACTCGCTGAAAGGTTTGTTGGTTTGTCGGCAGATGTTGGTCCAGCTAAGCTGATCACGGCCCAGATGTTCCAACGCAACTCCCACCTGGCTGTGAAATAGGCGCGGTTCTGGCTCGAGAGGATCCCAGAGATGCCTTTGTTGTCAAAGCGGGCAGGAAGCCTTGCAACATTGAAGATCTCCCTTCGGGTTCGGTCATTGGGACATCCTCCATCCGACGAACTGCCCAGATCGCATTCAAGTATCCTCATTTACGTGTAGTCGATGTGAGAGGCAATGTTCCGACTAGGTTGGCCAAACTGGATGCCGAAGATGGGCCCTTTGATGCATTGATCCTCGCCGCTGCTGGTCTTATTAGGCTTGGTCTGGGGGACCGAATTACTCAGTACCTGGATTCTAAAAGTGGAGGAATGCTACACGCGGTCGGACAAGGAGCTATTGGGGTTGAAAACCGGTCGCGAGATGATCGAGTGCAGAGAATGCTGAGTTTGATTGATCACCAAAAGACTCATCTTGCCACAGCGGCAGAACGTAGCTTGTTAAGGACTCTGGAAGGAGGATGCAGCGCTCCTTTAGGCGTCGAAACCACCTGGGTTGAGAATGGAGATGATCAGACCGTCCTTGAATTGAAAGCTCTGGTTGTCAGCACAGACGGCAAAGAAAAGTCCGAGATTGACATGACCGAAAAGATAACAAGCCAGGAGGAAGCCGAACTTTTCGGAATAAATGCAGCGTCTCAATTGCTTCGCGAGGGGGCTGACAAAATCCTGGCTGAGATTAAGGCAAAGAGACCGACGACGGCGGCCGATCTTGAAGAGAAATGAAAAGCGGTGGGGCCAATGGGTTGAATCGCCACGACAAGCTACGGGGACGAAATATTGAGAGAGGCGACAGAACTTGAACGTCTTCGGCGGAGTCAGGTTTCAATACCAAAGACCAGCTTTCCCGAACGAATGACGTCAAATTTTCCTCATTGACGATATCACCAAAAAGGTCATCCTCGATTGAGAGTATTGCCAGCGCCTTTGGGATTGGCTTCGACAAATTCATCCCACTCACGCGCTCTCATGGTGGCCGCATCAACTTGTTCCATATTGTCCTCATCTGGTTCTGGCTGAGGGGCATTAACATTTCCGCCACCGTCGATAATACCCCCTCTTCGTCGCTCCTCCTCGAGATATTCATCAATACTCATTGTCGGAAGGTTATGGCTGGGTTTGAAAACACCCTGGAGAAGCTGAGTTCGCTTGTCGGTAAGGGTAAAGGGCTGGAGCGGTTTGCCGCTGGGACTGAGTAAAGGACCTCCTCTTCTCCCAAGTCCTGCCATTGCGGCGGGGCCGTCGAGCCCTTCGGAGTAGCCATCGGATCTGTCTGGGATTCTTTGACCGGGAGAAGGCCCAGCTCGGACTGGATCAGCCTGGTGCATCTGTGATAGAATTTGCAATTCTTGAGTTATCATGTCCAAGGATGAGAAAGCTCTGTTGACTGAGAGTGCGATTTCTGCCAAATACAGGCTCCGAATAGTTTCGTCATCAATATTCGATTTTTGAGACTCCTTTCTCAAGTCCTGCACCGCTTAGTTCACTCCCCCCGTCGACAGTGAAGATAGATACCCACCTCCAATTTTTGTTTCACGGATTTCTCCTCTCGAAATCGGGCGATTTTGATTTTTCGTTTCTCCTCCGGGTTATTGGAGGATATTATCCTGAAAGAGTTTCGTTGTTCCAGGAACCGTTCGTAGAGTTGGCGATCCGATTTGCCCAGAAGTCCGTAGTGATCCAGCCGAGTTAAGAAATCTTCCAGTAACTGGGATGACTCCCGCAGCGACAACTGCCGGTCTTCGCCATACGCCTTTGTCTTCAACTCTGCCAATGTGTAATCTACGGTGAGATACCTGGAACCCCATATTAGTAATAGCCTGGGGTTGGCAAAAATCTGAGACGTACTGAAGGTCCTGTGTGGCTATATCCTCAGCTTCCTCATTTGTGCTAAAAAGAGAGAGTTGTTGTACAAGTTTGCGACATTGCTGGAGCTGGTCAATAATGGATTGCAAGGCAGTTTTGAATGTAGGGCTTCGAGGGTCGAGGCTGTCCAATTCATCTAGTCGAGCCTTTGCTTGATTGAACAGGTCTTTCAAAGATGGTTCTGATTCCTCCATGGCGGTGATGCGCTTCTTCCCACGAAGCCTTTTGTCCAAATGTCGCTTGCTGAGTGGAGACTCTCACGGCAATCAGGTCGTAAGTTCAGCTTGAAGCTGGAGAGTCGTGAGTGGCGATCCCGAATGAGGGAAAGTGAGGTGGTGCTGGTCTGGTGGATGGAGGCCTATCGCAAGCGGTGCAGCAGGCATAATAAGTGCTGAGCAGTTGATATCAGGATTGTGGAAATTGATCTCAGCCAATCAACGTTCACCAGTCGCCAAGCCCACCGATGTTCACCTTCGAGGCTCTGACTCATTCCTGTGGGATTCATATGGAATACTGCCCAAACAAATTCCTCTCCCGTACTTCCATTGGAAAAGGTGATTGAGGCTATCATGACGTCTCCCATCACCCCCAGAAGCATGGGCTCAGATGACGAGATCCCTATGGAAAGGAATGCTGGTCTCATCATGGGTGTATGTATCGGTAGATGCACCACATATCCGAACTCTAACAACTTCATACAGACGAATAACAGCAGCATTGTGTCCAAGAGAAGCGTGGAAAGGCTCTATCTTCCTCAACCTCACTTCTATCGATACTTCGTTAGAAAACCCCAACGGAGGTCGCCCACCATTAATCGTGGATATTGGCTTCGTATGAGGGCCATTGATTGGGTTGTCAGACAGTTCTTGGAAAGACCTTCTGATCAAAAGAAAGTCATCATCAACTTGGGTTGTGGCTAGTGAGTAAGGAAGCCGATTCCTGGTCTGGTCGGTTCGGCTCGACTTACTAGCTCAGTGATCCGATTCCATTCCAATGGATGTCCCAGGACCGAGAATTATGCAGCAATACTAGATTTATCGATGTCGACTTTGAAGAGCTGATGATTAGCAAACGAGAAATCATCCTGAATACTCCCAAGATGAGAGACATGCTTTCACTCATTGGCGATCTGCCATTGGAGAAGGGGATAATACTCGACACGGACGAGTATGTCGCCTTGGGCTGTGATTTGCGGAATTTACGAAGGTTAGAGCATCTGCTCAAATCTGTTGTTGATATTGAGCAGTGTCTCGTTCTCTTCATTGCCGAGGTCAGCATCACGTACATGGCTACTGAAGACTCGGATGCTTTGATCGCATGGACAACAAGTCTTGCGCCTGGTAAGGTTAATAGTCTCTGCCGTCATACAGATTAACTGAACTAGTTTGGATGTCACATTTTGCCTCCTGGAACAACAGTCTCCTGACCGACCGGATAATCCGTTCACGGCGGCCATGTTGAACCACTTTTCCAAATTGGGCACCCCTCTGCGCTCTGTCCTCACATATCCTGGGAACCACACTCAAACACTCCGTTTTCAGGGAGCCGGGTTTTCCATAGTCGACATACAGAGTTTGTGGGAATTATGGGCAGATCCTAGATTTTTGTCTCCATCTCAAAGAATGTCACTGGATGAGGTCGAACCTTTCGACGAATGGTGCGTGATGGAAAGGTCGTGCACCTTAAATTACTGATATCCTGCCTAGGGAAGAGTTCGCTTTATTCGCATCGCACTATTGTCTGATCATAGCACAGACGGGGCCTGAGCCGCTGATTCCAGAACAACCCAGATCTAGAAGAGCTTCAATTGATAGTTTCGCATCAGATCTCTCGACAAGAACAGTCTCGCCATACAGGGGAAAGACACAATGGTTTGCATACAAATACTCCGCGAACCCAGACCGAGAAGGGAGAACTCATCACGCTTCTGCTTTTTTTATACCCGGTCAAGATGCCATAGGTGTCCATGGTGGTGTCGGGCTGAAAAATCGACTGTCTAGTACGTCAGTCTATGCATCAGCCGATTCCAAGGTGTCCGCCCCCACTCTTCCACCAGAAGATGTTGGAGCTAGATGTTGTCATACCATAACATCTCTTGCCAATGGATGGAATGTCTTAGTTGGTGGCCGTGGGTCACCATCGGCTCCTATGAAGGATTGCTGGTTACAAACCGAATCAGGGTGGGAAAGAATTCAAGACCTCCCTGAACCCCGTTTCCGGCATCGAGCGGTCGCCGTGGTGCTTCCGTACAATGAATACGGTGTGGTCGTCTTTGGTGGAAAGACTTCGGCGACCAAGGTTGCCCTCGATTGTCTGCTCTGGGATAGGGTAAATGGCTGGCAAAAACTCCGATCTCTTCGATCAGATCCCATGCCCCGATTTGGAGCAAGCTTTGTCCGCTTAGGATTCAACCACGGTCTCCTTTTTGGAGGTATGCGACACGACGGCGTCATATGCCAAGGTCTCTGGCGATGGAGGCTGATTATCAGAGACAATGCCGTTGCCGGAATCAGCTTTAAGACCTCCACTGCTTTGGACACTTCGGCCGGTATTTGGCCCTGGTTGGCTCGGCTTGGGGCTTCATACAGCGTCATCCGGAACGAACTACTGGTCATCGGCGGAGTGGCAAAGCACGGCTGTATCCCAAAGGACTACGAAATATTGTCCATCCTGGGGAGTTTCTCTGCTTTTGGAGAATTCGAAAAGGAGATGGAACTGAGAGTGGCCTGCGTGGTTCCGAAGAAGGACCCCGATGTTCCTCGCCCCTTTTTAATTGGTCATTCGACTCACCGATCAGGCAAAGAAACTACCTTGCTCGTCGGTGGAGGAGCAACCTGCTTCAGCTTTGGTGCATACTGGAACCCCGGCTGTTGGCTCTTGTACGATCGTGAAGCAGGGATAAGTTCACATTGGGCTCTGATTAAACCTGCGCCGGTGAAAGCCTTGCCACCACCCGTTCCAAAGGATGACAGTCCTACACCACAGCCAATGTCAATCGAACGTATAAGACTTTGCGATGAAAAGGAGTTTACAGACATTCTTCGAGAAGGCATCCCTAAGGTCTTCGCTTCCCTCGACATTGGACCATGCATTTCCGAATGGACTCCATGTAAACTCCTCTCAAAGATTCCGCCCTCGAAATCCATTGTCGTCCACTCCGCTGCAACCCGAACGATGAACTTCCAACGCAAAGACTTCGTGTATACGGCCATGCCCTTCCACGAATTCATCAACCAACTAGAAAACAACCAAGACGCACACATGTACCTACGATCTATCTCGAGCACGAATCCGACCCAACTCCCCGCTAACTTCAACACCGATTGGCCAGAATTATCTTCAGACTTTCAACTCCCAACACCCCTGCGCTTCATCAAACAAACCCAACACAGCAGTCCCTTACGTATCAGCGCCAACGTCAACATGTGGCTACACTACGACGTGATGGCTAACGTGCTGTTCCAAGTCCGGGGCAGGAGGAAGCTGATCCTCTTCCCTTCCGAGGACATCAAATACCTCAGTTTTCCGGCCGGTGCGACGACATCAACACTCGATATCCTCGAAGCAGCGGAGCACCCGGAAAAGGAAGAAGACAGACTAAAACCCATCCCAAACACACACCCTCACATCACAATCCTGCGACCAGGAGAAGCACTCTTCATCCCTCCACTCTGGGCTCATTCAGGAACTCCGATGCCACCCCAGCCGCCGTCGAACGTAGATGCGCCTTCCCCTGACAATTCGCGGATTAACATCTCCCTCAACGTCTTCTTCCGCACGATCCCCGCGACAATGTACCCCGCTGGCCGCGACGTGTACGGAAACCGGGATCTCGCCGCATACGAGGACGCACGGCGGGATCTGGACAAGATCGTTCGACGATTCACAGCTATAAGCGTGAAGCAGAAAGTCAATGGTGACAATAGCTCTGCTTCAACGACGACGCAGGGAGATGTGCCGGTGGATATTCACGAGAGCATCCCAAAGCCGATCGCGAAGGCGTACCTTGAGAGACTGGCTGATGAGTTGAAGGAGAAAGCCGAGAGGCTGTGACACATATATATCTATATACACTCCACCAGGACGCTAGAATACATGTGATCCTAATGCTGCTTGATCCACCAGAGACACCTTTCATCCATATTTCCGGTTTCAATCCACATTCAATTGATACCAAGGTACTTGAAGATCCTGTTACTTTTCCGTCTCTCATAGGTATCCTTCCTAGTATGTTCCTCCAGACTTTTTTCAACGTCCGACAATACCAGATACTTACTGTATATCCCATCCACTCACCCACTCATCCATATACACAAATACATGCAGACGTGTGATATCCACAATCAGGGCAGAAATCAGGCTTGAACAAGCTAGCAAGCTAAAAAGGCAACTATCAATACCTAAGTCCACCCTGCGAGCTGCCAAATAGAAGCGGTACGGTCCATAAGTAGTACATTTACAATTGTCTTCTCTTTCACAGAGACAATCCAAAAAGCCACCAAAGTCCAAGAAGGCGAGTCAAAATGCCACCACAAATATTATCGTTGTCGCCGCCGAAGTCGCCCATGTTTTGCTCTGCCTCGCCCTGCCTGGGTGTGTCCCCAAGTCTCTTTGCATACCGAGAAAACTTGTTCATGTGTCATCAAACATTCATCATACATTCATGTTCATCCAGGTCCATATCAAACATTTCATATCCGTAACAGCTGGTCGGTCATCATATCATCATCATCATCATCATCATCAATAAAAGGCTCGAGTCTGTCTTCTGTTTTCAACAAAATATCAAGTTCGAGCATAAGGCCTATTCATCGCGGCGATTTCCCTGGCAACAGTGGCCCACTCGAGCTCCCTTTTCACTACTTCTCCTCTCTTTTCTTGCTGTTGCTCATCCCACTTCATCAATTCATACACAAATCTCAGATGTGGCTGGATGATGACATTGAGTCGACGAGCACGGACGAAGCAACTGATTCAAAATCGGTCAGCACACCTTTTTCCCCATCAAAGTCCAGGGTTGGAAAAAACACTTACTATGCACGAGGAAAACTCAACCCTTTACTGGCCATGACTTCGGCAATGCAAATCGTAGCAGATCTACTAACTCCGACACGACAATGTACCAATGTCGCTGTGCCATCAGACTTGCCCCTTCCTACACATCTTGTCAGATGACGCTGGTCGATATGTTCGGAAATTCCACTCACCAATAAACTCCAAACATCGATCCATTTCCAGTGTAAGTTCATCAATCCCGTTATCTTGGACCCGATCGACCATGAGTAGATTTTCCCTGCCCCAGGCCTGCAGTTCTGCCTCGGACCATGAAACAGGTTCACCGACACTAAGAATGCGCCGAATGCCCAACAATCGAAGCATTTCCGGATTATTTGCATGAGTGAGATTCCCAAGGTACATGTACGGTAGTATCCTGCTAGGAAGACTACCATCGAGTTTGGCCAACCAGGGTGGTGCTGCCATGGGGGGCACCTGGGCTCCAGCAAACTTTGGACTTTCCCGCAGGATCCGGTCCTGAATCGAGTTCAGCAAAGCCACGTCTGAAGGATAGGCAAAGAAGTTTCGCTGTTTTTCGCAATGTAACCGAATCCATGTCTCATGAACCGGAACACCTTCAGCATACATGAAATACGCGACGGCCAACATCGATGTCTCGGTGTAGCCATCCGCACAATGTAAGAGGACCCGACGAGGCCGAGGCATAAACTCAGTCATCTGAATGTCGCCGTCGTCATCTTTGGCGCCGCTGGGCGGTTTGACGCTGTGGGTCAAGTCATAGAGCCACCGACACATGCGTAGTATACCGTCAACTTCGGCTTGAGACCAAGAAGGCGACAATATGCTTCCGGAACTGGGAAAGGCGAGATGGACGGGTTCATCGTCTTCTCGATTTTCCAACTGCTTCAGTTTCGCTGCCAGCAGTCTATCGTCCGGAACCGACGCATGGTCACTGGCCTCGACGTATAGGTCGAAACTGGGATCATCACTCGATGATGGTGGGTCTGTGTACGGGCCAGGGGACGGGCCTTGAAATACGCCTAGAGATATTTCCGAAGCTTTGGACATGGAGCACATCTCTCTCCTTTCTTGCTGGAGAAAGTCGAGAGTGTGGTCGGTATATTTGCCGTGGGAGTTGACTGCGACCCATTCCGGATATTCTTGTTCGAACTCTTCGAAGGCATGTGTCAGGACGAATGTGTTGAACGTTTCTGGGCATTGCCCCATATTCTCCAACTCCTTTCGCCATTTCCTTTGGACAGAAGCCGTCCTCTCTGCGACGGACTTTATGATCCGATGATTAGTGTCTTCATCACCATAGATGACGATGTCGGATACTAGGGCCATTTTAGCCGCTTGAATATGGAAGTTGCGGACAGAGAACCCTTCCCTAGGATCGCACTCCAGGAAACCTCGACCGTTACTCTCTGAAAGATTGAGTATCTCATCGGGCGCAATGGCACCTTTTAGTCGAGACCGACTGAGATCCCCGTCGGCTTTTATGATCGTTATACCTCGCAAGCATTTTGGAATCTTTCGCAACGACTTCTTCCTTGCCACAAAGAAAGCCAGTTGAATATGGTTTTCGGGATGGAGGCCATGAAGCCAAGGGAAGACCGAAGAAGGATTTGGAAGAGGTTGGGAGGAGTAATGCTCCAGAGCTTCGGCGAGGCTCTTTGCACTGATGCCGTATATGGGAGGAGAATTACATAACTTCGGGTAGTTATGTGGAGGGTAGAGGAGTGAGGTCGGTTTAGGTGCAACGGTTCTCAAGGGAGGTGAGTTGGGGGGGGTGATTTGACACGAGGACGGAACTGATCCAGGTGGACAATACGGTAAATGTTTGTTGGGAATAGGCGTCGACGACCGGGGTTGATTCAACGTGACGGTTGGACCGAGGGGCGGCGGAGGAGATTGTCGAACCGAAGGCTGTTGTTGAACGACGACAGTGGCCATCGTTGGTATAGATTTCGTGACTTGTACACAATCAATCTATTCACAAACGTCTCATCCCACACCGACAGGATTCCTAGCCAGACCTGCACAATGGCAGGTTATAGGAGGTAGTTTTATGTGACGTATTCTCAGGTCTCCAGGAGATTGTTGCAAGGTGTGGTTGAGAGATGTGCGATGCTCGAGAATACAAGGACAGAGCAGAATGGTTTGGACAATTGAGGATTCCTTCGGTTCAAGGTGCCAGGGCGCTATTCGTTAAACCGTCAATGGCAGGAGTAACTGAGCGTTATGAATTCTGCGAACGAGTTGCCACTATGAGACCCAAGCCGAGTTCACAAGAAGTGTATCAGATGGATGGAGATGGCTTTTGGACATGGACATTCAGTGGAAGTCTACAGAAGAAGGTCCACTGGGATTCTGGAGGATGGTGGGGCATGAAGTGTTCGAAAGTCGAGCCTGAGCCGGAGGGAGGTCCTGGCGCCGAGCTAAAAGACCCATCATCAGCCCTCAGGCTTATCATACAGGGGAACCCAGCGCCAGGGCGATGGAAGAGCGCAAAAGGCGATTCGGGGTGGACAAAAGGCATGAGCTTGCGGCGGGCCGGGGTCGACCCAGTTTCTCCGTCCAAGGGCCAACAACCGAGGGGCACCAGTGCATTAGCGTGCTGTGGCACAAGAAAAGGCCCACGACGTCGTTGTGAGATGAGCGCAGAGTGAGGGGCCAGGGTGCGGGTTGCCGTTGGATGGAGGGGGAAGGATGTTGAGAGAGAACGCAAACGAGTCTAGTGTTGGCGCAAGCAGTCCAGACGCTTGAGCGACAATTGATTGGCGGGGAACAGGGCTTAGTGGCATGATAGCATTTTCTATCCCTGCGTCCCCGGAGCAAATGACTGGGCCAATAGGGGATGACAGATGGAGAACCGAGGGAGGAACTGAAGGAGGGGAAGAGAAGCAAATGTAAGAGCTGGAGGGGTTTGGATGACAATCGAGGGGGTTCATTTGAGTAATGATGACAATGACGGCGATGACAGTGTATAGAATACAACAGACACACTTAGACTGACTCGACTACACTGCCTATAGCAACAGCGGCATCATTTATTTCACTCTGGGGGGGGCCTCATAGCGGACTCGCTCATCGGTTCCTCGTGGTGCTCATGCATATAAAACTCCACCTGCTCAGGTAACTCGTACACTGGTGGTTTCTATCTGATCTTCGATCTGGTTCCGATCGACCACTATACACCATTCCATCCCCGGTCTATTCTTGCACGCAGACGCCCTGAATGCCTCATTTGTACGGTCATTACTTAAACCATTTGCCTCTTGTGCCCTTGTCACACTGAATTCACATGCCAGACATTTGATAAGTGGTCCCAAGAGGTCATGCTGACCTTTGAATGGAACGTGGATCCAAACGGCAGGCCAAGAAATCCTGCCCTGTGGATGTTGCCCATCTAGCTTTTTGCTTGACAGAACAAGGCTTCGATATCATTGTTCTCCCCTTTTATGGGATTGTAACTGTCGCATCCTCCAATAGTATGTGCAAAGTCTTCTGCAAAGATCTGCGACTGTCTCCGAGACTCAGGCCAGTTGGTCTTTCCACCAGGATAAGAGATCAATGGAATACTCGACCCGTCGATAAGGTCGCTTTGTCGCGTGTCAACTGACAGGGACTCTAGGAGCGGAGTGACAAGCGAATCACTATAGACTCTGTGCTCTTGCCGCATCAACCGACCAACCTCTTCATCAGCGGTAAGTGCCTGGTCGTCAGCTAGATCGGACCCTGCGGACGGAGTCGAAGGTTCATCCTCGATTTGATTCTGATTCATGAATTCTTCCGGGGGTTCATGTAATTCCTGGTGCACCGTCACTGCCGCTGAGCCTTCTTTATCGGTGAATGTTGGATACAACATGTAATAATCGCGAGCTTGCATCATCTCAAGCATGGGCTGCAGCCACGCCGGGTAATCATGAGATAACGCCGGCGACAATTTGGTCTTGTCAAATTCTGGATCGGCCATCAATCGACGAGACAGAAAAGCGTGAAATTCGATCCATCGATCACCAAAATAAAGCGCAGCGTTCGAAGAAGGTGCTTGCCAAAGTACGAGAGGCCCCGAAAGATGCCCTGCGGTCCAAGGAGCCTTGGTCTTCATGTCAGGAGCATGTGTCGGCAAATCCAGTGAGAAGCCAATAAGATGGCCGACCAGTTCTGTTCGTCGCGCAGCGTATCTGTACTCGAGCAGTGTATACATCAACAACTGAAAATAACTTGGAGAAAGCTCAACCTTGGGCGACAGCAATAAAACGTGAGATTCACCAGCCACAAGAGGATAGAATGTTTCAACCGTTCGTATGGAAGCTTGCGCCGGCGAAACAAATTTGGCGTCGACCCTGTGCCTTACGACCAACTTGCTTTCGCTACCCGTCCGGTCTGGAGGCCACCGGAATCCTGATAAATATTGTTCCAAGAATGGATCAACATTTGAAGGAAGTTCAATGGTCAGTCGAGGTAGTGCCCAGCCAGAATAGTCGGCACGTTTGATCGATCTCAGGAGCCGCATCAGAGACGCTGAGGACTCGGCTTGTGCTTGGATCACAATGTCGACATGTACCTTGCCGAAATGCTTGAGCGACGAGGCGTCCAAGGATGAAATCCATGATAGACTCCCGAGCGTCCTAGTAGGTAAGGTGATCAAGGACAGCCCCATCGACGCAGTCTTCTCCTTCAACGCGTTGACGAAATATTCGTCCTCGTAGTCAGTATCACCAGCCAGGACCGCATGTAGTGGTATGGCAGAATGGATATGTCCCAAGCTTGCCCGAGCACTGATGCCCATTCTTCGATCAGAGGATTGGGCAGGAAAATCAGGGCGAGCATTATGCAGGTGTACTTCACATTCGTCTTCTGAAATACCATTCATGGCTCGAATCCCTATCCAATCTGCAACCTGACGACCCATGAATGCGAGGTGGACACGGGTTCGATTTTGTTGCGCGAACGAACATGCAATGGGGAGGAGTCGCGGAAGACTGTCCAGCTTCGAAATGGCGAACAGAACATGGCCTTTGGAGTCTCGAGTGTAGATTTTGCTCCGTAATGTTTCAGCCAAATCATAGAATTTGATGGGACCTTCGTAGCTATCATCTGTTCCGTCTTTGCTGTGTTCTGGAGATTCCCATTGATGTATACCAGGGTGCAGGCGACCATATCGAGGATTATAGCGCTCAGAAACGGGAGGAAGGTCTGTTGGCAGGTTCTTGAAGAACAGATACAGTAGCCACAGCGCAAGCAGCGCAAGCATTATACGCCTGCGTCGAAATAATTTCCATCGACCGAAAATCGAGTGCGATGTCGAGCGTGCAGGTATGAACCCGTCCTTCTTGTCATGGTTCCGGCCGTCAGAGAGGAATCGGCTCCTGGCAGCCATTCAAACCTTGTACACAAAGGTCACATTTGGTGCCAAAAGGGAGTGTCAACTGTGCCAAAGCGTGAAGGATGAATATATAACAGGCAATGCGGATGTAAGTCCAGCTATACAGCCTGTACTTGGAGTCTCGAAAATTGACAAATTGGGATTGTGTCTGACAACGACACCGTCGGTCGGAAAGGGTCCAGAATGACGCCTGGTCGACGGGGAGCCCCCCGTCTGACTCTCATCAATTTCCCCAGGTCTCACGTGATAGATCTCGAAGTTGTCAATGCACCCACTTGCATGGGAGCTTCGTCCTAACTTCTCTTTCCTTTTCACGACTTCATGGTCAAATGTCAGTGGTGGAGGCTCGTCGCTTGAGGAAATGCGAGCATTGTGGTCTCAAGTTCCTCGACCAAAACTGAATGGCTCTCCCGTCCACTCCTCAAGAGAATCGATTACCTCTGTCCTGGTCCGGAAAACCACCACGGCACCTTTGAAACGCCGTCCGACCTTCAACGATGCCTTCACGATTTTATTGGCCCCTGTCCTTGCCACGGCCTTCATTGTCGATACCAGTTGGAAAGACAAACAGCGAAAAGATTGGGATGAGAAACTTTCGGTTATTAAAGAGGAGATAGAACAAATTCATGAACGAGAATCGCGCCTTCGGAGCTCTTTGAAGCTTCGATCTATTCCAAACGGGCTGGCGTTTCAGCGAAGAGACTATATGACAATCGCACAAGCCCCTGCAGAACGTGGAAATTTGGCTAGTGACATTGGAACGACTTTTGGGGAAGCGGAAGAGCGGGAGGACGAAACCTTCCACGCAGATCGCAACACGCCTCTTCGAACTTCGGCCGGCCCCATTGAAGTTCTGAGAACTTCCAGAGCATTTATAGAGGGCAAGTTCTCCCCTGAAGAGATGTCCAACTTTCTCCGATACCATCGTCTCAATGCCATCACGCTGGCAATCCGGTTACTGCTTCATCTTCACATCGGACCCAGTCCCTTTTTTGGATTCCTTCCTGATGAAGAAGCGGTGGAAGTGAACGAGAAAGATATTCCTCAAGATGCTAATCGGTTGGCTGAAATGTTGAGGTTGACTCGAACACAAATGCGTCGCCTTAAACGGCGTTCAGATCTCTTCGTGGTTGGCCCACATGTCGAGGAGCAAGCTTCCCAGGGAAGCTTGAACGATACCATACGAGAGTTGACGGACAGTTTCGACCGGGGAAAGATATCAACTGCGGGACTGGTCAATGGATTTGGTCGAGCACTTCTGAGCTCAGATGAGGTCCTCTCCATCTCGGCCTATGTCAAATTGCTTCGAAGCTTCTCCAAAGCTGGTAAATTCAGCCTCGTCTACCACGTGAATGCGGCCATGAAGAACAGCACGCTTCCGCTTACCGATGAAGCAATCTTTCATATGATCTTTTCAGTTGGCCAGGCGTGCGACTCTCGCTCACTAATCCATATTCTCCAGACCATAACGAGGTCGGACAGTGTGTTAAACTTGGTGAACAAATGGGAAAGGGTCCATGTCAACGGATTGGATCTTCCTGTTCCAGCCTCGCTGAATCCACTCATTTTACAAGCTTTAGTGTACGCCGGTTTAAGATGCGAACAACCGGAACGAGCAGAAGGGTGGTTGTCGCTTCTTCAACAGACGGATTACGGCACAATGTGGAAGGACAACGTGTTCCGAAGTTTCCTATCCTACTACACCGTTCACGGAAATTGGGAGAAAGGGAAGCTCTGGCTCCGACGATCGGTGCAACACGCATCGTCAATTGCTTCTGTCACACTTGATGGTTTTGCCCGAGTGATTCTCCGCATGCTGGACTTATGTGTGGGTTGTCGCAAACTCCCTGAATACACCATGATTCTAGACGCAGCAGTCAATGCGGGCATTGTAACTCCCACCAATCATCGGAACCCCAACGACCGCAGATCAATTCGCCCTCGTCTTCGCAGCATTCTTCTTGAATGGGACTCAATGCCTGTACCGGAGAATGCCGTGTCTTTATCCGTTGAGGAAAAGGTAAGAGCTTTCCAAGAAAGTTGTAAACCTCTCATCGAACATTTCTACGGTTCATCACCTGAGAACCAGAAAGAGCAATCGCAAGAGAGGGACGATGAATTGGTGCTTATGCCCCGAAGATCTGATGGTATACGGTATTCAGTGCGGCGCCAATTGAAAAAGGAAGCCTCACCGGACGAATCTGCCGCAGTTCTTCTCCGGGACGTCTCCAAGATGCAAGATCGTTTTGCTGTGCAAGATGCCCAAATCTCACAACTCAAGGCGAGATTGAGTGTTGCTCTTGAGCGACACCATGCCTCCCAGCAAGAAGCACAGGAGAGGATTGCGAGGGAGGAGCGATGGCAGAAAGTGACGGCCACATTGCAAGAGGAGTTGAAAGAGTCGAAACTTGCACTGGAAAGATTACAGAGTCTGAATCAGGCTTACATAAAAGAGCAGGCTACACTTCAGCAGGGCATCTCGGATTTGAAAGCCATAGCTAAGCGCCTGATGGACCAGCCCAAAGAAATTGCGGCGATGGAGTCGGTAATGTGGAAAGATCTTGACATGAAAGCTCAAACACCAACACAAACAGAATCTGCTCCGATGAAACCAGATACGGAATCATACACAACAACGGCGGCAATATCCTCCAACTCCCGCGCCGAAGAACCTTCCCCTTTACAATCACTCGCATCGGAAAGGTCCGCGCCACCAATGCCAGCATCCATTCCCTCTACGACTAGAAGTGAAATCACCCAACAGCGCCGTGTCCATTCCCGACCCGACACTTCGAAAGTGAAATCGAACTTGAGTTCAGAAATTCCAGCTCCAGGGCCCGGCGTCAAGGAGGAGCCCGTCCTACAGATCAAAAAGATCTATCGGGACTTCCAAGACGATGTGGCTTTCGGCGGCAAAAGGCAGAAATGGCGGAGAATAAAAAGTGAGCAGACGCCGGGGGCCTTGCGTTGACACGTATTTGCCGGCAGTCAATTGGGCTGAATTGGCTCTGGCTTCTGCAGTGGTATGGCTAGTCAAATCATCATATTGTATCCGAAATGTCTCCGCACCTTCGGGCAGGTCAGGAATAGAAGTGTGTCCACATCATGTGTATGCATGCTCGGACGTCCTTGATGAATGTAAATATAAATACGTGGCCAGAAAAATGATCTATGAAATGGCTTGTACTGGAAAAACCGCTAGGAGAGTACTGTAGTCTTGTCGACATTCTTCGTTCCGGTTCATTGTTATTGTTAGCGTCAATGTATGTAGAATCGGTGACCTCAAAGCCATATATGTATTGAATACTCGGATAGTCAAGCAGAATAGGTCAGTACAAGACAGTGCCGCACAAGCAGCTTTGAAGCCTGAGAAACTAGCTAAATCATGCCATATGGCATTACCTCCACACCTGAACTGAGTAAGACAAAACCTTCGAGATTGGGCCTCAGAAACGCCGGAACAATGTATAGCGTGGACATCCTCCTCTAATGAATGGATGAAAAAAGAGTTGCTCAGCCCACAGTCTGAACCTGACATTCTGTGTCTAAACCGACATGACAAATGCCTGAAATCAAAGTAAAGCATCGCAGCTGAGGCTGTTTCTTCACATAGTACAACGTGTAGTGTATATAGTACCGACCCGTCCATAATCCTAGGCCGTAAAGTCGGACAATGGACTTCCGTAATGTGTAGGTAATTCGTGAATTCGTAACGTGAGAGCGGTCGTAGCTCGATCCTGACGAGCGTCTAATCATAAAACCTGTTCTCCTTCTATCTCTTTTCTGCGTCGACCATGACTTTCAACGCCTCGACCCCAATCTGCAACAAAGCCGGATCTTTAGTCTTTTTCAGCGCCGTCTTTAATTTCTCCACCCCATCGTTCCGTTTCAATGCCTCTCTCGCCCTGCTGGCGAGGTTGGCGTCTTCTTCACACAACATATTTCTGACAACCACTAGGCCTCTATGAACAACGCCAGAATCATTATCTTGACAAAGTTCTAGGAGGATCTCGAGTGCACGATTGAGCTCAAGGATGGCTGAAACCACCGACGAGTATTGCTCTGTCAACATGGCTAATGCACCACCAGCAGCGCGCCTTGTGGGTAGATCTTCAACATCAGCCATGGCAACAAGAATATGAAGCCTCTGGCCTGCACGTTTCGAACCGTCCGCGAATTTTTCTGCTCCGGCGGGAGTCACGGTCAGGTTGCAGATCAATTCGCAAGCAGCCCGTCGGAGCATGTTGTTGTGTCCCAATAACAGCTCCTCAACATCGTCCCAGGCTGTCTTGATAATGCCGTTTGCTACAGCCGCATCAGGAGTAGAGGCTAGATTGGTCAGAGCAAGTAAACTCTCAAAGACCGGAAGGAGGTCGCGTGGCTGATCATTGGGTCCTCCCATGTGCGGAGCCTTTAGTAGCGCGAGAAGAGGGGGTACTGCATCTGTAATATGCGGTGTCGATCCGGCTGAAAAGACGTGTGCTGGGTTGAGTGAAATCAAAATTCTGGCCAGTGCGTGAGCTGCGTCGGTGCTGGGTTGCGAATTTTCTTCAGACGACTGCAACGACCTCTGAGCATGAGAAACCAAAAGTTTGACGGCTCCTTGTTGAGCAATCTTGCCTCTGTCTTTGGGGTTCTTGGAAAGAGACAACAGTATCCGATCAGTTAGCTGTGCTGTAGCCAGAGATCTGCCCTTGTTCAATTTGGTCAATGTTGCCACGATTCCTGCCTCGACAACCGCCGAACAACGGGCTCGGACGTGGTCATCGTTTTCTAAAGGACTTGGGTCGGCGGGTTTCGTGGCATTGGCATACGCCTTTAATTGAGACATCTTTTTCTGTTCTTCTGAGAGGTTCGGAGCATACTGAGTCAAGTTGGAGATGATACTTAATCCGCCCACCACGACCTCGGGAGAATCATGATTTGTGTCGAGGGCTTCGAGAAGCAATTTGAGAAAAGCTGGATCTTTGGCCAGTGATTCCTTGACCTCAGGCTTCAAAGATGTGTACGCAAGGCCTTCAATGGAGTCAGATATGGTTTTTCCTTCTTCAACGGTGAGGGTAGTTTTAAAAAGATGAACGAGTTCACTAACATCATCATCCGCCTTGTTGGCTCTCTGATCTCCGGCCTTGACACCTGAGGTCCTCAGCTTGGCCAAGACGGTTGCCGCCACCGATGGTTGTTTTCCGGCCCCATTGCTGACTTTGTGAGATAGCCAAGTAGCACAGTATTGTGCAATCGCCGTCCGACAAGCCCCGTCAATGCAGGCGGCATTGAGAAGATTGAGAAAAGCATCGTGAACAAGGGGACTGCTGAATTGTCTCCCTAGAAGAGGCATGATGGAGGAGAGGAAGCCGTCGGTCAAGAATAGCTGGGCGAGCATGTTGGGGAGAACAGGGAATAGGCTTGCAGCAGCGGAAAAGGCCAGGACGAGATCGTCGCCTTTTCGGCGTTCGACGTGTTTGGTGATGTACTGGTAGAGAAATTCTTGGCCCGTGGTTTCGGCGGCTTCGAAAAATTTAGAGAGGACCAGGGTGGCTTGGCCTCGCACATCAGGGGGTAATCTCAAGTCCAGCGAGCCCATGAGAGCCTCAAATGCTTCCTCGTCGATGAAGGTGTGGAGTCGTTGAGTGTCTGCTATGAGGAGAAGAGCAATGCCTTTCAGAGCTCTGCCATCATGATCGTGTCCGGTTTCCATCAGTTTGGCGAGGAAGAGCTGAAACAAGTCATCTTCAACGCGCAGTCTGATATCTTCAGAGGACCATAACTTGTCGTCAAGAACGACGGATCGAAGGCAGTTTGCGGCATCATCACCTCGCTCGTAGACGTTGTCAAAGAACTCGGTGGTTGATGCTTGGAGTTCAGAGGCAAAATACTGACGAACCGCGGGGCTCTGTCGGGCCAGTTCGGCGATGATAAAATCTTGGGCATCAGACATGGTTGATTGTTGGCTCTCAAGGAGAACTTGAAGACAATCCAGAGCGACAGGAGCAGCATTGGGAGCTTCCGAACTCTTCAAGTAATTGACGGCTTCATCTCCGGCGGGACTGTTGTGGTAGAGAGCATACCTCCGGCATAAATCTAGAAGTGGTGAATTCAGCTGGTCGTTGTGAATGGCCAAAAAGGCGGCCTGAACATCTGGATTGTCATGCCCAAGAGCAGCGGCCTCCCTCAATTTTCTCGATGCTTGCTGGAAAAGGGAATCAGTTACTGCAACACAGGTATAAGTCGAAGACACATACGACTTTGTCGCCGGCTTGAGACAACTCAGCGGCCTCTTTTGCAAGGTTGGAGGCCCGTTCTTCGGATAATTTACGGTTCATCCGTTGCACGGCCGCCATGGTGGACATTGAAGCAGGTCCGGGTCCGTCGAGGCCTAGCGGGGACAAGATGGTCGTAGGTGGTGGTGGTGAAGGAGAAAGGAGGACTGAAGGAGGTCGAAGAAGCCAGTCGCCACAAGGTGACGTGAGATTATGAAGTGGAAGACATCATGTCTGATATGGAGGAGGGCAGACGTAAAGCCGGTAGGTGGATGACGAAACTGAAGAAGACGCGGAAGGAGGAAAGCTTTTGTAGTCCAACAAGACGAGGAAGGGCGTGGAGGAGCAAAAGTTTGATAGAGGAAGGTCAAGGACGTCGTCAGCTGATGAGGTGATGGATAAGTCGGAGGGTTTTGTTTATCTTTGAAGGCCGAGGAGCTGGGATGTCGAAATGGCAACAGGCGAAAGGCGAAGCACGACAACTGAGAACCAAGGATGAGATTGGAGTGACAGCAGAGGAATAAAACGATCGGATTGCAGAATAGGATATAGCGGAAAAAAGAGCGTGGGAATTCCTTCTTTTGGAGAGGAAACCAAGTCAGGTAGCACGTGGGATGCAAAATTCAAATCCACTGGAAGGAAAAAAAAAAAAAAAAAAGAAAGAAAGAGAAGGAGGAAAGGGATAAATTTTGCATGTGACAAACCCGAGTTAGAAAGACCGAAATGTACAACGCATTTAACATCCTGTTTCTCTAATTAATGATCAAATTTGGAGCTGTACGGTATGACCTCTCTAATCTCCTTTTTTGCATCCATCGAATCTGCACAATTGGGCGCTGGATGGGTAGAAAGAGGGGTTTGTTGTGTTGTCATGCTGAGCCTCATTGGACTCACTGTGACACGCCCAACGCACCACCTGACAGCAAGTCGCCTTCACTTCAGTTACAGTAGGCAGCTATCTCCGGGCAGTGGATAGCTGGTTAATTAAACCAAAAGTCTAAACTTCGGATGAGGCTGGTGTTGTGCTGTCTTATACTCTCCCAGTTGGCTGCAAAATTAGGCCCGAATTATTTGGGAGCCTGCAATTGCAAACTCTCTTTCATTCCAACCTCAACATCTACTGAACTCTGAAAGCTGATCTCGCGTCCATCATGAATGTCGTCGATGGATCCGACCGCTTTGACAAACCTTCCCAAGGCAAGTAACAAGCATTTCAGTCTCTGTCCGGCCCCTCGCTGGCGCGACCCCGAGCAACGCCCAATTTGTATTTTTCTCTATCCAATCACGTCCCACCCAGTACAAGGCTTTATCACAACTACGCCAGGCTGCGTAACTGACATGCCCGCCGTCTGCTTCATCAACAGACCAAAGTCCCTCGCTCCTCACTATCATCCTAGACACAAATCCAGCATCGTGGTCCTTACTCTCTCCAACCCTCACGCTCTCCAACGCTGTCGCCAACCTCCTCGTCTTCATCAATGCTCATCTCGCCGCCAACTATACGAATAAAGTCGCGGTAATCTCTTCCCACTGTGACAAGGCACGTTGGCTGTACCCAACCCCGACCGAACAACGGCCCCCCTCCTCTGCCTCCGAACGCTCAAAACGCCCACCCAGACAATCTCAAGATCTATCTGAATCCGCCAAACGGCTGAAACTTGACCACTCTACGACCCTCAATCTTCAACCCCCATCTTCATCGTCAACATCACCCTCGTCGACGGATACCGGCAACAAATACCGACCCTTCCGGCTCGTCGAGGAAGAACTCCTCCGCAACCTCACCGCTCTGCTCTCAGCCACGACGCCCGAAGCCGTCTCATCCAGCACCTCGACCATGATCGCCGGCGCCCTGACCTTAGCCCTGAGCTACATTAACCGTGAGTCAATGGCGTACGCAGAAACCGCAATTGGAGCCGCCGGCGCAACTGGCCCTGGGGACCCTAACACCATATCCACGACCAGGGCCGAAGGGAGCATAAATTCCCTCCAGTCACGAATTTTGCTGGTCTCCGCCTCGCCCTCCACAGACCTGGCGCACCAGTACATCCCGATCATGAACGCAATATTTGCGTGCCAGCGCCTCGCGATCCCCATTGACGTACTCCAGCTCCCTCTACCGCAACCCACCTTGGTAGCTACCGGTTCTGCCTCCGCCTCGTCTTCGGCACTCTCATCCAACTCCACCGTCTTCCTCCAACAAGCCGCCGACGCCACTCACGGCATCTTCATTCTAGCTCAGCTCCCCTCGCCCGGATCGCCAGCCTCTGCCTCACAAGCACTGCTGACCTACCTCCTTTCGTCCCTGCTACCGCCGATCTCCACACGCCGTGCACACCTGATCCTCCCCACGCGGATCGACGTGGATTTCCGGGCCGCATGCTTCTGCCATCGTAACGTCGTGTCCACGGGCTTTGTCTGCAGTATCTGCCTGAGCATTTTCTGTTCTGTACCGGACAACGGGGACTGTTTGACTTGTGGTACGCATTTGACCGTCGGGCGGTACGGAGCGAGACCTGTTGTGGTCCCCGGAAAGACGAGGAAGAGGCAGGCTGGGAGGTGAGAAGAACTGAACTAGCCTGTCTCGCATTGCCGCCGCATCAGCTACAAGAGCTAATTGTCACCATTTGACAGGACCATTCTCAACGTCGTGGATAGAAATGCTTGCGGCCTCGGTCCGGGTGCTCTTCCAAGGCAACAAGACACAGCATAAGATAGCTCGAGATTCTGAGTAACCGCCATGAATACTCCCCGCCAGCCCTCGTCGGCTCTTCTTTCATTCGTCTAGGAACACCTTTCACGTTCTACTCAGTCCCCATTTTCTATCCCGTCCATTTTCCAATGCTCCATTGCAAGTCGTCAATAGCCATTGCTCGGCTCGCCAGACTCTCTGAACTCCGAAAATTCATGTCGCTTGAACCGAACGCCTTGGTGAATCATCAAGTGTATTCATGTTCAATATGGCAGGAGGCAGCATATCGAATCGGACCAATCTCAATTTCCCTCCGAGACGACCAAATTCATATGGTCAACGGAAACGCCCATATCTGGACCGAGAGACTCGTCCCCCTTGTGCAATGGTCCCTCGACCTTTGCTCCGAGACATGGTACAAACCGGTTTTCGCTCTTCCGAGTGCATCGATCCCAGTGCAAATGAATCCGTGTTATGCCCAAAATAAAAGTAAATCCCGTCTCGTGTCTTTTTCACCGCCAATATCCCAATCGCCCCAGCACAGTGGCTGTTACTGACTCCAGGATGCCTCATGAAATCATGTTTGATGACCGAGTGCATTGCTTCATCTTCGTTACACGCCATGAGTCGCCCATTTTCTTTCCGGACCGAATTGTAGATCCGGTCGGCCGCAGTGGCTGCCGCTGTTGTGGTGGCCATGTGTTCTCCTGTCCCACTGGTCAGAGTGGCTACACAAGTTTGTGTTGGATCTTCGGGATCAATCGGGATCACCGCGGTCCCAATTCCTACAAGAGCGGCTGGTCCACACCGGCCTTTGTGTTTCATTCCAATTCCGCCGGAAGACGAGCCGGCAGCTATCCGACCAAAGCAATCCACTGCGATCGCTCCCACAGTGTCCGTAATTCCATCTTCCATGTCGTCTTCGTCAGCACATTCTAGCTGTGCGCCCAACAGCGATGCGGGATCAGATTCGGACACATCATCACTCACGGGCATTCCATCGAAAGATCCGTTCAATTTTTGCCGTTTGGGAGGGGACATCGCCCACTGCCAATTGTCATCAGTGGCTGTCTCGGGCCGATCATGTAAATAATTTTCGACCATCACTTCCTGTGGTATTCCAGAGAGGGAACATGTGGGAGGACGTGACGGGAGTTTTGTGATCTTCTCATCCCCCAAAGTGGGAACATCCGCGGCTGAGGCGCGGAACGGGCGCACCGTAGGTGATTTTGATAACATCAGGCGTGTTTCCATGGTCGAAGCGGAAGTGGAGGGAGTTATGAGACTGAACCCTGGTCCAGAGCCCATGGAAGTGTCTTCTAGTTCCGCCGGAGCTGGAGTTCGTGTTTTGGCCGGTGTCTGCGCCTGTTTTTCTTTAGCATCCTCCAGATCTTGCTTCCATCTTATCCAACGCTCACGAGCATTCATTGAAACAAGAAAATCTGGAGGTAGGATGGGGATACCTTTGTCGGCAGCATAGTCTGTTGCACCGGCACCAACAAGGAGATTGGGTGGCACCCTTTGCAGAGATAAGGGTTTGGTTGATTCGTCAAGGACAAGTCGAGCAACTGCAATGGGATTTTTGACTTGGGATATAGCACCAACAGCACCACTGCGGCCAAAGTGATCGACCATGGTAGCATCACACTCGACGTGTCCATCCATCGTCAAGTTACTTCCATACCCGGCATTGGTAATCTCCTTGTCCTCGAGTAATCTAATTGCCATTTCAACGGCGTCAGTGGCTTCTCCTCCATTTTTCAGGACCGCCATGGCGACCTTGGCAGCATCATTGACGGCAGTGAGATGAATTCTCTCGTTTTGATGACTGTGATACCCTGCTCCGGCATGAATGAATATGGCACAAAGGTCACCGCCTTCGTGTAATTGACGCGGCATTTGACGATGACAGTTAGCCAAGACATGAACTCTGGTTGGAGAGTGATTGATATCTCAGTGACTGGGATCTTGTTTTCTTCGACAATCGGCTTCCACCAAGACAACTTAAAACAGGGATCTCCAAATGACAAACAGTCAGAAAGGAGAATCCACAAAATGGTTGTGCGAGGGAGAGCTTCGATCACAGAGGCATGGGGAGTTTGGTCGAATGAAGTTGAATCAAGTGATCCGCTTCCACAAACAGAAGAGAGTCGGACTCGAAGGGAAATGGTCAAGATGAGATGTCAAAATGTTTGACGGGACGAACGAGGGGGGTTAAGCCTACTGCTTATAAAAGTGTGATTGTAAGGGTGCCCGAAGCAAGAGAGTACAGAAGAAGGGATGGATCGACCTGGTGACCGCAAGCCTGAGAAGATGATGAAGGTGAAGGATAATAGCAGCCAACTCTCCCCAGGTTAGAGATAAGTCAGCGGCCGGGTCAGGTTTGAGCAATCTTGGCATCTTTCTGAATCCCAGGCTGCGGACAGTTGGCCGCGATGCCCATTTTCACACCCTAGACTTTCATTTGATTGCTTTGCTCTTCAAATAGAGCAGAGAAAAGTCGCAGCGCAAACCAATGCCAAGTATCGCCCCCAATCTCTTTATCACGTGATATCGGTAATGCTGGTCACGTGCGAACAACGTCTATGCTCCGCCCACTCGATGCGTTGCGTCTCACTGTCGTCCAAACATCCTGCAATTCGAGGCTGCCTGTCCACGGCATTGGGGAATATTGGTGTTGGGCTTCTCTGATTCTGTTATCACTTTCATATTTCCACAGGCGATGAAGATTCAGACAGGTTTCGGAATTTTTTAGAGCGACCTATTCACCCCACCTCGAACGGTTGCTTCCCAGGTCGTTCCACACTCGGGTCCTCGAAATGGCCTCCCAAACTCCAGCCGTTGTCATGGACAAGTACGCACTTCGCTCTGCTGCCATGAGGTCACTGCTAATAATCTTTCCAGCGGAACCGGTTTCTCAAAACTTGGTGCGTTCACTATTTCTCATTCGAACCCCGATTCTGACCCGGCCGGTTCTTAGGGTTCGCCGGAAATGATTCCCCTTCTTTCGTCTTTCCCACCGCCATTGCGATGAAAGGTGCTGGAAGTGGAGCAACAGGATCAGGCTCAGGAAGACCAGCTGTGGCAAACAAGCCATCGTATCTTACCGGTGGCGCAGGCCCCAGCTCAAATCTCGCAGCCAAACGTGGAACAGAAGATCTTGACTTTTTCATTGGAGACGAAGCCCTTGCTGCAGCGAGTGGTCCGGGGTATAGCATAAACTATCCCATACGGCATGGCCAGATCGAAAACTGGGATTATATGGAACGCTTCTGGTCGAACTCCATATTCAAGTATCTGAGAGTTGAGCCGGAAGATCATTATTTCCTCCTCACCGAACCAGTGGGTATTCCACGGATATTCATAGATGTCCTCCATGCTGACAGTTTAAAAAAGCCTCTGAACCCTCCTGAAAACCGCGAGAACACTGCTGAAATTATGTTCGAGTCATTCAACTGTGCTGGTCTTTACATTGCCGTTCAAGCCGTCCTGGCTTTGGCTGCCTCTTGGACCTCTTCAAAAGTCACCGATCGATCCCTCACCGGAACCGTCATCGATTCTGGCGATGGTGTCACTCACATCATACCCGTGGCAGAAGGATACGTCATTGGGTCTTCAATCAAGAGCATTCCGATAGCTGGGCGGGACATCACATACTTCGTTCAAAGCTTACTACGAGACCGAGGGGAGGCAGATAGCAGTTTGAAGACGGCGGAGAAAGTCAAAGAAGAATATTGCTACGTCTGCCCTGACATTGTCAAAGAATTCGCCCGATACGACAAAGAACCCGATCGATTCCTGAAACACACCGTCACTTCTCCCAATGGAAGATCCGTCACCATTGACGTCGGCTACGAAAGGTTCCTTGCCCCCGAAATCTTCTTCAACCCAGAAATCTACTCTTCCGACTTCCTCATACCCCTACCAACCGTGGTCGATGGAGTTATTCAATCCTCCCCCATCGACGTGCGCAGAGGTTTGTACAAGAACATCGTTCTCTCCGGCGGATCTACGTTGTACAAGGACTTTGGCCGCCGATTACAACGCGACATTCGACATTTGGTGGATGCACGCATTCGCGCCTCTGAGGCCCGAAGCGGAGGAGCCAAGAGCGGCGGCCTAGACGTGCAAGTCGTCACTCACAAGCGACAAAGACATGGCCCTTGGTTCGGTGGTAGTCTGCTAGGCCAAACTCCCGAGTTCAGAAGCTACTGTCACACAAAAGCCGAGTATGATGAGATAGGTCCCAGCATTGTCAGAAGATTCGCTCTGCTAGGTGGACCGGGAAGTACCTAGTGATGGCCATTCACGTAGCTGATGAAAGAGAATGATAAGGTTGAGGTGTGAGGTGAAAAAAAATATTAAATGGATTTCCAATTCCCAATTTATACCGCTCTAGAAAGCTGTCTTTGGTCTTTTAATACACTGATGAACGCATAGAAGGCGAGGGCAGGCATATGCAGAATGTCCCCTACCATTTTTGGCTTTCCGTCTCCAACCCAGCTTATTCATGTTCCACGGCCTTCGTTGATTTTTGGGCTTTTGTAAGTCTTTTGATCTTCTTCGGTCGGCTTGTCTTCCTCAGAGGCAGGTTTATTCTCGACACGACTCAAGAAACACACCCCCTCAACATGTCCCGTCTGAGGGAAAAAATCCGCACCACGAAGACTGTCGATCTCGTAGCGCCACTGGCCCCCGAAGCCACGGACCAAGATCCCCACGTCCCGAGCCTGTGTGTGCACGTTACAGGAGACATAGACGACGCGCGCGGGCCCAAATTCGCACAATTGCTTTAGGAAGTCAATGCTAGCGCCTTTACGCGGCGGGTCCATGACGACCAAGCTCTGGGCGGGCGGGAATGGCACGTCTTCAAATAGAAACTCGGCGGTGGCGGTGATGAAACCTGCGTTCGTGATGCCGTTGTGCACGGCATTGGCGCGTGCTGCATCCACGCCGTACTTGTCGACGTCGATTCCTAGGACGGACGTGAACATCTTAGACAGACTCACGGCGAATAGGCCGCTGCCGCAGTATGCGTCGAGGAGGTACTTGAGTCGGGGCGCAGGCGCAGATTTATCGCCACCAGAAATCTTTGTCTGAGGGACCCGAGGCACGATGTTGTCTCGCACATATTTGATGAAGGCTGGGAGGATGGAGTTGTTGTTCTGGAAAAAGCTGTTGGCGTGAGATTCGAACTTGAACTCCTCGACATATTCGGTCGACCAGCCGTTTTTTTGGTCACTAACATAGGTCTTGATATCTCGGTATGTGGGGTAAGTGTACACGATTTCGGGAGTGTTGAGATTTCTCGTCCGGTGTTCTGTGAAGATTGAGCTCGGGATGGGGAGGGTGAGTGAGTTGGTCGGTTGGCCAATACCGAAACTGATACTTGAAGAAGGCTTGACTGGGAGGGTGTCATCTGCTTCCGGTTGACGTTGATTGGTTTCTTTAGCTTCTGGTTCGGGGGATATTTCTTCCACGTCGTCTTTAGATCGCGACGTAAAGTGTTCGCGTGTCGTTGATTCACGCAAGAGGATGGTGCCACCGGAATCCAAACGATGAAACGTCTCGTGAACTTTCTCGCGCTCAACTTGGAGTCCTCTGTTCAATATCGGTGTGCCAATGAGGCAATTTTCAATGTCAATGACATTTTTGCGGTTCTTCTGTCTAAAGCCGATGCTCGGCGGTTTGTCCTTGCAGTTTTTGTGGTCCCGTTTTGGAGGGCGATCAAAATGGGGCGTCAATTTCGTCCTGTACTCGTATTGCAGTGGTGATGCTATCGTGTCCCCTACGGGTGGGATGAGAGATGGATCGAGGTCCGAAAAGTACTGGAATGCTTTTTCCACAATGGTCTTTTTGTGTTTGAGCTGGTCTTCGTAGGACATCATCTGCAGCTGACATCCTGAACAGATGCCGAAGTATTTGCATCCTGGTGTTATCCTCTCACGCTTCAGAGATGGTCTGAGTACTTTGATTAAGTCCAAAATGGTGTAAAGAGAACTTTCCTTTTTGCGAGGATACGTTTTGGCTAGTACTCTGTCTCCGGGAACGGAGAATGGAACGACATAGATGTGATTCATATCTGGGGAATACCCGAGTCCATCTCCGGTGGACGAGAGTTCTTCGATCTCGATCTCAAATTCTGTGAACGGCTCTGGTGGTGAATATTCAAGTTTCTCTGGATCTAGGCCGTCAGTTTCCGAATTCGAGTCCTCGGCTATCTTCGACAGGTGTTTAATTAGGAGAGTGCGTGATTCATGATTGAGGACTTCGACAGGCGTGCCCTCAGATGGACGATCTAGTCTTCGTCGCTTCGAAGCAGACTCGTTGAGCCGGGCTATCTTTTGCATCGCGACGGCCGCCGCATTGTACTCTCCCGAAGGCAAAATAAGGGGCGGTTCAGAGACTGGCTTTGCGCGAACGATTCGATATTTTTGACGTCTACTCCTGAAGCTTCTTATGACACGGTATTCGGGGAATAGCGGCGCAGTTAGTCTCAACGTGTGAGAGAGGCGGCTTGTAAACATAGGGTACAGGACAGCTTAGAAGGCTGCCAGCGTCAAGATGGCAGAAAAGTTGATTCGTTTCCATAAGAGAGAAAGGCAAAAGCGAACCCCCCCTCCAAAAAAAAAATAGTCACGTGAATCCGAAGAAAAGACGCCATCCAGTGTCGTTGCCGCCTCCAGTTGAGGCGGCCCTGCCTTTTCGGGTATGGTCGCAGGCTGGGCTCGCTGCCGCTTTTGACGTCTCTATAAGAACCCCCTTCCCCTCCCCATCTCCCCTTCGTCGCCCTGATGCACCCGCCTGCATCTGCCTCGCCTCTCCCAATGCACCCCCCAGATCCCAGATCCTTACGGCCTCTGCGCCCTCGACGCAGCCAGTTTTGATCCCTTTCGAATCTCCAACCTGTCCGTGGCATATTTGGCTTTACCAGCCGCAGAACCTGCCGGCTCAGCTAATCCGTCCGTCATCTACGCCTCCTTATACTGACTCGCTAGGATAATCCGCGTAATGGGCTTTCTCTAGTGTTTGTTCTAGACTTGCGAAAGACGGGGAGATTATCACTAAAAACAGTCTCAGTCGCCGTGGTTGACATTCGGCTCTCTTGCTGTATCGTCGGTACCGGGATTCTACATCTTGAACCCGGTGGAGAATAAAGTAGAAGACTACAAAGCGCAGCTGGTGTTTCGTATAGGCCGGCACAGCAAGCTGAACGCCGCATCTGGAGTGTCCAATTACAAAAATTCCTCACGACTTTGATCGGCAACGTGCCTGCATTGCTGCCTACGCTCCGCCTCAAATTTGCAACGTCGAGCTGGGCTGGGTCCTCCATTTTGGCCCTTTGCGCTTGCGGGAAAGGGTTGTCATCCGGTGAGAAGAGCACGTCAGTATGATACAAGTGGATTTTCAGCTGCTGTCTCATTTGAGCTGAATGCAGTATGCATGATTCCCTAAATCGGGGCCGGATGACGGCAAGATGCGGGGAGAAAATGGAAGTCGGCTTCGCAAGACGCAATTTCGTTCAGACGAACGCAGACCCCTAATACTCCTTCGCAAATGATGGTCCCAATGGTGGGCGGGCGTGTGCTTGTGAGGATGACAATTAGTTTCGAAGAAGACTGCTAGATCCTCAACCCCCCCAACTGGAAGCAGCTCTCTCGGTGCTTCGGGGATGTTCTCATCGTCCTTGAACCCTTAGGACCTAGAGAACGAGCCAAAGCCCTATGCAGTCCTCTCATTCTGAGACCACCGTCGCTGTTATCAATGCCACCCTCAGGATACCTGAAGCCCTTGTCTCCTCATCACATTTTGGCGGCATGACCTGTTCCACTTTGTCACTGCGATGATCTGCCCCGTCCGTGCATCAAGGAGCCCCGGAAACACCAGTAGAGAAGTCGTTTGCAGATGAGGGCGCCAACTCGGCAGTTGTGAAAACTTGGAGCTGCGCCTTCTGGGAAAGTCAAAACTAGGTGGCCGTTGGGCAGTGCCAACTGTCTATATATGTATAGCACCAATTCCTTTCTCATCCTCGGCCGTCAAATCCATTCTCCTTTACAGTTTGCTCATATTTCATTGCTTCCAGGTCATGGCGACCTTCATCGCGTATCCAAATCTCCTTTCTTGATATATTCACATAACTTGTGATTTCTCAAACACTGAGAAGTTTGTTGGTGAATTCAAAGGCAGCCGAGTCTGTTGCAAGAAGGTGTTTGCAATCTCGGCTACAACCAGCTCTTCAAATGGGAAAGCAGGTCGTGGAGGACCGGAGGCGAGTCCTACATACTCCAGAATTTGGCAGAGTGGGATCTGCCAAAGCAACATTGTCTCTAGTTTAATATCTGGTAGTTTGCCCGGTATTTTGCTTAAGTATCTTGTCCAGTGCGTAGCACTACCCCCTTGCATCATGTGGCATCCTTGGAGTGGGTTGCTGGTCATGCCGGGTCGTAAAATCAGGATGCATGTAGAGTCTGCGTCTTCGTTGATTCATAATCATAATGCAAAGGCTACAGTGTTAGGGTGAGGATATCCTCTGCAGGATGGAGGTGAGTTTGTTGATCCATGATTCGCTCAGGAGACATGATTCCTCTGCAGATCTGTTGGACGAGCAGCAGCTCGTCACCGAGTAGACCAGCTCAGCTTTAGAAACTTGACGTTGGAGCCTGCACATGGCTGACAGTCTTCCTTATCTCTAGTTTCGAGGTTTATAATTAAGCGCCCAGGGGTGATAGGGTATGAATATTGGTCCAATGGACGCTCTCTTCTTCTCTCTTCTTCATCTCTCCTCCTCCAATTTCCCTCCCCCTGTTCTTCTTAAGTCTCCCTTTGGGGATGAGCGTTCACATAAAGCTTGAGCTTTACATTCTCATATCCTCTTAGTTTGCCTTATTGCTTTGAAGCCATGGCATCAACAAAGTCAGCCACAAAATCAACCGGGATGTATGCAGGCACCAAACTCCGTGATTCATATTAACTGCAAAAGCCGCGATGCTGATTGGCTGAAGCCAAATCCGGCTCTTTGATTGGTTAAAGACGAGCGAAAATTCATGTGATAAGGCTTGGCAGTATCACGTGAGGATATTGACACCGCCATCGGATCCAGTCGGTGGACCACCCAGAGAAGCTCTATTGATCACATTCGACATAGTTCCGCCATCGGATCCAATCCGTGGATCATGTGGCCAGGGACGCCCTCTCAGCATCTACATGTCGTATCTATCGGTGCTGGCTCAGGCAGTTACCTTCGGTTCTGGAGCAAGCTGCGTTTTGAGGCCACTCAAACTTTCCACTTTCTTACGGTAACTGAGCCTAATCCTAACAACAGCAACGCGTTCCAGCGCTTCACTCGGTCTCTGTCAAGTGTGAGAGCTCGTCTCCTCTTTCCCGCAACCGAGGTGATCTTCTTAGAATTGGCATGCGATGGGGATTAGCAGCTGCGTCCCCGGGGCACCCGGTCAGGATATAGCTTTCGAATACACCAGAAGTATATTGGATCATAGAAGGCTACTAGCTAATCAGCTCAAGTCTCCAGACGATTTGAGTGAATCTCACCAATCCAAAGCAGAGTCAGGAGGGCGACGAAGAGGCAAGCGTAGAGGAGGACAGTGATGGCGTCGGGCATTATTGCGTCACCACATGAGTGCAGAATATTCTGGATAAAGTGGTTCAGATGCATAAACGCCTGAGTGACAACACTTTCTGAGGCACGAATAAAAGGTACAAACAATGCAAATACGCCAAGATAGATTTGGGAGCTAGCACCACAATACTGGTTACCTAGGCCCTCTGCGGCACGCGGGGCGCGGGTCTCGGGGACCTGTGGGACGATGGACTCACACCTTCTCGGTGTTAGGCGCTGGGAAGGCGTGAACTAGGATGGGCCCGGAACACTACAGGAGGAAACGACGCGACTGCGACGCGCCAGAACTCCTAAAAGGAGGGAATCGATTTGAAAACCACCCGAAGTGTCAGTATCCAGCTCGGACCTGGACCCGAAGCAGGTCCTATCAAGCCTGCGGATGTGGTGTCGCCTATTGACGGGACAGGACGCCCTCAGCCTACATGTGCCCTGAGACGACGCGCCACCACGCGTCGCGAAGGTTGCGGGAACCTCGACAGGTACGTACAAGCGGCCCTATCAACTCTGATGGACGCCATCTTAGGAAGTCTGCCACGAGACGAGCAGCTCTGTTAAACCTCGAGAACATGTCACTGTCGGGTTGTGGTGGGCGGCCTGCGAGAGAGTCTATTAAACTGCGAGAACAAGCCAGCTCTCGACCTCCTGGCGCCCCTCCTGTCGGCCCTGTTAAACTTTGAGAACAAGTAACCGGAGGAGGGGAAAGGAGGAGGGTAGACTGAAAGGAACAAGCCACCGTGAGGAAATACAACTTGAGAGGGGACATAAGCTTGGTCAGAGGGAGAATCGCAGTGCAGGAGGACTTGCTGGCTCGGAGCCTCCTACAATCCCTTTGCAGGACATGGTTGGCTCAGATGTGGGAGACCACGCTAGGTAACGCGAAACGAGTCGTTGGTGGCTCGCGGGGCGTAGCATGTAGTGGCAGCCATGGCAGGTGAGAACCTATAAGACTGCCTACATGGCTCGAGAGGACAGAGGTGCATGTCGGCGTATAAAGAGGCAGGAGCTAGCTACCTTACTCGGACTAAGGCCTACTGAAACGGTTGAGAGAAGTGGTGTCGTCCTAGCGATAAGCTCAATGCCGTGGGCGAATCGCTACCTAACTCGCACTTAGGCCATGACCTCAACTAAGAAGGTAGTGATGCCGTCCTAGCTAGAGAGGCCTGACGATATATGCTTAATGAGTAAACAGGGAGTCACCTAGGCAGGGAGAGACTTTGCCCACCTCGGCCTGTAGAAGCGTAGACCAGGGAGGAGTGCGGAAACCTAGGAGTGTATCTGGATAGGTAGGTACGCTGCAATACTATATGATTCCTTGCTTGGACAACGGGCAGACGCCTCCCCCAGGTCGATGCGGCCCTACCGGGAAAACACGTCCGAATGCTTCTACGACACCCTGACCCGTAGGGAAAGCCCAGGTGCTTGCACAACTACGCACAGGACACTCGAGGCTACGAGGCTTTCTGGCCGAGGTGGGCGACCCGGGGTACGAGTGTGTGGAAAAGGTGGAGACGGTGCGTCATTTCCTTCTCCATTGTCGGCTTTTCCAAGATCTGCGGTTAGAGATGATAGGGGAAGCCAAAGACCAGCACGGGGACACGTCATACATACTTGGAGGGAGATCGCTGAGGCGCTGCGCCGACGGCACATGGCTCGATGGACCAGTATCGAAATGGAAACCCAACCTGAGGGTTGTCGGGGCTGTCATCAGATACGTGGTGGCAACAGACAGCGATAGAAGTAGACCGTGACCGGTCGTGACAGGAGCTTGATAGAGGAGCTCGTAGGTAAATGTAAGTGCTGTGTTTGGCGTGGGCTGTAGACTGAGTGCGGGAATCCCGAGCGACAAGGGTTAACGTATAGAGGCCAGCAAGGAGTGGGGCTGCATAGGCATCTGTCTTGCAAAGCTAATAGGAATAAACTAAACTTGCTGGAGGTTGTCGAAGAGTACTAGATCATATTAGTACTGCTAGAAACAAGGGTTTTTTGGGGCGACGAGCATACTCTGTATCGCATTCCTATCATTATCTGAAGCCCTGTTCTTTCCTGTCACAGGCCCCCAAAAATCTTTAGCTGCCTGATCTGTCCAATCGATGCCAGTCCTGAGCTTGCCATCGATAAAACCTGCGGTGATCTCTGGCTGGTCGGCGAGAAAATGAAAGTCGTCGTAGGCACCTCTGATCTTTTCCCTATCATCCGGACTACAGCCTATCCAGCCGTACAGACGAGTTCCGAGGAGGTTAGTGACGGTAACATTCTGAACGTCTTGTCAGAATTTGTCCAGATTAAAACGATGCCGGAGGTTTTTGATCAAGGGGTGGCAAACAGTCCTAAGCCGAATGCCCATAGCAAGGCCTTCTTATCGGAACTCGAGACGCTTATTCAATTTAGACGGACAAGAGTTTGGGCAAGACTTACAGTGTCCCAATCTGCTGGCAAGGGTGGGTAGGGCACATCGTCGAAGGATGCTAGGTCAGGGGGAGGATCTTGCGGAGGGTTGAGCGGCGCTGTCGGTGGTAAAGTTATTATTGCAGGATCTGCGGTAGATGAAGCCTGCGGCGCTCCAGCTGAAGGTGTCGACATAGCGGCGACCACCAGCAACCCCGCGGCCAGTTTGGATGCCCAAGAGGTCATGTTGGGTATGGTACTTCGTCTTCTGTAATGAAAGCAATATGCATCGAATAACTGTGATTGCCAATGGATAATTGAAGCTGAGGATAGTTGAGGATGGAGCCCAACATGTTGCTCATCAAACTATTTTTATAGAAAGTATCGTCAGTCCGCAGTAACTTCGATGAATAGACTGCATTGCCTCCACGCGCGGTGCATGTCTGATGTGTGCCGCAGGTGATGGCGAGAGGCCGCAAATAGTTGTCACCATCAAGCATTTGCCCATCGTGGAATCTGCATGTGATCTTTTTACAGAACTTTTCTCAGCAAGTTACTGACAATGTCGTCGATAATGCTCGGCTGAATATTGGGCTGCTGGCCTCTGGTTGAGAGGCTGTACGGCCGTACGGCCTCCGGGAAGATCCTCCTTTCCCAAACTCCTTTCCTCTACCAATAGTGGTAATTGATGTGGTGCCGTCACTGACAAGTAGGATAGGAAGGTCAGGGGAGGAATTCCTCATGGAAAGCAAAATGATGACTCCCAGCGTCCGGTCTAGACATCAAAGTTGGGCAGAGCCGCTGGAATGCAGAAGAGGAGATGGGAGATGGGACGCGGTTCGAGTCGATTTTGTGAAGGTCGGACAATGCCCTCTGTGGCAGTGTGAGGAAATCCAGAGGGACCGCGCCTCCAGGTCCTCGAGGCGTCATGGTCGGGGTAGTGTAGTCAAAGGCGCCCGTCGCTTTCGAGGAGTGGGACGGATCCCCTAAAGGGGGACTGTTTCTGGTTCTCAGAGATGGTTGCGCGGTGCATGGGAAGGTAAGTCAACCTGGGAGACGACCGAGACCAGGGTGGCGATCTTGGCATCAAGGGAAGAAACCCCCCCAAAGCGGCGGCACTGACCGCCAAATTCGGCGTGAAATTTCCCTGCAACCTGCGTTGAGTTGTAGATGAGATTGAGTGAGATACGCCATGCCTATGTCCCTAGACAGTATGCATGGACTGAGTCCAGCTAGGCATCTTCCCATTAAGACGGGTGAAAAGATTGTCAAGCATGTTTCTATTTGTTCAAGTGAAATTGCTGCTTTTCCGTTCTTCCCAAATATCGCCACCCTTCAAGCCTCACACGTACATAAGTTTCCGTTTATGTAGCAGCGCCGAGCTCGTTCGATAGTCACACAGTTTCAGATCTGACGAATTCGAATCCCCGCCACTCTTACCCTGCGCCTTCACAAAACCTTGCTTCAGGATCGATGTGGCTTCACGCGAGTCAAAAAGGTCGTTCTCCGCAGGAACGGTCGCAATGCAACCACCAAGGCGCATCTTCTTGTCAGCTTTCGTGGCTGACCAGTCACCTTTGGCAGAGTCGCTCACTCAGAGGCTTCGTCCTAGACTCGGGAGGTCTCCTGCAGTCAATATTCCGCAAACCTCTCAGAAGACACAATCAGGCTCAAGTGCATTCCGTTCGAGTTCTCTTCATTTAGATCCGTTACTAAATATTTCGGTTCGCCTCATCCACCTTGGTCGAGGCCCCTTGCTGGTCTCCTCGATGGGCTCTTGGATGTCTCTGCGCATAAGCGGCTGATTGCTGGGTCGGTACGAAGTCTCGATTTCGTCTCTTGTGGCTTCGTGATGGTCTCTGGAAGTGGGCCTTTTGGCTTCCAGGTTGGGATCAACAGCAGCAAATCGCTGGGTTGCAAGTTCGACAGGTTCATCCCCAACATTTGCGGGCGACCTGGACTTGGTCCGGCGATGGAACTCGTCCAGAGTTAAACCCAATCCCATTATTTCTTGAGGTTCCATTTCTTGAGGCCTGGGAGTTGGCATTGAAGCATACGTTGGTGCGGGAGAAAACGGAACACCTGGGGAAGACACGTGAGGAGATGATTCAGGATAGCAGGGGAGAGGTGTCAAAACTGCGCCGGATTGGTCAGTAGATGTTCGAACAAAGAATTGTATCCGGCACGCTTACTGGTTCCAGGCCGATCCTGATAACACCCTTTGTGTTCTAGGGGCACGTCTTCACGATGTAGAGGACCGTTTGCCGTACGTCTGAGCCTCCTTCGTCGTAAGTAGAAATGCAGAGCAAGGCCGACAAGGATGGTCAAGACTACCGCGGCGGCAGCAGCACCTCCTGCAATAGCCGTCGTATCAGTTGACGATGAAGTGCTGGATTCCGATTGAGCAGGCGTAGTGGTCGAACCCGCTTCTGTTGTCGTGGCGATAGAAGTCGGAGTCGATGTTGCAACGGAAGATGGAACGGTAAATGTTGAGCCTCCAGCGACGGCCACTGTATGAAGACCCGCTGGCCGTAAATCTTGCGCCGAACATCCTTGACCATTGCATGGATTACTTTCACAGCATCCCTGAAACGGAATGGAATTGTTGGCGCACGTATACCACAATCCACCATATGGACATGAGTGATTAGGATAGTCTGGAACCGGAGTTGTAACGGAGCCAAAGCCCATTGGATAAAGATTGTCGGGCGGACACATCTGCCCTGAGCACGGATTGCTGGAGCAGCATCCTATGAACGTTGGATAATTGACATCTTCACATCTGGCCCATTCACCACCGACCGGACATGAGACATAATCAGTGTCGCTGAAGCTGTCTTGTCGCCGGAGGTGCGCCATAGATTCAATCGAGTCTGTTGAATGACGGAAACTCGGGAGAACAGGTCTCTCTTTCTGGCTTGGTAGGGAAATTGAAATTGGCTTTAGAAAGGGATTTTCGATGCCGAGAATCGTTGACTATCGTAGTCGTGGAACAAAGTCACACAGATAAAGACATAGGGATCAAGTGCCAGGAAAAGGATTGTACACCGACACGACGATACTGTAAAGAGGGCCAAACATTTTTGACAAGAAATCGTGTATAATGGAGAAATTATGGCAATGCGCCTACAACTTGCACCCAACACCACAATGCTAGCAATATTCAGGCTTATCATAGATAGTCGACAACAAAGACGCTTCGGAGGTGCCGTAGACTTTCTTTAGCCTCAAAACACTGCCCCTAAGAGCCGAGATTGCATTGCCGAAAATGATTAGACGCGTTGTACATTCGTAGTCAGACCCTGTCTGGGATCGGTGTGGCGGAATGGAAAAGACAGGCCATGGCAGGTCGTTCAGTATTCAGCGAGACATTCCGGGAGGAGGTGGGCTGATGAAGCTGAGCAACAAGGTTGAGACCTGCGGTCTCGATCAAGGCGCAATACTCGACGTCGAAGTAGATGCGAACAGTTCGGTGTGTTTGCAACGCAGGCCCGAGGCTGGATGCCAGTAGTTGAGGAAGGCTTATTCCTTCTCGCATACTGTCAGTCGACCTATGACTATGTTCCTCCGTAGGCCTGGGGTGGACCCTAGCAAAAATAAAGGGGGTATTCTATTCTCCCTGGGTTGTAGCCCGCCATTATTTCTCGGCCGGCGGCTAGCTCCGGCCTTGGCGTGCGCCGGTACATGATCTATGTATGTCTCTATCTCCTCTATCTAGCTAAAGCATGTACTTGCGAAGGTTACAGTGTGTTCTCTCCACCGTACGCTCGCCTTCAGCCTCCACTGACACTCCTACAAAAGGCACAATTTTCCTCAATGCGGTCATCAGTAGCCTCTTCAAGATCTATTGCTTGCCGTAATAAGAGGTTCTAGGGCGCTCAGGATGATGTGAGATATACTCACATACGCCGCAATGAGCCAGTTTGCTGCCCGAGTCAGTCAACCCCTTCGCCCCTTGAAAATCCCCCGGGCTCCACTGGATTTATATCTTGTTCCAGGCTTCTGGACTTATCGTGCAAGAACAGCCGATGATCTTATGTCTAGGCCCTGACCACCCAGATGGTTCACGGAAATGGAGAATCTCTCAAAGTCGGCGCTTGCTATCTCCCTGCTTTCATCTTTTGTCGCCTAGCCACCCTCTCAGCAATTCGCTGAAGCGCCGTCTTGACCTCGCCTTTGGGAAAGCTGTCGATGTCGTAATATCCCGGTGCAATGTCGAGTAACCATTCGCCTCTAACAGCTGTGACTGTTCGAATATAGTTCTTGCTAGTAAGCACGAATTCGTTGTAGATGACCCATTCACTCTCCTGACCAAGGACCGTGCTGGGATGCAAAAGTACCGTTTGATTGTCTTTCACGGTCGTATAAGTCTTACCATTGGCCTCCTTTTTGGCCACTTGCATGAAGAATCCTGACACTAAGGCCCGTCGAATGTTCTCGTAGTATTTCTTGTCCTCGAAAGGAGTCGACATCAATTCCAATTCTTCGCGCTCCATGATACGTTTGAGCTGCAAGCGTACGTTGTCCGCTGATTGGAGAGCTCGAAGACTGAGAAAATGATCATGACACCATTGTCTGGGGTTGGCTTGTGCTTCAGGCCCTTTGAATGCATGGTACACATTCAGCAGGGTCAAATGATCGCCATCGGGGTGAGCAAACAAGTTCTTCATTTCATCGGCTCGTTTTCGAGCTGATGCAGGCCGCACAAAGATTTGGGGCACCGACAGCAAAGCCGTCAAACTTAAGATCTCATTCGAACAGTAGAATTCGGGTGAGGAAATCAGCATGACCGCTAGCGCCGGGTCTAGAGGAAACTCGGACGCGAGTCTGCCCATGGTCGTCAAATTGCCATCATCGTCTAGGCAAGCAAGATAGTTCAGTTCCTCCAAAGCCCGCATCAAAGTTTCCGGAGCAGGAGGGTCCATCAAGTCAAAATGGACGAGGTCATCGATGCCCAGCTTTTTCAACTCGAGGACTGTAGATGATAGGTTGGATCTCAAGACTTCCGGATAAGTCTGGTCGATGAGTTCTTTCTTGAACGCGCCCTCGGTATATAATCTGAAACATTTCCCTGGTCGAGTACGCCCCGCACGGCCAGCTCTCTGCTGAGCCGATGCCTTTGAGATCGGTGACACCAGTAGAGACTCGACCCGAATGCGGGGATTATACACTTTTTGTTTGGAAAACCCGGGGTCCACGACATAGACGATTCCGTCAATTGTCAAAGACGTCTCCGCGATATTGGTGGCGACAATGCATTTCCGTCCTGCTCTGCCTCCAGGTCGTCGAGGCGGAGGAGCCGGCTCGAAGATCTTCTGTTGTTGTGCCGGGGGTAATGTGCCATAGAGAGGATAGACCTTCATCGGGCCAGCATCGGCCTCACGGATCATTTCGTCCGCCTCCAAAGAGATTTTGCGGCACGTGTCCTCAATCTCTTCTTCTCCCGTCAAAAACAGTAGTATATCTCCCTCGGCTTCTGTGGCATGAATTTGCAGTACAGTTCGGATAGCAGCTTCGACATAGTCCCGCTCGGGCTCAGGAGTGTAGAAAATCTCGACTGGATGTGTCCGGCCGGGTACAGCGAGTAATGGTGCGTCATTGAAGTATCGCTGGAATTTCTGAGCATCCAAGGTGGCCGACATGATGATCAGTTTGAGATCTGGTCTACGTAACACGACCTCTTTCAAAAGACCCATCAATACATCAGTGGCCAGTGTACGTTCGTGGGCTTCGTCAAGAATAATGGTACTGTATCTCTTGAGGTCATGGTCGTTCATGGCCTCTCTGAGAAGCATACCGTCCGTCATGTATTTGAGGATGGTCTTCTGGCTTGTCATGTCCTCAAATCTTATGCTGTAACCAACCTCATCACCAAGTTCGACGTCCATCTCTTGAGCCACACGTTCTGCCACCGACATCGCAGCCACTCGTCGAGGTTGCGTACAGGCAACTAGTTTTCGTTCTTGCTGCGGCAGATCGTCATACAAGACGAACTGGGGTATCTGTGTCGTTTTCCCAGAGCCGGTCTCACCAACAAAGACAAGAATTTGCGATTTCTGGTACAACTGCAAGAATTCATCTCGTTGAGCATGTACGGGAAGATCTCTTCGGGTACGCAGAATAGAGAAATATCGCTCGGAATGAGGTCGCCCTGTGAATGGATTGACCTTCCCATCTTCGGCGGCTCGAGCCAGGGCGGCCGTTGTCTTATGACGCCGTAGTTTCGAGAGAGGGCTAACCGTGGATTTTGGAGGCGTGGAATAAACATTTCCATAGCCGTTAGTCTCATTGTCGTACCAGTGAGAGAGGTAAGGGTTGTCCTTTGGATTCATTTCCCCAGAGGTCTTTTGGCGCTTCGCAGGTGCACCTTCAGAGTTTTCCGAGTGTTTGCCAGCCATCGCCGCTTGGGCCTGGGACTGGGGGCCAAAACGAAAGATAGAGACTCGGAAGAACAAGCTGTTCTGTTGTGGGGACTAGAATTGTCGAGAAAGGGTAGTAAAAAATTTGTAAGACGTGGTTGTGCCACTCAGAACCTCGTTTGCCTAATGCGCTTGCCCCGAGCATGTTTGTAGTGTGGGCAAAACTAGGGTGAAGTTTTTGGCTACTACTGCGGAGCATTCGCAAATAACTACATTATCATTTTTCGAACTGCAATGATCCCCTCTATTCAAACGGATTTGGCTCAAGTTTCTCTTTGCAAACCGTTTTCCCATCAACCAAGTGCAACCGTGGTAATCCTGAGGGTGGAGGAGGACTTTCAGGCTCTCTTCTTCTCGGTCGCCATGCTGTAGCCCGCTGCTTCTCCATATCGTCTCCACCATTGACCATACCACTGAACGGGCATCTACTTGCCTCGTTACCACGGTCAACCTCCTCCCTTGTCCGCCCGAGACTCGTGGTACTCTTGCCGGAAGAAATTGACGACGTTCTACCTCCAGTTGAGCTTTCATCATCACTTCCGTTACCGAGAACCCTCTTTCCATGAACGTATCCTTCTGGTTCGCGTGCTTCCGCTTGCAATTCCTCATCCACGGTGGAATCCAGAAATTCTTTGCCATCCTCAACATGCCATTTTGCCATAAGATCATTCTGGATCCAAATAACCTTCCCAATGGCCTTGACAATTGCAATCTTGCGCGTAAGATCCAGTCGCGGATGTGAAAGTATTGCTTCCGTCATCAAGTCTTGGATATAACCAAGACAAGCACCGAGAAAGACATAGTCGACATGAAGGGGATTCTGGCGCCCTTTTCCGACATGCATCAACCTATGATCCATCAGCGTCTTGCTATGTTCTTTTGCCACATTTACCCTGATTAGTCTTGTGCTTACCCGACTTTGTCCAGGTACTGCCAATACTCCATCTTACTTGGATCAGAGTTGAGTTTTGTCAGGTACCATCTCAAGAACATTTTTCTGTGCCGGATCTGAGCATCTTCCTCTTTGACCCAATATTCAGGATTCTCCTCGCGGCGACTATCTCTCGTGCTGAAGACACGCGCCGTAATGTCATGCTTGAGAAGCTTTTTATATACCAGGTTGACAACGGCCGGGATAATGGCCTTGATGTATTTCTGTCCATCAATCAAAGCGACAACATCGTCTGGAGAGGGGGAAAGTTAGCAAAGATGATGTAAGATGAGCCCTTGCTGGTCTTGTTGGAGCAGTGACAATGAACGAACACGGAGTGCGTTACCTGCTCCGAACTCGAGGAATTGCTGCAGGTAGAGAATTCTAGCAGGTAGCGAAATGTAGAGTTCTCTCCGGTCGACATGTTCCATTCCCTTTGGCAGCTCCGCCATAGTGTCAATGCGCTATCCGAAGATATCTCGTTTCAAGGAGGAATCGCTCAAAGGAAAATTTGTCCAGCAGCCCCAGTATGCCTCATTAAATTGCAACACAACAAAAACAAATCGAGGGTAGAAGCCCAGCCAGCGACGAACAGTAGGCCAACAAGGCTGAGAAATATATAGGTTGACCATTTCACCAGATTGTCGGGAAATAATTCCGGACAATAATAGTGACTGTAGATCGAAGACCCTCAAGTCCCACTTTCCAAGGTTGGGTGGCGTGACCATAGACATCGAGCTGGTCGGAAAACATTGTTCGATACGCGAAACATCTCGCAATAACGCCACCTGAAAGGGAAGTCTCGGATTGTATTCTGGAATCCTTGCCGATGGAGTAAAGACTGTTGCACGCCGGGGCTGACACCGTTGTTGCTTGGAGAATTGTATGCCGCTTTCGCCGGATCCTCAACGAGATGAGGCCCAATGTTGAATGGTCTGGTTCATTCCCTAGCGCATCTCTACAAGAGGCGTTTTCTTGGTCAGGCACGAAGGACTCTGTACCCTTGTTAGCAGATGGAAATTGTTTGCGAGGTTCAAATACTGGCTACGAACAGTTCCTAGGTTGAATTAGCAGCTCTCAATGTGGATTCGACCCTACTAGACTACGGAACGGGGTAGATCACCCGACCAAACTGTTGAACCCCATCCAGAAAATTCCGAAGGAGATATTGGTAAGTTACGGATAAACAAATGACGTCACTTTCCAGATCCAAGCCCAATTGCAAAGAGCTGGGTTTAGCAAAATGAAGTCCTTTCCTCGGAGAATCCCGATGGGGGTATAATCACAATATTGACACGAGATTCATCTCGGTAATCCTGGTACCGACTCGCCTAAATTGCGGACCAAAGCCACGCGGACCAGCCCAGGTATTAGCGAATGGATCCTTGTTGGCATTTCTGAGGACCAACCAGGTGTTGTGGACCCAGCAACGCACGTCGTTGCTCTCACGTTCCTGGTCGGTGTTCCGAGAGAATCGGGGATTGGAGCAGATAATGTTTTATTAGGACCCAGGGTCGGCAGTTGAGATAGGCTTCCAACGCGGAAGAAGTCGGTAATATTCGAGTATCTTGCTTCGTAGGAGTGGAATAGTCAACGGCATGTCCCCTGGAGAGGATTGAAGCACGTTTCACGCTTGGTCTGTGGTGCTCGTGCCAACAGTCGATTGGCAGCACGTCCGGGTTTCAACTTCTGTATTTTCAACTAGGTAGGTAATATTCCCCCTCCGACTCTTTCTCTCTCTCTCTCTTTTTTTTTTTTTTTTTGGGACGCTGCAGCGGATTACGAGGACTTTGACGTGGAGATGGGAGTCATCGGCCACTATTCAATCGTCTGAAATTCTACTTGAGAGGATTGGGTGGTTGATCAAAGCTGAAAATTCAGCAGAGAAGTCGGAAAACTTTCCAGTTTCGCTCTCTTATCACGTGCTGAGACCTTCGCGAAAAGTCGGAAAAGGCGATGAACGGATAAAGTGCTCGGGAGAGTTTCCCCTCGGAGTTGGATCCCCTCGTTCATCCCCACGGTCAACATTGCAGTGGGCCATGCAAGCAGGATGAAGCTGGCAGCAGAAAGAAAACCACTGCTGCTGTGAGCCTTTGCTTCGCTTTTCCCAATCTTCCAAGCTCTCTATTGCTCTTTTTCTTTTTTTCCCCTTTCGGTCCGAAGCTGTTCTCTCCAGTATTCTTCCAGTGTACCGCACAATAATAATACGTTGCGCGCTGTCTCACAGAGGAAACACCCCAACCCACCGCCAAAATGGGCCGCAAGTTCTTCGTCGGAGGCAATTTTAAAATGTATAGACTTGGCACCGGCATCTCTATCTGTTTACTGTGCACTGACCTTGAATCACTCCCCAGGAATGGGACCATCAAGTCCATCAAGGAAATCGTTCACAATCTTTCCACAGCTAAACTTGGTGGGCTACCTCTCCTTTTGTTCTTCCGATTGCTTTTCGTGTCGCAGTCCGAAAGTCACAATACAAGGCACAACACAGCAATTTTGGACCACTACATCAGCAACAATTGTTCTAACACCTTCATCTTAAATTCCTCAAGATCCCAATACTGAAGTGGTCGTCGCTCCTCCGAGCTTGTACCTCCTCCTTACCCGCGAACACTTGTCTCCCAATATCGAAGTTGCAGCCCAGAACGTTTTCGACCGACCTAATGGTGCCTTCACCGGTGAGATTTCTGTGGCTCAGTTGAAAGACAGTGGCATCACCTGGACATTACTGGGCCACTCCGAGCGTCGTACTATTCTGCGTGAAGAAGACGAGTTTGTGGCTTGCAAGACAAAGGCAGCATTGGATGGTGGTATTGGTGTCATCCTGTGCTGTGGCGAGAGTCTAGAGGAAAGAGAGAAGGGAATCACCGTCGATGTGGTCACAAAACAGTTGGACGCTGTCCATAAAACCATTGGCAAAGATGGCTGGAACAACGTCGTAATCGCATATGAACCTATTTGGGCCATTGGAACAGGAAAAGTTGCTACGACTGGTCGGTCCCAAGAATTGATCCTTCTCTCTACCCCAATGCTGGTGATAAATTTTGCTAACACTATCTTCAACCATACAGACCAAGCACAAGAAGCCCATGCAGCAATCCGAAAATGGCTTGCTGATGCTGTCTCTCCCGAGGCGGCTGAAAATACCCGAATCATCTATGGCGGTAGTGTGAGCGAGAAGAACTGCAGAGATTTGGCCCAGCAGCCAGACGTGGATGGATTCTTGGTTGGCGGTGCCAGTTTGAAGCCGGCGTGTAAGTACTTCGGCACCGATAAATGGATGCATGCTAATCGATGTTCCTGAACAGTTGTCGACATCATCAACTCCAACGTCTAGATTTCTGGCCACTGAGCACACGGAACCTCGTTCTAGTATCAGTGCGAAGTCAGACAGGTTCCATATTGTTATTTTCCCGGAGGAGTCGGTAACCGTGAACGGAAATGCCGACGAGTAACAAACTCTCACTTTGTCAAAGCATGGTCGACGGACAAGGACTGCCTCAGAAAGATTCTTCATGATACTAGTATCGTTTGGGCAAACATCAAGTCAATCCAAACTGCGGCCCAATTTTCTTCTTTCCCTTTTGAGCAATTCCAACCTACAATGTCATCTCGGCCAGCGGAGTGATTTAACGTAAACAGCATATGGAGGATGTTCAGGGGCTCCTGTCTACTGTGTGTAGGACGCTTCGGGTAACAGTTGTCGTGCCCTGTCAACTCTTTTCGTCACACAGGCGATCCTCCCGCAAAAATAGACTTTGACCACTGCGACTCAACCGAGGAAGCATAGCATCTTACCTTTACAATAGATGACTGTCTCCATCACCAAACGTTTTCCTTTGGTTGGCCAACACTATAATGCTGTTGAGCGTATCCTTGATCAAATCGTAATGCACCGATGAATGTGCCTCTGGTCCGATGGATGACAACAGTTCAGCATTCCACAAGGCTTGTTAACATCGTCAAACATTAAACTAACGGCCATACCATTACACAGTTCCATCGCTCTCGATAGAAGAATTCATCGTCTCCGCCTTTGGGAGCTATTTTGCCTTCTGAGACATCCATAGTAGTATAGTAACTCCCGTGTCCGACGGCCTTCAACGCCCTGAATCAACTGCTTTCTGCAGTACTCTCCCAACACTAGATATCGAATTGTGTCTTTGATTGTCCAAATATTTAATCTGGGGTCTGGATTTTATTATCTCCACGCACGACCTCGGAGTAGCTGGGGGGAGCACCAGGCTCTTGACTCGCTGCACCGGCACTGGGACCCGCAGGTTGAGTTGGAGGGGGTGGTGCTGGTCGCGAACTACCTCCGGTATTGCCAGTTTGCGGGGGACAATCCTGAGGTTTTGGTGGCGGAGGGGCAGGTCGATTAGGGCCTTGTTGAGTCCCATAGTCTCGTCGGGATGGCTCGTGACGGATGTAATAGTAGGTGATGCGTTGGCCTTCAGCATCTGGAACGGGTTCGTAGTCGTAGTCCCGCTCTGGGTTCCGGGCAATGATATACCATGCGTGTAGAAGTCCAGGGAGGTAGCCGAGCATACATAGGAGAATGTTGATAAGGGAGTCAGCCGAGCAGATGCCGGATTTAATCCAGACTGAAGAAGAAAGATCAAGTTAGTGAAAGGAGCGAAGGGCAGGGACGTGGAAAGGCAAACCAGCAATAGGAGGAAAGAGGATGGCGATGAGCCCGAGAAAGATGTCGCCGCACGACATGCTGATGACAACCTGATCTTGTGAGGAAGCCGTGTAAATGGGCATTGAACTTCAAAAGAGAAGAGAGTTCAATGGTAGACTTATATCGACGATGGTAGAGGAAATTTTCTGTCTTTCTCACGTACAACAAATGGAGATCCAGAAGAAATGTAGGTGCCTGGTGACAAGTTGCCAGAGGTAGAGGCGCAGCCCAAGGTCGGGGATCCCTGAATGGAGTGCGGGCGAGGCTGAGCGATTAAAAACACTTACTGCAACAGATACGAATCCCGAATGACGTTTGCGGTGCTCGCCGCTCACGTGAAATCGATGTACAGCGTACACGTGATCGTCGTACTTGGGCCGCATCTCGTGACTCACACAACAAAATCACTCCCCTGCTTTCGGTACCCGGACCTCGGTTGTATGGAGATCTGAGGTGCGGAGGACCAGCAAACCAACTGCGTCTTGTTTACATTTTTATGATTACCTATTGTACAGCAGGGAGGACACGCTGTTGATTTAATTGAAGCACTCCCAAGGGTCGCAAACAACAAGCGAGGACCTCCTCGTCAGACACGGCTACAGTCCGGGGATCGTGATCACTCGTGGAATCACAACATCTCCCAGCTATTATTCACTACCCATCTCGGCCTTCCTCCTGACCCATTCGAAGTGATCGCAAGCATGTCAAGCAGCGAAGCCGCACAACCAGACTCCGGCGTCGTTCCTCAAGATGCTTCAGAGACCAAAGATGTTGGTCCTGTTAAGCCTTCGCACACTCTGGCGTTGAGCAGACTTCCCAATGGTGTCAAAATCACAATCTCCAAAGCTGACGAGATTCTCTTGCGACTCAGCAAGTACGTTGCCCCTGTTAAGCCATCCTCGGGATATACAAGACTCATATCGCAAACAGGTTGATCAAAACCACCGCAGGCCTCGGTGCAGCTCTCTCCACGCTCAACTATTCCATCTATCTCGCAGCGTACCTCCATGCGCAATCCCCAACTCGTGCCGCTGTCGTCTCTTACATCTCCCGACTCATCGGACGTGCGCCTTCGAAGCTTCCCGCCGGTGCTCTGACCCCCGCGGCACCCGCTTCATTCCTCACGACTCTTGGGAGTCTTGTCTCTGACACACGCACCACCTTGCGTCTAACAGGCCTTCTTCCCCTTTATATCTGGTACAAAACGCTTTTATCCAAGAAGGCGTCCAAGGACATGGACCCTACACTACACCGTGTCGCACTCCTTCAATGCAGTGCGTACATTGCATTCCAAGCCCTGGAGAACATCTACCATCTAGGTGGTAAGGGCGTGTTACCCATGTCCATCATTGAGAAGCGCGGAGGTATTGCCAAGTGGGTCGCATGGAGTTGTCGGGCATGGTTGGTTGGTGTGGCGAGTGATTTCCTTCGTTTGTGGCGCGAAGCAGAGATTGAGAAGACCAAGACCAAGACGGCCAAAGAAAAGGAAGACTATGATCGCAAATGGTGGAACGAGTTCATGGTTGCAGCATATTGGATGCCTGTTGCCATTCACTACAGTTTGTACCCAGATGGTGTTAAGGGGATGAATACTGGACTGGTTGGCTTCTTTGGGCTGATGGCGGGATTGAATAATTTCAGAAGCCAATGGGCCTCCACTGCCTGAGTGTGGCCTCTGGATTAAGCATAACACATATGGTCCAAGGTGAAGGCGGTTGAATTCAATTGCATATCTCATGAGCTTCTCCTATGTTTTGAGTGCCTGGCCGACCAATGGGCTGCCCGTACAAAATGTCAATATATCCGTTGGCTTATAGGACTTGAATGTATTTCCCAAACCTGCAGACACTGGTTATTCGCATTTCGAGACCTGAAGAGTCTTGAGCCTCTCAAATATCCGCGCTCAACAAAACATAAGAGAGGTGGATTGAGATGGACCCCGGAGCGCTGAGCTCGGAGCATTGGACAATTTTGCATATGCGTACGTCAAAACCTTTTCCCAACCCTTTCCAGAGGAACTTTCCGACTGCTTCGACATCTGACGCTAACCGAAAACATGTACAATGCATCAGCTTTTGACCTTTCGCCCCAAGGATTCAGATCATTTCTGCAACATCAAATCCATGGACCCAATCATATGGTTTACGAGGAATATGATATGTCAGCAGCGGAAATATACAATCCACATTCTATGACTTCTTCGCCTCAGCAAGGCCCCTTCTAAACCGGCCTGACGTGAGCAAATCAGGCATCCTATTGGTCCAAAAGAGTCAAAGAGGAGGCGGGTTACAATGACTTGAGCAGTCAGTCATCTTTGTCTGATAACCCCGCCATTTTCCCAGTCTCCTTCGGCAAACGATAGATTCTTGTCTCAAGGATCAGCATGACGCAGCCGCCCTTGTTTCCCCCGGACGTCCGCACGGGATTGGGGGGGGGGGCCAACCAACAGTATATTGATGCTGAAGTTCAATCCAAGTACAAAACCCTGGACTGCTCCAGCGGAACCACAAATCTTGTTTCTTCCGGGAACTTCTATTCCCTAAGACTATGGTAAGATGGGTTCCTATTTAATCAAAGGAGGCAACGTTCTCATCTTCACCGATGAGAAAAAGGCCACGTTCCCACAGCTCGACATCCTTGTCGAAGGCCAACAAATCTCCAAGATCGGATCAAATCTCTCAGTCGATGCTGCTGAGGCATCGACGGAAGTCATCGACGCTTCCGGATACATTGTGACACCAGGCTTTATCGACGGTCACCGCCATGTATTTCAATCCCAACTCCGCTCGACCGTCAGTGACCACTCGTTATTGGGATACGGCGCACACCTATTGCTAGGGCGCATGGTCTTCCTCGATGCAGAAGATATGTATCTGTCCCAGCTCGCCGGTGCTGTCGAGGCTATATCATGCGGTGTCACGACCGTCATGGACCATTCACACGTGGTGACATCTCCAGAGCATGCCCGACGCTGTATCAAAGCTACACTCGAATCAGGGATCCGAAGTATCTATTGCATGTCACCGTTTGGCATCCCAATCTCAGTCAACCCGCTCACATTTCCCGACATGGCGACCCAGCACGCAGGCCAAGTGGAGCTCTTCAAGAGTCTTTCAGCCGAAAAACCACTCGGCGGACCGGTGGACAACGACGGTCGCCTCACACTGGGCCTCGGCCTCGACACCGTGCATCAAATACCTGTCGGAGAAAGCAAGGACATCCTCACATATGCTAAAGAACACAGTATCCCAGTGACCATGCACGACGTCATCCGCTTTGCTTTACCCGCGATGAAATTCCTACGTGAGCACCCTATGCCGTCCCTGCCTAGCCTCACGCTCTCTCACGCCTGTGAACCTGACGCGGAAATCTTGTCATTTGTGAAAGATCACAAGATCGGCATCGTCAGCACGCCCGAGTCCGAAATGGCAATGGGCCACGGCCAGCCGTCAGCCTTTGACTTCTATCGCTTTGGTATTGCGACAGGCCTCGGGATCGATTCCCCCGCTATATGTAGCGGCGATTTGTTTACGGTGATGCGCCTTGCATTACAAGAACGGCGAATGCTCGAGAATAGCAATACTCACTCGCGCGGGAAGATCCCTGAGAGCCTGAAAGCGACGACAAGCGATGTCCTGTATATGGCGACTCTGGGAGGGGCCGAGGCGATCCATATGGAAAAAGAAATCGGGAGTCTGGAAGTTGGGAAGAAAGCGGATATCGTGTTGATACGCACAGATGGGCCATCGATGGTGTCGAGTGTTGACTTTGGGGGGGCGTTGGTCACGCATTGCTCGGCGGCGGATGTTGATACGGTCTTGGTCAATGGCGAGATCGTGAAGAGAGAAGGTAAGCTGCTGAGAGTCGATTGGGATGGTTTGAAAGACCAGTTAAGACAGAATCGGGCTATACTGGAAGAGCGGTGGAAGCATGTTGATTGGGAAAGAAATCAGGAAGAGCTGAAGAATCTTTGGGGCCTACAACCCATTCTCGAATGATTACGATGGGGTTTGCCTTGAAAGAATTCCAAATTGATTCTTAGGGATATCGTTTCACTACATGAGTACATCCGTACATCCGTACCATCATCATCCATGCTGCTCGTCAACTTCAATTTTCGTTCCATCAACGCTACAGGTCTGTGTTCGCAAGACGCTAATATCAAAATCCTGAACGCCTTCAAATCTTTTTTGGGGGGGCGGGGGTCCCTCTTCCATCAAATCATATCAGACCATCCACCCTCTGCCATTTTAATAACATGTCATCAGGCGGAGAGGATGACATAGTACCGGTGCCGGCGTTTGAGATAGCAGAGGCTGTAGTTCTAGATGAAGTTGTAGAATGTGTGCTATCCGAGGCCGAAGGAGATGTGGATTGACGCTTTGGAAATTTTGTCAACAGTCAGACAGAGGGAGATGCTAGTAGGGAGACGGGTATGACGAAGGTATTATCGGCCGAAATACCACATGCGATTCCGGTAGCACCCTCACCAAGAGTAATCGTGTCATCAGGTTATGAACCAGACCGTACCAGAAGGCTGAAGTCATTGATATTCCCCAGGTAGACAAAAGTCACGGAGCCAACAATTGCTCTGTAAGATTGAGGGGGTTGGGACAAGGCTGAGCATTCCAGGAGGTGGCTAGCAGAAATCCATTAACTTTCATAGTCCGCGGACGCGTTCAACAACCTTGCGTAAATATTTCGCCTCTGGCATGATGGGAGAAGAGTTGCCAAAGGTATGACAGCGGACCTTCTTAGCCCCGCCAAATGCCCCAACTAATCCTATATAAGAAGATCATTTGGCCCACCTGGCATTTGCTCTCTGTGTCTCTCGGTGCCAAGGGGGCGCGGCCTTACAGAGTTCTCGTGCGGATCAAGGTGAGTGAATAAATGGATGTCATTTCAAGTGCTCACCACATGCTAGGCTGGTCCCCAAACCTACAATGCTTTACCTGATGAATATGCTGGAAACAAGAACAAACAATCATGCAGCATGTCTCCCAATTGTCTAGAAACAAGACGCCGAAGCCGTCCTCGGCTTGATGTTTTCTGTCATTACCATTTCATTTCCTAAACTTTTCTCGACCATTCAAACCCAACGCCAATCCATCATTCCATGAAATACTGGTACAATCGTTCATTCAGGCATTAACATCTCCGTCAGCATCCCTCGAAACCTTCTGGTGATCCTCAGCATCATAAGTTCCCTCGTTTTCATGGGCAGGTCTTTCCAGACTGCGTTCTGATGGCGATGAGGGTTTAATCAACACACCCTGCTCGGTCAATTTATTCCATGTTTCGTCCTTTGCATTCAATCGCTCATGACATAGAACCAATCCATCAAGATGAACCAGTTTCTTGCAATGCTCAGCAAGTAGGAGTTCGATAGTTCGTCGTCTCAGTCCAGTAACTTCATCAAGAACTTTCATCCAAGTGGCATCCTCCACCTGAGACCCATCGGGCAGATGATATCGTGCCTCGGGTAGTGACTGGTCGTTTGTTATTTTGCTAGGCACAGAGCTGTAAAATCCAATCGTCAGGGGATTGTCTCGGAGGTCAACCTTTTCCAATGACACAAGTCTAGACAAAACTAAGCAAGTTCGTCTCAATTTCTTGATGCGATTTTTGGCCAGAAGGAGATTCCTTAGTTTGAGCATCTTCCTAACGGGTGTAACATCCTTGATGGCGTTGAAATTGGCGTTCAAGATCCGACAATTGGGAAATAAAACTCCGAAGCCTTCAGGAAGTTCCGAAATACCACATGCTGCAATCTCCAATTCTCGAAGGTTGTTCTGTGGCAAGGTTGGTAATTTGAATGTCCCATTTAACGACGTGTTTGATGATAGACAAATTCGTCTGCATTCGTTTGGAGTGGAGAGGACCAGATCCATGACGGGTGAAGACTCCGATTGTTGTCTCAGGGACAGGTCTTCTAAATGGTAAGCCAAAGAAAGACCCTGGATATCTTTGATGTTGTTGTTATCCATATCCAGATACTTGATCATCGGCATGCGCTTCAGGCCAATTCCTTCAAGCTTATTATGCGAAAGTCGCAGCTCTTTCAAAGCGAGAGTCTTGTTCATATCCTCGACCTCAAACTTTCCAAGCTTGTTGTGACTGAGGTCTAACGCCTCAAGCGCTGGAAGAGAATGAAGATTCCGAACTTCTTCAAGTTGGTTATGGCTCAAGTTTAATTCTCTCAATCGACTGAGTTCAGACCCTTCAAAATCAACGGTGCCGAGATAATTCTCACCGAGTTGAAGCTCGAGTAAACCATTCAAATCTAAAATGCCATCAATGTTTGTAATTCGGTTGTTGTTGGCTTTCAGACTTCGCAAATGGATCAACGAACGGAAGCCTTCGAGGCTTTCAAGTTGATTCCCAGATACATCCAAATATTGAAGATTTGACAGGTGACCCCAAGATGTCAAATCATTCAACATGTTATTGTGGATATCAAGAACCCGCAAAGAACTTGGCAAGCCTCCTAGTTGAGCGATTTTGTTATCAAAGGCGGAGAGTTCTTCCAAAGCGGGACAGTAATCTTTCAAGCCATGTACAGAGGAAATACTGCCTGCACCTATGGTCATGCGATGAAGTTGTTCCCAGTAAAGTTCCTCCGGCACCGCATCTGTGATGGCCTTGACAAGCTCGTCAACAGCCAACGCCAAAGAACCGTGTGCCTGTCGAAGGGCATTAGGGTGTTTTCTCTCTTCGACGTAACTCTGATCGGGATGTTTGGCGGAGTCGACTTGGTGAACGGAGAATTCGGATAATGGAGTCAGACAGAGAATACTTGAAGCCTTGTTTGCACTTTTCTGGTGCTTCACCATTATTCGCGGTGGTGCCGGAGTCAATTCATTTGACTGATTGACGTGGACCAGGCTCATCTGTCCAGCAGGAGGTTCTTCGTCATGTTCTTCAATATGTTCCTCAATTGGTGACATCGTCTGGGATTTGAATGTAACGGCGGGTTCGTGGTCCCGGGAAGTTTTCTGGCTCCTTTCTTTGGGAGAATGCATTACTTTCTCGGCAGCAAAGATTTGCTTCGTTCCTCTGTTGACGCCTGTATCGCTGATTTCTAACTCTGAATCATCAAGTGGCAGATCTTCTTCGCGTGGCAAATCATCCAAATCATCCTCAGAAATGTTGGCATAATTGACGGCTGAAACAACTGGGGACGAAAATGCAATTGTAACCACTCGCGCCTGTTTCCGATCATCTTTGAGCGAGGCGGGCGGCTGTGATGGAACGCCATCATGAAGCCGTGATTCGTGTTCTGAAGCCTTCGAGCGAAGAGAACTCCGGTCAATCTCCTCATCATCTTCGGTCTCCAAGAGGAATTGATCGCGTTCTTTCACAACCTGAGGCTCGAGTTCTGCCAAAGGTTTTCGAGAAGCTTGCGAACGAGCTTTCGTTTCTTCATCAACGGTATCAATTCTAGTTGGCTTAACAGTCAATGGCTGAGTGCGTCGGGTCTCGGATTCCAATTCTCGTTGTTCATCAATGCTCAAATCAGGTATATCCTCAAACGGATCATCCTCCGTTAAAGTTTGACGGTCTCTTCTCTCGGGGGGCTTTGTACCATTCGTGCCGTGTGCTTTCTTGATCCAAGTCTTCCTTTCATGGTCGAAAGTCATCATCCCCACATGATCAGGTATCGACACAGTTCCAGATGCAATGACGCCTTTATGACCTGACCTTGACGAATTGGTTGGAAAGGTGTGTTGCGTCGAATTGCGGGACGAATACTGAGTCTGCGAAGTTTGGTCCTGAGTGAAGGCTTGAGCCCCTTCAATGGTTGAGGCTGAATGCTTTCGTTTCCGCATTGTCTCCGTTGGATTCCGAATACGCATGTTCGGAGGACTGCTTTCTTGCAAATCACTGGAGACGGGAATCTGGGCTGGCGTAACGGCCAGGTTATTGCCTGTGGGGGCCAACGTGCCAAAGACCGAAGTGTTTGCTAGAGCTTCAATACCGTCTTCATCCTGGTATTTTCTCAAGTAGCTTGCTGTTCTGGAGTCATGTCGTGCATGACGACGATCTGCGGCTGGCACAGAGGTACGATTCCGAGATGGCGGTCGAGAAAAATCGTCCTTGGTTGAATCTGCATCAATGTCCAGATCCAAAATCGCGTCAGGGTTGAGATCGGACAGGTTGCCGGGTTCACCGATGTCTGGCAAAACTGATATTGGTTTTCCTCGAGAACGAATAAATTGCATGACCTTGTTCGCTTCTTCCATATAGTCCTTAGTAGCAAGTGACGGTTTGCGTGAATCATTGTTGACCTGAACAGCTCCTTGTGCGAATGATGCCAATTCCGTGGCCAGAGCCTCTGTCAGGTTCGCTTCTGATTGCTCTGGAACGATTTTCTGGACACTGGCCTCCAACACATTCGCTGGCGTGATTCGATTCACCGACGACCTCCTTGCCGATTTCGGCTTGAGAAGGTTACGAGAGGCAAGAATTTCTGGATCAGCTAGAGTTCCATCATTACCCGGTCTAGCATCCTTTCTTTTCTTTCCTTCAGGAGGACCTCTTACTTCCAGATAGTTCCTTTGGACTTCCGTTCCTTGGCCTTGTGCATTGCCCTGATCGTTCAAAAGTGTTTTCTGTCGTTTTGCCGTCCTATCTTTCTCTGAAAGGCCAACGTCTTTTGGAGGGTCGCCTTCCTTTTCCACATGTCTGGATACCGAGAGGATGGATTTCGTCTCATCGACTGAAGTCTGGGCTCCGCCATCATTGGTGGTGATAGGTTTGAAGATTCTATCTGCAGAGGCAATCACTGCTGTTTCAATTGGTGATGGTCTCGGGATGTCTTGATCGAAGCCAAACTCGTCCAGCTCACCGTGGCCAAATTGACTCATGCGGAAGGCATTATCTCGCTGCTCTTCTGTCAAAACTTCATCTTCCGCCTTGTCTTGTGAGGTTCCGGCCTCTTCAAAATGGTTCAATATTCGCATCAACTTGTTACTTGTATATGTATCACGATTCCCGAAAAGCTTGAGTGGACTTCCAGATGAAGCGGGTCCAAGTTGACTTCCGATATGATGTACGACGCTCGTATCCTCTGGTGTTACTGGTGCGCTTGCACTTAGTTTACTTTGTTCAATACTGTCATCCAGCATTCGGGAGTATTGAGGCGGCGAACTGTGAAGTTGAAGGGTTGCTCGCGAGTTCAAGTCCATTGGTGAAGGTTCTTGAGAGAGGCTTTTCCTGAGAAAAGAAGCTTCATTCGAGCGTCCGCCTCGTCTTGAATTGATGAAACCTCCATGCGATATGAATTCTTGGGTTCCCATTGATAAATCATCGGGTAAAGACTGAGAGGTCAAATCCGGCAGAGGTTCATTATTTGGGTTTTCAGCGTTGTTGTTCCCGTAGTTAACGTGCCTGTCACTTGAGCTTGAACTCGGTCGTTCCGCTTCCCCCAACGCTGCATTCTTCAGTTTATGTTGTAGCGCGTCGATGTCAACGTCCACGGATTTTCGTAGAACCGTTGCGCGTATTGAATTTTGCTTGGACATCGTGACTGGGCTGATGAACTCATTCTGCAATTCTTCCTGACCGCTTATTGTCCGCCATCGCGGGTCGTGGATATTGATGCCTTCCCGTTCGTGGTTCTCATTGAGCAGCTGCTTGGGACGTCTGGAGCCTCCACTTCCGTGAGGACGCTCGAGAGATTGAACTCGTTGCTTAACAAGACCTTTAAGAGATCCTGACCGTGCAAGGTCCGAAGCCAACGCAGGCATATCGTGCGGTTGCGTCTCTTCTTCCTCACTGACTTCTTCCAATACCTCCAAGTTCACATGGCCCCTGGCGGGTCGGAAGCTGCTATACTGCTCTGGGAAAGAATTCGAAACAGGTAAGGAGAAGGGTTTTCGAATCTTCTGGTCGGTATCATTTTGTTCCACGTCGTTGTCACTGTTCAATTGAGATGGAATCGGCTGTTTGAAAATGCCCTCTAATTTCGAGGGGGAGAAGAGATCAAACCCATCGCTCGCAATGTCTTCGCCATTGGCTAGCCTCCTCTTCCATTCAGGTGTTTCTGCCAATGTGGGTTTCTCGTGAATTGTGTGGTGTTGGACCGAGTTTTGCGATTCCGAGAAGACGCTCGAGGGACGACGTGGGAGACTGGTGAATTTCTGAGGGTCAGCCGTCGCAGGAACGTTGAGACTTGAAGCGCTTCGTTCTCTCAAGACCGGCTCGCCGTTTGTGCGAGCTTGCCCCCGTGTCGACCGGTGCCTGAGAAAGCTTCCGGTAGACGAGTCTTTGCGCATATTCTTGGCCAGGTGTGGTATGCGACTTTGTGATCGAGATAGCGCAGTGTTGCCATGCTGGTGGCTGCTGGAGAAGGAGGGAGCGGGAGAGGAGGAGCGTTGTTCCGACTTCCAGTCTTCTGAAAGGGAATTGAGCCAAGGTTCCATATCGTGATTGTTTGTCGAGTTCAAATAGTGGGGGAATGAAGATGATACAGAGGTAAAACAACGCGAGTCGCGCAGCGAGCAAGTCAAGGGTCAAGGCAAGACTGGTATAGAATACGACAAATCAATGTTGTGTCCATACATGGCGGGGTGAATCTGGATGTGTCCGTGTGTGTATGAAGATGTGTGTGCGTGACATAAGTGGATGATCACTAATTAGTGTAACGACGCGTTCCAAGTTGGCCTCGAATTCGATCATTTTGATTTGACTGCATTGGGTTGGCCGATTGCGGAAGGAAAGGCGGGTTGCCAGGCAACCAGCGACACTGCGCTTACTCAGCATATAGTCTGCCGTACTCTACACACTTCCCTCCATGCTCCGCCGGAATCCGTATTTCTCTGCTATTTGCCGCCGTCGTTTCTCCTTTCTCTGTAACCGCGTGTGCACTATTTCTTCATGCCGAACATGACACTGCACAAAGTTGAATCAATCTCCGCATTGAGAGGAGGGCGCTACCTCCCCCCCTTCCTCATACATTAGGAAACTAGATAACCAACTCCAGCTGTTCAAGATCTACCAAAATGGCGTATCTTCCAAAAGAAGCCCTCATCTTAACGGGAGGCTGTTACTGCCAGGCCATTCGCTACACAATCAACGTCCCAGCATGGGATCATCGGCCGCCCATTCCTGACGCCTTAGAGACTCCAATCTCAGCCACTGAAAGAATACAGACGCGGATGCCCCTCGTCGATATTGATCATTGCAACACCTGTCGACAGGTCTCTGGTGCCGTGGTTCAGTGCTGGTTTATTAGTCCCGTGGGTTGGGTTGAATGGGATTTGCTTCCGAAAGAGGGAACCACGAGCCATATGACTGGCGACAAGAGAGCCGACCAAACCATTCATCTCTCTACGATCGAAGCTGTGGGACCACTCCGGGAAGATGGCACCTCACCTTCGACGTATGTCGCCCGATTTTGCTGCACGGACAGAGCAACCCGGACCTTCTGTTCTCGCTGCGGGACCAATTTGACCTATCTCTCGCACAAGCGCATGAATACTCCCATGGCATTTGTCGATGTCACTGTTGGGAGCCTTGACAGGGAAAGTCTCAAACTGGCAAAGGCGGACCGACATGGTTGGTGGGACTTTGGCATGGACTGGGTCAAATCTCTCTTGAGGAATGGTGATGGAGGATTCATGATCAGGCATCATACAGGCGATGTCACCAAAGCTGTGGAAGACTGAGGATGAAGCGTGAATATGGAATGCATGACCAGACCTTGGTTCCTGGCTGTTTCCCTCCTGGTCGGTATGCCTCTAGGCAAAGAGAATTCGATATTGCAATTTCACGATTAGAACGGTAGCCTCATACAGTTGAGTCAATGACAAATATTGATGGTCGATCACTATTTCCTTTGTACTCAATCCGAAAATTCAAGATCCTTGAGACGGAACCCTTTTGGCCTTTTACCGAATGCGATGACACCGAGATCTGAATAGTCAACTTGCTACAAATCTCTCAGCCGTCGCCAGGGCATATGATTGGAAAGCTTTTCTTCTTCTATACGGCCGGTTTCATGTCCGAAGCTTTGATTACTTTCTCTCGAGACCTGTCGTCAATGGGTTTCTATATTTGTCGAAATGATCGTGACGAATCATCATGTGCAGGAAGGTGGTGCTGATCAAAATCAAGCCATAAATGAGTGATGGAATAAGTGTCCCATAATTTGCATTTCGATTGAATGCTTTCAAAGATATCGAATTTCTCTGATTGAGATCGACACGCTGCCTGGCCTATGCAACAACAAGCCCATTGATCATGTCACCTCCATATGATAGGTACGTTTCAAACACTGTTTTTCAGCGGGATATTGAAACACCACAATCTGTAGGGTACAGCTTACAGATCTCGTCATCGCTGCCAACGGCGGCTTGAAGCAATGGTCGGAAATAGAAAGTATCGAGGCTCATTTCAATCTGTTAGGCGCCGCCTTCACCGGAAAGGGAATCTCAGAAAACCGTTTCCCAACAACCATCGCTTCGACAAAGAAACAAACACGTCATTTACCGTGGCCTTGGAACAGAAACACAAGCAGATGAAGAATGGATCTACACACCGGATCAGGTGTGGAAGCAGAAGCCCAACGGGGAGGTGATTGAGTTCCGCGACCAACCTCGAAAAGCCTCTGAAGGTCATACTCGAGAGACACCCTGGGATGATCTTCACCTGCTATACTTTGTTGGCTATGCGATGTGGCGGTATGTCAATTTTCCGTTCCTCCTCGTCCAAGATGGAGTGGAGACCGATGAGCTCGAACCACACACCAACCCGGAAGATCAGACGTGGCGAGTTCTGGAGGCAACGTTTCACGAATCCTCGAGTCTTGCAGTCCATTGTCAGGCGCAGAAGTACTACTTCGACGACAAATTGGTGCTTCAGCGACATGACTATGCCCCTGATGTTGTCGGAGGCGTAGATGCAACGCATTATGCCTTTGACAATGTCTCGCTGGCCGCTATACAATTTGCAACATTGCGGAGGGTTGTCATTTGTTTTACTGGTGTATCACCGAATTAGGCTTAATATTGTAGATGTGCAGGACCCAAGAAGAGAGAATGCCCTTTGGGAACGAGTTAAGATTTCCAAAATATAGCCGTAGGGCTCGGACATCTTTAAGCATTGCAACTCTGCTACATAGCTCAAAGCCTCCCTCCAGGGACAATCCTGCGAACGTTCTCAATTTCTGTTCCGTCAAAAACGACCATTGCCATCTTCGCCACCTGTTCTCCCCATTCCTGCACAAAATGGCCCGCATCCTGGATTTCCACATAGACGCAACCATTCCCCCATATCCGCGCCATTTCCTCCATGACCGGTGGTCCTAAGACCGGATCCTTCATCCCACATACCACAAAGACATCTTCTGGTTTCTGAAATATGCCACCACTACGAAACAACTCCAGGCTTGCCTTAGATAACTCAAGCCCTTCTTTCCCACCGTCACTGACCATGACCATGTTCGGAAATCGCCTTACTCCAGCCTTGAATTCCCGCCCTGGGAAGGGAGCATCATATGCTCGTCGTTCAGCGGCACTGAGATGCGGACACGAGCGTCCCAATAACTTCCCGACTTCCATATCTGGGTTCTTGTTGGTCCAAGCACGCCAGGCGACGAAACCGGGTGTCGGTTTCCCGCCCGTGGCAAGCATGGTGTTCATGGCTAGAACCCGCTTGAAGCGGCTCGGGTGAACGATGGGCAATGTCAATCCGAGCAGGCCGCCCCAGTCTTGAACGACCAGTGTAATGTTAGTGAGATCCAGCGATTGAATCAGGTGCAGGAGTGAGGAGCGGTGGAGCCCGAAAGTGTAGTCTTGGTCTCGGACGGGCTTGTCACTACGGCCGAAACCAAGAAGGTCAGGACAGATGACTCGGCGACATCGTGGTTGTGCGTGGGATTTCGTGGTGTGGTGTAGAAAGATGGGTATCATTTTCCGGTAGAGAAAAGACCAAGTCGGTTCGCCGTGAAGGAGCAGGAAGGTCTCAGTCTCAGCTTTCAGACCTCTATAAGACGGGGACCATTCGTCGATGTACGCCATGCGTAGGTGGCCATATTGGAGATATTGAGGTTGATATGGAAAGTCAGGGAGGTTCTGAAATCTTGAATCTGGGGTGCGAACGAAGGGAATGTCGATGGGTGGGGACACCATTTTTGGCCGCTTTTAGGGTGGATTGAAAATGTCAGCCAGTAGAGCGAAAAGTTGTACTCTGGATGTCAATAGTGATCATCGTCAGAAATATGATATGAGAAGGAGAAGGAAAAATTGATGTCGTTATTTGTTGATTCTCTCGTAAATCGAAGATTGTACCCGAGGCTGTGGGTTGTGGAGTAAAGGTGGGGAAGCCAGAGCTGCCTTGAGCCCAAACATACACCAACAATGTATTTTGACTCATTTATGATCAACACACATCAACAAAGATACAAGAATGATAGAGGAAGTCATGCGTGTTCAATAAGAAGGCTCTACACCCGGCCACGCACGGCCACAGGAGCTTGTCCGGACACCTGGTCTCCCTTTCTTTTTCTTGAAGCAAAGCTATGCACTCGATTTCTCGATCGAGCCGAACCAATATCATGTTGTACTACCTAGTATTCAAGTTGTTCAAATTGCTCCTATCCCTCATTGATCTTGCTACAGTATGAGATGCTTCACAGGTAAAATGACTCTCCCTCACGAAGTCCCAAATCCAGCCCTTTCCAGCCCGTACAGTAAAGTATAATTCGTCTCTCTCACGAACACAGTATCTGCTGTTCCCGCCAGGTGCCCTAATGATCTGAGCTACCGTTTTGAGTCCGTTCGTCCAGGGAGCATATGGAAACGCGGTCCTCACCAGCGATCGTCCCCGTACCAATCAAACCGCCCTCTCCACGGGCCTCATTCCGCAACCTCCAAAGGCATGATGGGTCAGTGTCTGTGTGAGGCTTCACTATGCCCTTGTCAGATTACTGGCGGACACATCAAAGGTCTCGCTCTCCGATGACAGCTTCGACGACATATTGATTTAAATACCGAACGCTCCGAACTTCTTTTTATCAATCAAGTCTAGTAGCAAGCCCCACAGCTCTCGCGGTCGAGGCTTTGTACGACAAGCCTGGAGAGCATCAATCGATATCATCCAGGTATGATCTTCTGGAGCTTGCGCATCTCGAGCTAGCGATGTCAATGCAAATGAAGATGTCAGCATCTTTTAATTCAGCCACATCGGATGGGACGGCGATGTCATACTTGACCGGTCGTTCAAAGGCACCCACTCCGAAGATGCGATCTTCAGCTTGGACAGTCGAGACTCCCTCGAACCATGTAATATCTTGACCAACAAAAGAAAGCGAGCTCAACTCGATGTCCAGCTACTGCGATGGTCCAGTATACCTTCACCATTCAAGTTAATCCGGTCCCGTTGGTCTGCCGATTGGTGTACCCGATATCACAATCCTAGGCACCCGAGCAGCAAAATATTCGAGAACTGAACCTGAGTGATGTTATCACGAGGAGGTCTTCTTCATCAAGTATTATGCTTTTGAACTAACATATTCACAGGCGTCGCTGATGTTGAAAGTGTTTTTTTTTTTTTGGTGGCGTGCTAGCAGTCCTTTGTCAGCACCGACCAATATCTTGGTCCATTGTGCCTCAGCTACCTGCCGTCCTCGAATTGGAAATATCAGTAAGGTCCCTAATCCTCATAGACAGATGCATTTCTACCTTGACCGCCGCTGCGTCGACAACACATTTTCTCTTCAGGGACTTGTTGTCCCTCAAGGTTGGAATCATTTCGACCAAAAGATATTCGACACACATTCGTACGGCATTGACAGTTTCACGACTGAGTGCTGCAGATGCATTCAGAGTCTGCCACGAGAGAAGTAAAGGGATGATTAGCTCGGCTCGCTCCCCATTGATCTGTGTGCGTTTATTTTGCGATGTGAAATATTATCCCCGAGGAGCTGGAAAGGGAGGGGGGATCTTCGCCTACATACCTGGTTGAGAACAGAGTATAGGAACTGACAAGTGCAGTACATCTTGAGCACGTCACTGTCGACCAGAGCAGCTAAGTCCACGATGAATCTGCCGATGCCCACTCCAGGACGTGGATGGGCTTGTTTGTGCGAGTTCAACCGAGTCAGTACTGCCTGGAAAGCAAGAAATACAGTTGAGTTGATGCACAGAGGGCTGAGAGCGCCCGACGGTGACTACTTGTGATCTTCCGGTCCATCTAGCCATGACTTGAGCATCGTTATGATTGCAGGTTGCGTTGTATTCACCACTTCTCTCTCTTCAGGACAATCATCCCAAAAGAGCGGGGCTCGAATTTGTCAACTTCGCAAGGTACTTGAATGAGAATGTTTTGGTTTGTTGGACCCGGAAGGGTATTTGTGGCCACAGTCTGGTTCTGGGCACGATCTATCTTGCATTAATCTGGTGTGGATACTACACAGGGACGGTTCTGCACACCCGCATATGCATGGCAGATGGGTGGCAGGCGATCTGGGACTTACTCTGGAGGTACATTAAACTTCAACTTCCATCGGGCGACACACGCTCGGATTCTGAGTCAAGTCCACATACGGTGCTACAGTCTCAGTGCTTGGATAGTCTTTTTGTCTTCCACTGTCTGTAATAAACTCTTACCTTTATTTTGGAATTGTCTGATCCACTCTGCTACTTACTCCCTATGGTATCCTGAGTATGCTAATTTAGTTCGTCGAATACGCTGGGCTCCACTCACTCAAAAACTGATTTCTCGCCCGCGCTGATACTTTCCATACCCCAATTGCGGACGACCTCACCCTCCTTGGACACCACCTTGCCCCTGAAACAGCGGGTATCGGGGCCAATTTCCAAGCCCGGCGCCGTCAAGGAGGGTATGTATCCCAGCGGACTCGATTTTAAATGGGATCACCTGACCACATGTTTCTACGGGTTTTGTCGGTGTTAATACCACCGAGTCTCCGGCTACTTTCAAGAAGTTCTTGCGTCTCTGCGGCCTCAAGCTACCTATGTATTATCACCCATCTATATACCCTTAGGCAAAGACACTGAGTGAACTCATGGGTGCGGCCATCTAGTGAATCACAGTGATATCACTCTTTCTCAGATGGTACATCTCAATAGGAATAATACTGCAACTGCAAACCAAGCATATCCGAGGTTGTCAAACTCAATTTGATACGATAATGGTCTCATGCATATCATTCCTGGGGAATATCGAAGAGAAAGGAACAGCAACACAGCCTGTGTAGCAGTTAAGCGCCCAGTGTTGAGTGAAACCACACCATCTAGATCGAGAAAAGGTCGCCATCCCGGTCGCCTTCTGCAGGATCCATCCCCTGCGCAGTTCATACCCCCAGTTCCATCATATGTGGCTGTAAGTGTCCACTTTCACTGCTTCAAGATGCTGGGTCAATACTCCTTTCAAGCCATATGCTATTATTTTGAAAAGCATGTGAGTTCTTTTCATGCACTTCATGTCTGGAGATTCTACTACTATCTGCAGTGCTCAACTTAGCCGCCCCCCGGGGACATCTGTCCTTTGATATCACATCAATTGCGCCATTCGTCCAGGTTGTGTGTCAAGCCACAGAAGATAAGCTAAAGGGTGAAGCACACCTTCCTACCGGCCAATTATCTCGTGCATGTCGTGCTCTGTGAGCCTAACGAGGCGAAGCCAGCATGTCTAGCTCTGATTCTCTATGGTCAAATGCTGAACCCTGTGTCTCAATGTCGGACCATTTGTGGCTGTGGTATCGGCAACCTTTATGTTGACCCTCCCACTACTCAGTTGCCTTCCAATCAAAAGCTCTGGAGCCTGCGGCGATGCAGTTCGGTGATATGGCATTGGGGTTGTTTGGCAGGAGGCCATGGAGAGCATAAAATCATAGTCAATCCCTTCCTGAATGTCTGCCACTCTAAACTGTCACCAACAAACACCAAATCACTTCGTTATTTACTATCTCGCGCACTAATTCTTTGTCCCTCCCTAAAGATGATCACAGTCAACCGCCTCTGCAGAGATCTGGGCATAAAACACCCCTTGGATCACCCTACATGCATTGGCTATGGAAAAGCAAAACCAACCTGCGGAATCTTATGCGCTCAAGCATCTCGTAATGAGGCAGTGACTGCTCTTGAAGGCATCTGCGAGGCGATAGCAGACGGAATCAATCCCCGCATGTTGGTTAACGACTTGGAAGGAGTGGCCCAATTGCTTCATTGCAAAAGATGGCACCAGTATCAGGCCCGAGCAAAAGCCCGGGAATGGCGACGAAAATTGGACGAAGCCATGGCTCAACGGAACGAAGAGCAGCATCAACGACAGCATCAACGACAATCTCGATCCCGGAGAGAATTCCACCGTCCTGGTAACAACAATCAAATCGCACCACCGGCAGACTCTCACCTTGCCTCATTCCGCGACGAAGATATTCTTGCCGAGCTGGCTCATCGTCTCCAATCACAGAGTCACGTCATTAGCTCCATAAGAGCAATTCTGGACAACCAACGAGGGAGGAACCAACGTTCACCCGGCCGCTCGTCTTCGGACAGGACAACCTTGTCCTCATTCTCTAACTCCTTGGAGTCGGACGATGAATTCTCGGAAGCTTCCGACTCGGAGACAGAAGACGGTGACGACAATGAGGATTCTGACTTGGAGAACTCCGACACAGACACCTCGTATTCTCGATCTTCTTCAGGCTCTTCAACCTCTCGTTCCAACTCTGGTCCTATCCAACCGACGCCGTCATCCGAACGGCGCTCACGAGGGAGGGAGCACCTTCGGAACCGTTTGTCGCCTTTGCTTAGTTCATTGCCGTCTCCACCGCCGTCTTTATCCGCGTCCTCATCCTCACGCAGGAGCAATCCCCCTACCTCTCCCACCTCTGAAAACGAAGCCGAAAGCGAATGCGGCATCTGTCTATCACGCATCGTGAGCCAGAGTGATAGGTGGTCCTGCGCTGCATGCCGGAATGCAACTCATGTCTCCTGCTTTGACCGGTGGATGGCAAATTCTCCAGAAAACAATGTGAGATGTATTTACTGGTATGTCCTTCCCGCCCTTTTTAATGTCCACATCTCTATTGTCCAGAACATAATAAGAGCTCATTGCTAATCATTGTCTTCGTCTTCGCAGTCGCTCTCTTGTTTACAACTAGACCATATATGGGATTGATCTCCCTCCAGACCCCAACTCGCCTCTTGACTGCGACATACAATCAATTCCGTCAAATGAAACTCTTATATAAGCTCAAGAGGTGGATATTTTGGATCAAGGAGTCACCCCCATTATTCTATATTATTTGACTGAGAATACTATGACAAGGGTTGAGTTCTTCACGCGGGTGTTTTTGTAAAGTCGGGTTCTGGGCCATTTCGTATTGTGCATAAGTCAGCGTGTCGCCGCTGGTCTCATATGCGGCGGCGTCGTGATCATACGCGTCGGAGGCGACGGGTACGTTGGGTCCTTCCTGGCGTGTTGAGGCGTGTTAGGCTAGGATACTTTTTGGCGTAGTGCGGCTCGTCCTTGGGAGGAGATGGTAGGATAGTCGAATGCAGATATTTGAAATTTCCTGGCCAAGCATTGTTACAACCCGGTGGTAGACGGCGAGGTTCAAGGACTCGGGAGTCGTGGTGGAGGCACCGACCCGATGGCGGATGCCAGCCCTAGAAAGTAGGTTGATGAGTCTGGGAGTATCCATCAATGAAGAAGTGGTATGGCCGTCGGCTGAAGAAGTACTCGAGGTACTATTTTCGCTTCGGAACATCTTGGATAACGTTATTACCTAGGGAAGGCCGAATTTGTAGGCCATGAAAGTGTCCATAGAATAGGCATAGTTCAACCCCAGAACTTTAATTGGAGAGTGCTTGTCCGGGCTCTCCTAGAGAAGTGGGAGAAATCTTTTGTACCCAGTTGCATCGGTCATTGCCCGAGTCGTAGCAGAGCACACAATATATGATTTAGAGTACACATTTGATAACGTAGGCTTGCACTCTGAGTTTTCTTTGCTGTCTCTATCATGATGAACATGTTCCTTGTTCTAGGAGCCAGTTCGCTGGTAATTCGTAAAGCCGCTGGCATAGAAATAATTCTCATCAAAGCCGCCCGTATAGACGCTCTTGAGTCTCTCGGCGTAGTCGTTCTGGCTCAACTCAGCCGGACCCCGACCTCAATGCGTCCATTTGCCTGGTGGAGCCGGAGAATCGTTGCATTTTCTTGGTTTGTGCGCCGCATGTAGAGGACTCATAACGGAGAGAAATGTACTGTCCGGTTGTCGGCGGGAATTTTAGATTGGCGACAGGAAGTCAGGATAGATGATGAGGCGGTATAGCCAGGCCAACGAGGAGTGCACCAGCCGCTGGAGAGGAAACACTTGTGTGTTCGAGGAAAGACACTGTAATGATGGGCTTCAGGTTAGACGCCGCATAGACAAATCTGTTCTTGGCATTAGCAGTGTGGGAATTTACCCGTCAGGCGGTTCAGGTCACTTTGCTGAAGATTCATGCTTCCCTACACTGGACTATCGCGGTCGGGCACACAAAATACGATCTAGTCAGCTAAACTGCTGCAAAAGTGGAAATTGGTGTTGATATTCCTTCTTTGGCAACAATAACTAATAAGTCCTGAGATAAGGCTGCATGGAGAAGGGGGCGGGATGATCATGTAGATTTACTTTACCGTGTCCGGTTAGCGAGGGCATATCCCATATCCTTTTCCCAGGTTCGAACGGATTTCAATACTGATTCCTATCCGCGTCCCTGGGTCAAGCTCTCGGTTCTACCAGGTTAGATGACAACGATAATGTTATCTCTATCTCTGTCGCTGGTTGACTCGTATCCGGCAAGATTCTCAAGACAATGATGGCAGGCTCCAGCTTCTCATTTATCTTCAGACACTGGCAAAATCATCGATTTGAAAACTTTGGCACAACCTGTGCCTTTTCAAACTAGCGGCCGGCAATCTTCACTTTCTTTTTGCACCACTCAACAGGATGAACAATCCCCACAGCAACTTCAGACGAAATATCTGTCAAGGACCAGATTCGGCCCGACAATATCCCTGTGGAGAAACATATTGACACCAATGCGAAGAGACTCGCGGAAATTGATTACAAACAAGAACTGCGCTGAAATTTCTCTGCCATTCGATGTTAGGGCTTGGGCTCTCACTCACGAGCTCCTGATGGGTGGCTCATGCTACAATAGTTACCGTCGGCAAGCCGGCACCCTTCAAATCGCCTGCGAGGGGAGTATGCTGCCTTCATGCCCCTTCAAAATGCGATTCATCGATGTTATATGGACCGCCTCGCTGTCATTTAGATCATTGTCTAGCTCCCGTGTGTTCATATCATCACGATTCCACTCTGAGGCACTCTAACAAACAACATCAGATGGATGAGGGTGAATCGGGGTTCGTGGATCGTTTGATACACAAAATCATATCTCAGCTTTCTCGAATCGGGTGCAGCGAACCACTTGGACAGACTGGCAATGATCACAGCTCTCAGACTTTCAGATTGGTGAGTCTAGGTAATCAGCTGTGATAAAGCCCCAATTTTCAAAGGAAGCACCTTATACGCTGCCTCATCGATTCCGATGCCTGGAGGTCGCTTCGTCAGTCAAGATACTATTTCTCAGCCTCACTTGCAATCTCAGCCAATCCGGTCGAAATAGTCCACGTGGTCTACCTAAAAAAGGAAGGGATTACTACGTTCAAGACTCACGCGACTACATTGTTGATTGGCAGTTCCTCAGACCAAGTCTAAGGTGACAGCCTCGCAGGGATTAAACCACATCAAGCCCTGAACAAGACCCGAGCCCAATCGCTTGAAGCAACCATTTTCAACTTCTTCAATGACCAGAAAGCCATTGTCATATTCATCCCTCCTATTTGTGCTTTTCTCGACCAAGAGACACAAAATTCTACCGGAAGGTCGTTTCCTACTATCGCTTCATTGTCAAATTGAACCTCATTTCCTTGCATACCATTCCCTGATCAAGCACCGGGTATCCAAGCTTAATATTGCCTATCTACCCGCTATAATCAAAGTGTACTTTCTGAAGGCTTCGAGATGCTCATTGCACTTCCCCCCGAACACGGAGCACGCCTTTGGTGAGGTCACCAAAGGGATGCTCTGTGAGATGACTTCTAGCTGTTCCAGGATGGTAGGACCTTTGCAAGGACTACGCCGGTATTTGTGACAGTTCAATGCGCCGTCGATGGGAGCCCAAGACCATGAAAGCGCCCTCCACTGTGGAGCCGGATGGCCAAGCTCACTGCATCTCCCGATCGAGACCGACTACAACAAGGCGAGCGGCATGCCTTCAAGCCAAGGTCCAGCCAAATTCGACGTTCCTGTTAACTGATGGAATGGATTTGCAAGACCGGCAACTGCTGGAAGTTCGTTGATGGAAGCATACAGATTTCGTTGCACGTAGTTTTCCACTATCGCCCACCATCGTGCAAGAAGTCGGGAGAAAGTTTGTGGCCAGTTGTCGCTGTCTGATGGCAAGCAACTACCGACCCTCATTCTACACTTGAAAATTGACCCAATTTCGGCGACGCACTGTTTTGGACACTCCCAATAGACCTGATCTTTCGCGCAGTGAATGGTTCGCCATGACAGAACGCGTTCTTGAAGGGTCCATGTGCGGCTTGCCAAAGGACATCGATTGAGGGCCTCTTCCAAAGAGCCATCCCTCTGGGAGAAAAACGTCGTGCCTGAAACGCGGCCGTTCGAGCATGGAGAAGCTATTGGAACGACATCAAAAAGTCTACGAGGAGAAAACAGATCGTTCCATTTGTCCTCGCAAGACGAAGCCGCAATAGTGATGGTGGAATTGCCGTATATTCAGTCTATGCCCGCTGCTTGTTAAGTCCAGTCTTTCTGATCGTCTCGTATGATGTAAAGGGCGTCTACTCACAGGTACTGAAGACTTAGAGACCAGTTCAAGAACGCTGCATCGCGAATGGTTGTAGGGAGCTCTTCAATTGAGAAGCCACTGGTCATTCTATTATATGTTGAGATTTGGTCTTGAATGAAGGAGATTGGCCCCAGGAATAGCTGAGTGCCGCGTACCAGCCGCAAGCTCTGCCAGCCTCCTTTAGAGAAATAGTGTTTGATGAGTCTCCAACATCTGTCAACCGTGGAGGGTGTGGTGAAATGTGGTATTTGTCCACATCAACCATTTCTTCGGTCCTGAGGTCGGAGCTGCGCTGAGTGACGAGTGACTTTTAACATCCCCTGGTGTTCCTTCTCGCGACGTTCAAGCTGTTCGGCGATCTGCCTAGCACATTTGTCAGGCTCCTATTGAGGAAATGTCAATCTTCCGATAGCATCACCAGAGAGCAAGAGGGTCATCTTGACACCAAGGTAAACGTGCCCTCCATTATTACTGAGGACAGCGACATCAATGCCAGCAATTTTGAGAGAATCCCGGAGGCGCTCACCAAGCTGAGCCGTGAGATTGAGATTGACCCCTTGATCAACGTGCTGTGACCAACATTCACCCTCACACAATACAATGCCTTGGGAAGACTCAAGGTCCATAAACGTCTGATCCCTTGCAATCCACCAAATCTTTGATTTGCCATGTTCTTTGTACGCGTTGGGGATTCGACAGGTGGAAATCTTTCTTCCTTGCGCTGAACAAGTCAGCGAACATAAGGAACATGAATCAGCAGATTCCCGAAGAGCATTGTATGTTGGCTGGTAGTGCAAGCAGGTTTGAAGTGGCTCAGATTTCGAGTTCGTAGGAAAGTAGGGGACGAGAGAGTTGACGTTAATTCGAGCGCAGAAGTCACATCGGAGGTTTGTTGTGGAGAGCAAGGCTGAGCAACAGAAGATTTCCCAATGTGGCAAGCCGATATCGGTTGATGTCATCTTATTTCCCAATTCCATGCTTGCCAACTTTCAATTCTTTTTTTCTGCGCCTGTCACAACGCACCGCGAAAAGGCCGATCTGCTCTCAAAGCAGAGCCTCAGGTATGGTTGAGCAAGATGTAGTCTCGTCCGAAGCTCCACGACCACTAGTGGCCTCACTCTGGACTCGCTCCCTCGTTGTCCGTCTCTCCTCTACACTTTCCTCCGGCCAATTCTGACGACGCGTTCCAGGCAGGCGCCTTTGCCGGCCTCATGGTTGATTTCTCCCTCTATCCTCTAGATACGATCAAGACAAGATTGCAGTCGAATCTCATCGGCAAAAATATCTCGGTTCTTGGTCGCCATACTATTCGAGGCACCTTTCGCAGCATATACGCTGGACTTCCCTCAGCTTTACTTGGCTCGATGCCCTCAGCCGCCTCCTTTTTCCTCGTATACGATGGAGTGAAAAGGTCACTAATTGACCCAAAACAATCCTCCTCGACACAAGCATATGCGCACATGTTGGCTTCGTCCTTGGGAGAGGTGGCGGCGTGTGCGATTAGGGTACCAACCGAAGTTGTGAAACAGCGTGCCCAAGCAGGATTATTTGGAGGTTCAACCTTGATTGCGCTGCAGGATATATGGGCCTTGCGGAAAACAGATGGCATTACGACTATGGTGCGAGAACTCTACAGAGGTGGCGGAGTGACGATCATGCGCGAAATTCCCTTCACAATCGTTCAGTTCAGCCTCTGGGAATTCTTCAAAGCACAATACTCACTCCGACAACGCAGAGAACTTGGCCGTCAAGAAGGGCTAGTTACGGCAGCCGAGAGTGCGGTCTTCGGGAGCATGGCCGGTGCGGTTGCGGCAGGTCTCACCACTCCTCTGGATGTATTGAAGACTCGAATCATGCTCGCCAGAAAGGAAGCCGGAAGCTCGTCAGCTAGAGCAGGCCCTATTAGAGTGTTCCAACAAATATGGGAGATCGACGGACCTGCTGGCCTATTTCGTGGATTCGTGCCTCGTGTTGGGTGGATCAGCACAGGTGGTGCAATATTTTTGGGAACGTATCAATATGTGTGGAATATATTGGAGTTAGGACGACCCTGAGGAATTCTGTGCAGATATATCGAGCCCGGAACATTCAACCAGACTTCAAGACGCCGATTCACATGCAACAACCCATGAGTTTGGCTCAGAGAGCTATGGATGACGAAGCTGCGTAACACAATCACCAACTCGATGGCACTCTAGCTCTTCAAAGCGATGTGCCGCCTGCGTGGCGGATATGATTCGAAGATGTGCGCAATAAGCTACATCAGCTCCAAATCTCAGTAGTCCCGAAGCATAAGCCTAAATGATCGCTCCGGTCCCCCATTTTCACATCCGCCATCGTTGTTCTCTCCATGCTTCGCTACGATCAGCTCGCCGGAATACTCTGATCCCCATCAACCAAGTCAGGCCAATACTGCCTTCGGCCTGAATGCCGGGAAAGTATTGAATTGTGAAAACAGACTTTCCTTTAGGACCGAAAGCTTTGAAAGATGGAACACAAAAAGGCGATAACTGCAATGTTTGTAAAATATATATGTATTTCCCAAACCTTCATTGATCGATTCATTTATTGACCTTTCAAGGCTCAAATCCGTTTGGCAAAGTAACCAGGCAAACTATCTTCAAGAAAAATTGTTCAGCACTTTTGCATGTGGTAGTCATATGTCTCTACAGCCTCAATTTACCTCGTCTCATCCCCAAGCCATATCGACCAGCCATTTCAATTCCACTCAGCCGACTTCATCCTATCATATCCCAAGACCGGTACAGGTGAGGTCGAGTAGAGAAGGGTCAAAAATCGTCTTGCACTCAAACCTCTCCGACTCGTAGTTCGCAGCCCACACCTCTTAGCTCTGTCCCAATCCCAATCCCAATCACGCATCACCGTTTCTACAACTCCTCCTACACTTTTTATCCACTTCACCTCACCTTACAACGCCCGTCGACTCCTCACTTTCCTCCTTACTCGGGACGTCAGCCGGGTGCGGCAACCGTAGCGTCTTCCTCCCATTCGCCTTATAATACAACACGACATCCCCGCCCGTCCGCCAGACATGCACCCGCAGCGTCGCGAGCGTTGTGTTCGGGTCAACTCGCTGACCTTGGCAATACAGCTCGAGGTACTCTTCGGGCTTGAGGTGGTGTGCTTGAGTGTCTGATCCCTTATCCTTTTCAGCGGTGTCAGGCTGGTTTGGGTCCGCTGGTGGCGGGGGTGTGGGAGGCGCCTCAATACGTTCGGCGACGTAGGCCATGATTTTCTTCGCGCGAAGCATGCGGTTTGCGTTCAGTCGGGCATTTCCGTCTGGTGAGGCGATGGAGGGGAGAAGATTCTCATACGGGTAGAGCACGAAGGAGACTTTGACGGTTTCTTTGTACGGGATTTGATTCTGCCGTCTGTTAGCAAAAGGGAGGATAGAGAAGCATCAAACATTTATTACGCACCTTGAGCAACAACTCGCCCAGCCACATCGGCGCGATCTTCTCCAATGTGTCTGCCTCATTGCCTAATTCACTGATCTCCCCACGATATTGATCTGCTAACCCGCCCGATTCGGGGTTATCCTCCTGGATGATAATGGTTGTGTGCGGCGGGGGTACCATCAGAGGCGTTTCTATAGGTAGACTGGGTGTGATGCCCGCAGGGAGGGGTTGATCGGGCCTTGATTCCAGATGTTCATCATACTCCTGTCTGATCTTCTGGATCACGCCGAAGAAATTATCCTCGATGATCTTTTCCTCTTTCTCCGAGGACTTGTACGACGCCGTGTCTGATTTTTCTTCAGTGGCAACCGGCGCTTTCACTTCCGAGGGTGTCTTGGTGCCGAGCTTCTTGGGAAATGTCATTGGGAATTTCTTCCCAAACAAGCCCTTCTTCTTCTCCTCCGTAGGTGACGTCGGTATCGAGAGTGTGGCAGTATTTTCTGTAGGGCCTGGGGTTTCCGGGATCTTGTTGCTTTCGGACGAGGCCTCGGATTGATTGTTTGCACTGTTGGTGGAAGAGAAATAATCCGTTTGCGGTTCTGTCGCTGTCGGAGTTGCCTGGACTGCTGGAGATGCACCACCTGTTTCCTCAGTTTCTTCCTCAGCTGTGGGGGGCAAGGTGGCATTCATAGGTGCAAAGCCCGGAGTGGCAGCCCCAATCGCTAAGCTGGGTGTTGGGGGTGCCCAGGCATGACCATTTGATGCTCTTGCTGTCGTGAGGGTGCCAGAGGATGCGACTGGAGTCGGTCCAACCGATTCTGGCATGGGGATACTTGTAGGTGCACCAGGCCGAACATGATCGGTACTCGTAGTCTGAGGAGTTTGAAGTTTGCTTCTGTAAACCTCGTCGCGCGCAATCTCTTCGTCAATCAACTTAGAAAACAGATGTCGTAACACCCATTTGCCGAGATTGACTTTATCAAACCAAGGGTTAGCTTAAGGGTTGTGGTTAGGCAATATAGAGATCACGTACTTCTCTGATCCTCGCGGAAAACGAGTTCACTGGACAAGTCCAATTCGTCGGCGTATACCTCGGCATCAAAACAGTAATTTTCCTCAAGCATGACTGTGATTTTTCCGGTTTTGGTATCCACGGTACACCAGTTCGCAACACTCTCGGTGGTGTTCACTTCCGGGACGACTTCGTCGAGATGACGGCGGCCAAAAGACTTGATCTGGATGCACTGTTTGATGTTAGCGAAGTAATGTCAGTAGTGCCAGACAAGGGGACTCGCCTTGAGAAGATCCCATAGTACAACCTCGCCAGCGGTGTCCAAGGTGAGGATTCTTTTCCTGTCATTCAACATGACATGCTTGATAAAGCCATTCTGACCCTCAATGGTTTCGGCGGGCTGACCTCGAATGGGGACAATTAAACTTAAGTCATCCGTAATTATAACTTCCGAGGCCTTCCTCACATTCGTCGACGATGCATTTGGCAACCGGCCCAGATTTCTTCTCCCTGGGTGCAAAGTTGTGTTCGAAACGCGCAAAACTGCATTATGCGGGATCTTCTTTTTATGGTTTGCACCATTGACTGTAGGTGGAGGGGAAGCTGCCGTCTCAGGCATAAGTGTGTTCCTGGCCTCCGGACTCGCTGCACGCTCTTGTTGTGGAGAGGAAGGAGGTGTTTCTATCTCAAGCTCTGTGTCAACATCAAGCCAACGATTGACACTCGAGTTTGAGGTTGCAGTCCATATCGAATCACCTGCTGGGAGGACCCGGGCAATCCCATCATGCTCTTGACATACTGCAACAGAAACTCCGTCATCAATTTCCATAGCACGTCGAGTATCCGTCTTCGCAACCAAACCGGATTTGTCGCCCGAGTAGAAGACGGCCAAATTTGGATCATTGGAATACATGCACCAAACGCTGTCGTTGTGCATGGTCAAGGTATGGACACACCTACCGGCTGCAATGGACCAGACTTTGATAGTTTGATCAGACGAGGCCGTGAGCAAGGTGTCGCCATCATCACTGATCAAGATGTCTCGCACGTTGTCCGTGTGGCCCACGAGTTTGGTTATGCCTTTGCCGGATTTGACATCCCACAGTCGTACCACATTCTCGGGTCCTCCACTGGCTAGCAGAGACCCTCGAGCACGAAGGGCATATACCGAGCCCTTGACAACATTCTCCGCCTTTCTGACATTTATTTCCAGAGACTTTCCGCCTCCATTCAGATCCCAAAGGCAAATTTTGTGGTCCAATCCTCCAGAAGCAACCCAATTCGATATTGGATCAGGGGTGGCGAGACATTTGATGTAGTCGCTATGAGAGCCGATGGTATATGGTTGTGTCGTTTCGTGTCCGTGAGGTCGCCATAATTTGACTGTGACATCCGACGAGGCAGAGACCAAGCCCAGGTTGTTCTTGACCAAAACAATATCGTTGACCCAGTGTGTATGTGCCTGCACCTGTTTGCGAAAGGTGACAGTGTTTTTCTTCTCTTTTGTTCCGTCGGGACTCAACTTTTGCGCCTCCAGGTCCAAATCCCAGGCGCACACCACTCCATCTCGTCCACCAGTGTATCTGTAACGTGTCTCAGTATGTGTTGTTAACCCCCTCATCAGGTAGGGGTGCTCACAAGATGGAACGGTCGTCATCAAAGGCTAATCCATTGACACCAAGTCTATGACCTCCTGGCGAACTTGCCAACGGTAGGACTGTCGCTCATTAGCGATGCGCAAGCTCAAGACGACCAGGAGAGAGAGGTTGGCAAACCATAGCTGATCCTCTGGCGCTTCTTCTTGGCCATATGCGGGAAATATGAAAGCCCCTCCTGGAGTTGGCCTTTGCAATGATGCGACTAGTCTTTTCTCAACCAGCCATGGGCACCGAGGTTATTGGTAAATGTTCGACCGTGACAAGAAGACTTCTGTTTGAGGAGGTTGGTCAGGCCACGGATGGCAGATCTGGTCGTAGAGGGTGCTTTGGTGCGGATGATACGTCAAAGTAGTTTGTATATTTAGTGCCCTCATGGTTCGCCTTAGTGGCATTGGTGTCCCTCTTTCTAGAAGCCGGGGGTGCAACGGAAGAGGGTAACCCAAAGTTGCTCTTACCGCAGGTCATGCAGCGCAGATGCAACTCATCACAAACATAATGGCACTGGTCACAGCGTACGGCGTAAAACCCAATAAGCTCAAGCTTTCATTTGCGGTTGAACGTAATAGCTGATATCTACAAAGATAGGAAGATATCCACCCTTTTCCCCAAACAGCCAAACCGTTTCCCAATGGCAATATTCATGCGCCCTCAGGCTCCCCATCCACTGCAGCCGGCTCATTCCTCAAGTCGTCGATACCATAGTCGTTGCTTTGTGACATGAACATATCAATTCTATCGGTCGTTCCTATGCCTTCTCATCCATTCCGACGTTAAGTTGGCTAGCCTCACCTTCACACCTTAGCCGGAGGAGGTCCACCAGATCCAGCCTCCAGAATATGTGTGTGGCCCTCAGCACGATGAACAGTGCCATTTTCTTCTTGATAACAGACCTTGGAGCTCAAAACCCAGTCATCCTCGAGAACTTCATCCATGGTTGCACGTTCCGCAGGATCAACTTTGAGCATTCGACCAATGATGTGGCGACTCTCTCGCGGAAGGATGCGAAGTAATCGCCATGGGCCTTTGATAACTTCCTGCTTATCTCCGCTCGAAGTGGTGGGCCTTGATTCACCACCATCGGCGCTCTCTGAATAATGGTGATGATGGTTTGAATGATTCCCGTTGGCTTCCGAATGATGTCTTTCCTCGTTTGGGCTCGCATGTAAGGCTTTTCGAGGTTTGGAATCTGGAACAGGAGTTCCCGGCGTAGGAGGAGAGACAAACAACTTGTATGAGTTATCGACAATTCGTGGTTGTTTCCAGGGGAAACGGCGGAGAGACATGCAACAGAAGATGATGGCCAAAGACCAGATATCTGTGGCTGTGGGATCGTACTTCTTTTCTTCATACACCTCAGGGGCAAGGTAAGGATCGGATCCAACAATTCCTAGATACGGAGTCAGTGACTTTTCATTCTATCAAGGAAATACAAACAAACCTGAAGCCAGTACAATGTCATTCTCGAAAGGGTATCTGAACACTGTGGCACTTCCAAAGTCGATCAACTTCATAATTCCATGCTCACTAACCACCACGTTATCCAGCTTCAGATCGCGGTGCGCCAGGCCCATGCTGTGCAAATAGCTCACACCGTTGACAATCTGGAGGAAAGAACAAGCAATTTCTTCCCTCGACATTTTCCCTGTCATGACAATGGCGAATAGATCGTACGGCGCGTATTCCATCACCTCATACCATCGATGATTTTCCTGGATAATATCCATGGTCTCGATAATGTTTCCGTGATGCAAGGTCGAACCGATGCAAAATTCGGCCGTCACCTTCTTCGAGTAGTCCTTCTCGCTCTCCCAAGAGTGCTTTTCTCGGAATTGTTTGACGGCAAAAGTGACCCCATCACTGCTTCGTTTGAGCAGTCTCACCGAACCGCCAGCTCCCGAGCCTAGAACTTTGCCGAATTTGCCGTATTTAGCCTCAAGACTGTGCTCGTCCATAAACGGAACGTTTGTAGGCGGTGCCTGATGAGGAGGAGTTCTGGTTCCGGATTTTGAGCTGGTGGATTTCCTCGACGCCGGAACTGATGATGCAGCAGAGACTTGTGGAGTGTGCTTGTGCTTGTGGCCGTGACCGTGACCGTGACCGTGACCGCCGATTCTAAAAAATCGCTTCAATTCAGACATGGATCCATGTTTTTTCCCGTCCAGCCCAGCCTTTTCGCTTCCACTATCGTTAAGATGGAGGTAGGGATCTTTCTTGTTACCAAATATCGACGCCCTCTTTTCTGAGCCTGAAATGTCTCCACTACTTCCTTGCCGGGGTATCCGCTCTGCCGCAGCCGCAATCGCTGGGGCAAGTGAGCCCCTTCCAGTGCTTCCAAAGTGACGAGGCTCTGTTTGTCCCGCTTTGGACGGCGGCAGTTTACCCGGTTGGGGTGAGGAAGGTCGAAGTTTAGGTGTTCCGACAGGACTCTGATCTGTTGGACTTGCCGATTCAGACGGACCAATCTCAAACTTTGGTATCCGTTTTTCTCGTCCTTGATCAACTTTGGGGGAGGATTGTTCAGAAGAAGATGGTCTAGATACTGGATGGGATGGCGATATACTCTGGGATAGAGCCTGGCTGTGAGACTCGGGAGGAGGAGATGTTTGAGGAGTTATTGCAGCCTGTGCCTGCTGGCCTCTTGCCGCTGAGGCCGAGTCAATCTTGCCATCTTTCGAGCCATGTGGTGTTAATGGAGGGGATTGAAATGCTGAGGATATGGAATCATGGCCCTGTCGTATTGAGCCACGTGGAGTGCCAGGCGCCTCACTATCTCTGGATGGAACCTTAAGTCCTTGTCAGCTCGAAATTTGAACGGCAGAATGAAGAAAGTCCACATACACGCGACGGCGGCATTGACACGGTTTCGTATGCAAAATTCGCCATCCTGTTTTCCTGGAGTCTTGCCTTTGGTAGGGACATGGCTAGACTTCTGATTTGTTCATGGGCGTCTGGGTTGAACTCTTCACCCCCCGCCTGTGAAGTCCGCCTCGTTCCATCGAGGGGTTCTACCTCCTCTTCTTCTGAAGCGAGTTGGACGTTACTTTGAGATGACTCTGCGTTGTCTGGTTTATCGCAATGCGAATCTTGATCCGTCTTTGCATCTGAGGTCACCCGGGTCAACCTAGCGTACTCATCCCCATACATCCGAATTTTGCATACCTTTGTCCGTGTTTGACTCATCGCCGGGTAAAAGCATGGAAGATAGTTTCGAGGTCATTGTGTCGGAATCGCTCGGGGAGGGTAATGTTTTTGGTGGCTATGAAAGCGATTGACTACATTAACGAGCGATAGATCGGTCCGATCGAGATTCCAAGGCAAAGACGTAAGAGACAGACCGGAAGAGCCTGAGATAAGTCCATATTAGAGAAGATTACTCTCTGGAGTGTTGGGTGTTCGGGGACCAGATGAGCTAATACGGGTAGCGGACCATTGGTTGGGTCAGTGGAGACGAGGGAACTTACACAGAATTTTTGCGAGAATTTGATATGCGCGTTCGATCAAAGCGGAAGATGGCCGGAGTGGAGCGAGAAGGATAGGAGAAAGTGAGACAGTGGAGAGCGGAATGGCAGTGTTCTCCTTATGCTGTCGGAATGGCATATGAAGGCGGCAAACACAGTCGAAGTCAGGTCATTAAGTCAAAACTGCGGCCGGCAAGGTATCACGGACAAGCGCAGAGTTGGAGGCCCAGCAACCGATCGACGGAGAAGGGAAAAAGAAAGTGGGATGTCTGAAGAATTGCCCCGCCAATTCTGCCAATTCTATAAAAGCCCGCTGGCATAACACACAGCAAGCCGAAACTGAGCTTAAGCGTGCCGTACAATCCACACAGTTGGCTGGCTGCTGCTGCTCGCTGGCTCAACGGAGCAAATTGCCCTAAATCAACTCTTTTCCTAATGACCTATACCCGATGCCTACCGTCTTCTTTTGACCTCCTTCCGGCTGCGCCGGATAAGGTGACAACACAGCCCGTTTGGCACCTTCAGCAGACCATCACTGGATGCGACTTACGAGATGTTGCGGTCTGCCTGAATAGTCTTTTAGGGAAGACGTCATCCTAGACCTCGTGTTCATATTGAAGGAAGAGTCATCTTTGTCATGCTTAGGTATTTTGATTTGACGACGGGTACAGCTACATGCCGAATCCGTCCCTTCTGCATGAGGCCGTATCCCGTATAATTTGGTCCCCAGATTCATGGAATACAATGACCACTGATAATCTTTCTTCCATTCTCTCTTCTCGGCTTTATTTTGGCCGGTTTTTTGGATCAACATATCAACCAGCATATAATAAGGGTGCTTCTTCCCGGCTTCAAAACACATAATATCCCATCACTCGATTTGGGCCTGGTTGTCGCTCTAGATCGAGATCCAATAAGGGATTTGCAGATTGATTTTCGGCCTAAATTCCGAGGAAAACCGTCCACCACATGATCAAAGACTGCCGATGGTATCGACCAGGTGGGACCTGGAGAACGTTGTTACTGTTGACTCTGGGCCTGCTCAACCGGGAGGATGTGCGGCATATCCAGATAGGTAGGCCAAATTCCGATCAATTGTTCTGCCGCTCTGCATCATATAACCGAGGAGCTGGCTGTTGGATGAAAATGGCCAATGAACACACATTTTGCACGGAGCCCAAGCTGTACATCTTTCCTCACTTCATCCCCTTACGGCACAACCTTGACACCTATTGATTTGCACTGCCATATAACACTCTTGCAAAGACCCTGGAGGCTGAGGCCTGATAATCGCAGCTCGCTTTGCTTGATTTTTGCGATCTCGTAGATATGTTTAAGAGAAACAGTCCCGACAAACTCCGTGCCTGGTTTTTGTGCACCTCGAATCTTGCCTTTGATTTCCTTTACACCAGCAGCTTGAAGGAGAAGCCAGGAGGTCATGGGCGTGCGTAATTCGAATGTGAACGAGCGATCTGGTCGAACCGTAACTCGGGCTGGGATCGGAACGCCAGGATTGATATGAGCAGTGCGAGCATTGAATTCCTGGTTTAAAATATGAGCAAGCTATTCCTTGAGGGTTCTCTGATCACATACCTTGCAAAAATCCATGCTTTTGACGCCTTTGCTACCAAGAGCTGGACCAACAGGCGGACTAGGACTTGCCTGGCCAGCACCAACGATCAGTTTGACCACCTGATCCTTAGCAGCCAATTTTTTAGCCATGGCGGGCAGCCAGTCAACGAATTACACTCCCGATTTCAGTGATGAAGAGCGTCCCCGGAAGATGATCTGAATAAGAGAGATGAATTTCGATTGTTAGTTGATCGGGATGACAATGGGAAAAAGATTCAAACGACCTTCTTCTCCTGCACTACCTGCAGTACAGTACCTTGAAGCGCAGCCTGGAAGAGTTTAGCGAGAACTGGGCTAAGGCTAGTTGGTAGCTACTGCTTATTGCTTGCTGCATCTCCCCGAACGAAATCCGCAAACAAGAAGCGTCAAGACTTTGCGTGTCTCCAAGGCACTCGAAGCATATCATTCGCCGTTGCAGTCACCTCTGACATCTGTTTTTCTCCGATCGACACACGATACTTCGTTTCTTTAACTTCCCGTAAATTTTTTATTTTTTTATTTTTTTCACATCACAATCCTTCAGAAATATGAATTGGTTCAAGCAGCAATTAGCCAATGTTGTGGGCACTGAGGAACCTGAACATGGACCTGACGCAATTCAGTCGGTAACCAAGCAGATCGAAAAAAAGCCATATACAATCCTCACCAAGGACGACTTAACATGGAAGGCACTGGACTATACCAACGTCGAGACCCGGACTTTTTACTTCATGTCGGAAGAGGGGAAAACGGCGATGGCTCAAGTCATCTATAGCAACATTGGGTATCAATCCCGCCAAATACAATACGTGTGCAATGGCTGACCTTTAGTAGCGGCATCCACACTACGTGTCAGTTTAATACCAAAATCTTCGACTGCGAGGGTCCTGGAAAACATCAATGGTGCTCAGACCCACTGTACAACTATGGTTTTGACGAGCCGCAGACGGGCTTCTATGCGGACAACATCGCAATGGAACTGAATGAGGCAGGTGACATCTACACAATCAAGTCGGCCGTAAATGAGGACTGCATTGTCAATTTGACTGTGACAAGGAAATCCCCTGGTTTCCAAGTGGGCGAAGACGGCACAAGCTATTTTGGGACCGATCCTACCCATCCTTGGGGTTCTATGCGGCATGCATTCTGGCCCAGGTGTACTGTGACCGGAACCATGCAGACGCCGTCGAGTGTATTCAAAATGGACGGCAAAGCAATGTATGTCTATGCGCTCCAGGGAATGAAGCCACACCACTTGGCCGCCAGATGGAATTTTGCCAATTTCCAAGCACCAAACTACTCCGCCGTCCTGATGGAATATACGACACCTCAATCTTATGCAAAAACGGTCGTTAGTGTAGGAGGAATTGCCAAAGATGACGAAATCGTTTGTGCTGGTTTGTGTGCTACCAAACATTTGACTTCGGCTCAAGAGACCGAACACGACTGGCCAGAACCCAAAGAGATTTCTTTCGAATGGAAAGGCGAAAATCAAGATGGCACACCTGTCACTGGCGAGATTGTGGGGGATCTGCCTGCCAAATCCGATCGAATTGACGTCCTTGCCCATTTACCGGGGTTTGTCAAGTCTTTCATAAGTGGCGCCACTGGTTTGAAGCCACACATCTTCCAAGTAAGAGTCCCTGATTCAAGAAAGAGTAGTTGATCCTGACTAGGACAGTACCTCTCGAAAGACAGTCTCACCCTAAAAGTCAGGGTCGGTGACGAAGAAATCTCTGAAACGGGCCAGTTATTCTCCGAGGCCACGTTCATATCATAACGAGATCCACGTACGCATGCAAATGACCTAGGTAGAATTGGATTGATGAGCGACCTGTGGTTTGGATGCATCAGCACCTTTTAATGTCTAATACTTCTACCCCCCCATGTTTCACTTCTTGGACCGACCCCCTCCTTGAGAGTAGGGAAGCGGACAATCCCCGGCTCAAATTTTCATACGAGAAAGGAGCACTCCTAACACTAGTGATACCCACGGTGAGGTTTCTTTCCATGGCGGCCACCTCATAGACACAAGTGAGGTGAGTGAAGGCTGACCTTCCAATAATCACCCTTTCCAGTTGTCTCTGAACTTTGAACACTTCTCGAGCCTTAGGCGTTGCCAACTTTCACTCTCATCCCAGGTCCGCAAAAAGATTTGCCCTCCTCTCGCTTCATCCCTTCCTGCTGCTGTTGTTGTTCTTCTCTCTATGCCAGAAGCCTCTACTTTCCTCCGCCTTGCACGACGTCTCGTCGCTTGAGACTCGTCATCTTCATCGGCAAAATGCCTGTTCCAACCCCAATCTATGGCGACGGTCCCAACAGACTAGGTGCCAAGATTTCTAATCGCCACCGAGTCAACAGTCATATGAGATATGCCATCAACGGCATCAGTGAGTAACTCCTCATCTCTCATCTCATTTTCGTTTCTGACCGGGAGGGAGATACTGATGACCTTTGAACGCAGCAAAACCAACTATTAGGTATGGCGGCTCTTTCGCCAACAAGCTAGTCCATTGCCTGCACCTCTATTGCGCTGACAGAATGATGTTACCAATCAGACGTCTTGCCCGCAAAGGCGGCATTTATCGAATTCGATCCGATATCCACGACACAGTCAGGGGCGTCCTGCAGAAGCGTTTGGAAGAGGTAGGCCTCAAACACCGATCCACTGTTTGTTCCGAAGAAAGGCGTCCAGTCGATTGTGAAGCGTCATTGAAATCACAGTCTGATTTATTCTGCCTAGATCATTAGGAAAATCATCATTGTCATAAGCCAGGAGTATCCACCAGACCACCCAAATTGTCGCAAGGTATGTTCAGAATCGCGATAAGAACTTTTCTCGGAGCAGGCTCACTAATGGACTTTGAAGACCGTCACGACTCAAGATGTCGTGTTTGTCCTTTACCGTGTAAGTACAGACATTCTTCCTGCTGAGATTCTGCACGGTGGAGGCGTAGATTGAAGTCGAAAGGCTACGGAGGGATTCGAGGGCCCATATACCATTCAGCCAACTGACGACCGTGTCGGCACCAAAATCACACTTCTCGGTTGATATGTCAAGTGAGAGCTGACGAACGATCTTACAGATGGGAAGAACGCTCTACGGCTTCGACCAGCCGTACTCGAACAAGAGTCGTCGTGCCATCCTACCATGGCAAGCTTGATGGGTCGGACGGCCGAGAGTGTTCTCTCACACTGGTGTGGATGTGAAAACTGACAGACCTGTTTGCGAGTCATGGTGAATGCGGGCATGAGATGAATTGAGTGTACAGAACACGAGCGATGGATCCAGAATCACTTCCGAGTCAACATCGGTTGGTTGATTGTTGGAAAGCAGGGGATTGCTCCGAAAGGTCACTGATGGAAACCGAAAGTATGTGCCTTTTTTGATGATGGAAGGGTTTGGCTTTCCCTAAGCTACATTGTGATCGGATGAAGTGTCCCAGGGCATGATTCAAGAAACGCATACGGTCCTCGAGCTACATTTCACTGCCGGATTCTACGAGAACCCCAATTTCGTGCTGCCCTGTCACTTTTACATCTTGTTCTTTGTCTTTTCAGTTCAGGTAAAAAAAAATTAATTTTTTTTTTTTTTTTTTTTTTTCCCCTTTAACATGCCAACAATAACTTGCCCGTTGTCCCTCTGCCCTCAAGATCCTTATGTGCTTCCACAGCATCCCTGAGAGGGTAGACCTTGTGGATCTTGATTTTCAAGTTACCGTCTTTTATCATATCCAGTACACCGTTGGCGTAGACCTCGAGTTCCTCGCGTGTAACAATATATTGCATCAGCGTTGAGCGCATGATGGAGACGTTCTTCGCGGTGAGTCGGGCAATGTTGAAGGGCGGGATGGCGCCGCTTGCTGTTCAACATCGTTAGACAGAGCCAGATAGGGACCGGCTTTTGGCCTCAAAAGGAATTCTTCTGAATAGACAAATGGGATGGGGAGGGGTGTATTATTTGTGGGGAAGGAAAAACAATGGGCTTACCATTTCCAAAATATACAACCTTGCTCTTCCGCTTCGCAACCTCGAGACTACCTTCGTACGTATCTTTTCCGACGCCATCGAACGTGCAGTCCACGCCCTGTCCGCCTGTGAGGCTCATGACCTGCTCGACCCAGCTCTGCCCGGCCGTGGCCTTGTAGTCGATAACATGCGTGGCGCCATTTTGCTTCGCGAGCGCACACTTCTCAGGCCCGCCCGCCGTGCCGATGACCGTAACCCCCATATTTCGCAACATCTGGCATAGAATCAAGCCCATACCGCCGGCAGCCGCGTGCACGAGCACGGTCTCACCTTTCTTCACGGGGTATGCTTCCTTGATTAGACTCAGCGCCGTCATGCCCATAAGGAACCCCCCGACTGCGTCCTTATCAGACACGGCCGAAGGGATCTTGATAATTCGGTCGGCGGGGACTGCAGTATACTCTGCATAGCCGCCGCGGCCGATCCAAACAACGCGGTCGCCTTCCTTGAAGCCGAGTGGGTTGGAGCCTTGGATCTTCGCGATCGTGCCAGACGCTTCTTGCCCAATGATCATCGGCATGGACGGCGCTGGGTATAGGCCCGAACGGAAGTATGTGTCAATGAAGTTGACGCCAGCGAAGGCGTTTTTGACCAGCACCTGGCCGTCAGAGAGTGTAGGGACGGGTTGGGACTCGGTGTATTGGAGCACGTCAGCCCCGCCGATTTTGGGCACAAGGATGGCTTTCATTGTTGGGGGGATCGAGGCCATGGTGCGAACGGGAGAGTAAGGTTTCGACACTAGGGATATCGAGCGAGGACTTTGATGAGCAAGTTGCGAGGTCAAAGACCGCAGGCGAGAGTTCGCTGACGCCGTTGCTGTTGTTGTGTTGGTGAATTGATTCAATGGGATTCGAGTACGGAGACTGACGGGAGACATGGACCTTTTACATCGCAACACAGCAATTTTTTGAGTGAGAACAAGGAAAAGAACAAGGAAAAATTGCTTTACAAAGATTTCAGAACCTCGACAACTTAGACTCATGGAGATAAATAAACTGCTCAACACTGGACGGATCCATAATACGGAATACAAACCGCCCTTTGATTGGGAGGTTTCCCCGTATGTTCACGATCTGTCACGTCGATATGCGCAGTATCCGCGTCGGGAGAAGAGCATTCGCCCGGTGTGTTATTAGTTCATGCTTCGTTGATTTCTTGATTTCAAAGCTCGGTGCGGGCGCAATGTAGGCCCAATTGTTCATTGCCGACGCAAACCGCCGATATCGCTGTAAAGAGAACAGAACATTTGATAGCATGTCAAATGAGTAGCCGCGGGGAAACAGTTCTTCCGAGGTGAAGTTCGGTTGGCCGGCAGAGTATTTATATGATTTCGCTCGTGTTGAATAAGGCGGCGAGGTTCCTATTCACATGCCTCATCCTTTGCTTGCGCCTGCACATGTCGACTCTAATGTGGATGGTTCCCGGACATCTAGCATCGACGATTGAGCCAACGGTTCGGACGAGAAATGGAACCTTGGATCATTCGACCGGTGAAATCAGAGATTTCCACGCCTCATTTTTGTACACAATTCACTCCCTTGACAGATCATAGATCACGATGATAAGCATATACTTTGATACTTTGCAGCAAGGATGCTTATTACCTCGTTCCGTCCTCAAAGACCAAACCAGGACACATCTGAAGGTACTTCCTAAACTTGCAGTACCTTCGGCTCCAGGCTGAGACGAATGACAAAGTTGACTCGGAGGCGAATCACTTTTCTGTAGTGAAACGCGAGTTGTGTGTTGCATGCTGCATGATGGCGAGTTCCGGCAGCAAACGCAGGGTACAAGCTGAGTCGATAACCCAGATCTGATTGGGAAAAACAACCCAATCAGCTCACCGGTTTTGGTATGATCATCTTCTCAGCAACTAAAGTATCACACAAAAGTTCCCCGAGCAAGGCGTTCATGATATCGACGGGCTTGTTTTGAACCAGAGAGTGCCCTGTAAATCAATGGTCCTCTCTGGCAGGGCAACAAAAAGGCATGCCTGATTTTAAAGTGGTGAGAACCAATTTTCCGTATCGATCAGGAAAGTGCGGTATCATGATACTGAAATGCTTTTGGGCAAACACAAAGATGACTCATGATGAATAATTGCAAGTCAGATTTGATGTGGAACCTCGCCATGTGGCTTGAATGCATCAGACCACAAATCGAAAACAAGTCATATTTCATCTGGTTCGAGGAGCCGCCATTGACTTATTGCCAACGAGGCTTGGGTAGACACCGCGGCGATGGCAACGCCTGCCAGTGGTTCCATGGCTCAGCCGTGCCCTGGCAGCGAAGAACGCAGGGCCGCTTCTTATGCACCTTCAAAAATGTGTGGCACGCTTCCAGTTGTCGATCTGGCCAGGCACTCTCCACACATGAGTGGTTGTTGGAACGCCTAGTTGTCTCTAGTTGGAAATTAGCCAAAGTTGGGCCTCGAGTGGTTTTATGGTGGCCTGTTGCGAACTTCTTCATGTGTCAAAATCAAATGCCACACTTGCCTCAGCCCTTGAGACAAGTACATTGCAGAGATAAGTGGACAAAGAATAGGCAGAGAGGATTCATATTGGAAAAGGATTGGCTGTGTAAGCACACCAAGTACTCCGAAATTGTCAGAGGTATGCACGGTAAGGGATGGTCGTTTGACGATGACTGATAGTACAGCCGAAGGATTTTGTCGGTCGTGTTGTGGCGGCGCTCCTGAACAAGAGAGTGACACTGCTGGGTATTATAGCATTGATAGGAAAGAGTGTGAGAGCGGCATCGAAGAGTCGTCGTTTGTAGTTGGATCGGCCTCTGTCTCACTGGATTCCCCGGAATGAGTAAACATCAGAACTGGTGTTTGGTATCACTTGCTGAGAGTATCGTCCGACCAGGTGTGAAGCAGGAAAAGCCAATGGCAAACTCGGGGCGGCAAGGAGGAGGTGCATGACAGGCGCAGCAGGGCGCGGGCTAGAAGAGGGGGGAGGGGTGACATAGCCATTGAGAGAGGTGAGAGGCGTCGGGCATGCAGCAGACGAGGACTTTGGTAAATTAGCCATCATGCACAATGTAATGAGCGCAGTTCGTCAGTTCACTCGCCGTTCCCAATGCTGCCGATGTGTGGGGTGGCCGGTCACCCCTGTTCCCGGTGCAAGTCTTGACCGTCGAGTTTTTTGTATCCAATTAGCTTCTCTACAAACACCGGAGCCCTACTTGATCGGTCGGCAAGTTGCAGCAGAGAAAGCCTCATCCCTCCTCATGATCCTGACGGGACACCGCCATTCCCACACTGCTTTGACTGCTTTGACCGCTTGACCTCCACTTTGCCTTCAAACATCTGCGACGTCGTCGACACCCAAAAACACCATGCCATTCTGGCACAAGGTGTGGATTTCCACGCCATTGCGGCCCGCTGCCGATATCCTTCTCCTCCTGCTCCATTGTTCGCTTTGGCTTGTATCACTTACAAGAAACTGCGCCGGATCGCCTGGGGTGCCTCGTCGACTGATGTTCAGTGACTTACCATTTTGCGATTCTCAGAACACTTCTCTGCACACCCTCTTCTCGCAGCCCTTGTCGCCCGGTCAAGCCTCGTCTGTCGAGGGTTCGTCGTCGAGAACTTGGGACATCTCCACACCCACACAACCTTGACCTTGGGCCAAGGAACTCGTGCATCGTTCATTCACGTTCCCTCTCGTCGCTCTGCCGAACTCACCATGGTCTTGAGCTGATCCGTCTAGTTGCAAATGATGTACTGATTTCGATCTTGACCATATTCGCTCCTCCACTACCTACGCTTCCTACCACCGGATTTCGAAACAAAACCACCCCAACAGCCCCCGCCCTGGGCTTTCAGATGCTTCGGATAACAAGCCTTGTCCAACGGCCCTTTTAAACTCGGATTTCCAGTGAAGGAAATACACATAAACACTGTTTTTCCTACTCTCCCAGAATAGGCTGTGGACATCTCTTACAATTCAAACCAGAACAATACATATCTTGTGTCTGGCAATGTGCACATGGTTTCTGAGACGACTTTGGAGTCGATTGAATTGAGATGACACAAATCTGGCCACCGTCCCCGTGCGTGGAGGACGAAGAAGTCTCATTAGCAAAGGAATATCTGGTTGATGTCCCTTCAAATCAGCTAAAAAGTGAAAACCAGCCTGCTCACGCTCGAGGCTCGGTAGACCAATATCCCGTCATCGTCGACAGTCATGTTCCAGCCTCGACGTCGAAATCAAATGGGCAAACGGCAAATCAGCAGAATGACTTGGTCTCGGACGATGTGTCGTCAAAGGAATGTCATGAGCCTGCTCCTCCTCCTGTTGTGAACACTGAGAAAAGATTTGTCTACATAGCCTCAAAGGCGTCAGAGCCGGAGCCAATCTCACGCTCCGAGAAACTTCAGCGATCAAAGTCAACCACTCAGCTTGCTGATCTCGATGTTCCTAGAGGGAGACCACAAGTGACAAAGATACATACAGACCTCGGAGGAGGTCTTGAAGGCATGGTCACAGGTCACCGACGTTCACCCTCACCATATGCTCTCAAACCGCCTACTCCGATGGATGGCCTTTCTGCTAGCCCTCATCCCAAAGATAAGTTGTTGTCACCGATGCATGCTCACGAAACAAGAAGACCTGCGTCTGTACATCGTAAAACTCATCATACCGAGCATGACAGCAGTGACTCTGATCATAAATCGAAGCAAAGGAGACGGCCAGAAAGAAGTCGGAGCAGACCTGGACGGCAGAGTTTCTCTCATTCCGATCGGTCAGAAACTGAGAAGACGGATCGTTCAAGAACGTCTAAAAGGGGTGAGAGTCCAGACAGCAAATTCAGTCGCCGTGCACATCGTCATCGTAGTCCGGCTCCACCCCCTGGAGGGTTCGTTGGATACAGCTACACGGGGCAGGATCATATTACTCCGCCTCAAACTCCGAAATTAACAAGCGATTCGGCACGATCATCTGGTGTAGACCAGTCGACTGTACATGACAGTTCGGGTAACCAACAACCTGTGAAAAGATTCACTGCTGACTCTCCTTATACCTCATCCGCTGAAGAGGGATATTCTCGGCGTCCGGGGTCGGGAGATGAAAGAAGGGCACAACAGGGAGGTCGATCCCCGCGAAATTCACGCTCCCATATGGATAAGGAGGACAGACCGCGGCTGACTCGAACCGTCTCCCAACGCCGTGAACGGGGATCCAAAGACGAACCAAATCGTCCGCCACCATCATCTGATGAGCGTCCTCGTCGTGAACCTCAGACCCCGCTGTCTGCTCGCACAACGAAAGCGGTGGAGGATTATTTTGAGAAAGCTTTCATCGCCAATCAAAATAAGCGTTCAAGTCACGGTGATCATCCATCACGACCTGTTTCTCCTCTGGCCTCCCCACCACAAAGTCCTCCTCGAACGCCACGAGGTGAAGGAGCGTCTAGAGACTATTTCGAGCAGCCTTCGACTACTTCTAAGTCTTCAAAACAACGATCTCGGCCCCCTTCGTTCGACGATGGCCACTTCAAAGATCTCAAACCACTAACATCTCTTCTTGGTGCCGCGACCCTGGGTGCTTCGCTCGCCGCGAAGGCTATTCCAAACTTATCTCGGCCAAACACTTCACTCTCCACTGAGACACCGAGCAGTGGCTCCCAGAGCCGGCCGAGCAGTGGCCAAAGGTCGAGAAAACCTTCTCCAGTTCCTGAAGAGCCTCGAACAGCGCCGCATACTCGGTCGAGGACAAACTCTTTTACCACTCGAGACGATGGTAAATCGACGCGCACTTCAATCTACTCTGTACATGAAGATCGAGCGATACCAAAGAGTGCAACATACCCACCACCGCCACCACCACCCTTGGAAGTTCCTCGCCCAACGGTCCGAGCTGCTTCATACTCATATTCTCCGGAACATCCAAGACCAGCAGCCCATTATAGAACCTTTTCTCACATGTCTAGCCCTTCGAACCAGTCGACCTCAGGGTTTCAGCAGCCTCTTCAATTTCCGGCTCATCCAGCGATGCTATCATCCCCGATGACCTCCGAACCTACCGGCTCTTTCTCAGGCGCCATTTCTAGGCCAGCCACCCTACCTCCTTGCCCTCGCTCCAGACCTGTTCCTGGACTGCATGACTGGTACACGATCCGTGACATTTCGTATCTTGATTTCTGCCCCACATGCATGAGTTTTCTGGGAGCGACTCGCTTCCGGGATTATTTTATTCCAAGCCTGCCCAAAGACCCTAGACGGCCAATTGTTTGCGCCATGAGTCTACCATGGCTCCGCTTTGCATGGGTGCAGTCTATCAAGCAGGACAGGAAAGATCTTACTCTTGTCTGGCAGTTGAGCACTCCACCCCCGCAAGAGACGAGGCCCTGCGCTGGTTCCAATCCCGATGTAAGGAGGTGGTATCATCTGACGGACCCCAGGACCAGAAGACCTGTAGAAGGGTTTGATATATGCTCTGCTTGCGTGAGGAACATTGACCTAATTTTCCCTAAACTTCAATTCCACTTGTTTGATCGACCACCCAACAAGCCTAGCCAGGAGAAGGTCTGCAACCTTAACGTCAGCAGTCGGCATTTTCTTCCTATTTTGAACGAGTTGGAGAGACTGGCAGAACGGCGGCAGAAAGAGCAGCTCAGGCAAAAAGACCTCCAAGACTTTGTTGACTTCATTCGTCGGATTTCCCGCCACCGTGAGTGTGTGAAGGACACGATGCTGGCAACACTTTCGTGGCATTACCATCCAGACCTGCCAGAATTGACCATCTGTGAAGAATGCTTTGAAGAAATCGTGTGGCCTCTCAGGGACCGGCCAATTGCAAGAGACGTATCCAAAACATTGAAACCCGTACCTACCTTACGAAGAAGCCAACTCCTCCCTGGCATAAGTTGCCAACTTTACAGTGATCGTATGAGACGAATTTTCCATGAAGCAGTGAACAAGAATGATTTCGAAAGTTTGAAGATGGCAGCAAGGTACAGGTACAACATGGAACATCGGTTACAGGAAATGCACAAGCTGTATGAACAGGATCAAAAAGCCGGGATTGACCGGAGAGCGGAGATGGAGAAAAATATTTCTATTTGGAAGTCCATCGAATGAGCGACGAGTAATGAATGATGGGAAGGAATGAAGAAAATTGGATATTTGGGTTGGAAAAGAGGTTGTGTCCGAAATCGGACACCCAGGTTTAATGCTCTCAACGGCCCTGAAAGTGTATGCTTACAGGAATGAAGGAATAGAGGCTTACCGAGACATATTTTGTTTTTGTAGTCTGGACGGCCCTCCGTTCACAGTATCTCGACTAACATTTGGAGAGAGCCCTCCATATCGCTCACGTGACCTCGATCTTCGGGCCACCTGCCGGAGAAAGCGATCTTCAAAGCTGCGGCCTGGCACCACCATGAGCTTCGGTCCTCTGAGAGTGCATCCATCACATCGACCGCAACAATCTTGCACTTCGCACGCCTTCGAATATTCCGAGGGCTCAGGATGAGTCTTCTTTACCCTGCTGGCGCCGCCGCCGCGGCGCTAGGTGTTGTTGGACTTTGTGAGCACCTAGAAGATTGCATCAGATCATCACGCAGAGCTAACTCTTGTTCTAGATATGCTCTTCAATGGCGAAGGCGAACAATTCAATGTGCGTGATGACCTGAGGATTTTACGTCCAGTACAATTTGAAAGCTGATTTGTGTGGCACAGGTTGGCCAATTTCTCGAGACAGTCTCTCCCTACGCATGGGCGGACTTGGGCATCGGCCTCTGTATAGGATTGTCGGTGGTGGGTGCGGCCTGGTAAGACAACACCGTTACAAATTCTGGAAATGAGCATGACACATTGCGCCTTGAGCCGTAATGTCACGTCGATTGGACATGCTGACACCTCTGCCTCTACAGGGGAATCTTCATTACTGGCACATCAATCCTCGGTGGAGGTGTGAAAGCACCACGGATACGAACCAAGAACTTGATCTCGATTATCTTCTGCGAAGTCGTCGCTATCTACGGAGTCATCATGTCAATCGTGTTCTCGTCGAAGCTTTCGATGGTACCTGAGGAGGCTTTATACACGGGTTCGAATTACTACACAGGCTACGCGCTATTCTGGTCTGGTCTCACTGTGGGAATGTGCAATCTCATCTGCGGCGTCAGCGTTGGAATCAATGGAAGCAGTGCGGCACTTGCAGATGCCGTTGATGGCAGTCTCTTCGTCAAAATTCTGGTCGTCGAAATCTTCTCGAGCGTGTTGGGACTTTTCGGACTTATCATCGGATTATTGGTCAGCAGCAAGGCTTTTGAATTCGAGTGATAGACAGACATGCTTGTTGAATTGGGGAGATTTGAAAGCTACGACGAACTTTGGCCGTTCACTCAGCAGGGGATGCAGACACGGGAAACGGACGTTTCGAACTCGATGATGCACACACCGAATGGGGAAGTTCGATGACTTGGACGATGTTCCCAACGGCAGAAGCTCACCCGCGCATTAAGAGGAACATGTCGCCGAAGGGTTGACGAGTTTTTACACTAGGATATCCTGATCTGTATATTTACGCTTGACGGTGCCGATGAAAATGGAAGAAACAATCAAGCGGGGAGGAGATCACAGCCCGTGTTTGGATTAAAATGATTATTTTGACAGTCAATCCAGTCTGTGCATTAGAATATTGAGATCAGACATTGGAGAAGTATTGAGCTGTTGGCCCAAGCCATTGAGGGGATGAAGTCGGCCGGGAAGCAGTACCTAAGTACCCCTGCCATGCAGCAAGGTACTTTTTCTACTGCCCCTTACGTCAGTGTTTCTCTTCGAATTTCCTCGTGCTCCATCACAACTTCTCCAGGCTTCCACTTCCAACATGTGATTCTCTGCTACAGAGAGGTAAAGGGTTCCTGAAAGCCCTTTTTCTTCTTCCATTCTTTTCCCTTCTTGAGTTCCACCCTCAGAATTTTAGGCCGGCTCTGATTCGGAGTATCCATGTTCTGGACGCCACCATCATCAACACGCTCTCTTGTGCTGTACCGAAATTACCACTTGTCCATTAGTCGCAGCATGGCCTAGTGATACCACCGGACTTCACTCAACAGCATTCATATGCAGCTCTTCTCCTTGTCATGGCTCACCATTCATTTGGCCCCACCTGTGTATACTACGACGATGAGCCTGATTCATCTCAACCTCAAGGTCCGAGCCCGCCAAGAGTTAAAGCTCAATTCTTCTATGTATCCTCCCTCTCTATAGACGATCCTCTTTCTCCCTTACCACCGGCCTCTACGGACAAAGCAACAGACCTTCCACCCCGACCATTTTCAGCTCGAGACAATGCGTCCTTAGAAGAATCGTGGCAAGCCTTTCAGAATGGGGAGAACAGTGGTGCAAGACACCGGAGTGGAAAGACAAAGGGGAATACCGCACGAGGTGTCTTTTCTTTTCCCGAGTTCAGAGACGCTAGTGGCTCTTCAAGCTTAAGATCCCCGGCGACAGACTCGGAGAGGCCAGGAAGCAGGATGTCTGGTACCGGCTTAAAGTCTTCCAGGAGACCTTATCCTTCAGAGTCAGAAGTCATGTTGGATCATGGTGCTTCCGACTCTAAAAGGGATCCAACCCCTGTCAGCGTGAAAGCCTTACAAGATAATGATGATCCTCCAAATCAGGTCCATAAAGAGCCCGCCAAACATAAGAGACGCTTCTCTCCGTTCCGTCACAGACACAAAGACAAGGACAGTCGTGACTCTTCTTCTAAATCGCTCCCAAAAGAGGATGTTCAACGAACGGCAACTCAGACATCCGTGGGATTGGATTCCGACATTAGCGGTCGACCATTTGCCCGGGCCCCGAGTGGACGCACGATCAGTTCGGCTTTCAACAACACTGGTGGACAGCCTATCACTTTTGCAGATGAATCTGACGACGGATCAAGCAAAGAGAGGAGTCGGTCTCGAAGCTCCGGGTGCCGTCGTCGCAAAGAAAAAGATCAAGAAAAGGTTTTTGTACCTGTCGGAGTTTCCCGACTTCATCTCGTGGAAATGCCTGATCTCATCATGAAACCTATTTACTGGTCTCCCATCAATGACAAGTCAAGTGTCATCCGAGCCACTTGGTTCTACAAAGACACCATGTTACCAGTTCCTGCCGAGGTAGCTAACAGGTTGGAAGTCGGCTATGAGTATATCAAACCGTACGGGGAGTCTTACCAGGAAGAATTGCAGGCTTGTACTGAGAATGGTGCATCAGCAGAAATGAAAGTGGTACATAAACTGTGGCCCGACGACCCAATGTCAAGCAGACCCCCGACTGCCCTCGATATGAAGGAGAATCATCAAGAGGAAAATCAGGGACTGTCCGAACATCTACCGGAAACAGTCGTTAATGTAGCGGCGGATCCACAAAGGACTACCGAGAGACGGCTGTTCGGAACACACAGTGTGATCTATACCGATGCCAGAAATGCTCAGATTCTAAGGCCGAACCTCTTACCTTCCATCACCAAAAATCGCCGACCATTGAGTTCAATCCGGAAAGGCAGACAGATTGGTGTGGCAGTCGTTCGTGGCTTTGATCGCAAGGCTTGGTCGAAGATTCACCCAGACCCTAAGATGGACGCGAAAATGGCTCACGCCAAAGCGGGAGCGTATATGTCTCGATCAGGAGATGCCACCACTCGAGGACGGCGGATGTCTTGTGCGGCCTGTGAGGAAGAGACCAAAACCCCGAAAGTGTCTGATTTGGTACTTGTGATTCATGGTATTGGTCAGAAACTGTCCGAAAAGGTCGACAGTTTCCATTTTACTCATGCTATCAACGGCTTGAGGCGCGAGTTTAATGTTGAATTGTCGACTGAAGCAGTGAAGGGTAACTTACGAGACGGAGCAGGGATCATGGTTCTCCCTGTGAATTGGCGATTGACTGTGTCTTTTGACGACGAGGTAAATTCTACCAACCAGGATACGGAGAACAAGTATGCATTGAAAGATATCACCCCAGACAGTCTTCAAGGAGTCCGTTCCTTGATCAGTGATGTGATGTTGGATATCCCATATTATATGTCGCATCATAAGGAAAAAATGACATCGGCAGTCATTCGCGAGGCCAACCGAGTCTACAGGCTTTGGTGTCGCAACAACCCAGGATTCGAGGACTATGGTCGAGTTCATCTTGTTGCCCATTCACTTGGATCAGTCATGGCCATGGAAATCCTTAGCGAACAACCGACCCGAATTGGGAAAGACATGAAGTTGAACAGCAAAAAGCCGAGCGAGAAATACTTCGAGTTCGATACCACCAACCTGTTCTGTTGTGGGAGTCCGTCAGGTTTCTTCTTGCTCCTGAATAACGCCAATCTTGTTCCGCGTAAAGGAAGAAACAAGCCTGGTATGGGAGGCGAAGATCGACAACCGGGGATTGCCAGTGAGGCAAAATACGGCTGTCTTGCAGTCGACAATATTTACAACATTTGTCATCGAAACGATCCGATTTCCTATTTACAAAACGCATCAGTCGATCAGCTATACGCAGCATCACTCCAGCCAGCTGCTATCCCCAGCGCAAGCGTGAGTTTCATGACCCGTCTCGGAAACAGTCTGCGCTTGGCATCCACGTCCGCCTCGGATGCCTACAGAACTGTGGCTCCCACGAGTCGCCCGGAGCTCCAACACATACCTAGCACAGTGGAATTGGAAACCCATAATTTCACTCGAGAGGAAATAGCTGAGAAGCGAATGTTTCTGCTCAACGACAATGGACAGATCGATTGGTTCCTCAATGCTGGCGGAGGGCCTCTCGAAATTCAGTATCTTAACATGCTCAGTGCCCACAGCAGCTATTGGACCTTGCAAGACTTTGTACGGTTTTTGGTTGTGGAGATTGGCAGGGAGCCTGGACGGAAACATACCTTGCCGGTTCTCAGAGCCGTGAAGAGGAGAGAATATAAGCGGGGCATTATTCCTTGATTGTGGTTGCTTTCATCCAACTTGATTTGTTGTTTGCCGGTGGTGCCAATGATGTTGCTTCTGCTTCTGCAGTGTTCAAGAATACCTCTGGTTTGCATTGGACTCCGTCCTGGCTTGGTTTCTGGCTCGGCGATAGAGAAGAACGACGACGACCTGACAACGATTTTCATTCTTAACGACTGTGACTATTGATACCCCCAACTCATGTTCGGGACCGGCGCTGCTTTTGGTTCTATTTAATTACAGCACTGAGTTCTTTTCTTTTCGGCTCGTTTGTTTCTTTCGGGCTTAGATACCCTGTTGGGCACTTGGAATATATCTGTCTGACTAGAGTCACAATTTCTGTGGAGGAGTCTGTCCATCAATTGCTACTGTGAAGTGTTCCTTTTTTTTTTTCGGGACTGTCGATGCAACCTGTGCAAAGGAGAGAGAGAATCATCTTGAAACCATTCAACCCCTTCAAAGTCTTCAACCTAACTTAGTGCTTCAAAACGAATCACTACACTCGAAACTCTCCGCCCCCGCGGGGTCACCATGGCCTTTGTACCTTGCCACAAGCGGATACATGCATACGGGCCTATAAATCTTAGCCGGGCCCGTGAAACTCTCACCTTCAAGCATGTCGGGTGAGATATCGTGCTCTACCCACGCCCGTAGCGCGGACATGACGTTCACGGGCAACGCGCCGGGTCCACCGCCGCAATGCTCGACGCCCGGTGCCAGGAAGAGGCGGTAGTAGTCACTCACTTTCTGGCTTGAGGGGGAGTGATTTGCCGCAAGTCGAAGGACTTCCTCGAAATAAGCACGTGATTGGGCAGGCATGATGCCCTCGTCGCTCAGACCGTGCCAGGTAATCATCTTGCCGCCTCGGGCTGCGAAGGCGCTGAGATCGGCATCGCTCGTTGCTAGGAATGAGTGGTATAATTCCTCAGATTGGTGGAATAGTCTAACGTATTCTTCGTGCGTGATCTGTTTCGCGAGATCAGTATTTGTCAAATTGGCATTCTTGTACATGAACAGTCGGAGCCAGTCGCTGGTTAGGCCATTGGGGATGGCGACGCAGGTGCCGTTTTTAAAGCATCGTGTCCCCGCGTAGAAAACGGACAGTGGCGCAGAGTGCGTCATTCCGTGCCATAGTGTGGCGTTGCTCGTGTCAACGGGGCCGCGCCAGATGGCTTGTGCCACTTGTGCAGCGGCGTGGGTGAGGGTGACGGAGTGTGTGGTTTCATGGGCCGGCTCATCGTCCGCGGACTGTTCCGTGCAAGATACAGTCTTCCCGACTAACGTAAACGGGTCGAAGTGGCATAGATCCGGAGCAGCGACGATACCGTCTTTGACACCGTCGAACTCGTCACACTCTTCAACCGCGGCATTCGTTATGGCTTCGAACTCGCAGCGGTGCGGATACTTGCCCAACTCATTCATGAATACCTGTGCCCAGTAATGCCCCATCAGCAGTTTTGGCATATATATCGCAGGCGCCGCGGCGAGGATGCCGTCGTAGTCCTCTGGATACCGTTGTGCCAGCATCAAGCCCTGTCGTCCACCTGTGGAACAGCCCTGGAAGTAACTGTACCGGGGTGGGATGCCGTAGAAGGATTCCACGATTGATTTCCCGATCACAGCTTCGTCGTGAAGGGCCACGGAGCCGAAGTCCTGGAGTAGATACAAATTGACGTTGCCTGGCGAAAGTAAGGCCCAGTCCTCGGCGGGTGCCGCGGGGTGGTGCCCGCCGTCCGTCTGGGCGATGGCGTAGCCCTGTGTCAGCGAAGTATGAGAGAACAAGTCGCCTAGACACATAGAGAAGCCGCCGCCGCCGAGGGAGAGGAAGAGGCCGTTCCATGATGGCGCCGAGGTGTCAATCGTTTCGGTGGGCGCGGAATTACCAGAGGTGTTGTTTGAATATACCCCGTCGGAGATTGATAGAGGGAGCCAAATATTCACGTTGATATTGTCATTCTGGCCGGGATGCGTATATGTGACTGTAACGTTGCAGAAGGATAAATCATTGACTTCTCCGTACATGACTGGATCGGAGTTGAAGAATGTTGGGGGTAAGAACGAGGCTGTATAATTGGTCACGAGAGATGATGTGACGGCTAGAACGTCTGCGCCGAAGACGGTCGGGCTTGGAAGCTTCGAGGAGAGACATTGTGCTGTGAGGTTTGTGGTCGTGTTAGAGAGTAACAAGGGCGTTTGAACTGCGAGAACTTCCATGGTGGTCGGGCGTTAAAGCCGAGTTGATGCGGTGTAACCGGCCGAGGAAAGTCACGAAGCGTGCTCTAGACGGAGAGCATGGTCTTAGACGCGATTAGCAATGGACTTACTAGCTCATTTCGAATGTTTCCAGACGATACCAGTCCGCGTATGAGAGAGATGAGGTGGATATAAAGAAAGGAGGGGACCAATTGATTCTCGGATAAACATTTCCCCGAATGACGGATGACTAATACACTTCAACGACATAGACCTTCAATAGAGGACCAACTTTCTTCTCGTCGTCCGACCGGAAGCGAAGCTCCCTGACCGAATAGCTAGTTATTGGGAGCGGAAGGAAAAAAGCATGAGCTCTCCGGCCCTTCTCCGCGCCGCCATCCTCATTGTTTCCGACACAGCAGCAGCCGACCCATCCACTGACAAGGCTTTCCCCGTTCTCAAAGAGACATTCTTCGAAGACGGAGCGGGGAAATGGGCTGAACCCATTGTTGAAATCGTCAAGGATGACATCGTCGAGATCCAACGTGTCGTACGTTCCTGGACAGACAATGAAACCAGCAGCTCTGGCATCGTGAACCTCGTCGTCACGACAGGAGGAACAGGCTTTGCCCGTCGAGATTTCACGCCCGAAGCAATTGCGCCGCTGATCCATCGCCATGCACCAGGCATTGTGCACGGTATGCTTACGGCTTCGTTCCAAGTCACTCCGTTCGCTATGATGGCTAGACCCGTGGCAGGTGTGCGGAACAAATCGATCATCATCACCTTGCCGGGCTCGCCGAAAGGTGCTAGGGAGAATCTTCAAGCTGTGCTGAAATTGTTACCCCACGCTTGCATGCAAGCTGCTGGCGAGGATTCGAGAGCTGCTCATTCCGGCGGAGTCCGGAAGTTAGAAAAGGACGCTGGCGTTTCCTCTGCCTCAAATGGCTCTTCTACTACCACAACAGTCCGTGACCGCTCACATCACCACCCTCATCGCCACGATCATGATCACGATCACAACCACGGAGGCGGTGGCCATAGAATCCCCAAAGCACATACTGACCCGTCTGTACGACCACAATCCAACGACCCCCGCCTCGGCGCCACGGCTCGTGCTCGCTCGTCTCCCTACCCAATGCTCAGCGTCGCAGATGCCGTCGCTAAGATCCTCGAAAATTCCCCTGCCCCCATCCCAGAACTGCGAGACACCTCCCCCGACCTAATCGGCTACGTGATCGCCGAAGACATCAAAGCAGCCGAAGCAGTCCCCGCATACCGCGCCAGTATCGTCGACGGATATGCCGTGATCGTCCCAGACAAAGCAGAAATGGAAAAGGGAAAATCAATCAAAGGAATCTTTCCTGTCGCCTCTGTCTCCCATGCCCAAGCCGCATCTCTCCCTCCGCCCTTGAAACCAGGCGAAATCGCACGCATCACCACAGGCGCACCACTGCCCCAAAACGCCAACGCCGTCGTAATGGTTGAAGACACCGTCATTTCCACACTGACAGAGGATAAAAGTGAAGAAGCCAGCGTGGAAATCCTGACCGACGAGCTCACCGTGGGCGAAAACATCCGCGAACCAGGCAGCGATGTCCAGCTTCACGAAACCATCTTGACCAAAGGCACGCAAATCAGTGCATTGGGAGGCGAGATCGGCGTGCTCGCGGCCGCGGGTATTCAGCGTGTTCCTGTATACCGCAAACCACGCGTCGGCGTCATGTCGACAGGCGACGAAATCAACGACATTTCTATCCCCGGTCCGCTGACGGGAGGTATGATTCGCGACTCGAACCGGCCGAGCTTACTCTCGGTGCTGCGTGGATGGAGACTATGCGAGGAAGTCGTCGATTTACATGTTGCTCGTGACACGCCCACGGGTGAGCTTGAAGGAAAACTCCGCGCTGCGTTCCGCGCGCACGCGCTCGATATCGTCATCACGACGGGTGGCGTGAGTATGGGAGAATTGGATCTGCTAAAACCCACTGTCGAAAGAGCGCTGGGCGGTGAAGTTCATTTCGGTCGTGTGTCTATGAAGCCAGGGAAACCGACGACGTTCGCCACCGTGCCGTTCAAGGCCTCCGAATCTGGCGTGCGAGACACTAGACTGCTCTTCGGACTCCCAGGCAATCCGGCCAGTGCGCTCGTCACGGCGAACTTGTTCGTGTTGCCGTGCGTGCAGAAGATGGTTGGTCTCGAGGGGAAAGGTCTGCAGAGAGTCAGGGTAAAGGTCTCGGGCCGCGTGCGCTGTGATAAGGCTCGCGTCGAGTATCATCGTGTCGTTGTGGGTGTGGATCCGAAAGACGGACGTCTCGTGGCGAGGAGCACGGGAATGCAGAGGAGTAGCAGGGTAGGTAGTGTTGCGGCGGCGAATGCGTTGTTGGTGCTGCCTCAGCGCGAGGGATTCGTGGAGGATGGGGCAGAGTGTGAGACGTTAATGATGGGGATGGTTTTAGGGTTCTAAAAAAAGGGGGAAAAGGAAATTAAGGCTGTGGCGACGTAAAGACGAGTGGAGAGAGAAAAAGGATAATGGAGTGAAGGGGACATGTAGGAAATGAGGGAAAGATTCACGAGATGAGATGTGGAAAGAGTCCATTCTTCATGTCTCAGGCTGGATGAGACTAGATGTAGTGAGAACAAACCTGTCCCCGATACATTTTCTTCAGACCATTCAAAACATGGCATCTTCTGGCTCAAACACTATCACTGATGGAGGCCACGTCACAGAGGCGCCTCTCTTTCTCTCCTTTCGTCAGTTGTCTTGAGCAACTGCCATGATGGTATAGTTGACCCGCCGACACGCCGACGTCGTCTTTTAGTGCCCGAGGTGTGTCTGATGGAAACCGTCTCCCTTTGGTATCGGGGTTGTTTTGTCTGAAAAATTCATTTCTATCCAGAGTCATCGATATGACGGGCATTTGAAAACCCCGCGTCAGGCTTAGCTTCCGCTGGGGAGACTATATCACCTTGTCCTTCTTCGTCCTGTGGCCAATTTCGTTTGAACCTCAGACTTATCGGCTGAATAAAAGGCCTGGTCACTTCGTATGTAGCGAAAAGATCATCCAGCGGGGAACTGCTAGTAAAAAAGCCCCAGAAACTTTGCAAGGGCTTGGGGCTAGGACGGGCTTCGTCACTGCTCATTTCCTTGCTTCCGCCACCCCGGTCCGATCTAGAGAGTGACATGCCATCTTCTGAGTCGGTTGACGATATCAATTTCGGTCCCAGATATGATGTCAATCCGCGTGTCAGCCAGAATCTTCTCGTCCAAGGCCAGAACGGAGGGAAACGGTCAGAAGACCAACATGTAAGGACAAGAAGCACATACAGTGCAACGACGTAAATGAGAGTAACAGTAGTAGCAACGATGATCATGATCGGCGGGGTGATGACCGGGAGGATGTAGTTGTTTATGAAGAGGCCCACGGGTACCATTAAGGCGGAGATGGCGCGGCGAAAGGCAAGACTGCGTGATGGCGAGGAGTTGAATTTGTGCATGGGAAATTCTACCCGGAAGGCAGGCATTGGGCTTGGATTTGAGATGTCTGTGGAAAGGCTGAAGGTGATAAGAGGCGAAAGACAGGTTTCTGCAAGTGTTGAGTCGTCCTCGTCCTCGTTCTCATGGACATCTCCGTCCTACAAGAAATGTAAGTGCCTAGCAACGCACAAGGGTATGATCCAGTTGTCATACCAAAAGACGTGAATCTGGCCAAATTTGTACCGTATTATTGTCGGAAAGGCTTATTCGGAGCGGAATCCTGGAGATATCACGATGGATTTCCCAGAACAGCAGTGTAGCGTCGGCCCGAGTGAACCATGGCGGATTGATCCCATCTTGGTCACCAGTCTTGACAGGGAGCGTTGTCGGAATAGGAAAAATCGGCGGTAAGGAAGGGGAAAGGGACAGAATGTTCGTCAGGTTAAAAAAGAATGTACCGAGGGAGTCATCACCAATGGCCACCACGCTACTGTCGGAGAAGTATCTGTAATCGATTGCGAACGAGTTGCGTCCAGTGTATCTGGCCTCTTGAACGGAGGAGAGTTGGTCGTAATATGGGAAGAAATCGTCAATGCTGCGTATAATAGGTCAGAGACACAGAATAGCCCACAAGAGAGAAGCGGAGCAGCTCTATCTTACTCGTAGACTCGTGTCACCGTCCCTCCATCCCAAAGATACGCAGAAGGGTTATCTTTCCAGGCAACAGGCGGCGAAGGTAGAGCCACCCATAGTAGCACGAGAAACAAATAAGAAGTGATTAGGAAGACTGCGATTCGAAATGGAGTAATCTTAGGCATCGAGAGCTCGATCAGATGGATCCGCGGCGCATTGCAAATATTCCAGACGGGCAAGCTGACAAGGGGGCGAGGAAATGAAGTCGTCTCAGCCTCGTCGCCTGGTGGCCTTACAACTCGTGGCGCAGCCTTGCCGTTCACAGCTCTCAGCGTGGGTTCATAGTCTTGTCCGATAAATTGTAGCGCCACGTCTCTGGTACGATATTAGATGCATATTCCAGCATTCCGAGTATCTGGTCAAGTACTAGCTTGAGGCAGAGCACATCATAGTTATTGGGAATCCAAATTCCACCTCAGTCTTATAACTACATCTGAGCGGATGAGCAATTACCCAAATTCTCCTTTCCAGTATATGTTGCACATGATATAAACAAGATCCGCGTCTTTTTACACTCTTTTCCTTTACTCACTCGAAAACCCTCCTAACTCCGAGCTTGCACTGTGCATCAAAGCATGACTCGAATTCCATCCTATCATCATTCCACACCTCCGAATAAATAACACAAATCATGAAAAGAAGTAGGTGCTGTCCCTTAATCGTGTAACATCAAAATCACCCTTCTTTGGTACAGGCCTGAACGTCAAGGGCAGCCAGAGCCATGTTTGATTATTGGCGCTCTTTTGGGGTTTCTTCTTCTTGCGGATCTTTTGACCAAATGCGTTGACAGTGACGTGATCTGCACCTGAAGAAGCAGATGCGGCTGGGACGTCGACCTTGGCCCTGTTTGAATCCTCGACTGCTAGATCCTCTTCCTCATTTGTCACCAAATCTCCGAGGGGATCCAGATTCTCAGACCCCTCGGCAGCATTGATGGCCTCTTCCACAGTGTCACCTGTTCCATGTTCAGGTACGACTCCAATCGCTGTTTCCCCTAAAGAATCTCGATGAAACAGATATTTCTCTCCATACTTTTCGAATATGCTGGCAGCCGTCTCCATCTTCTCACCCTCCTCCTTCTCTTTAGGATCCTCACTCTCCATCAACTTCTTCTTTCGAATCTCTCGTAACAACTCAATATGTCTTCGTTCTGGAATAGCTCTCGAGCCTTTACTTGGTTTCAAAATGCCTTCTGCCACCAGCTGCCTACGATATGCAAGAATTGCCTTGCCCAGAGCATTGGTCTTGTTAACATGAGCCAGGTAATAGTGGCCTTCGTATCGCATTTTGAACTCGGCGGCAAGTCGCCCAATAATGTCCTCGCTATGCATACGGATGAAGGCATCTCGCAAAAGCGCATTGAGAACATTGACATCAGCGGCATGAGTCCAAAAGCTGTCATGAACCGCCGAAAAGGTTAGGCCAAACTCGTTAGCTTTCAAGGCCGAAAGAATCATATGTGTGGCGTCAAGCGAATGGATGAAATTCGGCGGGAAGGCTTGCAATTGCTTCCGTCTGTTGACGGAATCCGCCACGCTGGGCTGAGCCAAGGTAATGTTCTGTAGATTTGTCTGGATTTTCAAACCTTTGTTGATGCGATATGGCTGAACAACTGGCAGCTTGAGAGGCGTCGTCCAGATAATCGTCGAACGAAATATGCCAGATTCAAGCATTTCCTGGCTTTTGCCCTTTTTACGCCCTGGGCGTTCCGTCATCGTGGGCTCGCCACCATAAGCCTTTTCGTAAATTTTCTCTTGCTGAGCGGGAGATATCGATGAGCTGATACGATTTGCACAATCGCCAAGCCAGTATTGAATTTCATGTGCACCAGTAAACAACGCACCGAGTCCTTTGAAGATTTTTCTTGCAATGTACGTTGATGCCTTACCCGACAGTTGGGCTTTTTCCACCTCGGGGATCAAAACCTCCACTTGCTTTCGAACTTGCCTAATGGCACCGAGGAATGTGACACCATAGACATTGGTCATGACTGTCTGTTTGACAACCTTTCTGGTCAACTTGCCATCTAGCATCTTTGCCAAAGGATCACCTTTGGCCGCATCTTCCTTGATTTCCGCTTTGACGAGCTCACAGACTCCCGTATAAACATCTGCAGGCTTGTCACCTGGTTCCAAATTGACTTGTTTGGCGCCAGCAATATCCCCCCCCAGGGCTGCATAGTGTTGTAAACCATTGCAAGAGCCATCTTGGTGAATAGGGAGTCTGGACACAAATTTTGTCGGGTCTGGGGAGTCGAGTGCATTGGTGAGTTCGAAGCAAGTTGCTAGACACTGCCAAGGATCCTCAGCAGTCAGCCACCACCGTCTACCAGTCAACGGGTTTCTGACAGAATCGTAGACATCGTCAATGTGATCCATTGGAAATTGAGCACGATCAGATAAGCTCGCCTTGTCGTAGCCGTAAACATTGGCGAAATGGATTTTCAACCAACGAAGACCATCAGTGCCAAGTTCACGGCCCTTGTCAAACAGGAGAAGCCCTCGAGCATTGTCGGCACCCATTTGATTGAGATATGGTGGAATGGGATAGGCTCGCCCACGGAAATCAACATTGTGGGGCAGGTAGAATGTCTCATCCAGGTATGCCTTTGCGATCTCCATTTGAAAATTCTGGAAACACCGGTTGGAATGGATGCCACTTCTTTCGTTCTCCATAGTACGAACTTTTATGAACCAGTTCCAGCGTTCTCGTGGTGTGGCATTTTCACCAGGTCGCTCGATCTCGGGGAAAGTTTTGTTCAGAGGCGGTAGATTGGCGATTTCTTCTCCACTATTCCAGGCCTCAAGCATGACTTTGAAAACATCCTTGTTGATTCGCCATCCGGTTCGGCCGAGAATGTCGACACCCGCAAAAAGTTGATCGAGGTCACCTCGGTCAGCGGCAGCTATCCCATAATCCTTCTGGGCAGTCTCGTTATGTTTGACGCGTAAAAATGGTTGTGTAGATTCCAAAAACCCGCCGTCGTAAAAGCCTTTCCATGGCCTTGGCGGGCAGATCATAGGTAGTTGCTTTGCAATGAGATGTTGGGCCGGCTCAGAAACTAGGATGCCAACAAAATCTTCATGTAGTGAGACCATGCCTATCTTCCGACCGTTCTGGTAGCTAGTCGAATGGAGAAATATCGGCTGGGCGATGGAGAGTGTCTTTCCAGTAGATTTGTCCTCCCTCGCTATCATGATCTTGGCTGTGTCGAACATGAGTTCAGCCAGAATGGCGCCAAGTTTGGCGTGGATAGCTTTGGACCAATTTCTCTTGTACATGAATGGGGAGGCGGAATGGTGTGTTGATCGTCTATGCACGTTCGTATCCAAGGAGCTGTCCCATTCGCCTGCAGTACCTGGGACTGTCCCATCCTTTTTTCCTTTCTTTTTTAGCATAGCAGATCTCTTCCGGGCTAGCTCAACTGAGTCATATTCGGTTTCGATCGCTTGGCCAAGATCGGTGACCAATCGAACCAGCTTGACCTGCTTGGACGCTCCAACCTTGCTCATAATTTGCATCATGGCGATTGAAGTGACAGCGGCCATTTTTTCAGGGGGGAGAAGCTCAAGAAACGGTGAACACTCGGCTCGTAATTTTTGATGAACCGATTTCTTCCCAGAAGTACCGTCCTCCTCTTTCGCCAGCTTTACCTCGTTTGCGATCTTCTCAGCCAGAATCTCATGCCACTGCCAAAGCAAAGCACCGATTTTTCCATGGGCTAGATCAGGTGTGATTCCCGCTTTGGCTCGCTTGTGATATTCAGTTTTCCATCGTTCTACCGCAGAATTGATTGCGTCTCTTTCCAATTGATGCTGTCTCGGTACGTTAGGGTCTCCCAGCGGATCCGCGTGAAGCTGCGAAGTCGATTGCCCGGAGAATATGGACAGAGATTGTCTGAGGGCAGACAAGCCGAGGCCTTTTTGTTCGGTCTCTCGGACGTGAACATGCTCCTCGGGCTCGGACCTTGTTTCTCCAGAAGCGTCATCTGCGAGAGTCGAAAGAAATCCATCGGATTCAAGGCCTTTCACTTCAACAGGACAAATTTGGGAGAGTTTTCCAAGATCACGATCATCCAGAATATCTCGTAAGCTCAAGACCTTGCTCTCGAGCTCATATCTTTTTGTCATCTCCCAGTAGCGTCGCACTGTCCGAGCCTGCTTTTTCCCGACCAATGACTCTAGCGCCGCTTTTATTTTTAATGCGAAGGTATGGGCATCCGGTTCTAGGCCAGCCTTTCTCATATGCACTTCGATCCAATCATTGACTCGCGCTTCATTTTGGGGATTTCGGGTCCAAATAAGATCATCAACCATGGCAGCAAGAACTCTATTGTACGAGTTCCGTAGCTTAGCCGGATTGTTTTGGTATAGGAGGCCGAGATGTGATAGAAGTGTGAACGCTCGATCCCATCGATGCACGTGTAAGCAAGCATCCAACGTTGCTTCAATCTCGTCTATATTTCTTCGTGTATTTGTACCCGGAATCCGAGTATTATCGCCATAGTCTTGGAGGAGATCTGCGGCGCTGTCGAGCATCAGAATTTGTGAAAGGTCGAAGGGAGAGAGATCTCCAGTGAGATTTCGATGTGGGTGGGGGGTGACCGTATATTCCTGATGACCATAGACGAAAGGAATATAGTCATCGCTGCGGTCGAAGCTTTCAGGAACAGCTGCCGGAGAGGCGAGATGTCTCGATTGGGTGACGGGTGCAGGCAACGTTCTGGAGTGGGAGATGGATGGGCGGGACGTTATCGATCTATATTGGTGGTGCGAGGTGCTGGGATGCGCGAGAACAGGACACAGCCATGGTAATTGAATCTTTTCCGCTGCCTGTTGGAAATAATGCAGCGCATGCCTCCGACGGGCAGCTCGCGTGAGCATTGCGCAGGGGAAAAAAAAAAAAAACCAACAGGGCGGGGGACCAAATAAACTATGCAAGCTGCAATGATGAATGTCTGATAGCCATCTATCAGCACAAACGCCCCCGCAGCAGAACAAGATAAAATGGAAGGGATTAAAGGGAGTGGTGGTACAGGATCAATGATGAAGAGAAAGATTTCTAAAATCGACTGATTTTCAGGAGCGTGGTGACTGGCCAATCCAGGAGCTTCCCGATTGGACGCCAAACTAATCACGTGAGAAGCTCTTGATCCGGTATTCCTATTGGTTCGTTCAACACATACCACTCTCAATCCCTCCAGGGAATTGTGCATTCCAAACATGGTGAACAATAAAATCGTCAAGGTCGGCATCATAGGATGTGGCCAGATCACTCAGGTCGCGCATATCCCCACGCTGGGTTTCCTCTCAGACTTCTTCGCCGTCACCTACTTGTGTGATGTATCACCGGCGTCCCTCGCTTACAATGCGCAAAAGATCATCAACCATGTACCTCAGACGACCCAAATGCCTGCTGAACTGTGTGCCTCGCCGAATGTTGACCTGGTATTTATCGCCAGCTCCGACGAGTATCACGCCGTTCATGTCATCGAAGGGTTGAAACATGATAAACATGTCTTCATTGAGAAGCCAATGGCATTGTGTGAGAGGGATGCTGACGCCATTATCGCTGCAGAGGAAAGATCCAAAGGTAAAGTTATGGTAGGGTACATGCGACGGTATGCTGCGGCTCTCTTGGACACCCTTAGGGAAATTGGCGGAATGGATAAGATTCTCTATGCCCGTGTACGAGGTATCACCATCCCCCTCACCAGATATTTGACGCCAACACTGACGCCGGACTTCTTTTGAACAGATATAATTGGTCCGAACAGTCATTTTGTATCGCAATCAGGAACATTCCCGAAAGTGTTCACTGACATCAACCCCGAGGCCACGGAGGACAGGAGAGCTAAGGAGTCGGATATTTTGAATCAAGCCTTATCGGTCGAATGTGGAGTACCAGTCTCACCAGAATCAGCACGCATGTGGCGATTACTAGGTGGGCTGGGGTCTCATGATTTGTCGACAATGCGAGAAGCACTAGGAATGCCCCAAGGTGTAATTGGTGCCTCGTTGGGATCTCCTTTTTGGAGGTACGCGTGAATCACTGGAGCAGGATATTCTCAAGACTGACTTTTACAAAGCGCGATGCTTCAATACCCAACGTTCTCTGTGACGTACGAGTCAGGCATTGACCATGTCCCGCGTTTCGATGCCCACATTGAGGTGTATAGTATGACGAAATCCGTCCGCGTCGTCTATGACACTCCCTATGTCAAGGGCCTACCAGTAACGATGCTTGTCCGTGAGAATATCGACGGAGTTTACAAGGAGACCACAGTGCGAAGGACGTACGAGGATCCATATACTCTCGAGATGAAGGAGTTGTATGAGATGGTGGTACACGGAAAAGAAGTCAAAACAACGGCGAAAGACGCGAAGGAGGATCTAAAGGTTTTCCAAATGATCATGAAGGCTGGACAAACAAGGAGCTTGTAGACCTTATTGCCAGCATCAGAAGCCCGTTTATGGAGCATTGCCCTCAAGCGGCTGAGGTCAGCAGTCGCTGAAATGGTGATGGATATGGCTTCCTCTCCTTAATTCCTCTTCCACAGGACATTTCGCCTTCGTTCTTGTTTACTTTCTGGGCGCTAACGGCACCAAATTGGGCAATTTTACCTTGCTGGCTGACTCGCCTTTTGTGTCTTGGCACGGTGTTGACTCCCCATGACAGCTCGTGGGTGCAGGGGATGAGCGATCCCATGTCGGTAGTGGTATTGTTCCCGCAAATCGCGGCATACGCACAACAAATCTTCGACGCTGTAAGGGCAGAATTTGGATGGCCGGATACCAGCAATCTTCTGCTTTCGATTTCAGCCATCGGTAGCCCTTGAATCAGCGGGTAGGAGTTTCCTCGGTCGCCCTCTCTTCTTTGGAACGTTCGCTGAGTTGGAAGCGGAGGCCGATCGACCAGGGGCATTTGATAACATCGAGGGACCCCCCGGTTCTTCTTTAATCACGACCTTGTCGACTCCCCGAGAACCAGGTACCTCATCATCATCAAAATCGCTATTTGAAGCATCTGGGCTGCTCAGATCACTGTCCGAACTCATGTCCAAAATTGTCCCGTGAGTGTTCCTGGCGGTCCCGGTGGCTTCCTTTTGGCGTTGGCGCTTCTCTTCCTCCGCCTTCTTTCTCCGTGCTCGCTCTCGTTCTCGACCGCGTAACTTTGCCAGTAAACCTTTTTTGCCCCCTTCTCTCGGAGCACTCATCTTATCTAGCCAGTCACCATTGCTAATGGAGCTCTGTAATTTGACAATCGGATCGAGATTATCGGCAGAGAGATACATGTGTGTGGCGAAAGCATTTTCAGATTCTGGTTCATCTTCGTCCACCCATTCATGCCGTTGCCACTCATCTACCTGTATGTCTCGCAAAAGCCTTGCATTTTCGTTGAGACTGCGGTCTTTGGAATCTTCTTTGCTGTCTCGAATTTTGATCTCGATTGCTTTAGATTCGATCTTTGGAGCAGGAGTTTCAAGCCCAGGTTTCTGTCTCCCAAAAGCAGCATTACCGCTTGACTGAAATCTTTTCTGATTGAGCTCATCCTCGGCATCAATGTGATGTAATTGAGGGCGCATCTGTACCACTGCATCTACATGCGAGAGATGAAGCTGGTTTTGGCGGAAACATCCCACAAGATAGACCGGATCCCGAGGTGTCGGGCTCACGATCTTCCCACCCAGTATCTGGGTGCCCAAGGAAGGTGTAGTATGATTGCCGTAGGTCGGCACATCCCTCAATCTTGGATGTCCAAAGCCAGCAGCAAAGCCTCCAGCCAATCCGTGGGAACTGCCGGCTTGTATGGTGCGGCTCTCAGACATTGTTTTTCCGTATCTTTCACCAGCAATTTCATTGTAATTTTCATACGTTAGCATAGGAATCTCGATTTCTAGAAATCCTGCATTTGGCTTCAAACGAAGAGTGGTTGGTGTCTGTGATCTGGCGGCATTGTACGGTTTAGAGTATGGTCGGTGAGAGGGATATTGGAGAACAAAAAGTTTCGAGGAGGAGTCTGGGGCCTTTGAGGCGAGAGGATTTGTCATGTAAACATCGTAGGAGGCAACGACGGGGTCGTCGTCGGCGGCCGCCATAGTTCAATCTGAAATTTCGAAATCAGCAGGGAATTTTATTGTGGAGAGAGGAATTTATTTGAGACATGTATCAAGCAGGGAAAGAAGTGCATACGAGATAACGGCCTCAAGTCCTCAGTTTGATGATTTGGTAACGAAAGCAGGATCCCAAAGGAAAGGAGCAGTGCGTTGAAAATTACTTTGATTTGCAGAATGACGCCAAGGTTCTCGATAAGGTCCCGTTTTGCGGTCACAAAATCTCCCACCCAAAACCGCTTTCCTTTCCGATATCAGGTCTTGTAGCGTGATGATTAACCGGAGGCCAGAGATGATTCCAGGTTGGTAGGATAATTTGGATCTCATTTGATCCTGCGCGACTCGATCAGGCCAACTGATCCATGAGTACTAATATCATGCAATCATTCAACCTAGGTACCTGGGTACGTGCCGCCCTTGACTACGACTGGTTCGCTATTGACCACACCTATATGGGAAACTTCGGTGCTCGCTCGACTCACGGCCCATCCCTAGAATCATACGTATTACCCCTTGCTAGCTATGAGCATAAACGGAGGACGCCCAAGTTACACTACATCTCAACGTTCAGAACCCACGTCTCAGCCTTTTCGCACACCGCAAGAAACTTTCGTAGTACCGGAATCTTAAAATCTCGACGACTCGAGTCCCCAAGTAAAGAGCAAGTTATTGTCCCCTCTTCCTGTCGGTCGTGATCACTACCTTTGCAGCGTGAGCAGACTAGACTCTTCCTCCTGTTTTCTTTCTTGACAACTATTTTTCTCCCGCATCGAGCAGGATCACAAGTACACGGTATGTTTTCGTCTTGGCCAGGCTGTGTCACTCTTATCATGCATGATCCTTGTTGAAGAAAGACGATCACAGGCTTTCGTTCTCGGTAGGGGGTAAGAATAGCCGAGGGCAGCAAAGTATGGTTATCCAGTAAGAGCAGAGGAATGAGGTAGAAAAGGGAAGCAAATGGTGCAACGCATGGTCTTGCAACCTGACAGCTGATTCAACGTTGCAACGTTACCGAGAATAAGCGAATTAGGCGACGTGATTGATGTTGACATCCTTGATGGAGAGGGGGACCAGGTGGAAGTGCACATATACAAGCCAGCCGGTAGGGCTTGTCGTAAGCCCGTATGATACAGTAACAGGTGTCCAGGTGTCTTTGATAGGTGGGGACTTGCAGAGAGTGACCGAGTGTGCAATCAGGCTCCTAAAGGGATCAAGTGCCTCTATCCGAGCCGGTGTATTAGCCTGCAATTAGACTTTTTCCACGTGGCAGGCATTTTCCGATCAAATCAAAGGCCCCTAATGTCCTCAACCCACTACTGTAAAAAGTCCCTTCTGCGACGCCCGAGAGCATGCCCGCATTAGGTACCTAAACCGTCGGTTTGATGTGGCAGTGGATGTGACGTGGCCCAAGTTCTGACCTCTTTGTCTTCCGTTTCCTGCTTCCTGCATATTGTACAGACAACTAATATCCTATTGGCAATTGATCTCGGCAACCTGTCGCATCCCTTCCCTCCTCGACCGGCTACCTTTAGCTCTGGCCCATCAAAATCCTTGTCGACTTCATCTCGTTCGTATGACAATGCTCTCACAGCTTGAACATCTTCAATGGCCAAGTCATGTGTACACGCCATGATGCACCCTCTATCGCCCTTGATTTGCGCTGCTTCGATCATCGCCCTCTATACCTCGCTGAATTCAACCTTCCCAGGCTTGTCTGGCTGCTAAAAAAGACTTTGTGCTACTAATGATCCATACCGTTCATCCTCCTGCCATTCCGCTGGCACCTCCTCTTAGCTGCTCAAATCGATTCTTTCTCTCCTCAGCACGCCTTCTTCTGCATTTCTTCAAAGCCTGCGTACCGCGATATCACCACATTTTTCAGCATGAATACTACCTTGGTTGTATACTAGACATTCGGCCAATTGAAAAGGCCAGTCCTCCTTTGGTTTCACGGCTTGAACTAGGTTTTGAGAATAGCGCAACTTGCACTGCGCTCGAATGCCGAAAGCTTGAATACTGTCGTCTGGTGCTTGGGCACCTCGATTCACTCCTAAACATATCCTCGAGCAGTGAAAATGTCTCAGTCTCCCAAGGAAAGTGCGCAGCCTTTTACTTCCCGTTGCTCCACCGCCACAACTTCGGAGCAGGCCCCTCAAGATGTCGCGGACAATCAATCTGGAACAATTACACAGGAAGTGCCCATGATACTACCAGACTTGGACATCACGGATGAGGCGTACGCCGAAAGCACAAGCACCAGTTATGTCACTTCAATCGCTTCCGAAATATCCAGAGGGATTCTGGAGAATGAACGGTTGTATCCACAATACGGTCAACACAGCTATGGGATGCCAGTTGACGAAGCAGAAATGGACCGTATGGATCTTCAACACCGCAAATATGAAATGCTCATCGGCGACAAGCACTTCCTTGCTCCCATCGGCAATCAACCGCAACGAATTCTCGATCTTGCCACGGGCACTGGAATCTGGGCGCTTGACGTGGCCGACTTATATCCATCTGCACAGGTCCTTGGAGTTGATATTGCACCGATCCAGCCAAAATGGGTGGCGCCAAATTGTTCATTTGAGATTGATGACATTGAAGACACCTGGACCTACCGAAAAGACAGTTTTGATTTTATTCATTTACGCGACCCGTTGTATGTGGTTCGAGACTGGCCAAAACTGATGCGACAGGCATTTGAACACACACGACCAGGTGGATGGTGTGAGTTGGCCTCGGTGTATCCAGCTGCCATGTGTGATGACGGATCAATGCCCGACCACTCAATGTTCAAGTACATCTGCGACAAATTCATCGAAGCATCTTATGGATTACAAGCACCTTTGGATTGTTGTCTTCGATTTGCCGAATATCTACGCAATGCAGGATACGTCGACGTTGTCGAACACATATTCAAGATCCCAACATCACCGTGGCCGAAGGATAAACGTATGAAGAAGATTGGAGCGTTGGAGATGACAAACTTGGTCGCGGGAGCCACGGCTTTTGGACTGCGTGTCTTCTCACACAGCTTCGGTTGGACCCGGGAAGAAACAGAACTGGCAATGGTGGACTTTCGACGAGATGTCAAGAATCGGAATTGGCATCAATATGTTCGATAGTGAGTGGCGACTCGGGCAAGGAGAGGAATCCGCACTGACCATCACGCAGTTATGTCGTTTACGGGCGCAAGCCGCTGAAGGATTGAATCTGGCTAGTCTTGTCACTCTCCTCATCCATATGGAATCTCTCCAGAGCAGACAATCGCATGGTTTGATGACGTGCTGGGCCTACCCTCATGGCCCATTTGCGTTTTATGTAAGCAGGGCTACCCGACTGCCGGTTTGCTGTGGTTTTCTCCCACCGACTACCGACGCCTCAAAGATGTCGCAATCGAGAGGCACCCAATCAGCATTATCCCGGTCTGCATGACGAGATCAGTTTGCCGGCGTAGCAAAAATTTCCAGTGGTCGAGATTATTGGGTATAGTGACTGCAGAGAAAGCGGAGTTGGTATGCAGGTAGAATCGGGGGTATTTCTATTTCTTCAACCTTTCGACTCAATCTTTATTTCAGTTCTTCGCCGTTCAAGTTGCTGTTTTCTGTAACTCTCTCCAAGATCTTGAACGACATGGGGTCGGTAGCGAGCCCCGCCGAGGCTGGTATGTGAATTGCCAAATGCGACACTGACCCCCTGCTCAATTGCATATACTCACATAAAATTTTTTGGGTACAGTTGCGAGAATTGCCTATCTTGCCAGCGATGTCATTCTTTCTGTCCAACCATCGCTAAGTGACGAGTCTGAATTTTCTTACCATCTGGCTCGATTTACTGCCAGCGATGCGAAGAACTTGCTCTCGGAATCTTTCCCGGAAGTCGTACCCGTCCGTCAACATGCCGACCCTCTACTATCAGCCTACACCCCTCTACAGGTTGGGAAGTTTGTTTCAGTGACTACGTCATCCTCTATCCTCCTCACCTCCATTCCTCATCTCTATAAACTCGCCCAATACCCCGTGGTGTTACATGTGGCGTTGGGGACACCCCATCCAGATTTCTCCGAGATCAGTTCCATTCGACAATCCGGGTTCATATTTTTGCAATCCGAGACTCTCCAAGAGGCGCAGGATATTGCATTGACTGCCCATGCTCTGGCCATCAAGAGTGGCAAAGGTGTCATACACTTCTTCGACCCAAGCAATTCGAATCAAGACAATCCCATCCCAGTAGAAAGCCGAGATCTTGTGCAAACCCTTCTCAAAACTAGGGTCGGACTACGTGCCTCGCATTCAGGCTCGAATGAACAGACACTGTACGCCAGTAATGGCAGAGCCGCTACTATTACCGACCTAGGTCTTCCAGTCGTGCCGCAACAAACATCTCCAGCTGTCACAACAGATCTACTTCTCCCGGTTGCAGCTACCTCTTTGGCGAACGGCGCCACTAACACGGACGGCTCCTCAGTACCCTCATCAAGACGTGATAGTTCTTCTGACAGCATTGCTCCTTCTTCCCTGGCCACTTCGGTCGAGAATCCCATCACTCGTCCTGTGACTGCCACTGATATCTTGACTTATGCCAGTGATATCTGGGCGGCAATCTCACAGGCGACGGGTCGCAGTTACTCCGCAATCGAGTATTCTGGTCCGCCCGATGCCGAAGCAGCTCTCTTTATTTTTGGATCGACCGGTATTTTTGTTGATGTCCTCGACTCTGACGATGTGCCTGCTGAGCTCACAAATGTCGGCTTGATCACGGCCCGGTTATATCGACCGTGGCTTGGAAGGACGGTTTTTTTGGATTCCATCCCGAGAACAATCCAAAAAATTGCGGTCTTGGAACAAATCAGGAGAAAGACGACCAAATGGGGCCCTTCTTTCCTCGATTTGCTGTCAAGCTTGAATCCCCGAGCCGGAGGTCAAAGTGCCATCTCTTTGGTACAATATAGGCTCGGTCAGATTGATGCAGCGACCGCCCTTCAAGCATTACGAGGAATTTTCCAAAACCTTGCTCCTCCCACTACCCCCCGAAAACATTCTCGACGACGTGGTCACTCACCACCGGCTGTGATTTCCATTCAGAATCTCAGCATCGGCACCGAAGTGGAACCAGCCATCGACAGTTTCACCCCTGAGCAACCTCAACTAGAAAATGCCTATCTCAAAATTCTCGATCAACTGTTTAGCAACCGACTTTACATTGCCAACCAACTCGATAAGAAAAATGCTGGTGTTTCATCGACTCTTGCGGCTTCACCAGAGTACGGCTTTGGCTCTCTCTTGGCACGGATCGAGAGGCGCCAACAATTCGTCCAGGAGGCTGAACAAGCTGCACGCAGCAAAGAGTTCATAACCGAATCACCAAAGCTATGGCTATCGAGATGGGCCATGAATGCACATAACTCCGCAAAGGCAAATGAGTTTGCCCCAGAAGTGGTCGCGCGTTTGTCCACGGATGGTTCAAGACTGGCCAATAGACTACTCGACAATAAGGCTTTGTTTTTCAAAGAATCTCAGTGGCTCATCGGCTCGGACGCGTGGGCGTATGACCTGGGTAATTCGGGTGTCCATCACGTTCTCGCATCTGGTGCCAATGTCAACATGCTCATCATCGATTCGGAACCGTACTCCGAACGAGCATTAGCCGATTCCATGAGGCGGAAGAAAGATATTGGTCTTTATGCGATGAATTACGGTAACGCATATGTCGCATCGGTGGCCGTTTACAGTTCATACACCCAAGTGCTTCAAGCAATGATTGAAGCCGAGAAATTCGACGGACCCTCAATCATCCTTGCTTACCTTCCGTATAGCAGAGAAGCTGACTCTCCTTTGACGGTCTTGCAAGAAACCAAGAAAGCTGTTGATACGGGTTATTGGCCCCTCTACCGATGGGATCCATCCCATGAAGACAAAGGGGAACCAGTTTTCTCCCTCGATTCCGAACGAATCAAGCGGGAACTGGAAGAATTCCTACGGCGCGACAATCAGCTGACCCAAGTTATGAATCGGCATCCGCAATTTGCGGCCAGTCTTTCAGAATCGTATGGTTCTGAGGTCCGCAAGTTGCAGAAACGCAAAGCGAAAGACGCGTATGAACAGATGTTGGAAGGACTTTACGGAGCGCCATTGACGATTCTCTTCGCATCTGACAACGGTAATGCAGAGGGTCTGGCCAAAAGACTAGGAAATCGGGGAAAGGCGCGCGGATTGAAGACCATGGTATTGGCCATGGACGATTATCCTCTTGAAGACCTTCCTAGCGAAGAGAACGTCGTCATGATCACCAGTACAGCCGGACAAGGGGAATTTCCCCAGAATGGCCGTGCGTTTTGGGAAGGCATCAAAGATGCCGCGGATCTGGACTTGTCCCATATTCGATATTCGGTCTTTGCTCTCGGAGACAGCCATTATTGGCCCCGAAAGGAGGATAAGATCTTCTACAACAAGCCTGGTAAAGATCTTGATGCACGAATTCAATTCTTAGGAGGCCGACTATTGACTCCCATTGGTTTGGGTGATGATCAGGATCCGGATACCTATCAAACGGGATATCAAGAATGGGAGCCACGACTTTGGCAGGCATTGAACGTCGCCAACGTTGAAGGCTTGCCCGAAGAACCCCCACCATTGACCAATGAAGATATCAAGATGGCATCCAACTATCTCAGAGGCACTATTGCCGAGGGCCTGGCCGATACTTCGACCGGTGCCATTTCTGCGTCAGATCAACAACTGACCAAATTCCACGGTACATATATGCAAGATGATCGTGATTTGCGCGACGAACGCAAGGCTCGAGGTCTCGAACCAGCTTATTCGTTCATGATCCGATGTCGACTTCCTGGGGGGGTTGCTACTCCGTCTCAATGGCTTCACATGGATGCGATTGCATCGGCACATGGGAATGAGACGATGAAATTGACGACCAGACAAACATTCCAATTTCACGGCGTGATCAAATCGAAATTGAAACCGGCCATGCGCGCCATCAACCAAGCTCTTATGACCACCATTGCAGCCTGTGGCGACGTCAACAGAAACGTCATGTGCTCGAGCTTGCCCACCATGTCTGAATATCACCAGGAAGTCCATGCGGTTTCGAAGAAAATCTCTGATCACCTTCTACCGTCCACGACTGCATATCATGAAATTTGGCTCAAGGACGACACCACCGGCGAGAAGGTTCAGGTTGCGGGAGACGCCGTTCAAGATCATGAACCCTTGTACGGGCCAGCCTATCTCCCGCGAAAATTCAAGATCTCCATCGCCATTCCTCCCCACAACGATACGGACGTTTACGCTCACGACATCGGTCTTATTGCAATTCGATCCAAGGACCACGCTCGCCTGGAAGGTTTCAACATCCTTGCCGGCGGTGGTATGGGCGTCACACACAACAACAAAAAGACCTATCCGCGAACCGGGTACATGATGGGCTATGTCCCGGCCGACAAAGCACATCTCGTCTGCGAGAAAATCATGCTCGTCCAACGTGATCACGGTGATCGAAAGAACCGCAAGCATGCCCGACTGAAATACACCATGGACGACATGGGCAACGAAGTCTTCCGAGCCAAAGTCCAAGACCTCCTGACGCCACTGGGAATCAAATTCGAAACCCCTCGCCCATTCAAATTCGACTCCAACATCGACACCTTCGGCTGGCAAAGGGACGAAAGAGGCCTCAATCACTTCACCTTCTTCATCGAGAACGGCCGCGTTGAAGACACCGCCGACTTCCCCATGCGCAGCGGCCTAAGGGAACTCGCCAAGATCCACAAAGGCGAGTTCCGCCTCACCGGCAACCAACATCTCATCATGTCCAACGTGGCCGACGAGGCCAAACCGGCTCTCGTCGGGCTCATGAAGAAATACAAGCTGGACAACACACAATTCTTGGGCCTGCGCCTGTCGTCTTCCGCATGCGTTGCATTCCCCACCTGCGGCCTCGCCATGGCCGAATCGGAACGTTACTTGCCCGAACTCATCACCAAGCTCGAAGGTTGCCTGGAACAGAACGGTCTGGCGCAAGACAGTATCGTGATGCGCATGACGGGGTGTCCGAACGGATGCGCGCGGCCATGGGTCGCAGAAGCCGCATTTGTTGGGAAAGCCTATGGTGCGTATAATATGTATCTTGGGGGCGGATATCATGGACAGCGCCTGAATAAGTTGTACAGGAGCAGTATTAAGGAAGAGGAGATCTTGGAGATCATGAAGGGCTTGTTGGCCAGGTACGCGAAGGAAAGGAACCCGGGGGAAAGGTTTGGTGATTGGACGATTCGGGCCGGTATCATCAATGAGACGACAGAAGGGAAATACTTCCATGAAAATACCGCGGAAGAGGAGAGCGATGGTGAATGAACAATCGAATGACAATAATCGAAAGGCGCGTGGCTGGACATCATGCCACGTGTGGTGAAGTTGAGTGTCGAGCCGAAGCAAGGAGAATGAGTCGTTTGGATACTGGCTATCGGATATTTGGAAAAGCTTTTTTGTCACCTCAATTCACTTGCATAGCACGGAATGGCACTACATGGCACGGGGAAAGACTGGGTAGTATATATGTATATATCTCTATCCCTTGCATTGGACGGCACCACAATTTTCTAGGTAGAAATTATCGGTTTGATTGTCCAAAATTGTCTAGAACCGTTAGACTGGACTCTAGCTTACCAATACTGACATGTGTGTATATTTACGTGCAACCCTTCAACACCGAGAATGGATAATAGAGCATGTATAATAGAGTGCCGAGTCCCGCTTACAATGTATGTCCCTCTCTATGTACCACCCTCTTCTCTTCTTGCACGCACAGCACGCACCAGCCCACTGCTGTCCTCTTCCTCGTTTCACCTCGATCCCCTCTCCCGGGAAGGAGATATTTCCCAGTTCCTGCATCTGAGTACCTCATTGGCGATGTCCCAAAGCCTCGGGCTTGATGAAAGCCATCACAGCGTATCGAAAACTTCCATTCGCATAACCTCTCCTCATGGCTCGGAAAGCTTGTAGAAACGCCAATCCATCACGACCCTGAGCAATAGCGAAGGCCCAGAGCGATGGCGACGAAATGAGGGCCCACGATATGTCCCTATTTCCCCTTCTTGTGAGTATCTATATCGATGTGGACGTGGTGCTTCCTGTGGCTGTTCGGCTTTGTCTTCGCTGTAGGGAAAGAAGGGATGGGACAAGAAGGGTGTAAGAGACAAATATGGAGGACAGGATCCGGGGGGTGGAGCAGGAGGGAGGCATAATGGTGGGTAGCGGAGGTGGCGTAGGGAGGATGTCGGGGAACAGGTGGAAACATGGGATGGCCAGCTGACTCACCAAGTCTTCGCCACATCTTGACTGATATCCTTTGGCTCATGCAGGATTTTCAGCCCCGCAGCCTCGGCGAGGGACACGTATTCGGCCGGCGTACAGAGTGGAGGAAGGAGCATGCCATCTGCATCAAATTATGACACAAGTGTTAGTATAGCTTCAACGTGGCGCTGTGAGTTAGAGCGTCAATGGAAAAACCTCCAAACTTCGCTGGTTGTTCTTTGCTCTCTCACACACACCCCCGGTGGCCGGATACAAGACACTCGTGTGTCCAATAGAAATATGACGTACCTTCAATAGGCCGGATATCCCTAACCAACGCCTCCTCTGTCAACCTTTCATTCTTGAACCAATCTGCAATAACTAACTTCCCGCCTCCATCACGCAGAACACGGGCAGCATTGTGGAAAAACAGCACTTTGTCAGGAAAGTGGCTCAATGCTTCGGAGATCCAGACACAGTCGAATACGCCCGCCGGAAAGTGTGCCTCCATGTTCTCGGCATCAAGTTCGAAGTATTGGACTTTTCCACCCCGTACGCCCAGCGGGGTGAAGCCATTTGCGTCGACGTCTGCGTTTGGACCAACATCCGGACCCCCCTCCGTGTTCGCGGATAAGGCTGCGTTCATGGTTAACGAGGGCGGAGAAGACGAAGATATGTGGAGCTTGGAAGCTTCTTCCCTCGTCAACCGCCGTGCAATTTGCACCTGGCGTCCGCTGATCGTGATGCCAGTCACAGAACATCCATGTTCGCGCGCTAAATGCCTTGTTGTCCCGCCGATGCCGCAACCGACGTCTAACACGGTCCTACCTTGTTCAAGTTTCGAGATGTCGAGCAGTAAATTGATCAGGTTGACTTGGCCTGTCTCCTGTGTATCGGTGGGTGCGAGGAAATAGGCGTGGTGGATGTGTTGACCCCTTTTCCACGTCAGCGTGAGGGACGTATGGTATCTGTGCGGAAACAGAGGTGGGGGGGCGAGAGGGTTGACTTGGAGGCCTGTGAGATGCAATGGAATAGGGTGTTGGATGTTGGGTGTTGGGTGTTTACGAACCACAGAGAATAATAATAATCAGAAGCCAGGTCGTAGTGGTGTCGGATACGTTGTTTTAATGCAGTGAAGGAGGAATGTGGTTCGTAGGCAGGGACTTCGTATTGGTCTCCGATATGTCCTTGATGCCCTTCATTGGTACTTGTGGTGAAGGGTGGTGCAGTGGAGGGATGGGAAGTTGATGTTGAATCTTCCATGCCTCTCTAGGAGGGAATATGGTGGATGTAAGACCGAATTGATAATTGTCCGTGATGAGTGGTGGGTGGTTTGCTGTTGTAGAATTCAGCGCCTCGGTATTAAAGATAATGTACATCCTTTACCACCTAATAATGACTGTAGAACATTGTACCGGCGGCCTGAGGCTCGGCTCCCTTCCACGCAACTACGTCCAACCGACACGTTGGGATCATGACTTTTGATAAAAGCTCTTCGAAGCCTGGTCGGGTCTCCGAATCCGATCGGACCACAAACCAAGCTTTTGTTGGGGGCATCGTACCGAGGACCGTAAGATGCATTGAAATAAGCTGGCATGATCCGGAGACGCTAGCAAGAGCGGTGAGTAGTGCACGTCGCCCAGACTCGTTGGATTTAAAGATGCAAGAAATTTATTACACTTAGTTTTGAAGACACAAAGGTCGTGCGACCTGGACTGCATCCGGCTGCCAGGGTGTGCTTCACTAGAGATCAATCAACGTATATCTGGAGTTCAAAAGCATTGCCAATGGGGACACCTCCAGAACACGCAGCCCTCAACGAAAGACCCTTGTCAACGCTAAAACGACACTCGCGCCCGACTCACACCGACAGCCTTGTCAATGCCATCTCAACACCCACACCCATCACCTCTACCTCACCATCACCTCCCAGTTCCCAACCCCCACCACAGTTGACAGCGTTACAACAACACATCCTCTTCTTCGACCGCGACAACGACGGCATCATCTACCCTCTCGACATCTACCGCTCTTTTCGCTCTTTGGGCTTCAACATCCCCTTCTCCTTCCTTTCGCTGCTGATCCCCTTCTTTTTCTCCTACGCCACAACCCTGCCCCATAGCTGGTTTCCGGATCCTTTCTTCCGCATCTATGTGTCGTCCATCCACAAGGCCAAACACGGCTCCGACACCGGCGTTTTCGATATTGATGGGAATTTCGACGCGGCTCGCTTTGATGAGATTTTCGACCGCTATGACAAGTCAAAGTCAGGAGGGCTGAGTGCGGATGAGTTGTGGGCGATGTGGAGGAGGAATCGGTGTGCAGCGGATCTGGCCGGTTGGACGTTTGCGTGGATGGAGTTGGTTACGACATGGCTTTTGCTGCAAAGGGAGGGAAGGGTGTGGAAGGAAGATTTGAGAAGTTGTTACGATGGGTCGGTGTTTTGGAGGATTAGTGAGTTTAATAAGACCAAAGGGGGATGGAAGCAGGGGTATGGTGTTAAGGAACTCCTGGATGAGCTGTATAGGAGTGGGACATGGAAGAATTGGTGGGTCAAGGAGAAGGAGCTGGGGCCCGGAAAGTAAGGAGTATTGATATATACATTGTTTCTTCAAGGATATATTAGTACGTATTCAAGCCTCTGAACTCCGCAGCCTGATGGCGTTGCACAAGGCGTCCAGATGATTTAAAAGCGACAAGGTCGTGACCTCAAAGTGCCATCTCACGACTGCTTAAAACTACCCCCCGTTGGAGAACACAGAAGCAGACACAAAGCAGCATGCCGTACGATAAAAGCCTCCCGTTGCTTCTCGTATCGATTTGGAGGGTCGTTTCCCGCGATTTCGGCAGCTGCCTTCTCATCAAGCGCAAGCTTTGCCATGTCATCTCGAGATCCCCTCTGCGTCCTGTCTCTTGGTCATCTTTGATATTGCCGGTGCGGTACGATGACGCCGTGCTTTCGATTCAGTGACTATGGAGCCTGAATTAACCATGCTAAACGCGTAAAATAAGGGGATTGTTAGCATGTGAAGACTCCTTGCTGTCATTGTTTCGGCTTTCTTCTCGGCTTTTGCCATATTGATATGGACACATACCCTGTCTGTGTTGTCATCGGCAAGCTCAATCTTCAACATACCTGTACCATCTTTTGTTGAAAATCATCAAAAGAAGATTCAAGAAAGTTATCTTCCTTCCCAGTCATAATCGAATCCAATCGCCGATTCCATCGGGATTCCAGTGCCAACGTAATCAGATTGTAATCGATTGGCCCGATTCCATCGGGATTGGCGATTGCAATCCCCGGATAGCCAAACCTAATAGGGGTAACGCGGAGCATTAGGACCCGGCAGCATCAGTCTTTAACTTCTAATTTCTCTTGTCACCTCTCTCACTATAGCTAAACGCTATCGTAGTATTCGCATTGAGATTGAGCAAATCTTCTATAAGATAGAGGGTTTACGTATACGTAAACAAAAAAATATTAAGAAAAATAAAAAGGCCCCTTCCTATAGTCCATCTCTAACGAACTTATGGTCAACCACGATTTGTGTCAATTTTCAATCAGGCCGCGAATTTCATCAGTCCAGTCACGCAGCGAAGCGCTGACTGACTGTTGCTGAAGATGGTCGCAACCTTTTTGGGGGAATATCGTGACCTAGCCACAGTGCGTCCACTAGCTGGCATGCTTCTCGAATAGCCACCAATTCACCGTAATGTACACTTAACGTCGCGGACGATCCTTCCACCCACTCCTGGATGCGCCATGGACTGGATCCGATGGAGTTAGCCAATTAGAGCACGTGATTAGGCGTCGGATTATAGATTTTCCGGGATACGGTGCACTCTACCCACTCCTGGATGGCCGTGGGTTGGATCCGATGGGGCCAGCCAACTAGGGCCGCGGACAGGATATTCCACGGGGGGTAAAAGCTACGCTTCTGTATTTTGGGGGCTCGCCTCACAGCGTTGGAAGATTGCCAAGGGCATCGCATCACGTGATTGAGCGATCATGTGATTTAGCATTTTTCTGGCCAATCAGAGACGACTGCAGTCACGTGAGCAAAATTGATCGCTAGGTCGCGGGCGGGGGGGTCGGAGTGTAGAAAAAGCTTTCGCTAAACGCTACGCTTTAATCACATGCTCAAATAGTTGACATATTTCCCCGCCGCCCAACTGACCCACGGTCGATGATAATATTTCTCTAAGTCGCTGCGCAACGAAGTAAATAACCCCCCCCCGGCAAGACTGCTGCCTGGTTAAAAATTTTCCATGCTGTATCTTAAATACTCTTCCTCTAACGTCACTATTCCAACTTGCGGCGATGAGTTCAATGAGCAGCACAATCCTGCCAGCCAGGGCCACTAAATTGTCCTCAACTCCTTTTCTTCCACGATCTCTTTTGACCTCCCCTCCTTCCGAGCACAGTTTGAGGAAGCAAGACTCGGGCACGCCGGACTTGAGCACGCGGAAATCGAGAAAGCAGAAACAGGGAAAGCGGAAGGGGAAGCATCATGGGCTGAAGACGATCTTCAAACAAGTCGAGAAGCGCAAAATTGGCCGTGGATTCTTCGCTGTCCCGTGGCTGCGCTTCAAGCTGTCCCCATCAGAGTTCGAGCACTTTGAACAACACTACCAGGAAGACGGATTCGTCCAGCACAAGCTTCGGTATGATGCGGCACTTGAACTATAGGATTTGCTAACCTTTCCAGGTACGATTACTTTCCGTCGGCCCACCTCTTCGTGCTCCGGATGGCATGCTCAGTACATGAATACCTCGCATCAAGTGTCGTTGTAGATATCTTACAACAACTGCGCGTGATTGCACGTCGAGCAGATTCCACAGGCGAATTTGTCAAGAAGATTGGCTCGGCTGCCATCACTTTTAACGACCCCACGCTTAGCAAGCATTCCCCGGACGGTTCATTCAGACATATTGAAGCAAGGTACCCGGGAGTGGTCATTGAAGTGTCTTATTCACAGAAAAGACGGGATTTGCCACGCCTTGCTGATGACTACATCCTCGGATCAGATGCTGAGATCCGCGCCGTTGTGGGGTTAGACCTCGACTACAGAGGTAAGAGGGCCACTGTGTCCATATGGCGACCGCGAATTCAAGTCAATGCCGCTGGGGAGAAAGAATTGGTTGCGCACAAAAGTTTAGCAGATCAGGTATTTCATGACCAGTTAGATCTGCTTCAGTACGGACTGACATCTCTCAGGAATTCCGCAGCGAGGATGGTAACCAAATCGGCGACCCACAAGTTGGCCTGCGCCTCCGCCTTGAAGACTTTGCATTGAAGGCCTACGCCGACGGAGACGCATCCCTAGATGATGAGGTATTCATCCCTGCACATGACCTCTTCACGTACCTCAATGACGCAGAGGAGTTCGACCGATCATGCAGAGCAAGCTCAAAGTACAAAGCTATCGAGCCTGGAACTCGAAAGCGAGCTCGAGAAAGCACACCCCCTGAGGAGCTGGTTCATGACGATGAGGCGCGTTTCGCAGAGGAGGAGAAGAGAGCCGAGGAACGGGAGAGCCATGGCGAATCGTCCTACCACGGTGACAGCAGGCCCCAGCCACGGCGCAAGCAGCCCAAAAGACAGAGCCATCGATCATAGGGCTAAGGAGCGGTGTCAGGAAAAGCGCGTCGCTGGGGGAAGCTGTATAAGACTGATAAGCAGTGATTACAGACTGATCCTTACGACTCTCCCAACCACGACAGCTCACGATCATTCGGTTAGAGCAGCCGTGCTGGATCACGTACTCGGGCAGGTTGTCGGGTTTTATCGCAAAGGGCGAGCGGAGCAAGAACTGTTTCTTATTGTCTCTACCACGTTGAAAGAAGGACCGATCATCATGAATGATCAATGCTGAATCAAATCCAGTGAATATGTGAGCAGAAGGGTGAGCGACTCCAACGTTCTGCCTACTAGGTAACCGTAGCCACTCTATAGGCCCCCAACGGAGGCTGAGGCACACTCCCGCAGAGACTCACATTAACTACTGTGTTGTGGCATCCTCTTAGACATGTTTAAAACCCCAAAATATTGCTGACGATTGAAGAAAAAGGTCACCATACTATCCATTAGGGTAGCCCCAAGAGACGCTTGCCAGTGAAGTTCGTAGACCAGACGGCCTCCAAGTTTTGAGGATTCAAGATGTGGAACGCTCGTGGCCCAAAGAGTAAACGCTGCGAGAGCATATTGCGAGGTTCATAATCTTTTGCAATTGAGCACAAAAATGCGAGGAGACGACCCCCAGTGTTGGAGCTCTGAAGCCGCTGTATTCGATCGATACCGACCGGAAGTTTGGCAGCTCTGGAGGGAGCCAACGGTGGATTCGATAGCCAAAAGCGGAATCTTCCTGTCAATTACTCAGCAACAGACGTATGCAAAACATCGCAGACTTGCGTCTCACTCTGTATTCAGTGAATCTCCAGAAGTTGGAGCGAGCAAAGTGAGAAATGAAGCAAATGAGGAGGAATGCGATCGTCAATCGTGGCAGGTTCCATCCAGCAATGTTGCCAATGGTCGCAGCGACGGGATCCTCCGGCTGACCATATCTATGCGTGAGAATTGAGAAGAAAGACATTCGCAGCTCCCAAAACATGTCCCTTCGAGAGAGTCTTATTCACTGTCCTCAATCGCCGACCTAGACGGCCTTGTACAGCCGCCGCCGGCCAGCGTCAGCCTCAAGTAATTTTGGTCTCAGATTTCCATAATGTAATGGATTACTCTCAATTTGGATTTCCCATTTTCTATTCTGTGGTATACAACAAGGTGAGATGGACTGCTTTGCACAATGGTTCGTAGGGCATCAATTCACAACTTTGTCCAAGAGGAAAGGCACCAGCGACATGAGACCCAGAGGCATCCCGGGCAAGGGCAAGGGCAAGGAGACAAAACACAATCCATCAACTCCTTCTTACCCTGTCTGGCGCGTCGAATACGTCGGAGAACCAAACCATGAAGCTATCTTCGGTGTCCTGTACCACGTTGTCGGCGACATTCTGCAAGGGATGACCTACGAGACGAAGCCAACTCATGCGCCAGAACAATCGGCCACTTATGCGGGCAGAAAACACGATTTGGGGAGTTTTCAAGACTGCCAACTACAACAGGATAACGTAGTGCTTTCGTGCGTGGTGTTGCGATACCTATAGGTGTACGCTCAAGCTCGCCGGAAGATCGGCGTCATCAGTTTAGCCGCACGCCACTTGAATTCTTAACTGCGTCGTGGGGGACGGACACGAGTCCGCAGTATGTCTTCCATCGAGGTGACTTTGGAACTCAAAACGCAATGCCGAGGATGGCGACCGTTATCACAAGCAGAATCGGATCAAAAATCAGAGCGTCCACTTCGGTAAGGATATAGGTTTTCCTAATAAGGAGTTAGGAAGGCACGCAGCGTATCCATGAAACAGCCACTCATGGGTTCGGTCTTTTCTTCCATCCTTTGGTATACTTCAGGGGGATCTTCCGGGCGGTTGTTGGGGTATTGGTCTCTGATCGAGATTCTGTACGACCATGCTGGATCCGCGAAAGCCCTCTTCCCTTCAACTTCTGGGACCTTCCAATGGTTGTAGACGACACGAAGTAGTTCCTTGGACGGATGATGGCGAGGCCAGAAAAGGGAAAGACACAGCGTTCTCAGGCAACTGGCTTGAATGCAGCCTAGGTGAGCCTGAGCGAATGTAGGAAAAGAGATGGCAGGTGGAACTCGGTGCCGCAGTCATTTGGTGAAGGTAAACGAACATTCTGTGTCTCGGTCGCAGTATCAGGAAATTCGGGGGGACCATCTCTGTGCCTTTCAGGCTAAAGGCACCCGTTTTTGGAAGGAGTGGGCGTTTCCCTTACTGATTGCAATTTTTGGACCCCTTGATGCAGTGTGGAGCGCGGAAAAAAAAAAAAGGCTAGCGGTCTGGGCATCGACGGAAAGACGCCTTCAAAAGCGGCGGCAACGACCGCCACATCTGGCGGGAAATTTCCCGGCAACTTGCGTTGAACGGTTGCAGGGACCCTCCACCAGACGCTGAATATCCTTCTCCAAGCCTCCACAGGCTCCTGTCTCCAGCAGGGATACTGCCCCGCACACTTCAAAGAAACCATTACGGTCGTTCTTCAAAAGTCAGGAAAGGATGACTATACACAGCCTAAGTCATATCGGCCGATAGCCCTCCTCAACACACCAGGAAAGGCATTAGATTGTCTCGGCACCCACGACCCTCTGCTTGGTGTGCCAAGGCACTAATCGCCCCTACGGGGCGACCTTCGCAGAAGGGCCTGGGTCAAAATCGGGACCGATTTGTATGTGGTCAACATTACCGCAATACAATTAATCAAATGACCTATATAAAATTTCGGTAATTAAGTGAAATGACCCATTACAATCCATTAACATTCCATACGAGTCATCTCGACGTCAAGGCTCGTCCGTTCACGCTCGGCTACGAACCATTTCGAGCGCGATCAGTAAGAGCTCGTCTAGGTGGTCCACAGATTGGATCCGATGAAATACCACGACCCATCGGATCCAATCCATGGACCATATCGACATCGAGGCTCGTTCGTTAAAGCTCGGTTACGAACCATCTCGAGCGCGGCCAGTGAGAGCTCGTCTAGGTGGTCTACAGATTGGATCCGATGAAATACCACGACTCATCGGATCCAATTCGTGGATCATGTCGATATCGAGGATATCGACATCTATCGAGAAGGGTGCCCCCCGCCCCCACCGGGGCCACAGATTGGATCCGATTGGGGGTTTCCCGGAAAAATGTTTAATTCGATGGGTTGTGGCCCAGAAAATGTTTAATCCATTAAGGGTAGGTTGCCCACGGGATTTCATCGGCAGTGTCCCGATCTACTAGATCGCTCGCGATCAAGGATCGCCGCCGTCGACGCGATCGAGATCTAGTAGATAATTACTCGATCGCGCTCTCGGCATTCCCAATTGGGTATTCCGTCCTTTCCCCCCATGGTGTGTGTGATCTCGCTGCCCTATGGGCTCAGCCCGCACAGGGTGTATGAATATCGTATCATATCGTGATCTCGCTGTCGCCTCTAATCGGGATCAGTAGCTTCTTCTTGCGGTATGCCCTTCCACCTCCGCCTCTTTGCTGAGTAATCCACAGCGCTAGGCATGGTGGGTCGGCAGCGCAAGATTGATATAATCACTCCCCCACTGCCAAATTGGGGACTGGGCAACACCCCTCCTCTTATTTGGTGCATGATCAACCCGCATCCATTCGACGCCCTTCCAGGTAAGTGTCTCTGGGCCGCGATTAAGTGAGGGAGGCGACACCAAGCTAATGGAAGATGGGGAGGGGTTGGCTGACACAGTGGGAGGGAAGAGATGATTGACTAGTAGCCATTTTGCAAGTTACAACTGTCCGCGACGACGATGAAGATATTCACACACTCACCGCCACTGATCGGCGACGGATATGACATCCGGATCTACTAGATCCATCGACGACGCGATCGAGAACTACTAGATCGGAACACTGTTCATCGGATCCAATCCATGGACATCTATCGAGTCGGGTTCCCCCGGGCCACATGGTCCACGGGTTGGATCCGATGACGACGCGGCAAGGGGGAGGGCAGCGACTATTCTGTACCTATCACGAAGACGAGAGGGGGCAATCGCCTTTGTCGACGACTTTAATGCGTGGGTCACAGGGCCCAATGCACGGGCGAACATGGAGAGACTCCAAGCGGAAGTGATCCCGCATGTGGAAGAATGGGAGGCCACTAGCGGCGCGACATTCGCATCAGAGAAGACAGCGCTGATCCACTTCACGACGGCGATTAGGAGATGTTGGCAGTCCACATTGGGCCTAGCCTAGTCACGTGCACCGCAGCCTTCGTGGCCCCTTTTTGTAGATAGATTTATTCAATCAATCCTCTCTCGGCCCAACAGGAGAGACAGCGCCATTACGTATAAAGGGGGTGCTAGTCGACGAGGTGCCACATGTTAAAATCCTCGGGGTGATCATGGATCAGGGACTAAGATATCACGTTCATGCAGCACGAGTGGCTAAACGAGGTATGCAGGCAGTGATGGCATTAAAACGTGTCGAACTTTCTGTACAACTTGAGATGAAGGAGCGCTCTGTTCCCTATCTACCTATCGAGGTGTTGAGGCTCCTTTTATAGACACACGAATGCTACACTGTTGCACAGAGCAACCATCTGTAACGTCGTTGCCCATGGAGACCTCTCGTCATCCAACAAAACGGCTTCGCGGATTACGGCCTAGCACGGCACGACAACTCTACACGGCGACGGTAACTCCAGTAGTGGACTATGCATCACCGGTGTGGTCCATCAACGCATCGACCAAAACGGTGCGGGCGGCGGAACAAATTCAGCGCATAGCAGCAATCTCCATCATTGCCGGCTTTCGAACCATTGCGTTCCCAATCGCAGAAGCCGAGGCATCGCTGAAATCAGTGGTAGATCGATGGACGGACCAACTACGGCGGTTCTGGGTGGACCTACATACCCTCCCGTCGTCACATCCATTCTGGAAGATCAAAGTCAGCCGCGCTTCGTATCGCCACTACGACGAATAGCGGAGGCTTGGAGTGTATCGAACCATTCTATATAGCGCCCTGGCTGCCACGAGCTCGTGTTTATATTCACGAACGAGAAAAAGCGGAGGAGTTGGCGAGTCGAACGAGCCTAGAGCATGCTATATTCACGGACGCGTCGTGTCGACAAGGAAGTTGGCATCGGAGTGGCGCACTTATCGTCGACAGCTCCCAATATGATCAGCAGAAACATTGGATCGTCCTCGACGTTAAGTGTATATTACGGTGAATTGGTGGCTATTCGAGAAGCATGCCAGCTAGTGGACGCACTGTGGCTCACGATGGACAGTGGAGCGTGGACATTACATTCAAACGGCAACCACAAGATGGTGCGATGTGTCCTATCTCCTTGGGGGCTGGTTTAACGAAAGGCTAGACGGCCCAAGGGACAAGTGGAAGGCGAATATGAAAACTTACTCGCTCACCTACTTCCGAGCAAATATACGTCACAGCGGCTGGGGTGAAGCTAACTACATCGAACGACTCCGCTTCTCAACTCTACCTGACGGAGTTCACAAATATTATCCCTGTTCATTCATACCCTCCGAACTTTCGCCAGGTCTGGAGGCACCAAGACTACCTGGGGAACTCTACCCACGTCTGGGTTGGGAAGGACTCGAAAGGGGATTCACGGCTTTAAATGCAAGAGTCGTCGGCGTGGGTGCTGATCGTCAAACGCCTCAGGAATGATAGTTACGGCCCCCAATCGATATACGGTCCTGCCTAAAGTAACCAAGATTGGCGTTTTGCGTCAAAGGCCGCTATCAACGAAAAGAGGATTGACGGAGCTGATCCGGGCGAATTCTCAGCCTGACCGGTCCCCACTAGAATGTCGCAGAGAAATTGCCCTGCTCGACTCTGTTCTCGCTTACCGAACGAATTATTGGGGACACAGCCATGTCACACCACCAAGTGCTTTTGGGGGGACGTGAGAAGAACAATTCTCGCGTAACGCCCAGTTTGAGCGCAGCTGAAAGAAGGACCGACCTTTTCTAGCCCCCACAGATACGATGCTGGGCGATTTGTACTGTCCAACCTCTTCCTTCTGCAAGCCACGTTGTGAGATAATTTTGCTATTGGATTGTATCGGAGGTCACTTCACGCAACCCCCGGTATAGCGTAGTAGAAGCATCAGCTACACGAAACTATCCTTTGGGGTTGAATGTGTACTGTGGTATCCAGGGTAATTTTCGTTAGTATAGAACTAAACTACGTGATTATACACGTGAACCCCTGGAACTCAAAGGGGAGTAAGTCCTAAAGCAGCCCAGAAATTAGGGTCCCTTGGACTGGCTAGTCGAGCCGCCCTGGCATGTGATAGGCACCTTCTGGCTGAGCGACCCTATTAACACACCCAAGACGCTACTCTGTTTACCTGCCAAAACCTTCAGGTGTACTAACGAAAATTACCCTTGGATACCCCAGTAGATCATGCGCGGGAGATGACCATCGGGGGAGCCTCTCGGGAGGGAGACTCTTGGCAGAAAGTTTCGGACAAACAGAGAGTTGTCTAAGCATCAATTTAGCCTAGTTGTGCGAGCGCTGTCCGTAGGATGGAAATGTACTTGGAAAACCCTAGTAAAGCCACACAATCGAGGTACCAAAACATCAAAATTGGGGCGCTCACATACCTTGGTCATTTGCGGGCTCTTTACCTCGTTGTCGCTCGATTCGCACTTTGCATAGACTTTCCTGGTGTCGTAGTGCCTATTTTGACTTTGAACCCCTTTTGTTGCTGCCGCCCTCATGGCCACTTCCTTCGTTGACGACGTCTGGCAAGCCCCACTTGGGTGCGCTGAGCACCTCTAGACAACGCTCGCACGTCAAGGACCAATTGGGTGCGCAGATAGTTCTAGACCTACTCTCTGTTGTCCGGAACTCTCTGCCAAGAGTGTCTCTCCCATCGGGCGCTTGCCGATCCTCAACCCGGGTCGTTCCCAACGACCCTCCAGCGACCATCCTCCCCCTTCTTCCACATAAAGTTCACGTGGATCTTTACGATAAATATCAGGGAACCATCTCTCATTTGTTGTGGAGCCACAGAAAGGATCGCAGAGCTACAGGTTGCACCCTGTGGATGGAAGAATTGAAACCATGTATTGAGGCTGAACTAGCCGAAGAAAACACTGGGGCAAGGCTTCCACGGACAATCGGGGCAGAAACAAGCAGTCTGGAGGTCTCTACTAAGGTCGGTCTAGTGCTCAATGCTCTTTTCACAAGCCTCAGGGATCTCGATGCCTCGGAGTAGGAAGGGCATCGAGCAATTCCTTTTTCCGGCACCAACACAAGACATCACGCCATCACCGTAGGGTCTCATTAGTACACGATTCGCCAAGGCAGGCACTGCGGGGCATTCCCTGGACTGGTAGCTCCTTGCAAGAAACGACATTTATCAGCCTTGGGATCGGAAGCTTGGAGGGACTCCCCCTATACCTCGTATGAGAACCGTCGCGGACCTCTCAGTCTCTTCCTCCAGGGATGGCTGTGCCCAAGCTGCTTACCCTGATCGTAGGGTTTCTCATGACGCTCTGCCCGCGTATTCTGGGACAAGTTCCTGACTGGCAGACCATTCTTCGAGGCGAGATCGATATATACAATTCCACGTCACTCGATGAATTTGTATTTGCGGCAAGACGTAAGCATTCTCGCCAGATCGGATCTTGTTCTCCTAACCTTACGACCAATAATCTGGCCGGAAGACTACAAGATCCTTTTCGAGGGATGTCGCTTAGGCCACGTCAATCATGTGTTGGAAATCAAGACAACTATTGCTTCGGCAACAATGATCAGTATTGCCCCGACTGTGGAATCTGCTGTACCCAGTCTGCTGGACCCTGGTGCTGCATTACCGACGGAGGATCAGTGACGAAAACTTGCTGTCCAGCAGATACTGGACTTCCAAATGGACAGGAAGGCTGCTGCGATACATGGCAAACTTGCGAAGATGACACTGGTTGTACCGACCCTTCGTGAGTATTGAATATGTTGAGATCCCTGGTGTGTAACGAAAAACGTCTAATTGTGTCCAAGCACTACAATAACGATTACTGTTACGAGCTGGGCTACGGTCTATACGACCTCAACCGCCTTTAGTACCATATACACAACTTCGGTCTATGCCACATCGGTCTATTCGACTGTCTATGCTACTGCTTCAAATGTTCGGACCGCAACCGATATCGTTTATGTTACTGTTCCCGCGAATAGCAGGCACCGCCGTACAATCGAGCAAGCAGAAGAAACCAATGAAGCACAGCCCATGAGCAATATGATGAGCAGTATGAGGCATTCACTCCTCGGGCTCGACTCAACCCCTACCGCCGGTATTCAAGCTCCAGTGATGACGCTCCTGTCCTACCCAGAATTCGATCTCGTGGCCCGGGACTTGGAGGCCCTAGGTGTGATCGTCAAGCGTCAAAGCACTATTACATACACCACTACGACCTACACTTCTGCAACGACGACGGTGCAAGCAGTCAGCACCTCTACGCTGGTTCAAACTGTCCATATTACGTCGACTGCAAATGTCGTCCTCACGAGCACCACATATCTAGATGCACAGGAGACGATCAAGGTGACGTCTACCGTTACGGCCAGCGCAGCTGCTAGAACTACTGGTGAATCCAGCGGAACCTCCAACCCTTCCATAACGAACGATGCCAACGAGGAGACTCCCACCTCATCAGGACCGTCTTCATCTACCAGCATTGGTGGCGGTAGCGGCGGAGGGCTGTCTACAGGGGCAGAGGTCGGCATTGGGGTCGGGACAGCTGGCGGGTCATCGATCATCTGCATCATCCTCATTTTATTCTGGCGACGTCACCGTCGCACCCAGAAAGACGCTCAAGATCCCTCCCCCGGAACAGTCATTGCCAACAATCCACAGGCAAGTAGCTCGAGCACTGGCTATGGGGTCCATTCATCGCCTTATTCGTACGAGCCCATCAACAGACCAAGTGAACCAGCCGAAGCCCCAGCGCACGAAGAACCGACAGTGCAGTACCAGCCACCACAACGCCCGCCGCTGCAGTTCCAGTATGCTCCGTACGAGTTGTATGACGAGCTTCCGCAAGAGTTGTATCATTCACGGTATGAACAGGGATTGCAGGCGTCGAAGGCTTGATGTTACGACCTGGCCTGCGACCTTTTTGGGGACACGCAGGACGGAGGCCGGAGGGGAATGTCTACCGTAGTCCTATACAGAGGCATGCAAACCCGGTTTCCACCCAAAATGCATTGTCCTGTTCACTATTGAATGAAAGACTGGCCCTACCAAGTGGCTGATGTCTTGCTGAGAAAAGGATCATACGAAATGAGCTGACGAAAGATGGGCACACCCGAACAGAGACAAAAGGAAGAGATTCACACTTCTGCCACTTTCAGAGCAAGTCGCGCAATTCTGATTCAGTCTTCACACAGCCACTGAGGCCCAACTCCAAGTCCTGCCGTAATTCCTGCAACTGCTTTCTCTTAGCTGACCGCTCGAGGGTCTCGCCCGCAATACTGGTCAGTTTCTCATCGGAAAGACCAGCCGCCTTTTCTGCCGAATAGATCGACTATAACGGGTGAGTTACGTGGCGCTCGACAACTTGTTTGCAGACGTTGTCGACAAAGGTTTTCATCGCCACCTGAGACGGTCGGAGCGGTGTCGGTGGTGTCACAGTTTCAAGTCATACCTTGTTCTGGAGTCCTGACAGAGCCTCTGAGTAGGCTTGCTCGATCAATCTTCTCTCGGATGTTGCTGATGTGCAATTTGCCGTGCCAATCCTGATCTCTGGCCTCGATCACGGCGCGCTTGACGGAATCGTGGGTACTCCGTTTTCCTCGATGCTGGCTGCTGCCTGGCCCTTTGGATGTTGTCGGCAAAAGAATGATACCTTCCACACCCAGAAATGTCGTGATAGTGCGTTTCGAACGTCGTAAATCTGCCGCCGTCCTCCCATCCATCGGGGAATAGCCTTGAAGGTAGGTTTGTCAACGGAGGCCTGATGGTATGAATAGCAGGGGTAACTCTGCTCTTTTTTTGGGCGCCGAGCCGATTTACCCTTTGGCGATGAAGAAAGAAAAAAGGAGAATGATTCTCAGCCCGAGCTTTTAGAACGTTAACTTGGCTTTTGTCCTTCCCGAATAGCATGTGGCCAATGATAAAAATGAATATTCGAGGCAATGGTACAGGTATCCGATACCGGTTCTTGCCTCAAATCCCCCAAGGAAGTACAAGGGCCAACGAGATGTTGCGCCTGGCAAGTATGTTGGAAATGGTCCATTCTCCCATCTCCGATCTTCCATCTCCCATTTTCATCAGTGCTATCCAAACATTACAAGTTCCGCCGTTCGTCATCCTATAAAATGGCTCATGGTCTGAAAGAGAATTGTTTCTCACACTTCAAGATTCCCCTTGTTAGAAAACTCGATGTCGCTCTGCTTCCTTACCCGGAGGTGTGGGTTCGACATGTCGGGCCAACATCCGTCTGAATCCTTGAATGAAAATGACGTCGGCAATACGAGCCGGAGTCTTGGCCAGGCTGGAGATACTCAAGCGTCGTACACGGAAAAGGTAGTAGAGTCCAATGCAGGCGAAGACCTTTGCATTCCAAATCAGTAGAGTCCGAGAAAGCCATGGCTAAAGAAGGGATGCTTACGTTGAAAATGATGTACGCGAAACCAATACCAAAGTTGCGCCACCTCTCGTTCGGGTAGATGTTACTTGCCGCCAGAAACTCGTCAGCCGATGTGAGAGGACAGTACTGGCAATTACTAGAGGCGGATGGGTTGTAAAGCTGGCCTGGTGCTCCGGCATTCAAGTAGTTTGCCAGGTATTGTTGGCAGGTCTGGCCCGCGGGTGGATCAAAAATTGCAAGCTCATTGTCGGCGCATCGGATTTGACGTCCACGGAGGCCGGTGGCAGCCCAGCCCGAAACGAGATATGTCATTGGAGAGACCCGGTCTGGCGGCATCAGCTAACTGGAAGTGAGAACAGGATCAGGATCAGCGACATACACATGAAAATCCAAAAGCCAGGGAGGGCCGTCGGGCTTTGAAGGACACCGTTGAAAGTAAGCATCATACTAAACAGGAGGGTTGCAATATTGCCTGCGGTTTCCGCGTCTGGCATCGCGGCGATGACCATTTGTGCAAATGTACTCGTGAACAACATGAATTGTATCACGAAAAGGAGCATCAGGCCCCGAGTTTCGTTGCTCTGGTTTTTGCCGAAGATGGCAAAATACCACGAAATCCACATCAGGACGGCGAGAACCACCTGATATGGAATCTCCACGACAATATTGGCCACGAGGAAGGCGACCCAGGAATACGCCTTGGAAGGACGTTCTCGAACTTCATATAGGGATCGTTGGATGACGAATCGAGGCATGATTTGCTGGACGAAGGTGGAGAAGATACTAGGATGGTGATTGTCAGTCGTGACGGAGCGGGAAGTGTGCTCTTAACTTACGTGACCAGCATGAAGACTCCAAAAATGGTGTTCTGCAGTCCCGCCATGGTCGTGTTTTGTTTGTAGAAGGAAAATCCGATGAACAAAGCCGACATGATGCCCAACAAGAACCTGCCGTTATTGTTAGCCCGCTCTCGCCGTGGATATCGATCGATGATGCCCTGACTTTCCAGTGATGTATGACGGTGTTCTCCAGTACTGCTGAAACACTCGGACGGTGACATAGTAGATCTGAGACGAAAGTGGCACAGCAAATTCCGAGGTGGACTGCGAATCTGCTGCGGGTTCGGATTTCTTCGCCTCGTGGATGCGATCAAGTTCTGCTTGAACCTCCTGAGCTTCGGGGGTCGTTTTCCACACCTCACTCCAATCTCGGTCAGATTTCTTGCCACAAATCTCAAGCATATACTCGGCGGGATTGGCGTCGTTGTCGCAAGGAGGAGCCCCGTTTCGCTCAAAATAATCGAGCATGGTCCTTGAATTCGGGCCGACGTCGCCGAAATAAATGGTTTTGCCGCCTTTCATCAAGAAGAGAAGTCGATCGAATTCTTGAAATAGAATCGCAGATGGTTGATGGATGGTGCACAGTACGGCCTGTCCCGAATCGGCCAGTTTTCGCAGGAAGGCCACGATCGACCAGGAACTCTGTGAATCCAGACCAGAAGTCGGTTCATCCAGGAAAATAAGGAGTGCTGGCTTTGCTGCAAGTTCGACGCCAATCGTAAGGAGTTTACGTTGTTCGACGTTCAAACCTTCTCCGGGATTTCCCACGATGGCTTCGCCGAAGTCTTCCATATTCAACATTTTAATCACATCCTCCACGAAAGCATCTTTCTCTTGAATGGAGACTGATTTGGGCTGTCGGAGATATGCCGAAAATCGAAGTGCTTCGCGGACGGTCGTCGACTCCAGGTGAAGATCTTGTTGTTGCACGTAGCCGGTCTTGCGTTGGAACGAAGGATCTAATGGCTTGCCATTGACCAGCTATCATGAATGTCAGAGGATGGAGACGTCGCCAACCGAGGTCAAATTGAACTTACCATGTCACCGGTCAAAACTCCAATATTGGTTCGTTGCGCTAAAGCGTCCAATAGCGTAGTTTTTCCAGCACCGGACGTTCCCATAAGAGCGGTCAAAGTGCCTGGCTTGACCCATCCTGATATGCCATCGAGTAATCTTCGAGGCTCCCCTTTGATTTTGATGTCCAGCGTGACATTTCGCCAAGTAAATATGTCCCTTTGCGCTGGTAGGACCTTGACTTCCTCAGCATGCTTCTCATCGGCCGGATCGCTCGACGTCACGCTTTTTTCGGCCACATCTATTACTTCTTCGTCTTTACGACCGCTACTTTGGATGTAAGATGGGACATGCCCTCGTCGGAAAACCAGGAACTCCGCAGTCGAAGTCGAGTCCGAGTTGATTTCGGTGGCAATAAAATAGATTGCGAAGAAAAATATCATAAAGGCGAAGAGGAAACCAAGGTTTCGCCAGATATGACTGTAGGAGTAGCCATAAGATGACTTGACCCATGCGTCACCCGAAACATTGACTTCGCCGGCAACGGCACCGGCAACTGCACATTGAAAGTTGTCGCCCTGACCATAGGGGGGAACTAGACTGGCCGGCGCACATGGAAATTCGCGGCCATGAACTTCGTTGACCAACAGTGCCTCAAATGCATAGGCGACAGGGTTGATCCAACTGGTCCATTCGAACCACGGATGCATATAAGATCTTTGAATGGAGAATCCTGTATAAATGACGATCCAGAGAACCATGATACCGGCAATGGCCAGAGCGGCCGAGACAGTCTTGGTGACGGCAGCCGTGCATCTGAAGATTGCGGACATTGTCAACATCGCCATGAAATTGAACAAGAAGAAGATGAAAAACTGCGACGGCTCGGTGCGTAGGCCGGCCAGAAAGTACAGAATAATGTTGAATACGGTGGCGGTGCAGAATTTGATAGGTAAATCGGCCACGATACCAGCAACAGCTTCCGTGAACGGATGATAGAAGGCATACGACTTGTGTTTGGCGACAATCGGACGTTGGGCGTATAAAGTGTTGATCTCCACAATGGACTGGAGGGCACTCAGTAAGACCGCGAAGAAGAGGACTGATCCTTTGGAGAAAAAGCTGCCGGTAGACACCGGGGTCCCATAGAAGACTGAACCGATGATCAGGGCCTGCGCAATTTGACTGAAGATGACCGCACTGCAGAGAAATTTGGTCAGTCCGTCGGAAGACAGATCGAGAGGGGGATTCAACATACATCGTCGATGCTTTGTCGTTCCACAATCTTTGATACGCTCGAACGGTGCATAGGCGCACCTGCATTGGAATGCTGATCACATAGGGAGATTGTGGTCGCGTATGCTCTGCCTGCATCTGTTTGTGGGATTCTCTGAAAGTTTCCAAGGCTTCTCTGCCGTCCGCGTGAATCGCGTCTGCATGGGTAGACTCTTCCATGGACGACTTGTATTGAGGACTTTCCAACCAATATTTCTCAAACTCTTCAGCGGTACGAGGAACTTTATTCTCGAAGCCTTCTCGAGGCTTTCTCTCACGTGGATTGGTGACGGATCTGAACACCCTCGCATATTAGCTATAATTCGAATGAGGAGGGTCTCTCATACGTCAAGAAATCACCCGTTGTTTGTCTGGGTGGACAAAACCATCCCATGTCTTCAAAGTATGCTCTTGCATCTTCGGCGGGCCCGAAGTAGATTTGTTTTCCTTCGTACAGGACAATGGCTTTGTCACACAGGTCGTAAATGGCTTGTGAGGCTTGATAGATCGCAATAAGAGAGGTTAGACCGGCAATGTCGGCCGCAATTCGGATGGAGCGGACAAATTCAAGAGCTGTCTGTGAATCGAGACCACGCGTTGAATTATCCCATGCAGCAATGGGAGCGCCTGTTCGGACATCAGCATCGATGGTGCTAGATTTGGGGCATTCTCCTACCAGCCAGGGACATTTCAGCAAGACTGACCCGCTTGCGCTCTCCGCCACTGACACCGCGAACAAAATCATCGCCGACTTTGGTATTTCGCGTATGTGCTGACGATGGGGTCAGCTAGCATTTCAGCAATGCAAACGGTCTCAGAACACTCACATAGACCGAAAATGGTCATCACCACGGATGCCATGTATTTAGCCCAGTCGGCTCGAGAAATATCAATAATCCTGTGGGAGGACGTGCGGCAAGCTGCAGCGAAATTGAGCGTTTCCCCGACAGTCAAATGAGGGAAATGCTTTTCGTTCTCTTGATTGTAGATGGCCTCGCCCTTGAATTCCTTCAGGAAAACATCTTGAGGTATACCACTGTAGGTGATGCTGGAATCTTTGGAAACTTCCAGGCCCTGGAGCTCGCCACAGATGCTTTTGAGGAATGTAGAGCAGCCACTACCGGGTCTTCCCAGTACGATCAATATTTCTCCACTGTTGACGTGTCCGTTGAAGTTTCGCAGGATCTGTTTCTCAGGAGGATGGCTGAACATGTCACGGATGCGGAATGGGGCCATGAAAAGAGAACCAACGTTCTTTTGCAAGACGAGCGCGGAGCCTTTGCCCGAGACACTCAAATTCTTAAAGGTAAAGCCGCTTCGTCGAGTCTTGACGTCTTGCTCTTCAAGCATTTGGATGAATTTCCGTGTCCAGAGGATGAAATTGAAGGAAGGGCTGTTGGGATCGAATTCAGGAGACTCTATGCCCATACCGGCAACCGTGTCCTGTCTTTTGAGACCGCCCTCGGCGTGGGAAGTTCTGGACTGCACCCCCGACAGAATAGAAGCAATTCTGGCAAGCTCCGGGCGTACCGCAGCATTGTTATCGTCGTCAAATTGGTAATCGAGAGTATCTCTGGTCTTTCTTGTACGAATTGGCTCGAATCGCGGTCCTTCAGAGCTACTTGTTGAGATTTCATGTTCAAGCGCATTGGAGATGTGGTCTTCGTCTTTGGAGGCCATGACGTCGAGAGAAGTGTTATTGTCTCCGCCGATTCGTTGATTGGAAAAGAAGGAAAGTGGACAGGTATCAAATTTGTGCAGCCGTCTGGAATGTCGTCGTTCCTTTGATCTTCGAGCCTCTGAATTGTGGTACGGTACGCCTTCCTCAGAAATGGGACAAGATGGATTAGGTCAAAGTGACGACAGAGTTGGGAACGGACTGGAGGACTCCCTCTTGGGTGTTGATGGGTCGGAAATATACAACGCTCGGACGTCCGGGAGAAGTGTCAAACTCAAACAGGTCTTGCTGAGAAGGGTGACGAAGAAGACCTGGCAAATTGTCGCAAACGAAAAACACCCTACACAAGACTGAAATCCTGGAGAGTGGCTTAGTTCAGGAGAGAACAATAGAGATTGCTGTACACTGGGAGACCGACCTCTCTGGGGGTACTCACTAACTTGCCCTCTAACTGGCATTGAACATCTGCACTAACACATAGCTCCACCGACCCTGGGGGGCCTGAAGGAGTTTAATGATCCTTGTCAGTTACTTAATGGCTTAGTTAATCAGGGCAACTCATGCTCTTGGGGTCGAATATTGATTGGTTGTGCCATCAGTGCGAGAAACCTTGTGTTTCGCGGTCTGATGCGGAAGTGTCTGGGCAAGAGGAACTAGATGGAGAACTGGAGAGTTCTCGTCGCATAGAAGTCTGAGGCTTTTATGACGCCCAGTGTAAGGCCCAATCCGATGGCGCGTGAGGATGCGCTGCACAGTATACGAGGCAACAAACTTCCGCTTCTTGTTGCTGACAAACGCGCCAAGACTGGGCAAGGGACACTTGCCGAAGCCGCCACTCGCTTCACATGCCGTTTCGGGTCGGCCGAGTCGGATTTTCCTTCAGGACTCGACACTACCGCTCCACCGTTCCCACAATGATCCAATGTCTTTGCCAGGTCTGGGGCTAGAAGAGCCTGAAGAGGCTCACTCCGTCGAGACCGTCCAACATGATCTAGCAAAGGAGAGTGAGTGGCGTTTCGAGGTCGCCGTGGGCAAATATGTCCAGGTCAAGGTAGCATCCCTCGTTTTCAGTCTTCTTCCCACGCCGCATCCCCTAAACTGACCAAACCATTTCTAGCTGTTGACCGGGACGGCCGAGCTCTTCGGCACTGAACTGGTCCTCGGAAACACCTACATTTTCACAGGGACCAAGGCCGCAATCTACACCTGGCATGGCTGTTCTTTTGAGGTCGGCGGAGATGCTCTCCAAAGCGAGTACACGGCCGAGGAGACGCCCATGAGCGAATACATCAACGTTCACTTTGCTCTGGAGACGCGACGCGACCAAGCCAAATCAAATGGTCGAGGAGGCCCTCGGGTATTGATTCTGGGTCCCGAAGATGCGGGCAAGAGTTCTCTCGCAAAGATCCTTACCGGGTACTGTTCTCGGTCGGCACGATCCCCGGTCGTGGTCAACTTGGATATCAAAGAAGGAGTCATGAGTGTCCCCGGAACCATGACCGCAACGGTGTTCAAAACGATGATGGACATTGAAGAAGGATGGGGAACGGCACCCATGAGTGGTCCCAACGGAGCAATACCCGTCAAGCTACCTCTGGTTTATTTCTTCGGTAGCTCTAAACCAGAAGAAAAAGATGGGAAAGTCTACAAAGCCCAGATTGGTCGACTGGCCCTAGCAGTGAGAGGACGAATCGCCCAAGATTCGGAGGCCAGACAGAGTGGCCTCATAATCGACACCCCGGGTAGTCTCACCAGCACCAAATCCGGTTTTGTGGGCTACGATATCATCCAGGACATCGTCTCCGAATTTGCCGTGTCGGCCATCATCTGCCTGGGCTCAGAAAGACTGTACAGCGACATGGTGAAAAAATTCGATGGCCAGCCGACAGTTTCTCGTTTTTCCACCACATCATCCCCCCCCGAGACCATCTCAGTGATTAAGCTGGCGAAATCCGGCGGCTGCGTCGACCGTGACGAGACGTACATGAGAGCTCTTCGTGCGGCGCAAATCAAGACATATTTCTACGGTAACCCTCGCCTGAGCAACGGGATCTCACTACAAACTCGCCAGCAACAAGTCGACTTCTCTACGTTGACTGTCTGGCGACGGATCGGCAGTACACCGGACCCATCCTCCTCAGCCTCCGGCGGCACCGGTCTCAACGACGACGATGAAGAATCTTTCCTCCCAGGCGGTGCTGAAGACGACATCCTCCCTGGCACCGGTGGAAGCTCATCCAAAGTTCCTCTCCCTGCCTCACAAATCTACGAACGTGTGACCGCCCCCGTCGCGGCGATGCGCGGCTCTATCCTTGCCGTGATGAACTGCGACCCCGAAGCCGATCAGGAAGCTCTCCGGGACAGTAGCGTCATGGGATTTTTGTATGTGACAGACACAGACGAGATGAGGGGAAGGATCAGCCTCCTCAGCCCCGTGGCAGGGCGAATACCGAGCCGTGCGATCGTGTGGGCTGGTTGGCCGGAGGCGGTCCTAGGAATGGACAGATCCTGAGTTCAGATCCCCCCAGAACAATATGGCAAGGAACTGGATAGATAAACTGTGCACTTTCTTCATTGCCCATTGACATTCCATTGTCCTCTCTGTAGTCTATCCAGTCAGCCCTACCGGCATAGTGTATCCTCACCCGTCCATCTTTATATCATACGGCCAGCAAGCGCTCAAACAAAGGAAACATGGAAATATCACGTATCCAACCCGTCTGGCCGCAACAGACAGATTAAGCTGTCCTTCATGAAGTGCTAGTAACTGAACAGAGACGTCCCGCCTTTTTTTTTTTTTTTTTTTTTCCTGGGCGCTTGCTATGCGACAAGCTCGTGCAAAATGTCCAGGAGACTGCGTATGCCGTGGAGAGCATTCTCATCAGGACCTTGACCTGGTGTCCAGCTAGCATGTGCGAAATCGATGAGGCGCACTTCATGGATTTTCTGTGGTATCGGTTCTTCGTCTTCATCCTCATCGTTTTCTTCAGCATGAGCGTCCGAGTCTCGATCTGGATCCGGGCGGTTCGAGTCCACTTGTGCCTCTGTGTCGTCCTTCTTCTCAGACTCCATAGCCGCTTCCAAAGCTGCCTCATCCCCCTCGTACACCATGAGCACACTGGCACTGTACATCCTGCTCTCCTCATGCTCGAGCACGTACCGAATACTCTCCAGCTCGCGAATGAAGCGGCGGGCGACGAACTCAGCCCGCCTCCTGATGAATGTTGGCTTCCCTGCAGCTCCTTCCCGCCACACACCGCCAAAGAACGTAGTGAATGCGTCAACCACCGTGTCCTTCGAGAATGACTGGCCGTAGAACTTGTTGTAGGATTTATATCCGTTTTTTAGCACCACATTTGGCTCCGCCGCATCTTCACCGTCTTGCACACCGTCTTGTCCAACCCAGACCTTCATGCCCGCGACTCGGAAACCCAGACTTGCGCTGGTTGTGCTATTGGAAACTTCGTCCAGCTTTTGACGTTTCTTGAGCGGGGCATCGTCGTCCCAGAGTCTCGCGCCCAGCTTTACATCTAGGACATTGGGATGCTTAAATCCAAACGCTGCATTCTCTAATACGATCGCCAAGCCGGTCGAGAGTTTCTTTCCCCCAGATGGTTTCCATGTCGCGCGCCTGATCAGGCCCGGTGTAGGGTCGGCGATAATGCCTGCGGCGGCGGTTCCCTCGAGGGCGTCGGTGTTACCCCCACTAGAGCTGTTTTGGGAGTCTAGGAGCGGTGCCACAGTATCCTGGTCTTCGTGTTCGCATAACGAGCCGATGAATGTAGGCATATGGGCTTGGAAGAGAGGGTGATCTTTGGCAGATTCATAAAAGTCAATCTCGGATTGTGTGCACGGCTTAATGATCAGGGAGCCTGAGGCATTGGAGCTGATTCCTTCGCTGGAATCACATTGTCAGTACCGGACAAGGAAGAAGGGAACGAGAATGGTATACTGTCCGGCAGCACTGTGGCTGAATGCGACAAGTTCGGACTCTGATGGCATGGCAGCCATTTTCTTGTTGGCTTCGGTAGGCGTTGAGCACCCCATGTTGATAGTCGAGCGCCGGAGGTGGTCAGGGAGCGAGGGAGGGAGACTCTGGCATTAATAAAAGAAATCTGACATTGGAATAAGAGAGGGACCGTCCGGCTGAGGGTGGACCTCGCTAAGATGCGAGAACGAACTGGGAATGCTAGATGGGATTTCTCGTTTGATCGTCGTCCTGAAACCAAGTTGACGCTGGCGGGAGCTGAATCTCTCCGACGGCCAACAAGAAACGGAGAGCAGCGTGGTTCTTTTGATCTCAGCCTCGCGGAGGGAAGTTGAGATATCTCGTATCTAGGTGTTTCACAAAGAATGAGGCTGGGAGTTTGCTTGAACGCATGCAAGCTCTACGCTTGCCATCATTAAAAATTGGTTGCTGAACCATTCAATCTGAGCAACGTCCTCACCTCTCGAACTTAGCAGAATGAAGTGAAGGTCAGATATGCCCTCTTTCTCAATTTTTGGGATCCTCGTTCACTTCGCTCTCCACAGCAAAGACTTTGACTGGTGCTCTTGAGACCCTCCTTCTCTTTTATGTCCTAGTATTGCAGAGATTTGGTTCTCCCTCGCACTCCCGCCTTTCCAACTCCCACAGCCGACACACTTCCTCTACGCACCGAGAGCAACGACACCATGTCCAACGGCCCCAGTGAGGCCCCCGGGGAGCCTGCTAGGAGCAGGGCAGTGCCTGAATCAGCCGAAACCCAAGAGGAGGAAGGCTGTGGAGAAGAAGTCAACAATCTCCCTCCGGCCGAACCGATCAAAAAGAAAAGGAAGAAGAAGCCAAAGCCAAAGAGTCAACGCGGTCTGGTGAGTATTGATACAAGCCATAACGACACCTATCCTAACGAACTCTACAGGACAAACCCACCGGGTTTGAAGATTTCTTCGCAGATGCTCCCATGACGCCAGCTCAACATGCCGAAGAACAGGAGCTCTATGACTTGTGAGGACTGCCCGACCACCGCATCTCCCCAAAACTACAGCTAACATCCACAGTAAACTCCCGTTTGCGGATCGTATACTGACGGCTATCTCGCGATTCGAGCGGACGCGCAAACTCAGCAATGAACGCCGTGATATCCTGTACAAGTACCTCGTCTACGGCGGTGTCGTAGTTGGGCCTAACAACTTCCAAGGCGAACAAGACACTGAAGATATGAACAAGACGCAGATTGCAGCTGCAATGACACAGGCATCTTTAACAGACGATAAACGGAACTTGGGAACGGAGACGAGTGTCTACGAAGTCGATTTCCAGAGTTGCATGAAAGGGTTCCTTAGCCGACGAGCGAAGAACTTGTACGGCTTTGATACGAGAGCCCAGGTCGACACGCTGACGACCACCCTCGAGCGATTTATGGATTACCTCCTGCAGCACGATGTGTGCCCGGAGTATCGCGCCGACGTTCTTGCAACGCGGAATCTCTGCCGCGAGGCTCCGGCTGAATTGTGGGACACGGCAGAAGCCACTCGTCGTTTACCCGGGGACTTCAACATTGCATGCTCGACGTTGTTTGGGGGCAGCTATGCTCGCTATTACGACGGCGAGACATGGTGGGGCCCCGAAGACGCAGGAGAGGCAGCCTTCGTCGGGATGAAACCCGAAGAAGCATCGCAAATTATCCACTTCGGCGTCGCTGGTGCAGCAACCGAACCCGTCTTCGCCGCGTACCTTGCGGGAGTCAATGGCACGAAACAACTCGAGGTCACCTCAGTGGAAGAAAACGTCGGCTTTGAAATCGCTCGCGTCATCCCCCCAACCCAGGGATGCAAGGAGATCTACACAACCAACTCGACACACTTCCGCCCTGTCGGTCGTGTGTACGCCAAACCATGGAAGAATCCAGACGCACCACCTGAAGATCTGACGCAAGCTGAATTGGCTTCCACCACTGCCTTGGCCAAGAGAGAACCAGAGAAAGAATACGTCTTCTTCATCGAGTCGATCTTGCAAGCCCATCTGCATGTCGGGATGAAGGTGGAAGCCACAGTCCGGACGTTGAATTGTGGAATCATGTTCTTCGATGAGGTGCTGAATGTCTTCCCGAGCTTTGACGAGTACCTATACAACGAGATGATGGTCGGGTGGGTTGACCCAAGGCCGAAGAAGGGCGCATTTGACTATGTGGAAGGATTCGATGACGGCACAGGGAATAGTGATGATGGAGATGGAGAGGAGAAGGGTGTGAGAAACAAGAAAGAGGCAAGCAGTGACGTTGAAAAAGCGACCGATTAAACAGCCTTGGACCTCTAGCCCACAGCATTATCAACAAGCTGCCCTCCCTCCTCGCAGTGGAATTACACTCAGACTCCTGTTCCTTCTTCATCGGACAGCTTCACAACCAAGCAGAACTATAAGCCTTGCACCCATGCCCTCGCATACGTCTTTGGATAAGAGCTCTTTACTCCGCTTGGATTTAGATCGGAAGGATTCTCACTCGAGTCTTCCCAGCCTACCCAATATGAATCAATCAACGGCAAGCATCGAAGCTGTTTACTCTTCCATAAGGCTGTATCCACACAAACGACACCGAAGCTCCCTCAGACAGCACGGCGCGATGAAGAGCGCAGGAGTCATGGCTTGCTTACCTACGTATACATATGCCTTATCCTAGGTATCCCATAGAGCTCTCTCTCTCTCGATCTTGAGCTTGAATGAATAACAAAATGATATCTGGCCTTCTTTCACTTCGTTCTATAGTCATTTGATAATTTTCATTTTCACACGTGTATGTACAACCTAACAACACTGACAGAATCATAATCAAAAGAAAATAGTTCAAAATAAGTAAAGGAAGGCGTTCCTCCACCTGTTTCTTCATGTCCATCTTCTAATTCCTCCCAGCGAACGATAGACGTATAGATAAGACACACTTTTAGTCCTCCACGCCGTATGTAAGATTCCACGTGCGTCTCTGACATTCCAAACATGGACTTCACCGAGGAGCGAATCAACCCAAGCCCAAAAGCTCCACCTTTTTCAAAGAAGATAAGAAAGAGTATGTGTTCACAATTTTCTAGCCTGGCTTCGGCTCAGCTCAGTCGGTGGAGAACTTTCTTGCCCAGCAGTAAAACGCTCTTCCGTCGATGACTTTCAGGATCACTCTCAGCGCCATCATCATGTTGATGTTGATTCTGATGCTGATTGGGATGTAGATAATGGTTCGTATCTTTGTCCTTGTCGCGGTGGGAACTGTCTCGACTCTCCCGGTGAGTTTCACTCCTGCCTAGACCCAATCCGCCAATATGCACGCGTCCCTTGACTGTGTCGCCCGAGAAATGCCGGCCGATAGCGTCCTTCAGTAAACTTCGCGGACCGTGTGGACTGGCCGTGCTCGGTCGAGGCGGAACAATTAACGAATTGCTGCTGGCGGCGACGGCGCCGGGGGGGGGCATGTTGCGAGGAGTGGCGAATCCAGATGTGATGGAGAGATTGACGCTCGAAGTCCAGGACCCACTACGCAGAAGGGGAGAGGGTCCAAGAACGCCGTTCTTATGTCCATTTGTGCCTGATGGAGATTGGAACGAGATGCCTGAGGATTCAAAGTCGTCGTCTCTGCCGTCTTGCGAGAAACTGTACAGACTCGTCGTCTCTGAGGTTCCTGACAGTTGGAGATTGATGTCTGAATTGGCAATGGTGGAGGAATGTGCAATCTCCTTGAGCCGTTCGACTTGTTTCTTGTTTGGGCGGTGATGGGAGAATTTATTGCCGATGATGGCACCTGTGTGAGAGATGAGAGCTCGAATGACGTCTTTTTTCAGCCGTAATGCGAGTTCTAGGTTTGACCAAGTTTTGTTCCGGTATTCCAACGTCGGCATGCGGAAGACAAAGTCGTGAAGGTCTTCGAAATTCCGATCACTCTTGCCCTTGTAACTGAGGCAAATAACGAAGCTGTTGAGCTTGACATGGGCTAGCGTCATGTAATTGGACGCTCTAGACATCATTTGCGACAAATCGTCCGACGGTTTGTTCTTGTCTTTCTTGCTTCCCAAGCTGCGATCTTTGCTTGATGTTCGATACATTATATTGCGTTTCTTCTCTTCGGAATTGCTCAAAGCCACAAGGCTGGTGGAAGATGCTTCATTTTTCTTTGACCTTAAACTGCCTGCAGATCCTTTACGAGTCGGTTCCTTCAGAGCAGATCGTGGATTTGAATTGTTGAAATGTTTGAACAACTTGTTGTGATGGTCGGACGAAATACCCAAACCCCTTGATTTGCCATGTGATGAAGTGGATGGACTGTGTTTTTCATCGTACGTCAGACGATATGTCGGCTTTAATCTCCGGGCCACTGCACCTGGCGAAGTTCCACGACTAGACTCGGAGCTTGGAGGACGAAGATCTTGTTCGGACATCAAAGCGCTTCGGGCTTCCTCTAATTCTTGGTCACCACCATCGTCGAGAGGTTCCATGTTCTTAACCATCAAAGGTGAGAAATTTCCGTTTTCGAATGCATTCGATCCAACACCAGGGAAAATATACTCAAACAGCTTTTTGCCGAGCTCGCGCTCCAGCTGGACCTTTAATGGAAACACTGTAACATGAAATTCTTCAAGGACAGGGATTCCAGCAATTGCTTCGAGCATGTACCAATGGACTTGCACCATTTTCTGCATTTCCATGACGCTGGGCCGCCGGTCGCCTGATTCATAGTAAGGTCCAATGATTTCCGGGTAGAGTGCGTTTGGAAGAAGATTCCAGCCTCTGATATGTTCAATTTCCAAGGCATTATGATTAGATCCATCAATATTATCAATCCGCTCGTATGCAGCATTACCGAGTTGGAATTCAGTCAGTGGTTCGTCTCTGTCGCGCATCAGGTGCCATACAATTTCAGAGGCACTGAGGTACCATCGCAACAGACCGCTGGATTGAGAGGCCTTTCGATCGTCGTTCTTTTGCTGGGAAGTATTGATCGCTTTCATGATGAAGAAAAGCTCGTCTTCGCAGCTCGCAATATCCTTCTCCAGATTAATCCGATCTTGCCAACCTTGCTTGTCCAGGTATTTAGCATTGATTTGGAAATGAAGTTTGATGTCTTCCAGTTGTCGGATCCGTTCTTGTAATCTCTCGGCCATTTCAGGGGCACCTCTCAGATCGCTGAAATCGGACGCAAGCATAATCTTTTCGAGTCTTTCACTCCTGGTCTTTTCCAATGGTTCACTGTAGAGGAGCAGGTCCAACACAATGATGTACATTGCGTAATATTGCGCCGAATCACATCGAGCACGAACTCTCGGAAAGTCAACATACAGATGATCCATACGGTTCTCCTTCCGTGATGCGTGTGTTGCTTGGCCGCCATTTTCCTTGCTCTCCACTTCTTCGTTGTACTTGAGACGGAGTGGATTGTATTTTTCGTACCGAAGACTTGCCGATGTCTTTTGAATCACTCGTCGAAAACCGAACGGTTCCAGGTGGAAGTCAAACATGGCCTCAAGAGAGACCCAAGGGGGCCATGATGATCCGGGAGTATTGCCATATCTGTTGCCCGAATAGAGATGGAGATATTTGGCAAGAGTCTTTTGGCTCGCCACGAAAAATTGCGCCCCATCCATGTCGAGGGCAAAGCGACGTTGCACCAGTCCACTAACGTCATCTGACATCCGAGCCTTATCCATAATGGAAACAACTTTGAGTTGCATACCTTTCGCTGATATGAGCACAATAGACTTGGTGTTCTTCTCACTCTGTAGCTGGATTTGTGGAGCGATCAGACGAAGGTGATAGCTGTTCATGGCTTGGAAGTTTTCCGCAATCTTATCCCCAAGGTCAATTGTAGAGGGTCTTCGTTCGGACACAGCATCACCGGCATCAGCCGTGGGAGAATCCTCTTCAATCTCATCCCCCACATGGACGAATCGTTTGGCATCATTCAGGAGCTGTGTAATCCGATCCTCAATCACCGAGTCCTCGTCCTTCTCCTCACTTGGGGAGATGACACTCGGTGTGGGAGGCATTGGGGCATCTTGCTTTCGTTCCTGCTTGCGGCGTTCTTCCTTCGCCTTTGCCTGTTCATCCACGATGTCGAGGATAAACTTGACGGCACGTCGAGACATGTAATATACGAAACCTCGACGTTGACCTACTTGATGGCTATAGCGAAGTATAACATTCCTGAGCGAATTGTTCCATTTTAATTGAACATTGTGGATAATGAAGCGGTTGTTGAAGTCGCTTGCAAACTCGTCACGACCAGCCGTGTATAATCCGTCCATGTCAACTTGAGGAGTTCCAGTGGCTTGGCTGTCCAGTTCGGTTGTTAATGTCGGTGTGCTACCGTGGCGATGAGGGTGATCATGCTCGTGAGCTTCTCCTGGGTTCGCATGGCCAGTGAGACGACGCAGTCCATGTTGCAAAAATCGTCGTTTACTCTCCAACTCCTTTTGTTGTGCCAGGAGAGTATCATGCTTGTCCTTGATGGCTTGGTCATGATCACCATCACGAACCACTCGGAGTTCATGTTCACCCATCAACCGCACATGAACTTGGAGCCGGTCTTCAAGATCTTTGAGTCTGGTTTCGATCAAATTCATTTGGACCTTGCGGGGATCATTGTGGCGGGACATCACACAAAAATGAGTGTCCTCGTCACCAAAGGGGCTTGTACGAGATGGATCTCCTTGAATACCACCTCCATGATCCGTCTGTCGGAAGTAGGTGAAGCGCGGTGTAAACGCTAGAGGCAGAATTTTGGTTTCGGGATTGGACTCCGATGGCAGCACCCAGTCTAATTCCACAAAGTCGTCCATGTCAATCCAAGTGAAATCGTGATCCGGGATGGTAAATTGGGACATGTCAATATTCGTGGAGACTTCCTGGAACGAGGATAACATCTCATCAGTTGCTTTCTGAAGGTCTTCGGCGGTGGTACCAGCTATACTTGCAGCGACAGCTCTCAAGTCTGCCTTTACAAAGTCAAGCTCGGCTTTGTTGATTTTCATGCCACTTGTTCTCATTTGCTTCTTTGATACGCCCTTTGAAAGGGTATCGAAATACTCCCGCCGTTGATGGAGATCAAGCATAAAGCTGTCGATCTTGATCTTCAACCCAGTTGCAGAGACGATATCTTCCTGGTAATCTTCCGCATCCTTGTGCTTGTAGACGTGGGCAATGAAAAGGGGAGACAATAAAAGGCTGTATTTTATCGTCGCAAGATGTCGACCAAACTTCTTGCTTGATTTTTCTGGCCCACTCCACAATGGGCCTTGTCGAATTGGGAGGGACATCACCCCAGAAAAGTTTGACCACCAGTTGAAAAAATGGGAGAAGAATCTTGGGCTCAGATGTATGCTGTTATAGCTCCCAGACAGATTCGGATCGCAACCTGTCCAATCTCTATCAAATGGTGCAGCCACCGCAATCGAGAGATGGATATGATGGCTTCGGAAGCCGTGGAACGCATCGTATGTACTCCAGTCAACATTATGCGTCTGGGTCGGATTCTTCAGAATCACGTCGTAGTGATTTTTGAAAATGGACGACCGGCCACCATTTCCTAGATCCCGTTCGAATACCAGTCCAGCAGTCCATTGAACGTTCCCGGAGACTTTCATAATGACTTTCTTGAAGATCGCCGCGTTCTTTTGCGTGCTGCTGGTGCTCACACTGTCCGAATCATGTCCCGCTTTCTGCTCGGAAGAGTTGCGAGCTTCGTGACTGTAATCCGGGATAGCCAGTACATATTCACCACTTCTTACAGTCATGAATTTGCGTGGATCGTCGACGTGATGTATCGACCATTGTACATCATTCCGCCAACACATGACAAATCCAGCCCCGTAGCCTGTTACGACATAAGGGTCCCTAGAGCCCTTGAGCCGTAGTTGGACATCTCCGTCGCCCTTCCAATTGACGGTCAGACGTGAGTGAAAGCTCAGCCGGATCTTGTCCCAGAAACCAACTCTTTCAGACGGATCTACTACAGGTTTCGTAAAGCCTTCAATGATCATCATCATATCTTGTATCACAGGCTGATATGAGGTACCCCAGGAGATCGTAGTTGGCAGACTCGTGTTGATATCAATTACAGGCCTCGAGTAGGTCTTGACCGGGGCCACCGTCCTTCTGACATCGATGGCAAAACCTGGAATTTCTTCCCCGGTTTGTCCGTGCTGGCCTCTAGGAACTATCTCGACCTTAATATGCCGCATGGATTCGTCATCTCGGAATTCTTCTGCAATCACAAAGTCCGTTTTCAGAGACCAACTTGGGAGTCGAGGTGGTTGACCAGGACGAATGGCAGGGATATGAAGCAGGCTCAGTGGATAATCTCGAAGCATGATGCGAGCCTCGCCCATATCAAGACTAACGCTGACCGGAATGAGAACTGCGTACTTCGTGTCGAAAGGCAACCCTTTTCCAATGTCGTGGAGGAACTTGGGTAAATCAGACTGTGGAAACGACGGCTTATCGATGAGAAGGTGCAAATCACTGACAATCACAGTCATCAACCCAGGACGGCTCGGTATAGCAAGAATGGTTTCTTGCTCATCATTATCGTCAGGTGGTTCGTCAGCTCCTGTAAACATCTGCCGAATATTTTTAATCGTGTTGTTTTGCAGTCGAAGCATCCAATCGATTCGTTTTTTCCAGCTCCTCGCATTATGCACTTGGAGCTTGTCCCATGCTTCTTTGTTTTGTATTTTGGCGCTGCTCGTCAACGCACAGACTCCTTCCCGATCATAGCGAATTTGTTCTCTCCCTCGTCGTCCCCTAGAATGGGATCTTCTTCTCGGCGTATTATCGAGACTTCCTGATCTCCTGGGATGATGCTCGGGAGTAGTGTTTGGAGAGGCTCGACGGCTGGAATGCGCTCGAAATCGAGAAAGTGATCGTGGCCGCCGCTCATCATTCGTTCGTTTGACTTTCAAACGGAACGCATCTTCACGTGCAAGACGTTGTTTTTGTTCAATGCGACCAACGCGGTAAATGACGCCCAGTTTCCATTCAAACGGATCATCTTCGAGCTCGAAGCAAAGTGCCTTGGATCGAAGTGAAATCCGGGGAACCTTTTTGGGAACAACGGGATCTTTCCTCAAAATGTATTCATTTGTTCGAGTTTTGAATCGATGATGCAATTGTACCATTGCTTTGCCCATGTTGATGAAATTGTCGAAGACTTTGTACATCTGCAAGCCATGAGGAACTGCCAAACGGATGAAATCTGTGGTTACATCAATCGACTTCTCCTCCACCGTGCCATGTTGAGACCTTTTCTTGTTCTGGCGCAGGTCAACACGGATACTGTTAGTGCTAACAAGTCTTGCCCACACCCGCTTCAGGTGTGGAGCTTCGGTATGCAGGCGAAGAAGTTCAGCTCGGAGAAATGGTGCGGACCACCGGTGCCGACCAGAGGAAAGTTCATAGATTTGCAGGAGCATTGGTGGATCACGTGGCATCTGGGCTTTGATATGGACATAATGAGCCTTGACGTCAATGGCAAAAAGTTCCACGCCTCCTTGAGGGGGGGTTGTGTGCATATGGCTCCTGTCATCCTCGGGAGAAACCGCAGTTGAATGAGGCTTGTGATCTCGCTTTGCAGAGACAGGTCCCAAGAAGGCGTCTTTGACAACCGACCCAGCAACTCCGATCGAATAGAATCGGTATAGGGAGAAATCCAAATAGACAGCGCGAATTGCGGAGTGAATATGGAAGATTGGTCCTTGCTGATCCCTAGATGTGCTGAAAGCAGTTTCAAATCTTGGGACGGACATAAATGGCTTCGGCTCCCAGCTTTCGAGAGATTCAATAACGAAGCCTTCAAACCCCTTGACATGGAAAGCGAGCCGGCGACCGTCTGTTGGGTCACTGTGATGACGCCTTGGCGGCGATGTGGGAGGTGAGATATGATTGCCCGGAAATGTTTCGTCGTAACGGACTGAAGTGCTGGTCTTTCTCCGAGTCAGGGGCTTTCGCGACGATTCGGCTTGTGACGATGTATAATGCGCCGTCCAAGATTGAAGCTCTAGCGCAACCCCTCGCGTTTGGCCTGATATACTAGAATCCACACCAGCGGTCTCGATGCTGCAACCAGAGCCCTCGAAGTTGGCCTCGAGAAGCCAAGACGGTAGCTTCCTGAGGAAAGCGGCTGGAGTAGGTTTGGGCCCGCCGACTCTGTCTGCCGGGCCGTGATGTTTGAAGTGCCGCACTATGTTATAGATTGCTTTGCTTACTTCCTCCCGGACCATGAGGATAGAGAAAGTGCGCAGATTTCCAGAGACGGTGACAAATATTTCGGTGGAGGCGGCGACATGAATCTTGAGTTCCAGGGCTTCGGTGATGAGCAGGTTGTGCTTGATGCCCGTGGAAGCTTGATAATAGAGGCGATGAGACATAACACGAAATTTTGAGCCCAAAGAGTAAAGAAGCTCGCCGCCTGCGGAATGAGATGATTCCACGTCTAGCGAAATGGAGGAAATTGAGGATATGATCATGTCATATTCGCCAGGGGCCGCATGAGCAGGGTTGGCGACCGGCAATACAAACCTGACAACGGGCTCGTGGACGGACATCTTAATGCTCGCTTTTGGAAGTAGTCTCGAAATCAAACGATGCCGATTCGTGGGAAGATTTGGAGATGGAGGTTTGTGGGGTTGAGTAAGAGCCAGGAGTCTGATTAGATGTTGTGGGACCAAGTCGAGGGAGGGTGACGTGACAACCAGATTCGCAAACAAAATATTTGTATTTCTTTCGGCGACGTCCCGGTCTTGGGTGAAGCTCATTGTTTTCGCTGGCAAGGTTGTCCTGATCGTGATTGTAGCCATCGGGATATACATAATCTTGTTTGTTTGGGCATCATCCTCGTCCAAACTAACGGAGATGGACACGGCAGCGACTAAAGCTTGATGAGCGATATCCTCCTTTCCGAAATACATGCGATGGGCGGGCGAGTTCTGGTCAAGCCGATGTAGATCGGTGCCGATTTCATGAATGACCACGTTTGCCGTCAAAGGGAGATTGGCCTGTCTCAGAGACTCAACCTCTTTCGATATCCGCACGAAACTCAATCCGACTTGGATTTCTTGAACGCTTTGGAGTGTCGAGCTGAAGAATTCTTTGGAGTCTGCCACAGTCTGCACGATAGATGCTTCACGACTTCCGGGACTGTCGAATTCTTCCACCACATCCTCTGGCGAGACTTCCGGGACGGGGCTTAAAGGTTGAGTTTCTTGTCGCACCTTTGCTATCTTTTTGCCTCGATTCGAGAAGTGCATAATCTCATCGACTGGAACGTAAAGACGGCCCGCTTTGATCGCGATAGAAGTATCTCGAAGGCCTTCGCGCTCCTTGTACAGCAGTCCATGCACGTTGATCGTCATTGCGTCCAGGATCTCGATGGGATCACGACCGCCCACGCCCATTAAGATACTCTTCACCGCGAAGACCCATTCGGCCGGTTTCTGCTCTCCCAATGGATCCTTTTTGTGTCGGAATAATCGACCGCGGTCAAGCAGCTTCCGTCTTGTATAAACAGCTCCCGTGAAGGTTGAAACCTGAACATACCCAACATCCACGATCTCGACGCTGGTGTTGAAAGCGCTGATGTCGAACATGCGCAAGATATATACTTTGCGATGTATGCGTTTAATGCGTTCTTTGATATTGGTCAGCTTCTTCCACAGCTGGCTTCTCCCGCCCAAGCGATACACGCCATGTCTGCGTGGAGGCTCGCGAGCCCCTTGTGCATCTTTGGATGGATTCGACTTGGCCGGTATATTTTCGAACGCCGCGGGGTCGAAAGTGATCTTCAACTCTTGGAACACAAGGCTGATCCATGTTGGCTGCGCAAAGGTAGGTCTATGGAGACTTAGACCAAGCCCACGCAGATCTATTCTTAGCCCTTCTCTTGGAGTATATGATATGTGCCTCAAGCTGAAATAACCAATGCGCTGGATTGATATCCCAGTTACGAACCGTAGAATCGCGAGCAGAACGAAGGAGGACAGATAAAGCAGGAGGAGGCCGGCTGCGACAGAGGTAGTATTGACAAGAGGCATTCTGTAACTTCAGCACTAGCTACGAGTGCTCCAACACCGCCAGTGAGTCGACGTATTGACCCTGGGCTCATTCCATCTCAGTTGGTATTCGAGCAGCTCGTAGTTCCTTGCAATGGAGACTGAGATTCCAGTGCAGCCACATAGTCAGCTCAGCTCTCGCCGCTCCCCTTCACGGCAATATTTGGGAATAGGACCGGAAGTTGACCATTCGTCTTTGCAGCAACAGTGTTTTGAGTTCGAGATTGTCCAGATTGCGACTTACGAAGGAGAGGCGAGTCCTCCGATCGCGTAGACGATGGATGGGTTCTCGACGTTCGCGATCTATCGCACTTCATGAAAAGAACGTGAAGACATGCGACAGTGGGAGGGCAAGCTTGCCAGTGGCCCCGGTCAATGCATGCTCAAGGTGGAGAGGAAGAATGTCGCAAGTAACCGGGCCAAATGCGAGGAATTTTGGGGGGTTGGTGGCTGTGTAAACCACATTGACCTCACTGCATATGGAAGTACCAAAATCACCATCCATGCACACAAATTAGCTATCGATTGGTGACTCAGCCTGTGTAATGACGCGGCGATGACAAGCTCAAATGCTTATTGAACGGGCTCTCACACTATGCTTAAAACGAATTCCCACTCCTTATTTCACCAACAGGAACAGGAAAATTCATAGCAATTGATCCACCCAGGCTTCAAGACTGCTATATCTCAATTCGCAGAAACTCTCCGGCTGTCGGTATTCCATGTCCTCGGGCTGTCTCTTATCATGCTGGCGCTGATCTGTCAAGTCTCCAAAGGCATCCCTGGTGCCCCAACCCCAATTATGCACGCGGATATGTCATTCTACGTGGCATATCCAAATGGAAGCCCGACTAAACGTGTTTGGATTCCGGTCAACCATCAGTGCCATTCGACTCGGGAATGAACATTCGATCTTTCGTTCTCGACAGGTAGTCGTGTATTCTCTCCATGACTTATTTTTGGGAAAGTAAAGTATTTAGAGGCGAACAGTATTAGAGGTTTAGTAACTTTTGCCGTCATTGTCTCCGTCGGCTCTGATGACCACTGTTTGAACATATGGAAGAGGTTCATGCTTGGTAGTCTGACTGTGATGAATTTGGTGTCCTTTCATCTCGGATCGTCCTTCGATTCGGCTGCTTCGCTTCGAGCTAGCTGTCTACTTGCTGTCCGCAGCTCCGCGATCTGATCGTCTAGAATTGAAATCTCTGCCTCGATTTTGAGAATCTTGTCCTGAAGAAGATCCTCATATTCTTTATCCGAGAGTGCTTTCATCGGGATCAAACTAGCTACCCCTTGTTTTAGGACTGAAGGCATCTTAGAGGTAGGAGGTAGGTCTCCGAGAGAGTTCAGTCCTGTTTGAGTGACAGCTGCAAGGATCCCAAACATAATACTTCCAGAAACCACAGCTCCTCGGGGCACTGAGAGTGGTCAAAACATGCTTGCCCTCCCAGAGTCAGATCACTCACCAAACTTCGCAGCTACTGCGCCGGCAACTGCTCCACTGATGCTACTTGCAGCAACACGATGAAGCCCATTGTCCCGAGACAATGGACCTCCTAACATGACACTGCGGCAATCTCGCTCTTGGGTCAGTTTGGTGGAAACATTTAGGGGGGTAGAAGACATACAGAAGTAGGCCGAGCCAGCGCAAAACCATTGTGCCCCGGAAAGAGCGGTATATAATCCTGGAGTGGGTGATGAGATGAGGATTGCTGCTATTCTTCCATAGGCGACACCACAGCACCCTATTGGCCATCTATCAGTGACAAAGTGAAAGGTTTTCTGCCCAAGATGTGTACCTGTAGCAGTCCCAACCCCTAACGCGGGGAGCAAGGGCTGTACGAAGAGTTTGGTAAGAGGGTCAGGAAGATCTTCTGGCGTCCTTTTTTCAGACATGCTGGTAGCAAGTCGAGAGGAAGAGTCCTCATTCGCGGCGAATCAGCGTCGGCAGTTCGCCAAGCCTGGTTATTATACGCGAGTCGGGAAAGAAACTTGAACCGCAGGACGGGGGAGATTCTAACACTTTGCAGACCTTTCAGGCTCTCGTTCCCAGTGCGCCAATATCCACGGCGCGCAGTCCACATCTCTCACACCAATTACTTCATCACTTTCGGCTGGTCTCGGGGTGTTTACAGACGCACTTGGACTCAGCCCTTGTCTTTGACGCTCGATTCGCAGCCGGTCGCACATTTCGGTGCGCCTGCTGAGATTTTTGCAATCATGGGTATGAACACCAGCCGACTCTCAGCGCATGGCCGCGGGGTCCCCAGAATCGCGATATACGGTTGCTAATGGCCATACAGCCCCCAAAAAGAATCAGAAAATGTCCCTCGGGACCTTTTTGCAAGATGAGAGTTCGTTCCAACATTGATCGGGTGCAACCATTTCGGGCGGCTGACTGTTGCAGACTATGGATCATGGGCCGATGAGATGGAAGACATGCCTTTGCCTCGTATGCCTACTCTGTTAAGTCAAAATGGTGATGTTTTGCGGGAAAGAATAAAACACTAACAGAACTACGAACAATAGCATCCGACAATCGACCCAGCTATGGCACGGATCGACGAGCCTTCAGCTCAGCTACCGGCATGGGTAATGGACTACCGGGTGAGTATTGGTCCCCGAGTGCTGAGTGCTGAGCCCATTAGACCGCTAACATTGTGGGCAACAGAGCGACGAGACACGTTTCCTGCACGAGAGCAACTCCCTCTCCCCACCCAACCCCCCTTTACGGCACACTTAGCAAACTTGTCTTTCGACGCCACCCAAGCCGATGTCAATGAATTCTTTCGAGACTGCCAAGTCACAAATGTCCGCATTGTGGAAGACAAGATGGATCGCAAGCCTAAGGGCTTTGGTTATGTTGAATTTGCGACTTTAGATGGCCTCAAAGCTGCGTTGGCACAAAGTGGTAACAATTTAGCAGGACGGCAGGTTCGCATCAGCGTTGCAGAGCCTCGTGAGTTTCCCCAAAGAATTGTAAGTGATGAGCTGACACTGCAGCAGCGAAAGAGAGACACGAAACACGAGACTTCAGCGACTGGTCGAGAAAGGGCCCCCTCCCGGATTTGCCCAGCAACCAACGCAGAGTGTCTGACAGACCGGGCGGATATGGTGGCCGGAATTACGACAATATGTCCGATGCTGGGAGCGAGCGGGGCAACCGTCGTGGGTTCGACCAAGGAGACGGAAAGGTGAGGGACTTTTCGAATTGGGAACGAAAAGGGCCATTGTCCCCTGTGACACCCGCACCTACATCCCTTCGAGAAGGTGGCAGACAACAGAGCAAAGACGGCCCCGGAGGATTCCGTAAGAACTCCCCGGCATGGGGCGAGGGTAGATCTCAAGAGGGTTCTCGACCTCCCAGACGCGAGTACACCGAACGCCCCCCGCCTGAACGACAGCCTACCGCCTCCGAGCTTGACACTCAATGGCGAGCTAGAATGAGACCAGACCCTCCGGCGAAGGCACCTACTCCAGAAGCCAGTGAACCCCCATCTCCGGCCCCGGCTCCTGTCCCGGCGACCAGACCGAAGCTGAATTTGCAAAAGAGGACCGTCTCTGATGCAGATCCGCTTCAATCTCCCGCTCCAGTCACCGATTCCAAATCCAGTCCATTTGGAGCCGCTCGTCCAGTCGATACAGCTGCCAAAGAAAAGGAGGTTGAAGAGAAACGCCAGCTTGCCCTCCGACAGAGACGGGAGGCTGAGGAAAAGGCTAGAGCCGAAAAGGCCGAGGAGAAACGCTTGGCAAAGGAGAAGGCCGAACTTGAGAAGTCAAAGGAAGCTCCAAGCAAAGAACCAAAAGAGAATAACGTCACAAAGGAGAATGGAGAGGAAAGCCCACAACCAACACCGAAATTTGATATTCTTCGTCGGGCCGATACTGGCATGAATGACATGGTTGCAGATGAGGAGAAAGAAGAGGAGGGCGAAGAGCAAGCACTGGTTGACGAAAAGGCAGCCAAACCCAAGGAAGTTGTACGAACCCCGCCATCTGCTCGAACGAATGGCTCTTGGAGATCCAGCCAACCTCCTCAGGCCCCCGAAGGAAGCACCACTGCCGCATTGGAGGAAGATGGCTGGAGTACTGTGTCGAAGCCCACGAAGCAGCGCAATAACCGTCGAAACATGCCTCCCAGAGCGATTGCATCTTGAAGTGTCGACGAAACTCGCGCTGAAGGGGATTCCTCTTTGTGCTGACAAAGAGCGAGGGCCGAGACCTATCTTTGGTCCTGTGTACATCTAGTTGTCTCCCTCCATGTCCGACCCATCGGTGGCAGATCCGGAGTACAGTCTGTGTGGGAGGGCAGATCTGAGCAATTTGAGCTATGTTTCTCCGATCATACCTCCTCCCATGTGCTAATGCAGGGTTCGTGGAGTTTTGCATTGCTTCATTCCGCCTCGAGGAGTCAAGGGGGAAAAGTGTGGGGATCAAAAATTCGACAAGTTTGCAACGGGTACGAATCCAAAAAGATCCCAACCGTCAGTCTCTCAACTCGCACATGCAATCGCCTTCGCATTCGCACCTGCGTCTGCGGCTGAACAAGTTTTAACAGAGCGCAACGCTCATTAGAAGCACCATAGAAACATATTGACTTGTTAAAGGTTTCCCCCTCTCTCTCCACCATAACATTTAAGCGTAGAGAATTTTCTCAGAACTCGTTAGTCCTGGAAGTCGTTTGCCAGTGCCACTGCGGGAGTAGGGGCCCGGACGATAGGAGTTGGATGGCGGCCAATCAGAACGAGCCCACACCACTGCATGCCAAGACCGCTCAATTCGAAAGTGAACCGCAGAAAAAATTCATTCGCACAGTCACGGACTCGAACCTCCTCAATTTGGCTTCACTTCTCTGAACCGTGTCCAGGACAATCTTCTTGACATGGAGCACAAGAGATGGCGAAGGGCTTGGATGAATTGATCGAGTTTCTGCTTGAAGAGATTGCAATTAGCGGAAGCCGAGGTGAGTTCTGGTTTTGGCGCCGCCGTTGGCTGCAGTGGCAAGGAATCATCTCATACCTTTCTATGCATTGCCCCACCTCCCTGCATGACCTCGACCAGCAGGACTTACCGCTGGTATAGGTGCACGATGCTGACAGTCACATACCATGGGCAGGTGTCACCATCGATGAAATCGCTAACTCCACACGCTCCTTCTACGATGAGCTCGAGAATGATTTACCTTCCGCAGATGGCTCCAGCCCAAGGCCGAGTCCTGCAGTTGATCGTCCTCTTCTCTCCAAGATCTGGACGTGGTTGGGACGGCACCCAGAAGTCTCCATTGGCGACGACAAACAATATAACAAGTCAACACTTGCAGAAGTCGAAAATGAGTTTCCTGGTTACGTGGATGCCCAGTTAGAAGGCTCCCGTCATCCAGATGATATTTATTCAGGTTCGGATGACTCTCAACGTGCACCAGAAACTCCAAAGCCCATCGGGACGACTCGCCGTGCTCGATTAGCCAGTGGTCCTCGAATCCGGGTCAGCACTGAGCGAATGTACGAGACGATATGTGGCCATCCTCCAGATTTCACCAAGATTGCTCATCTAGAATTCGACCTTCTGTCTCACATTGCTGCCGCGCGCTCGAATGGGATCTTGCAGGGGGAACTGCGAAGAGCCACAGGTCAAGACAAGCGGTCTGTTCCAAAGAGGACAGATGCTTTGCACAAGAAAGGTTACATCGTCAAAGAGACCGTCTACAGAAAAGGTAACCGAACAAGCCGCCTGATCTTCAAGAAATTCTATCATCCTGCCGATGGAAATGTTGAGCTACTCCGTGACCATGGCGGCCCAATCCGGCGCGGGTCATCCGTCAGGGATGCCGTACGAAGAATATTTGATGTCTTGTCAGATCAGAGTCTGATACCTCAGACAAAACTGGCAGAAGAACTTAACCTAGACTCTCCAGCAGAATCTGCTGTTCTCGTCAAAATTCTCCGCCGACTTGAACGACTTCAATTTCTCAAGAGAGTGAGGACCGCCGTTGGTCCTTCTGCGACTTCAGGAGATTTGAAACAGTTCGTTCAGCTGGTGCGGCACCCTCGGGTTGGGGACCTGCAAAGCTTTGACACCGAAAAACTGTCTCTTGATCAAACAATTCAGCATCTCGCTTCGCTCATTGAGCCGGAAAGCCATAATGACTCGATTGTTGGATTTTCCAACAGCAACAACAACAACAACAATAGCCTTGAAGAGACAGATATGATGCGTCCTGTCGCGAAATGGAACCCTGATCGACTGATTCCTAATGTGATGGTTGATGCTGTTCAGCTTGCCGGGAGAACAGGCTTGACAAATTGGGTAAGAATAAAGTCGATTTTGCAGTATTTTCAGACCCAGCTAACTATCAACAGAATGCTAGACAGATGATCACTGGTCTTTTCGTTCGTCGAACTGTAGAAGCGCTGTTGCTTCGGGTATCTGGCAAGTCTTTGCTGGTTCAACCACCCCATTTACGACATCTAGCAATTGTCCGCACTAGTCTGGTGGTGGATGGTATTGTTCAATATCTTCATTATTCATGGGATGCATTTCGTCAGATGGTTGAAGAACACGAGATCGAGATTGGTCAAATCCCCGGTGCCAAACAAGCACTCAAACTTACTCCGGCAGCTGAATTTGGTGCCAACGACAATACGGTATCGGTGGCTACTATCGAAACTGATGACTTGGGCTTTCCTCTCCAAACATCACTACCGCTCCAGTTGCGACACGGAGAGGTCGATTTTGTAGATATTATCAGAACAATTACGCCAGCAGATATTCAGGTTCGGAGCGGAGAGCCCATCATCGTCGGAGGGGGTGAGCAAGGCTACACCATGAAGCTGCGAGAGAGATCGACACGCCCGATCAGAGAGAAGACACCTCGACAGCCACGTCAACCTCGTCTACCTCGACAACGTCCAATCCAGTCGGACTCGGAAGAAGAAAAAATCAAAGGTCGCCCTCGTAAATACATGCGAGGTACTGAAAAGTTCTGGCGGAGACAGTTCAAACAAGCCAGGATTGATGCCGGGAGACCTCCTGCCCAGTCTTCACAGGGAACAATGAACGACCCATCTGGGCTTGCTTTATATGCAGGTCGACCAGCAGAATTTGATGAAACTCTCGTTGCCGCTATTGACGCTGGTTTACCGGAGCCTGGCCTGCCGCGAGACATCAATGATGTCTGGGTACGTTTGACAAAAACAGTCCTTAATCGGCCGTCTAGTGGGGTCTACATTACATCTAAAGGTGTACGACCTGAAAATGTGCGATTAGATTCCCAGATCATGATAATTAAAACTTCACGGCTACATACTGTGGACTTTTATGATCGACGAAAGGTCCAGCCGTTTCGATTCATCTCGTCCAGCGCATCCCACAGTTTTGCATATCGAAGATATTATCCTATCAAGCAGTCACTGTTTCCACGGACCTCAACAAGTAGACCGAAAGGCAGCAGTCAGACTCCACGGCCTAGGACGAAAGTTAAGAAGAAAGGATGCCCACCGCTCGGTGTCTTCCACGAAAACGTTGCTCCCACCAGGACACCTTTCTCGCGTGAGAGAACACTGCTTCAGAATGTCGTTCCGATCGATACCTGGATGGACACCACAGACGAAGAGCCTGAACTTATATGGCTAGACAACCAACAGACCGGAGTCCTCAGAAATAGATCAATAAGCTCCGGTGCATCGACGACTGAAGCTCCTCTTCGTCGAATATCCGGCAAGACGCTACCGCGGCAGGTTCCAGGCGATCAGCTTAACAACACCACTACACTACCACCCGAGACATCAATGCTCGCAACCCTAACTCCATCTGGGAGGCCTTTCAGACAGCGAAAGCCGACACAAAAAGCGGGAGAACTAGTGGCATCAAGTCCAGGTCAATTTTCACAACTCTTCTCCGAAACCTCTTCAGAGTCTGATGATTACCCTTCCCTGGAATCAGAAGCCCAGAATCTCTCAAATCGTGAGTACGCAGCTGAGGAATTTGAACAAGAAAGCGAAATAGAGGAGCAGATGATTCGGGACCGATCCCCTGAACCTGCAAAGACGCCAGCGGTCGAACATGTTGGTGAGACACAGCCGTCTATCCGGATCCCGCCAATGAACGGAAAGCAAAAGGTTCGCGGAGACGACGAGGCTCCAAATGTCGGGCCCGTCACAACTAAAATTGATGACAATGACGCGGTTGTGACACAGGAAGAGGGAAATGAGGTTAGCCAACTTGCTACAGTGAGCTCTCCTGCGGCAGTGGCCATCCAGCATCCTGAACGAACGACTCCCCCGGAGAGTGACGACGAGAGTGACGAGGAAACTGTGAAACCGCTGAATTCTGCAGTCAAGAAGCGCGTTTCGCGAAGAGAAAAATCCCAGAGAGGTGGAAGGTCCGAATCCAGAGATTCAGAAGAAGCACAGTCTCGACAGCAACAAAATGCGATTAGACCAAGACACACCCGTGGTGCCAACGCCCTATGTCGGAAGATTATTCTTCAACTAATAGAAGAAACGTCGGGAGTAGCGCCAAATGATCCCTATACTCTCAAACGTGTCTCTACACCCCGATGGCAGGAAGCCGGAGAGGAGGATCGACCGTTACTCAAAACAATCAGGGCAGCCATCAAAACTCTGTGCGGACAGGGAAAACTAAAATCAGTCACGTTTTCATTTCGTGGGAAGAGCGGACCCATCCTCAAACGTTCGGTCATCTTCCTGCCACAAATCAGCTCGCTTTCCCAGTTAGTTGAAGATGTCAAACAGAAGATTATTGATGCAGAGCCGGCCGATTATATACCCCTTGAATGGAAAACCGAAGGCTCACGCATTCCTCTGGTTGGCAAGAAGGCTCAGGGCACAATCTCGTCTCAAGAGAACCCTCCGAGCCCTCCGGCCAGAAGACGGCGCAAATCTTCGGTGTCAACTGTTACAACACCGAGTACGAGGACGGCCAGAAGCATGACTAGAGAACCAGCACCTCCACCACCTCCAATGCCAGTTGCCACTGGCTTCCTCACGCTCAAAGTGCCATCTCTAGGGTCACTTCCAGCCGTGCAAATCTACAATTGGAGAATGGAAACCCCTGTAGATGCTCTGCGATTCGACACGACGCCGTCAAATCCCTGGAAGCCGACATTGGCAATTTCTCGAAGAACTGCAAGGAGGGGTCGGAGGCCAACCACTCGTCAGCCTGGTCGATCAATTGTCTGGGCTGAAGCAGCACGTCAAAATTTTCCATCGTCGTTGAACGATATCCTTCAACTCCCAGAACTAAAAATCAAATTTGAGGATATTCAATCTGATGATCCAAACTGGCAACGCTTTGCATGCGAGGTGGAGGGCGTTCGCGCTTGGGAAGAACAGGAGTCCGAAACATTCCTGTCTCAGCGATCCAAATACGCCTTTATCAATCACATGGTCCCATCAGCACTATATGCAGACTCAATTCAAAGCCCAGAGATAGAATTTGCCGGCCTCGTGCAATTCGACCCTGATGGCTCCGAGATTGAGATTCCTCATCCCCCTGCAGGATCATGGCCTGTCTTCGTGACGGCTCTCCAAACCTCTCTCGAAAGGATGTCCCAGATTGCAGGAATCAATTCTGAAGAGTTGACGCAAATGCCACCTCCACCCAAGACACCTAGCGTCCGACGCTCAAATCGACCCGCAAAGCGCAAGGCTACAGACGACGATGGCGCCTTTGCACCTCTAACCAAGCGACGAAGAGGAGGCGGTGCTAGAGGATCCGGCAGGAGGCAAGACCGGCGTCGGGTATTTCCTGATAAGACAAGGACGCCTAGAAACTTCAAGCGAGATACTCGATATCTCCGGACCATTCCCGAAGAAACACTTTATCGCATCGCTGTTTCTGTGGTTGTCGTCCGCACCCTCGCAGGCGGAATCGAAAGCTATATCAACTGGCCGTTAGTCATGACCCTTTTCCCTGACCAGAGGGAAGATTTTATCAAAGGCTGCTGGAAGACACTGTCGAACAAGTACCGGCCAGACATCAAGGGCCTCACAGAGAATCTCCAATGGAAATACCTCGATGCCCTGGAAGCCGGCAAAGTCGCCTCCGTCGATTTCGACAACCTCAAGGCTACAGATTGGCAAGGTATTGTGGAATGGGCGTTAAAGAACCTTGATAGATTCAATTCCAGGCAAATCGATGGCCTCCCTGCACACCGAGAAGAGTTTCTCGATACTCATAACTTGACCTTCACCAAGCCAAAACGACTTCACAGCATCTTGAGTTATAACATCATCGTCCCTGGACCTGTCAAAGACGATATGGTCAAGTCCATCGTCTCCGGACTCAGTCATCGACCTGTCTCACATGAAACGCCCATTCTGCAACACACACCGCGCTATGAACTGGAACTCGAGACCGCCGATCGGAACTTTCGACTTGCGAAGTCCTGGGCCCTCGCCACAGTCCTCACGCCTGAATCAACATTCAACCCGACCGTCGCGTTCGCTAAGCTCTCGACACTCGCTCCAACAACCTCGACCTGCGAAACTCTGTTGCTACGGGCACTTAAGCTGCTTCAAGACGAGAAAATGATCTCACGAGCCTACAAAGACCAGAACACCGACCAGCTATCAGCCGTACGCACGTGGGAGGCAGCCCGCAAATTTTGGGAGCGCTTCGAGGACCGCCGGATGATCAGTGCGAAAATGCTGCGGCGCGCCGTCGCGTATAAACTGGAAGTACTCGACAAGACATTCCTGGTTGGTGAGAGCGCGATTTTTGAGAAAGACGGAATTGTAGACGATGGCGAGATGGTCGCAGTCCTCAACCTCATGGCTACAGGGCAAGTGAAAGCTAGCCCTGGCGGAGATGTACCCCGGACTCGCTATGGTCTTGACTCTGAGCGCGTCGGGTATAGGACGAAACTCATGGACAAGGGGCTACTCGGCTTCAGTGTCGAGATCGCCCCGACGGCTGCGTACGAATTCGGCGATCCGAAACTCGACGGGCGCAAGATCCCCATTCCTCGCGGCGAAGTAGACGACGACATGGGCCTGATTCCGCCGTGGATCGATATCCACGGGACCCTGCAAGTGACGCTGTGGGAGATGTTTGTCGTCGGCGTTTTAGGCCTTGTTGCGCAAATGCCTGGCATCACCGCCCGCGAAGTTTCCAGGGCGTTGGGATTTGCGATCGACGTAGATGATGTGGACCTCCTTATGTCTTGGAGTGTGAGTGCGGGCTTTGCAAAGATGGACGCTAGGTCGAAGGGATACGAAACCACTGAGCATTGGTGGTGGTGTATTTCTACTGGAGCGGAAGGGGGCTGGGAATGGCGTTGAGTTTCTCTTGACCTTCAAAGAGGGATGGGATTTTGCATTCTACATTTTTGGATACACAGACGGATGGCAGGCGTCGATGGGAGGGAAGGCCAGGTATAGGCCCACAACTCATAGAATATGAAAGGTGCTTGGGGCGCGGGATTCATGGATGGGCAGTACCAGGATGGTTTGGACTATATGTATTTGGGCCAGCGTTCTGGGACGTCCTCACATTCGAGAGCGACCGGAAGAAGAAACGACTTTCACCTTTCCAATTGTCGAATGATATTTATACATGTTGGCAAATGCGAAAGATACCACTACCACGTATTCAAACATATCCTTGATAGCCAGGGCAGTCATGAAAATAGGCAGGGGCTGCGTAATGATTCATGAATGTAGTACTTTTCTCCGGCCACGGGGTCGGTTCGTGTATGCGTTGTGTAATGCAGCATTGTACAAATGTTTACTCTTGGTTGGCTGGACAAACGCCCACGGTATCATCCCATTTCTGCCAAGAGGAAGATCTGTTTAACGTGTCTTCTCTCTGTAGATGTTAGCTATATTGCTGCCAGAGAGAGTTCCAATAATTCAGTGCATTCCTTCTCACGACGAGGGCATAGTAATATGTTCATCTGAAAGAAGATATTTCTCAATCATCCACCATCAGCACCTTGCTCTGACTTGACTTAGTCAAGTACGAAAGGGACCGAATACAGATCTATTCATTCTGTCGCTTTCTATCCCGATTCCCTCCGACAAAACCCGTTAACAATATTGTCATGAAACAGTGCGCGGCTAACCAAGCACGGATTGGTAGTGGTCATGTTTCAAACCGATTTGTGGACTTGACCTGAATCCCGCACTTGGTCCTCAGTCCGGGGACCAATATAATGACTATACAAGTTGTTAGCTTCTATCCCTATCGCATCCTCTGGAACCATGATATGAGCAACTTACTTCTTTGCGCCAAAATACCACCACCAAAGCGCGAAAAAGAAAATGAACGCAGCAATCACCACCGCGTAGTTCATGTTCGCGCTCGTCACGGGGCTGACAGGCGGGAAGAACAGAATGACCGAGATGAAAATCGTCCAGAGGATGGCAATATAATTGATGGGTTTCTGCCAGATACCGAGCTGGAAGGGGCCCTTGGCGATAGGGTGTTTCTTGTCGTAGTACAGACGGCCCGCAATGACGGCGATGTATGAGAAATCCATGGCTGGGGCAGTCACGCCGAAAATGCCGTTTATGGTCTGCGCGCTGCCGAGGGCGATGAGGTTGAGGAGGCAGCAGAAGATGACGACGACCCAGACGCTGTAGAGGGGGGTTTGGGTGTATTTGTTCATTTTGCGGAGTGTATGGGAGAAGGGGAATGCTTCGTCGCGTGCGAGAGCGAAGCAGGTTCGGGTGTCTGAAAGCATTGCGGTGATACCTATAGTGCCCGAGGGTTAGCATGGGTGACAAGTTTCGAGGGAAAGAGACTTTCCTGTGAAAAATTGGATTAAAATGGGCCAGAACCAGAGTGCCAGACCACCTTTTTTCCCTGCGGCGTTGTAATAGACCTGTGCCGCTGGGTTTCCCATGGGGGAACTAAGGGTATCAAGAAGATCACCGGCACAGAAACCCAAGGCAATGTTGAGCATCACACCGAAGAACTGGTTTCGTGTCGTCAGTTTGTGTGTGTGACGCATTGGACTAATGATACACACCCATGTTACGAGGACAGCCTGAAAGATTGCCACTGGACCAGAGATTGCCGCATTATGCAATTCCTCACTGATATGTGCCTGAAGAAGGTCAGTCTGTACGTCCCGGACCGACATCTGGTTGAAATCTCATACTGTAGCATCATAGTCGGTCATAGTCCAAGCCACAGAGAGGTATCCGATCAAAAATGAAAATCCTCGACTTCCCCATCCCGAACCATCGATAACATGACCGAAGACGTAGCTGGCAGAATGCTTGTTGTCCGTAAGAACGAGAAGGGCGATTGTGACTGCGACTGAACCGAGCACTGCGGACAGCTGAGAAGTGGAAGATGTTTGATTAGGGATAAGACTTACGGTTGATAGGGGCAAACCACCTAATGGTCTGGCTGAGAGCCTTCGAAGGGAAAGAGCAGATTATTCCATGGCAAATAAGAACGCCTATACTGACCGCCACTGTGTGCTCTGCTGTTCTGATTTGGGTCAGATAGGCTCTCTTTGAACGATTGTTTCTTCGTACGGCACATAAGAGAAAGTTCCATCTTCCTGGATTGAGCCCATGGAGGCTGCAGCAAGAATCTGTGTCTATAAGTAAACATAGCTTCGGTGGGAGTAATGTGCGTACCATCTGTCCTACCGAATAACCCACACTAGCTTTTTGAAAGTGAGTTTTCTACTGGAATTTTCGCTGTCTCAAATCTTACCAACACCTGCCGTCCTGCCGTAGTCAGCGACTTGCAAACCATCAATGTCATGAAATGTCCTCACTGTCCCAAAAAGTTACTCCATCCAATAATCCAGGCTGCCAGTGGAACTTTATCCTCTGGAAAGACGTGCTTGGTGACAAAATACATGCCACCTGACGTAGGATATGCGGAAACCAGTTCGGCAACTGCTATGTCAATTCGGGGATTGATGATTCAAGCCGTGTTACACTCACTTGATAGTGCAATGCATAGTGCAAAGAATGACCCGGAGAACCAACACCAAATCGCAGTAGCCGGACCACCGGCAGCCAATGGAGAATACCATGACGCGGAGACTACGTGTAAAATTTAGATGGAGGCCTGAAATAGGGGGAAGTATAGACCGACCCGAGCCCAAGACTCCCATGATTGAAATGGCATAGGATAAAGTCGACCATCTCGTAAATTCGCGCCGAAATTCCTAATCCTGATTAGTACTTATGTTGCCGGTGGTCACTCCTACCGACCTGTTTATAGCCAATATGTCTGAGTAAATCATCGTCGGCGTCAGTGATTGATCCTCTAGCAATGGATTCTTCACTAGATGTCACAGGATCAACGTTGACCTTTTGATCTTTCTGGGCGGAATCTGCCATATCAAAACCGATAAAAAAAAAAGGGTTTCTCGATGAATGACGGCTTGGAAGCGGACTTTTTCACAATGGTGGACTCGATTGAAACGTAACACAATGCAAGGCTGTGGAACAGAAAGGATTCGAGTTGGTCATATATATGACTTTGGCTTATCTTTGATTGGCACAGTTATCGTGGTTCCAACAGGGGCTACAGTACCTAGGAAAGTCTGTCAGAAAATTAGGGTGGATGAAAGTCCAGGGAAATAGCACCAAGCTGCCGTTCGCCGACTGCCTCGATCTGTGGGCAATCTAGAATGTCCTGGTCCATAGCACGCCACCGTCAACTGGTGGCGATAGGCCAGCATTATCGGTGGTAGAGGCGGTTCGAGCGCTTAAAGCGGTCGGTTATTCGAGTTGGGATAGACGACACCGACACAGCAAAGGTGGTGCCCGCTTCCTACCGGCCGCCAAGCGAATCCCATACAAGCGCTGGATATCAATGCTTCAAGTTGATCAAATCCATGAGTTCAAGAATTGAAGACCAGGCGGAGGGAACAACCTCGAAGAGACGATGGCATGGTCTACAAGGCAACCAAAAATGGAAAGTCGTTCGATACACTTCCTCCCGCCAAGTCTCGTCACGTGTGCAGTACTTCTCCTTTCTGTCGCCAGCCTGATTTATTATTGGAGCTTGCGGCATCGAGGCCGGCGGAGGGACAAGTTCCATCTTGGGGAAGCCCCGGAGGAGGAGAAGATCCCTCGTTCAAGTACAGAAATCCGGCCCCTACTCGACCTCGATGTCGCCTCGACCAACCCCCATCCCTATCGACCGTGGAAGTCCGGCAAGTTTGTCATGTCCATGGGAATTCAACAGGTCAAGCATGAGGAGTGGCTATGGCTCGACAATCGATACTGGGAAGAGCAGGAGCTGCGAAGGCACTTGTTGGAGACGCAAAGAGAGGGAGTCTTTCAAATGCTCCCCGGATCTGAGGCGGCTTGTAGCGAGACCCTCCAGTTGATTGTTGACTATGTCACCAAACGCTTCCCTCATCTCTTCTTTATCATGGATGACAAACCAGACTACCTCCACAACAAGCTCACTGGTCTGACATTCAAAATCACGGAGCCGTATGACATGCCACCCCTGCAGATTGCCGCCCAGCTGGTCATGGAGGATCTTAATGTGCTGGCTCGCGGACATGGTGGTGACCCCGACCAGTACTATCTGTGAGTCGACGACGATGTCCCCCCTAGAGCGACGGCTAATATGAGAGAAGAGTAGCAAGCTTCAGCATGGCACCGGCAGGCTGGCACCTGGAAGAGCGCATTGGTTGGCCCCTGTGGAAGATACACTCACCAGTACCGCTTTGGCAGGACACGATTCGAAAATCAGTGGAACGGTATGCGATAGCCCATGGAATTGCAAAATACTGGCTCACATCAGACAGATATTTCCTCAAGATGAAGCCTGACTGTCCGATTGCACGACACAACTTCTTCATCCAGACAAACGACGTGTTATTCCAGCAAGACCCTTTCCTCACCGAACTGCCTGGACCGCCGAAAGTCGAAGATATTCGGCTGAGACACGAAAGACAGACATTGAGAAGACTGCCCAAGACGGAGGCAATTCTCTTCACGGTCAGAACATATATGACACCTTTGCTGGAGCTACAGGACGACATCGAGAGTGTGAGAGAGTTGCTGGGGGCGATTCGAGCAATGCCGCCGGAGATGGCTAGGTATAAAGGCTGGCCGATGTGGGGGAAGGTCGTTGAAAGATGGTGTGAACAACGTCTCCGAGGCGCAAAAAGGGAGCCGGTCAACGACCACGGAAATGCATTTCAGGTGGACGGTACCGCTTGACAGCGACAAAGTCCTTGGGGAATGGCGACTGTCACATCCTGTCACAGATTCGAGGGAACTTATGTCGGTGAAGGCATGGACCGGCATGCAAAGACATGCATATGGCCGTATTTGACGCAATGATGGCTAGGACGTCAGGATGTCGGGATGCCAGTTGTCAAAAGCACCATGCGTAACCAATGAATCCCCCCTTCCCCTGCTGCTCACTCAAAATGAACCTTGATGGCTTGCCAGAATGCCCGGAACTAGCCAGCCGGCCCGTGGAATCCGCATTCGCTTGTTGCGAGTGATGGGGGAGATTCCACCAATCCAATGATGCCTCCGCGGCAAGCCTCTTCAACTTGGGGAAGAATCCCTCTTCAAACTGATAAGCATTGTTATCTCAGTTCTCCCCTCTCCCACTCCGCTGCTCTCTCTTCTCTCTTGCTTTGACCGACTGTCGGTCCGAATTAGCTTTCACCCTTCGTCTATCTTGTGAAAATCAACCTTAATATAGTCACCGACGAAATCCTGTCATGTTTCTGACTTGGAAAGAGAAGGACCTCCTTGGGCTACTTTTTTTGGCCTTCAGTTGACTTGGGGGTCCTGGGGCGAAACCCCATCAGCCCATAAGGGACACACCCCTGGGGAGCAGGGTCGCCAATCAAAATGGTCCCGCACCACCCGGCGGCCAACTCCAACGCTATAATGAACTCCCCTCCAGGCGCCACTTCAGCGAATAAAGCCAAATCTGGCATCTCCATGCCGGGTGTCCGGGCACAGATCAAGCGTGGCCGAACTGGTTGCTTTACCTGTCGACGGCGACGAAAGAAATGTGATGAGACCAAGCCACAATGTACGTCACAGAGTCCCTCCCTCCCACTCTCTCTTCTCATCAGACGACCATGTGAGCTGACGTAGAGTGTTGGTGTGTGAATTTTAGGCATTGGTTGTCTCCGGAGTGGTTACATCTGCGAGGGATATCCCGCTATCGTCAGATATGAAGAACATAAAACCAAGAGACTATCTCAAAGTCAAAGCCAGTCGCCTGAAGGTCAGGCTCAATGTCCAAGTCAGATTCCGGCACAGACGTCGCCGGCGATACACAATGTCAATTCGGCAGCGACTGTCGCGCAACAAACAACGGTAGAGGGCAATGACGCCTTTCTCCACTGGTTTCTTCCGGATGATACCACGGACAATTTCGGTGTCATGGTCAATTATGGCAATTCCAATCTGTCCACGGCCATGGACGGGTCGATCATGGAATATCCTCAAATGGACACGGCAACTTCGACGCTACAACAACAACTATCGTATCAACTTCAGCAACGGCAGCAGAGCTCAGAAGCAGAAATTCCCCGAAGTATTCCCTTCCTGATAAACGGCGTCGATTCGCGGACCGAGCAAAAGTTCTTTTTTCACTTTACAAACGTGACGTCACGCGTGCTCACTATTTCCAACAACGAGAAGAATCCTCTGTTGACGATCGTGCTGCCTCGTAGCCTCGACGACCCCATGATATCCAAGGCCATCGCGTGCTTGGGAGGTTCTCATCTCGCTAACCTACAGCCCGAATCAGAACTACAGACACAAGCCGAGAAAAATCGCATCCTGAAGAACGCGGTCACTCAACAAACGGCTCGGATGATGGCCCTGAGAGCCTCGGGCCCAAGACAAACCAGCGCCGAATTCGAAGCCATACTGACCAGTACACTTTTGTTATGCCTCTACGAGATTTCCGAGGGATCGGGTAATCTGACATGGCGCGTCCGACTCGATGAAGCGCGAGACTTAATCCAAGATGCTCTGAGAGTATCATGCCGCGGCAATCACGACATGTCTTGTTCTCTACAGGCCCTGTCGTCCCTGGGCATCGACCAATTCCTCCTCGACTTCTTCGTCTACCACGACATTCTGGCCGGGGTGACCGACCCAATGCACCAGCCGCTGCTAAAATCGACGTTGCGTGCCTCCTCCCAGACTGAAGATGAAGTCTACATGATTGGCGTCGACAACGGGCTCTTTGACTTGATCGCGCAGATCGTCGGGCTACGTTCCAGCGCCCGAACTCACGGCCGGTCCAACCCCGTCGTCATCTTCGAAGCCATCCAGATCTGGGAAGCGCTGGATGCTTGGAAACCCAACACGGACGACCGTGACCAGACGCTTGCGTTCTCCGCGTACACGTCCGCCCTGTTTGTCTGGCTCTACTCCATTATCTACCCGGATAACATAGGCGACGACAAGGTGAAAATAGCCGTCCGGAACGGGCTGGACAACATGCACCAGATCCAGGCCAGAGGTGTTCTGGCTTTTTTGCTCTTTCCCGCTTTTGTCCTGGGCATTGCTAGTGTCACGCCCGAACATCGCTCCGAGATATCAGCCGTGTTTGAGCGGTTGAGGAATTTCAGTGCCCTGGGCAATGTCAAGCTGGCATATGAGGTGGTGAAACGGTCCTGGCTGGATTATGGGAGGGGCATACCTCGATCGTGGGATTGGATTCAACAAATGGAGGTGAACAGAATTAGTCTGCCTGTCACTTGAGTCGAGTTCGAGCGTTGTTTGATCCCGTCTCTTTAGTCCTGAATCATGATATCAGAGTTGTCTTCCGCCTTGAACTCGCAACCCGTTCTCATCAGTATCAGCCTGAGCATGAAAAACTACAGCTTTTCTACCAACCAAACTGAGACCCAACTCCCGATCCTCGATGCCTTAGTTGGTTTGACCCAAGTAACCGAGAAATTGCTGGGGGGTTCTGGTTTCCATCAAAAGTTTTACCATTTTGATTTTTTGGCCTTTGTCTTCCTTTGGTTTTGGTCAGGTCAGGTAGTGTGTGGATTGTTGCAATTGATGGATGCGACAGTTACAATAGTCTCCAGTCTCAGTCGGGGTTGCCCGCCAGAGTTGACACTGATTGCCAACAAGAGGTTTGTGTAAAGAGGTTGAGTGAATTCTGGTTCGCTAATATGCCCGAGAAGGAGGTCTGGTAAGGATTTCAGCCCAGTAGGTAAGGAATTTAACGTCTGTCACAACGGAGGATTGTGGTAAGCTTCGTCCCCGGATTGCGTCCATGACTCCGAACGACAGACCATGGATGACGAACCGCCTCGACGATTCGAGTGCCTTGAGCAAGAAAGAAACGAGGATGTCTAAGAAAGGAAGGAGTTTCGTGAGGCGCTAGACTCGTCGGGAAGAGAGAAGATAAGAACTCACACACTGAGGGGGACTTTTGCTGAATCTTATTCGTACTCTGCTGTGGGGCCCATGCTCTGAGCGCTTCGCGCGATTCGCATATCGGAGTAACCTTGTACGCCATGGTCATGCTTATGGAGTTCGGAGTATCTTTGCACAGGAGGATTGACTAGTGATATCCGCTAGAAACGGGGTTTTCCACATCGGGCTCGATTGATTCCAAAGGAAATGGATGGATGGGATGGTGTTCTGATGATGTGACAGGAAGCAGGCACGGAAGATTGACGCAAAGTTTTGCTCATTGAAAGTAGGCATCATGGCCGCGCTTCAATCGAGAAGTTTTTGAATTGAATTGACCATCCTTCCAGCAGCGTTATTGCTGTGTCCATTGTCAAGATCTGGTTGAGAGGAAGATATCTTGAAGCCCAAAATTGTGTTCGTAGTGGATTGTTCGGCACCGCTTATGTACCCGCCAGACGTGAGCTCCTATCACGCTGATTTTTGACCTCAATCGTCCAGCACTTCCACTTCTTTTCTTCCTCTATCTTTCCTCGACGATATCAAAACGTCAAAGGTCCTCTAGCACAAACATGAATTCGAGGAATTATGCTGATGATCCTGTTTGTGAGCTTGAGTGGTCTTGAAACTTGTCTGACTGCCTCGCCACCTACCGAAGAACCCGAAGAACTTTCAACGGGAGCGCTCGTGCCGCCGAACCATCTCAACGAAAATGGCGATACTCACGACTCTCTTTCCTTCTTCGAACAGCTTTTGAAGTTCTTGCCACTGAGCTCGAGAAGATCCATAACGCAGATAAGGCAAATGACAGGACGAGACGAAGTGGAAGAGATGGGTCCGCCATAGCCTAGCTTTGCTACACATCAACAGCACTTCTACTCAATAGCTGGGCGACCATCGCCGTTGATTTGGGGCTGTCGACTGCTGTTGTCATTACGGCTGGTCATTGTCTTTGTGTTATCACATATCTTACGACCATACTAACATCATTGGCGAATCTTGCCTCGAGCCCCCTTTTTGATTGGACAAAGCCATTGTTGCACAACGCCGAGCCACTCTCAGTTCAAGACGTCAAAACACCTTGTCCAGCCTTGGTGAGAGGAGTTTCCGAAAGCTTTGAAGAATCATCTGGAGAAGGGCGTCAAGACTCTTTATCCATGACTTATAGTGCCCTCTTGACTTTTCTCGGCTCTCGGAAGACCGGTTTTCGATCTGAGTGACATCCCTCTGTCTGGCCTTCCAGGCATTTCCGTCTCTGTCACAGACTCAAGGGGCAAGTGCACCTGAATGTGCAAGGAGAGTGGCGACTGCGTACCAACCGTCAGGCCTCCTGTTTAACCAAGGTCTGAGTATACCAGTTACCTACATTGGTCTGCCGCAAGGCCGCAGGAGATAAACTGTCCCCATTGATAGTTATCAACAAAAACATTGCCGAGGGCCAAGTTCGAGGAGATTGATCGAAGAGAGTATCATCCCCAATATCCTCCACTTCAAAATGGTTTGGGATGAGATGATCTCTACTCTTCACCACTGTAAATGCCCAAGCCTAGGTAGGTAGTGGTGCCTTGGACTTCTCTTTGTAAAGACAACCGGGAATCTTCTTCACGATCTCGATCGATCTTTCTGACCGCCCAAAAATGGTGTATTAGGGTCTTGTACCTGTTGATTTCTCAATATGAGTGATATATCAGCCATCCGGGATCTTGATTCTCCGTTGAAGGGTCAAGATTGGGAGCTGTATAGGCCCGATGAATCATCACAGAAGCCAGTTTTGATATAAAATTTCCCTTCATTCTCAATGTTTCACTGGTCTCTACACTCTCCTCCCACCACCGATCTTCCTTTTCAGGTCTGCAAATAATTCATCAAGCAAGTTCCCCTTCTTCCCTCTCTATATATGAGAGAAATACACTCTTCTCGCTCGCTTCACAGCATCCCGGTCACCTCAGACCTCAAAAACCGGTGCTTCAGCAGCCAAACCCCTCTTCAATCCGAGGGTAGGCTATCGCTTCCCCGTTATCGTTCAATTTCCTGCCTGCGAAAAGCGTCTCGCGGGTTTCCAGGCAAAGTCGCAGTCGAATGTCACCTGAACATCACCACCTCAACCGATCTCAACCCTTACTTCCAGACCGACCGATCGCGGCCTTCTGCGCCCCTTTGGCCACATACACTCTTCACAGAGTAGACAGATGATCTCACGGGAGATCATCTCCAGAGGAGATTCACTGCACAGAGGAAATGGAGATGCCTTATACGACTACACAATATTGCTTCGACAAAAAACGCATCTCCGCCTCCTCGCCTCGACCGCTGGCAAACCCACAAAGAGCGGAAAGAACGATGGAATAGCACCCTGCGGTGCGCTCAAATAACTGTCTTAGTGCCCCTTTTCCTGGGTCTGTACGTGTGCTGAGTCACTGATATCAAAACAAAAAACAAGAATAAACATCAAATCGAGTCAATCGGATCTTTTCAGTTCAACATAATGTAAAGTCTTTGATCTTCCGATCTCGTTCTGTCTCATCCCAACTTAGTCCTCCTGTGCATAAATCTTGGCGGGTATCATATCATGCGCATCCTGTCCCTTCCCTTCTGGTGACATAGTCCCCAAGTCTACAACGACGAAATTGAAAGTGTGAACCATGCTCCAACCTGAGCGGCAATCAACGACCTTGGATGGTCCTGTGCGAATGCAATCGAATGCATATGGTCATACTCGAGTTTAACGCGAAGAGGACTCGCCCCCTTTCTCAACATCATGACCAAGGTCTCCGGCACGTGATCAAACGGAGTCGGCGCATTATCTTGGTAGCATTTGGATGCAAAGTCTCCCGAGAAGTCTGGTTTTCATATTTTGACTTTGATCATAGTGCCGCTTTTCGATAATGTGTACGTGATAGTCCTTGATTGGCATGACAACAAGGCCCCTCTTCCACTAGGACGGTTTGATGTTGCTCTTGGAGTTTGGAAGTCGTCCGACAATCAGAGAGATGTTTCCATGCGAAGTCGAAGCCGTTATCTCAACAAGGCCAGCAACACTAAAGAATCACGTTTCGAATAGCCATGGTGGAATGGTGAGAAGGTCTCTCTTCAGTTGCCTCGGGCTTCTCATTTCTTTTTACCGCTTCATCATAAGCCTCCTTGCAAAGCTCCGAGACCTTCTCACCCCAAAAAAATGTTTTCAATTCTTTCTCCAGTTTCTTCCATTGGCGAGCTTCATAGTATTTATCCAAAAACTGTTGCATGACGGATTTCCACGCTGGCGGCGGATGCTGGCCATTCTGTAGAGCAGTGGCAATCATCATATTGGCCCACAGATGGCATCTTCGATCAGGGGCCCTATGTGTTGGAGTTTGACGCAGAGCAACGGTGGTCAAAGCCTTTAAAGCTGTTTCATAGAAGCCGGTCAGTTTATCCTGGAAGTGGATGAATCGGAGCAGGTAGCAGAAGGCTACCAAGCCGTGCGAGAGGAATCGTTCTGTCTGTGTCGTTTGGAGAGTGGAAAGACGGTGTAGATCTTCGAGGGTGGTTTGCATTTTCGGCCGGGAAGTCATTTCGACGTGTTCTTCCATGAATGGCACTGAGAATCGTGCTATCAGGGAGGTCAACTCCGATAAAAGGCGAATCATTTGCAGGGAGAGGACTCCGGTGAGACCGATGTCACAGAACCCTTGAGGTAATTTGGATAGCATCTCACAAACTTCGGGTTTGAAAGGATGGGTCATGTATATGGGCAACTCTGCGTTTTGCACCAGTTGGCCAGACTGTCGAGGGGTATCATCGGACATAGAGTCCGCTGCGAATAAGAATGACCATAACGATTCGTAGGCGGCGACGTTGGCTTGTAGCAATCGTTCCCAAGGAGTGGTCGGATTGATAACGCCTCTAATTTTGATCATTTGCCGCATGCCGGAGACGTGAGCGGTGGCAGCAGTATGATCACCGAGAATATAATCGATGGTGCCCAAAGTAGCGACGGTCAAGATGGTGGTGTCGTCGGCACATTCTTGTGGGTTTTGAAGTCGAGCGCGAAGTTTGGTCATGACATTTCCTCGATGGAAGGCAAAAGCGTTATCTTCACGGGCAGATCGACCTTGACTGGCCAACGAGGTAGCTCGACATAAAGCAATCAAGCCTTCAAAGTAGAGGTCGGATTGGAGAGCAAAAGGCCAAAGAAGGCTCAGGTACGGGTTGGGATAGCCATCGAAAGCAAATGCTCGACCATGTTGAGGGCCCCAAACCTGCATGACTAAAAGCTGGATCAGCTTCTTTTATCTCGGGATAGAAGGCGTCATCTCACAATATTGGGCCATGTTGGCGACACATGTAGTTGTTGGAATGGGATAAGTTTGAAAAGGATCAAGCTGGAGGCCATTGGTAGGGGATTTTCGAATTGGAGATTGTTTGGCTAGCGCCATTTGGAGGAGCTGCTGTTTGGACCCTTGGATCTTGAACTTGAGTTGATTTGGATGAAGAACATTTCGTTTAGGACGGCGGTGTTTGACGGTATGCCGTTTGGCCCAGGATTGAGGGGTGGTGATGGACAAGGCCAAAACTGGTTCCGGCATGGTGGCGTCGTGCGGAAGATAGCCAGATCAAATCATGATTCTTTCTGAAGAATGATCGGAGAGGGTGAAAGAATTCAAGTCCGAGGAAATGATGTTTTTGAGGGCGGCACAGGAGGCTATCGACCGACAGAGGGATGATCTCGTTGAGGTATAGTGTAGACGATGGGGAATGTTTGCTCGCCGAGGGTGATTTCTGCTTACGCAAAGGCTCAATGCTATTCAATTTTGCGGTGTAGCAAGAGGAAGAAAATAATATCGAAGAAATACACTTCTTTAGGGAGGATGCCTAGAGCCGAACCGATAGGCGATGTCTAGGCTCTTAGGCCGGAGGAACTTCATCTGGCTCAGTTCTAAGCGTCTCGCATGGTGATATCGGTGGCAGAGAAACATGGAACAGTGGCAACAATGTTCAGGAATTACTTGAGCGGAACCCTTCTATCATGAACAGCCCATTCCCAAACCGACTCTAACCTGAAACATATGCAAGTCACCCTCTGTTCTGTCATGTGACGTCTGTCTCATTCCAGCTGTCCCTCTCCGTGTCCGTGTGTTCCCAGCTGCGGTCGTGGTCCTTTTCCCAATTCAGTCCCGAGTCGGTCCCTTCAATTTCTCTTTGTCTCCCTCATCCATCAACGCGTATACGCTCTGCCCTCTTCGACTATCCTTTATTCCGCCCGATATGGCCCTTCGACCATAACACATTAAGATGCTTCTCCCTCGATTCGCGAGAACATTGGCTGGCCAGTGGCATCGTCGAAAGTCGGGCCTAATTGCCCAGCTTCTCGCCTTATTTCTCTTCCTCCTCTTTCTCCAGACTCGGATATATTCATCTCCGGCTGAGCCCTCACCCGTTCCAGGCCCGACCTCACAATCTACAAATTCCACGAGCGATCCTCCTCCAAGTTCTCTTCTCGAAAGTCAGGCATCCTTCTGGCGAAACCTCTACCCAATAATATTAAATAACGATCCCAATTGCCACCATGTCCCTGACCCGGTCGTCCCTCAAAAGTTGGATATTGGGTTCGACGCTTCCCACAATCGTCAAAGACCGGACATATTGTACATGGAATCCGCCGATATCAAGCGTATGCGTGAAGCACATTCAAACTTCATGAATGACTTGAAGAACCATCCTCCGAAGATGCCATATGAGCCTGACACCAAAGGGGTTGTGATGACCGCTGGTTTCAACCAACTCCCAGTCTTGGTCATTTCTATACGAATGCTACGGAGGACCAGGTCCTTATTACCCGTCGAAGTCTTCCTTGCGGACGCATCTGAATACGATGACGAAATATGCAACCATGTGTTACCGACTCTGAACGCAAAATGCCTGCTTCTCTCCGATATATACCGCACTGCAAGTTCAGGGGTATCGATCGATCGGTTCCAGTACAAAATCATGGCTATTCTGTTCTCGTCTTTCGAAGAAGTTCTCCTCCTCGATTCCGACGCCTTCCCCATAAACGACCCGCTTCCACTGTTTGAAGGAGAACCATTCAATTCTACTGGAATGATTGTCTGGCCCGACTTTTGGTACGCCTCCGAATCACCCTACTATTTTGAAATCGCCAAAATCGGCGAAATTCCCCCGCTGAATCTTCGAGCTTCTGTCGAATCGGGTGAAATTATGTACTCAAAAGCCAAACATCACTTGTCCTTGATGCTGGCTACATATTACAACTACTACGGTCCAAACTATTATTACCCTTTACTTTCCCAAGGTGCTCCTGGTCAGGGCGATAAAGAGACGTTTGCTTGGGCCGCTACAGCTCTAGGGGAACCTTTTTATGCTGTTCATGAACGTGTCATGGCTCTTGGTCGGCTCGACTCCAGTGGTCACTATCTTGGAAGCGCCATGGCACAACATGATCCAATTGCCGACTTCGCTTTTACCAATGTTCATGGACCTCTTCACGATCGAATCAAAGAGGAAGATCATGGAAGCGAGAATCCCTCCGAGACCGTATCCGGTGGAGTCAAACCATTCTTCGTCCATGCCAACTTCCCCAAATTCGACCCGTCTACGATCTTTGACCACCAAATGCGAGGATTTTCAGATGAAGTTACAGGATCTGGAGGCCCCACTCGGGACACCAATGGAACTTCGGTGCGTTGTTGGATGAGTCAAGACCGAGCTATCGAATTATTTGGCGTCGATGTTGAACGAAGGTTCTGGGAAGAAATCAAAGGTACTGCGTGTGAATATGAGCACAAGTTTGGTTGTTGGAATGGCAAGCAAGGAATTTGCAGCCGTGTCGAGAAATACTGGCACGACGTCTTCGAGTCAGAAGTTCCGAATTCGACTCGTCCCTCGACTCACCCTGCTCGTTGACCCTTTGAAACAAGAAACGATCTTGAAAATGGGGCGACATTGTTCGACAATCTCGTGGTATTTCCTCGTCTCGATGCGACTGCGCACTTCGTCGACAACCGCGCGCGAAAACGATTGCACATACCGAGTTGGAGTTCTTCGGAGAGATTCAAGACGAGGACTGTACGATGGCTCCTTGGCCCGAAACGGCCATAAACGGCATTAACGAGACCAGCCACGACCAACAATCAAATAATAGACTGGTTAGACATTCAAATCTCAATTTCAACATCAGGTACAATTCAAGGTTAGAAAAGCGGAAAAGCCACAGAAACTCCGAGCCCCTTCTTACATCTAACATTCGACTCCATGTTTTGGCCGTTGGATATGGGTTAGTGCTTGAGGCCACTTTTAGCAAGCAGGATGCGCAATGGAGTCTTTCGGTTGGAGATGAAAACACGCCTCAACAGCTGCACCGCCTTGTTTGTGGAGGATTTTTATTGAATCTGGATATTGTGTTTTAGTCTTCGAACTTGCACGAAATCAAACTGCGAGCGTGGAGATTGAATGGGGATGGATTCCATGAGCCTGGGCCGATCTGTATATCAGTATACACGAAAATACACTTCGCTTTGTCACCCGCCTCACCTTACCTTACAGCGTATGAGCAGAGTATCACGAAGCAGAATGAGACAAGACCATCTTTCACTTATAGGGTGGGGAGCACAGGAGAGAACGGGATATGCCAGAATGAACCGTATTTTGAAAAAAAGTTCTAGGCGTGAGAGCCTCATCTTGATGATTCTTGGTCTTGTTCTCGAATGGTAAGAGAATCGAAAAATGTCCATGTCCAACCCTCGCTACGTCCTAAGTCCCCAAACCAAGGCCAAATTGTAGCTGTGACCTGACCTTGTGTTTTTGAAATTATCCATACACCCAGACACCAGAAACCCCCGAGCCAACGCCTTCAAGACAATCCCACTCCCCCATCTTCCCTCCCTCCCAAAAACATGATTGGCTCCAGACTCAAGACCAGTATCAGCACCAAATATGGCATACCATGACAATCATCACACGTTTGGAAAGAACAAGAATGAACAAGATCTCATTGCCGAAGAGTACCAATCCACACTGACTCCGTCTCAACCCCCTTATTCCAATTGACTAGTACGTCTCTTCCAGCTCTGTACTCCATGCGGCATCACTGCCTTCGACTCGGACTCCGTCTCCTTCGATGTTTTCGTCAGATATCTCTCTATATTGTCCGTAATGCGAGGTCTGGTATCCGTGATGTTGATTCTGTAACCTGACCTTCGCAGGTGGAGGAGCCATCTGTCCTGTGGAGGCACCACCACCGGGACCGGCCGCCGTCATTGGTCTCTTCCCATTAAGGTTATGACTGGTGCCGAGAGCATTCGTGGTGACAGCATGGGTGTGGACTTTGGAGTAATAGGGATCGCGGACGTCTCGCTCGGGCTCCATCACAGAAGCATCGGAATAGGTTTCCCAGTTCTCACTACTGCTGGCCGTCGTACCAGTGGTCATGTTCGATGAAGTGTTGGAGGTCTGGCGGGATCCTGGCAGGGTCGAGGGCGGCGCGGAGGGATTATGACGAGTGCTATGGCTCCGCATAGAAGCTGATGAAGAGTGAGAAGGCTGGTATTGATGAACGTGAGAATGGTAACATGTGTCGTTTTGTTGGCGCTGTGATTGTTGGTAATGTTGCTGCTGTCTATCTCGATTCAACAGCGAAGCCGACATGTACGACATTCGTTCTCGGTCGTCATATACATCTTCAGGGCTCATGGGCCGAACATAGCGACTGCTCTCATTTGAACCGGCGGAAAGGGTACTTTCGGGACAGGTAGATGAAGGTAGGGGTTGCGAGTTCACGGTAGGTTCGGAAGATGGAACCATGAGATCTCTCATCTTTGGTGGGGGCGCTCTTGGTGGACCCATGGTTCTAGCATTCTGAGAATAATTCTGTTGAGGCTCAGGTACGTTACGTGAAGATGGCTGCGGAATAGCTCGACGTTCAGGGGAGTTGTTGCCATTCTTGAGATTCCCAAGTGGAACTCGGGCTGGAATTTTGGAAGGAGATTTGACTTGTGATGAAAGGGCTGCTGCGGGGGCTGGTGCTGCCTGTTGTCTGACTGTTCCGGGTCTATTACCGGTGGGCGTCTTCGCCGTTGATCGTGGTGCAGGACCTTTCACGACACTTCCTGGTTGAGCTGGGGGCCCCGATTTTGCGGTGCTGGACGATGGTTTCGAAGTCTGTGGAGGAGCGGGAGTTTTGGGTCGCAAGCCGTTCGGTGTTTTGGACCGCGGTGGTGGTGCTTTAACTTCTGCTTCTTCGAGCTCATCAAGAAATCTTTCCCCGTGAACTAGGAAAGGTCTTCCATATTCATCCTCATACTTTTGCAAGACCTTTGTCAGTTCTGCTGTCACCTTGGGCAACTCTTTGGCAATTCTCTTTCTCATCTTCTCCTCCCTGAGTAGTTTACCAGGATCTCGTTTCTCCCCTTTTTGTGGTTTCAGCATCAATCTCGAAGCATCATTGGCAGATGCGGCTAGAGCCTCGCGATCGGCAATCAGGGATCTGTACTTTTCGACAGCGGCCAACGTGGGTGCTCGTTGTTCTCTCAACGTGGTCAGTCTCTCAATTTCTGCTTCATGAGCTGACAGAAGAGCGTCACTGTAGACGTCGGAGAAAGCTGGAGTGAAATCGAGCATCTCTTCTTCAGAGAAGTACAATGAGTCCCAAAGCTCTTGCAATCTGACACGGGCATCCTCCACGAACAAATGAAGATTTTGTCTCTTCAATTCGTTCAATCTCGCCAATTCATCTTCAAATTCATTGATGGTTCGTAGGCCACATCCACGATTCGCAGCCAGGAATGCTTTTCGATCAGGTTCTTCGATCCCAAGACGATCCCATAGGGCTTCAATGCTCTTCTTCACCTCACTCAAGCGCTTCTCACGACCCTTCTTTTCCTCCAGCAGTTTATCGCGACGGCTTCTGAGTCGATCCAGATCTGCTTGGTGGAGACCTAGTTGCTCTGGAGAATCGCGGTAATGCTGAACAATCATCGAGTCTGTCTGTGCCTGAGGAATGCCCAATTCCGACCAGAGTCTCACGATTTCCTCCGCGGTTTGTTGAACCATGGCCACTCTCTTGTTGTATTCATCATACACTCTGGTGAACTCTTCGTCAAGCTTTGTAACATATGATGGAGACAGATCGAAGTTGGGAGGACACGTATTGGAGGCGGTAGGGGGAAGCCGGATCTTGACAAAGGATGACTCGAGGTGTGATGAATAGGATTCAAGAGCTTCAACTAGCTTCTTGACTTGTTCGAAACGTTCTCGATGAAGTCTGCTCACGACATTGTATTTCTCTTTCAGGTCGCGTAAACAATCGATCAGAGGGTGGGTAACTCTTAAGCCGTTAGTGTCTAAGTGGTAACCTCTATCCTTCTCGTCGTCCAGCGACGCTTCCATCTGTTTGATTGTCTTGATAATGTTCTGGGCTTCTTCGGTCATTTGGTTTTTCTCCCTGACAATGAAGATTAGTGCTTTGTTTTGAAGCTCGTCGGATGCCGTATCTGACGTACGAGTTGACGAGGCGAAGCTGGCTGTGGAGAGTGTCGGACAAGGCCGCGAACAATTCTGTTTCTCGTGATTCGCGTTCATTGCGAGGTACACCAATCTCATCGAATATGGAGTGTAATTGACCGATGATCGTGGTGACTTGAGTTGTCAGGTAGCTGGTGTCCATCGGTGCTGGCATTTGGGCAACTCAGGCTCGTGGCCGAGCAGTCGGATGATGACGCTCAATTCAAATGGGGATGTGGACAGTGGCCAGATGGGAGCGTGGGCATACGAAGAGACAGCATGGAGGAGGGTCAGAGGGTCACCAAGTGGTCGCGGCGTTGTCGCATCAGGTTGAAGTTGAGTGGCCTATGGCATCATGTCCAAGGTTCGAGTCTGTTTATCGTGGGCGGGTTGCACAGCAACCAGTGGCCCTTTCCACCGCCTTTAAATCTCCGCGAGGGCAGTTTAGGTAAGCACCGGCAGAATGTCCAGACCGCAATCAACCTCTTCAATTTTACACTGGACGATTCTCACGAAAGCTTAAGCTACGCACCACTACATCTTTCACACCTCTGAATGAGCAGCCTATAACCTAGTCCCACCTTCAAGAGCACAATGTCGACCCTTTCCGCCTTGCGCACCTGGGAGGCCGAGAACAACATCATCACCATCGATCCCTCTCAAAATGCTCTATACAGCCTACCAGACCCGGACGCCGACAGGGCTCTTCGGAATTCGGCACCGTGGAAGAAAGACCTCAATTACTTCACCCAGGTCCGTATATCGGCTCTTGCCCTTCTCAAAATGACCATCCATGCTCGTTCTGGTGGTAGCCTCGAGATCATGGGTCTGATGATTGGTTACATCTCTGGCCGCTCTCTCGTTGTCACCGATGCATACAGACTCCCAGTCGAAGGAACGGAGACCAGAGTCAATGCACACAGCGAGGCCGACGAATACATGGTGAATTTCGGCATCGCTTCTCGCGAAGGAGGAGGCCAGCTTGAAAATGCAGTGGGATGGTATCATTCACACCCAGGATATGGATGCTGGCTTTCCGGTATCGACGTCGACACGCAAATGACACATCAAATGGTGAACGATCCATTTGTGGCTGTGGTCATCGATCCAGATCGGACGGTCAGTGCCGGCAAGGTGGAAATCGGTGCTTTCAGAACCTACCCGGAAAACCAACGACCAAAAGACAAACAATTCACCGATGACAGTGACGAATTCCAGGCCATTCCCACAGGCAAGATTGAAGATTTTGGAGCCCACGCCAATTCATACTACGCGTTGGAAGTCACCCACTACAAGTCGACTTTGGATACTCATCTTCTCGGCCTTCTGTGGAACAAATATTGGGTGTCGACCCTCTCGCAGTCCCCTTTATTCACCAACCGTGACTATGCCAACAAGCAAATCGCCGATCACGCATTGAAGATCCGAGACGCAGCCAAGAAACAGCGAAGCAGCGCAAGCATGGGAAGACGAGTCCAAGAGCTAGCAGGGACCGGAGAAAAGAATCTCAAAGTGGTCCGCGATGGCTCTTTGGAACAGATCGTCAGAGCAGGGAATAAGATCTCATCGGAGGAAGTGACGGGTCTGTTGGCGAGTGAAGTCAAGAGGAGGTTATTCTGGGGTGTGGTACAGGAGGCGCGAGTCAAAGCTGCTGGTCAACAAGCCACTAACGATGCAGGGATGTTGACGGCTGCCAGGAACGGTGGTTGAATGAACGTCGCTGGAGAAGTCCACCCAGAAGACGTCAAACTTGGAATCGGTCTGGCCAACCATGACAAGGTTGAACACGACCGCTATCGAAGACGATCTCCAAAACACTACTCTAAAAGTTAACATGACGCCCACGGGACCATGCGCAGTCAACCACGACCACCGTTTACTCAGGACATGTAGCCAGAGCAATAGGCTGTGGCGCAACACACGGAGATTCCCATACGACGACATGACAGGATACGAAATGACTTGGACGAAAGAGGATGCGCGGGACAGATCTAGACCAAGATCAGATGTAACCTTTGTCCACGGGGTTCCCTGATTTGCATTCCAGAAGAAGAAGAGTGGAGAAGGATGTCCGAACAAGTTTCCATCAATTTTACGGGTTTAATGATGGATTGATCGATGGTTCAAGGCCGATGCCATTCCTTGTCTTCATCCTCAATCCCGTGGTTATTTGGACCCGTCCAGGTCCACGGCAAGCTCCAGGGATCAATCACTATAGCAATTCCAGTTTCCAATTCCAGTCTACATGTTCTTCCATACTTCCCCTTTGGATTGCATCCAAATATGAAAATATACCTCGGATCCGAAACATGCAAAATCCATGATAATCAATCGGCCGTAACAGTCTGATATCGCATCGTGCTCACTCAGCTTTCCCAACAAAAATACCTGGCCAGCCTGGCATCTGACAAAGATCGTCCAGCCATGTGCGAAGGCTCTCATCTTCGTTCCTGCAAAGCCTTGCTCCAACTAGCCAAGATATCCATCTTCGATGTCGTATGATTGGTTGAGTGCAAAGACATTTCAATCCTTATAAACATCGGAATGGTTGGGAGAGGCTTCTTTTTCTCCTTCTACATCGAATCCCAAATTTCCCAAATCTGCCTCCCTAGCTTCCTTCATCTTCGCCTTTCCGTCATGTTAGGTCGATAGATAATTGGAGCATTTATTATCTCGCCATGCTATGCTGAATAGGCCGGATCGGCGCTTCCCAAATTTCCGCCCTGCTCTTGTCCCATCTCCTGTCAACTCATTTCCTCACATGGCTCCATTTCGAACTTCAGCCGGATGTAAAACAGAATTCCGCTCAATTGCTGCGAATATGCTGGAGATAGATCGAAACACGCTGAAATGCAATTCAACCAAAAAAACAAAAAGAAAGAAACCATATTTGGGTGCAACACAAGAAACATCGAAACGAAAGAACAATCCTTGGGGGATTGATTCATCAAACCACGGCTCTCCTAGGACTGGTAAGTCGATATTGAGAAATGTCCACCTCGATGGAACTTTGGTCGCTGGCGTCGTCAACCTCGATGGTATCAGCCATCAAAACGGCAGCCGTGGTGTCGGGAGGAATTTCAGGAGCACGGAAGAGTGCTCCTCGAGATTTCATATCTTCCATGGTGTGGCTCAATATTAAAGGGCTCGGATCCGGGGCGGCGCCAATTTTAGGTGTTTTGAGGCCTTCCATTGAGGGTTGGGTAGATATTGTCGTATCTGAGTGGGCGCAGTTGTTGTTGTTATTGTTGTGGTCAGATCCGATGGATCCTTGATTGTCGGTCCCGTCCTGGGATAAGGCACGACTTTCCCCTCGCAGTTTCTTGAGCGACTCCGCAGTAGTCTTAGCTTGTTCAAGGACGAGATCAAACTTTTGATGAATGGAGTCAAGTTCAGTCCTGCAATCTCCATCTCGAAGAAACTGGTGAGCAGCTGTTTCACACAACGATTGGATAATTTCCAGCTGTTTGTCGACCTGGAAAAAAGCAGTCTCATCATCGGAGGCGGGTTGCCCTCTTGGGCCTCTGGATTGTTTTCCTTGTAGCAATGTGGACGCATTCCGAGATATCATGGTACTCTTGATATTTTCAAGTGAAGGATAACCTTGACCAGATCGGGTGGTCAAGGTGGGCAGTCGAAACCCTTTGGCCGCTGCCAATGCATTCTTCCCCTTTCGCAGATTATTCCGACCAACTCCAATTAGTTTGACCATGCTGTCGAGCTGCTCTTGTAAGTACCCATCATAGTAAACCACGACTTGGTTCTTGTTTCTGAACTGGGGGGGGCCGGAGGCACCTGAACGAAGAGATTGGTCTGGTTTCCTTTTCCTTCGGGCCTGTACGTATAAACATCTGTTTTCGGCATCGAGGGGATTGATGTCGACACGATCGGATGGAGAGGCGACATCATCAACGTTCGAAGAGGTCGTGGGAGACTCAATTGGAGATTCAGCATCATGAGTGTGGATAGAGGCAACGGAGGGAGTCTTTCTACGCTTCGGTCTGATCTGATTGACCAGTCGAGCATATTCTGCACCGAATTCGGCATTCTTTTGAGCGGCATGAACAGACAATGAATCAATGGTGGCTTGCCAGGAAGGCAGGTTCTCGACGAGGTACAGGAAGCTCGAATGAGCATCCATGTCTCGAGCCATGGCGTGGACAAGAGCAGCAGAGAGGGTGAGGGGGGGTACAAAATGGTTGAACAGCTATCAGGACATTGTTTCGGTGACTCAAGTCGTGCAAGGTGATCATGCACTGGCCGAAGGAACAAGCGGGAGACAGCGGAGGAAAAGGTTGATGCGGTGTAGGCGGGATTGTCGGCAAGAAAGAGCGAGAGCCAAAAACCGATGCCCAATTCCAACGAGGATAAAGAACGAGGATTGAATCGAGTTGATGCAGTTCAAGGAAATGCGCGTTGGTGAGGTCGAGTTGGGGGGAATGAATAGATGATGTGCGGACGGTTGAGGCGCAGACAGAGTTTGAAGGTGGATTGAAGTGGTAGAAGGAAATAGCTTGGACCATGAGAGCGAGATAAAGCGGAGTTTGAGAGGGTTGGAGTAGAGGGTCACTCCGAAGTGAGAGAGGTGTGGGTTCTGCGGTTCACGCCCGTAGGACCGCAGGACTGCAGGACGCGGGACCGCAGATGGGAGAAAAAGATGCGGTGTCAGATGCACCATTACTCTACCTATTACCCACTTTCCTACAGCTGTCCTATCCTGTGAACCTGTTACTTTGCTATTGTTCTATCCTCACTTAGCAGGAGTACTGTTGTATTGGACAGCAGAAATACTACCAGGCAGACAATGTCGAGGCCTAAGGAGACAGTACAATCAATCGAGAGATTTGGCGTTCGTAGGGGCAAGGAGGCCCTCCGACGTGGAGAAGCGTGCCAGGTGTTTTTCGGCTCCCCACCCACAGCCAAAATAACTGGGTGTGGCATTATTAGCTGATCCTTGGTGACAGTAGTCAACTGCATCCATTTCAACCATTCAGGTTCTACTCCCAGCTAGTCGATTCTTCCTGACGAACGACGTCGTCAACGTGGGCTCGGATGGGTCAGACATGTCAATGTCCTACTTCGCTCAAGGGTATCTCCCCCAACCCTGTTGCCCGCTCACCTACTGACCCCTGCTCCAAGCCCACTAGTCACCGGTGCCTCTAGCGATTGCATTGGGCCTCACTCCAATCGCGAACACTTAACACCACTTGGCTGGGGAACAAGAGAAACGACTCGATGGCCATGACACGTTCCCCTCCCACCGTCTTCCCGTCCGGTACGGATCGTTACCTGGTATCAGACCATCTTTGCTTTCATGTCGAACCCCGAGCGAACTACTATTAGACGCCATCAGTGGAAGGATCTGGGAAGTGTCACAGATAAACTCTCGACCACGATCAAAAAGCTCGACCTGAAAAGTACTTTGTTGGATGTTCTGACGCTCATTTGAGGCTTAGGTGGCACAAAACCCCTCGATTACTAGGTTCCCCTTCCAGGATTCAATCTGTCTCATCATCATCAGCTCTCCCTCGTAATCGTTGTCCAACGTTCTCTTGCATGGTGCATGGTGACGACCACACCGATGGCAGAAAAGTCTGGATAGGGACTCAGGACCAGGGCCACCCCATCCGATGGCTTTATCCACCACTCACGATTCGACCTGTCCTCATAGATTGACCAGGGTTTGCGGCCGAAAAGGGCGTCATGGGCCCACCTTGTCACAGTCGACAGGAATGCAACTCTTAGGCGCGACCAGCAGAACAGCACAGCAAAAATATGGACAACACAAACTTGCAGAGTGCAACACCGGGCCCGCCCCATGCTCACCTTGTTGCCGTCTCGCATGGTCGATCAGGACATGAACCAATAGCTAAATCTATGAGGAATGCGTCATTCAGACTTTTTCCACCTGAAATTTCTGTGTACAATCCATCGAGCATGTGTCACATGACGATTGGGGAACATGATGCGCTGGACACATCTTGTCTGAAATGATCGTTTGAATGCTCGTCTCACCGACACTTGTTACCATCAAAGCTTCAAATTGATCGACATCCTGTTTCAAGGCAGAATCCCAACCCGAATGAATGGCCAACTAGTTTAGCATCATTTCCTGTGGACCATCTTATCGTTTTCGTCATGATTTATTTGCATGGGGGCGACTTTGATCTTGATATCCGAAACGTTCCAAATGTCGACACACGGTATCTCCATCCGGTGTCCATTTGTGGAGTTGCAATAATACCCATTTCGTCAGGATCAATCGAAAAGGTTGGAAATCAAATCCGCGGTCCTTATTCCGCCTTCTTCAGTGTGTGGAAACCACTCCCCACATGGACACAGAATGTGAGAACGTTCAACCGAGCGGGGCGAAGGACATCAAAATGGGTCCCGTTATTCTCAAAATTCGTTAGTCTAAGGGGGACCCTTTTCAAATCGAGATTCAACTTCCAAATCAACAAAATCATTTTCAAGGCTGGGCTCCGTACTCTGCTCAAGCGGGTGGCGGAATAAGCGCAATCAAACCGGCCAAGTACCCGCCTCTTCTCGAGAAATTTCCAGCCATGATTTAGCCGCCGGATGTGTAACCAGGAACGAAAGACGGATTTGTCCCACCGACCCACAATTTGCAGTACCTTTGGTTCACTTTCCTTCATCTGTCGAGTCAGTGTTGGTCAAGTATTTGGACAATCGTTACTCTTCTTGTCTCAATATTGGAACTTGGGTGTATGATCTTCAATATAGCAGATCAGTGGTGATTTGGCTGGGTGTTTTCCGTTCTTCTGTGCCTGATCTGAATAATATTATTTGCGTTGTCGATCTGTTGGGCATCAACAACAATTTGTCACTCGCCTCGATACGAATTTGTCGGCGGCCAGAACTTCTTGCTGGCCACGAATGCTTTCAATGTCGATCGGGACCCTTGGAACAATCAATTTCTGGTGGCTTGACTCTAGAGGCTTGATTTATTCCTTCGAGAAGATCCTCGTTTATCACCCCTTAACAAACTTTCTGGTCCCCGGAGACGTCCCCCGATCACCTATCAATGCCCAACTGCCGAATGTCAGCAAAATCCTGGCCAAAATCCAAATAACCCTGGACAAATCTAACCCTCTTTGTTCTCATCTCCCTTCGCTTGATCTCGCGTCACCATTTCAACAAGCCAACCGCCTGCATCACTCTAGTCAAGCATTGCCCAACTTGTGATAGCGGCTACAAGACCTTGTTAAAAAAAAAAAGGGGACCCGGCGTCTTGTAATCTCAGCTTCCGAGCTAACTTCAGAATGTCCGTTCCGAGAAACCCAGATTCTCTACGTATATCTAACCGCTGGACATGCTTGGTTCTCAAGGCCAAATCGGAATTACTGCATGTCAGCTTCCAGCTTCTTTGACGTATTCGGTTCACATTTACCGGGGCCATTACGACTGTCAAAATGTCTGCCTTTTCAAGGGTGTGTTGTTGGTCCAAGCTCTTCAAACCATCATACGGCGCTTCGCCTCGTCTCGCGCCGCTCCGTTCCGCTTAAGGAGGTGGCCTGGCTTCCAAGGTTGGCTTGGGAATATCATGCCCGAGCTCTCTGGCCAGCAACAGCGCCAAAAGCAGCCAACCGAGCATCTGGGGTAAATAAGAGTTCATTCTTCATCCTTTGATCATACCCCATTGTACATGACAGCGTACAAAGTATGTTAGTGACATGTGTGTGACCGCCCCCAATTTTCACGTTAGAATTTGCTTGCATGGTTCCTCGCCCACGAGAAACCTCCCAAATGAAAATTTTCCTCTCCTCGATCAATCAGACACGATTTGAATTTTTGGCCTCAGCCGTGCCTTTGAAAAATGAAAATGCCATGGAGAAACTGAATCACGCACTCAGTGCTTTCGATGTCAGTCCCTCTGGAATGTGAATTATTGAGTTATCGAAGCAATCTCCCCAGAGAATTTTTGTCTCAGTTTTTCCTATGCAATCTTTTCAAAGAAATTTATACCGAATTCTATCATTTTGTAGAGGTTTGCAACGAAGGATTTTGCGCTGTTGGCAATTTGAAAGCCTATTCATCCTCATATGCTTAATGCCACAGCGCAGTCTGCCGACTTCTAGTCTCTCCATCTTTTTCCCATTCGTCCTCCCCTTCCTGATCGGTACAACTTGTCGTCAAATACATCACGCCAACAGGAAAATCGACTATTCAAACAGAAAACCTTTCTACTGCCACCCATCAGCGCCGGCGATGGAGACCGGCCTGGAAGCATATCAAGGATCTAGAACTGAAACCCTTGATTTGACTTTAGGAAACCAACATCGCCCAAATCCACATTCCAATCTACCTCCCACTAAGCAAAGCAGTCTTCTGGACCTTATTCACGCCATGTTGCCTTTTCCTTTCGGACCCGAATTGACCTGACCCGACCAGATTCAACCACCTCGGGTCCCAGAGCACTTGGACTGAGAGTATGACCTCTCCCACCCTCCATCCTTGAATCTGGTAGGCCAACTCACCATGTCCATCACCATCAATGTTCGGCAAGAAACATTCTTTCGCCTTTTCAGCATGGAGGAAGCCATAACAGCCCGTCAGATAGTTTCAATCCCGTACCCTCTGAAGCTAGTGACTTTGCGAGATTCAGCAAGGGAGAAGAGGCATCATATCAACTCGAGTGGAAATGAATTGGACTCAACTGAGTTGAGTCGAATGACGGACCAACGAGCCCGGCTAGAGAATCGGAATGAACACTAGTAAGGAAGATCACATCGCACCTATGCCGGGCTTCCCTTTTTGTTTTTTCCTCTGGGATTGTCGGTACAGGACGACGTGGTGGCCATGGCTACTTGGCTTGGGGAGTGATTTGAAACTTTTTAGGGGAGGCCATTCTACTCTCCTCGTGCTGCTAACCAAGAGCATGTACTTGAGACGAAATGAGACGGAAAAGGGCCGAAAGGGAAGGACAACAATGGAAAAAAGGAAGCAAGCCAGTTGCAGATGTTGGGAAAGGAAGACTGAATTATTCTATGCCAGAGCAAACTAGACTTGTCTAAGAGGGCGAGACGTGAGGACGGATGGGCATATAGCTTCGACATGAACATGAGCAAGAGGGAACGAACTCCTTTGAGGCTTACTCAGCTAGACTAACACAAGCCACGTTAGCTGGCTAATCTAAAGTGTTGTTAGAAGGAAGTACTACATCGTGATTTGAAGCCGACGAAACGAGGCTGAATCCACTATGTAAAACATATATATATACACTCAGGGCAGTCTACATCATTCTTGGAGTTCGATGAGCAGCATCCAAAGAATACTATTTCTCACAAAACCCGTGACGACTTAATCCGTACTAATACGAATACTAATATCATTTCATTTCTGGGGTGTATGCCTGTTCCACATACACCAAGCAAGTACAGCACCCGAAAGCAGTACTGGAAAACAAGAGCCTCCCTTTCCATTTTCATACCTGTATTCAGGTGCGCAATTTGTGGCTGTTTGGGTGCAAGCACGCTAACTGCAAGCAAGTCCATACATAGCACGCCACATTCGTTCACCCTAGCGGAACAAGACAAACAGTGAATCCCTAAAAGGCACGCGGGTGAGTCGTGATATTCCCCTTCCTTTTGAAGACCTCCTTTTCAACACGGGTTTTGCCATTAGTAATAAATCTTCTCTTCAAAGATGGGCGCACGTCCACCCAGCTCCTCCTGTAGCCAGATGATCTTCCCTTTCTCATCGAACGTGGCGCCTTCGTCCGTCATCGGGGTGACTTTATTCGTGTGCAAGCATTCCTGTCTCGACACGCCCATTTCGTCTCTCGGGACCCAAAGCAATGGTGCCACCGCGTTGACAGCAGGATCTTGATACGCATCCCTCGCAACTTCAGGTGAATATCTGATCTCTGCAAAATCCTGGGGTACGAGCTTTCGCATCACCGTGTAGCTGGCGTAAATATCCGGTCGCAGGAATCGTTTGAACATAGACACCTTCTTGTTGCCTTCCGTAGGCAACATTGTCTCCTTTACCTTTCTGAGTTCTTCCAGGGCGTTCTTTTCACGCATAGCATCACGCCGAGGATCGGCCGCTGTCGTGACGGCCGATTCTGTCTGGAGAAGTGCAGTTTCTTCGGCTTCGAGAGATCGGGGGAGATAGTGTAGAAGAGGTGCGACGGCTGAAGAGAGAGAAATATGGTATAGGGCCATGAACACCAGGAATACCACCATCAACACCAAGGGCGCCGGAGCGGCTCGAATACCAAATAGACCGATGAGGCAAATGGCCGCCAGATAGCAGCCGATAAGAGTATGCTGCAGGGCCTTTGCGTAGACGAGACCTTTGGTATCGATGACGGAACTGTCGACGAAGAGAAGGTTGTATCGATATGCGAAATAAAAGAGTCCGAGGCCGATGGTCGCGAATCCCAGCATAAGAGGAGCGATTGGTGCATACGTGATTGAAATCACCGTCATCATTCTCAATGTGCCATCAGAGAAAGAGAGTTCCAGGGGTTTGGCGGAGGACTTACTCAAGTACCGGAAAGACGTTACCCCATCCGACAGAGGACAAGCTAGACCACCGATTGTACATCTTTCGTGGAGTTTTGTCAAGTATGCTCGACATCACGTTGAACAAGACCAATCCTGCAATTCGCAACAATTCTCCGGAAGAAAACACCAAGCCTTGAAGAATAAAGTAAGAGATGTAGAAGTTGGAAGCGAGTGGCAAATTCTGTGCCAACAGTGTTGTCACCGAACCTGGATTCTCAATGATTTGCGGCACCGCTGCACTGGCTGCAGAGGTCATGGTGGTGACCAAAAATACCTGAATCAGTTGGAACCAGAAGTAGGATTCGTGGCAACGGAGTTCGATAAGAGAGAGTGTAGGCTTCCCGGCAACTTTACCCATAAATCTCATGATGACGGGCACCAAAGACATGAGGATCGACAGCATTACGACGGGTAACAAATTGGTGATGACACCCAAAATGACATCGGGGCAATTGTTGATAAAGCTCAAGAATGGTACGACTTCCGTCAGGTAGGAGATTTGAGAGATGGAGCCAACAACTGCCACAGGGATGGACCTGTCACTATATGTTAGATACGCCTCATAGAGAATAAAGTTGACTCACCAAAAAACGATCATGGCCGTCACAAATGCCAGAGAGAAGATATTACGAACGGTGAGAGTCCTCCAGGTAATACCCATATTTGACCAGACGATCTCTTCGGGGCTTAGGCCAATGACGCGAGGCGACATGTGTAACGGTTGATGGTGGGCTACCATTTGAAAGGCACTCTGTGCTTGAGTCTGCTTCCAAAATTCGACAAACACCGCATTCTTGGGTTTTGAGTCTCCAGAACGATATTTGTTTTGTTCGGCCTCGATCAACGGATTTAATCTGGCAATTTCCTCACGACAATAATTAATAGTGTCGACTTTGTTGCCAATCAAGAATTTCAGTCGATGCGTAGGTCGATCCTTGGGTCCGACCCATCGGGCAGCAGCCGAACCGGATTCACTGCCGTATTCTTCGTCATAATGAGCAGCAGGCTGTTCTGTATCTGGCTTCTTCCCTTTAAGGCTCTTGAGACGTGCATCATTGGCAAGCTTGATCAGCTTTGTTTCGGCAGCCTCAAGCTTGATGCAGTTTTTGTAACGTTCGTCGACCATGTCTTCCAATTCTTTTGCATCCGACGCGATCCAGATGTTCTTGAGTTCTTCACCAAACATGTGACGAATCTTGGCTTCGTTTGCATATTCTTCTGGAACGGCCTGGAACAAGACGGTGCGAGAAGAAATCCGCGAGGCATAAAGTGGGGACAGTAGATATGCCTGTCGCAAGTTGATGTAGTAGATCATTTCCCTGGTGATCAAGAAGAAAACGAAGCCGATGAATATCCATGCGATGAAAACGTGTGCGAAATACCTGTTCTTATCCTGGATGTTCGCAAAACTGAGAATGTTGAGTTGTTCTTGACCACCCCCGCCGGTTGCATTAACTGGAAACAGAACGGGCCAGGTAATACAGCATCCAACAAAGCAGATGAGAATCGCCATCTTGAGATATCGCAATAGGAAGTAACCGTCGAGGGAGTTGTGTTGAAGGACATACTCGTCGGGCAGCTGGTGGATGCGGTCAGATAACACTCTCCATTGGTAAAGGGGGGATTGATGCTCACTTTCCTCATAAAGGGAATCCATCCGAACAGAGTGTTTGGTGGAGCAGGAGTTCGTTCTTGTGGGCGCAAAGCACCCAAGTATGTTCTGGGAGCATATTGTCGAGGGAATTTGGTCCGGACGATCAGAAAGATGGCGAAATACACCGCCGCGATGAGGAGAGTAGGGACGAGGGTCGAAATTAGACCAGAGATCGAGGGAGAGCCTTCTCTGCTGGAGCCAATATTTTCGTCGTCATCCGAATCGGTACTTGGAGCTTGACGAATGTTGAGTACGGCATTGAGGGTGACGTCCATAATTCACGCCGCACCAAAGTGTGTCGCAGGCCAGGATCAGAGCCTGATTGAGGCTGTTGGTGTCGATATCCGTCGCGAGGACCAGACGGGGGGGGGAAGGAGAGGTGGAAGGAAGGCTCGACGTTAAAGACACGAAGATAACGAATGTGAAGAGGTGGAGAACAAGGATGATGGTGGTTGTCGACACATATACGTGTCGACCACAGGCGAGTTACGCTGTCTACTGCTGCATGTTCCCAAGAATTCCTTTCTCACTGCATGCGCGTATTCAATCAAGGTTTTGCCCATTCTGCACGGACCAGTGGGCGCATCAATTGACTTTTTGTCTCTGAAACCTTTTAACTATGACGATAACCTGCAGCGACTTGGAGATTTGCCGAATTTCTCGCCAATGCACACCAATGATGAACCCCTGTCGAGCTGGGCCTTTGGCGACCTTTGTCAGGCGCGCGAGATCATTCGCCTCCCACTCCAGAATCATTGATCCCTTTTTTTACATGGGGGACCGCATCTGAATGTGCTACTGTCTTGCTGGCGCCATTGAGAACCTCAAGCTTGTCTTTGCAGACAAGGAAAATACCAACTGAGTATCTCCTGGCCGGATCCAATTTTACTCGAGGAGAACTTTTTTGTTGACTTTATACAGCAGAACTCCGCAGACAGATCCCGGATGGATTTAGCCACCGTAAACCAGTTGGCCTAACTAGAAGTTTCACCCTAATTTGGCCGGGTGATCTTGAAAATTTGAATGACAGAAAGAAAGGCTCAATTGCCACCTGTTTTAGCCTGGGTGGTTTTGTTTGCGCTCAGCTCGACAGCTGCTGAGCACATCAGACAAACACGAGACTCACGATGCAGCATACCCTGATCCACTGAATTCTCTTGCAAAAAGCCAGAAGCCGATCGAGCTGGGTACACAGTGCCATCGATCTCTTAGAGGGCCCATAGTCTCGGTTAGCCCAGCAACCCGCCGGCCGAACTTCGGGCACCCTACAAGCTGAACCCAAAACCTGGGCCACGACGGGGTCACCTAATAAATCAAGCCACACTCTCCTTATGAAGGTATGTGGCGGTGCTCCAGGAGAAGGCGAGACATACCTCGATCGGTTCATGACATGCCACATCGCACTGGAAAGGTTTTGAAGCAGCACATGTCCTATGAACAATGCCTTGTATTTTCTCACCATCTTCAAAACCAATCCATTGCCAGGAGATGCCCTTGACCTTTCGGACCGTCTTTGCGGGATGGCCCGTGACAGAATGTTACGCCCTACCTACGGATCAATGCATGTGACGGTGCTGATCGTGCTCCCTGTGACTCTGCCACACCGCCCAGAGCAAGACTCCTTGCGTGGCTTCTGCTAGAGCTTGGAAATTCGAGAGATTGATCAACAAAGGTGCTAGAGGGGAACGACAAAGGACGCAATAAGGAAAAATTGAAGGAATGACTTTGATTGAATTTTCTTGATTTGTGGATAGCCCCATCTTCACAAACATTCAAAGCTCCATCTCACATTTGAGCTCAGCTCTCCATATAAAATTGCACGGTGTAAAACCTCATCCTAGCTCGACTCGGCTCGACACGTTTTATGATCAAGATTAACATTCAAGGTCCCTCGTGTCTTCGAGTCCCCGTGACGAAAGAGCCCCCCGGGTCACCGACCCTTCGGGTAAATCGACAGAGATCCTCGACCAGGCGGGTGGTGTATGTGTAATAGGTTGCCTTATGCCAATCTTGCGCCATGTCGACTTGCCGAGAAACGTGATATTTCCTCCAAAATGGTTCGAAAAATCGGAAACCGGAATTTCTCAACCGGTAGAGAAAAGAAAAAAAGGGAGACCCCTTGATCTGTTTCATATCATTGAAACGCCATAATTGACCAACCAGCCAGCCATGATAGGTGAGCAACTTTGCCCTTAAAGTCCCCAAAGTCATAAAAGTCGTGAATCTTGTGTGAACGATCAGTAAGTTGCACTAATCATTCAAGTGATCGTTGTTCAGATCCACGGTTTTGCCATTGATCCGAGTTTGTCTTCAAAGATGCCACCATACAAGTCGGCAATTTCATCCAGATAATCTTCCACTCCGAATTTGTATAGTCCCTTGCTGAGAATTTCTTGTTCCTCTTCATCCAGTAATCTTGCGGTAGCGCCAAACTCTTCTGCCATCTCGCTGACTTGTGCTAATTCCTTACCAAAAGGATGGTTGGGATTGCTTGAGACATTCAAAATGTCAGCACTGCTTCGAAGAATGGGCTTGACAATTGCGGTGGGTGGGGGTGACATTCTTTGGATCGAACGTTTCCTCGACAATTCCACATGTGCCTTCTTGGAATGAGACAGAGCACGTTTTGGAATAGCAGGTGTCTCAGAAGCGGTGGGTGAAGTAATCACAGGGAGAGCAGGAACAGATTGCTTCACATCAAAAAACGATTTGTTCTCATCCGTTGCAGGTGTCACAGGAGTCGCGGGACCACTGCTATCAATTGACGAAGTGTCTGTGCCGGTGTTGGTGAGAAAACTTCGGTCGATAGTCGAGAAGTCAGAATCATTGCCGGATGAGACCGAACCTGTCGAAGAACTTGAAGAACTTCGAATGTCGGGAGCAGTCAAGGCCTGGACATTGGTTGTCGAGATCAATTCAGTCGGTAGAGAAATGAGACTGCGATTGATGGTTCCAGGAAGGTATTTGACACTTGTACCACGAACGGGAGTTTGGTGATCCACACTGCGCTTGTTACGCCTAGTAAATGCTCGCGCGAGAGACATGGTGGACGAGAGGAGAGCAAGAAGAGTGGCCGAGGATGATCGAGGTTTTCAATAAAGCGGCTGCGATGACAAGACCAACAGGCAGAAGTGGCTCATGTGTTGCGTGAGATTTTGTGTCTGGACGGATCCGGTGATATGGTCGTTGACCTGAGGGAGGTTCCAAATATTTTCAAATCGAATTGAACGGTTTGTGTAAAAGGGAATGATGATGTGTCGTTCGGTGAAGGCAGGACTCAGTCCGTGCAGGAAAGGATTGAAGGGACGTATATTTGTATCGCGATGAAGTTGAGCTGTTTAGTCGATCAGCCGCGCAAACGGCAGACCGAAGGAAATGTACAGACGTGACACTTGGACGAATCGACCGTCGGGTAAAAGAATGTGATATGTGACAAAGAGAGCCGAAGGAGGGTCAAGGAATGACTGAGTGGGAGAGTAGAAAAATGAAGGACTATCTTTTTTTCTCGTCGAGAGATGATTCGATGGATTGACTGTTGGGAAGAACGAGAAAAGGGAAAGAGACGCACGAAGATGCAGGTCAGGACGGAAGAAAGTTGAGATGGAGCGCGTATGCACAGCAACTAGGAGGAGGACGCAGCGCAGTTTTGCTGTACGGAGAACTCGTGGAGGAACAAGCTAGTGGGTCGTAGTACACACGCTGTAGCGCAGGTACCTGCGCAGGCTGCGGGTGCGGTGCAGGGACCAGAACTCCTATTGACCCCCCTGTTTGTTGGATTTTCTCGCGTGCTGTCTCCGTTTCTTCTCTTCTTCTTTTTTCTATCCCTTCTCATTGGGCCACTCAAATTCCTTGTCTGTCCCCTTTGAAGCACCGGCGTCAAACTCTCCTCCCCAATCATCGGCCCCCTACAACGCCACCGGACCCTCCTCTGCAGTACCATACCTCTATCAGTCTAGATAGACTCGATGAAAGTGAAAATCCTTTCCTACCTTTTGGTCCCACTCTTTAAAGGGGGTGTACCGATCACGAGTTCAGCGTCCGACTTACCTTCACAACCACTCAGAAGCGCCATTTCTTTTTTGTAGTCGCCTAGATGAAACACCGAATAACTCACTTCAGTCGGTCAAATCGTCGACTTCTGTGAAGCCTGCGAAGTGCAGGTTGCTCGCAATAGAAACCAAAAAGGTGATTCGAAGCCGAAGAGCTCCAGTCATCCATCCCATTGAGCAGGGTTCCCAGCAAACAAATTTATCGTAATTCTTCCAAGGACTCCGTGCTCATTCCCCCCCCAAGGATTTGCTGAGTATCGCAAAGAGTAGGCAGACTCGGACAGAAACAGACCTCACCCTGACCTAGATTCAACCGACACATGTCATGGACATTGTCCAAATAACTGGACATCCCATTTCAGGTCTTACAGCTGCGGCAGATTCTTCCCGTAACACCTCAATTACCACGTACAGTCCAAGCCCCTGAAAAAGAAGAGCGAAGCATCTCACCCATTTTTCAGCCTGTACCTTGCCCGCCGACCCAACAATGACTAGGATCGAACGACGAGAGATCTACGCGCGGGTGTTTGACAATCTGCAGCTCCTAATAAAGGCCAGATCAAACATGGAAGTCTCCTGATCACGACAGGCAAGCATAGCCGTCTTTCACCTTACGGCCCCCATCAAAATCGAACGGAGATGCTGTCCGGGCGTTTCAAAAAATGATCAAAAAAAGCATCCGCTAAGTGCAAAGTTGGCTTCCAAACTCAAAAAGGGCATCACGTTTGTTGACTTCTTGTTTCAGATTTTTAGATTTTAAGAGCCGACTTCCCCGTGGCCAAAGTTGCCCGTAGTTCGGCATCGAGGACCGGGCGAAGTAGATCACCGTTCTCAACCGTAGACCAAAGCCTCGAATCCGGGTGTTAGCTGTGAAATTGTCGTCCGTTGTTCATGCTCTGATTCCTCCGAGTCTCGTGTTGCCTAACCACTTGTCAGACAATAAGAAACGCCCCTAGTTCTCTAAAATAACATGAGCAACTGCGTTGTATTCAAGTTCAGTGGATCGGAAAAGGCAGAGCCTTGCCAAGGCCCTTATATCTGAAGACTCCTCAGCAGCCTCAGGCCAAGCCCGGCGCAGAACATTTCCATGATCCAACTGAGCAATCTGGAACGCAGCAAAGTGCTTTCTCCAAACAAGCACATGCACCCGACCTCTGTGTCCTCCTGATTCTGGAGCGGTGCGCGTTGAGGAGTACAGCAATGCCTAGCCAGCCTACCGAACACTAGGTAGTGGCTCCTTCCGGATGAGAGGTGAGAAAAGGCAAAAGCAAAAAGTACAGCATTGCAATGGTCCGCATAAAACACCGCTACCTCCTCTTCAACATCCTCTATCCAACACCCACGACCTCGGCCTCCCCTTCCTCTTCCACCGCGCCACCAGACAACGAAAAGGCATACATCCACTTCTCACGCCCGAGTCCCTCGCATCTGAACACATCACTCCTCCTTTCCCTAATCCGCTCCAGCATCACATTTAATTTCGGCACATATTTCGCCGCACTGACGGCTCCTGCGTTGCGTCTCGTGTACTTCAGCGCCCGCACGTCGACGGGGATCCTGCGCGTGCCTCGTGCACACGCAAAAGTCGTATGGGCGAGTTTGACGATGATGGACACGATACCAATACCAAGTACCAAGGGTGGGCCCAGTGGGTCACCGATTGGAGAGGAAGTCAAGTGTGTCCTGCAGGTGGTCAGAGTGAGTGGGACGATAAGGAAGAGTGAAGAGGAAGTGCTACGACGAGCGAGGAGGGAGGTGGCCAGGGCCAGGCGCGATGTAGAGGAAGAAGATCAAAGGGTGTTGGACGGACTGGTTGGTGGTGGAAGTCAGCACGTTTCTGATAGTACCAGATTCATGCGTGGAGAAGAAGAGGGGATCGAAGATGACGATGAAGCCGAGGAGGATGTGGATTAGATGGACAAGTGAGAATGGAGGAACAAGGACTAGCTCGAAAGAAATGCGAAGTTCTGGTATACCAACATGAACACCCATGAATTTGGATGTGCAACAACAAGCAGGATGCCACCGATACGCATTCAGCAAGCAATCATGACTTCTTCCCACTACGAACCACCTTCACGCCACTATTGACGACCTGAGGTATGTCCATATCCACATCCTTATCCTGACCCTCAACACCCTCCTTCCATTCTTTCTCCCTTCTCTTCTGCTCCTCTTCCCACTCTTTTCTCTCCAGCTCATCCCACTCTTCCTTATTATCAATCCATCGTTCCTGGACGTCTCTGACATCCAAAACCCCCAACCCCTCTCTAACCGCAACCTGCCAGACCGAATCATTCGCACCCTCTGCGCCTCCAAAAGCATATCCGCCTGCCCTATCAATCGTCCTCAACAGCGACATCATACTCTTCTTATCCTCCACGGCCAACGTCTCAAATCCCACCAGCCCATACTCCTCGACGAGATTCACAATCGCCTCATTAAGCGCCGTAAACTTCCCGTGCGCAAACATCGGTGACTCCGCCTCCAGACTCGGCAGCAGATACGACAGGTCCTGCACCTCCGTGTAGAAGTCCAAATTGAATGCCAGTGGAGGATATTTTGACAAGTTGTCGATTTTGGTCAAAACGTTGAGGTGGGTCAAGTCGAGTTGTAGCATACTCCGCAATGACAGGAGGAGGGTGGAGATATAAAGGGACGGCAGCGTTAAAGCGTACGAGTCAATCAAGTTGACTACAACCAGCTATTCTCAAAAGAAAATTAGCAATGACGGGGTTGACGGGGAGCTGAAGGAACGAAGGGGGAACTGCACAAAATCGAACAAACAATACAAACAAGAAACCTATGGAAGAACAGTAAGAGGGCAAGTGAAATCCAAAGACAAATGATACAGAGCAACGAAGTATAAAAGAGGGAGGAAAGGAACATTTGCACACCTTCGACACTAATACTTACTCGATAACCCAAGTTCTTCTGGACCTTCATAAATATCCTCCTCAGGGAATCATGATGTGTAAACAACTCTACCTGGCCTGGACAATCGAAAAGGACGTAATCCTCGCCCAACATCCTCAGCTTTTCTTCGAACCAGTCAAAGTTCTCCTCCAGCTCTTCAAGGGCGTATAATACACCCCCATTCGGTCCGAGATTAACATCGTCATCCCCCATGATTGTTTCGAGTGTGATCAGGTCGCGCACATCAATAGCGGCGTCGTAGCTGGTCAAGTCATTAGCAGGGTCAAGGTTGACGATGCTGCATTTTCGACCGATTGCTCCTAAAAACTGTTGCATGCCTTCGCAGTAGGTGGATTTGCCGGCACCGGGAGGGCCGATGACCAGTTGTGCGAAGGGCATATTGGTATGCGCTCTCTTTTGGATCTTTTCAATCCTCAATTCTCAACCCCCTATTGAAGAGACTGGAGTAGTATGGGTTTGTCAGAGGAGACTGGACAGTCTTCGCTACTCTTCATCGAAGGTCAAAAGGTGGAGGGCTACTGTCAAGTCATTCTCATGTTGAACTCGTCAAATTGAACTTCACATCGAGTCGATACCGAAGGCAAGTGAGCCTGAAAGCCATAAAGGTAATGTACTGGGATGCATGTTGGAGTAGACCTAAAGATATTAAAGGCGGCGACGGAATGGCCGAATTTATCCGATTCTCCGCCAATCAAACATCGGCTCTCCTAAGCTCCTGATGACAACTGAATGCTTTCTCCCCTTTTCTGGAAACCGAAGTCATTCTCAGCACGATAGCCTCCCAACATGATTCATCAAAATCATAAACCCACCGGAATCTCTAGTACCTCCCTCTTGCTAGCCAGCATTAATATATTTTGTATTATCACTCCTCTTGCTGACGATTCTCAGTCCCAACTTCGAACGACTTTTGAACATTGATATCCCATTTCCATCCTTCATTTGTTGTCGAGCCCCAGCCGTCTGCTCCTTGTCGAAAAAGCCCAAAGAGTTCCGTAACCCAACTGCCCTTTTCACTTCCTACCGCCACCAGTTCAGTAACGTCTGGCTGTGTCGCATGTGTATGTTTGTCGAAAGGACTGGGAGGGTCTGGAGATGTCATTCCAGTCGCTTCAAAATCCGATCCTTCAGCTATACTCTTTTCCCGATCCACAATGGTTGCTTCATCACTTCGCCGACTGGGCAGAAATCTTCCCATTGGATTTTTGAATATCGCCGATCGAGGAGATTCCGCACCCAATACACTGGATTCTGCAGAGCTCGACATCCTATCCACTCTAACACTGCTCGCCCCTTTGTATTTGGTGGGATCTCCTGAGCCCAAGTGGCCAAATTCGGCTCTGACTTTTCGCGCGAACGACTCGTCGTTTGAATCGGTCGTCTGAATATGTTGCTGAGCACCAAAAAATGAAAGCGGGACGTAGGTCAGTTCCTTCCTGGTTGATGATGCGTGGATATTTCTCAACACCCGAACTGTCAATAATGTACAGGTAGATGAGGTGGGCTGTCCTCTCGTTCGACAAGGCAGCCGAAACTCCCTGGCAGAAAATTTTGCTTGCATCATGGTATCCGCATCACCTATAATATCAACCAGCTGAACAAACGCATTGTAGAGCTGCCATCGAATTTCTTCGTCGAGATCAAATCCACTAGGCCGGTTGACAAGAACTCTTAGAGTTTCACCAATCGTTGCATCGTCAAAGCATCGTAGTTGTTGCGATTGGGTTGGGGACAAGTCACCCGGCTGCAACGTAACATAAGGAAGTTGGCTTTGCGTTGCTGCTTGCACGAGAACATCGAAGCTTTTGCTCATACTAGGACGAAGCATAAAGCATGCCAAATGAACTCCTGGGGGCGGCAGACGGTCTGGTTGTGTACTCAATCTCATGCGTTCAAGTCGAGCCACCATATTGTCCCGATGAACTTGCATGCTCTTAGCAAGGGGATCCGCAATTTGTCCAACAGCTGCGAATCGATATCCAAGAGCAGCAAATTTGGCTGCTTCATTTCGATTTATCTGACGAGTGAGGAAGAGGTATTTTCCCCTGGCAATTACCGGAGGTGTGTTTCTATTCTCGGGATCCATTGTACGATAAGGATTCGCTGATAGACCTCGGAAGCCCATCTCGGTGTGGGTGGAAACATATATTGCACCAGTCTCCAGAGGTTCCTCGAATAAAACACCAATCCTCTCAAGTGGTTCATGGATCAAGTTAGCCAATTGTTGGGCCGCCACGCAGTAGAGTTGTTTGAAAATCGGGGCAAAATTGAGGGAAAGATCGCTCGAGTCATCCGGTGAAGTTGGGCCAGTGTAGCCAGGACGATATCGCCTTACTGCTGGATCAGTCTCGACGAATTCCTTCATGGCTGGAATGAGATCTTTTAATACTCCCCAGTTGTGAGAAGCTTTGAAGATCCACAGGAAGGTCGATTGAGACCGGTTGAGTTCATCTTCTCCGAAAGTCTGAGATCAGATGTTAGCTTACCGTGTGGACTCGAAAGAGGTAACGCCACCTTTTCCACATAACGATTGGTGATTTTTTCACTGGGGAGGATGCCCTCTTGGGTGACCATCAATTTACCATCCTCGTCAAAATAAGCACAGGCCAGAACTAGACGCTGAGCTTTGATTCGGGCACTGCGTTTGTTGCGACCTCGAATCGACGCCACGATGAGAAGTACCACACATGAACCCATTGACTATGAGATACATCAGATTGGTCCGACAGCCTCATGCAAATGAACTTACCAGGCAGGAAGCAATAAGGGCCGTTTGCTTCCTTGAGCTGCCGTGAACCGCCAGATTTCCTTTCCAGCTGTATATTGTTCCGACTGCAGCGGTCCAATGCATGCCTGATACAGCGAGGGCCATGATTGCGCCACAAAGAGCTCTCTTCCACCAGCTGTCTGTCCAGGTATCCCGAAGACGAAAAAAGGCGCTGAGAGCAATAAAGCTGGCCAATACTGCAATTATTGCAGCGGCCACTACGTTTTGAATTCGATATGAGCAGTCGTAATTTTCAATACCCAATTGACCCAGGTAATGCATCCCACAAACTGCTGCTCCAGTGAAGACTCCAGCGATGGCGACGTGGAATTGACGAGCCCTGGTGGGCATTCCAAGGAGGTAAAAGGCGAATAGGAGGACCGCGATGGGCATGAAAAATGAGACTGCCGTAAAGCCGGGGCTGTATAAAATCTGGCGTTGGGGATTTCCTTGCTCGAGTATGATAGCTCTGTTACCAACAAAATGCATAGCCCAGATGCCGATCCCACCCATGGTTATTGCCGAGGCGAGGAGGAGAAACCTGGCGGGAGGTGAGAAGAGAGCAAAGGTAGGATATGCAGGGGCAAAAAAAAATATACCAATTGTAGGCCCCTCGCGTCGACGTGCGACGTTGCAGTAACTCGAGAGTAGTGATGCATCCTATCAGAGAGGTGAAGAAAGACAGAACAATGTAACCAGCACTGTAGGAGGCGGCGGTATTGACGGAAGCAGTGGGGTCGACTGAGTATTGATGCCGTAGAAACAGGGCATCTTCATCCATTCGTGAAGGCCTCCCAAACGGTGGGGGTGGTTGGTCCGGATGATTAAGGTAACGAGCGAAGGAGGAACGAGAGTATGCGAGGCCGGATGAGGCTGATGCTTGAGGCAAGTCAAAGAGATCCCGAACGGGTGTCAAAATGCACGGGGGCAAGAAACGACAGATGGATGAGTTGGAAGGGACATATATTCACATATTATTCCCAAAAGCCCAATGACCTATTTGAATTGCCAGCTTCAACGAGGAAGTCACCTCCGACACAACGGAATTTCCCACAAATTATTCACAAGAGAGGGGTCATTCCGTATGGTTCCAGGGTCCAAAAAGCCGGAAAGCCCTGAATCTAGACCAGGGAGGAGCCATGAGAAAGGACATTGCTAGGGGCCTATGGGATGGACAAGAGGATGAGAAGCGAAAAGCGAATGATAAATCCGGTTGTGGCGCAAGGGAAGTCCTCTGGTGGTCATTCGAGCAAGGGGGGTCTAAAGGTTTGGATCCGGATTGAGTTTGAGCCTGACCAGGGTTTCTCGAATTGTTGCAGTCTGGCGCACCAAGGGCCGTGATTATGAGGCTGTCATTTGGAGATCCTAACAAGAACTGACAAGAGTGCCGGGAAAGTTTGGTGCGTCGAGGAGAGGAGGATAGAGGGCAGAGGCCGGACAATCCGAGAAAGGATGCGGAGGAGACAGACGAGGGAAACAAGAAGAGTATCCTGGTATCGGTGAGCTTGGTGTAGCGAGTTGACGTACAGTAGCGTGCCAGATGGAGTCGATGGATGCGGCTTGACTCGTGAGCCCGTGAGTCCGAGGGGGAACGGGGGAATTATCTAAAGCCACAGCAGGTGAAAGGTAGGAAGCGGGAATAGGAACAGGGAAAAGAGGCCAGGATACTAGTTGGGTGGGCCCAGAAGAACGCCACGGGAAAGAAGAAAGGGAATTAGGACTTAAAAAGGGACTCACGGTGATGGTGTATTGGTAAAAGTAAAAATAACCAAAGGCAGAAGAGGTGCGAATCGTCTTTGGCACTATTGTCGGCTGCTATTCCGATCGACAATCAGGCACGGACTTTGATCCCAGCAATCGAGTTATTAGCGAGACTTAGCCCACACCCAGATTGGCCAGCCTACAAAAGAGGATCAAAAAAAGACGAAAGACTAGTGAGCCCAAAAAACAAAGGACTTTGTCAATGGGGTCATGGGTATCCGGTACTTGCATGCTCCTACTGCACCCAGGACAGAAAATGTACCGTTTACCACTCTTGTCATGATACTCCCAACAAACTTCAAATCAATAGTTTGTCCGCGCATTCAACAGGGTCTCGGAAAATTCCCAGTCCCATATGACGGCAAGTTGAACGGACCACCAGTTTGTCAGCTAATGAGAAATCTCACACCTTATGCTCCACCATCCCTGGAGACCACCATCAGCTACAAATCCCACGTGTTGGAACGTGCCAAATCTCTTAGTTCCAGGCAGCCATCGTCCCTTGGGCCAGAACCTTGTTCATGACGATAAACAGATTGTTTTACACTTCTTCTTGTTGACAAGACTCTAAAACTGCGGAATACCAAATGCCAGCCGGCATATCCAGCCCCCTGCACGTCCGTCCCTAGTCCTTGGCTCGCAGCTGTGTCCCACCAACAATGCAGGTCAAGGCTCAAAACCTCACGGCAACAATAATCAAGGCAATGTGGCATTCAATGATGTTCTGGGTTAAATCGTCTATATCATTATAGTTTCAGTCCATACGTTTCTCCCTTTCTTTTTAAACTACTTGGGTCCAGGTTCCTTGCCTGAGCCGCCTGTGTGAGGTGCTGCATCCTCGTCCTCACTATCGCTAGCCAGGTCATAAGGCTCTGCACGCACGTTTCGTCTTCCACGACTCGACGACAGATTGTCCAGTTCATTCTCATCAAAATCTCCCGCCTCCACGTCTCGTGCTTTACCCATCGACCCATTGGCCAACGGCACACTCATATATCCTTGACCACGGGCTCTCCTTCGTCCTCGCCACACCCACCATCCAAACAGCCCAGCTGCAATCAAGACAAAGACCAGGGCAGCCTCGCCACTACGATAATACGCTCGCAGTTCCGCATCCTTGACTTTCTGCTTCTCATCTTCGATCGCGATGGTACTGTTGGGATGGCCACCAACACTTGTTTCACTGCCTGCTTTCTCGCCGTCAATCCGACTGTCAGTGGGTTTGCCTCCAATGCTGGCAATGTCCACCCCCATGAATCGATCCAACATGTCTCGACTTCTTCGGGGCCAGTCGAATGGCACCATGTGACTGGCATTGTAGAACAAAACATAGGTGAGGTTCCTTGCTTCTTGATAGATTCCGGCCGGCTCATCCTCAAACGTCCATTCGCGTTTCGGTGCCCAAACTCCGGGAGAAATCTCAAATCCGGTCCCTCCTAACCATTTCATATTGCCAATCATGTCTTCGGTGCCTAGATGGTTGCAGATCATGTCTTTCGCTCCACTGAACAACACGACTGGCACACCAGCTTCGAGGATTCCGGGCAAAAACTGAACCCCGGGTTTCGAGTGACTAGCTCGGAACGCCGAAGAGACCGCTCCGGAACATTCTGTCCATCCCGTTCGCTTGTCCGGGTTGATGTGCAATGCAGTGATTACATCTTGTCGCCGCAGGTACGGGGTAACAGTCTTCAGATCCGGGGGCCACGCCATTCCACAAGACGGCCAATTGTCTTGAAGTCGGATGTCGTACATGTTGTAGCACTTGCCATTCTGCTTGGACACCATCAAAACCGTGGATAGAACGGTCTCGCAGGCGCTGACATCCACTTTTTCATCTCCGCCAGGCCGACCCAGTGCGGCAATGCACGATGAATGTGCAGCCTCGACCTTTTGAGCTTCAGGAGTTCCTCCTTGGATGAGATTCTCCTGATATGCGAATGGCAGGTACGACTGGTACTGCTCCGAGGGGGCAATCCAGCCGTTGCCGATCAGAAGACCTTTGATGTTCCAAGTTCGTTTTCCATTTGCTCTTTGTACGACATTGCGTTCGAGGATGGCTTTCGTGATATAGGGTATATGTTGTCCGGCGTAAGATTCGCCGGCAAAGTAAAGGTCATCGGATTCGTACTGTGGAAATAATGCAAACCACTTCTCCAGAAATATGAGGAACTGATCTGCCATCTCTTGTAGTTCGTGAAGATAGCTGTCCGTGTTCACGTAGCTGAATCCAGTCCCTACCGGATTATCCACGAACAACAGATTGGCAAATTCGTCCCAGGAACCTTCATTGTATTCCAGTCTTCCCCCTTCTTTTACCCGGTAAGGACCCAACTCCATCAAAGCTCCATCCATTGAGCTACACCCTGGTCCGCCATTTAACCAGATTACGGTCCGTGGCCGGTCAGCAATGTGTCGGTTTTGGAAATGCCAGAAAAAGAGATGTCCATTGTGCTCTGGCGTGATTTCAACGTGCCTACTCTCGAGTCAATACTCCCTCTTATGAACCATTAGCGTCTTCTCATACCCGGCATGCATCCTCAAAAGAGGTCCGGACGGCTGTCCAGGCAGCGAATGTACAAAATAATCCGCCGCGGTTTTTTCCGTTCTTGCCGGAGATGCCATTAGAAGGAGGGTGGCCAATGCCCACGGTAATAACCGTCTCAGCCATGATTCTGGAGTCTTTCGGAGTGGAGGATTAGGACCGGCCATTCTGTAATGAAGGTCGAGGAAACGAAGACAGAAGGGCTACCGGCCAGCTGACATTTCCTGGGGAATTTGGAAGCAAGCACAGACGGATGTGGAATAATAGACAATAGTTTTGTCCAGTAGAAAATTCTAAGAGATGAAAAGACACAATGTTGAGGAAATAAGGGTGAAGAGGGCGAACGGCGTCAAAGGTATTGACATATTTTTATTGCGAAATGGCCATAGCCATGGGCAAATGGAAAAACGCCCCCCTGTTGGAGTGACAAAGTAGTGGCAGTGTCTCTATTGCAGCCGGATTCTCACTGGAACCAAGGTCCGTGGCTGCGCTTCCCCGTAGCATGCCGAGGCGGGCCTAAACCGAATCTGTACGCCGCGCGTCTTGTCATCTAGGGCGTGCGCAGATCACAGCTCAGCTTCTCGCAACAGCCAAGGAAACCCTTTTGAAACAACAGCCCGCCAGAACTCCCAATCCTCCAGAATGCTCAAACAGAAATTCCCCTACAACCTCTAATCGGATACCTCCTCTTCCGTAATTGCTTGGCTCCACAGTACTGTCTGGAATTGAAAACTCTGCGTCGTCTCTCTTTGAATTGGAGAGCAGAGTCTGACATATGTTGCGCCTGAGGAGACTCGACTTGTTTCAGGGGAAGACTCCGACGATAACTATGTTGGCTAGAGAGAGGAATGCTGAGGAAAAAAAAAAAAAAAAAAAACAAAAAACAAAAAAAAAGAAAAAAAAAGGCCCATAGTGATGAAGACTCCGCTCGTCGCATGTAAGTCACTTCACGAGGCTTTCCACCGAGCCGAGGCCTCAATGCCCTCTTTTCTTGGATCGGAGTACTTTTCAAAGCCATCTAGCTGAATACCCATACCATCACGGTGAATATGGTATTGAGTCACGCAGACGTTCTCTTCCGCCGGGTTCAATTTTCTGACCGCATCCTGTTTTGGAAGAATTGAATGCTATCGTCTTTTTCTGCCACACTCACTCCTCACCCGATGAGAAAATTCTAGCTTCTATATGGCTCCGTTCATGCTCTCAATGGAGAACACAAGCAGTTGGTGCACAATTGGTCCATTGAAGGTTTCAATGAATGGCCTTCGACATGAGCCTGACTTCTCTCCTCTTCGCCTTTGCAGCTTCAAATTTCAATCTTTCATTGCCTACTCCAGCTTTGACTGTACTACTATGTTTGTGATCATCTTGTTCCAACAAGCGTCTTCATCAAAGTCCACTGTTCATTGACCTCTAGGACTCATTTTCAATGGCTCGTCCGTGCATGAGGGACACTATCATGGGGACTTGGGGCTCTACCGCTGCTCATGATGATTCTGAGAGAATTGCCATCGACGACATGAAGAATATGATCAATCAAGTTGTCCCTCCCAAAGATCGTGGAACGTCCTGGTATCGTAAAGCCATGGCTACTATCGACAAACCTATTGTCAAAGGGAAGTTCTGCCGCATTGGAAAGTTCGGTCCCAGTCAGAACATGCAAAAGAACTACCTTACTTCCAAAGTTGGAGTTAACATTGCCGAAGAGTATCTCAACAAGCCACTTCCACCTCTTCCTCAATCACCATATTTTGAATACATGTTTGCGGATGCTGGTATCGAATCCAAGAAGCCCAGTGCCCAAAGTTCAGATGATGATCATGGTGGCCTTGGTGAACTTGCTGCCCAATTCGCTATTACACCGTCTGGTGTTGATATCTCCACCAAAGGTAGGTTATATATTGTTTTTCCCAACTTCACTAAATGCGAAACAGACAGCCGCTTCGTAGCTCTTGGCGCCGACTTGGAGGCTCATGTGGACGAGGCTGAGGAGAGAGCAACCCAAGCCTTCTACAACAACTTCAAGGCTGCAGGATCGCCAACGTCTTTCTATGGGAATGTCCAACAACGTCCAGGCTCTGAACTCATCCAATGCGAATTCAGCTATGGTCAGACCCATCCAAAGCAGAATGTCATTCTTGCGCCAAAATCCCAGAAGTCCAAGGCTGGCAAAACTAATGGTTTCTTCCCGTCGTCCACCTTTCAGCAAATGGTCACTGCACCAGCCGTCAAGTATCCAAGCTCCGATACCATCCAGAGAGGTGCGTCAAATGACAACGCATCCAAGCTTTGTTCTCACATGTTTCCAGTCACCAAGCGAAGTGCTCGAGACTCCTTCGTTACCATGTCCACTCCCAATGGCTCAAACGGCAGTCCATATCTCTTGTTCCCGTGTCTGCCATTCATCATGTGACTAACAATCCCAGACTACAAAATCAACCTCTTATCCACCAAAAAGATCCGCGTCGCACTCCAACAAATTGATCAGGATGTCGAGCCCATGCGCGCTGTCTCCATCTACAGCATCCCATCCACACCCACTTATTCTGTGATCACCATTGACTCTGACGATGACGATGTCATTTTTGTCTCCGAACGCAAGCTTCCCCGAGCAGCTTTGACCGGATACTCAGGCCAATTCGAGAGCTACGAAACCGAAATCCTACTTCCTCATGGTAAGTACTAGTCCTCCCGTCCGACCATTCTCCCGCTTCAAAATCTAAACATTTCTGCAGCGCGTTCCCATTCCCCCTGCCCCTTCACCACAGGCGACCCGCTCCACGCCAACAACGAATTCACCCACATCAACTTCATACCATGTCCCATCTGGCCCGCGACAGATTACACGCGCGACAACCTGTCCGGCCTGCCCGGCCTCACCGCCACTTTGATCTATGCAGAAAAGGAATCTCAGCGTGCTGCCCAACGGCTCACCTGCACTCCATCCGAAGAGAACCTGCGTCGCGAAGTCCATCTCGAATGTGCCTCTGCCCGTCTCGAAGGTGTTGCTGTCGGCCAATATCGCTACTATCAGGGCCATATGAGCTTGGAGGAATACAAGGCTGCGAGGATGTGTATTTGCTGGGACTTTTGCTGGTGCTCAAAGCTTTGTACTATCTATGCAGACGTGAAATGCCCTTGCTCCAAATGGATTGTCTTGCACAAGGATTAGGTAATGAAACGAGCGTCGGTGATCGGTTGATCTCAGAATGATGCCGTGGTTGGTGGCATCGCGCTCTCCTGGAGAGGAACATATCCGATATATATAGATCGGTTCAATGAATTGTTCCTAAAACATTTTGTCCCCTTGCTACGACCATCGAAAGAGGTGCGCATCCCGCCCCTATGTATGCACCCCAGCCAGCAATATTTCCCTAGAATAGGTCCGTCTAAAAGGCGTGTGTGGAGGTTTGTGCAAGCGAAGGATTATAGCGCTCGTATCGGCTCGTTGCGTGTGTGCACGCAGCGAGAGCATCAATGAGAAGAGTTGGAGACCGGAATGTGAGAACCACCCAAGCTTAGTGGGCGAATACGGGCGAGAAGGAGAAGGAGAAGAAGGGACCACATAAATTTAGGGTTGAACGATTTAAGTTGTTGCATTTTCAGACTTTGTATGTCTTTGCATGCACTTTGCTACCACTATCGCTACCTCCCTCCTGTTTGAACCATGATCCCAATATCAACGATGTGATGTTGATGACATCTTTCTTTCATATTCCTTTCTAACTCGAGTTACCACCTCTGATCCCATCTTGTCTCAGGCTGTGCCTCATGCTGATGTTCCGCTGAACCCGATCCGGGTCAAGAGCGAGTCCACGGTGTCAAGAGACCCTTGAAAAGCTCGAATGTAGTTCTGCCTGTGTGAGAAGTTCCGTCAGCATTTGAAGGCCCTGTGCAGGCAAGAGCAGGATATGGTATGGTATACAATGCAGATATGGTATGCTTACCAGGAGGAGGGGCGATAACACCGTGCGACCTGGCCATGAAAACGCTGTCTTCAGGGTGGATTCCATCTTGGTCAGTCGATTCAGAGGTTGCAGATAAGGTGAGAATAGATTGGCTCGAGACCACAGTGTCCCGTTCTTGTAGAGCGCTGGACATGGAGGCAGATGCTTGCTGCAAATTCTTTGCGGGAAATGAGATGAGAGTCCCAGGTTGTAGAGATCCGAGGTCGATGTCACTGGCGGCTTCAGCGTTGTTCTGGTTGTTTGAGGAAACACCTGAGACGGGAACAAGTGGTAGAGAAGACTCAATGCTAGACAAGGGTTCGTCGCAAGGAAGCAGACCAGACTTCGCTTTTGATTTTGGTGCCATGACAGGTTTTGGTGGAACAGTCTTCTTCATAGCATGCTTGGACATCTTCTCGGTTGGTGTGGGAGTGTCCTTGTCTCTGACTACATTCTTCATCCTCTTGACGGCGGATTTCACACCTTCCTCAGACTCGAAATCCGCATCGTCATCGACTTCAGACTTGACCGCAGCGCTGATCAGGTATTCTCTGTCGCTGTCCTCAAGCGATTCATGTTGGGAGTCTTCAGGATCATCGAAGACCGAGAGATCGAGCTTTCTACCGCGACTTTGGCGCTTAGAAACAACGGCAACTGGCTCTTCACCGTTACTCCCGGACTTGACTAGATCGGGTGCGTTTGTGTCGCTCATAGCTTCAGCTTTTCGCTTATGTAACCCGTTTCCTTTGTTGACGTTCTTTGAATTGAGGACCTGAGTGTTGCCTGGACCTAGAGATGCTCCGAAGGCTGTTGAGCTTTCGATCTTGTCCTTGAGTCTCGAAAATCGCTTTCGCGCAGCGCCAACGTTCAAGCCTGTAGCAATGGTCAAGGCTGGGAAATCAATCTGGACGTTGTCAGGAAGATTTGCGGCCACGTCGATCTGGTCAATGTATCGTACCTTTCCATTCCCACTTGAGTGTTGGAAACACTTGTACAGAAAAACAAGATTTTCGTCCACAGAGGTCCTTGGAGGCATGATGGCAGCAAGCAACGGTATGCAAGTCAATCTGCGGAAAGAGGTTTGTAGAAAGTTGAAAGAGAGAGGAGGGTTGTGTGAGAATAGTGAAGCGAGACATTTGCACGAAGTGAGCCTCCAGCAGACAATTCAAGTGATGCTCTGTGTTTGAATCGATTTCGCGCCAAGCTCCGGTCAATCCAGGCTCTCGGCGAGGGGACCAAGTCATATAGACGCGGCGAGCACTGTGTGTGAGGTCGACAACCTGAAACCGAAAATGGTTGTGGCTCAGACTCTTTCAAAGACATTCAGTCTAATCTGATTCCGGACCTTTTTCATGTCTTCATCTGAACATCATTCGCTTCATCGGGTGTAACTGTAATTTCCTTTGTTCCAACCTGATATCTCATAAGAGACTCCATCAAAACCTCTTTCAGAACTGTTTGCGCTCCCCGAGAAGCAGCGACAGCACTGTCCACTAACTCTTCAAAGCCAATTCCTCCGTCGATGTCTTGTTTTGACACAGAACCAGTTGACCAGATCTCCACAATCTCATCTCGCGATGAAAGGTAACCCACCAAGCAACTGGCAAGAATTTCTTGATGTTCAGCGGAAGAAGGATCCAGAACTCTCAGAGGCTTTGAATCTGGGCCCGAGACAATTGCACCCACTCCAGCGGCCAATAGATCCAGACAATCGATTTTGGCATCGGCAATGGCAGCCATGGCCACGTTGATACATCCTGCTATCACATTGAACAATCCAACTCCTGCAACGCGGTCACCATGGTTCAGATTGTCTTCTGCTTCAAGGATGGTCACTGCAATATCAATCGCGCTCTTCGGCCATCTGTCTGGTATGATTGTTCCCTTCAAAGCATTCTCCAAATGCATTCCAAGGTCTTTTTCTGTAGAATCTCGAATGTATCCTTGACGGGTACGAGTTGCAAAAGGAGCAAACTTGACTGATGCAGTCAATTGTAGATTTGGTGAAAAGGAGGCCGTTCTTGGTAAGGGCTTTGGTCCATGCACGGAACATGACAATTTTATGGTGGAGGCTGTGGGTAGAATGGTCTGCTTTGATCCATTGTTGTTTTCGAGTTCGAGATATGCTGAGCCACCAGCACTTGGGACTATGCCGGTTTGAAGGACTGAATCGTCAATGCGTATAAAAAGTAAACGAGGCAATAGTCACATACAGATCTTGCGCAGTTCATTTGGCTTCCTCACTCGATCTGTGAGCGATTTCACAGCGCGAGGGGAAAGCGCGAATATTGGGGGGGTGCTGACACCCGCAGGCCCATTAATTCGTCGCCTGTCAGTCATGACATCGCAGATGTTTGTTGACAAAGAGCGGACATCCAAGTCCAACTTGGACTAAATATATGAGAGGAATTAAACGGGCAACAATGAAAGCTAAGCTGTGAGTTCGACGAAATAATGCCAAGTAATTTTCCATTTTTGGAATGACGCGATGCAGCCCTGATAATGGACTGGACTATAGGGCCTCATTCTTGCCATGTTATGCATTCCGGCCCGCCACACGGTACCCAGACGGTCGGTTTGGGTTTCTCGAGAGACTTCTACAGTCTCTCGCAAACCCGGCTTCACCCCAAACGCAACTCGAATTATTACCTCTACTGCAAAGGGTTCGGCTGCTTTACCATTAGTAGTTTAGGGCTTTCTGTTCCGATCGTCAGTCACATAAGAGACTCTTTTTGGCAGTTTCATCATTACCATCAAATACACAAAATATTGACGAAACTCTAGCCAAATTTTGAAGCCAGTATAAAAGCAGCAGCAGAATTCTATTTGTAGTATTCGACCTGTCTGGTGTCTTTTGGCGCAAAAGTGCGGCGGATTCGGGGTTGCCGGGTTTGATGATTTCACGTTCTCTGCTTGTTGCGGTGCTGACGATAGTGGTTGGTGGTAATGGTGTTTCAGGCAGTGGCCCTCCTGACCTGGCCCTTTCAGCTGGCGTGGCTGCCCGAACCGTGGACTAGATTGCGTGGTTGATAGATGACTTCGCGAGGTTCAGCTTGTTGAGGATCTGATTGGAGGTCGGTTATTCCCTGCTCTTCCTTGTGTATGCTATGTACCACCACCGCCAAATTTCTTTGCAGTAGCGAATCCTGTAATTCTTACCACATTCGGTGCCATTTGGGTTCGTTGTCGCTCGAGTTCATGGAGTTGTCAGCATGCTCCCCTATGACGACCGCTTTTGGCAGCTCATTGTCAACAGTATCACCGCAGGCGCGTCGACCGCAGAGATTGTTGAACAGCTGAGGCTGTCGGAGAGTCTTGTTAAGCGGTATCGCCGCAATATCGAAATGTTTGGTGTTCACAATCCTCCTCCTACCAATGTCCCTCATCATCGACAGATTCATGCTGTCACGCGAGAGGCACTCAAAGACTTGCTTGTGGGGAACCGGTCGGCGTATCTCGACAAGATCCAAGACTGGCTTGCGGAGTGGCATATCGAGGTGTCAATATCGACAATTAGCCGGTGCCTGAACAGAATCAACATTAGCCACAAGAAGACACCAGGGCATCATTCCGCAACCTTTTCCGAAAACAAATCAGTGATCGGGACTCGATTGTGGCGGTCGCGGAGGAGGATTCGGTAGTGGTCAGAGTCTGCAGCTGGGTGTGGCCCATTGTCACCAATCGAAAAAGCCAGTTTGACGATCCCAGCTCTTTTCCGGTGATGCAGACCCTGGATCACAATCTGAATGAACACTGCTTGAAGATGGTAGAGTTAATTAAGCACGAAGGCATTGAGGTACGTAAGTTACCTGATCCTATGTCCGTTCGGAGTGTCGAAATAAATCAATGTTGTTGAAAGGCACTTCGTTGGAACGAGCATCTGTGACAAATTGATCATCCACCCGACTATTGGCGTCGTGGGCATACGCCTCTATTAGTCAGTTGGAGCAAGGAACTGGCGAGGATAGATGACATCGAGCAGGGAGTCCTGCCCTGGCATGCAGGAGGAAAAGCTCTTTTCAGCGCTTGACTTCGAGCAGAAAAGTCATACTTCCTATTCCTGGAGATCTGGGATGAGAGCGGATTCCACAGCTCAGATCCCAAATAAGACTCCTAGATCCTCAGAGGTGGAAGGAATAGTCTGAATGAGCAATCTCTGGGGCTCTTTGCTTAGTCATTCACATGCTAGCGCCGACTTGCTTGTCAGCCGCGC